>NC_138348.1:19809831-21124831 GCF_046562875.1 Panthera onca | reverse complement strand
TTTATGTTCTCGGAATCAAAAGGAAATGATATAAGCATACACTAATGGAAACATGTGGTAGAATGGGACACAGCTTTATGACCTCCAGAGTCACCCTGGGCCCCAGTTTTCCTACATTTGAGGTGGGAAGCATGTGCTCAGGGAGCAAGGAAGGAAAACACCTGGTTTCCTTACATATAGCAGACGTCAGCCCCACATTTATATTTCTCAAAGAAAGAGATTGGATTTGGGTTTGTCTGTCTGGTTATTTTTTAACATCATTTATGGAATAATTCCATTGATCAGAGTCCATGTCAAGCACCTTAAGTTGTCTGGCCTTCCACAGGCCAGGCTCATCGTGGGGCCATTTTGCAAGGTCCTGAACCAATATACTATGATAAGGCAGTAATGAACTTTATCTCCCTTTCTGAACTTATAGAGCTTTCGTGGTAAAGCAAACTCTAGATAACTACGGGGCCTCTGAATAAGTATGTTTCAGGAATCACAGATAGACACACATCTTGTCCTGCAGTTCATGCAATTGGCAGTAGGGCAATTGCAGGACTGATTAAATTCTGAAATTCTGTGCAAATTCGCTGTAAAGCAATTCTCTGTTGAGATACGGCTTAAGAAACATTCAAGTATGTAGAAAGCATTGTTGAAGAGGCTTTAGTTGGTCCCATTATTACTATTAATTGTATTACTATTATAGACGGACTTAATACTCTAGTACGGTTAAAGAATGCAAATTACCTGATTTAGGAAATACTAGACTATCTGTGATTTATGCTATAATCCAAACAGTTCTTACTATATGCCTAAAATTTTGATTAGCTGTTCAGTGGTCTGAAAACATAAGGAAGATTCTCCTATTTCTAAATAGCTACTGTAATTTTTTTTTCTTACAATGCTATCATTAGCCAGAGACTACCACAGTATCCATTCATTTTTTCATATAAAAAACTTTTCTCTCCTTGATTACATTTCAACTGTATATATTTTTAGGGATAGTGGTCTATAGAGACACGAATGCCTTGATAGATATTATTTTTCTTTGAAGCCCAAGGTTTTTGGGAATTAGTTGGTGTTGGGGGGCAGAGAATAGTGGAGTAATGTTTAAAACATAAAATGAAAAGAAAAAAAGATATGGATTTAGTGCTGAATTTAACCCACAGAATCTAGTACCAGGTTTCTAAAACTCCCCTTAAATGCCTAAGCTTTAGTTTCATTGTATATATGATACAATTAAATTTAGCCTCTAATGTAAAAGTAAAATAATGGTTATAATAACATTTTTTGAACACCTAAAATGTTCTAGAAACAGTACTAGTAGAAATACAAAGAGAGTAAGTTATAAAATTAGATAATAATATATAACTATATGCATACATATTATCTAAAGTTTATTATCACACCTCTAGGTTGAAGTTATGATGTCAGTTTCACATATGATTAAGTATATAATATGCTTTTTGGTGCTATTATAAAGAGACTCAAAGTTACAATTAAGGTTGAAAGATGCTTTTGAGCTATATGATTAAATATTATGATAAAAAGACCCATTGTAGTATTAAACCAGCCGAATTTTACCTTCCCTGGAAAACTCATATCAAAAACATGTTTAAAGTATTTAACATACTGACGGTCACTTGTGTCAACATTTTGCGAAAATGTGAGTGATCTTGAGCAAATAATGGAAATCTGACCAGAAAAACCTCACCATCTACAAAATAAGACCAATTACAGTTGCTTCACATATCTTATAGTTTTATAAAAGGTGAAATGAGAATTTCTAGCAAAAGAAGAATCATCTTTGGAGAAATTACCCCTGGCTCCATTGGTCCAGTGGTGAAAAACATGGTACACTGGGATTATCTATGATCTTGAACTATCTGAGCCTGTATATTTTTTTAATGTCTAATGTAGAAAGACAAATACATTTGGCTGCCAGTCTGCATAATGACCCCCAATGATCCTTATGACCTTGACAAGATAGATCGCCCCCATATTAAACAGGACTAACCAGCGAAACCAGTAGGATATTGCAAATGTGACTGTGGGTAACTTCAGAGGTTAGGTCATAAGACACTGCAGCCTACATTTTGCTTGCTTGAATTGCTTGCTTTCAGGGAAGCTAGCTGCCGTGGCATGAAGTCACTTAGGCAGCCCTAGGCATAACCCTGGTGTAGAGGAACTGAGATACACTGCCAACCACCAACACCAACTCACAAGCCATGTGGGTAGGCCTCCTTAGAAGTATATCCTCTAACCATAGTCAAGACTTCAGTTGAATGCAACCCTAGCCAACTTCCTGACTTTACTTCATAAGAATATCCCTCCCCCCACTGCCACCACTAGAACTACCCATATAAGCTTCCCTGAATTCCTTACACACAGAAATTATGAGAGATAATGATCGTTTATTATTGGTTTACACACTATGTTTTAATTTGTTAAGCAGACACAGATTACCAACATAAAGAAGCAAACCTACCTTAGAGTAATTGTAAGATTTAGCGAAAATTTCTCCATACATATTTCCCCACTGTGTGTCTACCTACAGTAAGAGCACAATAAATAGGTATTTTATGGAATTAGACCTTCATTGTAAACTCTTTCAAAATGAAAATGAACTCCATTTTCAGCTCCAGAAGAATATCTCTGGCAATGGTAATCAGCTCAGGAGTATGAGTGATGTAAAAAAGTCTAGTCTTTCTTGAAATGTTGGTAATGATGTGCTCTTTGTCAATAGCTGAATGCAGAAATCTATATCATATACCAGTAAACAGAAATTCATTAACCATGAAGGGAGACAGTCACTGGATGATGAAGTGTCTCTGAATGGCAGAAAAACTAGGCAGAAATTTCAGAGTTCTGTTGATTAATTCAATTAGACATGAAGCTCGTCCTACTTCGGGGCTTTCCAATTATGAGAGCCAGGGTATTCCTTTTTATTGTCCAGTGCAATAGTAACCGATTAAAATATTTCATTAAAAAGGAGTACATAAGGATAATCAGTGCAATTCCTATCTTTTTATTACTTCTATCTTGATATATTATCTATAGAAATCAAAAAGAATTTATTTTAAGGATTGCAAGTCTCATTTATTGGAACCTCAGTTCCACCGGATTGTGAATTACAGATTTTACATAATGGTTCATTTTGAAGGACTCCTTATATTTAGAGCTATTGTTTTCTACTCTCTTGCCTTTCTATCATAATTATACTTTGTTAAATCTCCATCACTGTATCTCTTCCATTTTTTTGTAGCAAAAAAATGATTGCTATTCAGAAAAGAAAGTAGTTACTTTAATACTTGAAAGGCAGCAGCCACTATATATGAGAATTCACTACCACTATTTTAATACCATTCATTCACTTGAAATCAGATTCTGGAATTTGTCCTTGTCAGCATGAAATGAAACCACGACGCTGGCTCCAAGAGAACTGGCAAGGAACAACACTGGATATGCAGAGACTCAGAAAACACTGACTCCCGTTGTGTGACCTTGTGGGAAGCCAGTTCTCCCAGACACTCGAACTCATTAACTTCAGAACTGGGATTCTGCAAAGGAGCCAACACTTCCCTTTTCTGTACACAGACATCTTGATCTCAGAAGTCAGCTCACAGCCCTCCTGATAGACAGCTTAGCACACGGGAAAGAACATAGGTTTCTGTATCAAACTCCCAGATCCAGTGCAAATTAGCCTAGACCAGGCAAACCTGAGATAACTTTCAGTTTCCTTGCTGCATAGCTATTGGGTTTGGAAAAGTCATCTAACCTCACTAAGCCAATGCTTTCCCATCTTCAAATGGGGAAGGATACAATCGATTTCAAACGGTTAGTGGAAATTAAAATAAGATGGCACATGTTAACTAGGAGTGTCAATTTCCCTTCTTTTCTATTGCAATACTGGCCTAACAGTAACTTTTGAAATGAGCTTACTGAAAAAAAAAAATGTAACGAATACAAAAATGACTTAAGAAGTAATTTAAAAACCACACTACTTTTACACCTCCACTCCTCTATTCACACTCACATTACACACCCAAGTTAAACTTAATAAGGGCTCTGTGCATATTTCTTCCAGACTTTCCCCCTATAGTTAGAATAATCCATTTGTTTATTTTGTATTTTTATTGTTATAACTATGTTGCAAATACCTTTATAGTGTATATATAGCAAATATCTATGAGTTGTCAACCACAAGAACTATGAAGGAAAATAAGACAAAGCAATACAGTACACAGTGGGGTTTTTATTCACAAAAGAAAAAATGTGAAGAATAAAATGCTACTTTGCTAATATTTAAAGTGGCTTGGACTCTCATAAATTATCAAATGATTCAAACTTCCTGGAAAATAATTTAGCTATTCACCTATAAAAAGCCTTGAAATAACAGTATTTTTCTCTTTTTAATGTTTATTTTTGAGAGAGAGAGAGAAAGAAAGAGAGAGCACAAGCAAGGAAGAGAGGGCAACACAGAATCTGAAGCAGGCTCCAGGCTCTGAGCTGTCAGCACAGAGCCTGACACAGGGCTCAAACTCATGGACCATGAGATCATGACCTGAGCTGAAATCGGATGCATAACTGACTGAGCCAACCAGGTGTCCTGAAATAATAGTATTTTTAAATGGCAGGTCCATTTCTAGGAATTTATCCTAAATAATTAAATGTGTACTCAAAGATTTAACTACAAATATATATGGCACAGAATTATCCATAGAATCCAAAAAAGAGGGGAAGAATATATCTAATAATATGGAATTGACTCAATGAAGAATATGATATGCATTCAACAATACAATGTAGATATTAAAGTAATGCTATAAAAGTAACATTTAGTAACATAAAGAGAGGTTAATTTTGTATTGTTGGAAAAACCAAGTTATAAAATAATATACAGAGCATAATCCCATTTTGGATATTTACCGATGAAGGATAATCACTGATCATGGATATTTAGTAATAAAGATTATATACTAATGTGCTAACAATAGATATTTTTAGGTGTAGATTTAATGTAACTATTTTCTTCTAACGATTTCTCTTACTTTCTGGATTTTTCTAGAAAGAAAAAGTACAGCTTTTATGTCATGACATATACTCCTTAGCCTTACCTGCTAGTATAAATAATTCACATTAATAGAAATACAACAAATTCAGTTGTCTTAGACTTAATTAGCAGTATTTCAGTATTCTCTCAAGATATCTAGCTTCCTAATTGTTCCCTCTTCTCAAAAGAGATTTGGGTACAGATTTTCAAATATAATCAGAGCTGCTATTTGTCCTTACACTCTGTTGTCTGCTTTTCTCACCATCCCTCAGTCATTATCTACTTTTACTCCAAAGCCTGCATGTTACCACTCAAGCTGTTGGTAACCTTCTCTCAAAAAATAAACATCTGATACCTTCCTATCCTCAGCTCTTCCTAATTAGCTCTTTCAGAGGGTTTTTCTACTGTTTGTGAGTTTGTAATTGTGGTGTGTGTGTGTGTGTGTGTGTGTGTGTGTGTGTGTGTGTGTTTTCACTAGCTTCTCCATTCCAGAAGATAGAAATTCTGGAAAGGAGCTGTTTCAATTGTAATTAGTTTAGGGACTGTCACACACAACCTCACATTGTAGCTCATAGACATTGAACACCCATATTCTGTTGTCAAATCTTTCATATTCTACCTGAATTCACTAACAGTAAATTTCTTTCAGAGCACTAATATTTTACCAACCAGATCCCTTTAGGGTCTGAACATAACTGAACCCAAATTTTAGAACAAATTCATATACTCCCCCATACATTTCTAAAACCAAAATAACTCAGAAGATGTGGCTGGGCACCTGTTTCAGATCTCACACCTTCTGTGGCAAGTGCTTACTTTTTTTTTTTTTTTTTTTTTTTTTTTTGAGAAAGAGAGACACACAGAGAGAGAAACAGAGAGAGAAAGAAAGAGAGAGAACAAGCAGAGAAGGGGAAGAGGCGGGAGGGAGGGGAGGGAGGAAAAGAATCTCAAACAGGCTGCACACTTAACACAGCATCTGATGAGGGGCTCAATCACAGGACAATGAGATCAAAACTTGAGCGGAAATCAGGAGTTGGAAGCTCAAGTGACTGAGCCACCCAGGCGTCCCTCTGTGGCAGTTGTGAAACTGACTGGCTAGCAGCATACAAAGGACTTCTATGAGACCCTATCACCACATGATGCCAAAAGAGATTCTCTATGAGCCCAGAGAATTACTGTTACTGAATAGGTAGAAAAAAAATATTCTTACTAATTAGCATTACTGTAACATTTCTGTCAAAAAGACATGAAATACTGTATAATAGAAAAAAAAAGATACTGGAAAAAAACAATGAAATAAAAAAGAAATTATAGATTTAAATCTGTCACATGTTAACTTTGATAAATCAATTCATATTTGTGAGCACTAAGTTCTATATTCGTCAAATTAGGCATTCGTGTATGTAGTGAGATTCTAATGGGTCTTCTAGGTAGAAAGTAACTGGTCTTTCCAGAATGAGGCAAACGCATTTCATATAATCGACATTTTAACATCTGCCAGATAAATTCAAAAACACTCGACATGCCATCATTGCCAAGTAAATTTTGATTTGGAACTTTTATTTTCCAAGATTTACAGTTGAGAAGTATGTAATTTTGACTACAGTACCCAATCTCTTCCCTTTAAAAAAAAATAAGAGTAAAAAGATTGGGCACTGCCTTTACTTTTTTACTTTGATATTTACTTTTTTACTTTTTGCTTTTACCAAATCACTTACTATAAGCATCAAGAATACAAACAAAATACAATTCGCATAGTTATTTTGGGCAAATATTCTAAACAAAAAACATTTTATGCATCTCCATAGCTTTACATGGCGGTTTTGTTTAAAATAAAAGGTATTTCATGTGAAAGCTTCCTCAAACTTTACATTTACAGCTGACCTTAATTACACTTTTGGGAATGGTAATCCATCCTTCTGTAATGAAAGACAAAGAAGAAAGAAAAGATTCAAGGAGGAAACAAAATCTTGTGGAAAATGGTTCAGCAGTTCACGTCAAAAGGTCAAGGTCTTTTCAGATGGTGAATCACTCTTGATTCTGTGAAAACTGCCTTCAATAGAATGGTGATTTCCATTTCTGTCTAATTAGACATCTATAGTACATTATAGGAGTCCTTTTCATCAGCTCCACACACACATTTGCCAAAACAAGTACTCCAGTTAACTTCTGTTGTATGAAAAATGACTCTTTCCCCAAATCAGTTCAATCCCATACATCCTTTTTAGTGATTGCGTTAGTTTTCTTTCACTGCACCAGTGAAGACAAACTTGGTGGCTTAAAACAACACTCATTTTTTATCCCATGCTTTCCTTCTGCCAAAAGACCAACATGGCCAAACTCAGTTCTCTGCTCAGGGTCTCACACGCAAAGTGTCACCTGACTGTATTTACACTTGAGAGTTGAAGGAAAAATTCACTTCCAAACACTTTCAGATTGTTGGCAGAATTCGGTTCTTTGTGGTTGTAGTAATAAGGTCCTGTTTCCCTAACTGTTAGGCAACTCTAGTGTCCTAGAAGCAGCTCATCATTCCCTGATGTGGGACCTTTCTCAGATGCTTCTCAGCATCACAACCAACAGCAAGATCCCTCATGCAAAACCTTCTTCATACTTTGAAACTCCATCTTCCCCTTTAACAATTAGTCAGAGAAAACCTCTTGTCTTTAAGGGCTCCTGTAATTAGGCTGATAATCCCCTTCCCTTTTTTATTATTCTCTTTAGATTTTATTTATATTTTTTTTCATTTTTTTAGCATAATTTATTGTCAAGTAGCTACATACAGTGTACATGGTGTGCTCTTGGCTTTGGGGGTTGATTCTCATATTCATCACTTACATAAAACACCCAATGCTCAATCCAACAAATGTCCTCCTCAATACCCATCACCCATTTCCTCCACCCCCCGCCCCAGTCTCTTCCACCCTCAGTTTGTTTCCTGTATTTAAAAGTCTCTTATGGTTTGCCTCCTTCTCTGTTTGTAACTACGTATTTTTTCTCTCCCATCTGCCATGGTCTTCTGTTCAGTTTCTCAACTTCCACATGTGAGTGAAAACATATTACATGTGTCTTTCTCTGACTGACTTATTTCACTTGGCATAACACCCCCCAGATCCATCCACGTTGTTGCAAATGGCAAGATTTTATTCTTTTTCATTGCCAAGTAGTATTCCATTATATATATGTATACATATACATATATATATATATATATATATATATATATATATATGTATATATACACCCCCACAACTTCTGTATCCATTCATCAGTTGATGGGCATTTGGCCTCTGGAAAACAGTGTGGAGATTCCTCAACAAATTAAAGATTGAATTACCCTACAACCCAGCAACAGCACTACTAGGAATTTATCCAAGGGATTCAGAAGTGCTGATTCATAGGGGCACATGTACCCCAATGTTTATAGGAGCATTATCAGCAATAGCCAAATTATGGATAATCTCCTTCCCTAAAGTCATCTGATTAGTAACATTAAGTAAGTCTGCAAGATCCATTGTCATGTAATTCAAAAATAACAATTGTAGAGTAACAAGAGGGAGCAGAGAGCATAACACAGTCTCTAAATTTAGGGTGGAAAATCTCGAACAGTCACTTCAGAACTCTGCCTACCATAGTAATGAATGAAAAGGTAAGTGAATTCTATTTTATTGAAAATAATCCTGGGGCGCCTGGGTGGCTCAGTCGGTTAAGCGTCCGACTTCGGCTCAGGTCACGATCTCGCGGTATGTGAGTTCGAGCCCCGCGTCAGGCTCTGTATTGACTGCTCAGAGCCTGGAGCCTGTTTCAGATTCTGTGTCTCCCTCTCTCTCTGACCCTCCCCCGTTCATGCTCTGTCTCTCTCTGTCTCAAAAATAAATAAATGTTAAAAAAAAAATTTTTTTTTAAAAAAGAAAATAATCCTTTCAATTTGACACAGTTCTGAGGTACATAGCAACTTTTTTTTTTTTTTGAGTGTTTGCCCAATGTGTTAGATCTATGAGAAACTTTTGTTTTTATAACTACTATAGGATACATTTATCCAAGGACCAAACAATAGTCTCTTATATTCAAAGGAACTCTAGAATTTATCTAATTCTTTTAATCAATCTACAATCTAAAAATTCCCTTTGAAACATCGTAACAATAATAGCTAATAGCTCTTAATGATTTACCTGGTGTCAAGCTCTGTCCTCAGTATTTTGCTGAATTTTACACATAATCTCCACAATGAAAGTAAAGCAGATGCCCGTATTATCACCAGCACCATGTTATATGGGAGGAGCTTTAGGCATAGAAAGATGTATCATTTTTTCCCAGAATCATCCAACTAGTTCAGCCTGCTCCTATACTCAGGAGCCCACAAAGCCCACAAAGTTAGCCTCCACTTCAGGCTCCTTCAAGGAATTATGGTTATACACTTATTTCCTTCCATTCCACTTCTGCTGCAAAGTTCAAAATAGCACAAGAGACTATTGTGATTTTTGGCATATGTAATTACTAGAAAAGCTATTGGCCCTTACTTTGTATTTACATGTTTATAAATAGTACTACTTTGTCCAGGTTTATCCCCTGTAAAGTATGAAATACATTTTAATGTCTGATTTTTTTTTTTTTTTTTTGCTTAATCTTGTGGGTCTTCAGGATTTTAAATCACTTACCAAGACTCTTAGAGGTCTTTTCTCCAGGATAAATATGCCTTGTTACTTGAATAGTTCACTGTGTGGTACAGACTCCAAAACTTTTACTACTCTGTTGTCTAGTTAATTCTTAAATGTCTTCAAATTTGTTCTGTCCAATGCAATCCCAAATACTAATTCTTATGATTTTTTTTAATTCTTTTAATGTTTATTTATTTTTGAGAAGGAGAGACAGAGACTGAGTACAAACAGGGGAGGGGCAGAGAGAGAGGGAGACTCAGAAGCCAAAGCAGGGTCCAGGCTTTGAGCTGTCAGCACAGAGCCCGATGTAGGGCTCAAACTCAGGAACCGAATCAGATCATGACCTGAGCCGAAGTTAGATGCTTAACCGACTGAGCCACCGAGATTCCTCCAAAGTCTTATGATGATTTTAAAGAACACAAGGTGTCTGTCGTCATATGTCAGGTTATGCTGCAGAATAACTACCACCTGCCAATTTCACTCACTTAATATATTAAAATGTATTTTAATTGTGTTCTATGCCCAGTATGAGGTGGAAAGGTGTTGTGATCATCATAGTCACTCAATGAACAGAGAAGTTTCTCGTTGGACATCTGCTTCCACAATCAATGGAACAGGTAGAAATGTGCAGCACAATCTTGCACTGGTACTTAAAACTTCCTGCTTGGCAATGACACACACATACACACACCCCAATGTGTCTGCATGTGCACACACTCACACAAACACACTTTTTGTTCAAATGCATGAGTCAAAGCAAGGTATATGGCCCTGCCTAACTTCACAGTCTGAACACAAGTACAATCCTATCATAATACCCCAAAAGAAGAAGAGAAGTAGAATAGTGAAATAAAGAAGACTATCATCAGTACAAAAGTCAGGTTTTGCTACAATACAAATACCACTTAATGACTTCTTTTTTAGGGGGTTGGCGGGGGAGAGCACTCACAGGCCCATGTAGGCAGAGGAGGGGCAGAGGGAGTGGGAGAGAAAGAATCTCAAGCAGGCTCCATACCCAGCGCAGAGGCAGACCCAGAACTAGATTTCACCAACGTGAGATCATGACTTGAGCCGAAACTGAGTCACTCAGCCAACTGAGCCACCCGGTGCCCCTACTTAATGACTCTTAATGACAGAATATGTGAAGTGTTCTTCGTTTTAACAATATCTACATAATCTCTTATTTTCTTTGACCCATTGCTCTCTGTGATCTGAATGCCAGCCTTCTATCCACACAGCCATGCCACCATTTTCCCCTTAAGCCACCATCTGAGAAATCTACACACAACTATGCCTTGCAGACTGCTGTTCTTTAACTTTTCTAAAAGGGCATCATGGGATAAATTAAATCTATGCAGGTTTTCTGATCAACATAATATGTAAAATCAGGGGAAAAAGGAAAATAAGATGAAGACATCATATAGCGTCACACTGAACATGCCATTTTGCATTACGATCAACATGAAATGAGGAGAAAAGCACACTTTATGGGAATGCCAGTTCATCTCTTCCAAATGTGAAATATTCTACAATATCCTCTTTAAGGGAAATAGATTTGCTTAATGTTACTCATCCATCCCCCAAGCTGTCTGCCGGCAAATAACTAACTAAAATTCTAAGGGGTCAATAAGCTTTGCTTACAGACCTGCTTCATTACCATGATTGAAGCATACATTTCTTTTTAAAAATCTTTTTTAACCTTTATTTTTGAGAGAGAGACACAGGGTGAGAGGAGGAGAGGTGCAGAGAGAGAGGGAGACAGAGAATCCTCTGCACTGTCAGCACAGAGCCCGACATGGAGCTAGAACCCATGAACCCTGAGATCATCACCTGAGCCAAAGTCAGACCCCTTAACCAAATGATCCCCCCAGGAGCCCCTGAAGCATGTATTTCCTGTGAGACAATTACTAGAACCAGAGCCTGGTGAAAGACTTGAAGGAAAAGATTGAAAAGAATGTTTGGCTCTCTGATGAAGGCACTAAAATAGTTCTGGAGTCTACTTTATATTTAAAGGCAAATTTCGACACAAGTATTCTATTGTCTTTTAAATGAGGGGACCACTTCATTTTAAGCAAAGGTTTGAAGCAGCCACAATGTACAAAGCAAATCAGACACATATTCATTTTGATACCTATCAAAAGTACTTAAGAAGTGCTCATTAACATTAAAATACAATTCCTTACATTGTGGTCTGTGGACCACCTTTACCAGAACTAATTGGAGAGTTTTAAAACGCAGGCCCCACAGTCCCATCTTCAAATTTCAACACCCCCAGGAAAGAGGTCTTCAGGATAATGTTAGAAATACTATTGTAGTAGGGAAGTGAGTTGAAATCACAGACCGATTCTTAAAGACAGGAGCATCAGAAGGATTATACTTTAGAGAATTTCGGTGAGGGTTTAAATGACCATGCTATCTATAAAGCACTTACAACAGCACCACACAGACTCGGTAAATGTTAGTGCCTTCTAAAATGTCCTCCCAACAAGGACTGGCATTCTGTTGCAAGACCCAAAGTTGTCATAAAGCCAAATGTCGATGTGGTGAAGAGACTCAGTGAGCAGGTATTTCGTCTGTATCGTCAGGGATGTGGGAAAAATAAAAATGAACTTTGAAGACTACATTCAGAAGGAAGCAAGCTTTTTTATGTCTATTAATCCGTCTTTTTTCAAATCTCCCCTTCATCTTGCTGTGCATTTTTTTTTTCTTTAGAAAGGTATTTTAGGAATATCTTGGAGTTTTGAACCTGCATCACAAATTTAATTCACAAGTTTGTGGTCTATATTTGAAAGCACATACATAGCACATAACTCGAAAGAGACTTGGCCAAATTCATTTTTGGAGCTCAGGTAGAATTCTGTTAATGCTGATACCTTACATTCATGTTGAGTGAAAGCCATATAAAAGGCATTAACAAAATATGTTACATAAGTAAAACCAGGATTGTGTCATGCCTGGTTATAAGATTTGAAAAACATTCTGGGTACTATGTCCAAACATCCCCCCAAAGAAATCAATTTTGTCTAAGAACAGTGTTTTACAATTTTTTTTGAAATAATGGGAAAAAGTGAGGGAGAAAGTGAGAAAAAATATGGAGGAAAACCAAACACTATGCTTCATACAAAACATACACACAGCTACTTTTGTGAACGGATTTTCTACAGAAGAAACACTATCCCTAGTCATGGAAAACTGAATGTCACTTGTGTTAGGCTACAGTTTTTGCCATGATTATGGGTAACTACACTGGAGGTTGCTAAGGAATTCTGATTTTTGTGTCTAACTAAGTTCAAGGTTTCATTTACTTTGCAGTATTCATTGATCAATTGCTGGGTTCTCAGAATTGTACATTCCTAATATAATCTCCTATAAAATATAAGTAATAACAATTTTCCCCTAAAATTATGATTTATAGGATTCTTGCTTTTAAAGTGTGTGTGTATACACATGTGCACGTGAGCAAGCACACCTATTAAAGAGATACAGAAAGAGTTAGCCTGTGTATGGATGTTTATTGAGGGGTCCAGACCCTAAACGAGACGGTATGCAAAATTTTGAGCTTTTTTTTTTTCTCAGAAGCAGTTCCATTTTATGTAAATTTTTAAAAATCTTTGTGGCACATAATATTTAAAAACGAGTAATATAGATAAGGTATAGCTGTGTTTTTCAATTTTTTCTGGCCATGATACACAGTAAGATATAGATTTTAGGAGTGCCTGGGTGGCTCAGTCAGTAAAGCGTCCAATTTCAGCTCTGGTCATGATATCATGGCTCAGGAGTTTGAGCCCCACATAGGGCTCTGTGCTGACAGTTTGGAGTCTGGAGCCTGTTTCAGATGCTCTCACACACTCTCTCTCTCTCTCTCTCTCTCTCTCTGTCCCTCCCCCACTTACACTCTGTCTCTCTCTATATATAAAATAAACATTAAATTTTTTTTTAAATATATAGATTTTACACTGTGACCTAACGCATGAGTATACATGTGCACACACATATTTACCTGAAACAAAACTTTCACAAACTAATACTAACCCTTTCACAGTTGCAGTGCACTCTGATATCTGACAGTTTTCATGTCAGTAACTGTAACTCTCGGTACTCTATCACAATTAAGACAGGCTGGTAGACAATATAGAAATCTCACATAAATCATGGCATTCCTGACACCACAACATTCTGGAAGATTACGCTGTCAATCATAATACACAGAGAGGGTAAGAAACCCATTTCTTACAGTGGCCTTGTCAATGAGCTTATCCCAGTAACTATTTATGAACTTCAGAGGCCAAGTTGTGGCTGAGATACAGAAAACTAAGGATTTAATTGGGTCAAATGCAGGAGACCTCATTAAGTCCCATTCTCTTTCTTTATATGTTAACATATTCTGGGGAGAAGACGACCTGCCTTCTTCATGGTCTGGGTATTATAATTAGTATTTTAATTAAGAAAAGTTAGGGCTAATCTCCCTTGATTTTTCAATTACAATGTAGTTGGTATGCCACTGTCTATCTGAGCCATGGAGGAACAGCTAGAAGCTTCTTGGTTTGACTGCCATAGCCCTTCACACAAATAATGAAACATTACCTTCTACCTGTCTTTGATCCATTACTGTCAAAATATGTGATTATTGTTTTTGCCTTATCATTTGTGTTTTTATCAATGAATATAGGAAAAAATATTTTTTGATAGTAAATTGGCTTCTAATACTCCAAATTACTCTGTGTTAGGGCCTAAGCTGAGTCCTTTATGTTTATAAATACGTATTCAATAGGAATATTAGTGTTCATAAAACCTTATTTTTAATGTTTCACCCCTTGTGAGTCTCATACTTCCCTTGACAGGTGGTTCTCTGTGAGTTTGTGGGAGCCCAAAGGAGTGTGCCCTATGTGACCAGAAGCAGATTGATTTCTGCTGGTATCATCGCTGCTGTGCTTGTGTCATGATTTCTTCCAGAGGCTACCTGGGCTCCCTTCCTTCCTGCCCCCAGACAGGCAAAGGGACAGCCCCTTCCCATGCAAGAATAACACGAGTCCCTTCAGTCCCTGCCTGTAGGGGAAGATCTCCCATTATCACAACTTCTTTGACATATGTCCCAAGGCAATGCTCTTTAGGCCTCGCTGTTTAATAATTTGTAGAAAAGAGGTGTAGGTGACTCACTCAGTTGAGTGTCAGACTCTTGATTTCGGCTCAGGTCATGATCCCAGGGTTGTGGGTTCGAGCCCCACTTAAGATTCTCTCTCTCTCTCTCTCTCTCTCTCTCTCTCTCTCTCTCTCTCTTCCTCTGCCCCTCTCCCCAACTTGCACTCTAAAAATATTAATACTTTGTAGAGTAACCCTTTTGAGCTTTACTTTGGGCCCCTTCTTTCCTTAGTTCGTGTGTGTGTCTGTGTGTGTGTTTGTGTGTATGTGTGTGTATGTGTGTGTGTGTGTACACCTAGAATGGGTTGGGGTTAAAGGATATACTCCAGGTAAAGCCACCACACTATACTTTTGTGTAGCGATTCCCTCTGCAGGCAACAGTTCTTTAGGACTCCTGCTCATCTTTCCCATCCCTTTTGGCCAGGTGGCTTCAGTTAGCTCTCTTCTCATGGGTGCATCTCGGCTCTCCTGCAGGTAGCCATCTGTAACACTGTTGTTGCCCACAGTCTTTCAGACTATGGGCAACTCCTACCCACCAGCAGGCTCTCCCATTTGAGGCTTTCCACAGGGACTCCTGAGTCATGACATAAAGAGGTTTCTATCGATAGTCCTCTTTCCCTGGTTATCACAGGTTTCTGAGTACCTCTGATACTCAAGACAGGCAGGCCTTCATTTCATGGGTACTTTCCCTTGTTAATTTTATGAACTGGTTAGTTTTATCCTCATTTTAAAGCCAGGAAAGCTGAGCCCTAATGTTTCAAGTGATTTCTACAAGTGAAAATATGTAAGCAAGATGTAAACTGAGGTTTGCATCCAAGCCTGAATGTGCTTTGAATAGCATGCCTTATCTTATTCAATTGAAGAATAATAGTATGTGTTTCACACATGACAAAAGCAAACAAATGTAACTTTATTGCTTCAATGTCATTGGCCTGTTCAACTTCTGGGTGCTTAAGGAACTACTTTCTTCCAGGCTGCACACTGGTAACTCATGATAGACTAAAACATGCTAACTTGATGAATATATATTTGCTCGTCTCTCTAACTGCCGCTGAATCTCCATCCCTCTCTTAACTGCTGGATCTCCTTCCATTCAGTTCATACTCTGAAGAATCTCAACTCTATATTCTCAACTAAGATCTCCCTCCTGAGGCCCAGACCAAAATTTCTAGCTACCTAACTGGCATATCCATGTGGAAACCCAGATACCACATCACGTTACATGTCAACGAGGTCTCGGCTTACAATCTCTTCTTGCAATGTTTTGCCTCCCATAGTACCAGTTTTAGTTAATATTACCCAGTCACCCCCGAATATAGCCAGGACCCAAATATCCACAACACTTCTTTTTCCTTAACGTTCACTTCCAATCAGTATCCAGGTTGTGATGTTTTTCAACTACATCTCCTTTTCTTTATATTTCTTTTTAGTGCCCTGGTTCAAGTGTCCCTGATTCCTTATTCCTTGCAACCCCTTTTCCAAAGTGACATTAATAATAAAGCCTACTTAGTTATGCCCATTCTCTCACTATAAAAGCTCTCAAAGAGTGCAATCCCACCCACTAGCTTCAGTTTTGGAAATGTGGGGCTTCTTTGTTGTTATAATGATGAGACACTATAAGGACATTAAATGGGCAGAGCTGACAAAAATCTTGTAATGCATGAACAGTTCCATATGAGGAGTAATTGTGCCAATCCTAAATAACTTCAGAAAGCTCCACTGGACCCTGAGTAGGCAACAAAAAACACACACACATACATTATTATCTTAATACTGGACTTTAAATCCATTTAAAAAAACACACATTGAATTAAATATTATATACTGAATTTTCTAAAAATGCTACTACCTGATGGACAATGAGAGAAATGGAACTTTGTTTGGACCGAAACAAGAACACTTCTCCACTTTGGAAAACTACATCAATACAGCTATGTAGGTTGCATGATGGAGGTACCAATGCAACCCACCTGTTGTTATCAGTTCACAGTTGTAGCTGTGGCATTCTTGAGAACAGGTGAGAGCATCTGAGTGCAAAATTCTATCTGTCATTGTGCCGAGGGATATGCATATACTGAAATATAAATTTTATGACAAATTATTGTCCTTTATTTTTCACTAGCATTAACAGGACTATTTTGATTTTCCATTTAGTTATCTGTGCAAATCAATTATTTATGAATTTAACTTCAAATTATTAAAGAGTGCTACAGAACTTTTTTTTTATAAAAATAGAATTATTGAGTCTGCTTGGGTTGAAACGATTTACCTAAAGTTGACTTTGATATAGCATGGTATAAGAGACAATCAAGATTTTGTCCTAGTTACTTCTCTCATCCCTTCTATTCCTCTAGAAAACAACCTGAATTTCTGCTCAAATGTAGATTTTTCTTTTTTTTTTTTTTGTGCTCATGCTAATCTTTCTGTTTAAAATGACATTACTATATATTTCTTTCTCTCCCTGAACTTACAAAAGCATTTTCTTGGCAGAAAGTTAAGCATACATGGATATATTTTATATGCTCAGTGTTCATTGGCAATTATAATAAATGTTTCTGAACGTGGCTGGTCAACATCCATTCTCCTTCCTAACAGCAGCTCTATTCCTCCTAGCATAAAGTCTGCTGGGATTGTAGTCAGGAGCTTGGCATTGCACTAGCC
Source organism: Panthera onca (assembly GCF_046562875.1). Taxonomy (NCBI): domain Eukaryota; kingdom Metazoa; phylum Chordata; class Mammalia; order Carnivora; family Felidae; genus Panthera; species Panthera onca. The sequence goes on along the minus strand of NC_138348.1, from coordinate 21,107,338 downwards.
AAAGAAATAAGCTCAGTATCCAATCTGAGTCAATTGAAAATTACTGTCTTCAAATCCTGAGCTGAAGGAAACAAACAACAAAAATCTGAAAAAAAAAAGTGGATTTCATCCATTTCAGACACAGGCCCTGAACAAAGTATATCAGTTCTGAGGCCATACCTTCCCAGCACTGCAAACTGAAATAATATAGTACGTTAGCATCATGGGTTTCTTTTTGGAAGTCTCTTGCCCTATAATTGCCCAGCTACCAGCATGACAAAAGCCAAATCTGCAATGTGCAAATCATTCTGTCAAATCACTAGGCTGCTTACCTTTGCTCCAATTCTCTATGTTGTAGAATATCAGCTGACCAAACCAACATATTCTGCAGAAAAGGAAACTGTCATAAACATATAAACTCCCAAGAGCTTCATCTCTAATACTGTGTGGAGTGTTTTAATGATGCAGACTATAATATACTGAACTTTTTTTTTCTTTGCTTATGGTATTTTCCAGTATAAAAATAAATGATACTTCTAGTAAAACTCTATTAAAAAACCATGTTTCACTAGCTGTTTAACCCTACAAGGAATAAAATTAGCCTTTCTTTTAAAAAATAATAGTTTTAGGGGCACCTGGATGATTCAGTCGGTTCAGTGTCCAACTCTTGATTTTTGGCTCAGGTCATGACCTCACAGTTGTGAGATCAAGCTCAGCATGGGGCTCTGCAATGGGTGTGGGGCCTGCTTAAGATTCTCTCCCTCCCTCTGCCCCAGTAACACTCTGTCTCCAAAAAAAAAAAAAACAAAAACAAACAAACAAAAAAAACTACTTTTAAACTTCTGTCAATTCTTCCAACAACTAATGGATTTGTTCTTTAATACGGAATTCTTTGGTAATTTGGGGTTTACTCATTATTGCATATTTAACAATGACCCTCCAAATATTTTATCAAGCCAATAAGCAAGGAAATTTTTATTCTTTTAATATGTAAGCAGAATTAATAGAAATCTCAATTCTGCTTCTTAGCAGTTGAATGACTCAAAGTCAATTCTGTATGCCACACAGTATTGCCTATGAAATGCAGGACATAAATCTGGGAGACTATGAAACATGCTTGAGTCTGGGTCTCAGCCTTTATACTGTTAGATACACTAGTCAACTCTCACCAAAAGGGCAGGTGGGACATTGGTCCACTGGCACAATTCTACACATGAGCACTACATTCTATAGACTACAAGTCTTAGATTGCCTTACTCTAGACATAAATTAAAAAGTAAGTGTGTCACTAAAAATTTCATAAAGAGTATCTTTAAAGTTTGTGTCATTTTCTGGATATATTCAAGATAATGGGACTGTGAGATTCCCCTCCCTTTTGTTGAAATGGAAAGCAGAAATAAAATGGAGAAAATGAGCTTTCTCATTTCTTACTTCTGAAGTAACTAGATTTGTTAGTCGGGGGTTGTTGGAGCAGAGAACACAGTATGTGATGGTAGGAGCCATGGCAACATACCCATGGAAGAAAAAAAGGGAAAATGAACTTGAGTTTGAGCCCTGAGAATCACAGTGTTGTTCCCACAGGGACCATCTATGAAACTATTTGATTTCAACAAAGAGTTTGTCTTAAAAAGTTTCTGGATTCAAGAGAAAGAAAAGTTAAGGTCAGCTTAGCTTTTTCAATAAAAACACGTAGACACCATATTCTGTTTCCAAAGGGGAAATAATATCTGAAAGGACAAACTATTATCATAAATTGCAAATTAAGATATACCATTTTAACAGGAAAAGGCCAAACTATGCAAATGAGAATAGTTCTATTGAAAGAAAAATATTTTCTCTAAATACTTCAAAATTGAAGATTCCAGGCATGACATGACTTCTACTCCTTTAAAGTATCGGTCAAAATAAATATTTTAGCAGAAGACATAAGAGGCAAACACCTTTTTCTCTCTTAAACATATAGCATGCTCAGTCTTCTATTGGTTTATTCTTGAATGAATTAGAACATCAGTAAAAGCATTACAAGATGAATAATAAAGTTTTAACAAGGACATGGGCATTCTGATTTATACATTTGCATATCCTAAGAATTATTATTCAGATAAATTTCATCTGGCTCAAGTTTCAATATGGGGTACCCATTTATGAAATTTCTGGAGTACATGACCAGCAACAATAGATATTCCAACTAAAACCCATGAGTGTGGAAATATTCAAAAAGCCAAATAACTACATACTAGCTGGCTGTTTTTAACAGCTTCACCTTGTCTATTACTGACATTCAAACAAGTGAGCGAAAAGGCCTTTAATTTGACAATCCTTTGCAGACGAATTAAAACCACTCCTTATACAAATAAAAAACAGCTATTCACATGTTGTATTCTGCAGCCTAATTTGTTTTTACAGCTCAACATTAATCTTTTATTTGGTTGACACCATGCAGTTGGTTGCAAATGCTAATTAGACTTGTTTGTTTCATTTGTCAATCTAAGACAATAACCAAGAGAGAAAATACTTCTGGAAAAAAGTTCATTAGTTAGATAACCCCTGCTACTTCTATGTTTCATAATTTTCTCAGAGAGTTGCTTTCTAGAAAACTTCACATTTGATACTCTATATCCTTCCTCCCCCTCTTCTGAAAATTTTTTCCTTTGAGGTTTTATAAGCAAATCATGTATAAAATAAGGACACAGAGCCCAGAAGTGGAATTAAGTTAGTGATCACTGTAGAGAGGAAGTGAGACAAGAATTGAAAGGGAGCCTCTAAGAATCCACTCCAGTTCTCCAAACTAGTGCTTTACCCATTCTAACAGCATAACCTAAAAGCCTCTGTGTTAACAAATGTTTCCAGTTTGCTGCCTTTGCATAGAGGTTTAAAACTTTGAACTCCTATTGTCAGGGATCTTTTGTAACACCTTCCCTGATAATCATTGGCCTCCACCTGTGTTCTCCATCCCAGTTAATACTTCATCAATCTCACAGTTGGACCAGGCGGAGATTTTGGGATATTTTAGAATTTGCTTCTCCTTTACCCACCCCCTTGCAAACAACTGACAAATTCTATAAAATCGGCGATTTGCTGATTCAGCACTTCCCAGTGCCTAACGTTAGATGCTCTGATACTCATCAAATACAATGATAAAACTCAAAGTCTCTTCCTTCAAAGATCTTACCCAAAGACTCCCTGCCAGCTCAAATTCAAACCCTCCAGACTACTTTCAGGCCACCAGCCTTCTTCCTGTTTACAACCTACCCAATCTTCAATACTATAATCAACCATCCAGGATCTCCTCCAAACACCCACAATCCAGCCATTATCTATCTATTTAGAATCCCCAAAAGCACCCTCAACCACATAGTATCTGTTTATTTTATAACATTACTTATAATATTAACTGTTTGATTCCACACACATTTCTTAGAACCTAATACATGTTAAGCATAGCGCTCTGAATATAAAGTTAAATAAAACATGGCCTATACTCTAACGGAATCCCTCTCATTGTTAAAGGCAACCTGTAAATCAAAAATCCCAGAGCAGTAAAAGTTCAGAGAATATACAAGAGAGAAATTCCACCTTCCTTTTGACCTGACAAAACTTTATGTGACTTTCAAGTCCAGGTTGAAAGCCTAAGACTCCATGAACCTGTGTTAAGATGTGAAAATGCTACCTACTCCCATCTTTTGCAACAAATTTCTCACAGAGTTTTCTTTTCCTTCACAATACTTGCCTCTACCTGAAATTGTTGTACAGCTTATTCTTATTGTGTGATTCCTCCATAGATGTATGATTCATAAGGGCAGAGATTATGTGTATTTATTCATTCTCTCATATATTCAACAAGCACCAATTGGTTACCTATTGTGTATTCCCCACTTTATCCCCAAGAACCTGTGTTTAAAATAGTCTTTGATTCTTAACAGGTCATCAGCAAGTTTTTGATTTTTAAAAAATGAAAGAATATGTGAGGGACTGAATGTTCCCCAAGATGCATTATAATCTCTCTCCTCTGCTCTTCCATTGACTTTTGTTTCTCTTCTCCAAACTTCTTGTTGGTATTGTATTTTTCTACTGTTGCAAAAGTATTTCTTGTTCACCAAATCACAAGTCCTAGAGAAGAGGGAGCTTGGCATTCATACTTGCAATTCTACATGGTACCTAGCTCACTGACAATCTAAAAACAGAAATGAATGGCCAGGCATACCAAGAAGAAATTTAGATCCATTTAATTATGGAGTGAATTTAGTGGCTCCATTTTCCTACCTGGCATCCCACAAGAATTAGCCACTGAGACCTTTATGCCTCCTGCAAACATGACTGTATGAGTAGCTGAGTAGCCTTTCCTGAAGCAAATCCAAAGCATAAAACAGAATTAAAGGAAAGGAGGGAAATTAGTTTTTAAAAGGTTTACTCTAAAATAGGATTCACTATGAATTGTAGATTTTCTTCTTTTGAATAAATAAGGTGTCCTAGCATCATCAAAATAGGTATCAACTTACCAAAATAAAAATATTTTCTTGCCCAGGTTTTATGGACATACAAGTATGTATGTAAAATCTTTTCCCTAAAACTCAGTCTCCTCAAAGACATTCAGAGAGAAAAAATATACCAGGGTCCCAGAGCTAACACAAAAATATTAAATACAGGTGAAAAAAATAAGTTCTTTTTGTCAAAGAGTCAACAAACAAGCGTGACTGTTTGACATCACTTGGGAATTTCTACACTGGTCCTCTATCCTTCAGTTTTTATTCACTCTTTGTAATTCACAGATAAAAGAAGATTGAAAAAGGAAACCATTAGTAGTGGGAAAAAATGTGAAGGTTCTATTTCTGTAAGAAAGACAGGAATTATTCCAAGTATCCAATTTCATGTCTCCTTTCCCTTGTGGCCTAGCCATAGCTGACCCAGGTTTTCAAGCTTTCGGGTTGTCCAAGAAAGTCTAGCCCCAGGTGAGAGAGATAGAAAAGGTTTCTGGAACGTACTGACTATAGGTGGGTCCCATGTAGGCCTTCAACAAACATCATTTCATGTAACCTTTAAAATAATCCACATTTAAAATAATCCACAATAGCCACATTATATACAGAAGAGCAGAGGTATAAAATGGACAAAGGAAACTAAGACAAAAAAAGAATATGAATATATGCAGTGTGAAAGGAAGAACATTAGATATCAGAAGCAATCTCATACAAAATTAAAATTAAATCTTAAAGGCAAATAAAACTTAATTGAGTACCATCTAAGCACTCTTCATTGTACTGAGCATTTCGAATACAAAATAGGAAAACAAACAAGTTTATATAGAAAGATATTTCTGAATTTGAATTTCAAGTCTCCTAAAATCTAGCTAATGACCTCAGACACATTGCTTCACATCAGACTGCACAGACAGATTCTTCATCTATAAAATTGGGATAGCAATACCACCTGTAAAGCTTGTCACTAGAATAAAGCCAAATTATATACAAAGGAGTATGTGACACATAGCAAATGTCAAATCAATTGTGGCTAGATTAGCATGTTTAAAATGAGGCATTGTGTTTTAAAATAGTAAAGGTATCTACTGTATGTAAAGAGTTGATTCAGAGTTCTCAAACAAAGGAAACGGAATAGCAAACACTTCATTTCTCTTTACTTCACTGATGTTGCTCAACGCTACACAGATAAAATATTAGAGGCAGAATACACGTTTTTAATTGAGCTTCTATAAATCTTTCCTATTACAAAGATTTAGCACCAAGAAATAGCCATGTCCTTAAATAAGTCATGAGATTAAAAGAATTCACAGGAAAGTGGTCATGATTTAACAAATTCCTTCCCTTAGGATAAGTACTATACATTAGAAACTATATCCCCAAAGATGTCCACTTCATAGAACTCTAAAGTATTCTCTATACTATTTGGCAAAGAGGCCAAATGAAATGCAAAGATTGTTTTCAATTTCTTGCATCAATGCACCAGAACCTTTTAGAAGCTAGAAACTGAACAGGTAGAAGCAGTTTCCCCCTATCTAACAGGGATTCTTTCATCAATTCCTTTTGCCAAGTTCAATATCAAAGAGATTAGGGATTGAGACCATGAAATGCTGCCATGACTCAAACTCCTTTTTAAAGCACTCTCTCTACCCTTTCACTACAGCAAATAAAGAAATCACAAGCAAGTTATTTTTTAAACAGCACATGTTCCTAACAATTTGAGCTATCCAACTGTATTTTGTACCTGGAGTGAGGGCTGTTTAAGTGCTTTTACCAGAGTATGCTCAGCTCTCTTCCCTACAGAAACTCTAAGTGCAAAATATGTAACTCACAATTTCATAGACAGCATCAGAAGGCATCTAACAATCCAGGGCATTTCCTATTTATTGAGTAATATTTCCAAAAACGTAACCAGCTCGTCGTCTCTAGTCCCAGTGAAGTTCAAGCAAATGGCTTTTAACTGAGAAAACGGCTGAAAGAGAGGACTAAAAAAGTCCTGATGGAAGACTAAATATATAAATGAGTGGCTCCAGAACTTTAGGAAATATTCCCTACATATTTGTTAAATAGAAAGAAGAAATTTAAAAGGGAAAGGTACTTAAATGTAACTAAGAACTTTTGGGGGCTGCATTATCTTATGTTACCCTCATAATAATTCTAAGAAATAGTTTTTGTGCTCATCTTTTTTATAGAAAGGGAAAACTGAGGACAAAGGGACTGATTGATTTTCAAAATCTTACATGGATAAAACATTAGAGGCAAAACAGAGTTCTTATTTTTGTAAAGGTTTGCTTTTACAAAGATTCTATGTAAAGAAATAGCCCTATTCTAGATTGAATCATGAGAGGAGAGGAACTCCCAAACTAAATCCTATTTAGTCAGCTGTAATTTTACTGGTATTGTAAACAAATTGGGAAAATGATTCACAGGAAAATATATGAGGAATGAGATCTACTATGTATCTCCAAGCCCGAATCACAAGAGTGAATATCACAATACAAAGTCAAATTTGTTCTTTATAATTAAGAGTCAGTTTCTTGGTTTACCTCTTTTTTTCCCCTTTCCTTTTTTTGTTTGTTTCTTAAATTCCACATATGAGTGAAATCACATGGTATTTTTCTCTGACTCATTTTACTTAGCATAATACTCTCTAGCTCCATCCATGTCTTTCCAAATGGCAAGATTTCATTCTTTTTTAAGGCTGAGTATAATATAATCACTTCTTCTTTATCCACTCATCAGTCAAAGGACACTTGGGCTGTTTCCATAAGTTGGCTATTGTAGATAGTGGTGCAATAAACATCAGGGTGCATGTGCTCCTTTGAATTGGTATTTTTGTATTCTTTCGGTAAAGACCTAGGGGTGTAACTGATGTATCATAGGGTAGTTCTATTTTTAACTTTTTGAGAAAAATCCATACTGTATTTCAGAGAAACAGACTCTTATAGAGAACAATGTGACAGTTACCAAAGGGGTGGGGGTGAGAAGATGGGTTAAATATGCGGTAAGAATTAAGGGGTTCATTTCTGATGAGCAATGGGCATTGCATGGAACTGTTCAATCACTATATTGTACACCTGAAACTAATATTAAACTGTATGTTAGCTAACTGGAATTGAAATAAAAACTAAAAAAAAAAAGACAGATTTGGGTTCCAGTTTCACCTTGGCACTAATCTTCGCTTAAGGGACTATATTTAAACTGCTTGACTGAACTAATCAATTTGTAAAAGAGACAATTTAGATAAGGAAGCAGTAGGCTATAGCATTTTTTCTCTTCAGAGTCTTTATACAAACAAACTCAGAATCCCAGGACCAAATCTTTCTGCGCTAGTTATTACTAACGAAGCTTAAAAAAAGTTACTTCAAGTCTGTAAGTCTGTTTCTTCCTTTAGAAAATAAAGATGACAGTAAAAATGTAACTTATATTACTGCTGTGTGGAGTAAATAGGACATTTTATAGATTTTTTTTTAAGGAGAGTACTTCATACATCTATAGTGTGACTCAGTAAATGATGGCTAATACTGGATGAAATCTACACTCCTTCAATTCTGAGATATTTGCCTGCCAAGTTTGGTGTTTGTACTCATTATGGGTGAAGATTCCAGAAGAAATAAAAGCAAGCCAGTAACTCTAAAGCTGTGATTGTTCTCTCTCTCCATTCATCACTCGGTTTTCATTAGATGTCTTAGAAGGCATGTTTGCAAGGAAAAGAAATAAAAGGAAAGCTGGAGAGTTAAACAGATTTGTGAAAAAGATAAACATTTTTACCTGTTTGTAAAAGTGCCAGTGTAGTCTCTTGCCACAAGGATTAGAGGTAGGTGAGGTGTGAAGGTGTTACTGAAGAATTGGTATAAATACCAGAGGAAAAGACTGACAGCTCTCTTTAGTGAACTTAGAATGACCTAGCTCTGTGTAAGAGGTTTTAAAATATGCAGCAAATGCTTCTGAATGTGAAAAATAGCTCAAAATTGAGAGGCGGGCTACCTAACACATTATGGATCATATCTGGTCATCAGACACTCATGTGAGTTAAGGAGGAAGAAAAGGCACCCTTCTTTATGTCCATTCTCTGGGTAAGGCTCTACACTCTCCCAGAACCTGGGTGTTTCCTGATTAATTTTTCCCCAAATGTACTTACTTAATACTGATTACTAGTTTTTCCCAGAATGTAAATTCTGTGAGATCAAGGATCATACCTTTCATTCTAAGTAGCCTGAATTAATGGCAATTTATTAAGCACTTTACTTAAATGTATCCCATGTTATAAAAATAGGATCAATTCCTGGTTACACACCATATGAAGAGGCATCCCCTACAGAATCGACAAAAGCCTATAATATATACCTATTCCAATAGCTGTTTCCATCTTAGACAAACACCAGAACATTCCCTCTTGTCCCTCTGAAATCAAATTTTCCCTAATGCAGAGACAACAACGTTCTGATTTCTAGCATCATAGTTTTGCCTGAGGTTGTACTTCACATAATAAAATTATACAATATGTACTCAGAGTTTTCAGATCACACTAAGAATGGCTGGAATAGATGTATGATTATATTTATAAGACAATACCAAAGGGTTACTATTACTGGTGCATATTTTTCACTTCCACTTGAAATTTATCATTGTTACAAGTTTTTAACATGTTTGACAATATTTGCTATTGTCAGGTTTTTTTGTTTTTGTTTTTTAATTTTACCTCTTCTGATGAGTGTAGGATAACATCTCATTGTGTTTTTAAATATTATTACTCTAATGACTAATGGTGTAGAACACATTTTCATGAGCTTAATGGCTATTTGTATAGCTTTGTTTATAAGATGTTTACTCAAGTTTTTTCCCGATTTCTAAAAGTTGGATTTTTACTATTGAGATTATAAATCTATTGAAAATTTTAAGGCATGGGATTTTAAAAACATGTTTGGCATGTAATTTCTTACAGAAATGTGTATCGGAGCGCCTGGGTGGCTCAGTAGGTTGAGCGTCCGACTTCGGCTCAGGTCACGATCTCACGGTTCGTGAGTTCGAGCCCCGCATAGGGCTCTGTGCTGACAGCTCGGAGCCTGGAGCTTGCTTCGGATTCTTTGTCTCCTTCTATCTCTGCCCCTCCCTCACTTGTGCTCTGTCTCTGTCTCTCAAAAATAAATAAATGTAATAACAAAAAAAAGAAATGTGTATTGGAAATATTTTCTCCCAATCTGCTTTACCCTTTAAAGCTGCCTTTTGATAAAAAGACATTTTTAATTTTAATAAAACAAACTTACCATTTTTACTCTTATGATTGTGCTTTTTATTACCTCACTACAAAAGCTTTGCCTTTCTGAAGGTTATAAAGATCATCTCCTGTGTTGTCTTCTAGAAGGTACATAGTTTTAACTTTTACATTGAAAACTATGCACCCTTTAACATCAATATCTGTATGTGAAGTGAGGCAAGGATTGAGGTTTTTCTGCCCCAGGAAGCCAAAGCATTCATTTGACTCACTTTCTTGTGATATTCACTTTATTGCCTTGGTCTGAAACCAACCCACCATCTCTAAGGTATACCTGTGGTTCAGGATTGACTGGGTGTTCTATTTTTATTATCTTGGACTTGAAAAATCATTTTATCTAATTTTTTCATGCACACCAATGCCTGATTTTCTCAAGAGTCACATCCCCAAAAAATTTTTGAAAAGGAGAGTCTTTAAAACTTTGCACCCTCCACTTATTCTTCAGAGAAAAAAAACAGACTAGTAAGATTAATGACTACTTTTGAATCTCAAGGAATGACACCCATTATCACTGCCTCTATAACCACTTCTCCCACTACCATTATAATGGCAGTTGGCATCTTGAGCACTGGGTGTGATATCTAAGCAATGAGTCCCTAAATTCTACTCCTAAAACCAGCATTACATTATATGTTAACTAACTAGAATTTAAATAAATATTTGAAAAAAAAGGACACTTATCACAATGAGCACTGAGTAACATATACAATTGTTTAATCACCATCTTGTAAACCTGAAACAAAAACAACACTATAAATTAACTTTACTGGAATTAAAATAATAATAATTAAAAACATAAAAAATAAAAAAAATATATTGTTTACTGTTCTATTGGCTGTATAGATTTATCTTTATAATATATTCAAAAAATTCACTGGAGGTCATACGTATATGGTGATAATTTTTTTCCATGTAGCAAGCCAATACTGTCAGCACTTTAAAAAAAGTTTTTATCATTTAAAAAATAATAATAATAATGACAACTAGAATCAATACTAGCCCTTATATCCACTATTACTTACCCTGGACTCTATGAATGACAGCACTACTTTAAATATTAGTTTTTATTTCAGGACAATATAGTTATTATTTTCATAAACTATTTTAGTTCAGATGATGTCTATTTTGTTATTAGGTCATTCGTGATGTGGAAGCACTAAATAACCCACATTTAGATATTTAAAGCACTTCTCACCAGAAATCATTCAGTTTAGGCCCTGTGTTCCCCAGACAAAGCCTTTCTAATCTCTTCCTGGGACTAATTACAAATCACCTCCCACTTAAAAGCTTGGCTCACAAACTTCTTTATAAACTATTTTATAATAAACAAGAGCCCCTGTCCCATCTGTATTTGTTTCTTAGGCTTCCATGGCAAATTACCACATATTTGGTGGCTTCAATCAGCAGAAATGTATTCTCTCACAGTTCTGGAGGCCAAAGTCCAAATCAAAGTGTCAAGGAGGGTCATGTTTCCTCTGAAGGCTCTATGAAGGGACCAATGCTTGCCTTGCCACTTCCACTTTCTTTTTTTTATTTATTATTTTTTTAATGTTTATTTTTAAGAGAGAGAGAGAGAGAGAGAGAGAGAGAGAGAGAGAGAATATGAGTGGGGGAGGGGCAGAGAGAGAGAAGGAGACACAGACTCTGAAGCAGGCTCCAGGCTCCACGCTGTCATCACAGAGCCCAGTGTGGAGCTCAAACTCACAAACTTCAAGATTGTGACCTGAGCTGAAGTCGGTTGCACTGAGTGAGCCACCCAGGAATCCCATGCCTCTTCCCACTTTCTAATGGTTCTCTGTATTGGTCTTCTCATGGCCTTTTCCTCTTCTCCTTTTCTTATGACACTTGGATTTAGCACACAACCAAGTAATCCAGCATGGTCTCATCACAAGATCTTTCACTTAATTCTATCTGTAAAGACCCTTGTTCCTAATGAGGTCACATTCACAGATACTAGAGGTCAGAATTGGGGTTCTGGGGACCACAATTTAAGGACACTAGAGCACCAATGATGAACTAAATGCATGTGTACATAAGGCTAACAACATCTCTGCATCAAGTCACTTGAAAACTGAGGAAGGAGTTGTAATTAACTGACTCTTTTGCTGGAATGTAAGCTCAAGGATGATTAAAGAGGAAAAAAAAAACATTGAAAAATTTCCTCTTTTAGCAAAATTTACTGTTCCAATTTTTTTTCTAGGCCATACATACATGCTGCAAGAATAAAAATTTCAGGGAAAATGAGATTAATTTTGGAAATCATTAAAATATATTTTAAGTAATGAAAAATGCATACATACTCTTTCTTCTGATAAATAAGTTAATCAGGAAATGAAGAAAGAGACTTATACAAACATGTCAGTCTTAGGTTTTTGTTTTGTTTTGTTTTTTTTAAACAAATTTTTTTTAATTTTTTTTTTAACGTTTATTTATTTTTGAGAGAGAGAGAGACCGAGCATGAACGGGGGAGGGTGAGAAAGAGGGAAACACAGAATCTGAAACAGGCTCCAGGCTCTGAGCTGTCAGCACACAGCCCGAAGCGGGGCTCGGACTCACGGACTGTGAGATCATGACCTGAGCCGAAGTCGGCCACTCAACCGACTGAGCCACCCAGGTGCCCCTCAGTCTTAGGTTTTTAAGAGCTTTCCTGGTTCAGCCCCCAAAACAAAATGTACTCTTATAAAGGTAATATTTACAATGAAGCTTTATTTTTTACTTATGTAATAAATGTTGATAAAATTGCGTACTTATTTTTCATGAATTTTGGTGTTTTATGTTGTAAGAAGTCCCAATTTAGGTAACAGTCACTATTATCCAACAACCAATTACACAGTAATGTTTGAGGTATTTGCACTTCACTCCAATTAGAGAACCACATGGACTGTGAATCTTATTTGAATTATCTTCTTTTAACATTTGATGTAAAAGACTTCTGTTCTTCAAGCTACTTGGCTAATAATCCTAAATGGGTGCAAAACGCAGGCAGTTTATTGTATCACAGTTTTTATCAGGTCTACAATACATCATCTTATCTTAGTGAACCTTATTTTAAATATTATTAAAGCAAAATATAAACCTTTCCACTAGTCAGAGCACAGAGGTAACATTTGAATTTTCAGCATATTTCATTTATACTCTCCTCTTTCTAGAGCTTTCTATTAAATGAACAAACAAAAGCTGTTCCTCTGATGTGCCACAAATGCCTTTGATCCCAGCTTTGATAATCTTAGTATTGATCCGCCCACCACAACCCCAGCTTCAGCTCACCAATTTCTCCTCTGCCTCAAGAGTACAGCCATATATTTTTAGCCTTTCCGGATCCCAGTGATTATTTTAGGACCACTTTGCCCTCAGCTTTTCGGTAAAGCCTTTCTATCTTGACCCCTCCTCTCATTAATGAGTCTCCTTTCTTCTAAACTTCTATACTGCTCACTGATGTTTTCTGACAAAAACAAACACACAAAACAAGCATAATGACTATCAGCAATATTCAAGGAAGTCTATAGTACAAATATGAATACAGTTTAATTCAGAATTGTACTTTTATCCCCTCAGTTAAAGGCTAGAAGCATATCTGAAATCTCTGTTTCCACACCAAACAACACTGAATAAAAATTACTCAATACTGGCTGTTTAATCCAAAATGAATAAGACGTTGTTCAAACATGTCCAATTGCAAATTAAAATATATATCTGAAAATGAAGAACCAGAGAAGTTGGGAGGGAGGAAAATTTAAATACAATTAACCACTGCTTTTGATAACTGTTGCTTTGAAAGTTGGACAGAAACTCAAACTAATAATCAATACTGACTCTTAACCCCAGATGGTTTGAGTCTTCCTCTTGACCCAGAAATAGAAATTCTCTAACAAAAACAGAGATATGGGTCAAAAGTTATGGCAAAGATTATAATGAAAGAAGCTCAGATTTCATGTAAACAGGGCTGCACTGAGAGCCCTACTAGGTTCTAGCTCTTCCTTTTTGTCATTAAATCTTGGGAATCCAAGAAGCAAGTTGGCTGTTTTATTACTTACTGTGCCCTTAGACTTAAAACAGTGTGAGGCACAAACTCTTCTCTGACTTAGGAAGGTAACGATGGAAGAAGACAGGGAGCAGGGGTAGGAGATCATCAGTTGTCTATATGCCTCTTATACTGTGTATTTAAAAATAAATGAATTTATTCTGCTCTGGTTTTATGGAGTTTGGTGGGCCAATCTAAACTACCGTCATCACTAGGCAGGGTTACTGCAATTGTTCCTTTCCTGGTCTCCTGGTTTCTTTTTTTGCTTCCACACAGACCATTTTCCATACCGAAAACACAATGATGTTTAAGAATCAACTATCACCACTTCCCTTCTTTAACTAACTCGCCACTGCAATTGTTTTCAAATCTAAATACTTTATCATGGCATAGGAGATCCCACATGATATGGTCCCTGCAGATTTCTCTAACCTCATTCAGAATCTCTGCACCAGAAACAACAAAAGCTGAGTCACAGAGGATTTTGTACTCCAGATTAAAAAATACAAAGAGTTGCCTGGTGGATTCTAGAATGGTTAGGTATTTGCAAAAGGCGTTTGTAAAATCAACCATTTAAAATACTATTTACATGAAAATATTTAATGAAGAGATGTAAGCAAGCTTCAAGTCACTCTGATGGCCATAGAGATTTTCTCAAGGAATTTGTAGGGGCGACTAAGTGTTCTGAGGGACACAAAGAGTCAGAGGAGGATTCCAGGTTCTTGCATGCATATTCATTACGCTCTCTAATTTATTACCATGTTTACCACCAAAATTGCAGAGCAAATTATATTCTATATCAGGCCTCAAGGGGCTTTTCATCTTTTTGGCTTGGCCTAACACCAAAACAAAGCACATTAAAGAGAGGAATTGCAGTTAGTCGTTAATATTTAATGTGATGGAAAAGTTGGTGTTCTTCAAAACACAGTGCTCACCCTTCCAATGAAAAATTAAATCCATTCTAGTCATTCTGCACTTGCAGTCAGAAACCCTCCACAGAGAGGTCCCCCTCCCCCTAGAAGAAACAACAATTAGAGAAACAGGGAAAGAATTTTCTCACTGTGAATTCCTGCTAGGTTGATTGTCCCTACCTTCCATTCCCCCAGGCAGAAAAAGCACAAACAGACCTGTTTCCTTTCACTTTCTGTTCCTACTTCAGTGAAATTAGATCAGGGTGAATTAAGAAACAATGCTGTCCTGGGTTGTCTGGGTTGGCTCAGCTGGTTAAGGGACAGACTTTGGCTCAGGTCATGATCTCACGGTTTGTGGGTTGGAGTCCATATCGGGCTCTAGGCTGACAGCTCAGAGCCTGGAGCCTCCTTCGGATTCTGTGTCTCCCTCTCTCTCTGCCCCTCTCCTGCTCATGCTCTGTCTCTCTCCTCTCTCTCAAAAATAAATAAACATTAAAAAAAAAAAAGAATTAGTGATGTCCTAAAATTAATCCTCCTTGACAATGATTAAGCCAGTACAATGCAAGTATGTTTTATCAGACTAGCAATTGTTTAAGATATCCTAGAAGAAAGTTCGCATAAATACTGCAAATACACTCCCTTCTTAGAATTTTACACTGTAGTTCAATTTTAAAAGGTTGTAAAAAGTTCTACACTAAAGAACACTATTTAACTGTGACATAGCATTCCAAAGGTAGCTGAATACGGCGATCTTTTTCAAGTCCTACTGATTGGCAACTGAAGTACAGACCAGACAATCTGGCTAAAGAATTTAGAAGGGGCATTAAAGGATAATGGTAAAAAGAAAAAAAATCATGCTAAATTTGTTTATTTATTTATTTAATGCAAGTTAATTAACATAATTATTGTCATGGCTTTAGGAGTAGAACCCAGTGATTCATCTCTTACATATGACACCCACTGCTCATCCCAAAAAGTGTTCTCCTTTATGCTCATCATCCATTTAACCAATGCCCCATCTACCTCCCCTGTAGCAACCCTGTTTGTTCTCTGTATTGAAGAATTTATTATGGTTTACCTCCCTCTGTGTTTTTATCTTACTTTTCCTCCCTTCCCCTATGTTCATTTATTGTAGTTCTCAAAATCCACATGAGTAAAATCACAATATCTGTCTTTCTCTGATTGACATATTTCACTTAGCATAATACTCTCTAGTTCCATCTACATTGTTGCAAATATCAAAATTTCATTCTTTTTCATCACCAAGTACTATTCCATTATACACACACACACACACACACACACACACACACACACACACACCACATCTTCTTTATCCATAGCTATATTCAATACGGTAAACATTGACATGCGTGTGTTAAATTCTTAATCATCTGCTCCCAAATTTAAAAGACTGCATTTATAACTAATGCCAGACACTAATGTAATAATGTATGCAAATATCTAAAATGCAGATGATTCTTTCCTTACATTAAAAATTGTCACACCAGAAAGACTAAAAAAGTTTCATATGTATTTGAAAAGTACACACGTCAACAGGTAATAGAATGGATGTCATATAGATGTACAAGGAAGGCTCACTTATATCTTACCTGCCACATATTAAGGTTATACACATGGCACCACAGGGCTCATCTAAGGAAACTGACCAAAAGGCTTGAGTTAACAGCACAGGGTCACTGTTACTCAGTTATTCATAACTAATGCATTACTCAAACTCCATTCTCCCTACTCTAATATGCCACTTCCAGTTTACTCATGGAACAATGCTCGCTTGTGTGAAAATATGGTCATCTAAAGAGAATTTGAAAGCTTTAGCTTTCAAATGCTATAGTAGTATAGTGACTGGATGCCATACTCCATGCACACACACAATGTTTCTATTCCTGAGGACTTATTCCTGAGCCCCTACAGTACAAATCCCACTTAAGTATGTGCCTCAAAAATAGGAAAGGCTGTAAATGTTCAATTTTCAAATTTCAAGGGTCTAATACTTTTTGTAAAATACAGATTTTCCAAGTACTTAGACTAATTCATAGAGATCATTTCTTCATGGATGAAATCAGTCCTTATCAATAGGTTACTACAAAGGTACTACATACAGGGAGTTTAGATTTTCTAATTTTACAAATGAGCTAACAGGATTGTGAAAATCCAGGGGGCCACATAAAGATTTTGATAAAAGTGGTCTCTAAAATGTGTAGCTTGAAGTAGCCTCAGGCAGCTAGTGCTTTAGAATAGAAAGCGAGGGTAGTGAGCAGGGAGAATTCAGGTCTGCTATTTCAGAAGGCCCCTCTGAATGAAATTTTTTAATATTTTTCATAATAGGAACATTACATAAGATTTCATGTGCAATTAAAACAAAGGTCAAAGGTTCTACCGCATGTATATGTTTTTGAACCATCGGCTTCAATTGTTTACAAATGAAGAAGATGAAGTCATGAGAAATGAAGAGCTTTGCCCAAGGGCATAAAAGTATGTTACTAGATTATAAGGTCATTTGGCCATGACCTCTGTCAGCCAGTTGATCACTGTCTGTCAGTGGACAAATCTTCATCATTACATAGAACCTCTGGAGTATCTTCCCTAACAGCAGAACCAAACTATAGCTGACATTGCTCATGAATTCCAAGCCTGTGAGTTTCTTCCCCACTATTCCTACCTAAATTATTGAAAGATTTCTCAGAAGTGACATAGAAAAGCCCATTAGGGATCAGAGAAGACACACCATTTTCTTTTACTGCTTCTGGCCTAATGCCTTTAATCTCCAATCACACTGCATTTTTAAAAGAACTCCATTCTAAAAAAAAAGAGCCAAAACACAATTCAGTGTGATCACATTTCAGAGTGATTCTCTCTTCCTAGAATTCAGAGACAAGTGAAGTGCTCCACATTAAAAAATAGATAAATAAAAATCAGAACTATATCATCTACCAGAGATTTAACATGTTCCTGATCTCCCCCAATGCTCCATCTCAGGAAAGCAGAAAACCTTGAAGATTAAGATGACATGAAATGAACAAGAAAGAGTATTACTCTCAAAAGAAAAATAGTACACTTCTTTCTTCTGACTCCTCAGAGTTTTAATGCTTGACCTTCTTTCTTCCTGTTGACACCCATTCATTTTACTCTGCTCGGGTTACACATAATGCAGAGAGGGCATATGAAATTTCAAGGCTATTGCCTCTAAACTCCAACATACCTACATAATGGGGCAAGGGAAAGGCACCCACTTAAGAGAAATTCCTGCAGGAAATATGGTGGCAGGTACAGCAAATGGCACCGCTGGATTAGTATTTGTTCTGTGTTGACTGAACTCATCCAAGAAAAATGAATAATGCAAAGAGAGACGGAGAGAGGAAGAAAAAGGGGATTCAGTGACAAGGATTAGATGGTTCATCTTTACCTTATAATTATCTGTCTTTCTGACTAATAATTTGGGAACATGATGAAGAAGGCAGAAAATAAATACACCTTATCCTTCACAGAGCCATTAGGCACAGCAATGTGGGTCTAAATTATGTCTCAGAGAGTGTACTCTGTGAAACAAAGCCAAAAAATCTGAGCATATAGTTGTTTTGCTTTGTATGATACAAACTTCTGAATGTCCTATCTGCATAAATATGTATTATCCCCAAATTTATTAGAATCTATGTTAACAGTGAATCAGGACACTACTCATATTGTTAATTCATCCAAAGTTGTGTATATATCTTCTTGAAACACTATAATGTACACCTGAAACTAACATAATACTGTATTTAACTTATCGGAATCAGAATAATTTTTTTTTAAAAAGTTGTGTATATATGAAGAGGACATACCCAGAGATAGTAAGATGTTGCATGGTTCGTTTACATTAATGACATATTGTCCTTCCAAAGTCATGTGGTGTTGGCATTTTTTCAGGCGGATGGTGGTAAGTGAAATCAGAAATATCACACATGGTCCTCCCAAATGCTTTCCATTAGGATTGAGCCATGTGAAATACCCATTTTTAGGTTAAATGTGGCTAAATATTTGCAATTTTATATGGTTCAATGTATAGGTGACACAAGCTTAAAAAAGAAAGAAAGAAAGAAAAAAGAACATGTCAGAAAACATCCCCAAACCTCTTAAACTAATACACTTGTACCAAAAGAACTATTCTAATACAGGACTTGAAAATGTATCCTAATTAATGTAAATCAAGTTGGAGAACTTGCATTACCTACATTCAAGTATTTAAATGACCAGAAATAATATCAAAACCAAGGAGGTCCATTATAGCAAGATGATACAAATAAACTTTCAGGGGTTGCTATGCATTTGTAACATTCACCCTGCTACTTTGCAAAATAGATCTTTGTTTCTGAAAGTATTTCCAGAACAGTAATAGCTTCCCATTATGTTGTGTATTCAATTGATGCTAAATGTTACTGCACTCCACTCTCCTTCTAGTAAGTTGAACTCACCCGTTCCCATTACTTGTATCAAAAAGCACATAAAAGCATGTTGAATATTATGAATGATGTTCTATCCACTATAGATTTCAAACTGTTGACCCTCATGGTTTCAACTCTTGATTCCATATCTACTGGTAGCTCATACTGTGACTTTGTCAAAATTATGAAAAAAAGAGCTTCTCTGGGGAAAGATGAATTGAAAAAAGGCATGTCTTCCTCCAGAGTTCAGATGGACTGTAGTTCAGGGATAGGACTCCTGGGTTGGGGGCCAAATGTACCTTTTTAGAAAAACGTTATTGTGTGTAAGGTACAAGTTGTACTGTTAGGTGGTCCTAACCAGCTGCCATCAATCCTAGTTGTATAAAATCTTCTACATTCTGGATCATAGACCTTTAGCATTGTTTCTGGAGTGACACTAATCCTCATCCTCGAACCTCGATTCCCTAGACATGGGATCAAACACTAAGAACTAAGATGGTTCACATTTCTAAACTACATGGTGTGGTATCATTGTTGAAAACTATCTTGGTCTTGTCTGAATATTGCATTCACAGTAGCCAATCTGCTACTGTTAGATTTTCAACAATTTAGCCAAGCACCCAAAGCATGCCAATTCTCTATATATTCTTGTGGGATCGTTATGATATTAGAGTAATATACTTGATTACTAGATAATATTAAAAAAAAAAAAAAGGAAATCATTAGGTCAGCATTTCCCCCAAGGATTTTTTTTTACAAATCACTAAACCTTAAAGGAGCTCTGCAAGAGTGACTCCATAGATGGGTGAATGCAAATTAACGTATTAATATCTCTGAAAAGTCCTGAATTAAAGCAATGTATTTATCATGCTTAATCCAAAATTTCCAAAAAGCATTTGACAACAGCACTCATCTTTCCCTGCATTTTAACTACTGTGGCTTTAGGCCAATCAAAGAAAAGAAACCTAAGACAGCATTAAGTTTGTTGTCAGCCATCCCCAGAGTAATAAGTCAGAACAAGTTATGTAAATCTCTCTCAGCTTAACTTTCTCCATTTTAATTAGTGGAAAAACTAATAACCAATCTAATGCTTATGATGTACATCATGCCCTTAATTCTTTGGTGTAGTTTAGCCAGTAGTAGTGATAATAGCAGTAATTAACGACCAAGGTGGAAAAGCAAGATCATGACTAAATATGAAACAGAGCATGATGCACAGGCCCTTCTTTTAAGAATTATAAACAATATATGATCATTTCTTTGAAAATTCCATTCAAGTAAAGTGGCCCAATCTATTTTGTCTTTGTTTCACCGTTGGCCAATACTCAGAAGAGACCAAAGTCTCATAAAAGACTTGACTCTAGGAGTGAAGAGAGATTAGATTTAGGTGTCTTCTCTGTATTCCCTACTTTTCTAACCTCCTTGTTCTATTTTTCCTTTTCTATATTGTTGTTGACACAAGAGATAGTTATGAGTGGTTTGCAGATACATTATGAACATCTCAAATAGCTAAGTGTAAATTTAAAAGCTTATCAGAAAACTATAGCTAGCAGAACAAAAGCATGATTTTGTATTCTAATTTAAGAGACTTTAAAGAAGAGGGAAGAGAAAGCAAACACTAAAGAAAAAGTGATAACGAATACTAGTAAAAAACAGATATTCAAAAATCATAAAGATAATGCAAATGATTTAAATGTGGAAAATAACTGCCTTGTAATATCTCACAAAGCAAGTCACGAGTATATTTCAGAAATAAAGAAAGCAAATCTTAAAGAAGGAAAATAAACTGCCTAAGGCTCACCAGCAGCTGGTTCAGCTAAATCTGAACTCAGGCTTTCTGAATCCAAAGTCTGTGTGTTTAACTTCACATGCTGCCTCATAACTTTGCAAATCTTCTTCATGATGCCTTTTTTTAAAGCCTTAAAAACCCAAAGCAGGCATTCTCTACGCATCAGCTCTCCATCCTCCTGATCCATCTCAAAGCCCATTAGCATCCCTCATATGCACTGAGCTTCCACTTTCAGACTTCCCATAACACTCCTGGACTTTAAACATTCAATCTACATGTATAATCATCTACCTTTAGCAAACGAGTTTGCAAAGGGCTTGGAGTCAACTGGAAAGGAAATATACTCAGCCTCTACTTGCATGGATTTTTATAATCTTGTGAAGGAAACAGACAATTGCTTTTTAAATCCCATAAATATCTGAGGGCAAAGTGAAACATGAGCTACAGCAGAGACTTAGGTGGTTTTAAGAGAAGAGAGAGGGGAAGGAGGACAGATCATGAAAGAATGTATGGAAGAAGCCATGCTGAGTTTAGACTGAATAAAGAGAAGAGTTAATTAAATGAATTGGTAATAAGCAGATAAGTGTCTTCCACCAGAGAAAAAGCATATGCAAAGAACCTATAATTAGAAAAAGCAAAGGAGGGGCACCTGTTGGTTACGAATGGGACTCTTGATCTCAGCTCAGGTCATGATCTCACTGTTCGAGAGATGAGCCCCTATGGGGCTCTGCACTGACTGCACAGAGCCTGCTCAGGTCTCGGTCTCTGTCTCTGTCTCTGTCTCTCTCTCTCTCTCTCTCTCCCCCCCCCCCCCGCCACTCCTCAGCTCACACACACTCATGCTCACTCGCTTTCCCTCTCTCAAAATAAATAAATAAACTTTAAAAAAATTAAAGGAGATTGAAAAAAAGAAATAGGGCCCATATTGCTGAAGTTTAGAAAGGGACTTAGAATACAGTACAGGAGGAGATCAGAGAGGAAGCAAGGATAACTCACATGGAGTATCTTTTGTTTTGCATCATTATTTTCTACTCCATATGCATAAATCTTAGATATTTCTAATGATACACTTCCAAATAAGATAAATTGAAATACTTACCTCTTCCCTGGAGACTACCACAATGCTAGGCACCAACAAAATTAAATGAGTGGATATTAAAAATGAATTACAACACATGAATTACAGGATATATATGGTTTGAGCCTAAATCAAAAAGTCTGTATTAAAATTTTGTACAATGTTAATACCAGCCAGTTTTCCAGGAAACACAGCCTTGGCTTTAAAACAGGAAGGCAGCCTGACAGTTACCATATCCACCACGTGTGAGTGGATATTCATTTTTTGAATATGGTGATGTCAGGACAGCAGAATGTTTATCCAGGTCACTGGACCATGTTTGGAAAAGAAGGATCTTGGCTTCACCCTGTCCACTGTTCTCCATTTTCATTAACGTTACAATAGAAAAATATGTCAAATTCAGACCATAACCCATTCCATCAACTTCATCCTCTGGTAGGAGTGAGAGAATACAAACAGCAACTTTCTGTACCCAATTTTCTAGTACATAAGCATCTGTAGTCAGCCTTGATTTTAAGTACATTACCAGAAGTAACAGAAAGTATGAATCTGTACGTGATTTGCCCTGAATACTAGGTGTCCCAATTTGAGCATCTTGCATAATATTTTTTTTCCCAAATACACTATACAGACAGTTCCAGTCACTAATTCCTTATAAAAAGCAATTTTGTAGTGATCCTTATTATGCTTATATGTGGACAATAAAAGAAAAAAAATTGATTTTAAGTCCCATTAGTGATTTCATAGATAAAAATTATACAGGAGTTACAATATATAGTTATAATACATGGTTAACATCATTTAAATTCTACTTCTGTATTCTACTTTGAATTCTTGAGTCTATAAAGTTATGACTAAACAGGTGCGCCTGGGTGGCTCAGTCGGTTAAGCGTCCGACTTCAGCTCAGCTCAGGTCATGATCTCGCAGTCCATGAGTTCGAGCCCCGCGTCGGGCTCTGTGCTGACAGCTCAGAGCCTGGAACCTGCTTCGGATTCTGTGTCTCCCTCTCTCTCTGACCCTCCCCTATTCATGCTCTGTCTCTCTCTGTCTCAAAAATAAATAAACATTAAAAAAATAAAATAAAATGAAGTTATGACTTAACACATTCTTAGTGTCACTAGAAAAAAATTGATATAACTCTAGTGATTCTTAAATCCGGTTCTAGGAGCATAATTTTATTTTAATTCCTACTGATTATTATATTATTCTTGTATTCCAGTCCATATTCAATCTGAATTCATGAAGGGAAGACACTATAATTACAACTAATACAAATCTTATGGAAAATACCTTTCATTGAAAACTCAAGCAATAATTGATAGTATCCATGGTATAGTAAAATTCACTACATATGTGTATATATATATATATATATATATATATATATACACACACACACACACACACACACACACACATATACATACACACAGTGTTTTATATAGTGTTTTATATATATAGCATATATAGCATATGTACATATGCTATGTACATATATACATATGTACATATATAGTATATATATATATACATACACACATACATACATGTACAGCACATGCATACTGTTCTTTGTACTTTTTGTATTACCAGTTTCTATAAAAAGCAAGAAAATGTAGTTTATGCTAAAGTAAACGTTAGCTTTTATGTAAATGATTAACATATGGATAAGAAAGGATCCTGCACTTAGAGCAGAGTGCCAATCCCAAGGTGTGGGTCCAGGAGGCAGGCCATCTCCTGCAAGCTCAACACCTCAACTCTTTCGTGACTGGGATCTCACACATTTTAAATTCACTTGCTCACAAATCACATCTCTTTTTGTAAGACACAGCAGCATTTTCTCAAGTTTTGTGCTTCATATATTGCTAAACAAATATTTTTCTTGACTTACGGAGGTAAGAAAAGCCAAGAGAAGAAAACAAAGAAAGGAAAAAGAAAAAGAAAAAGGAAAAGAAAAGGAAAAAGAAAAAGAAAAAGAAAAAGAAAAAGGAAAGGGTGACAAGCCTATAAACAGCTTCAGTGCAAATAGATTTTAATGGAGAATATGAGTGCCTAAAAGTCACTGAAAATCTGCCTCCTTCTCTCTGTCTCCTTCCCATTCTCAATCTCTCTCTCTCTCTCTATCTCTCTCTCTCTCTCTCTCTCAAAGGTACCCGACATAAGACCCTGCCCATCTACAGTCAGGATTGGTTTTCCAGAATCACTCAGAATCACTAGGTGGGGAAGCCTAGTATTTAATCTGCTTTAAACTATGTGATACACCAGTTCTGTTGGCACTGTAACAAATTACTACCAACTTAGTAACTTAAAACGCCACCACTTTGTTCTCTTGCAATTCTGGAGGTCAGAAGTGTGGCATCAGTATCACTGAGCTAACGTCAAGGTATAGACAGGCCATGCTCCTGTGGAAGACCCTAGGGGCAAATACATTTCCTTACTTTTGCCAGCGACTAAAGCTGCATTCCTAAGACTCTTTGGCTCATGGCCCCTTCTTGCATCTTCACAGGCAGCAGCGTGGCATTCTTCTGACTCTGCTTCCCTCTGCTTCTATCACATGGCCTTTTCTTCCACAGTATAATCTCCCATCTCAAGATCACAGCTACAGAATCTCTTTTGACATATAAGGTAATATGTATGCGAGATAGGACCTGGACATCTTGGGGGACCGTTATTCATCACATCACAGGCAGGGAAGTGGATACTCTCCTTGTTCCTGTCCAAGTCCCACCCACCAATGATTTAATATCTCTGTTTAATAGCCCACTGATAATAAAAGTAAACAGAAAGGATCCCTTTTGTTTCTTTAGCTTTCTCCCTGCTGTTTCTCCTTTACCTGGGCAAATAGTAGGCTTTTTCTCCCTCTCACTGCTTCAGAGGGGCCAGGGTTAAAAGGGCTACCTCCTTACCCGAGTCTTTAGGTGTAAACATTTCCCTCAGTTCATCTAGTTGTAATCTCAATCCTGGGGTGTCTTCAAGTGCAACAATAATATTTTCTTATAGAACCATAGTATGATGGAAACTTTGGCGGTCACGTAGTTCATTTCTTTGGCTTTAATTAGGTTTCCCATCAAAATATGTATCAAGTTCTTAAAAACAAAATATCTATTCTCAGAGGTTCAAACAGACAAACAACTTAATATATCTTACAGGAATCTGATGCCAAATATCATCTAAATCTTTACATAGCTCATCTTCAAATCCACCCTGAGTGTTCTTATTCTGAATACTCCAATTGAATCCATTTGCTTTCTTAGGACTCAAGACCATATCTGGCTATTATCTCGTAGCATGAATTAAACCAGGTAGGTACTTTACCATTACACAGAACTCTTTCTTTGTTCCTATCCAGATCATGCTTTTTTTTCCATAAGACAATAAACTGAGAGGTACCTTAAAATTTTCAGGAGCTTATCTGCACAAACATGGATTCAAACTGGGCATCACCAAATCAAAAGTGGCTACAGTGCCCACTGACGAACCATACGAGGAGAAAAGCTTTCATAGAATAGTTACAGAAGCTAAGCAAGAAAATTATTTGACCAGCTACATTTTAAGCAGCTGCCTTATTTGGGAAGGCCTAGTTCCCTGTTTGTCATTGGTTGTTGTTAAATTTATTTTCCTTGGCAGGTGTGCATTTACAGGAATGGACTCTGGCTCAGGTTTCGGTTGGCTTATGTAGGCTACTAAGGCATGAAAGCCACCTCAGGCTGATGGTCTCCTTTTTAAAATAACTTTAGTATCTTCAAAAATATTCTTGGTTCATAAACATCATAAGTAAAGAAAAAGAGGAAATAAATTGACTTTTCTTCCGTTTTCTTGTTCTGGTATTTCTCAGTTGGTGCTTCCTGAGGAGTAATTTTTCAATGTTGTAGTTTATGACCTTTTTTCCTACTATGTACCCCCACAAGCCAGAGATATTTTACTTTGGCTGTATAAAGTGCTATTACCAAATAGATTGTCTGGCTTCTGACCCAAGTTTCAGTTAACCAGTTGTGATCACTTCAACCATAACTTTAGTAATGAGAAAACACACAAGCAAAATATTTACAAAGGAATCTCATTCAAAATCCCGTAAGGAGTTATATATGTAGTAGAGGGACTCCCGCTGTGAAAACAGGAGCTCCATTCCAACAGATGCCTTTCTAGAAAGTGATGAGGCTGTTCAAGGGATAGAGTATGCACATTTATTAAGCTAGACACCCCCATAAAATTCCACTAGATTTTATGAGACGTTCATTACTCTTCAGATGAGTCCATGTGTAGAGAGCAACCATTTGTTCCTTACCTGCCACACAATACACACTCAACAACTTAGCTATTATTCACTAGAATTAAATTTAAGAATCTTCAAACAAAACCAAAAAGGGAAAACTGCTGAACTAGAACCACATATTAAAAAAATAGCAGTGAAAAAAAGTACAAAATAGAGAAAAGTACACTTGAGACTATGATTGATCGTCAAGTGCAATCAGAAAATTCAGATGAAATAAAGCTTTATGATATAAGCCAGTTACCAGAGGGAGAAGAGCCTAGAACAAAATATATTGCTTGTTTTCACTTCAAATTGTTCAAAACAATAAATTACAGTCTATTTTTAAGAAATCCTCTGAATAATATGAGTCAAAATAAGGCTTGCTTTCCTTACCTTAGTTTCTCCCACCTAGGTTTGAGAGGAAATTACCTGGCAAATTAAAATCCCCAAATAAAAATTGACCAAGAGTTTAAATTCAAACCCCAAACATGGCTGGTATGTAAGGTAGATTATAGAACTAACTTTGTCCCCTCAAAAATTTTTTTTCAATATTATCTTTATTAGTATTATTTAAAGAATGGTATGACATGATGTGTGTGTGTCATACTTACATTCTACTAGTATATAACCTTTCTGTTCTGAAAAACAGATAAATGTGAAATAGCATTTTATCAGCCTTTTATATAATGATGCGTAGAATAGCAGAGCTTGAGCTCTGAGTTTTCATCACATGCTCTGGTCCTGTATGTTCAATTTCTGGAGTATAACTAGCGAAAACCTGCTATCACAAAATTATGTTACTTTAGACACTGGAGAGCCAGTGTTCTCACTGTGGCTAATTTCAAACAGAACAATGCAGGATTTAACACACGAGATAGCTGCCTGATGCAACATCGGGTGAAGGATGATATATTCAGTTGATAAAATTAAGTGTAGAAATCAGGCAAAACTGAATTTGATTCAAGTTCTACCACTTACTAATCAGAAACTTTGGGAAATATTTAATTCCTCTGGCTGACTTTTTTTGTTATTTTCAAAATGAGTATAGAAATATTATTCATGGAGTCTGAGGTAGGCTTCACTGAGATAATGCATGTATTTAAATTTTATGATAATATCTCATGTAAAATAAGCACTCAATAAAGCTATTATTTTTTTTTCCACCTGGGTTAGCATTTGTGCTTTCAAAATAGCTGCTAGATATGTTTGGGTATTTATCTCTTTGGTATATTATATGAAGGGGTGTGTGTGTGTGTGCATATGTGTGCATGCACACCGCACACTCTCGTGTTTATGCACATCCTAATTTAGACTATCACATCAATTTACTTATACCTGCTAGCCCACTCTACCAGCTATTTTTGGTTGCTAACTAAATGTAATTCCAGACAAAAAATATATAGAAACACAATATGTTTGACAAAAGGGGATGTTAATTTAACCGAAAGCAAATGCAACACTGATTTCATATCTGTGCTCTCGTGGTGTAAGTTGAAACAAACAATACAATAATCCAACAAAAATTTTCAAATTTTTGAATAAAATAGAACTTTAACATAATGTCTTTTAGCATACAATCATGTTACTGCATGCTAGTTAGCTCTTTAAAGTACCTACTTAAATTAAGTTGAATATGGATGTTCTGTTCTGAACAGTGTCCCTCCAAAATTCATATGTTGAAGTTCTAATGCTCAGTACCTCAGAATACGACTGTAGAGATAAGGTCTTTAAAGAGGTACTTCTATTAAAATCACTTCATTGAAGTGCGTCCTAATCCAGTATGACTGATAACTTTATAAAAAGAGAAGATTGAGGGATGCCTGGGTGGCTCACTCAGTTGAGCATCTGATTTAGGCTCAGGTCATGGTCACACAGTTCATGAGTTTGAGCCCCGAATCGGGCTCTCCGCTGTCCGTGCAGAGGCCACCTGGGATCCTCTAACT
The DNA here is from genome assembly GCF_046562875.1 of Panthera onca. Taxonomy (NCBI): domain Eukaryota; kingdom Metazoa; phylum Chordata; class Mammalia; order Carnivora; family Felidae; genus Panthera; species Panthera onca. Next base: position 21,079,169 of record NC_138348.1, on the reverse strand, counting down.
CTCTCTCTCTACTCCCCCCCCGATCACAATCTTCCTCCCTCAAAAATAAATAAACATTAAAAATAAATAAAAATTTAAAAAATAAACAGAAGAGATTAAGACACAGAAACACACAGAGGGAAGCCCATGTGAAGCACTGGAGGAAGACAGCCACCCACAAGCCAAGGAAAAGCTTCAGAATGACAAACTTGCCCAACACTAAGAATTTGGACTTCTAGCCTCCAGAATTGTGAGAAAGTAATTTACATTGCTTAAACCATCTAGACTATTGCTTAAACCAACTAAACTACTATACTTGTTATAGCAGCCTAGAAAAACAATACAATGGATTACTTCCATTTTAAGGGTGAGGCAGATAGAGTTTGAGAAATTTGTGAGTTTTTTTACACGATAATTCTCCAGAGCCAGAGTCAGAATTTCAGTCAGTGTCACTAAGGACAGTCTGTGTTCTTTTTTCCTCACTACAGTGTTTCTTGTGTAATCCAAAGACATAGGAGTGGTGAATTCATAGGAGTGATGCAGCAGCTCAGCACACAGTCAACTGTGTGATTTGTGGTAATAGAACCATGACTCTACGTGTCTCCATTCCTATACCATGCCTCTTGTCTTTATCATATAGGTCATACTGGGGTATCCAATCCTGGATATAAACCCCTATTTTGGGAGATAGATTTAAAAAGTACCCAGGACCTTCATCTAAGACCTGCTAAGTTATAATCTTGAACAAGGCAGATGAGTATGTCGAATAAGCTGTATTTTTTAAGAAGTTTCTTAGATAATACACACAGCCAAGCAACATTTGGGAACCCTGGCTCTATGCATTGGAAAGATGGGAGCTTTGAACCAGACACTCATAAACTTAAATCTTCACTCTGCATTATAATTTACTTAACAATTCTGAGTTTCAGATTCTACACATGTAAAATGAAGGACTGTAGGCCTGCAGACAGTTGTATACTGTATCTGTATCTGCATGTATATATTGTATCTGCATGTATATATTGTGCATATAGAGCTTTTCTTTAGCCTGTTTTCTTTTAAACACTGAGTATAGACTCTCTGGCAATCTGACTCGGGCATGTACTCTCACCAACCTGACTTATATTTGATCCCTGAACCTTGGCCATTGTAGTTGTAAGCACATCCAAAGGCCTCCCTGCCATATGGATTCCCAGTTACCCAGACTATCAGGTTGGCATTTCCCTTAATGATTCATGATTCCCTCCGTCAAAAGGTTATCAGCACAGGAAGAAAATTATCCCAGTAGGGCATTCAAATTCTTATGTGAACCAGATTTCTGGACCAATAGCAATTCCTTCCCCTCAGTTTGCAAGCCAAAATGTGCCAAGTCATTTTACAAAGTGCTTAGGAAATTACTTTCAATGTGATGAGCCAAAATCTCATATTGAGTTAGCATTTCATCTATTTCTGGTAGAAATTTCTCAGGTACTCAGATCCCAGGCCTTAAATCACAGCAGATATCTAAGCACCAATCATGGCAAGTTTCTTCTTTGTTTCAGCTAGTTGAAAGCCAGAATCAGCTTGACAATCCTACACTCCGATAAATTGCCAACCAAACAGAATGAGATTCACCCATTATTCTTTCTGTCATTCTATCCTCAACAATCAAAGTCCAATCTATTTGCCTTTCAGCTCTTTCTAAAACCCTCCTCTCCCTGAGCTCCCATTTGTGGCACCCTTCTTACTCCCAAGAGTTGAATAGAACACCTGTTTGGACAAAAATCCCATTAAATGCTCAGACATCCAGAATCTCCTCTTTACAAATTCTTACCAAGGGACAAAGATCAATAAGCAGAATACCTGAGTCCTTATCAACCAAACTGAATTAGGTAATGCTGTTTTCTCTAAACTGAATGAGCCCAAAACTCTAAATAACACTCTAAGAATGAGTTTTTTCAGCTGGGCCTCTGAATGCTTTATGTTGCAATGAATCATTATCTAATGTTGTTCTGCCAACATTCATGAATGGCTGTGCCAGTAAAACATATGGAAAAATCCTCTCTACCTAAGGGCAGAGATACTTCATCCAACATTCCTTGGGGGGACAAAGAAGAAGGAGAAGGAGGAAGGAACTCTTAGAGACTATTTTACATTTGGCTGCTGGGTCATAAAATTCTATAGCACTTTTAGGCTTTGGAAGCTGTCCTCTGTCTATCATCTGTTGCTGTTTTTTGTGGGTTTTTTTTTTTCCTGCATGCTAAATATCTATTGTAAGAAACCATATGTACGCAAACCTGTTAGGCCTGCGTTTTCACTTCTAAATAGCAGAGAAAGTTGACTTCTTTTTAAAGGATGCCTTCTTATTCTCTATTCTCACATGCATTTTTCTCCAAGGATGTCATTTAAATGTAAAACATCCCTTCCCATAGAACTTTAGGTCATTTTTGTTTAAGAAATACTAGTTGAGCACCAATCACATGTTAAGTAAAAATCTAAATGCTAACTAAAACATGATAAATAAGTCTTTTCCTTATAGAATTTACATTATTATGAGAGGAAAATTCACAGGGGAAAAAGAGATAATCTTATATCATGTAGCAGTTTTAGAGTTTTATACAGCATGTTACAGAAGTATAGCAGAACATTAAGTCTGCCCTGGTGGCAGGAGAGTGTGTTAGGAGAAGTAACATCTGAGATCAAAGGTAATTTATCAAGATAAAAAACAATAGGGTAGGGATAAGGGATGGGAAACATGAGCTGGAGATAACAGGGTGGGTGCTGGATTCCTGCTATAAGCACATTAGTCTTGGGGATTATTGAAACGTTGCCAATTCAAGAACAAAGTAGTAGATGATGAGGTTGAAGAGACAGCAACATTTGAGTCATGGAAGGGTAGGATACTGGTATAAGAAAGTGAGATTTCTTCCTCAAAATGATGTGCACTCAGAGAAGAGTTCAAAGCAAGAGTGTGCCATAACCCTGTTTGTGGTCTACGTGGTCTGTGCAAATAATATGGAGACTGGATTTGCAAAGAGAGAAGAATGAGGTGCAAGGGGACTAATTAGGAGGCTCTAGAAATACTTTAGAGAACTGACAGGGACTTCACTCTTAAATACACAGGGAGATATATAGAAACGTTTTAAATTAATCACCAAATAGTTTGATTTTTTTCCCAAAAATTAGTCATTCCTGAATATAATCCACTAAGATGGAAAAGCATGTCTATAGATTTATTACATATATTAAGTTGGATGGGGAAAGTTATTTAAATTCACATTTAAAAAACCTCCCCGGTATAATTTTTTAAGTGAGACTGCCTGGATAACTTCACATTACTTAATTATAACAAATAAGAACAAGTTTTATTTGGGTAATTTGTCTGCTGGTGTCCCTTCTTCTGTTCACTTCTGTTACAGAAGAGGAACGTCAGCTTTACTACTCATTTACTAAAAGGTTTGTGCTTGTTCTTTGCTGAGAAAGAGGAGTATTTCCCTGGTGGCTACAAATAAATAAAATTAAAAATAAAACCTATTTCTGCTGAAATACACATATTGTTTCTCAAAAGGTTCTCAGTCTCTTTGACATATTTAATTTATCTTACCTGCCACCATCATCTTCATTCTAGCCTTGAAATCTGGGTAGAGATCTTGTCATATTAACAATCACTCTTGGGAATTGTAGCTGATAAAATGTCTACAACAATTTATTGCATTTGATTCAGCAGCTGTGCTATTTTGGAAATTCCCTCTTATACCCACAGGAGGACAGATTTAGTCACAAAATAAAACTTTCCAAAGTCTTCAAGTATTGGAATTCTGACTTCATTTATATCAGGAGGCCAGGCTCCAGTGTCTAAACACACAAAGAAACTCTGGTTTTGATTCCTTTAAAAATGTGGTGAGAGGCAGTTGTTGTATGTTGGAAGTAAAATCCATGTTATTTAATGGAAACCCACTTTGCATCTCAATTGTGAAATACTAACCTGGAGGTAACTTGGGGGACGAGAACTCAACCAAAAGGAAAGAAAACACACAATCCCCCTGCCTTCCAAATCTTCCAGATTATCAAATGGGATGTTTTCTGGCATTAAAGATTACTAAAACTGAATCCTCTTTAAAGAGATTTTTGTAGACTAATGAAGCATAGTTATAAATATTTGTGAGGAAGAATGCACCAAGAACATATCAGAACTTTGCTGAACTCCTATCTACCCAAGCGTTTTGAAAGACCTTGCTGGACAAGACAGAGAGCCTTACAACATGTTGATGTACTTAACTCCAGCCATATTGATTTCACGGAAAACAGAGACAGAAACTGACAAGAGTTTGTACACCTGCCTGGGACAGGTTGGAAGTGCTGTATTTGGTTTCTACCAAGGGAGAGGTAGCCAAATAACCATGAATGAAAAGAAGGAAAATACTTATTGAGCTCTTGCTATAAATGTTGTATTATTTAATCCCTACCACAAACATCTGAGGCAACTACTATTTGAGTATAATTTTGCTTTTGACATATGAAAACAATTGAAAATTGGTGAAACTTTATAACATTTTCCAGCTCATATATTGGTACATACATTTTGAATCAGTCTTCTTAATTCACCAGGCAATTTCAGAAAGAGGAATAGTTGACGTGTCCTATTTCACAGGGGTAATTTTGGAAAGTAGGCCTTTAAATATCATAGAAACTATGAACTATTAAACACCAAATATTTTAAATCACGATAAGGAGAGAAAAAGTTATTCTTACCCATTTCTGGGCCTAACCCCATCTCTGACGCCCACTGAACCACGGGCATTCAACCCTAGGGTAAATCTGGGCCGGTACAGTGTTTGGGAATAAAACAGGTAACCAAAAGGACTGGAGTATGAGATAGGTGAGGTTTGTGTGCAAGAGGACAGCTAAAAAGAAGTCATGGAATCATATACATACAACCCTAGTATATTCCAGAAGGGTCATACATCACTCCAAGTAAAATTTTCGTTCTCTAAAAAATTAACTATAATTTAAATATACCTCAAATTAATCACTAAACAGATTTAGCTATTTAGTAATAAAACTTAATCTGTTTCTTATTTTAAAATCTAGAGGAAAAATACCTTTTCCTTTCTGTGGTTATGATTACACTAACACATTATTCATTTAGCAAACATCTTCAAATATTATTAAGTTATTTTCCTTGGAGCAACCATATTTATGGGGGGGGGGGGGGGCAGAACACATATTAGACATTCAGAGTGATTAAAGTCTACCTGGACCACAATATAATCTCTTGGGTTTAATTCACACTGAGCAGTGAATCCCAATTAAATATTTTACCAATTTTTTCACATTTTTGTAGGAAAGAAGTATTATATTTGATATATTAAAATCCTTTGGACACATTCTTTTAAAAAGAAATGTAATAAATTTAATTGTGTATATTACATATACACACATACATTTCCTAAAATATATTTGTATATGTATGTATGTATGTGTGTATATATATATGTGTGTATATATATATACATACATATATACACATATACACATACACACACACACACACACACACACACACACACACATATACACACAGATCTAAATGTGGTCCATTAGTTTGTTTGGTTTTTTTTAATATCAAATGGTTAAGGGGAGCCTGGGTGGCTCAGTTGGTTGGGTGTCTGACTTCGGCTCAGGTCATGGTCTTACAGTTCATGAGTTCAAGCCTGGCGTTGGTCTCTATGCTGAAAGATCGGAGTTTGGAGCCTGCTTTGGCTTCTGTCTCCCTCTCTCTCTGCCCCTCCCCCACTCACTCTCTGTCCCTCTCTCCCTCTCTCTCAAAAATACATAAACATTAAAAAAAGTTTTGTTAATACCAAATGATTAAAAAAATCAAGTGATTAACAAATTATTAATTTAGAAAATTAAAATCCTTCGTATTGAAGTGAGGGACAAAAGATATAGAAAGGGTTGGAGTTTTCTGTTGTTCACATTATTGGTAGAAAAACAAAGATTTTACCTCTTTATAGGGTTGCTTCTACATAACTGCATTACAACAATGGTATTGAGAATACCCCTTGTCAATTTAGAATCTAGGACTTGAATCCAGGTATCTCAATGCCCATGATCTTTTGCTGAATAAAGTTCCAAAGGATAGAAATGTAAAAATATTTTATAAAAGTCCTTTTACAAAACTCAGACCACAAATTTACAGGATCAGTAAAAATGTATAAGCAGTAGCAGGTGTTTATCAGAATCATGGATTACCATCTAAGTTCAAACAGACAGAACTTCAGTAAAAGTATAAACATATTTCTACTTGATATGCTTTTACTGTTTTCCAATATTCAGTAAAACATTGGTATTCAATGTTGGATAACACTAGAGTGAATATATATCTCCCATTTGTTTAAAAATAATTTTAAAATTGTTTGGACTTGTATATATGTACTTCAATCAATATGTTGCCCATTCTGTTAGATGCCATTAACCTCTTTTTTGCCTGTAGTCAAATTTTATAATTCCCACATTTTTTACCCCAGGTAGTCTAGGTAGAATGTTAACAGCATCATCTGGATTCCTCGCTTATCTATGTGATCTTGATGACTTCCTTGAACTTTCTAGACTTTGGAATGGAATTGCTTTGATTCATCTGAATGGCCCTCTTTAATTAACGGGATTTCTTGGAGCCAACACCTTACAGCCTTAAGGTTTCAATTGATATTTTTAGTCTCATATTCTATCATTTAACTTTCACCTGAGCAATCTTCAGTATCACCAGATGTACCAATAATCACACTATATGATATTATGAGCCTGTGTGGTATAATCTTTTATCAGATGTGAGGATCTACTGATTTTATGCATATTCTGGAGAGGAAAATAAAGCAATAAATATTTCTTTAACAGGGGTGGAAAAAATCTTACCTCACATGTTTAACTTGAATATAATCAATCATACTCCAGAATTAACTTCCAATTTATAGGACATTAAGGGAATAGAGGAACAAGTTAATGACACCAAGAAGAAATAATCATATAAATTTAGAAAATGGAAAACAACTAATATGATCTCTTTAAAACACAAATGTCAAGAATAAAAGGTGGAAAAAAGGAATACTGTTCTAAATTAACAGAACATAACTAAATGCAATGTTTAGGCATTTACTGGATTCTAGTTCAAACAAATCAACAGTACAATACATTGTGGAATTGCCTAAACAGAATTTATTATGGACAGGGCATTAGATGATTTTGAGAAATTATTGTTAACTTTTTATGCAAAATAATATTACAATTACATAGGAAAATGTCTTTACTTTTGAGAGACTCTTATGAAAATATTTAGGGATAAAATAGTTATATATATTATATTATATATATTTGTGTAAAATAATATTACAATTACATAGGAAAATGTCTACTTTTGAGAGACTCTTATGAAAATATTTAGGGATAAAATAGTTATATATATTATATTATATATATTTGTGTAAAATAATATTACAATTACATAGGAAAATGTCTACTTTTGAGAGATTAATATGGAAATATTTAGGGATAAATTGTATCTATTATATTATATTATATTATATTATATTATATTATATTATATTATATATAAATAATATAAGTCAGTCAGTCAGTTAGCATCTGACTTTGGCTCAGGTCATGATCTCACAGTTCATGTGTTCAAGCCCTGCATATGGCTCTGGGCTGATAGCTTGGAACCTGGAGCCTGCTTCAGATTTTGTCTCCCTCTCGCTCTGCCCCTCCCCTGCTTACGTCTGTTTCTTTCTCTGTCTCTCTCAAAAACAAATAAAAACATTTTTAAAAATTTAGAACTAACTTTTTTTTTAATATATACAAAGGCAGGGGCACCTGGGTGGCTCAGTCGGTTAAGCGACAACTCCTGATTTCAGCTCAGGTTGTGATCTCGCAGTTCATGAGTTTGAGCCCCACACTGGGCTCTACACTGACAGCACAGAGTCTGCTTGGGATCCTCTGTCTCCCTTTCTTTCTACCCTTCTCTCTCTCTCTTTCTCAAAGTAGATAAACATTTAAAAAAATATATTCCAAGACAACAATTAGTAAAGCAAATATGGTAAAATATCAAAAATTACTAACACACATGATAGGGTTAAATATCTATATGCGCAATTATTCTATGTATTAGAATATTTCCCTAATAAAACAGAAAATTTAAAGAAAAGGAAAATTTTAATGCCAGTAAGTAACAGGACATCAGGAATTGTGGTATAGGGAAGTTCCTCTTCCCGATGATGTTTATACTGGGGAATGGAGGGGATACACATTTGCTAGAAGCATCACCTTTAGACTGAACTACTGTGACTAGATAAGGAATGGGGTTCATAGGAATGCAGAAAACTACTAATGCTCAGATATAAGGTTAAGGCATACATCTCATTAGGAGAATCATTTATTATATTGGATCATTACGGCCAATATTCACTGTGTATTTCAATCATCCATTTATTTGTCCAACAAACATTTGCGCATCATTCTTAACATCTATCTATCATGATACAAATATTGTAGGACAGTTACTGTCTATGCCAGATTGAGAGGGCAGAAAGACAGTCAAATGGATACATCGCCATTCTACACAAGTATTAGAGTCAAAGTACGAATGAATAACTATGATGCCAGAGAAGAGAGAGTAACCACTTTTGCCTGCATGTCTGAAGTATCCTGCAGACATGAATCCTCATTTGAGATGGAAGGAACACATTCTAGGCGAAAGAATAATACATAAAAATATGTACAGGTAAGCAAGGAGATTTCAAGAATATTAATAAACATAGTATAGGGTTTGGACAGACTTTTAAGAGAGGATGCTGATTAGGAAAGTTTGGATCAGAATGTAAAACCTTTTGTATGTCAACTGAGGAACTAAAATCAGATATTTTATTTTAATACAGTATTTAAAACTACCATAGATGTTGCAGAAATCTAACAATAAGATAATTAGCATTAATTTTAGTCTTGTAAAATTTTCTCCTCCTAAAGAAATTCACTCTGCAGAGAAAGCAAATAAAAATTTTAAACTCTAAAAATGGACTGAATTCCCAGGAGAATTACAATATAAACACCCACTGCACTCTTTATTTCTTCTTCTTTGCCTGGCCACAGGGGAGTGGATTTACTAAGAATATGTCACTTTGCCAGCCTTGCTTCTCTGCATAAATTGGGGCTTGCTAAAGAAAGAAATAACGAGTCTGAGATGCCTTACAGCCTTACAGATTGTCCAAATGTCTGCAAATGGGGCTGATCAGTTAACCCAAGTAGGTGACATACAAGTCTCAGCTGGGTACAAGTAGATCTTTAACTAATGACCAGACTATAAATGCTGGTCCCCAGGAAATAATTATCTTATCCCCAATAGGAATAACAATCATATACTTTTGATAATGGTTAAAAACTAGGGATAGTTAAAATGACCAACGATAAAATGATGGTAAAATAAATTACTATATCCATAAAGAAGCATATGACCTATACTCCAATGCATATTTATGAAGTATTATGATTAATGTAAAAATTGTTAATTATAAATTTTAAAATGTATAAATATGTGCATAATACACAACATATACATATACATATAAAAATAATAACATAAATTAAAATAGTGGTTAATTCTAAAGACTGAGATTACAGGTAATTCAAATATTTTTCTTACACTGTTTTATAATTTATATTTACTAATAGATAAATAGACATAATCACTAGTCTTAATGAAGAGAAGAAAAGACGCAATTAATCCTCAATGGAAAAAAAAATATGAAAGGAGGACAACTTCAGTTAGTAAGACTAAAATGGGCTAAATCTATTGTTGCAGTTTTCTGAATTCTGAAAGGTTACCTTGATAGTGTGTTTGTTAAGAGGCCACAAATCAAGATATGCTCATGTGCTATCTGCAGTTACCCAGGGAATGAGGTTTTGCTTAGATCTCTGAATTACATACCATACAAATTTCAGGAAAAGTATATGCAAAATGACATTTCTCTTCAATTAACTTCCCATTAAGTTCTTCTTTCCTTCCTTTCATTGTTCCAACAGATATTTTTTTAATGAGTATTGTGTGTCAGGTACTCACTAAGGTCCACAAACTCATAACAAGAGCTACAAAGCCATCCTCCCCCCACCAAGGAAGTTTCCAGCCTCCTGGACCACTAACAACAGGTCCTCTTTCCCAAGACTAGAAGAACATGTAGTTCCGTTGTGTAATAAACAGACTGGCCTGTAGTGAGGACCGAATGCTTCTGTGTTTAGATGTGCACCTCCACAGACAACACCCTCCATTGCCCCTTCATGTTTCTTAAGAGAGACAGGAAGAAGAGATAGATATGTTTCTTGCTAAGTAAGACAGCCATGCTTGTTGTCAATATTTCCAATTCCACTTCCTTTCCATGGCATGGCACAGAATCGTTCAAAAGGACGGACAAAATGGAATCTCAAGAATTAAGTGTCATTAGGCAGAATGTCTCAAGCTGCAGTACAAAAGTTAAGTGATTTCTTCACATAAACAACACTGAAATAGGCAGTTGTGAAGGCCATCTAGAAAACCCTGAATTTATGTATGTATGTATGTATGTATGTATGTATGTATGTATGTATGTATCTAACCAATTGTGGTGTCTTGTTTGTGTCTTGGTGCAGCCTGCTGGGAACCAACTATCTACTATAGTCAAGATCTACTGTCCTTAATGCCACTCAGTTAGCTTTACTATAAAAACAGCTTTTCAGCTCTTTCTCATTTGAGAGCACCCCACCAATAGTCAAAGCAGAAATGCATATGCCAAGAGGCAACCATCCTCTTGAACTGTGGAGTAAGCCCCTTCTGCTAAACTTGGGTTAATAATGAGGTTCCCTGTTAACGTTTAATTGTTCATTAGTGCTTCAGAAATGCAGAGGACATTAAGGAAGGGAAAACAACTGAATAAGGTGAGTCTCAGTTGGATCTGAAGAAATGTACTCAATTACCAATGAGGCAATTTAGATTACATTGACCGGAGAAGCAATTAAGAAAGAAAAAGAAAAAAAAAGCAGTAAGCAAAGAGGTGGGGTAAGTGGCGAAGTCTGGGAAGACTTTAATCTAAGAAAGACAGACGCAACATTCTACTGAGAGATAAAGAATACAGGAATGTAGGGGAAAAAGGCAACAGAGAGCACCAAGTGCCTTGGGGAAATGAGAAGTTTTACAATGCAAACTGTTTTCTTTCCATTCCACATTCTCTTCTTTCATTTCTGGAGACTAAATAAATGACCACTGGTCCCGAAAATAGCCCTATTTCACAAAGTATTGCATTAATTTTGTGATTTCTAAGGGCTTTACTTTTTGAATACCTGTCCTAAAAGCAGCATTTATTTTTATAGGTGAAGGCCAGAATTTACAGTTATTTATTAAAGACTACATAATTTGTGACACCAATTCTGATAAAAAGAAAGTGCACGTGGGATAATTAAATGTGAGATTTGGAGTAACTAAGGATTTCTCTGTTTAAAAATCCAGACCAAAAAAGAATAGAAATTTTGCAAACAGAGATTTCAAACATTAAACATGTCATTGGACTTCAGATTACACTAAGTAAAATTTAAACTTTTAAATGATTACTATGAAGACAGATAATTTCACTGAGTTGCAAATATTAACTAACCTAAGAGCTATTCCCAATAACCATAATTTCCAGCTTAAAATTAAAATAGAAATCTTTATTTTCCTAAATTCAAGTTGAAAAATCGGTTATTGACCTAAAAATCAACATCTCTCTAACCAAGACTCTTAGGAATAGAGACAATATAGGAAAGGAGGTTTAGCAGGAAGGTGTTTTTCCTCCCTATATTGCCTTTGCTTTCTCTTTCCTCATCTCTTCAGTTTCTTCCTTTTTGTACATTTCCTCCTATATATGCCACTGTCGTATACACACTCACTCACTCACTCACACACAGTCACATTAACGCTATATTCAGACATTACTCCCCATATCCGGGGGGGGGGGGGGGGCCTGCATCTAGGAAGCTTCTACCAAGACAATGGGAAGAAAGAATTATTATCCGGCTGGGTCTCACCTCCTTTGGATTAGTAACTCCCAAGTAACTTGTCACTTGTGCTGTGGTTAAATATAGCCTGCATATGGTTCAAAACATCTGTGATTTTACATTCATGCATAAATTACTTTGTACAGTGGAGTTATTGCAAAAAGCACCCTCCCATCACCATGGTTACCAATCCTTCCTGTAGTGCTCTGTATTCACATTTACTGTTAGTACAATCACAGGGTAAGTGGAAGGGATAAAATTCAGAGACACAATTTCATAAGCCAATATGATGATGTTTGGTGGTACTGGTAATTAGCAGGAAGTTGGCAATTATAGACGATTGATTGCCTTTGTTTTCTTCAGAAAGGCTTTAACTCTGGACAAAAGATAAGCATTTTATATAAATAATACAGAATAAAGTTAACTTGAATAAAATAGCTGCATTACTGGAGACTGACCATCAGTAGTCAAAGGCCCTTTCACTAAACTTAAACCCTGAGGTCTTTATTTGTAGTTTTCTTGTCTATCTCAAATATTGATAAGATGTAGGGTCACCTTCTTTTGGGATTGTTACCTGTTGTTCCTGCCTCAGAGTCTCTGACCTAGGTACATACCAGTGGAGGTATAAGAATAAGACTAATGGATCAGGAACTCAAAAGGCACAGTAAATGCTGTGCAGGGATACGGATACACCATTGAAATAATTAAATAAGAACTATGTCCTTCTAATTATTCTCAGTATGAAACTTGGTTCTCTCCTTAGTCTTTCTGTTTAAAACCAGCTGGAGTTCCTTCCTCCCAGCTGTGAAGTGCAAGGTAAAAACAAGTCACCCCACAATGCTCCCTGTTTCATACTTTAGAAACACACACACACACACACACACACACACACACACACACACACTGGATTGCTCTTGATAGAGGCTCATCTCATAACGTATGCATTGGGAAATTTTAAAATGTGAACTGACAGGCAAGGCTGAAAAGAGGAAGTTCTTGGTTGAGGAAGCCTAACATTAGGGTACACATTAAAAAAATAAAATCTTGATTTGAAATTGGATCATTGTGAACAAAGGAAACCTTTTCAGTTGGGTCCCTTTTAATAGAAGAGACTGGGTATTTTGCTCTCTAATAGACAGCTACGTGTTATATCTCAGTCACTGAGACAAAGAGGAGAATTGCACTGTATATATAGTTCAGCTACCTGAGAGAGATGAATCACTTTTTCTGGCATGCAAATTTGTTTTGTGTATTGATTAATAATAGGGAAGAATTCTTCCTCTTCTTTATCTCATTTGACATTCCTTCTCATACTTGCAAGGAATACGACATGTAGATAGAAACTTTTCTTCAACTGGAGGTGTGGCTGCACATAAAATAGACTCAATGGCTTGAGAAATTTGAGCAATGATGAAATTTGCAGTGAACCAAGGAAAATTTTCCTTGTCTTTCATTCTTTACTTGGATAGGTATCTTAAGTGTATGAAGGGAAACTAACAAGAACTGGGTTAAGTATGAGAAACAGCCCTTAATGTGCATCAGTAAGCTGGAAGAAAGATAAACAGAGAAAAGGCTAAATAAAAGAAAGAACCAATAAAGAAAAAAGTAAAACACCAAAGTTGGGTTTTGTTTGGAGGGAATTTGTCAGCTTCATTTAACTTGAGCCTCAGACTCACAACCTCAAGGGGAGTGTCTATTTGGGCCTCTATAACAAAATACTACAGATGAGGCAGCTTATAAACAACAATGTATTTCTCACAGTTCTGGAAGCTGAAAAGTCAAAATCAAGACACCAGCATGATCGCATTGTGGTGAGGGATCCCTTCCTGGTTCCATAGCCCATACTTTATGGCTGTGTCCTCATGTGGCAGAGGGGCTACAGGGTATGTCTTTATGTGAACACTAATCTCATTCCAACTCACACCTAAAGGTCCCACTTCCTCATACAGTATCCTTAGGGGATAAGCATTTCAAAATTTGAATTCAGACTGTAACATTCTATACCTGACCCCAAACTTCATGACTTTTTCACATGCAGTATACATTCATTCAATCCCAACAACCTCCAAAAGTCTTGACTCATTCCATTATCAAATCAAAAGTCTCAGTCCAAAGTCTTATCTAAATACCATCTGAATCAGATATGTGTGAGGCTCAAGGTAAGATTCATTGCAAGGCAGATTCTTCTCTAGCTATGAACGTAGGAATCAAACAGATTTTGCATCCACAATATACTGGTGGGACAGATACAGGTTAGACATTCCCATTCCAAAAGGGAGCAACAGGAAAAAAGAAAGAGGTAACAGATCCAAAGCAACTTGAAATTTATAAAAGTCGCTTGGGTGAGGATCCTGCCCCCATGGCTTTGGTCTGCCTCACTCACAAGGCTTTGCTGGACTCCGTCTCTTCCACTTCATTCGTGGGTTGGATCTGTATGCCAAGGGTCTCTTGGGCTACAAGTGTATAGTAGCTCTGCTGACCAGGGGTCAAGGGGTTTACCCCACTTTAAAGGCTCCACTTGGCATTGTCCTAAGGAAACATTTCTGCGTGTAGTGGTCCAGCTGCCAAAGAGCTTCTCTGGCAGAGTCATGTGCTGACTAGGGTCTACTGGAGAAACACAGTGTCAGAATTCAGGGAGCAGAACCTTTGATGTGTGGTGGTTAAAAGTCCAAGATCAGGGTACCTGCATGGTTTGGTTCTGTGGAAGGCCTTTTTCTGTGTTGCAGACAGTCAACTTCTCACTGTGTTCTCAGACAGTAGAATAGGCTAAGGAGCTCTGTTGGCCTATTTTATAAAGGCATTAATTCCTTTGATTTGATCTAGTGACCCAGTCATCTCCTAAAGAACCCACACTTCCTAATACCATCCCAGTGGAGTTAAGGATTTTGACCTATGAGTTTTGAGGGACAAAACCATTCAGTACATAGCAAGAAGTAAAAGACAGGTGGCAGAGTCTTGCATCTACTTCTGTGAGGAGTCCAGCAGAAGTGTGTATGTCTCTCTCCTTCTCTCTCTCTCTCTCCCTTCACACACAGACACACACATACAAACATAAGGACTACATCTGAAACAACAGCATACATTAGACACAAATCTACTCCCTCCTCCAATGATGTCAAGAAAATTTGTCAGTATGAACAATGATTAAAAATGGGGTAGAAAATTGGGGTGCCTGGGTGGCTCAGTAGGTTAAGTGTCCGACTTTAGCCTAGGTTGTGATCTCGCAGTTTGTGAGTTTGAGTCCCAGATCAGGCTCTGTGCTGACAGTTCAGAGCCTGGAGCCTGCTTCAGATTCTGTGTCTCCCTGTCTCTCTACCCCTCCTCTGCTCATGCTCTCTCTCTCTCTCTCTCTCTCTTTCTCTCTCAAAAATAAATAAACATTAAAAAATTGTTTAAATACCATTATTTTAAAAAATGGGGTAGAAAAACATCAGTATTATTCAGCCCAGGCACTTACAATGGAATTAGTGTTCTCAGAAGAAGAGGAGGAGAGGCATCACCCACATGAACTAGTTATGTCTCAAAGATTCCACCCTTCTAATGCTGTCTTACTGGGGGATAAGATTTCAATAAATGAATTTTGGGGAGACAAAAACATGTAGTCCATGACAATGTTTTTCTATGTCATAATCATAACACAACTTTCAGATGCTATTATAATGGAAAAGCATACTACCTGTGGGATCTGAAAGCCTCAAGCTACAAATGTAATTTAAAGTAGTTCTGGGCATAGAGTCCCTAGGCATACACTAGAAGCAAACATACAGTTTTTCAGAGGAATCCACTTATAATCTAGTCCTGAAAATTTCTAACAAGTAACATTTAAGAAATAAGATCCTCTGTCAAACTCCCAAATTGCTCCTCACCCACCACCACCAAAGGAAAGCATCGTGAATAAATGCCATCAGAAAAAAAAATTATATATGTGGACAAATTATATATGTGGAGACTTTAGTTATTGTAATGATCAGAAGACACATATTAAGTAGGTTTAGGATGACTAAAAAAGAGACAAAAACTGAAAAAAAATAAAAGTTATAAGCAGTCTAAAATATATGCATATTTAAAAATGTTTCAAATATTTTAAAAAATAAATATAAAACTGAAAATTTAAAGAATCCAGTGTGTGTGTATATATATATATAATAATAATAATAATAACCATGCATATTTGAAAAGGTATCAAGAACTTTCTAATATAAATCTGACTCCATGTATGTGTACACACACACACACACACAACACACACACACACTGCTAAATGGACAGAGCAAATGAGAGAAATGGCAAAAATGAAAGATGCAAAGGTATATTCCTTAATTAATAAAGACTAGAAAAGACTAGAAAAGCCATTAAGTATCAAAGAGTTTGAGGCCAATATATTTGAATAGGTAATTACTGATCACTTTTCACAAAAATGAAAAATAACAACCTCAGAATTTCTAACAAATTCTAAGCAGGAAAGATACACATAAACACATTATAGTGAAACTACAGACTACCAAAGACAATCAGAAGATCTTAAAAGATTCTAGAGATTCAAAACAGATTTTTGAGAAAGGAAAACAGCTGACTTCTCAAAAACAACGTAATCAAAGAAAGATGGAATGATACATTCTATTTGCTGAAAGAAAATCAAAGTGAAGCTAGAATTGTAGACCATGCAAACATATCTTTTGAAAATAAGGGTGAGGAAAATGAACACTTTTAGACATATAAGACCTGTTTTGCCACAAAGAAATATCCACTAAAAATAACCTAAAGGATGGATAAAGATTTTTATCTCTACTGTTCATATGCGGCAATCATAACAGCTATATTTCTTGGAATGTAATGAACTCAGTATTTCTGAATTCGTTAAGTAATAATAAACTTTAGGTGGAAATAAAATGGTTTTATATGGAAGATCTGAGATTTCAGGGAAAAAATAAAGACCAAACATGAAAGTAAAATTAATAAGCCATACTTACATAAAACTAAAACGTGAGTGTTGTAGACTTATAAAATATAAGACAATTTAAAATTCCTAAGTTAATCATTAAAAACTCTATACAATCAAAATCCATACATACAAAAATGTAGAATCATGGCCATTGAAAATTAATCCAAAAGTAAATAAAACGCTTGAAGGAAACAATGGAAGAGAGTGAGGGAGAAAATACACACACAAAATAGTATAAATAGCACAGAATTTGAAGTTAAAAATAAATCCAAACATTTAAGGAATTGCAACAAATGTAAACTGAGTGAATACCCACAATAAAAGACAGATACTTGAACTAGGAGAAAAATCCAATACTGTGTTGTTTACAAGAAACACATCAAATCACAGGAAAATTGATGTGTTTCAAGCAAAAAGAGGGGGAAAGAGATGCCAAGTAAAAAGAAACAACACAAAGCTTGTGAGATGGAGAGAAGCAGACTAAAGACCAGGTTTTTGGTGCCCGATGACCTTGCCTCTGCACTAGGACTAGCTTTATCTACCTATTATAGCCTTTTGTTGTTTTGGTGCTATTTATATACATTACTGGAAATGAAAGACCTAAAGAGGTGTATTTTTAAATGTAAAACTACAGTCTGAACATTGGGGAAACATGACATAACCTGTCTTACGTTCACGACTAACAATGATACTGAGTGCTCTGAAACACTTAAAATCCTACTAATGTACATTCAATCAATCAGTATTGAATGAAGTACATTCAATATAGATTTTTCTGAATACCTACCTACATATAATTGAAAGTATGCCAGTCTTTCTGATTTAGATATATTTTTATCTTATCTGCTTCATTCATTCATTTGACTAACAGAGTGTATAATAGGTATTATGTTAATATTTTTCTCACATGGCTTATTTACTATCTCATACAATAGAATATACACTGATAAACTTAATACAACATTAGGAAAATGGAAAAATTAATGTTAAGGAAAAATAACAGTGTATTGTCACAATTCTTATGGCTGAAACATACCAATACATTTGCCATTTCTCAATTAATTGTCGTGGTAGGGGGACACATTTTATCAAGAATATCTGTGTTAAATGTGTGTGGTACTACAATTTAATAGTGAAGTTTAAAAAGAAGTTTCTGAACAGGTGATAAAATGTGTATATTCTGCACACATATGATGTGTTCCAGAGGCACTTAATGTTTGTTGAATGTTCATTGTCAGTTGATTGAAAAATGCCTACCTATGTCATATGAAATGCTAGTAATTATCTATTAGAATTGTAGTTAAATGGATGCATAGGCATTTTAATACAAAAAAGTTTATACATTTATAGTATGGTCAAGTAAAATAGATTTTGAAGCAAAATTTGGTTACTAAAACTGAAAAGAATCCATATAGAGTTGTATAGAAAGGATTAACAACCATAAACTGAATCTAATGCGCGCGCGCGCGCGCACACACACACACACACACACACACACACACACACACATATGCTTCAATATATATGAATTATATAAATATCATTCTGGAAACCTAAAAGCAGATATAGTTAGAATTGTTGCCAATTAGAAAATTCTTGCATTCCTTTTTCAGTAATTGACAGATCAAAGAGCTCCATGTTTGATCAAGTGCCCCACGTAAAGCACACTATAAACTTGCTCTAATGGAATACCATACCGACTTCCTATAGAATACACTTTCTTTGCCTACACACATTACATTTATGGTATTTGCAGGTCTATGTGGCCACAGAAAAAGTCTCAACAAATTTCAAACAATTTCAATGATACAGACTACAAAGATTTTTCTCCACAATGCAATTACATTAATTAGCAGAAATAACTAGAAAACTTTTTATAATTTCAGAAATACATGCATAAATAACTCATTGGTCAAGGTAGAAATAAAAATAGGATGAGAATATTTAAAACCCAATGGTTATTAAAACATCCTTTTAAACCCTATGGGATGCAGTTAAATGCTATTTAGAGGGACATTTATAGTCTGGCATGCATTAAAAAAAAAGAAGAAAAAACTAAAAAAAATGGGAAGTTATGAAATAAACAAAATAATAGGAAAGAAAGTTGAAGGAAGGATACTTAAAAGAAATCAATCAAACAAAGCCAAATATCTAATAAGGAAGATAATTTCACTATTGGCCAATAAATCTTTTTTTTTTCTTAAATGTTTATTTATTGTTTATTTCTGAGAGAGAGACAGACAGAGACAGAGACAGAGACAGAGAGAGAGAGAGAGAGAGAGAGAGAGAGAGAAAGGGAGGGGCAAAGAGAGAGAGAAAATATCCCAAGCAGGTTTTACATTGTCAGTGTAGAGCCTGACACAGGGCTCAGTCTCACAAACTGGAATCATGGCCTGAGCCAAAATCAAGAACGCTTAACTGAGCCATTCAGGTGCCACCCCACCCCCACCCCCGCTTTTTATTTTAAATTCTTGTTGGCCAATAAATCTTTGTCAGAGACCAGCACCAGCTCTTAGATCAACCTTTAGGAATCACTAAAAGATATGATTTTATATGGTTTTTCCAATGCTTTTAAGTTATAATTATATCCAGTTCACTGGATTGAGAATTTTGTGCACTAATATTCGATGCTGTCTCTTAGGTTTGGAAGCTTTTACAATTTTCTTTAGAAGTGTTCAAAATATCACATTTAGCTTTCAATAAACTCTCTCTCTCTCTCTCTCTCTCTCTCTCAAAAATAAGCATTTTTAAAAATTGAAAAAAGAGAAAATGGGACAATACAGGAGGCACTCACATCCAGAACAAACTGGCAAACTCAAGATTGTACTGAGAGATTTGAGGAAGGAAGGGTGATGTCATGGATACTTTTTCAAGATTTACCTTTTTAACTTTTAACTTTTTATTTTGAAATAATTTTAGATTTATAGAGGAATTGCAAAATCAATTTAGAGCACTCCCATATGTCTCCCTCACACAGCTTTCCCTGATGTAAGGAATTTCCATAACCATAGTATAATGATCAAAACTAAGAAATCATCAAGCATACAATATTATTATCTGAATTACACACTTTGTGTCCTATTTCTATTCATGTTTTAATGTTTTTAATAAACAAATTTGTTAAAACATTCATAGAGATACCTTAGCAATTTGATTATCACTTTCATCCCTTACATCAGGTATATAATTACTATGCCTATCATGGGATGGAAGTATTTCTCTAGTCTGAAGTTTCTACCAATTCTGTAGCTTTTCCTTACTTTGATGTATTGTGCACTTTCTGTTCTGCCTAGAGCATGCTGCTATTCCTCACAGACTGATCTCCCCATTCCCTTACTCAAGGTGTGAATACATATTACACAAAACACTAGAATAGATTCTCCACTATCTTGACAAAGTTTCTAGGGAAGCAATAAAAATCACACTAGTATATCAAAATGCTGTGGTTCTTTATTCCTTTAGTGGTCTTCTTTTTTGGAGCAGGAAAATGATCAATACAATAGAGCTTCATGGAATAATACATGCTTTAAACTTAGCAATCCAGCATTACAGCATTCACTTCCATAGAGAATTGTTTCCTTTCCTGTAAATTCTCAGTTGGTATCATGTCCACATTGTACTACTTTACAGTAGCATTAGGCTAATCATGCTGTTTTCCTTAAAGTACATAAAGATTTTATAACTGTATGCAAAACAGACTCCTGGGGATGTCTTTATTGACTGATAATAATATTTGTGTATTTCCCCCACCCTCCATTCCCCATTGAAAACTACACAATATCTTAAGCAATGAGATAATGTTTTTAAGACAGATAGATAATATACTTATCATAATACTTTACAGGAGGTATTTCTGAGGGCAGTTGGAGGTAGGAAAGCCCAGAATGAGGAGAGATTAGGGGTGTGCCATTAGAAGACAGGTGATAGGGGAACCGCCTTGGTGGCTTAGGAGGTTGAGCATCTGACTCTTGGTTTCAGCTCAGGTCATGATGTCACATTCATGGGATCTAGCCCTGCAACCATGTCTCAACTGATAGCATGGACTCTGCTCAGGATTCATTCTCTCTCTCTCTCTCTCTCTCTCTCTCTCTCTCTCTCTCTCTCTCTCCCTCTCTCCCTCTCTCTCTGCCTCTCCCCACCTTGAGTGTGCACTTTCTCTTTCCTTCTCTCTCAAAATAAACTGAAAAAAAAAAAATTAGAAGGCAGGTGATGGGAAACAAGGAGCACCTGAACTGAATCAGTGGCAGTGGGACTAGAGAGGAGTGTTTGAAACAAAGCATTTTTTTTTAAGAAAATCAACAGAATGTGGTATTGGATTCGAAGGGTATGAGATAGTGAGAGAGAAGCCAAAGTGGAAAGAAACAAGATGGGACTTCAACTGTAGGAAACTAGATGCTATTGACATCATTCAAAAATTAAAAAAAAAAAAATACAGAGTATCTTTGGAGGACAGATAGAAATTAATTTCTGCTTTATATTTATTGAATGCAGGTGCTTGACAAAATTCAGAATGGAAATGTCCAAGAAGCAGTTGACTATAGTTATATCACCCTACTGCTCTAGACAGAATATCATGGGTAATTCCTGGTTAAAAACACTTTAAAATTTGCTACTAGACACCTCCCAACCCTTACCATCCCACACAGTTGGAGTTAGCAGTTGGGATGGCTAAAGATCTAAAACCCCTTTGTTGGCCAGATATGTGTATATCAGTAAAGTTCCCAGCCATTCTTTTGGGATGGGATTAATCTTAGTAGATCACTTTCCAGTCACAGTCCAAGAAGTGACAGACTCGGTGTGATTCTTTCAATCCCTTTGTCCTTGGTATCTTTTGAAAATCTTTTTGTAATATAACCCAACAAAGAAATGCATCAAACTTGCTCTCATAGGCATCAAAAGATATCAGGTTAAGGGAAAAGTGAGTGAATTGAAATAGACTTATGATTACAGAATTGTATAACATGTACTTTAAACACTGCTTTAAGATTTTGTCTGGTATTTGACAAAAATATGTGGTTACACATCCATTCAGGAAATTTTTGTTTAGTCCTTCCTATAGCCCATGCTTTTGGTTTGTTTGTTTGTTTTGATTTGCTTTACTAGACACTGACAGGGAAGAAATGAATAATGGACAACAAAATGGGAGGTATATCAGCAGTTTTGATGGTTTCTGGCGGGGTGGAAATAGTTAGGGTAGGTAAGGAGTTCCAGTCAATACATACTGAAAATTTTAGTTACTGGCCTAAAATACCTAAGATAATATAGCCACTAGGGCCAGATCACTTGGTTCTAGCATTACATATATACACATACCAACATATTCCTATTTGAAGACCATTCAAATGACCTGCCTCCAAGTTGTCTAAAACATACTGAGGGAAGCCTGCATGCAAACAATTATGGTAGAAGGTGGTGAGTACTATGGTAAAAGTATTCACAGAACACTCCAGGGAAACAGAAAGGGTCACTGAACCCACGGTGCTAAGGAAGCTACAAGTGATGGTAATGCTTGAGCTGTGCCTTGATGAACGAACGGAGTTAGCCAAATGGGTGGAAGATGGTTGGCTAATTAGGAAAGACATTAGAAAAATTACAAATCATTTTGGCTGACCAGTGGTAAGAGATAAGAAACAAGTATAACCAAGTGGAGAAAGATCTTAAGCCAAGGAAACCATGCTACACCTAAAGACCCAGGAAAGAGTTCCTTACCAACAGTCTCTTGGTGAAGGAGTATAGACTTAAGTGGTCCCTTAAATATCAAGAACCATATCATAGTTCCCAAACTGTGCTGTGCATGCAAAGTTAATATATTTAATGATTCATTTAACTAATTACTTTGATGTGCAACCAGGTTTGAAAAGTATAGGTCTAAATAGAAGATCTTGCCTCTTTTTTCAGAGGCAACTCAGACCATAATGTCTTCTACAAAGCCAACCTATAATCTGGCCAGAAAAGGATAAAGTGGCATACTATTGAAAAAACCAAAACAAAACAAAACAAAAGAAACCTCTCTAAAAAACACTAATTACCTGATAAAACTGGATTCTCTCACTATCGTATGATTAGATTCAGTGATATCGATTTATTCAGTAATGTTTGTGACAGTAAAAAATAATCACAGAAATAAATCCTACAAACGTATGCAATGAGAACACAAAGACTAAACGTAAATGATAAGATACTATAACATATAACAAAAAACAAAGGATAATATGAATTAACATAATGGCCCAGTGGCACTGGATTGTGCCACTAAGGATTATATAATCTCTAGAGCTGCCTTTAATTTTGAACCATCTTCTGATTCTCAAACCACATTCCCATAGCCAGGGTCCCAACTCTAGGGCTGAACCTGAGATCTAGCAATTGTGATTCCTGTCTAACTTATTTCTACATAAGTTATCAAAATAGGCCCATTACAACTTTGGGTATCCTAAGTGACTCTGTTTCTTGCCAATGAAAAGCAATTAGCTAAGGCAGAAATCTATAACAAGTAGAAATATTTAAGATCAGTAATATTTATAACCTGAAAAAATTAAAGTTATTCTAAAGGGCCCATTAGAGGTAGCCCAACAGCAAATTTGGCTTATACATTGGTAATCTTACCATTTAAGTGACACAAATGATCTGCTTTCTGGAAAATAAAAGAGCAGTGAGTGATTATATGGTCACTAAAAATATGAATATGCATGCATGTATGTCCAATCAAATGCTATGGACGTTATCTTATTAGGTCAGTGATTTAACTTAGCCTCTTTTCTTTTGTGATAACAGAGACAGTATGATATCATGGGTCCTGTGATAGTGATTACTGATTGTCCCTCAATACCATCCACTTCTTCTTTCCTACCTGGGCACATGGCTGCTTGTCATAAAGTCTACATTACCAGCCTCTCTTGCAGCCTAATATATACACATTAGTCTTGAACAATGAGATTGATACAAGGAGAGGTGTGCGATTTTAGCAAGTGTCACCAGGGTACAAATTTAACTGCCTTTATTTACTCCTGATTGATAGGATAAAACCTTGATGTCTAGTGCTCAAATAACCATCTTAGGCCATGAGGTAGGAGACTAAAATTGATAATGGTAGAGCAACAGATAGACTAATACAACATATTATAGTTCCTGGAGTGCAAGGAACTGACCCTCTATCCCTGAACTACTTACTTTCCTCTAAAATATAACCCTAAGAAGCTGGAAAATTGCAAAATTGATTTATGACTCTGAAGAAATAATTTACTATAAGCACAGACCCTACTATCATCTTTGAAGCAGGAAGCCCTCTTATGGAAAGAGCCCTCAGTATCACCTACTTTAGTCACCCTTTAAAACCACACAGAATTAGCACAAACTCCAGACCAAGGTTCCCCCTGTAGAACTTCTTTAGCACTAAAGACCACCTCAACCTATGAATACCAGCCAACAAATGTGCTTCTGCCTGAAAAAGTAACCCAGAAGGCAGCAGCTTCCAAATGTACTAATGTAATGCAACATCACTAGATATGTTGAAAAAATACAGATCATCAAGCCTGACACCTACGGGTTTACCTTTAGCAGGACTGAGAATTTGCATGTAGTCTAGTACCTAGATTCTTTTTTTTTTCTTTTTTTTTTTTTTTAATTTTTTTTTCAACGTTTTTAATTTATTTTTGGGACAGAGAGAGACAGAGCATGAACGGGGGAGGGGCAGAGAGAGAGGGAGACACAGAATCGGAAACAGGCTCCAGGCTCCGAGCCATCAGCCCAGAGCCTGACGCGGGGCTCGAACTCACGGACCGCGAGATCGTGACCTGGCTGAAGTTGGACGCTTAACCGACTGCGCCACCCAGGCGCCCCTAGTACCTAGATTCTGAAGCAATAGTATCTTGGCTACATTTTAAGAAAGACAATTTATGGGCAAAGACTGTTTTTTTTAATTTTTTTAATGTTTATTTATTTTTGAGACAGAGAGAGACAGAGCATGAACAGGGGAGGGTCAGAGAGAGAGGGAGACACAGAATCCGAAACAGGCTCCAGGCTCTGAGCTGTCAGTACAGAGCCCGATGCGGGGCTCGAACTCACGGACCGCAAGATCATGACCTGAGCCGAAGTCAGACGCCCAACCGACTGAGCCACCCAGGCGCCCCAAGACTGGTTTTATCCACACCCACATCTACTCAGTTTTAAAAGGGATGAATCATTCGGAGGAGACAAAGACCTCAGCTTTCAAATGGTTGGCAGGGGTTCTGGTATATAAAGAGCTTTACAGCTTACAAAATACGGTTACACAAATGTAGATGCTACAAAATGCTGTGATGTACTATTATGACTCTAATTTGTAAAAAAGGAAACTTCAGTTTCCAGAATTAAAAGCTTGTGTCTAAATTTGTACCCAGAACCTCTTGATTCTAGTCCTAAGTCTCCATCATTTACACCATGGCTCTTTCATTAGGAAAGAAGTAGAAAAACCTGGAACAAATAAGATGCAAAGGAACTAAGTTTTGGTGAGATAAAGGGCACGGGCAATACTATGGTTGGAAACCCAGGCAAGAGATGGCACACAGGCATTGATGTCAGCGAGGGGGAAACAAAGGTCCAGAAAAATCTCGAAAGGAAACATGAAAATGCACCAAAGATAAAATGTCCTGACTTTACAAGTTGGGCTGCAACCAAGCTAATCTAGAATGAGAGCTGGCAGCAAACAGTCACAAAGGAAAATTTTAAAAAGGGGTGCACCTACCTTGTCTATAATTGCCTGTGATGAAGTAACATCTGGGCCAGACTGCTGTCCTGTGATAGACAAGCAAACACATAAGCAGGGCTCCACTAATTAGAGTCTGCTTCTCCACCCTTCTACAATTAGCACTGAACCATGTTGTGAACATCTTTGATTGTGCTAACCCTGGACATGAATATTTTATTCATTTGGACCATACCCAAAAATTAACATACTTAAAAAATTATAATATGCTGTGTCATGTTTATGAGAGAAACCTCTCCAAGGAAGAAATTGTACTATGGATGCACAATACACACTATTTACCAAGATAATGAGGAAATACTTTTTCCTGTTATTGTCCAATCCCAAGTAGGTCTACCCAAAGCTTACATTTAAGAAAACTGATATATGTATAAAATTGCATAAGAACATTATTGAAGTTAGTTCATGAGGTCTACAAGCTCCTGTGGGATCTGGTATTTGCCCGTCTTTCAGCATCCACACCTCCTAGCAGTCTCTTTCTGGATCACTCTGCCTGTGACACATGGTCTCCTTTAAGTTTCTTGAATATCCCTTAACCCTTCTTGTTCCAAGACCTTTGTATTTGCTAATTCTCTGGAATACATTTTTCCTGTTCTTCCTGTGGCTGACTCCTACTCATGCCTCAGGTATCAAAATAATCATCATATACTTGGAAAAGCATCACCAGATCATCTCTGCTTCAAATTAGGTCACGTCTCCAGTCTATGAATTCCAGTGCTTGTCTGCTTTGGCTCCATAGCACTTATTAACATAAAAACATACAGTAATCTGGGTATTTAATAAATAGCCCCACATACATACTATAGATCCATGTGGGCAATGACCCAGCTTATCTTCATCATCACTGCATTCTTAGCAAAGTATCTGTCATATAGTAACTACTATATAAGTAATCATTGACTAAACAAATGAATGATCATAGCTTTAAGGAAAAACATTAGCATGCTAGACACTGCAGTGTGAAAAATTGAGATTTGCTTTTAAAAAGATTAAAGAAAAAAGTACCTTGGGCTATGATAACATCCACTTTGTAAAAGACTTAAAGATATAAGAAATGATCATTTGAGGACACCTGGGAGACTCAGTCAGTTAAACGTCCTACTCTTGATTTCAGCTCAGGTCATAATCTCAGAGTCATGAGATTGAGCACCCCATCAGGCTCTATGCTAGCATGGAGCCTGCTTAAGATTCTCCCTCTCTCCCTCTCCCTCTGCCCCTGCCCCTCCTCCATGCATGCTTGCTCTTTCTCTCAAAAAAAAAAAAAAAAAAAAAAAAAAAAAAGAGTGGGGGAGGTGCTCAGGTGGCTCAGTTGGTTAGGCATCTGACTCCTAATTTCAGCTCAGGTCATGATCTCATGGTTTGTGAGTTCGAGCCACACACAGGGCTCCACACTGACAGCTCAAAGCCTGCTTGGGATTCTCTCTTTCCCTCTCTTTCTGCCCCTCCCATGTGCTCTCTCAAAATAAATAAAAACCTTAAAAGAAATAAAATGATCATTTGGTCTATAATCCATAATCTTGTCCAAGGGATTTGGAAATACCTGAAATGAGTAACTCTCAAATGTTGCAGTTTATAACTTATTAAATGTGTCTAACATAACATTTTTCTTTGCCTCACCCCCTCCTTCAGTGTTTCAGATTCATTAAGTCTGAGGTGGATGCTAGGAATCTGCAATAAACAATATCCTCAAGAAATTTTAATAAAATGAGTTATTCTAAAAAAGTATATTGAGCATCTAATATGTGCCAGGCATAGCATGAGATGATGGAGACGTGGATGACACCCTAGTTTAAAAGCCACCGCAATACATGATAATCTGGTGTTATCCTATATCAGTTCCAATGTTGTAAAATTCACTTATTTGTACATTTAGTATTTATTGATGATCCCTAAAGCCCAAAGCTTCTAAGTGACAGACATTCTCTTTCCCTCCATTCCTGCAGTATCTAAGAGATAAACATTAACATATTTCTTGACTATCTGCCAAACACCAAGCATTGATAAACATTTTTATGTATTTTCAAATAGGTATGCTTATGAACACTTTTTAGAGGTCTCTAAAAAAGCAATATTTTAGTTCTTGCTATTTTTAGCATTGTGATAGGTATTTTTCACTGATTATTTCATTAAACTGTCATAAGAATCCTATGAAGCAAATATTTTATACCTAATTTGTTCAAACTGAGGGTTGATGTAGGGAGGTGGGCAGGGGATGGGCTAAATGGATGATGGGTATTAAGGAGTTCATTTGTTGTGATGAGCACTGGGTGTTACATGTAAGTGATGAATCACTAATTTCTACACCTGAAAAAAATTTTACCATATGTATTAACTAACCTGAATTTAAATAAAAACTTTAAAACTATAAGTAACTTAAGGTCACCTAAAAAGTAGAATAAAAGAGGAAAATAAATGTATGTAAATAGCTTCAATATAAGGCTATAGATATTAGCTATTGATTGGAGCTACAGAAAACAAAAGTAGGAGAAAACCATGTGAGACAGAAAGATACAAAAACAAGTGTGGGCAATACAACACACTTGTACAATTCATGAAGAGGCCATTTCATCTATGACATTATGTTTATTCACAGAAAGACTTACAAAGGGGTGGGCACCCGGGTGGTTCAGTCGGTTAAGTGTCTGACTCTTGATTTCTGCTCAGGTCATGATCTCACAGCTCATGAGTCTGAGCCCTGCATTGGGCTCTGCACTGACAGCATGGAGCCTGCTTGGGATTCTCTCCATTCCTCTCTCTCCTTCTGTTTCTCTTTCTCTCTCTCTCTGCCCCTCTCCCACTTATCCTTCCTCTCTAGAAATAAACTTTAAAAAAGACTTGCAAAGGGACTTTAGCCACTCCAGCCTCTGTTTCACATGTATACTGTAAGCCGTATGGTGCCTTTCCCTGTCAAAGTGGTTTCTCTATTTTACATCTTAAATACAGATCTATTTCACCCATTCTCATGCACATGTTCAACCTGAGTTTATTCTCACAAGCATTCAGCAAAAACAGTCTTCTCCTGGGCTCCGTATAGTTCCATAACTCAGCAGCTTTCTTTGGCAAAGTACCACCATCGGCAGGCAGTCAAAGAGTTCTGAATGAGTCTTGTTTGATACCTACTGCATCTAGGATTTGTATTGGGCTGAATCATGTTCCCCCAAGATTCATGTTCACCTGGAACCTCAGAATATGACCCTGTTTGGAAATGAGTCTTTGAAGATGTAATTAATTAAACTGAAATGATACTGGATTAGGGTAAACCCTCAATCCAACAACTGGTGTCTTTTTAACAAGGCCAGATGAAGACACACACAGGGAGAAAAGGCCATGTGAGGATGGATGCAGCCACAAGCCAAGGAATGTCAAGGGCTGCCTGGAGCCACAAGGGGCTAAGGAGAAGCAACCAAGGATTCTCCCCAGGAGTCTTCAGAGAGACCAAAACACCACTGACACCCTAATTTCAGACTTCCACCCTTTAAAACCATAAGAACATATTTCTGTCCTTTTAAACCACCCAGTTTCTAATAATTGATTATGGCAGCCCTAGGGAAGTAATATAAGATTTTTATCAGAGAAACCCTCCAGCATAGGGCAATATGATGACATACTTCTATTATTGTTATGCTTTTTTAATTGCCCCAACAGAACTTTTTCTGATAGAAGTTTATTTTATTTTTTTAATGTTTATTTATTTTTGAGAGAGAGACAGAGACAGAGACAGAGAGAGAGAGAGAGCATGAGGGGAGGGCAGAGAGAGAGGGAGATACAGAATCCGAAGCAGGCTCCGAGCTCTGTGCTGACAGCTCAGAGCCTGACGTGGGGCGTGAACCCACGATCCGCAAGATCATGACCTGAGCCAGAGTCGGACGTTCAACGGTCTGAGCCACCCAGGTGCCCCGATAGGATTTTAAATAATGGAGTCACAATGATTGCCAAGTCAGTAGAAGTAGTAACTCCTGAATAGACACGAGCAATCTAACTTTGGTATTGGAGCTTATAAAGAAAAACTGCAAAAAACTCCAAGTGTTTTTAGATATAATTTTCCATTAGCCAAATTTGAATGTCAAAATTAGCGCTGCTCATATCATTTATGGGAGCCATCTGGGAGAAGAAGAAAAAAAGAAAAAGTTGCTCAAGGATATCTCCATGGATGCTGGGATGGCGTGGGGATTCATGGCAACAGAGATGTACTCTCACTCTGAGATTAGGGATAAAAGCACACGCTGCATATTGCTATGAATGAGGGTTTTTTTAATGTTTTTTTTTTTTTATTTTTGAGAGAGAGACAGACAGAACATGAGCTGGGAAGGGTCAGAGAGAGGGGGAGACACAGAATCCAAAGCAAGCTCCAGGCTCTGAGTGGTCAGCACAGAGCCTGACATAGGGCTCGAACCCACGGACCGCGAGATCATGACCTGAGCTGAAGTCAGATGCTTAACAAACTGAGCCACCCAGGTGCCCCGCTATGAATGAGTTTTTCACAAGTGTCTTTACAGAAGGTTCCCACAGCTGGGTGGCACTGAAGAATGAGTGATCCTTATACAGTGTCTCAATGAAGACAGAGGGAAATGTGTGTGTGTGTGTGTGTGGATGTGTAAACATGTGTGTACATGTAAGTGTGCGTGCATGTGAATGTGTGCGTGAGAGTGCATGAATGCATGACAGAAGGGGTGTGTGTGAGTTTGTCTGTGTGTGTATGTGTATTAATGTGTGTGGGCACATGCATGTGTTAGAGGTGGAGGAATAAGAAAGAACAACTTGTCCTCTCTCTTTCAGATCTCTTCTCTTTCCAGGAACAGACCACCACTGTTTCCAGGGTGATTGCAATTTTGCAACCTATAACCACACTAAATTTAAAAACATAAAAGTGCCCAAGAAGAGTTTCAGCACAGTTTACATATACCTTATGGATTGTTACATTTTGCAGTTAGAGGCAATGAACTTGAAGGGAAATATTGAGGACTTGCCAAAATTTGTGCAAATGAGACTGCCACATTTCTACTTTATGCTCCCGTGCAGTATCCTACCACATTTTGTATTCAGGAAACGCGGTATAACACATTTATAATAGCACAGGCCATGTTTTCAATAGTATTAGTGCTTCTAGCATATGTAAGTGAATTCTGTAACATCCCTTTTCCTGAATATATTTACTCCTCACCATTTAGTTTACATGTTTAATATGGTGTATTTAACCCAGTAATAATTCCAAAAAGACTAATGTGTGTAAATCTGGAAGTCAGCCAAAATTCCTTCACCCACCGGTCTCCTTCATCAAATACATGCTCCACCATCGCAGGGACTGTTACGAGTATTGACGCCAGGGTCAGAGTGACATGGGTTCCAAGTCTCAGTCTTTCACTTTTTATCTATGTGCCTTAGAGATTGGGTCCACTGTCAAAGTCTTGGTCCCCTTACCTGTAAAATGGATATAATAGGGTCTACTGCAGGGTCGGCTGATGGACGTGGATTCCACATGACTCATACTTCCACAATAGAAAAGAAGAGTGCGGTCTGCTTCCATGAAGAAGATCTGTGGAAGAAACTCTTTCTCTTCACACCTTTGTACATTCCATTTTGGAAAGGATTTATCCAATGGGTGAACTTAAGAGAAGGAACTGAGCATGTGCCATCAACTTCTTCCTCTCTTCCTTTCTGGATCTACCTCTTTTCAGGGAAAAGCTGAGATGGTCTGTGCCTTCCCTCATCATCACTGGGAGAAGCCCCAAAGTTGGCCAGCTGGTCCAAGCAGTGGGTGCACACGTCCTTCTAAATCATCCAGGATATCTAAAGAAGCTAACCTAGCTGATGAGCCACACAGTATGTTCTCTATTCAGCACATCAGAAATCAAGTTGGGGGGGTGGTGGTGGGAAGAAAGACTCTTTGATCCTTGTAAGAAACAATGCAGCCTCAAAATGAAGGTGTAAGGACTGAACAGGATACTGAGTGCAAAACTCAGGAAAGTGCTGAGGATACACTCAGCAATTGACTGTCAGCTGTTATGACACAACATTATTTTAGTGGTATTACTACCACCTACATTGATATTGCTACTGTTGCTGTTGGTTCATTCATATAATTCTTCAATCAGCACTAAAGAGAACTGTGACTTCTCATTTGCATAAGTGTGTTGCATAAGAGTAAGGAAACTTCAAATATAAAGTCTGTGTTCAGCTTCACAATGGAAAGAAAAAGAAATAGATAAATGGAGAGGATATTAGGGTATATGGCACCCACTTGGTAAAGACTTTCATACTCATGCCAACCTCTCTGGA
The DNA here is from genome assembly GCF_046562875.1 of Panthera onca. NCBI lineage: Eukaryota > Metazoa > Chordata > Mammalia > Carnivora > Felidae > Panthera > Panthera onca. The sequence continues at coordinate 21,047,199 of NC_138348.1, read as the reverse complement.
GGTCTTCCCTCCTGTTTCTGCTGGGAACAGAGAGCAGCTAGGTTCTGTGTGTGAAGAGAGCACAGTGCCACTTGTCTCCATTGGAGGTTTGCACCTCTCTGTGCCCAGGACAGGGAATCCTGGCTAGAACAATGCTGTCCTGATGAAAGAGGGGCAGAACACTGATGACATGGTCAGATTTGTAGCGCGAAAAGCAGATAAGAGAATGCCTCCAAGCCAGCAAGAAAGAGCAAACAAGAAATGAAAACTTATTCTTAAACATATGCCAACGTCTCTTGTGGACATCAAGAAGAGCTCCTAAGGTTGAACCAGGTGCTTTATCAGAAAAAGACTTGAGATCCAGCAGATCTGAGCAGTAAACCATCAAAATGTGGGTAGCAATGCTGTGTGACCTCATTCATAACCAGCAAATAATGAGGCCTAGGGACATCCGGGTTACGTAAGAATTTTTATGCCAGCCAGGCAACTAAATAGCAGCTGTGGCAACTCCGATTATGATTGGGCCATCACTGTAATTTAGTTTCACTTAGTGTACCATAATTGAATAATTGAATAATTATATGTAAGAAAACATTAGCACCTTAAATTACAGACAGGCATACCAATACCTGTTCACTTCTAGCAAGAGTGTCCCTAAAAAAAATATGACCACTTTTAATACCCATTTTACAAAGAGTAAAACACCATGCTTAAGGAACTATAACTAATTTCCCAGTTTCACAAAAAAAGGTTGAATCAAGAATAAAGCTAAGACATTCTGACCATACAATTGGTTTCTGGTCCAACGAAATCAAAATGTCTTGCTCTGTTCCAATCTCTCCCTCCCGAAAAAAGTCCATCCCTTGTCTTTCACTGCCTGTATTCTTCAACACATACACACACACTAAGTAGCAACCTAACCAAAAAGCACAGCACAGTAGTAAATAAAGAGTAGCTACATTTTTCTTTTTCCTTCATTTCCAGAAACAGTCTAGTTTAATTACCAAATAGGATCAGAGAGATAGTAATAACGGAACAAAGGTAAACAGGGGCTGGAAAAAAAAAAAAAAACAGGGAAGAGAAAATGGGAAAAGAGTGGAAGGTCTAAAACACTCCAAAATGCAAGTTATGATGCCACATTTGGAAATAGGTATGGCCCGGTTACTGCGTGAAATTAAGATAGACATTAGAATCAATTCTTAATTTCAGCCTGACTAATTTCCAATGCTGAATAAAAACATGAATTTCAACCTGTCATTATGAGATTAGATAATGTCTAAATCTTTGACTCACACATAGGGTCTTCCTTTATTTTCTTTTAGGGTTTTTCTTCCATATTCTCATGTTTGCCATATAATTTGGCAGATGTTCCTCACATTCTCTTAATAGTTTGCTCCACTTAGAATACTCCCTAATAACAGCAATTGGTAACATGTACTGAACACTCAACTTTATGGTAGGAGCTATTATAATCACTTCATATGTGTTAACATATTTAATTATTTCATTAATCCTATGAAGATAAATGATGATTTTTTTTAAGAAAATTAAGGCACAGGAAGAGTAAGTTATCAGGATCCTAGAAACAAATGGTGAGGCTGGATACCATCCAAGGCTATCTCAATCCAGAGCCCAGAATCAATCACTATGCTAAGCTGCTTTGGAACATATACAATCTGGACAGAACCTACCTAATTAGTAGTATTTATAACTTCTAATTTCTTCATTTGTAATCTCAAAACTTACGTTGCCTGGTCTTATAAGACTAAGGCCAGCTCTTGTTAATATTGAATGACTTTTTATTTCTACTTGGACATGGAGAGGTAGGGATATGTTCCTAGTGGGGTAGAAGTCTGATCCAGTACAGAAGATTGAAAGTTATTAATACATTTTTTTTGGTATACAAATGACCTTATAGCTCACTCTCTCTTCACTTTAAGTTTTCACTTACTTATGGCTTAGGAAAAAGATCCCTGATTTGAGCCCTATCTTGTTGCCCAATCACACTCATTTCTCCGTAACTCTTCCTTCCATTCACTATCACTATATTCATTCAAAAGGGATGCGCTTTTGATTCTTGGTGCTGGGTAATTCTTCACTGTCTGTAAATGTCTCATGCAATACAGGACTTTCAGAATTCCTGAATATAGGTACTAAGGGCCAAATGACAACCACAAATATTCCCACGTTTTCCTAAATTCTCCCAGGGGTAACACTACACTTGCCTTAAGAGCCACTGGCCCAGGTCCCCAAAGCCAACCAAGTAATGTTTTGCCCAAATTTTTCATTTCTGTTTACTCGCATTGCTCTGCCTTCAAATGTGTGAATACAGTCACAGTGACTAACATGGAAGTCCTCTAACATGGTCTTCTCCAGACTATTCCTGAACAGCTTCTTCAGACATGAATGATGTATCTTCATTATAACTTATATACTTAGCAGAATCTTTTTAAGGACAGAAAACCTAGAAATGTATTTTAACATTTCACAACTGTCCTAATACACTGTGTATTCATGTCCAGGAACGAAAACATTAATGGCTTCCCTTTGTGGGTGGTGAGGGTTGGTAATCACTCTTGCTAGATCCGTGCTAAACACTTTTATATAAGTGAGCTCCCTGGTTTAATCATTACATAAGTTCTCCATGGTTGCTATTATTATGCCCATTTTGAAAACAAGAAAGTTGAGATTTAAAGATATTAAATAATTTGCCAACAATAACATTAATGAAGGTGACAATTAATACTAACAACAACACAGAGCTCTAATTCTACTAGGGTAAACACTAAATTTTCATGCTTTAAATGACTGAATTTCTAGGGGTAATGTTTAGGATATCATGTGGTTCTATAGTTAAGTTAAATAGGAGAGCATTACTAAACCTTCCCCCAAAAAGAATCAGCTGCCACTTACTTGCCTATTTATCTTATAAGGTTTGATGACTACAATCAAGCCTATTCATGTCTAGCCAAAGGCAGAGGTTGAAGGTCTCTATATAAACACCACTTTCCATAAATAAATAAATAAATAAATAAATAAATAAATAAATAACAATCTAGAACATTCTAGAAAAAAAAAACTGAATAAAACATCTGAAATTTGTAAATTCAAACTGCCATCGTTAGTTGTGCTTATGAGTTTGGGCTTCATTTCCTTATTTATAAATGAGAGCTGGGTCAGTGAATGCTAATATTCCTCCCAGAGATTGAATTTAAGGTTGCCAAGTTTCTACTGGCACTTAAGAAACTTCTTCATTCAAACATTGCTTCAATTTTCTTCTCTATTCTCATAACATGTTCCTGAACGTATCTTGAACATACAAGGGGGGGGGAGGATGTTACCTCTGCAAGAAGTATGTACATTTTGTGGGGCTCACTAGTGGAGAAAGATGGTGTGTAAGGCTAAGGATAGGGAGAAGAACACTCTATGTGGGAGGGGGCATTGCAACGAGTACATGAAATTACAGTACAAAGGATCAAAGAGAAAAATTGTCTTTAGAGTGACAGGCTCTCCTTCAAGGAGAAGAAAAACCAAATAATTTATGCCCGCAGAGGTACTGTAGGGCTCATATTTTAGCCTGCAGAATTCCTCAGGATTGCTATAACTGAGCCTCTTGCAGGGAGGACCTATTAATCCTTTGCATGCTTTGCCATTAATATTGTTTATTGGGCCACAAGAAGAGGACATAAACCTTTAATGTCACTTTTTCACACTAAAGATTTTTTCCTTAAAATTCAATGGTATCTGCCAATTTGATATGGCACTTTAAGGAGATTAGAGAAGCAGATGGCTGATACTTAATGACTAATTTTTTTGCATCAACCAAAGATTTGTTATTTGATACAAAATGCACAGAATAACAATGTTTCCTTTAATGGAGTTGGGCTGTGCTACCAAAAGAGAAAACAAAGAGCTTTCACTGACAAATCATGAAGATTAGGTTCAGAAAGATCTGGAAGGATAACAGTGCACTGGGTCTTACAAGTTAACCATGAGGTAAAATTCTGGAGGAGGGTGGGGGTCAGTGAAGTACAACCCAGTACTCACTACACACTCAATGTCCATTTTGAAGAAAGTCTCGTGCAAGAGTTACAAAACTCCATAGGTTAAGAGATGAAACAGGTAGACATTAGTTCAAATCTTTACACAGCCATTTGCACTCTGGGTAAGTGGAAACTGTTAGATGGAAACTGTTAGTTTCAGTAAAAGTATAATTCAGATACAAATAAATCCCCTAAGATGCTGAAAGCATTAAATATAAAAGTACGTATAATGTGTTGAGCTCTGTGCCTGATACCCAGTAAACACTCATGTGTTAATTGATACACATACTCACAATGTACTTCTTCTTCTCCTTAGCAGTGTCTTTTGTCCCACCCTTTGATAAATATCAACAGTCTCCACCCCCTTCATTATTCTCTGTCTAATCAGTAACACAGGTTTTGAGAACAATTCTTTTTGGTCATCTTCCTGTGACCCTAACTCCCAATTTCAACCATAGGGATGTTGGGAATCTTATGGATATCAGGAGATAAAAAGACTCCAGGAAAATAAAGAGAAGGAAAAGAAATGGGAGACAATTATAAAAAAAAAAAAACTATTTTCTGTAATGGAGTCAATAACAGAATAAAGAAATACATTACAGTTTGAGCCAATTAGGCATCATGCTGGGAATGGGTGGTGGGGGAAGCCAAGGGTTCTAGAAGAACAAGTTTCATTTTTGTGTTGATAATGTGGTAATACAAAAGGGAATTCAGTGTATCTTTGTGAAGACAATCTGAGGCAGCTAAAATCAAAACAAAACAAAAACAAACAAACAAAAAGAACAAGTGTTGTAGAAGGCTATGTTGTCTAATAAGGTAGCCACACAAGGCTTTTTAATTTTAAATTAAAATCAGACAACATTTAAAATTCAGTTTTTTATTCGCACTAGTCACATTGCAAGTGTTCAATAGTCAGAGGTACCTAGTGACTAACATATATGATAGACTATAACAATCATTGCAGAAGTTTCGGTTGGACAGTTTTTTTTCAAGATAAAAGAAATTTCTGCTTGTTTACTGGTTACCCACTGACTCTCTAGCATCATTCATTCCTCTAGATGCTAAGATTTAGAGGGGTTACTGATGCAAGCTTCTGGCTCTCCTGAAGTTTCCAGTCCAGTTTGGGAAACTATTGCAAATAGTAACCAATGCAATAAACTAATCACTGGACATAACAAAAGTGAAGGAAACAGTGAGGAGGTAGTAACAAGTGAGACTTAACTGTGAAGGGAAATGGCTTTGAAACACTACTTAGCCTTTCGTTAGCTATGAAGTTTTGGACAGGTAACATAAGTTTGTTGGACCTTAAATCATGTGTTAATTTGTTCATTCAGTTTTTACTTCCTTTTTTCCTTGGTTTTTCGATATTTTTTTAGTGTCTTTCATGTGTGTTATGGAATATTTTGGACCATTGTATGGTCTGGTTAAAATATAACCAATCTGATCCACCTCATTTTTCTACAAAGGAATGCCATTGCTTTCTCTAATTCATTTCATGTTGATTACATCCTAAGGGAATTTCTATCAGAAGTGCCTCATTTATTCATTCATCCAATAATTCAACAGATGTTACTGAAACCCTTGCTATATAATAGGAACCACATTAAAGACATATAAATGTGAATATTATGGCCTTTACCTTAAAAAATCTAGTGACATAACAAGACACAAAAACCTTAATGTCATGTGATGAAGGTATGGGCAACAGAATCCATGGGATTGAAAGAAAAGAAAAGAAAACAAAACAAAAGAAAAGAAAACAAAAGAAAAGAAAACAAAAGAAAAGAAAAGAAAGGAAAGGAAAAGACCTAACCAACACTTAAATTAGTTTGTCCCATTATTCATCTATAGAATGATGTATTTCATTGGTCATTTGTATCTGTCACAAACAATGAGGAAAAGCTTGCACACTCTGTAAAGCCATGCTTACTTATAACCCATCAAATGACAATCAATTCCTTACCAACAAGTGGGATGAGAAGATGACAATTCAGAGTAAAATGCATGTTAAGAATTTCAACTTCTATACTGAATCAGAATCTAACTAAACCAGTCTATCTGAAGATAAATATGTGTTACATCTATTGATAAAAGCTTTCTTTTCAGCAAACATTTATTAAACAGTTACTCATTATCAGCATTATTTATGGGCTGGAAAGCCCAAAGAAAGGTACATGGCATGCTCTTTAGCCTCAGCAAACTTCTAATCTAAGTAACTACATTTAAAAACTCTATTTGTGACCAAAGTGATAGTCATAAGTGTGTTGTAAGACATCATATATGATGTATACCTCCACAGCAGCAGACTTTTTGATGGGATATGAAGGTAGGATTTAAAGTATTTTTTTAATATTTATTTTTGAGAGAAAGAGAGAGTGCGAGCAGGGAAGGCGTGGAGAGAAGGGAAGACACAGAATCTGAAGCAGGCTCCAGGCTCTGGTCTGGCAGCACAGAGTCCAACATGGGGCTCAAACCCATGAACCACGAGATCATGACCTGACCCAAAGTCGGACGCTTAAACAACTGAGCCACCCAGGAACCTCTGAAGATAGGATTTAAACATGAAAAGTGGAGAAAAATGACTCCAGGCAGAGGAAATCTCAAGAAGAAAAGCTCAGAAGAGAAATACAAGATCTGGCTGGTGTTTCATTGGTTAGGCACCTGATACAAAGCTATGTATCTTAAGCATAATATTTTATTTAATTTTTACAGTAACACCATATGTATTATTAAACCATTTTAAAGATGAAGAATCTAGGGCTCAAGGAATTTAAAATAGATGTTACCTGAGATCACAAAGTTAATACATGTTGAAGCCATTGTTCAAACTCAAAACATGGTGACCTTTAAGTCTTTTCATTTATATACTAGAAATATAGATAGTCTAGCTGGCTTATCTGAAGGGGAGTTCTGAAAAACAGGATTAGTCTACGCAAGCCAGATAATTGACAAACTTAAAGGCTGTGCTAAAAAAGCTTGATCTATCTAAATATCACAATAAACTATTCCAAAGAAATGAAATACATGAAAAATTATGTAACTTTATCTTGAATTTAGTTTAGCCATACTTCATAAGTTAGACTCAGGATCTTTGAAATAATAAAACATTATACCATCGTTTTTATATATTTTATATAACATATAGTGATATATATATAAATTTATATATGCAATGAAATTATACATACCAAATATATACAGTTGACCTTTGAACAACTCAGGAGTTAGGGTAGGTAACCCCCCACACAGCTGAAAATCTGTGTATAATTTTTAATGCCCCCATAACTTGACTACTAACAGCCTACCAATGAATGGAAGCCTCACCACTAACAGTAAATTAACACATTTTGTATATGTGTTATATACTGGTTCCTATAATAAAGCAAGCTAGAGAATAGATAATGTTACTAAGATCTTAAGGAAGTTTAAATTCATTTACGGTGTTTTTTGTATTTTTCCAAAAACTTCCACATATAAGTAGACCCATACAGGTCAAACCCATGTTGTTCAAGAGTCAACTGTACTTCTCAATTGTCTTAGCCTGTAGAAAAAGCCTAACAAAATGAGGTAGAAGAAAGAGACAGAAAAATCAGTTACTGAGTTCAAATACCTACAGGTAACTATATATGTATATATGTTTATTTTTAAGTGGAAATGTCATGTCCTATAACCACACTAAATTCACAGGCTTAAAGCATAGGACAAAAAAACCTCCTTTTATGAAATTCAGGTGTCCTGTTATGGCAGCAAGGGTGCCACAAGATGTACCAAGGAAGAGACATAAATGTATAAAACTACACATGCTCTGATGCCAGGCAGCGATAAACAACTGATAAAGACCAAATTGGCTAGCACAGGATGCCGAACAAAACTTGGCTCTTTCCTAGGGGCACTGTTGCCATCACATCATTGTATTTCTACAACGTGGAAATTAACCCATAGCACGAGGGGTGATTTTTGTCTTCTCCCATGCTCCCCCTTCCTTGAGAATAGCATACTGTCACTCACTGTTGATTGTGTCCTTACTCTCTTCACCATCTTTCCTGTTAACATTAAATTGAGACTTCCAAGAGTGAAATTAGAAGGATTCATGCTCTGATCTTATTGCGGAACTTGTCATTTAAAAAGAGCAAGAGCCACACACACATACACACCATACACACACACATACATACACACACACACACACACACACACACACACACACACACACACACACAGAGGCAATACCCCTGTAACAGGATGAAGAGATTGCTGATGTAGACTGAAAATGATAAATGGAACACAGTTGAGAGGTAAACTGCCTGAGGTATCAGAAAACATGTTTTGGTGATGCAAACAGTAGCACAGTAATTTGTTTCAATATCTGACAACCAGAAAGTTAAAAGGAACCCACCTCTGTCATTCGCCTATGCTGCTGATTGATTGATGCCAACCTTTCTCTCCTCTCCTGGCATCCCTTCCTCTTCTGTTTCTTACTAACAAGATCCCCAAATTTCCCCAAGCAAGGAGCTCATGCCTATGGCAAGAGCTTGTTAATTGTACTTAATGGAGTGGAGATCTATAAAGGTCATGGTTGCTTTCTAACAAGCTGTCACCCAAACAAAGTACCTTTCAAATGTGACTAATTATCCAATTAGTAGAGATGACCCAAGTCTCTCCAGAGTTAGTCCAGGCTGAATGGGAGAGATCTCTGAAAGCAATGGGGATGTGTGTAAGGAGCTCACAGGAACACTGTGCTCTAACTGCTATCTATATAATCTATATGTATCTGTCTGTCTATCTATCTATCTATCTATCTATCTATATCTATCTATCGTTTCTACCCAGGATTCATCTGAAACTAAATTAGGACTCACACCACCAAAAACAAGGATGTGGTTTTAACACCAGTGATGACAACTATGTTCTTAGTCCAGACACCAGTTGGAAAACTCTACTACGAGAAAAGTACAAGCACTTTTCACACTTAAGTTAGACATACATTCTTAGAAGGTTTCAGACCACCTCTTAGAAGAAAAAGACATACAAGCAATGTCAAGTAAGGCAGTGGCCAAGACTTAAGAAAACAAATATAAAACTCGTAGGTTCACTGTGGCTTAAAATATCAGGAGGTTATTCTTACTGTCACTACTGAATATCCATTTGGATAACAAGGAAAACATATTCTACTTCTTCCCTCAGAATGGGCTTAGAACATGTCACCATTTTATTATGTGATATGTAAATCTCCAGTGTCTGAATATCTCCAGCAGTAACATGGATCAGTAATATGGACTAGCTATGACCCAACAATATCTGCTTTACTATCACCTAAAATATTAAAGGATAAATGAAAAAAAAACATGTGACTAGAGCTCTTTGGAAAAATTGGTTTTCAAACAAAATAAATTCATAATTGAATACACACATAATAAATGTTTTCAAGGGTCCACATCCAAGAAGAGGCCATTTGAAACATTCTATCACTGCTCTTGGAAGTTTTTTTGATAAAAATCTCATAATTTATATTTCATAATTGTAGTATATTTACAAAATGATGACCATAAAAAGCACAGCTAGAATAAGTTTCTTATTTAAACATTGTCCAGAAAGTTTTTTTTTCTCTGTGTCATAGCATGAAAAATCAAAGAATACAAAATAAAGCGGACAAAAGTTTAAATAGATTATTATTGAATCTTTCTAGCTTACTACATCAATTTCTACAGACTATCTCAGGCTGTTGGGAAAATACAAGTAAAAAAAAGAACCATTTCAAAGCAAATGCCATCTAAATAATTTAAATATTGGATAAGAAAAGAAGAAACCAAAGATATAAAAACAAAGTTTACCATACCCTGGGGGGGTGTCTTTGTAACTTCATTACATACCCTGACTTTGTTCTATTTTAAGTCATAGCAAGACAGAAACAAGAAAAAGGAAGAATCCGTGTCATTTAGGACCAAATTCAATCATTTCTATTTAAGGAATATGGGGCCAGGAGTAAAGAACACAGTGATACTTTAGATCACTGTACTCAGTTAATATCTATTGAGCACCTATTATGCTTCAAGCACTGCAAATATGAGAACATAAAAATGAGTCTTGAGAGTGCCCTGAAAAAGCTCTCAGTCTAGCAAGATAAATAAATATAAAAGGAAATATGTAAACAAAAGAGAAAAACTAAGAATACAATGCTCTAAGTGGTACTTTCCAGATAAAAACACAGATATTGCATCTCATTCATAGGACAGCTGTCCCCCAGCTCAGGAATTCTAAGCTCCATTTTGGCAGTTTTTATGATGATTTGATGGAGTAAAGTTGGAAATGGTCCAAAGAAGAGCAGCAAACATGATGAAAGAGGCAGACAGATTAAAGAAGCTAAGTGAGCTTTGCCTAAGTGAGAACACACTAGATAGTCTATAAATATTTTGACAGTATAAATACCAAAGAGACAATGTAAAGAGAGGTAACTGAACTCAGAAAAGGTAAAATGTCTGGCATAAATCACGGTGGAAAATAGGTAATGTCAGGTATAAACTCTAACATGGAGATTCCTTCTCTAGAAAGGTAGAATGTCATCTCTTGAGTCATTTAATTTAGATCTTTTTCTCTACTAGATTGGCTCTGGGAATTATATACAATGTTTATTTTCAGTACAGTTCCCCAAATATTGCTTCAGGGCCATGTATGTGCTTGGTATTAAATCAACTATTAAAAAAGAAGAAGATAGGAGCCTGCTACAGATTGATGTTTGTGTCCCCATAACTTTGATATGTTGAAACCTACAGCTCATGAGGAAGCAGTCCACATGAATGGGACTAGTCCCATTTAAAATGGGGCCCAAGAGAGCTCCCTTGCCCTTCTGCCATGTGAGCCTACAGCCATGAGAATATAGTGTCTATGTGGAAGTGACCTTAACAAACAATGAATCTTACAGGCATCTTGAACTTCTCAGCCTCCAGAACTGTGAGAAATAAATTTCTGCTGTTTATAAGCCACCTAGTCAATGGTGTTTTGTTATAATAGCCCAAACAGACTAAGGCACGGCCCTATAACTCAGGGAATTTGCAGCCAGAAGGAATTCTGGTCTTTCCATCACCCCACATATGATCTACCACCTAATGATACTTCTCTATGGCTGGAAGAATCCAGCCATCTTAGATTGTGTGATGTTGGAAGGAACTCTCACCAAACCACAAACTATTCCTCTTTCCTGCCTTTTCCACCTCTATCCTTCCCTTGATACACATATACATACTTGAAGAAAGTCACTCGGGCATTTACTAGAGTAGTACCTAGATTTAAAGGTATTTGATGCAACATTCTTTACCCTGACTATAAATATTAAAGTTGACAATTCTGAGAAAAGCCCTCCTGATTAAGCTATATTCTGTAAGTGATTGGCAACTTCAAATGTTCATATTTTGGTGGCATGTAAAAAAATAATTCTGGGTCACCTGGATGGCTCAGTCAGTTGAGCGTCCAACTTCAGCTCAGGTCATGAGCTCACAGTTGATGAGTTCAAGCCCCACGTGGGTCTGTGTGCTGACAGCTCAGAGCCTGGAGCCTGCTTTGGATTCTGTGTGTGTGTGTGTATCTCTCTCTCTGCCCTGCTCATGCTCTGTCTCTGTCTCAAAAATAAAATAAACATTAAAAAAAATATTTTTAATAATTTTAAGAAGGAAGGATTCTTTACAGAAGGGAAAAGAACAATCCCTCAATCACAGTGTGGCAAAGCTACTTTTTAGATAGCAATACTTTCCTTTTATCAATCAATTCAATCAGCAAAAGTTAGGGGTGCATGACTGTGTGTGTGTGTGTGTGTGTGTGTGTGTGTGTGTGTGTGTGTGTGTGTGTGTGTGTAGGTTTACAGGTACACGCATAGGCATAACAGAATCTGAAAAGCCTTGGAGGCTTTCTTCTGTGGTCTAACTGCCTTATAATCACAGGTAAATTGAGTATAACTAAAGGCAATGCAGGAGTGTCTTGGGCAACCTGCAGAACAATTGGGTAAACACCTGGTTCAGACTCCAGGGTCATGCAGTGAGCACTGTAGGCACTCTTGCCCTCTCTCTGGGCCAGAGATTTCTGCTATTACTTACTACAAGACATTCAGTGGCAACCTCATTGCATCTTGAGGATTCGTACTACTTTTCCAACTAATGTAACTGCTGGGTCCTTACATTTTTTTTGAGGTTGAAAAAACATCTCTGGCATCAGTTAAAATGTAGTTTATACCTGTCAGATAACTGCAAAAAATAAACCTAAGTAACAAAACTGTACAACTCTTGAAAAAGTTCTTTTCAAGACTTGAAACAAATGATACATAAGATAGGAAATGAGGGAGAATAGAATGCCAAAGTTGCAGGATTCTATAGCAAGAAGCACTCCAGACCAGTAGCAATAAAGATGGAAAGCAATTCAAGATAGTGCCATTTTTTCTTATGGTCTGTTAATTATTACATTTCTCATCATGTTTATAATATACATGTCTATGAAAGTTGATTTTGGTAGCTAGGACTATGCCTTTTATTAACTTTAGAAATTGAAAATAAGAATATCCCTATATATGATGACTGCCTTACAGGCCATACTGCTACTTTTATGTGTTATGTCAGTCAATTAATCCTTGGGTTTTCCATTTCTCTATCACTGTAATAAGATATGTGCATTTGTGCTGAGAAAATAGTCTAAACATCTATCCAGAATAGGTACTCAATGGTCGGTATTTTGCCAAGCACAGTATTTAAATTTTTTTTAACATTTATTTATTATTGAGAGAGAAAGAGCATGAGCATGGGAGGGACAGACAGAGGGGAAGACACAGAATCTGAAGCAGGCTCCAGTCTCTGACCTGTCAGCACAAAGCCCAACACGGGGCTTGAACTCACAAACTGTGAGATCATGACCTGAGCAGAAGTCAGATGCTTCACTGACTGAGCCACCCAGGCGCCCCCTCCAAGCACAGTATTTTAAAGTGTCAGAATTTAAATGCTTTTACTAGAGCCTCATTTTAGACACAAACCTCATCATGTCCAGTGTATTATACAGCCCTGATGCACTCATTTAGCACAAGCCTGGCCCTTGGAGGCAGTGGAGCTGGAGGTGCACAATCTGGTCTAGGGTAAACTTCTTACAACATATTGATGTATTTGATCCTTGTTCCAGCCATAAGGCAAGTATCTGTGTGGCCTTGAGCAAGTATCACATTTCCTCTGAAATCATTTTAGCCCTTGGTATTCCTTAACAGTCAAATGAGCAGAAGCATGTATCTCTCAGTCCCTTTGAGTTCTAAAAATGCCTTTTCTTGGTGAGAAAGTTCCTCTTCATAGAATAATACCAGCTAATCAATGCTAAATGGCTGACATAATTAGAAAATCATGTATTTTCAACTTCTAAAGAAATAATAGATCTAAACAATGATCACGTAAACTCCATTAGGTAAACGGCTAATGGGAAATTTTAACAGATGGTGCTGCCTGAGGACCATCTGAACCCACTGATCAATCTTAACATCCTTGAAGAAAAGACATCATATGCCTCTTAAAGGAAGTACAGAGCACCAATTATCAACCATGTATGCAAATACACCAGAGATCTTTAACTAGTTTCTCCACTGAAAAGGTATACGCACTTGTTCAAAGATCACAAAGACTTGAACGGCACCCAAAACCAATGGAGACCAACTTGAAATAAGGAACCTAACTTTAGAAATGATAAAGGGGGAAAAGCTGGCCTTCAAATTAAGTCCATATGAAAACAAAATTCCATTTTTACAACCCAATTTGCATGAATCTTTTCAATGTAATTCTGTGTATAAATTAAAGGGCAGTGATTTGAATGACTTACTACTCCAAAATGGATGGTGGTTATTTGTGAGAAAATAAAAACATAAAATTTTTCCCACTTTTCATTAAACTTTTAATGTCCTCTATGACTTGTTCATGAATCAATAAAAGGTTACTGGAAAACAACCTAAGGCTACCTGCCTTCCTGAGTCAGCCTGAGACAGGAAAAGATTGACCTGTTTAGTTTTTTTAAATTCTGTGTCTGTATCAGGAGCCCTAAATTCCATGAACACAGGAAATTCAATATAAACTCAGAGAGAAAATGACTGGAGATGGAAAGATGGGTTGAGACAACTAATTCTCAAAAAAGGAAAAAAAATCTCAAAGAAAGGTAAGATTCTTTATAGGTCTGCTTGATCTACCTCCAGTAGGCCCCTTCCACCCTCCATGTTAATGCTATCCTTCAAATTTTATTGCTCTTTTCTATGTTAATTTTTATCCTTACTAGTTCCTTTGCTGTTCAGTTTTACCCAATTGGTTAGAGTGGAAACTGTACAGAATGAAGAGAATGAGATTGTTTGATTTACTGCAAGCCCTCAAATCCTAAAATACAATGGCTCTTATATAGAGTTCTGGAGATAAAGTTTGGACATCCTCAAAGGGATTTTCTCTTTCTAGACCACTTTCCAGACCACTGCTCTAGAATCCATTTTACATTTAGACTCAGTTTTCTTCTATTCATTGAAACTTGACCACATTTCCTTTTTTGCAAAGTAGGGTTAATGATGATGTCGACTAGGGAGTTATTCTGAGGATTAATTAATTCATGAAAAGCACTTGGAACAACAAATGATAAGCACTTGTTCATTGATAGCTATTATTGATGTGGTTATTATCATTATTGCAGAAGATATTCAAGAAAACAACATGACCATAAATAACTTTCTGATATTAACCTCAAAAGAATCTGAGTTTAGAAAGTTTGGCAATTTAATCAATAAGCCAGATAAACTTGTCCACCCATGTTCAGCCTCTTTTATAGACAACTTGGTCTAGCTGATAATATGACCCTTAGATTTCTATAACTAACAATGATCTGAAAATAAACCTATTAAAGGCATTCAAGTACAGGGTTGCCACTGAAATCTGTGATAAAACTAAAAAGCAAAAAATCGCATAGCACTTGAGTTAAATTTGATGTGTTACCACTTAATAGATGTGACCTGAACTATGTTACCTGATTATCTGTGAGCTTGTCTCCTAGACCAAAATCTGTGAAAAACTTACAAAGATCATATTGAAGCTAGGGGAATAATTAAATGATATATGTCACTTAACACCTCCTAGCAATGCCTCAATATGTTCAGGGACTTATTTTGGAAGAAGGTGGCTTTAGTGCTGTGCAGTTACACACATCAGGATTCTGTTTCTGCCTCTCTTCCACCTTGTATGATTCAGGCAAGTGCTTATTGTCTCTGACTTGCTACATTCTCACTTGTAGAAACAGCCTAGGTCCATTGTGATGATGAATAATGACCAGCACTTTACTTCGAATGTAGAAAGCCCTCAATGCAAGACAGCCATTGATAAGTGCATTACTTCTTTCCCTCTGGGGTTAAACTGACTGTATTGCATTTGAAGTAAAGAGTAGGCAAGAATCCTCCTCCCACCCCACAAACAAGCTATTCTCTCATCTAATTTAGAAGTCAAGAATATTCTCTTCAAAATTAAGCCATTTCTTTAACCATCTCATAGGTAAAGGAAAATAAATCTCTGCTTTATGGATGGAGGAAAACTCTGACATCATAAGAGAGGAAACACCCCTTTGGTGTTTGTCTTCACGAAGAGCATCAACAGGTCTGATGTCTTCCAACATCCTCTTCCACCTTCCGTACCGCTGCTCCACATGGAGAACTCAAAGGTAGGAGCTGCTCATTTCTTTCTCATCCCTGCTACTAAGGGATTGGGGTGCTTTTCTTCAAGTCTTCCAGGAGGCCTGGTCTTTACAGAGGCTCCCTGCATAACATTTCACTGGCAGATGGCCCCTCTGGAAAAGCCAGCCCTAACACTTACAAAGACAGAATCAGGGAGACAGGCAGGGAGTTAAGGTCCAATTCATCCTGAACTCGAGAAAGATACCAGGAAAGTTGAATGAGTCAGAAGAGAAAATTGTGCTATACATCATTAGTCTCCCAATTTCCCTTATGTTTGAATAATGGTACTCTAAAAACAGAATAAGAGAAAAAATTAAAAAGAAGAAATCTTCCCTGGCAATTTGATTATTAGGTCACTTCAAGAGAGGCAATTTAAGAAATCAGCAAATGCCACTGGGAAAACTAAAATAATAACAAGCAATTCTAATACAGTACCTTTCCTCTTCAAGGCACTTTACAAACATGAAGTAATTAGGTCAATTAAAACTTGAAAAAGTAGCCTATTTAGACACAATCTTCTTTGCACATACAGGGCATCTGCTTGGAAATAACTCTTGTGCCTTGTTTTCAAAGCAGAAGATGCTCACAGGAAAACAAGATACCCATAAATAACTAGGGAACTTCAACTTAGAAGGATCTGGGTCTAGAAGCATTTAAGGCATTTAAATCAAAAGTAAATTTCTCACACCTCGATGCTTCCCTACCACAAACCCTGTGTAGTTAGACACTTCCTGACAGTGCCAGGCAGTTGTGGATGGATGATAACAGCAGATAACAAAGATAAACAGTCCAAGGAATGAACAGACAGAAGATCTTAGGTCTACCGGTTCCTGGTAAACGAAGTCCCAAAGAGAAATTCCAGAATAACTGAGCAAAGGGCCATAGTGTGTTGAATTAAGAAGTGTTCTAATTGGGAGTAAGGAGATTTAAGTCCTTGTTCAGGTTTTTTTTTAATTACTTAATTTATTTATTTTTGAGAGAGAGAGATTGAGAGTGGGGCAGGGGCAGAGAGAAAGGGGGACAGAGGATATGAAGCAGTCTCTATGCTGACAGCAGAGAGCCCAATGTGGGGCTCAAATTCATGAACGTGAGACCATGACCTGAGGCGAAGGCACATGTTCAACCAACTGAGCCACCTAGCTGCCCCAGTCCTTGTTCAAGTTTAACCACTAATTCACTATGTGACTTGGGACAGTAAGTTAGTTTGTTTATGGCTTTGGTCTCTAAATGTGAAATGAGCTGTTTGATTAGATCCATGGCTTTCAAAGTATGTTCTGAAGGTACTGTGGGTGTCCAATGTGGGGTATGTAACAGCTCTGAGCTTCTCTGGTACAGGAAGAGCAGCAACATTTTAAT
Organism: Panthera onca; assembly: GCF_046562875.1. Classification (NCBI taxonomy): domain Eukaryota; kingdom Metazoa; phylum Chordata; class Mammalia; order Carnivora; family Felidae; genus Panthera; species Panthera onca. The sequence continues at coordinate 21,030,117 of NC_138348.1, read as the reverse complement.
TCATTTTAGATGTTGGATTTTTAGGAGCACCAAGAGTCCCATGCCTAATTGAGTCAGAAAATCAGTCTCTGAATTCTCTTGCAACTCTGGTAATCTGTGATTCTATGAATGTTTATAAACCCCACAGCATATAGGGTATGTTTCAATGGAAACTTCCATTACATTAGCTCAACTTGCTAGGATCAGAGAAGAGCGACAGATCAAGTCAGTGCTCTTCAGGTCTCCCTTGCTCACTGTAAGTCACTGCAAGTCAGGGTTATTTTTCTTTGATTTATCCGAACCGACCCTAGGTGAAGTAGGTGTTGCAGAGACCTCCAACAGGTCTCCACTCTCTCTCTTCCAGTTTCTCTACTTGCCCCCAGCTGGCTGGCTCTGATAATCTAGTTCTCAAATTTAGGTTGGGGAAGACAGGGAGTGTCATGTATAAAGCTATTAGTCTCATTTCTCTGATTTATGAGTACGTATACTCTATGATCCAGCGCCCTGGAGGAGAGGAATAAATGGAAGAGGATTCAGGCAAATAATCTTCCCTCTACTAACACTGCCCTCCCTCCCCATTTTGCCTGGCATATAGGTAGCTTTTAGGAACCAAACCCTCCATGATAGTAAACTCCAGCAAATGAGTCTGTTAGTATAATACCTCATTTATTCCCACAAACTATATTGCTAATTATACAATGAAGAACCTGAGATTAAAAGAGTAAGCACACAAAATCACAAAGCTTGGATGGCAAAGCCAAAAATGGGCCATGAGGCTTTCTGAATTTAACTCCCTGACTTTCTCATACCACTCAACTGCTTCGCTATTTACATAACATAAACAAGTAACTCCCAACCCAAACAAAGCAAGTTAAGTTTTGCTTCCTGTACGTGCTGCCTCCTACTCTTTCTTCTCTTTCTCTTCAGAGTCTCATGGCTGGACTAGTGTGGCCTAGGAGTGTGGGTTTGATTGAAGTCAGGTCATCTGACTTTGAAATTAACATGGCAAGTGACTTCACTAAGTCATAGTCTTAACCACGTCTAAATGGTTTCCTTATACTGAAGAGTGTAACTATTAATACCTACCCAAGGACTTCATAGGACATTTATAAGATTTTAACCTACTATTTGTGGGAATGCATCCAAATTGCTTTAACCTGCTCTACCTAGCCCTTGGGTCATTTAACATGTTTTAGTTTCTGGTGTTTTCCATCTCTTGCAGCACAGCAACAGAGTAATGAGGCAAACTAAAGAATTTCCCAGAAGCCCAGATTTCCCCAATGAAAATAAAGGATTCCTAATTCCAGATGGAAAGCATTTTGGCATTTCCTTAGAGAATACTAGTAGTGAATTGAAACAGAAATAGATGCTCCTTACCGAGTAAAAAGTCTAGCAGCTCGTTTATAGACCTATCCACACTCTAATTAAAATAGCACAATTATCTGGGAAATTGTGAGGAAAAGCCTCCAATACTATTGACTGTTTTTGCAATGTCAACAATCACAGGGAATACTCAGTGACAACCTCAATGCCCACTTACAGATATAAAAAAAAGTAGTAAGTTATAGCTGCAGGATATTAGTGAAGTTTCCAGTACTGACTAGGAAAAAAGTGGTCTAACAAGCAGCCATAGGTCTGTGAGAGTCAACTTATGGCACAAGTTTAAGCTAGTTGACCTAAACAAAAGTCAACTGCCAGTTGTAAACACCTCCCTTTCTTCTATAAGCCTAGACGCAGAAGCAGAGAGGTGCTTAAATGCAGGGTATGACAGTCAATCTTATGCCTCTGATTACACCTAGTGACTCTTGAAAGAGCAAATTTCTTACTAAAAAACACTACAGAAGATGTTCACCTACCTTTAAACCTACTTACTCAATTTTCAATGGCAATAACGCAGGTCTGCAAATCAGCACAGGCATCTCCACACCAGGATTTGAAATTAATAAACCGTGCCCTAAAAGGCTTCCAAGTTTATTCCAAATGGAATCCACTGTTTTGGTTTTACCATCATCCAGTGTCCTCATTCTGTAATTATCTAGCTTTACTATCAAATACCAACTTAGGCAAGTCAGTACTAGATTTAATGCTTTTTTCAGTTTTGTTGATATTGACACATAACATTGTATTAGTCCAAGATGTACAGCATTTGATATATGCAAATACTGCAAATCTGCCACAATAAGGTTGGTCAACATCAATTACCTCACATTGTTGCAAATGTCACCTTGTGATGACAAGTTTTTTTTTCATTTTTTAATGTTTATTTGTTGAGAGAGAGAGTGTGTGTGTGTGTGTGAGCGAGGGAGGGGCAGTGAGAGAGGAGGCTCCAGGCTCTGAGCTGTCAGCACAGAGCCTGATGTGGGGCTCAAACCCATGAACTGTGAGATCATGAGCTGAGTAGAAGTTGGACACTTAAATGACTGAGCCACCCAGGCACCCCTGTGAGGACAAGTTTCAAGATCTACTCTTTAGGCAACTTTCAAATATCCAATATATTATAGTTAACCATAGTCACCATGCTGTACATTACATTCCCAGAACTTAATTATCTTATAAGTTTTTACCTTATGACTGCCTTCACCCATTCCCCTCAGTAATTCCCACCTCCCCAAATAAAATTTTAATTTTCCCAAAATAAAATGCTCCAAATGCCCTTTTGAAAGAGAAAGGGGGGCGGGGGGAGAGAGAGAGTGAGCACACACAAGTGGGGAAGGGAAAAAGGGAGAAGGAGAAAATCTTAATCCAACATGGGGCTGGATCTCAGGACCATGAGATCATGACCTGAGCTGAAATTACGAGTCAGATGCTTAATTGACTAAACCACCCAGGTGCCCCCAAATACCCATTTTCTATACATTGTATAGAAATGTATTAATATGGCTTAATCCACACCTTTCCCTTTTCATTGTTAAGTCACCTCTAATATTTCCTTTCTCAACAATTACTATATACATTTGCTATTTCACACATCTTACTTATATGCTATTATCTGGCTAGTTCAAATGTTCCTCTGTACTTAATCTGTGCTTCATTCCTGTTCTAACGAAGGTTGAAAATCTAATGCTGCCATATCAAGGAATGTACCTTTCCTAAGAACTACCAGACTAACATAGGCATATCTGAAATGTGATCTGTGCTCCCGAGACACACAAAGTAATATCTTCAGAAATGTGGGGAAGCATGCCAGTCTTTCAGGTCTGTTATTGAGCAGCAAAATCTGAACACACGCGTGTGTGCGCGCACACACACACACACACACATTTTGTAGCTGTTTTGAAAATACACAGTGATTCCCAGAGACTCAACCAAATCAACTAAGCATTCTAAAATATCAAAATATCTACTTTTTATTACACAGTTCTGTAATTTACTTTTTCCCACCAATTCTGGGCAGGAATTCAACTTTATCCCTTTTCTTAAATATTATTTGACCCAAGGACCCTTGACTTGGGTTCCAAGAGCAGGCTTCATTCACTCTTGAAAACCTTTGAAATCAGATATACTACTGAGTGTGTTTATTTAGGGGGAATTTATGGGGAGAAGATTATTGCTTCTATTAAGTTCTCAGAATTCATTACGGCATCATGACTTCCCAAAAGGTTACAAACCACTGATAAACCATGTATAATTTAACCTATTATCATTCAGTCTTTATAGCCTATAAAATAAGATGTGTCATTATTCTGTCTCTACATGTTAGCCCAATCCATAATCCTCTTTCTAAAAGTAAGAAATACTTAAATGGAATAAAATGCACTCCTCCAAATACCATCTGGTCAATAGAAGCCTGCCATTCATGTTCCTCACATTTTTAGTGAATTCAAAAATTCTCAGAACTCAAACTCTAAACACTGCTCCCTTAGTCTTGCCTTGCCACTATGTGGAATTAGACTGTGGGTCCAATCAGATACTTTTTAAATGGTGAAACACATGAACCAGATGTATATGTCCTCAGAGATGAGGCATGAATTTCCATCCACTTAGGCTCTTCCTTCTGCTGTTTTTCCAAAAAACCTGGAGCTCTCAATGAATAAATACTATGCTCAGAGACAATGAGAAAATTCAAACTTTCCAATGATGAGAATTTCTTTTAAAAGATACTTTCCCATTATTGTCCTCCTTATGAAATTAGCAATTTGTGGGAAATGACTGAAGTTTCCTTTAAATAAGGTGATAATGCGGCACCAGGGTGGCTTAGTTGGTTGAGTGTCCAACTCTTGATTTCAGCTCAGGTCATGATCTCAGGATTTTTGAGTTTGAGCCCCATGTTGGGCTCTGTGCTAACAGTACAGAGCCTGCTTGGAATCCTCTCTGTCCCTCTGTCCCTCCCCGACATGTGAGCACACACATGCACACACTCTTTTTCTCAAAATAAACTTTAAAAATAAATTAAATTAAATTAAATTAAATAAGGTGATAAGGAATAGATGCACTGCAGAAGCAAGTATTGCCTGCTGTATGTTTGTAGAGAAATGGAATTTTTGTGCAAGTGTTAATTTATTTCCCCATGGCATTTACAGAATCTCTCAAGACCTTCTTCAGGTCAGCATGAAGAATTGTGAGCTGATTGACAGTACTATTAAATGGATCGGTAACTATCTGAACACTGCACCCAAAGAAAGTAGATTTAAATTACTTTGGCATCATTCATTAGGAAGGGCTCCACACTTGAGTCATTAGGTTCTATACTTGACCTTATAACGTTAAACAAACAGAACGTGTACCCTGTATATTTATCCAAGAGAACAGGTGGGGAGTTAGATAACATAAATGCTAGAATATTTAAAGAGATCTTGATGACTAGAAGAGTGGGCCAAAACCCAATAAGCATGAACTATCACAACGAGATGATAATATAGCATGAAAACCATAAGCTCTAAAATAAAACAAACGTGGACTTAAATACATGTTCCACCACTTAATATCTATGTGGGTCCAGATAAATTTCTTTCAAGGGCTCCTTTTCATATGTTAAATGGGGACAATTAATTTTATTTTATAGGGTTCACTGAGAAAATTAAATTCTATAGCATAAATTAAACTCAGAGTCTAGAATTAAATCATAATAACTTAGTTGTAAATAGCGTATTAATATTAGTCATTATCTTCACAAGTAAAAATAGAAGACATAACCCTTCATTCATTCACCAACTATTTAAAAAACTGTTTAGGGGCACATGTTTAGGTGGTTCAGTCTTTTAAGTGTCTGACTTCGGCTTAGGTCTTGATTTCATGGTTCATGAGTTCAAGCCCTGCATCAGGCTCTGTGCTAACAGCTCAAAGCCTGCGATCTGCTTCAGATTCTGTGTCTTACTTTCTCTCTACCCCTCCCCTGCTTGCACTCTGAGATCCCTCTCTCACTAAAAAATAAATAAACATTAAAAGTTAAAAAAAAACACCACATGTTTAAACACCCAATATGTCTATTGTTATGCTTGGTTCAGCAGGTACAAAGACGAGCCAGTCCTGTCCTAAAAGTAGAATTGAAGATATGTAATGAAGAAATGAAAAACATATAAATGGTATGACAATTCACTGTATAATATTACTAAGCACACACTTCCTGGTCCCATACTCCACTCTTCTACTAGACTCTACTTGAATTAGACAGGCCATGCCTCAGAATGTCCCCTTGTGTGGGGGACAAGCAAGACTAAATAACTCCAATTACTATAGTCTAAATGAGTATGTCCCTCCAAATTCATAATCCTCCAATGTGAGGAATCCTCCAACTCGAAATCCTAACCTCCAATGTGATAGTTAGAAGCTGGGGCCTTTGGAAGATGCTTAGGTCATAAGGACGGAGCCCTCATGAATGAGATTCATATTCTTATAAAGGAGAACCTACAGGGCTCCCTAGTCCCTCCATTATGTTAAGACACAGCAAGAAGCTAGTAGTCTACAACCTGGAAGAGAGCCTTCACCAGAACCCAATAATGCTGGCACCCTGATCTTGGACTTCCAATGTTCAGAAGCGTGAGAAATACATTTCTGTTGTTAACAAGCTTCACAGTCTGTGGAATTTTATTACAGTATCCCAGAGGGACTAAGACACCAGCTCAATACACAACCAACTAGACAAAGCATCAGATCTACAATGCTTGGCAAGTTCAAGGAAAATGCCCTGCTGTAAGAAAGTGATCTGAGCCAGGAGATTTTCTTTCTCAAGAATTTGGACTACGAAACAAGGGAAGATTGGTGCAATTGACAATGGGAGTTAGAAACAGAAGGATAAAAGAGATAGGGTTGAGACTGTGAGGGGCCACGTTTCTACTGAAATTTTGAGATATCAGACAAACAGCTAAGCAGAAATATACAGGGAAAGTCATCAATGTCATGTGGCTAAGAGAGCCTGAGATCATAACCAATGCCAAGAGCTTCAAATTCCTGAGACAATGATGAAAATAACCTCTTCTGGAGTGTTGACTCAGTTCTGGTTACTCTTCCAGCACTTTATATATACAACTCATGCAATCATTAAAAAAATCTCCATGAGGTCATTACTACTGTTTTTCTCATTGAACACATGTGAAAACTGAAACACAAAAAGTTAAATTAATTTGTTCAAGTTTCAAGACTATTGCTTATTAGAGCCAGGATTCAAACCCAAGCCTTATGGCTTCAGAGCCTATGCTGCTAACAGTCGTACTCTAATGTTGCCCCTTTACCCTTATGAAACACCCTCTATCTTAAAGTAGTCTAAATGAGTCTTTAATTCACTCAATAAGCAAGAAACTAACACAGCATCTTTTTATGTGACAGGGACTCAGCTTCAAACAAAGGATGTGGGAGATCAGCAATACCATAGGCCCTCGATGCAGCAGGAGAACTGCCTTTTCCCCTTAGAGAACATCCTGCTTTGTGTATAGAGCAGGATGGAATTTCTGAAGATCAGCCTTTGATAGTTGTTGAGGTGGCATTTGGGGATAATAGAACCTTGAAATAGTGATGAAGCAACTTTTCTTAAAATCTCCCAAGCACTCCACAGGAATCCTCTTATGAATGTCTATATCATTTCTCCAAAGAGGTCTAGGGGCAACACAGCCTTCCCCTCCTCACCATGCCACAAACAGAGGGAAAACGTGACCCAGGGTGGTTTGCTCAAAAGACTTCTGAGGGTAAAATAGATGCTGTTGCTCTCAGTAGCCACTGTATTCTAAGTTGTGTGATTCCAGGACTGTGGGGTTTTTTTTGTTGTTGTTTTGTTTTGTTTTTTCCTTTCAATCATAAGGCTTTTTGACAGAAAGGACTAGGTCAGTTTTGCCTTTCTACAAACAGTACCCAGTAAAGCTACTGCATATGGAAAATCATTTTTAAACTGGCTTTTAACAGGTGAAGGAACAAATTGTATTGCTAATAGCATAGCCATCTTCCTCAAAAATATGAGACTTTTCAATTTGGTTCTTTCATCTTATTGAAAATGTGTGTGTGTGTGTGTGTGTGTGTGTGTGTGTGTGTGTGTGTGTGTGTAATCATTTTGCAATTATTCATCAAGATAGGCAGCATTCACATCCAGGCTCCAGAGCCATATTTCTTGGATTTTCATGTTGGCCTCACTAATTACAAGCAAGCTATTTAACATTTGTCTTCCTTAGCTTCTCAGATGAAGAGACTCTCTTAAGAATTAATTACACCTGCCCCATAGGGTCTCTGTGAGAATTAACCAAAACCGTAATAAGTGCCCCCTAGTGCCCAGGAACTAGTAAGCACTCAACCAATAGCCCCCAACTATTCAGTAGATAAGGAAATGGAAGTATTGTCCTCCCTAGACTCACAATATAAAGCTCATGAATGCATGGGATGTATCAGGAGGTAATGTAACAGCCATGAATGAAGTTCTGGATCTAAAAAAGGTTCAAATTTAAATGTGGCTTTGCATAAGGTTCTTTACCTCTCTGAGCCAAAGTTTCCTCATCAGTAAAATAGAAATAACACTCCCTGGGCTATAGGACTATGTAATGAGCTCCTACATGGAAAGTTGTTTGAACAGTAAGTAGTTCATAGTAACTTCAATACAAGTTTTGCTATTATTGTTACTGTTACTTGATGCTATTGATACCCAGATATAAAATCCCACTCCTAGGATTTATGTCTTCTATATTTGAAGACATCTATGCAGCCCATACCACTGATATACACCAGTACACTCCCATCTGCTAGGGCAACGGTTGCTAACTTTGCTACTAATCCAGAGTTCAGATTTAGTGAGAGTGCATCAGAAAAACTATAATCCAACAGAAGGCTAGAAGAAGCATAGCTATTTGCTTGGAGGTATTTTGCCAAATCTTCTGGTAACATTTTTTTTCTTTAAACCTGCCCAGAGTAATTATGGCTCTTAACAATTGTTATAGCTCAGTAGCAAATGCTGGGTGACTCCTGCAAACAGTTTTATCAAACTGACATTCTAAAAAATGTCCCTTGCTAAATGTCAAGTGAGATTTCTGGAGGGGAAAGAAAAATGCCTCCTTTCTTCTTCCACATTCCATGTTTATGTAGATCAAAAAGACATTGCATGGCTGCCCGATGTTTCAGCAATTCAGACATCTACAATAATCTACCAAGAATTCTTAATCAGCTGCATCTCCATTCTTAACACTGGGGAGAATTAATTATGAATGCGGAATCAGCATCATGGTCGATCCGGGAAGCCAAACTGACTCGCAGTGATGCTGTCCTCCTGCCGTGTTAATTAAGCAGGAAGGCGTTCAAGGGCGCAAGACAGAAGCAGAGTGAGACTGATAACTGGCCCACATGCAGGAGATCCTCGTCCCTCTTTGTATCTGGAGTTTCATGTTATTCATGAAATAAATATTCCAAATTATAGGACCCCATAAGGATACTTAGGGAAGATAATGAAATCAAGTATAATTGAATATAGTCAGTCAATGAAAAGGAAAAGCCTTCTTGAGAAGGTATTCTCTTCCCTAGATAGGAGTGATTAGAGAAATAACTACAAATTTGGAAGAAGAGGCCCTTGTTATCTTTCTGCCCTATTACCATTCCCCAGCTTCTTCGACACTAAATTAACAGATTTTGTTCAAATATCTGGTGGCTGTGGTCTTCTAAGGAGGCTAAGCTCTTCTGAGTCCCATGGGCAAATCATAATAGACTTAAATCAGCTAGGAGAATCTGCGATTTTGGCCAGTGACTGGTTCAGGAAGGGCCTGTGACACAGTTGTCATCCATAAGACTTGTGGGGAGATTTTTCAGACGCACACCTTGTAAAGGGTTTCCTCATCTTTTCAAAAACCAATGCATAATAGAAGTAATTGTGTGGAGAGGTGCTACTTAGAATTTACCATAGCCATCTTGTGGCCAGGGGAATACATACTTTAGGTCAAAAGTGAGAATGCTAAAAATGTCAGGACAAAAACAGAGATGGCATCAGAGCCTCCGGTCTATCCCCAGAACCAACAAAACTAGAACTACTGCACACCTGGCCATCTCCTTTTGGAATAATTTCTCATTTTAAAGCAATTTTATTCAGTTTTTTGTTATAATCACTTCTAAATCATCTTAACCAATATTCGATTTCATGTAAAAGAAAATCCCATTAAATTAATTTATATTCACAACTTTCTCAAGTAGGTATTTTCTCCTTTTTACACACAGGAAAAAAAAAGGCTAGGATGCAAAGAAAATAAATGATCTTAACACAGTGAGCCACTGAGTAACTAGCATAGCTAGAATGAATGCCCATGGGTGAACAACTAAAAGCCTATCTTCTCTATACTATGTTGTGCTGCCAGGTTCATCACTAGAAATACATTTGTTTCTATTTTATTAGACTTAGTTTTTAGATCCATAAAATATATTAAATGCTAGGGATGCAAGCATTATAAAAGTAATAATCCCTGTCTGTCAGTAATTAACAATACAGTGTGAGGATACCTAACAAGAGTGACCAACACTGTTTGGAGATTCAGGTAGTAATGGCTGAGATGGATTTTAAAGAAAGAGATTTCAGAGAGATTAGGGAAGAAATTATGTAACATAGCCAATAAATTTTAAACATAAATTTTACACTGAATAGGAATACAGTATATAGAAAAGTCAACATTTATGTGATTTTTTTTTAAGATACATGACTAGATTTCAAGGAGACTTCTTATCATTGGCTATTTCCTGTTATGATTCATGCCTACAAAACAAAGATTAACTATTCAGGCCCCTCTGCTCTAAGAAGTACTTTGGAAATGTTGAAAAATGTATCATTTTGGGGTCATCATGATTCATTTTATTCAGGGACTCACTGTATCACAACAATCTTCCAACAGACATACAGCTCTATGTAAATTCTGGAAAGACTGAGTTGGGCACCTGAAACAGAGGTACCAGGACTTCTCAGAATGGTGTAAAGGTCAGGGAAAGGGGTCAAAACAAAATTTGATCAAGTTCCCAGTTGGTACCTGGGCCTGGCCTTGGTCCACTTTTCATGTTCTGGTAAGGGACTATTACAGACAAGTACAGGGATGGGTCACTGCTCTGGACTTTGCTCATTTTCCAATAGGCTCTGACCTGGTAATAGAAGTGATTTCAGAATTACAGTATAACAAACCTTTTGAGTGCAAGTGAGTTCCATTTGGCAAGGACTTCAACTAATTTTGATAACAAAAGTCTTACAGGGAAGGCCCATAAGGCATTTTACACATCAAACAGCTCTTACTGAATGTTGTTTTGATGAAATAATTACAAATGAATCAGAAGTAAATTACCCTTGAAATAATAACAATACTTAGCATTTTCATTTTCAAAGTGTTTAACAAATTACTACTTATTTAATTTACATTCTAGCATCATGATAAAGGGATTTCTGCTTCAGTTTTATAAGTGGGGGAGCTGAGCTCTCAGGAGGGGTGACAGTCAAGTCAAGAAGTCAATCTAGAAAGAATGATAAACCGGTTTCAAGCAGCTGTTCCCATGAGTGGATCCATGAGTGAGGAAGTAGATAAGGGAAAGATTGTCGTTCAGGTAGAGAGGCCAGTATCTTTCCATCTCCAGCTTTTCTTTTTTTTTTTTTTTTTAACGTTTATTTATTTTTGAGACAGGGAGAGACACAGCATGAACGGGGGAGGGTCAGAGAGAGAGGGAGACACAGAATCTGAAACAGGCTCCAGGCTCTGAGCTGTCAGCACAGAGCCCGATGCGGGGCTCGAACTCACGGACCAAGAGATCATGACCTGAGCCGAAGCTGGATGCCTAACTGACTGAGCCACCCAGGCACCCCCATCTCCAGCTTTTCAAGCCTTCAGAGAATGCAGTCACATTTTTTAAAAAGCTTATGGGGGCGCCTGGGTGGCTCGGTTGGTTGGGCGTCCGGCTTCAGCTCAGGTCATGATCTCACAGACGGTGAGTTCGAGCCCCGCGTGGGGCTCTGGGCTGATGGCTCAGAGCCCGGAGCCTGCTTCCGATTCTGTGTCTCCCTCTCTGTCTGCCCCTCCCCTGCTCATGCTCTGTCTCTCTCTGTCTCAAAAATAAACGTAAAAAAAAAAAATTAAAATAAAAAAATAAATAAAAAGCTTATGAATTGAAAATACTATTCTAAAACTGAACATTGTTTTAAACTGTATCTTCATAGATTTGCTGCTCCATAATTTGGGAAAGTGGAGTCACTTTTTGGGAAATGTGTATCTTAATAGCAAGGGCCAAGCTCCAGAAAGTTCCTTCAGGAAAACCAAAGGAATTATGCCAGTGAAGACAGCACAAGGCAGAATACAGAACACACCAGTGACTTCTTTCCAGATCCCCTTCTCTTAATTACCTTGACTTCTTTTTCTACTTCTTGTTCTTTGGTTCCTGACATAAACTATAGCTTTTGATGTCTCCTGTTCCCTGGTGATTTCTCAGAATGCTTATATGAGTTGGCATCCTGAATTCAAACTGAGTCGGAAGCTATTACCTGCTTGCTGTATTCTGGAGTTGACACTGTCCACACCTGGAATTTATTCTGCCAGCTCACTTTTGTGCTAAGACCTCACCACGCAAATGGCCCCCAAAGTAGTCATATATTTTATGGCAACGGCAGCATACTGACAGCAATGTATAGCCCATGTTCAGGTTTCCTTGGACTGTGTAGCCCATGTCATATTGCAAAGACAACTAGGCAAGAGTTATATTCCCCGCAAAACAAGCCAGCTCACTGCATATGTTCCTAACCTTTTCCTGCTGTATGTTTTTATACTAGCTCTATGTGTCAATTATCTATTGTTATTTAACAACCTATACTGAAATACAGTGGTTTAAAACAATTTTGCAAGGTTTTCTGGGTCATGAATCCTGACAGAGCTCACCCAGGAAGTTTTTTGTTTCACATTATATTAGAATTACTCATAACTAGTCACCTGGGAGCTCCTCTGGGGCTGGAACATCCGTGATGACCTGTCATCCTTCCAAGCATCTCTCCACATGGTGTCCAGCCAGGTGATACTCCAGCCCAAGAGAGAAGTAGAAGCTCCCAGTCTTAGGACTGAGTTAGAAAGTCCCAGAACAGCAATTCCACTGAATTTGTTTGGTCCAACCCAACTATAAGGACCAGCCTCAACTGAAGGAAAAGGGAAATACATTTGTCTTCAAATTTGAAGAGTAGTATAGACCTACCATATACTGAGGGGTTTGTAGGCAGTTGTCAAGAGTTTACTTTTAATTCCAAGTTTCATAGAGACCATCAGAGAATATTTAAGTATGTTTGTAATTTGTGTTTCTAAGGTCAATTCTGAAAACTAGCTATTTGGATTGTGGGAGGTATGAAACAGAGGAATTAAGGTTAATGCTCAGACTCTTATTTGAACAATGAAGTAGATGATGATACTATGTACTGCATTTGAATGGACTGGGGAAAGAACAGAATATGGCATAAGTTTCTGATGTTTATTAAAACCCTTGTGAGTTTCAGCTTTCTGACTAACAATAATGAAATCTCTAGTGAGGTGAAGTTGTCATTATTGGAACAAACATTGCCGTGGATATCCATGAAAGTCACAGACAGGTTTGAATAGTTTCTCATAGGTAAGCAAATGTGAGGAGAGTGGTCACCCTCTCTTTGCTGCTTACATTCTTCCCTCAGAAGGAATAGAACCAGCATACGAGGAGCAGTGCCAGTGTGCTTCCTTCCTCTTCTTCCCTTCCCTAAATATTTAGTTGCCTATATAATGCCAGATATTGATCTAGACATTGAATACTCTAGCTTGTAGTGTAATTGAGGAAGCAGATGTAATTCAATAGTCCCCAAAGTCCACAAAGTTGAGATGTAGGTGACTTCTATCGTTGGTATAAAGGCCTCTGGGGAGAAGGTAAACTATCTGTAAAGAGTACATTGAATCTCCTTGGAGGAAGGGGACTGAAGTCAGACATGCCCTTTAATGGTTCAAACCACGAACACCTTTGATAATCCAGTATTGACCAAAGTTCAAAAGCAAGAGAAGAAATGTACCAGTGGGAAAGATATCATTATGGAATGTGAAATAGGGACCGCAGCAGGTTTACTAAAGAACACTGGCATGGAAACTTGTAACTGAGTCTAAAAACAGTTTGAGATTGCTCTTGGCTTATGGAATCATTAACTGAGAATGTGAAGGTCAACCACAAGATCTGTTACATTGGTGCCAAAACTCCAGGCATCACTTTTTCTCCCCTGGGAAAAAGCAAGAACATGGCCACAACAATAAATAAGTGAAAATATGAAAAATACACCATGCAAAATGGCAAAACTATTGCAGTAGTGTATTAAGAGGCTCTCACACCTGAAGAGCTTGGTGGTTTGAAATCTAACTGATCTTTAAAGTGAATGAGCACCTGATGAGGGGATACGGGGGGAGGGGAGAGACCTCAGAATAAGGCCAATGGCATTTGGCTAAGTTTGGCAGATGATGGTGTCTGTAATATTCAGTGAGAGAGGATTAACACACCAATTAAAGCAACCACACCACCGATACACAACACAACTTTTGGACTGAATATAAGAAAGCAATTGTTACTTAGGGTATAGACTACAGCCTCTAGAACTAAAGTGTCTGAGCTCAAGTCCAATTTCTATACTTATTAACAAGCTCCTTAACCTTTATGTGCCTCAGTTTCCAATAACAGTAATAGGGTTGATTCTGATGATTAAATATTGTAATTACTGCAAACCTCAAAGAACACTAGCTGGTATATAAAAGGCACTCAATAGATGCTATCTTTTTGTCAAAAAACACATTCCCTTATAATTTACCACTCACTTTAAGTGATTGGTAATTGTTAGCAATTATAGCCGTATTTATACCCTCTGGAATTAAAAATACCTTATTCCTCTTTTGGTTTTTTTTCCCATTATACTAGGAAGGAAAGTAAGTAAAATGGATTTTTAGAAAGTTTAGCAACTTGCAGATAGCTAAAGAATCAACTCCAACTGCTGAGTGCCAGTTCCTAGACCACTATTGTACTTGCCCTCAAGAAATGGCTATATTTCAGGAGTTCGAAGGAGTTCACAGTGACATACTGAACTACTGACCAAATGCGTAGGGAACCACCAATACAAAAGACTGGATAAGCAGAAGAGGTTTTACCTCCTTCGCCCGCTTTGTGGAATCTGTAATCATTTGAGCTGGACAGGAACAGGTTCAATTTTGTTTTTATATTCTTATGGAGAAAAGGGCTGGCTCATAAGTAACTAGAAAGTGATTTTAAAGGTAGTACTCTAAAGACAGTTTTCAAACATTTTTAGTATACTTTTATATTTGTATATAAATTGTTCTTTACTGAAAGTGAGTCAATAGAGGGCATTTACTTACTAGTTATTCTCACCTCCTTTTCCCCCCATCATTACAGAAATGATGCATGGAATTAACAGGAGGAATACATTCCCATAGATATATTCATACAGAATATTTTTTGAAATGTAATGAATTTGTTACGGCAAATATGTCAACTGAACAGAACATGCATGGTCAAACAAATTTGAATTACTCAATAAATAAACACACAATCATGTTTATCAAAGAATAAAAATACTTATATACACATATATATAATCACTCATTCATATCATTGTACAGATAACCTGAATTTTCATATTTCTATGCATAAATAGATTTCTTCATCCATTCACCATTCAATATTTGTTTAAGATCTCCTATGTAAAGCACTATTTAAGAACTGGGGTTACAAAAAGAAAACACAAAACAAAATAAAACAACAACAACAACAACGAAAACGAATCCTGCATTCACTTACAGTCTCCAACAAAACATACAATAGGAAAAATGTCAATAGACTTATCATCTTTGAAATTTCCTGTAATAAGGTTAATGTGACACAGACCAAGAGAGGAGGAAGAAGAGGAGGAGGAGAAAAGGAAGAGGAAGAGGAGGAAGAAAAAGAAAGGAGGGAGGGAGGAAAGAAAGAAGGAAGGGGACTCTTTATGAGCTTAGCTGACCTGTCATCGAAGGTGTAATGTGAAGGGAAGCTGGATTCAGAGATCTCTGGACAATTTCACCTTCAGTTGTCATCTGTTCCTTTCTGAAAGCTAAACTGTAATAGAAATTTCTTATATAAATATTTGACTACAAGGCTCTAAGATTGATTATTTTGTCTCTTCACCTACCTACAAGAAGCAAGATTCCTGAGAGGACGTGTGTGTGTGTGTGTGTGTGTGTGTGTGTGTGTGTGTTCACACACGAATGTTCACACACATACACACCCAGTTGAAACACAGGATTTTACTACCTACCTATAGCCTCTCTTCAGGATGAACCTAGCTCTGTTCACATTAAGTCACATAAATACATGCAGATAACCAAGTAGCTCATTGTTTAGTAGTACTACTTTTGAGCATTTTGCTTTAATGACAATGGGTATTTGAAATTTGGGGTAAGTTTTTAAGGCCCACCTTTGCTTCTGTGGTGGGCATGCTCTCTGATTTGGTCCAGCATGTAATTACAGAGACATCTAGTGGTTGGGTCCAGGAGTATGAAATCTCGAAGAACAAGGCAAAAATGAACTCATTTCTCCCAGAGAAGCCATTGGCTGTATGCCAGAAAGTGTGACACCCAATGGGAAAAGTTAGGCTGAAATGGTCCATTGTGTTTAATGGTTTTAAGTTACTGTTTTTGGAGCTTAGAAAACTTTGAAATGAAAATAAAGGAGACAGTAAATACCAAAATAAAAACAAAAACCAAGGTAAATTAACTAAATCACTCTCTATGGTACAAATTCAGTATTCCTGCTTTACTCAAAAGGGGACAACCTACCTAACAAATTTTAAGTCAGAAATGTCATAGCAGGCAGTGAAAACTTTAGCATAAGATTTTATTTCTAAATCAAAGTACAAGTGTCCCTGGGAGAAGTGACACCTTGATTTAGATCAGTCATTGACACTTCAATGTGAAACAGCTGGTCAAAGTCTAGGAGTGAGCAAGAGAAGAAGTTGACAATTGTAGGAGAGAGGAATTGAAGTAATACTTTCCTGGGTAGAAGAAGGGACACTCTTGTCATTAAATTATAATGGCATCAGAAATGATCTAATTTTAATTACTAAAAGAATGTTTCAGGGAAAACGTACAATAAAATACACATGCACAGAAACATGAAGCCTCCCTATAAAATTATCTTCAAGATCAACGCTCTGCAGGAGTTTTCAAATCCAATACTTCTGCTTCATCAAAACCTAAACATACTGGGGGCGCCTGGGTGGCTCAGTCGGTTGAGCGTCCGACTTCGGCTCAGGTCACGATCTCGCGGTCCGCGAGTTCGAGCCCCGCATCGGGCTCTGGGCTGATGGCTCAGAGCCTGGAGCCTGCTTCCGATTCTGTGTCTCCCTCTCTCTCTGCCCCTCCCCCGTTCATGCTCTATCTCTCTCTGTCTCAAAAATAAAAAAAAATTAAAAAAAAAAAAACATTAAAAAAAAAAAACAAAAAAAAAACCTAAACATACTGTAATGAGACCAAAATCCAATCCGGTGCCTTTTTTTTCTTTTTAGTTATGGCAGAAGAGAGGAAGCATAATAAAGCCCAATGGTCTTCATAAATATTCTCCAGAGCACTTTCTAATCTGTGGGAAGTTGTCCACCTCTACCTAAAACTCTTTGAGTTCACAAATTAGAAACAGTGGAATATCAAGTATATAACTCATTTGCTTTAGGAGATTGGAGATTGCAGAGAAGAAGGTAGGGGGTATGGAGGCAAGGAAGGATTCCACAGGTGGCCTCACTGTGTCTTCTCCCAATGCCCAGGAAAATGTCCTGACATCCCTCAAATAACAGCCCAACATCTCAGAGGAAGAAAATAATATAAACTTTCAGAAACACTACAACATTAAATATAAAAGCTCCTAACATTAACTGTTGTGAAACCTATATCCTAGTACTACCTGTTCATCAACAGTATAAAGCTTGTTCTTTTTGTTTGTTTTGTAAAAAAAAAAAAAATCAACTTTCAGTACCACAGCATAAGGGATTCTTCTTTCCCTCAGTAATTTTCATCATGCCTGGACACTCTTGATTTCTGGGCAATTTTCATGATATGTTTAAACCAAAACTAGTGATTCTATAAGGAGAAAGCTAACAAAAAATGAAAACCCAACTTGGAATTTGTATTTTCTTTTCTGAAAGTTGCACCTATTCATGTATAATTCTACTTTTTTTTTTTATTTCTGTAAGTAATCTCTACACCCATGTGTGGTTTGAACACATGACCCTGAGATGAAGAGTTGCATGCTCTACTGACTCTGCCAGCCAGGTGCCCACATAATTCTACCTCTGATACCTCTCTCAGCCTAAGAAAAAGCATTACCAGATCTGTCATTTCAATTATTGAGCTTACTAAATAATTGATAGGTTAAAAGATCCTTGAAGTAGTCTCTCTGGATGTATATATCCAGGTCTATCCCCTACCCAATCAGAATCACTCAGAACCTTAGGTACGCAAATAGGGGTCCATAGACCTGAAGAACTGGCAACCATCACCTGGGATCTTCCTAGAAATGCACATTCTCAGGCCCCTCTCCAGATTCCTGAGCTATTTGTAACCATGCTAAAATTGGGAAAACACTGCCATAAGATACTTTCTAAGCCTCAAAATTATTTTATTCCCTCACCCCAAAAATGAAAAATCCCCATTTGTGGGGGGACAAAGGAATAGAAATCTGTTTAACAGGCTTCCCAGAGAATTTTTTTAGATGTTTGAAAACCTTATTTCCTCCTATTTGCACATTTGAGACTTAGAGACTGATAATGCATGGTCAAATTCCTTGGTCAACTCCGTTTGCTTCCCTCAGTCTGACTTTTCTATCTACGAAACAATCTTCACAGGGTTGTCTAAGTCCCAGATGATACAATGCACAGGAAAGAAGCCTATGCTCAAAAAAAAAAAAAAAAAAAACTGTAAATAGAAGAATTCATTACTATTCCAATGTGCCTAAGGATATTCCTACCATCTATGTCCTAGTAGCTTCCACTCTTTGGAGACTGGGAACGAGTTTCCTTCTCTTAGAGAGTCACCTTGGGTAAGTGAGACTTCCTACTTAGGAAGTACTCAGGGATTTTCTTTCTTCAGTATTAAGAGAAGGATGTGGGGCAGGTTGAAGTCTGGAGATCTGCTCAGCTGTGGCTCAGAGAGCAGCTGGTAATACGCATTCATATCATGCTGGCTCAGCTAAGAATACTTTCTATTCTTGCCTGCTTTTTGTTTTGTTTTGTTTTCAGGCTTAGGTGTTAGAGAAAGAAGCAGTATCTGAATGCAGTTCCCAGTTATCCTGCACTTTATAAACCAGTGAATCCTCTCAGCCACCCTCTGTAACGGAGAGGCTGGACCCAACTGCTAGAGAGGCAACCAACATTGGAGAGACACGGTGGAAATGCGAAGTCCACTAGGTCCATGCTCCAGGATTTTCACTCAAAGATAGGATATTGATGCTGCCTGCTATTGCAATCACCATTGCCTAAGTACTAAAAATGTTGCAGGACTAAGGATAATTCTATAATTCTAAGATGATGCTACTGCATACAGTATGCTGTGCATGCATTAAAACAATATTAGAATGTGATTCCAGTAACATTTTATGTAGATACTACTACTGTTACTATGGAAAATAGTGTACATTAGGGAAAACAGATACAGATTCAAGAGTGCTTCCCACTTACACTTTCACTAAAATATTAGACTCCAACAGGACTCATATTCCATTAGAAAAAAGAACAAGTTGGTCTATATTAGCATAACAAGGTATAGGTTTCTCAATGCAAATTTACTGATTTACTAGTGGTTAACATTTATGAAGTATCTACAAAAACTCAAGCATTTAACCAGATGCTCTCGTACATTATTTAAAATGAGTAGGTACCTAAATCTTATGTTCTTCAGAAACTTATGCCATAAAAATGTTTTATCTTCACATATTTACATGATAGTCACGTGGGTATTTGTCAATAATTCTATTTCTATTCATAATATAATTATTATATAGGTCATCATTTCCCAAATGGGTTTCATGGAACACTGGTAATTTGCTAAATGTTAACAGATGTTCCATAAAAATAGTGTTCCATATTCAAACAGGTTTGGAAAACACAGAGTTAAATAAAATTAAACATGGTTATTTAATGTAAGCCTTCTTAAATTCTCCAAATATTGGTTTTTACATATCACTATAAAAAATAGCATATTTCCCATAGATGCATGACCTAAAAACTGTTTATTCTCCCAATACATAGTACTCTCTTGCTTTTTAAAAATATGTTGGATGTATTTCATGGCAACTCTGTAAGGTGATTACACCCTACTAAAAAGCCAAAAGCAGCAGGGCTATCCTATTTATCCCTTTATATTGAAATTCATTTAGTATCCCTGATTTTCCTGTTGTTTTGGTAGACATGCAGGACATAAAAAAAATGGAATTTCTGGGAAAACTAAGAAGGACTAAGGAACAAAATTAATGTCAAAGAGGTTAGAGGCCCAGAGCTTAGTCTGGCCCCTTGAGAATCCATGCCTCCCTACCAGACCCTGGCATCTGCCCCTGCAAGTGAGGTAAAAACTACAACAACCCTAAAGTACCAAAGATTTCTTAAGCAGTCAGTCCCACCCCCAGCCTGAGAATACACGTAGTCTTTCTACTTTGTTTCTTATACAACCAATCCCAATATTGTACTGTCAGATCTTTTTTTTATGGAGGAGTAGACTGCTTGATTAAACAAATCCTCGCCTTGTCCAAGTCCTACAGCGACAATAACGTCTATGAACTTGGCCAGAAAAAGCAGAGAATCTTTTACAGAAATGAGTCACCAGCTTCCACTGCCTAATGTTGTACAGAAATGTTCTACGTGGCCATAATCCTCATAGGGAGACTATTTTACAACACTAGCTTCCACTTCAAAAAGCAAAACAAGTTAAATTAAGGTTCTAAACTTTCACTTCTCCAAATCATATTTCCTTACAGACCATACCATATCTCCAAATGACCTATACCAATATTTCCCATGAGCTGAAAAGATAATTCTGTTCATCCTTCAGGAGTTGCTAAAACAAGTACTTTAGTCTTTTGAAATGAAGTTTCAATGTCCAACATTTAAGAAGAGGCAAGAAATGATCTCTGTACTTTTCCTATAATGGGTTTCAGTTTTATAATCCAATAAATCTGATAAATCTCAGGATCTGATAAATGATCAAATAAAAGGCATCATGGTACCTGCAAACATTTTAGGTCAGTCTCCATTTTACCCTAAAATATTCAATCTTTTTCCAGCTTTTGACAGAAAAGACATTATTCCCAAATTAACATAATAGCACAAATGCAAATACTCGTTGAGCTTTCAGAAACGGGTGTCATTAGAGATTGGATTTTATGAAAACTGACAACAAACTCTTACCTTCCCACCCTACTCCAGCATCCTGAATTAACTCACCTCTGCCAGTATAATAAAAATGTTCACAGTTACCCAGTGCTGATAGGTCTTGAACTAATTAGCTGTCTAGTCTAAGCCCTTTGAAACTATTGTTTACCTATTCTAATCCCAATTTTTGCTGTCTTTCTTTCCATCCACACAGCATCTCTCCCCCACCCAAAATTCACAAACACACACACACTCCACAAACTGTCCTCTGTACCAGGGATTCAATTGGGAATCTGAGATTCATAGATCCTACAAGTCTTTTATAAACTCACCTCCAAGATTTTGTTGACCACCCTAAGGCTTTTTCCCTAGAATGTGCTTTTCCCTAATCTAATGTCTATTTATTTGTTAAGAATCTCTTCATTCATTCATTTCATTGTGTGTGTGTGTGTGTGTGTGTGTGTGTGTGTGTGTGTGTTTAACAAAATCCCCTGAGTTCTTTATTCCAGAAAGTATGTTGGACCTGGGAAGAAAAGATAATTACAACAGGGTACCTGACTTAGAAGAGCTCACAGCCTCATGACACAAGGCAGGGGAACTGGATAAAGATTAACAATTCTCAGGCAAATACCATGTAGCAGGTACTGTACCTGCCTAAATTTGTTTTATTGTTTGGTATTCATATCAATAATTAAATTAGATATTTATAGTAAACTTACTATATTTAAGCACTGACTTAGCCACTAAGTAGAAAAGATCTCTGACCTTCTAAATCTTACATGATAATGATACAGGTAGTCCCCAATAAAGACAAATAATAAATAACAGAAATTCTCAAAAACAACCCAACAATGAGCTTAGATGGAAGATCGAACACAGTGATAGTAGCTATGTATAGAGTCCTACTTTAGTTAGGATGGGGGGAAAAGCTTCTCTGAGAAGGAAATACATAAGTTGAGATCCAACATTGACAAAGACGGCAATGAAAAAAGTATCAAAATAAATGGCTGGAAGGCCTCTCAGAGTAGGATACAGCTGAGCCTCTATGAGGAAAGAGAATGGCATCAGATGAAGTGTCGAGAAACAAGCATATTTCAAATCAATTAGGATACTACTCAAGGCAGCTTAAATTCTGGCTACAACTCCACTTTTCTACCCTTAGCACCAACCTTTTGCAGTTTATCTTTCTAGCCACACAGACCTACTTTTTCTCATTACTTCATCATTCCTTCTTCTATTGAAGGAACATCTGAGGACCACAGTAAGGATCCTGATTTTATTCTAAATGCAAAGAGATGCACTTTTAAATTTTTAAATTTTATCTGTTTTAGCAATTTTTTTGGAAAAAAAAATTCCCCACTCTATAGAATGGATTAAAATGAAACAAGAATGAAAAGACATATCACCACTGACCATGTAAACCAACAATGATGGTCAACCGGGGCCAGGGACAGCGTAGAAAGAAACCTATTCCAGATATATTTTAGAGATCTTAACTATGGTCTCTTCCACATTTTTTCCCGTCTTTCCTCAGCATTAAAAGAACTGTGTAAACTTTTCCTTCAGAAATCAGATGAAAGCCACCAGGAGAGTGACACACTACACGTAAAAAAGTACAGTCTAAGAGACTGAAGAGTAGTCCAAACATGGTATCTAATGGAAGGATCCTAGTTAACTCATTTGTTATGATAATGCTGAGATAATAAAAGAGTCATAAAAAGCCAGTCTTCTCAAGGGCAGAGGGGAAGAAGAACAGCTCTCGCTCTTTTGTTTTCAAGACTACTTGATATGCATGACGGAAGAAACTCAACATCAGAGCTTCATGGGAATGGAGACTCCTGTCAGCTGTATTTGATAAGGTTTTTCCAGGACTGCTGCTGAATGTGCTAAGGGAATCTGAGTTCTTTGAGCAGAACCAAGCATCCTGGATGAGGGACTGAGGCTCAAACTCACTTTCCTTTCCAGCCTTTATGTTTTCTTTGTGTTGGTCTTACAGACTAACGTGGAAGAGTGATCACTAGAAGGCAAGGTCGCTGAGAAAGATATAGGACTAGGAAACTACAACTACCTCTGGAGAAGAGTCCTACAGACATCTTCATACTGGGACCATCCAGGACCCTGAAACATAGTTGACCATGGTGGGAGATACGGCTGACTGGCCACCATAATGTTATTTCTAAGTTTATTCTTCCTTCCCACCGCTCATGCTTTTTTTCTCAGCCCCCATTCTAGGTAGGGATGGCCACCTGCAATCTGTCCTCACTCAGAGACTTAAGCTGGGAATCTTCAGTTTCTGCCAAGTAAAAAATAGATAGAATTTGACGTGTATCTTTCGCCTACATTTTTATGCCTTGAATGTAGACAAGATGAGAACCTCAGCATTCGCCTGGCAACCACAAGATAAATACCAACAGAATCCCAAGCCTAGACACTATTAAGTAACAGAATCATGACCTATAATTTCTGGACTCCTTAAATGGGAAAAAGTAAAATCCCATTAATTTAGGCTTCTGGAGTCAGATTACTATTATTTGTAACCAAGGGTTATATTAACTGGTCCAAACATGTTCTGCCCTCAGAAATAAAAACAACTTAAATTAAAAAAAAATTAGGAAAGTAAAATAAAATTTCATAATGCAACCATTATTAGCATTTCAGTATACAGGCATACCTTGGAGATTGTGGTTCCACCACCAAAAGCAAATACAGCAATAGGGTCAAATGAATTTTTTGTTTCCCAGTGCATATAAAAGTTATATATATATATATATATACATATATATATGTATATATATATATATATATACGTATACATATATATATGTATATATATATATACGTATATATATATGTATACATATATATATATATATATACGTATATATATATATGTGAGATAGCATTATGTATTTAAAAACAATGTACATCTTTATTTAAATATTTTATTGCTAAAAATGCTAACCATTTGAGCTTTCAGCAAGTTAACGTTTTGCTGATGGAAAGTCCTCCCTCAATGTTGATGGCTGCTGGCTGGTGAAGGTTGGGGTGTCTGTGGCAATTTCTTAAAATAAGACAACAGTGAAGTTTTCCACAGTGACTCGTCCTTTCATGAACAATTTCTCTTTGTTAGCATTTTACCTATGGTAGAACCACTTTCAAAATCGAAGTCTCAAACCCTGCAGCTGTTTTATTAACTAAGTTAACATAATAATCCAAATCATCCATGGTCATTTCAACAATCTTCACAGCATCTTCACAAAAGAAGAATCCATCTTACAAAGCCACCATTGGGGAGCCTCGGTGGGTCAGTAGGTTGAGTGTCTGACTTTGGCTCAGGTCATGATCTCACAGTTCGTGAGTTCAAGTCCCACATCTGTGCTGACAGCACAGAGCCCACTTTGGATCCTCTGTCTCCCTCTCTCTCTGCCCTCCCCTGATCATTCTCTCTCAAACATAAAAATAAAACATTTAAAAAAAGAAAAGAAAAATAAGCGAGTTTCTTTGCTCACCCCTAAGAAGCAACTCCTCGTGTTAATATTTTATCAGGGGTTTAAGCAATTCAGTCTCATCTTCAGGCTCCACTTCTAGTTCTATTGCTATTTCCACCATACCTGCAGATACTGCCTCCCCTGAAGCCTTGAACCCTTCAAGGTCATCCATGAAGGGTTCGAATCAATTTCTTCCAACCTCCTGTTAATATTTATATTTTGACCTCTACCATGAATTATGAATGTTCTTAATGGCATCTAAAATGATGAATCCTTTCCAGAAAGTTTTCAATTTACTTTGCCCAGGTCCATCAGAGGAACCACTATCTATAGCATCTACTGCCTTATGAAATAGATTTCTTAAGTAATAAGACTTCAAAGTCAAAATTACTTCATGATCCATGGGTTAGAGAATGGATGTTGTGTTAGCAGGCATGAAAACACATGAATTTCAGTGTACATTTCCATCAGGTGGAAATGATGGACCAGGTGCATTGTCCGTGAGCAATAATATTGTGAAAGGATTTTTTTTTCCTGAGTGGAAGTTCTCAACAGTGGGCTTTGGAGTTTCAGTAAACCATGTTATAAACAAATGTGCTGTCATCCAGGCTTTGCAGTTCCATTTACAGAACACAGGCAGAGTAGATTTAGTATAATTCTTAAGGGCCATAGGACTTTTAAAAATGGTAAATGAGTATTGGCTTCAACTTAAAGCCACCAGATGCACTAGCCCCTAACAAGAGAGTCAAGTGGTCTTTTGAAGCTTTGAAGCCAGCCACTGACTGCTCTCTGTTAAAGTCTTAGGTGGCATCTTCTTCCAAGAGAAGGATATTTCATCTGCATCGAAAATCCACTGTTTAGTGTAGTCACCTTCATGAATTATTTTAGCCACGACTTCTGGATAAGCTGCTACCGCTCCCACGTCAGCACTTGCTGCTTCTCCCTGAACTTTTATATTCTGGAGATGGCTTCTTGTCTTAAATCTCATGAACCAAACCTCTGCTAGCTTCAAAATTTTCTTTGGGAGCTTCAACTCTCTCAGCCTTCATAGGCTCCAAGAGAGTCAGGCCTTGCTCTGGATTAGGCTTTGGTTTAAGAGAAGGTTGTGGCTCTTTTGAGCTTCTTTCAGACCACTAAATCATTCTTCGTATCAGCAAGAAGGCTGTTTCTCTTTCTTAATATTCACATGTTTGTGGGAGTGGCACTTCTAATTACCTTCAAGAACTTTCCCTTTGCATCCACAATTTGGTGAACTACTTGACACAGAGCTCTAGCTTTCTGCCTATCTCAGCTTCAGGTAGGCCCTCCTCACTAAGCTTTGTCATTTCTAACTTTTGATTCAAAGTGCGAGGCATGCAATTCTTTCTCTTGTGCACTTAGAGGCCATTGCAGGGTTATTAATTAGCCTAATTTCAATACTGTGGTGTCTCAGGAAATAGGGAAGCCTGAGGACAAGGAGAGAGACAGGAGAACAGCCAGTCCATGGAGCAGTCAGAACACACATAACATTTATCTATTAAGTTTGCCATCTTATGTGGGTATACTTCATGGCACCAAAACCAACATAGTAACAAAGATCACTGATCACAGGTCACAATGTAATAATGAAAAAGTCTGAAATATTAAGAATTACCCAAATGTGACAGACACAAAAAGTGCACAAATGCTGTTGGGAAAATGGTGCTCATCAACTTGTCCAACACAAGGCTGCCACACACCTTCAACTTGTTAAAAACAAAGTACAGTGAAACCTTGGATTGAGAGTAACTTGTTCCGCAAGTGTTCTGCAAGACGAGCAAACATTTCTAATAAATCTTAACTGGGGAAACAAGCAGTGTCTTGCAATATAAGTAGTACGTGATGCTGAACATCACATGATCACAAGTGAGCCAATGATTCTTCTCTCTCTCTCTCTCTCTCTCTCGCACACGTGCTACAGGATTATGGGTGATCAGCTCCCATGCTCAGATGCTCAGTCTCAGGACACGGTGTCTGGCAGAAATCAGTGATTTTTCGGAACATTGGAAGGTGCCCACAACTGGCCCTAGTGTATTTTTTGTCACTTCCAAGAACCTATGGGCAGGCCTTTGCTTTTCCATACAAGAGTAAGCTTAGGAATGCTTTGCTTCATTCTAGGTCAGGCTGCCTGCAGATATAGACCCTTTCCTCTGCTGCTTTATTGCCAGTTACAATAAATACAGTATATGACAAGGGTTTATTAATACTGTACTGTTGTCAACATCCATTAGTGATAGTGAAAGTTGTCCTACACAATAACCGTCCTCTCTCTCATCTCCCTTATACCAGCCATGAAGATTTTCACAGGGAAATACAGGTTTATTTGTTTACCTTTCTTTATATTTTGTATTTTTTATTATTTTATATTATATTACAGTATTATAGTCATTTTTATATGAACATCTTGGGGTATGGAATGAATCACCTGAGTTTCCATTATTTCTTATGGGGAAATTCATTTTGATATACAAGCGCTTTGGATTACAAGCATGTTTCCATAACGAATGATGCTCGCACTCCAAGGTTTTCCTGTATAGTGTCTGTGAAGTATAATAAAGTGAAGCACAATAAAATGAGGTGTGCATGCCTGTTTTCTTTATATAGTTGTCATTATACAAAGTTTTCCAGGTTGTAAATTTTAGTAGCTGCCTTATCTCCACGCATAATTATTTTACCCATATCTTTTTGTTTGACAAATTGGTTGATGACATTTTTTTTACTGTTACAATTTTATTAGCATATTTCTGTACATTGCATTTTTTATATTTATTTAGGATAGATTTCCAGAAAGGGATCAAAGCAAATGAACAATTCTATGACCTACAATAAAGTCAGGTTGCTTTTGAAAAGCGTTATATGAATATACACAGCTACCAACAACACATGAATATATCACGTTTATTTACATTTTTTCTAAACCAATATAAACATTAAGAGACAATTATGAATATCATAGAAACAACATTATTTTTAAGTGGTGATGTTTGTTCAAGACTTTCTTGGACATTTTTCTCTTTGCTGCCTCATTCTTGCTACAAAACCACCCATTAAATTTGTATACTGTATAATCTGAAAAAGTTAATCTTCAAAATGCTACGCAACAATTATAATACCTTACATATACACAACATTCTGCATTGCAGAAGATGCTTTTGAGACAGGTATGATCCCTATGCCACAAAAGAATGAAGCTGCTTTCAGAAGTTGCAAGCTCAGAGACTTGCCCTAAGTTGTAGAGCTAGGAAATGGAAGGACTCAGGATTCTAATTTCAAGTCCATGGCTCTTATTTTTCCATATGCCTTATTTTTCATTCAATATAGGTGCTAAGGAAACCTCACACTATTAACCCTGACTTGTATGATGAATCCTAAGAAGCATTAACAAAGGCCTAGGAGAAACCAATTAGTGGAAAGAAACAAATTTCACCAGTGAGTCTATATTTTATATCACCTTTTCCTTTGTTCTGAGTATACATTATGGACACTTGTAAGTACAATGTGAAACACAACATAGGAAAGTTAAGAAAAACCTCAGAGCAGAGTCTTAGGAGTGGAGCAAAAGTAAATTCCATACACAGGAGAGAATTTTGTAAACCCTAATGCTACTGAATATTTACAAAAAACAGGCCAGGAGCTAAAAGAACATAGGGGCTTTGAAAAGAAAAAGGTAGGAATAATGACTAATGCCTCTATACAGTAGTTCCTTGGTCGTCCTGTAGACTAGCCACTGACCCAGGACTGCTATATACTGGAAGATGAACTCCATGATCTTCTAGGTTACAAGTATTAGTGAGTGTGTGCCAGTTAGTCTCTGTTCACCAAATCATTTATGAAGACAGAAATGGGCTACGTAAGCCTGAGTACAACAATCAAGTAATGTAATGAGATTTTAGAGGAGAAAAAAATTAAGTCTAGTAATGGAAGGAAGACACTAAAATTGGGACATTTTGTTGGTACAGGGCAAGGAATCTAAGTTAACTTTTATCCCTCCCACTTAGATCTGGCAAGAAGCTGTACCTCAGGTATATAAACTCTGCCTCAGGAGTAGCAGAAATTAAGATTTAACACGCAACCTTAGTTCACCATGTCTATTTCTTCACATGTTCTAAGAAGATGCTGTGCAAGGAAAATACTTTATATCACCCAAGAAATACCTTATGAGGCATTAAAGGGAAAATTCCTCTTCCCTGGGGCTTACTCCCTTGACAGCTTAATTCTGAATAAATTGACCATAAAAGCAAATCAGGACCCCATGTCACCACACAAAGGACTTTCTGAAACAAGATAGACACCCCACATGAGGCAAGTGTTTTTCAATATCTAGAAAACAATGTTCTGTTCTTGCAAGAAGGCTTCCATACACATAGTACAGGAGAATTCCTACTACCAATTAGGAGAAGGGCTAACGTTAAATGGAGTGAGAGAGGGAAAAAAATGAAAAAAAAAAAAAAAAAAAAAAAAAAACAGAAAGAGATAAAGTGGAGGCCCTGGAGCTGGTCTCATAGTCCTGGATGGAAGTAGGAGATCTCATGCAATAAAAAAGGTCCTGGGAGTAGAAGTCACGATACACGTTTCGATTTTGCGTTCTCCAGTTGTATGACATTGAAACCATCACTTAATCTTTTTACCCTTAGTATTCCCATATGTAAAATGGGAAAATAACACCCTTCTCAGACGGTTACTGGGAGAATTAAATGTGAACATGTAAATAAACATACAAATTATTATCACAAGGTCCAAGGAGGGTAACTTTTTTTCCTTCAAATAAAAACCCGAGTGGAAGAAGGAATCCATAACATAGGAGTATGAATGAGTAACTGTGTGTGTGTGTGTAAAACTTAATACCCTAGAGGTGTGGAGGAAATTTATTTCCTCTCTATATTGAACCTGTTCATAATAAATATTACATTATTTTCAATGAGTATGCTTGACACATAGTCGGTTCTAAATGTTTGCTGAATAATGACTCAAAAGCAGTAAAAAATGAAGCTGAATGAATGCCAAGCTGCTAATTAGCAAAATCTAGACTTTTTATATCAGCAACACTGCAGTTGAAGAGATCCATATTCACAGAAGAGAGCTATACCACTAGGTTACCAGGTTACTCTTTTTCAAAAAGACACAGAAAGTCAACAACTTCAGAAACTCACAAATCACTCCCACCCCAACTTAAATCTTAAGAAATTAATAACACCTGTCTAGTGGTAATTCTGTTCCGGTAAACTGCTGCTGTGTAATAAATCATCCCAATACAGAGACTTAGACATTTCTTCTATCTAACCACTCTCTGTATTGGATGGGCTCTTTCTCTGCTTCTGGCTTCCTCAGTTCACTTACACAACTGCATTTAGCTGGAGAAGAAGCTGAGCTTGAAGGCCTGAGGTGGCCTCCCTCACACGTCTGGCAGCCATGCTGGCTTTCGAAGACACAACACAGGGAAAAGGGAGAGAGTGATGGGTCTTCTGTATATACTCCAGCTAGATGGGCTTCCTTTCATGGGAGAAAAATGGAAGCTACAGGCTTCCTAATGCCTATCCCTGTAAGTTAGAATGCCATTCCTCTTACATTCTATCAAAGCAAGTCACAAAGGTAGTCTAGTTTCAAGGAGTAACAAAACAGACTCTACTTCTTCATGGGAGTCACAGAGAAAAAGGCCATACGTACCAGGATACATGGACTTTGTGACCATGTTTTTATCGTTATTACAGAAAAAGGACAAATGTAGCCCCATTTCCTCACCAAGAAGGCTAGAAGCATGTATCTGCTAGGCTGTATGCACCAGAAGATGGTCTGTGTTAAATTTAGTAAGTCCTAGTATAGAGTAAAGCACAAAGAATTCTAAAGCCACAAAACTAAAACTAAGGCAAAACTGACAGCACATTGACCATCTAATCAAAGCCCAGGAACAAGGAAAAGTTTAGAAACACAGAAAAGAATGCAGGCAATTAGAGCAGGCCATTATTTTAATTATGAAGATCTGGGCTTACAAGCCATAATTTTAGCAGAAAGCCTGCTGTGAATATGACCATATGTTTGGTAGACTGTAAGTGCCTTTGAAACATGACACTTATTTTCTCAAATCCCAGCTCAGACATTTATTAGATGCATCCTCACTGTCAATTTACTTATCTTCTCTAAGCCTCAGTTTCCCTATCTGTATATGAAAAGTGATTACATTATTGCCTGTACTAAGAGTTACACAAGATATATGTACATCCCTGTCACTGATAAACAATATTCAGTAAGTGGTGGAAATAAATGGAATAGGCAACTATGCAATTACTGGATTTCTACTTCTAAATTGTATTAAAGTCTATTTTGATACTATTAAAACTCCATGAAAAATAATCTAGATTTAAATGGGGTATTGTTCTTTGAGCTCTCAAACACTGAGATTTTATAATCGCAAGGAGGTTGGTAGATAACTTGTTTTTTTATTTTTGTCTTCAAAATAAGTTTATTGAGAGAATCTGGAAAGCAGGGCCCTTCTCCCTGAGAATATGTGAAGAATGACTTCTAAGAAAAATTTAGAAAAAAGTACTGTAACCAAGAACACTCCAAGGTGATAATACCTATTGATGTGTTCAGGATGGGAATGCAATCCTCAAAGCATATAATAAAACTTAACTAAATGTAGAACCACAGTCTACTTTAGTATAATAGTGTAACTGTAACACAAAATTCAAACTCAGTAGAAACATAAAACTTTTTTGGGGAACCTCCAAACAATGAGCTTCCATTCATTGTTCTCTGTTGTAAGACCTGAGATAATTGGAGGGGAGGCAATGGAACTGAGCAGTCCATATATACACATAGATCCATATTGTACACATTTTTGCAGATTTCAGAATAATGTTAACAACTTTACCTATTGTAATGTGTGTGTGCATGTGAGTGTGGTGTGTACTACCATCTTTTAGGCTTCCGTGAAGTTTTGTCTTTCCTTTATATCAGCTTTGCTTCCTTAGTAGTCATTTTCTCTAAGTTACTCCTTTGCTAATTGGGCAAATGTGATAATTTGTAATGGGTCTCCAACTCATTAGTGTAATTTAGTCAGGTTGTACGGTATTTCACCAGACACACCAACCAGGCTCCCGCACACATCTGTTTTTCAAGCTCTATTTCATAAGCATCCACAATATTTCTGCTTTAAAATTGAGAAATGATTGCTCCTTAATCAGCTATTTGTTATACTGAGCTATATAAATATATGCAGTGTCATCCATAAATAATTTTAGGGTAGAACATAGTAACAATTAACATTTGCATAGAGCTTTAAAGTTTACAAAGCTTTTTCTTATATATCCAAATACAAAATCCCATGCATTCCCCTCTGAAAGAAGGGACCACTTATTTTTTAAATGACTTCGAAGGCAGCATACGACAACATTTCTAGACATAGATACTTGCTTTATCCAGATCTCTGCTATGTGATCTTGGCCATTTATTTAACCTCTCTTAGCTTAAATGTTTCCTTCTTTAAAATATTTTTTTAAAATTTTTTCAATGTTTATTCATTTTTGAGAGAGCTAGAAAGAGACAGAGAAAAAGAGAGAGAGAGAGAGAGACAGAGCATGAGTGGGGGAGGGGCAGAGAGAGGGAGACCCATAATCCAAAGCAGGCTCTAGACTCTGAGTTGTCAGCACAGAGCCTGATGTGGGGCTCGAACCCATGGACCACGAGATCATGACCTGAGCCAAAGTTGTATGCTTAACCAACTGAGCCACCCAGGTGCCCCAAATGTTTCCTTCTTTGAAATTTATTTTTATTTATTTTAAGAGAGAGAGAGAAAGCGAGAGCAAGCACGTGGGGGAGGGGCAGAGGGAGAGAAAGAGCCTCTCTCCAAGTAGGCTCCACACCATCAGCACAGAGCATGAACAGTGAGATCATGACCTGAGCCAAAATCCAGAGTCAAATGCTTAACTGACTGAGCCACCCAGGTGCCCCAAATGTTTCCTTCTTTGAAATGTGTGTAATATCTACTTCAGTTGCTTTCTTGGGGGAAGGAGGGGGAGTCGAATTTTTGAAAATGAATATAAAGTTCTAAATGCATAGTAAATGCTTAATAAATGCTGGCTGTTATCATGGTCCCAATCTGGCAAGGTAAGAACATCATCCTTTTTAAAAGACACTTACATTAAATGCCAGAAAAAAGGAGATCGTTGGCAAATGTGTAACTAGGATTTTCAGGTTGGGAAGATTCAGAGTCATTATGCAAAGGCAGCATCTGCTCCCCATGCCCAGCAAGGGGGCTGGAGGGTTGAACATTGCTTACAATATCGCAAGCTGGGGCAAGTGGAAGCAATGCCTTTTAATGTGAAGCCCTAGGTTGCTTAAAACTGTGGAACTGTGCAAATGGAATACTACGTGGCAATGAGAAAAAATGAAATATGGCCTTTTGTAGCAACATGGATGGAACTGGAGAGTGTGATGCTAAGTGAAATAAGCCATACAGAGAAAGACAGATACCATATGGTTTCACTCTTATGTGGATCCTGAGAAACATAACAGAAACCCATGGGGGATGGGAAGGAAAAAAAAAAAAAAAAAAAAAAAAAAAAAAAAAAAAAAAGAGGTTAGAGTGGGAGAGAGCCAAAGCATTAGAGACTGTTAAAAACTGAGAACAAACTGAGGGTTGATGGGGGGTGGGAGGGAGGGCAGGGTGGGAGGGAGGGCAGGGTGGGTGATGGGTATTGAGGAGGGCACCTTTTGGGATGAGCACTGGGTGTTGTATGGAAACCAATTTGACAGTAAATTTCATATATTAAAAAATAAAAAAAAAATAAAAAATAAAAAAAAAAAAAAAACTGTGGAACTGTGCAGAATAAAGACTAGAACAAAGAATACAGGTTTGTAAGTAGAGACATTACCAAAAAGGAGGAAGGCCTGAGATAGATGCTGGAACACTTGGATCTGGAGATGAGATATATTTAAAAAGTTGGAGAGAGGAAGCAGGAAATTGGGAAGTCCTAGCAAGCCAGTAGGTAGGAGGTCTGAGTCAATGTCAGAAACAGGAGCTGTTGCTGAACAGGACTTTCTTGCATCTTCTGTGGCCTCCACTTGGCAAGAAGACTAGGGGAACACGAGACAAGAGTAGGGAAAGATTTCCTTATGCTGTGGACGCTCAAATCACTAACAACTATGGGAGGTGGTGAAGGTGAGTAAAACAGATATCGCGGAAGGCAGGTTTTTCTGGAGCAGTACCCAAACCTCAGATAGAGATGAAATTAGCTTTTTTCCCATTTTTAAATTTCCTATCTCTGCTCTCATTAGGGGGGAGAATCAAGGGGTTATTTAACCACAAGCCTGACAGGTGACTCTGTACTGTCCCCATAGAGATTAAAAGTAATGACCAAAGAATCAATTTGATTAGTGGCTTTCTCTTGGCAAAACCCTCTGCTGTTTTGTATTGTTTTGTTTTGTTTTTTATTCCTTCTTGCCTCCACTCCCTCCCAGTAAATGGCATGGTCAGAATTAGAGTGGACTAGCTTCAAACTGGTCAGCCTTTTGCTTCTCCTGGATCCTTACCTTAGATCCAGGCCCTAAGCCAAGAAAAATGGCATCCTATGAAACTGCCTGGCAAATTTCTGAGTTTACTGTTGTGGAAGGATCAGCCCTCTGGCTTGAGAGAAAGAAATAGCCATCTACTGCAGCAGAATGAAGTCTCTCTTCTATCTCTAAGAATTCCAAACTAACAAACTGGGCTGACGTCTGGAAGGTCAGAGAACATACTTTCCTCTATCAACTCTTCATGCTTATGTTAAGTGCCATTCCATTCTGAGCTGGCAGTTCACAGACATGTTTCTCTCTAGAACATACCATTAGAGAAGTCAGGACCATCTGTCTGTCCGACAGACCATCTGTATAAAGCACTAGCTCCCCTTCCAGAAAATAGAAAAGGGACATACTCAGATCTCAACAGGGAAGAGAAAGTAAGGATGCCAGATAGGAATCTTTGCATTTATCTTTGTTTCCAAGCTCTCTTTTTGGCGATCACTGGAGAAAAAATTCCAGGAAAATTAAGGTTAAAAAAAAAAAAAGTTACACCAAACAGTTTTCACCTAAAAGAGTAAAGAACAATTCGAAACTCAGGAAGGGAAAATACAGAACACTGTATGGCTTTCAGGGTTTACAAGGATAAAGATCATAATGGGAGGAACCAAGTCACCTGGGCTCTGCAGCCAGAGCCATCTAGGCACACATCATACACGACATGTGACTGTTTACCTGAGCAAATCACAACTTGTCTGAGGTTGAGGTTCCTCATCTGTACCGTGAGAATCATCATAGTTCCTTTTCACAACTGAAGTTCCCAGCATACCACCTGGAATATCACAATGTTAAATACATGATAGCTACGGGGTTAATTTTGTGATTCTTTTTTTCTAGGCTTTCTATGGGACCCACCCCAAATCTTTATTCTTATCTACCAAATACTTGTTGATGACATTTTCTTCCCCTATTCACACTAAAGCCCTCATCTCTTCCATTTCTCTTCAGAAAAACTGGATTTAGTCCTAAACATAATGTAGAGCAAGTTTCTTCCTTAATCTTCCCCATCACAAAGTCCCCAGTGATAACTTTATTCTGTAAATAATTCATATTGACTCCATTTTTTGGTTCTGAATGCCATGCTGCGTTGTTTAGCAAGTTAATTTCTCTTTTGCTAATATAACATTAGCAATAGTATATAAACATATTTGAGGGGAAAAACATCATTTGTTTACAACTCTGTGTTCCACACTATACTCGATGGAATAGTGAAGCTAGTAGGTGTTCAAAAACACATCAATAGGGGCGCCTGGGTGGCTCAGTTGGTTGGGCACCCGGTTCTGGCTCAGGTCATGATCTCATGGTTTGTGAGTTCAAGCCCCACATCGAGCTCTGTGCTGGATGGCTCGGGACCTGGAGCCTGCTTCAGATTCTGTGTCTCCCTCTCTCTCTACCCCTTGTCCCCTCTCTCTCTCTCTCTCTCTCTCTCTCTCAAAAGTGAACATTAAACAAAAAAGAAAGAAAGAAAATGAAACATATGGACAAATGATACCACTGAAATGGACACATAAGCACAAAGATATTATCCTCAAGAGCATTCATAGACAATGCTGATTTACTCAAGCAAAAGCGATCTTAATATAGATCTATGCCATACTTCTGAGATTCAGGAATAGAAAAAAGATATATATATATCAGTCAAATTATATATATATATATATATATATATATATATATATATTCAGTCAAATGAGTCTTGGGGAAAAAAACATGTGCCAGATAGGAAAAATAGAATTCCGCTTACTGAAAGCTTAGAAAAAATGCATGAGTGCCTATTGTGACGGCAGAAATAAAAATCCAACTTGAAGGGGCAAACACACATCCAGCAAAATCATGGCAGTAAGGCAAGATAGGTCAAAGAAGAAAGGGATAAAGGAGGTAGCATCCACCAGATGAGCACAAGAAGAACTCAGCCGTCTGTGAACCAGATAGACTCTGGTTCATTAAAGTATTTGCAATCAAGGGACACTCAGAAAAACTTAAAACTACTTACATATATATATGCTCTTATTTGGGGCACTGGAATCAGAACAGGTTAGTTGATAAAGTGTTTCATATTTATTATATTCCACGCTCTTTGGTAGAGGAAAGATCCTGAGCAAAAGTCACATATAAACATGACTTTCCTTTAGAAGAGTGTGAGTGCAATTTTTTCCTTGTGTGTACCTATCTCCTTAGTGTGTTTATCACTATACATAGGGAACGTCTCCAACAGGAAAAAAGTTAGCACATTCAGCCACTGTTTTTATTACTAATCACTCAGTCATTTTCAGGCACAACTTCACCTTTACTAAAGTGATTGTTCAAATTGTTTGCACTTCATACTTATTTTACTGTTATGCAAACATTTGTCTCAATTTGTATAAAAAACTTTTCTTTACTGAAACAGTTCTTCCACATTAAGCATCTGCAAGGTTCCTGGCATGTATGATCAAAAGTTTTAATTCCAATCATACTTTTCCCAAAAAGTATACCCTGAACCATTGTGTACATACTTGGTCCTTGCTTCTGGGACTTATCACGCAAATCACGAAGATAAAGATCAAGCTGTCCTACATAAAGAATTTAAATCTCCTATCCTGGAATGGCTTACCAAACACAGAGAATTCTGGTTTCCTCATATATACAAAAAGGAGTATCTAGAACACCAAAAACTGATTTAAAATATATATATATATATCTACACTTCATACAAAAGCTAGAGAAATTTTACAGGGATGAGAAAAGAGGCAGAGTTGAAATTTTCTTTGTTTCTTTTATAGCATAAAGTCAAAGGAAGATGGTTACCTCCTCTCTTTATCAAGAAAGCTTTCAAAATGTGACCCTTTTTCCTGTTTACAGATAAGCGTTGTGCTACGTTCCCAAGTTCACGGCATTTTTAGGATTGAACGATAAAAAAAAATTCCTTAGCACATGAAATTCTGACTTGGCTCTCTGTTTCTCTAGTCTCCTTGAATGCCCTGAGCCAAATCACTCTTTTTCCGTCAGCATGTCCCTCACTGACATCAATATCTAAAAGATAATTTTCCTCCTCTCGCTCATATTTTTATGGCCAGACAGACATGGATATTCATGTTTCTGTTCACTCATGTGAGGTAACAATTTGTATAACCTCTGGCACTGCGGAGTACAAGGTTTATACACAAACAGATATTCCTAAATTATCATATTAATACTACTAATTATTATAATTTTTAAAATATATCATAATATTTATTTAATGTTAATTTATTTTGAGAGAAAGAGCACAGGAGTAACAGAGAGAGGAAGGGAAAAAAAGAAAAGCCCTAGCAGGCTCCTTACTGTCAGAGCAGAGCCCAACATGGGGCTCAAACCTAAAAACAGGGAGATCATGACCTGAGCGGAAGTCAAGAGTTGGATGCTTAAGTGACTAAGCTACCCAGGCATCCCTATTATTTATCTTTTATTGAACAGAACCAAATCCCAATTCTCAGTCCCTTTTGAGTATTACTTTTCTTAATCTTTTTACAACAACCACGCAAGGAAAGGAAAAAGGTACCAAAGAAATCCATACAAAGTTACATAGAGAGACACTTAGGGACACTACCCATAAAGTACATTCTGCAAATATTGTCCACTGCTACTTAGGATTTAATGTTACAGAGCAGACTGTCATTTCTTTGTCCCACAACCCGTAACTGTAATTACTTTTGCCAATATGCTACATGATACCAAACATTCCTGTGAGATTTACTTAATTGTCAAAGTTGGGCTCTACCTCAAAAGCATTAAGGACTTACTGCTACCTGGAACCCACTGGTTCAGGAGGTGACCCTTCAGAGGTCCCTTAGAGACAGAGACTACATCTTTCCACTGATAGAATGAGTCCTGTTATGGCAACAAGATTATTTGATTTGCATTTAGAGAAGCCTTGCTCTGGACTCTCCATATTCAAGGATTAATGTGAAGAAACATTGGGTTTACAACCTAAAGATTTTTTTAAAACATGGTATATATAGAATATATATCCTTATGAATACATAGAAGAGACATACATGAGCTTTGAAGTTGGTCTGAATATTGGACAAAGGAGTGAATCACCTTTTTGTTGCATCTGTAATATGGGAATGTTACCTTACCTTTGTTTTGAAAGTGTAAATAATACAGCCTGCGACATAGCACAGCGTCTGGCACTTAGAACACATTTGATGACTATGAGAGGATTCGTTATAATTTATGACACCATCTTATTGTGTGTATCTGCAGTATATTACTCAGGTAAGTTAGTTCAGTACACTTCTCTAACCACAAATCCTGAGGCTCAAGTCTGTGGTTGAGACGTATAAACTTGCATTTATTATTTTCACCACTTGGCATGCCTCTTCCCTTTCTTACTCTACTAGATTTGGATTTTAAGAAACCAGTCTTACACTGAAGGGAACATGGTTCTTGTCTTCCTTCTCGGCAAGCCATAAAATCAGCTCCATCCATTCATTGTAAGGACAGAAAAACCCACAATCTGAAGGACAAAACCCTGCTCCTTTCTTGCCTAGGGAAAGGCTGACTGTGCAGAACAGAAATACCTGGGCCAAGTGGTATCAGCCGTGCAGAGTTAGCAAAGCAGAATTGAACTCATCACTGACAGCTCAGTTCAGCTACAACAGGAACAAGGATTTTTACATCTTTTGCAATATGTTCTTGAACTAAATAAAGGTCATACACAATGACATAGCTCCACATAGGTCATCTTCTTGCAGAGGAATCTTAATCCTATTTAACTATGAAGTCCAAATTCCAGGGGACAGCCTGGAAACTGCAGCATGCCCCATCCAAATGCAGGAATTGCAGCAAAGAAGCATGAGCAGAGAGAGGCCTACATCCCCCACAGCGGTGATCACAGTGCTTGTACCTGGTAGGTGTTTAATAAATATGCATCCTTTCATTGACTGTGAACAAAACGAGATGTTAGATAAAGAGCAATGTTAACACCACTTGCTGACATGTGAACTGTGTTTCTGCAACCACATATGGATGGGTGCACAGGATTCTCGCTACTTACATTCAGTATCATTTTGGAAGTTCTGAGCGTAAGTGAGGTGACATCTGGAAAGGGCACTTTGGTTGCTCTGAGAAAGGATCTGATGAAATCATGGTACATGAAATGAGCTAATTTACAGAAATACAACTTTCTCTCTCCCGTGGTGCTTAGCTCTCAGATTACATTTGGGGCTTTTGCCTACCGACATAAATTACATAAATACATTAAATTAGAGTGGTCTTCCTAATTCTTAAGCCAGATGAAGGGGGGAAAATATATGTGAAACTATAGTTTCAGTTTTGTGTTAAGAATTTTGCCAAGTACTATGACAGCTGACCTTCAACAAGATAGGTTTGAACAGTGTGGATCTGCTTCTTACGTGGATGTCTTACAGTGCAGTGAACATATCTTCCCTTTGATTTTCTTAAAAAGATTTTTTCTCTAGCTTACTTTGTTGTAAGAATACAATATAGAATACATACTACAAAATATGTTAATTGACTATGTTATCAGTAAGGCTTCTGGTCAACAGATAGTAAGCTGTAAGTTTTGGATGAGTCAAAAGTTACAGGAGATTTTCTACTGCCTGGAGGCTGGCACCCCTAACCCGTATATTGTTCAAGGGTCAAGTACATATACACTCATCTATTCACTCACACAGAGGCCCATTGAATGATTGATTATCCCCATTTTACAGATTGGATAACTGAGGTTCTGAGAGATTAGGTATCCAACCCAAGTCCAACTTCAAAGCCAATGCCCAACACTACCATATTTTCTTGTCATAAGGATCTCTAACTGAGCCCTTTAATTCTGGTCTATCTATCCCGCAAAGATAATTCATTGCGATCCTACTGATACAATTTCCAAGTTTAACTCAAATTCTAGTCAACAGCCTTATTGTGGAATAGAGTTTTCTAGACTCCACAAACCCTATAATGATCTGTGTAGTCCCCCAAAAAGGTCTAGATGTCCAAGTCTTTCCTGCCCTCTCTGGATATCCAATGACAATGGATTGAGATCATCACATTTTCTATTTTTCATGAATCTGAAGCTGCACCTCCAATAGGAGGTATAATTGCTTGCAAGTAATTGAGCATGTGTATACGTGCTCATTTGCACAGGCACTCACACATACACAAACCTGCAACCAAGAGTGTGCCACAGAAATTACTGAGATGAGGTATAGTCAACACATTTGTGAAACACCCAAATTTTAATACCACAAATATTGATCACCATTATGAAGTTCTGCTTAATTTGAAAATCATATTGAAGAAACTATTTTGTAAAGTCTTAAACCATATATGAAGTCATCATTACCATAGTACATTACATTTCCATAGCAGTGTAATAACAGATCATTTTATATTTAAATATTTATTTAAATTTATACTTAAATATATTTATATCTATAATACTTCATCATAATCCCAATGACACACTATAAGGATGCTTATTCCTAAACAGGAAGAATGATCAGAGTTCTGAGACTTTCAGTGACTTACTGACCATCAAGTGCACCATCAATGCTTGACTGACACCTAAGTCTCAAACGTTCTCCTGATTCTAACCCCTGTCTCCACCCAACCCCACTTTTACCGGTGACAGTATACTGAGTAGTCCCAAATGGGGATTCAGATAAATTGAGTGAATTGATTTAGTCCATTGCAAAGCCCCTATTCTACCTTCACTTTAATTAATCCATCTCTTCCTTTGCAATTTAACAGGGGACCGGGAGAAGTTCTCAGGGGTTGAAGAACAATAGCAAGACTATACAAACATGCATCTGTCGTGAGAGCCTGGATCTTCTTCATCCCAAGAGTCTGCATTTTCTGCTGTAGGCTGATGCTCCAGTCTATTAGCATTAGCCCCAGTGTCAGCATCAGTTTGTGGAGCTAACACACAGCTCCAGGCTGTTGTAATGACTCAGCAATCAAAACTTCAAGTTCAGTTCGCCTGGTCTTCACCCACCTTCAGGGCCCAAGCTACAAGAGCTCCCTTTCGCTCTTCAATTTACGGGGTGATCTTTCTGGCTTCCTTTAAAGGTTCTCAGTGGCTGACTTTCCAGCTGTCAGCTCTGCTAGTTACAGAAGGAAAGAGCCATTCATGTGTTAAGTGCCCTAGGTCTTAGAAACACAAGGAAGAATGTTGGGCCTGGCTGGTTCACTTGAGCCAAGACCCAAAGAGAGGCTGGATAACTGACTGGAACTAAATAGAGAAGGAATTGGAATTTCCTTTATTCGCCCCCAGATAAACTCAAGGCATTCTCTACCAATGAATTCTTTTTAAAAAATTAACTCTGCATATATTCCTTCTTCCAGGAAGTCCAACCTTTTGTCAACTGACTTATTACCTGTACTGAAACAAAAAGTTCTCTCCCTCCCTTTTCTTCTTTGAACTCACTAAGCAAGAAAACAAACCCCATTAAACTAAAAACAAACAAACAACAAACCTAACAAAAACAAAAACCACTCTGATCACAAAACAAATCCAGAAAAGACAAAAGAAAGCCATGTATCTGGAGCCTGTTCTGATAGAAAGCTGTTTACCTTTACTCTGACCTAAGCTAATAAAGATGCAAAGTTACAACTGCTCAAACACCACCAGGAAACCCTGACATACCAGGGAGAGGCTTTACTCACTGCAGAAGCTGTAATCAGAAAACCCTGAGTTGGCTTGCACCCCATTTCTATTATTAGCTTAAAATAAGTGATAATGAAAGTGTTGCTATTGCTAGAAGATTCACTCATTACAATTATTAAATCTCAAATACACAAAAGCCAAGATGTTATCCTGATTATTTTTTAGATGGTGTTGAGAATAATCTTCAACCGGTTTTTGAACCAATACCACAACTCTAAATATGCCCACCCTGGGTGAGAATGTGAATGGGAGGGGGAAAAGTCAGAATTAAATAGCCTCAATAACAAGAGGCACTTATTTGCCAACTTCCAGAACGGCATTTTCGAAGGGCTCCTCTTCATTCAGAACAGTCCCCTCACAAAATAGAAGGTGTAATATACTGTCCCTCTGCATCTGGTACTGGTAACCAAAAGCTGCGTGTTCACGAAGAGCTGCCGATGTAAGGAATGGTGATGATCCAGGCAGAGTGTGGGGAACTCCAAACCCCCTCCAGGAGCATCAGGGCTCTGTACACTCTTCAGAACAGTACCCTGTGTTTCTGGTGTATGTACCACATTCGCCTTCAGGTTTCACGAGTCCCAGGTTGTTTGAGCCACAAAGAAAATGAAATTTTATCTGGAGTTTCTCCTAGGTTTCAATCATTTAAAAATGAAAAAAAAAACCCTTTCTGATAAAAGAAATGTAACTGGAATCTAGGAGTAACAGATGAAAATATCCAGAGCAGAAATAGTTGACAAGAATGACAGATTATAAATTATACTGATAAGAGACAGTCTTCCCATAGTATCTTTACCAAGAGCAGAGTGGAGGAAGGGTCAGCTGGGGTAGGGGGCATCTTATAACAGCTGCCATTCCTTAAATGGTTTCTCTAATACCACTTTGCAAAACCATCAGATAGAAGGGATAGTCCATGGTAATACCAGGGTATAATCTCATCTAAGTTTTTTTTTTCTTTTTAGTCCTGAACTGGGGGGGGGGGGGGGGGGGGGGGGGGATCCTTCTTAGAGAAAACAGTCTTAATGTTTCAAGTATGACATCTGACATCCCTCAACTTGGATGCCCCAGTACATCTTTGACCCCCAATGGTCTCTGAACAAAGCTCATGTTACAATTTGCATCATCTCCCTCTCTATACAGAGACATCCACACTTAGCAAAACACCTATGTGTGCTCTCCTCTGCCTAGTTAACGTACTGTCAGCTCTTTCATGAAAATGTTCACAGTAACAGTTCAAGTTGGCCAACATTCCATGAAATATCACCGTTCCTTTTAGGATAAACCATCCACATATATAGGCTGAGGAAGACTGAAGCTCTATTGCTTCTATCTGGGGGGGTCTCAGCATTTTAGAAATATATTTACAAGTGATTCTCACTTCTAGGGAGAAGCTAAGAGATGCCAGTACACAGATAAAAATACCTACAGATACAGGAACACAGATGCTAACACAGTGAAAGGCTATTTTGCTTTAATTAAGTAACCTCTGGATGGAAATAGGTAAAATACTATCTGCATTTCACTTTGAAGGAAAGGGAAAGAAAAAAGAAAAAAGAGGCACAGCTAACCACCAGGAAACACTAAAGGGATGCCTGAGTTAGGCAAGATGTGAGACTAAAGTCACCTGAATTCCTGATGCTGCCTGCTTGCTTTTACAGCCAAGAGTAGACAATTAAGAGCAATTTGCAACTGCACTCCCTTCTCTAGGGACCATGTAGGGTAAGGGGATGTTCCAAAATGAGAGACACTAGTCTTCATCAGGGGACAGAGCATTCAGAAAGGTTAATGAGATACAATCGCAACAGAATCAGCGCAAAAAAGGAGGTTCAAAATACTAAACAATTTCCACTTTGTTCTCATTTGTTCCAATTAAGAGCTGTTGAAACAGCTTCTCTGTATTCCACACATTCGCTCCTCTCCAGAGCAGATTTAACTATTCCAGAAAAAAATAAGGGCTTTGGGGGGAAAAAGTCTACTATTAAGTTATCATAAAGTCCAGATTACACCCCCAACCCCCACCCTCAGTCTCTGAGCAGACACACTTTTGCCTCTTACTCAGAGCCTCTGCCACTAGCGATTCTCATTTTTCCCCTCAAATTTAGAGAGTATTTCAGGGAGGGAGAAGGCTGGATCCCCCCCCCCCCCCCAGATTTCATAGAAGCAGAATTCACTGTGAAAATGTTAAATAAATAAAAGGAAGAGGGCTGGGGGATGGTTATACAAATGGAAATAATCTCCTTGGCATGAAAATAGCCCCAAAATGCCACACACTGAGTTCTTCTGAGCATTACAGGCTCTGAAAAGCACTTATAAACTGCATATGGATTTCCAAAAACAAACAGGAAAGCACAAACATTGCAAGAAACCAAGGACTAAGATCTAAGGAGTCCCGTGACTTACCTTCTTTTACGGATCCTCAAAGTTCACCAAGGAAAATTTAAAATCCTCTAGCTTATCTTGCACTACTCTATTTTCTTCTTCTTTGTTTTTTTTTTTTTTAAGTCACATAGAGGAAAAATAATCAGTTTTCAAAGGTTCCATTTATCTGATCTTCCAGCACCAGCAAAAAACGTGTCCAAGAGACTCCGCCAAAAAGTAAGCCAAAAACTCATCAAAGGCAAAAAGAGAAAGGGGGGGAGTGGGGGGAGGAAGGGGATGGTGAAGGCTGGGGGCTACAGACTGAGTCCAAGTGCCCAGAGAATATTTTCACGCTGTTGAAATCTCCTACTGTACGATATACCTGCTTTGGTTGTCACACAGACGCACACACATTCACGGACACTCACACATCTCATACAAAAAGCAGGCACCCACACTCACAAACACACACAAACACACGCGCTCACACACACACCAGTGTAATGAAAACTGTCAGTAGTAACCTCCAATAGCTGCTGTGTGCTGCAGATAATTCGGCTCACTGTTACCTTCCCAGATCGGTGTAGGATCAAAAGAACATCCAAAATCAGGGGGTGGGGGGGGGGCCAGGACAAGGTAGATGCCGGATCCCTCTCCCCCAGGCAGATTCATCAAGCCAGGAGCGGGTCAATCAGCAGAGGTGTCTGCTTGCAGGGTGCCCCGGATTATGGCAAGGTTATTAATCTTGATGCGCTGCCTCCCCCACCCCCAGCATTCGGCAGCCTGCATTGAGATGATTGCCAGAGCTGTGTCTGTCCCTGTTCCACTGCATTTTGCTCAGCCCTCTGATGCTGCAAGTGAGACAC
This sequence comes from Panthera onca, assembly GCF_046562875.1. NCBI lineage: Eukaryota > Metazoa > Chordata > Mammalia > Carnivora > Felidae > Panthera > Panthera onca. The sequence goes on along the minus strand of NC_138348.1, from coordinate 20,985,414 downwards.
AGTGGAGGCAAGAATACTAATAAGGTGGTTAGCTACAGTTTCTTCAAGGCAGTCGGCATGCAGTATACAGTAAATGTGTACTTCCCAGTGCTCTGTGTGTGTGCCTGGGTGTCTGCAGGGAGGGCAGTGAATCCATCTCCGGCCAGAAGACAAGATTGTTTGTAACCTGCCTGGAAGGACTAGATCATCAGAATCATCACTGTCCTGCAATGGCATGGTCTATGACAGTATTATGTTTGGAATAAAAATAAGCAGGGGGGGGGGGGAAACGGGGGGGGGGGGTGGGATAATAGTCCAGAAGCCTAGAGCTGACATTTGAAAGAGAGAGGAAAAAAAAAAAAACGTCCAGGGAGACAAATTAGGTTTATAAATAGGCTCCGAGGAGACCAAGGCAAAATTTTAACATGCTGCTGCCCTGGTTGTTAAATGGAAATACAAAGCAATTTCAAAAACCAGCTCCAGCCTATAAATCTTGGAACTGGCAACAAGTATCTGAATTTGACTGATGGGACAGAGGATAAATGGATTCTTGGTAATATAAAAAGTTTGCTCGTGCGTTCTGCTCTGTAGCCATGCACTGGTCTGTGCGGGGATCTAGGTACAGTTCATTCATTATCAATATGGATTTAGAGTCTACCCCTTCAGTTTTATTCTAATGTACAGTTTTTATCACATAGCTATCATATTGTGGAGAATGTCTGAGTGGCAATGTCTTTAGAAGGATTGGTTGACAACTGTCAATAGTAAATATTACTCTATGTAATATTCTTACATGGAAGGAGTTTGAGGTTTTCAGGGTGAAAACATGTATGATATCTGTTTTAGTACCAAGCAATGAAAGAAAAAAATAAGAATATGCCAAGTGAATAATTCCTCAGCCTCCACAGGACTCATATTTCTATGATTGGGTCTCATAATACAATACCTCTTCTTTAGTCAAGTATAATCACTAAGTCCCTTCAGGTGATTTAAATTGGTATTATCTGAATATGTAAGTACTGGACAGTTGGAGAAGGCAGATAAGGACAAATTATGGAACACTGCAATACCAGGAATTGTCAGCAGATGTCACAAAAGAGGACATAGGTAAAAGAATTCTACCAACAACTGCAAACATTTAATCTAATTTAACAAGCAGATTTTAATCAAATTTATAAAATGAATTCTGAAATACTAAATTTTTATGAAATTTAAAAGTTCAAATAAGAATGTGGAAGGAAACTTGCATTTCCCCCAAATGTCACTCTCAAATCACCAATTTACAAATTCTAGATGACCTGTTATTGATATTAAAAAGAAAAAATATCCTATGCCACGAATATCAGTGATTTTTTATTCCATAAGATATATCATTTAAATATCTTCTTGTTTGTAATACAGCAACTACTAGATTAAACTTTAAAACAGATAGGTAGGACAAAGTAATTTGGCAATGAAATTCAATATAAAATGTTTAAGGTTTCCATCTAAAACACTAACTCTGTTTCACCTTGATCATATCTATTAAAAAATTTTAAAGTAATTATTCACGTTTGGGAGTTGGACATTATTCATAAACACAGCATATAGACAAAATACATAAAGAATCAAGAATGATCAACAATCCCACTTATGTTACAGCATCAAAGGTTTTAAAAATCTAGCGTATGTATCATTTTTGTCTTTATTTAGTTAAATGCAATTTATTAGTATGCACCAAATCCTAGTCTTAATTAGCTCAGATGCCAATAAAAGTTAGTGTTAAAAGTTTGGGCATTGGAGTCCAGAAGAACTGGGTTCAAATTTCAGTTCTTCCTTATAGCCGTTAGCCTCCACAGCTGTCTCCCTTATCCCTTTCTCTTCCTTGTTTTCCTTTCACTTGCAAGCAGGACATTATTCCATACCTAATAGGATTATTGTGAGGAATGGAATGAATTAATATTTATTATGTGCTTGGCATATTTCCTGACACATAGTAAGCGATTTAGAAGTACTACATGGGTCTTATAAACAAAGTAGATGTTTGTTTCTCACCATGTTAGCTCTGTCTTTGCTAGCCACAGGTAAAACAAGTAGAATCATTTAATCAATTATTTTGACAGTGAGATGTTTGTTTTTAAATTTATTTTTACAAATAGTTTTTGTAAACTGAAGTCGAGTAACTTTGGACCCCTTTTTAAAGTTTATTATACACACAAATACATTTTCGCAAGTATCTCTGTGCTCCTAGACTCACTAAAACAGAGACTCATTTTCTTGATTAATTGTCTGAGATCACTTTGACTCAAACAGAATATTTGAAAGAAAATCTGATAGCAGCTTACTGCTTCCCATCAAGACTTGCTATGAATCCAACAGTACCACCAAGCACTAACATGAAAACGCTTAACGATGCAAGAAAAGACCCCAGGAAATGGGGATAGTTCCTAAATCAGCAATTCCATGACACATTCCATCACAGTAGCATCGCAACTCAGATCATTTATTTTTTTAATGTTTATTAAAATTTTTGAGAGAGAGACAGTGAGATCCAGGGAGAGGCAGAAAGAGACAAAGGGAGACAGAATCTGAAGCAGGCTCCAGGCTCTGAGCTGTCAGCACAGAGCCTGATGCGGGGTTCGAACTCACGAACCGTGAGATCATCACCTGAACCAAAGTTGGACGCTTAACTGACTGAGCCACCCAGGCGTCCCAACAACTCAGATCATTTTTAAATGGGTATCGAGATACTGAATTTTATCAGTTATTATGTATTCAATAAATATTTGTGGTAGAAAATGAATACCCAGAATGTGAACCCTGTTCTTTTAAATCCTCAGGAGTTTCCCCCCTAAAACCTCAAACTGGCCTCCGAATAGGAACACAGAGGGAAAAGAGAGACTGAAGAAAGAGGCAGGCCACTCCAATGGCCTCCTCCAACAACCACAGGGCATCAGTTACATGAACATTTTTCTGGATCTCTTAAAGAAATGTGTCAGATAAAAAAAATAAAGGAGTTATAAAACTAAACAGCTCACTGTGTGCCCATTGCTCATCATACAGCATCCTGAAAATCTAGAATAGCTTGGATATTTATACTAAAGTTGAAGAAAAGTTTCTTCGAAGTCTGATTTGTTCCAATTTGTGCCCTCCCTCACTCTGAGAAAGCTCAGTCCCAGCAATGGTCCCTAGTCCTAACCTGAAAGGTGGTGTATTACGGGGAAATGACAAATGGTATGTTTGAATTGCAGGACAGCAGGGTACCTGTGAACTCTTCCCTTGACACTGCAAGAAAAGACTTCTTTCTCAGAAGATGTCAGTATTTAGGGCATCTGGGTGGCTCAGTCAGGTAAGCGCCCGACTTCCCCTCAGGTCATGATCTCAGGCTCATGGGTTTGAACCCCACGTCAAGCTCTGTGCTGACAGTTCAGAGCCTGGAGCCTGCTTCAGATTCTGCGTCTCCCTCTCTCTCTGCCCTTCCCCCGCTCATGCTCTGTCTCTCTCTCTCAAAAAATAAACACTAAAAAAAAAAATTTTAAAGAAGATGTTAGTATTGGAATACTTCAACTTTTTTTTCTTTGTAAATATTTGTTCATTTTGGAAAAAGAGAGAGCACTTGTGGGGGAGAGTCAAAGAGATAGGGGGACAGAGGAGCTGAAGCGGGCTCCCCACTGAGAGCAGAGAGCTCCATGCAGGGCTCAAACCCACAAACCACAAGGTCATGACCAGAGCCAAAGTCAAAGGTTCAACCAACTGACCCACCCAGGCATCCCAGAATATTACAACTGGTAATCTGGGACTTTTAAACTTTCAAACTTTTAAACTAATTCATGTTTGGATTGAAGGAGAGGAAATTCACCTAAATCCACATTATTGGAAATTCTAAATTCCCAGAATTGGCCTGGGATAATAAGTCAATAGCTACCATAAACAAGAGATGAATGCATGACTCTAATTTGGATGTGTTTTATTTTTGGGGAATCAATAGTGAGTATAAAAGGATCCAAACAGCATCACTATGAGCAAATTCCTCTGAGAATTCTTATGTGAAAGCTTCGATGTCTATTTTTTCTTTAAATGAAACCTACTTACAGCATGTCACTATGCTTTTGTTTGTTCCCTGCATCATATGCCATAATATAAGAGCAGAAACTTAATGTAGTATTTGATCCCTCCTTGGCTTATTGGAAAATTTGTTTGTCTGTAATCCAAGTGTTCTGAATTAGTTCATTACCCTAAAAGATTACATTCTATTATTCCATCTCTTTAAATTTTTATTCATTACATCTTGAAATTAGCTTGGATTTTTTATTTAAAGTGTTTCAACCAGTTATTAAGGTCTGGGCATTATTATGTTCCTCAAATTATTTAGCTTTCTTATTTACACCCAGAAATTGCAAGCTTAGGTAATTCTAGCATAAATGCTGAGCTATTTGGATCAATTTCTCCAACAGGTCTGCCTGGACCTTTATAATCACTCCCTCTCATCAATATAAAGAGTACTTATTTATTCCGTATCACTGAACATTTATGCTTTATTATTTTACATACATGACATACATCTTCAAAGGACATCTTTTTGTCTTTTGGTTCACTAGAGAGAGTCTAACATAGGTCTCTTCAAGTCCCAGGTACTAGAAATTTTTTGTTGTTGTTATTAATGAAAATATGCTGTAACAATCCAGAAACTTAACATATTATGTCCTTGATCACAGCTCTTCCTTTCTACTTTAGCCTTAAATAAACTAACAGTAGCCTGTATGTAGATTCTTAATGTGGTATAATTAAACTACTCCTTTAATAGCTATTTACTAATTCATAATAATTCATTTTATCCTTTTAATATCTGGATCTATAGTGATCCCCACTCTCTCATTACTCATATTGGAAACTTGTGCATTCACTTTTTTTTTTAATCAGACTGGCTAGAAATTTATCCATTTACTGATCCTTTCAAAAACCCAGTTCTTTGTTCAACTCATTTTCTATCTTTGTTTTCAATTTCACTGATTTCTGCTCTTTATTTCTTCTTTTTACTTTGGGTTTCATTTGCTCTTATTTTTCTACTTAAAAGAGAAGGTGAGGCCACTGATTTGAAGTCATCCTATTCTAACTCAAGCTTTTACTGCAACACATTTGCCTCTCAAAACTTCTCAGGTTGCATTCTACAAAATCTGGTAAGTGTGTTTCATTTTCATTATACTCAAAATTGTTTTTAATTTTGCTTTTTGTTTCTTCTTTAATTCATGGTTTATTTATGTGTGTTATTTGGTTTACAAATATTAGGAGATTTTCCAGATATCTTTCTGTTATTGATTTCTAATATTAATTAATTTTACTGTGATCAGAGAACATTTTTTGTTTGATTTGAATCCTGTTAAACTTACAAACTTGCTTTACGGCCTAGCATGGTAAATGTTTGTGTGCTCTTTGAAACAGTGCATATTCCGTGGTTGTTGGGTAAGGATGGGTAAAGTGCTCTAAAGTTATAACAAGTTGTTTGATAATGTTATTCAGTTTGTCTAGAGTGATTTTCTGTCTCCTTATTCTACTATTGAAATTCTCCTCTGTAATGGTGGATTTATTTATCAATTTTATCTGGTTTTGCTTTGTGCATTTTAAAGCTCTGTCCCTACGTATATAAATGTTGAAGATTTAATATATTGTCTGACGAATTAACTCTTTATCCCTATGCAATAACCCTCTTTGCCCCTGGTATTATTTTTTCATATAGTCCATTTTATCTGGCATTAATATAGCCACTTCAGCTTTTTGGATTAGTATTAGCAGTATATATCCTTTTGCATCATTTTACATCTAACCTATTCAGGTCTTTATATTTAATGCAGGTTTCTTCTTCACAAGATAGACTTGTGTCTTGCTTTCTCACCTAATCTGATAATATCTGACTTTTAATTAGGGATGCCTAAACCATTTAAATTTATTGGGATTATTGGGGCACCTGGGTGGCTCAGTTGGTTAAGCACCCAACTATCATTTTCAGCTCAGGTCATGATCTCATGGTTTTGTGATTTTGAGCCCCACCTTGGGCTCTGCACTGATGGTGTGGAGGCTGCTTGGGACTCTCTCTCACTCTCTTGCTCTCTGCCCCTCCCCTACTCATCTCTGTCTCTCTTAAATAAACTTTAAAAATGTAAAAAAACAATTTATTGAGATTATTAACAATTCTGTCTCTCTTAAACTGTAAAAAATTTAAAAATGAATAAATTTATTGGGATTATTAAGATTTGGTTAAAATCTATCTTACCACTTCTGCTTTACATATTTCATCTGTTCTTTCTTTCCATTTACTTCTTTTTCTACCTTCTTTTGGATTTAATATTTTTAATAATTTCATTTTATCTTACTTTTTGGTTTATTTTATATACTCATTATGTTTTCTTTCTTTCTTTCTTTCTTTCTTTCTTTCTTTCTTTCTTTCTTGGGAGAAATTGCTTTAGAATTTACAGTATATACCTTTAAGTTTAGCCTACCATTAAGCAATATTATCCCACTTCATATATATTTAATAAATATCTTATTCTTTATTTTTTTTTTTGGAGTTTGTTGTGGTTTTCTTCAGATTTCTACTGCTTAGGTTTCACTATGTTTCCTGAATCTGTAAATCTCTGATTTCCATCAAAATTGGAAAAATTTTAAGTATTTCTTCATATACTTTTCTGTCCCCACCCCTTTTAATGATTCCAATTTACATGAATAGTTTGTCACTTGATGATGTCCTATATCTCACCAACACCCTTTGTCTTTCAGTTGTTTTTTTTTGTTCACTTAGTTTCTATTGCTAAAGCTTTATGTACACAAATATTTTCTTCTGTAGCACCAAATACACTATTAATCCCATGTAGTATTCTTTCATCTAACATATTATAGTTTTCATTTATTGAAGTTCAATTTGGGTCTTTTTATCTTCCATGGTTCTCCTTAACATGCTTATTTTTAATTAAAAATAGAAAATATAATTCAAAAATATATGTTAACATCTTATCCTCCAAGTCTTCCACCTGAAGTATTTCTAATTCAGACTGGTTCCAATTGATTCAGTTTCCCCTTCACTATAGATTGTGGATCGCTGTTTATATGCCTATGCCATAATTTTGATGGTATGTCAGGAATTTGTAATTTTATCTTGCTAGATAATGTTGTTATTGTTTTTTTCAACTGCTCCTGACATTTGTTCTGGAACAGTTATTTGGAAGAAGTTTGAGTTTTTTCATTGCTTGCTTTTAAGTCTTCTTAGGCAGGATTAGAACCTTTAGTCTAATGATAATTTTTCCCCAATACCAAGGCAATGCCCTTCTGCATACTTTAACTGGTAGGCCATGCCTATGGGTTTTCTTCCCACTTTGGTGGGGACATAAAATGTTCTGGGTCATATGTGAGCCTTAGGGATTTATCCCCTTGTTCTTTTAGGTGGATCTGATATTGGTAGTCTCCTCACCCACATGTTCTGATCAATTCTCAATTGAAGACCAATATGGACCTTTGGCAGATACAGTGCTTTCTCTCTGTAGTACAATCCTTTTAGCACTCTGCTCTGGGAACGCCAGATGGGATAGCCTCTACTTCTTCAGCTCAGGGAGACTGCTAGGCCCCATTTGGGTTCCCCTCCCCACAGTATGGCCTAGAAACTCTCTTTATGCAATAATCTAGAAAACAGGTAGAAATTATTGATTTCCCTGCCCTCAAGGATAACTTTCTGGTGGTAACTGTGTCCAATGAAACTATTCTTCCAAATATTTTGTGCAGATTGTTAGTTGCTTAAAGGATGAAGGAAGATCCTTTCCCTCTTACTGTGGTTTGGCCAGAAGTAGATGTCTCTCATTACCCATGTAAATACAAAATTATGTGACAACATATTTTATACCAATCACTGTTCTTTGAACTGGGAACACAATAATGAACCTGATAGACCACATGTTTGTAATCACGGAACCTTTATTTTATTGGCATCTTACAGCCAATAAACCAATAAACGAGCGCATGTAGAAATACCTTACATGGCTTAAGAGCTGTGAATAGAAGATGTTAGATGACAGTGATGTGACAGGGGACTATTTTTGATAAGGCTGTCAACAAATTGGCTCTTAAGAGTGACATGTGAACTGATATATGAAGGATGAAGTGTCAGTCATGCAAAGATCCGGCAGAAGTACAATCCAAGCAGAGTGAAGTAAAAAAACAAAGGACCTATACCAGGAGCAAGGCTGATACTATCAACTAAAAACTCATTATTAGCTAGTTTGTCTTTTACTCTTTTACACACTTTTGTCTCTACTATGTGATATGTAGAATCAAAACATGAAAGGTCACTGACATGGTTTATTGTTGATCATGGACAGATGCCCAAAGCAAGTACTTTGTCCTAGAGAAATTACTTTCAAGAACTTGATATCAACTTAACATGATGCTGGCTACTGGAGAAGGCTTACGTTGTTCAAGATTTTTTTTTTTTAGACCCACTGAAGGTTCATGACAAAGTTGAGGGGAAAGTATGGAGATTTCCCACATACCTCCCACCACACACACGTATAACCTCCTCATTATCAACATCCCTCACCAGAGTGGTACATTTGTTACAATTGATAAACCTACAGTGACATGTCATTGTCACCCAAAGTCCATACTTTACGTTATAATATATTTGTTGTATTGTGTGGAGAAGAGTCTTTAACTTCTTTCCTGTTATAATCAGTCAGGGTAGCTAGGTTATATTGTGGTAACAAATAAACAAAATTCAACCAAACCACACCACAAAAATCCTTGCTCACACAGTATACACTTCACAGGTTGGCAAAAGGACATATCTTATTGTCATCATTCAAGGTCTCAGCTGACAAAACTTCAACTTGATAGCTAATTTCATAATCACCTTTGAATGAGCAAGAAAATAGTTCAAATAACGCACTGTCTTCAAAAGTTTCTGCCAAGAAGTGACACATATTATCTCCACTTATGTTCTGTTTATAAAAACAAATTATATCACCACATCTAACTCTGAAGTGGTGGAGAAGCACCATTCTACCATGTTCACAGAAAACAGAGAGCCAGAAATATTTGGTTACATTGCTATGATGACCATGGCCTCTACCAAGTGATCTGTATAGTCATGTCTCTGATGAAACTAGAAATTTGCTTTTCACTATATTCAGCTTGAAAGCATCGCACGTTGAATAGAAGATCAGGTATTAAGTGCATACTCCTGTATATTCCAAATTCCCTTTTCTTCTTTCAAATTCCAACTGGTAAAGTGGTCTCCTACTTTTTTCCAAAAGAAAGAGAGTATAAAAGTGATGACTTAGTATAAGAAAAGTTCCACCAGCATGGAGAACAAATACCTACACTTAAAAACCTATTTCTAACTTTTAAGATATAAAACATTTCTTTAGGAGGCAAACATCTACAAGAAGCAGTATTAGAATGTTTCAGGATTCTATTGTAAACTGAACTGCTTCAATGAGAATAAACACCTATGAGCCAAGACGCCGTGGATCTAAGGAATAATTAAGCAGTAAAGGAGGACAAAAATGCTGTTTTTTTAAAATTTTTTTTAACGTTTATTTTTGAGACAGAGAGAGAGACAGAGCATGAACGGGGGAGGGGCAGAGAGAGAGGGAGACACAGAATCGGAAGCAGGCTCCAGGCTCTGAGCTGTCAGCCCAGAGCCCGACACGGGGCTCGAACTCACGGACCGTGAGATCGTGACCTGAGCTGAAGTTGGACGCTTAACTGACTGAGCCACCCAGGCGCCCCAAAAATGCTGTTTTTTAAGAACTTCCTCCAACTACTACAATATGGGTATCTTTCCTTTTCCTTCTCCCCAAGGTTGGGGGGTGGGGATTATATGTACTTCAATCCAGGAAACTGATTATCATGCTACAGTTTGGAACTTTTACATAGGTACAGACTATCTTTTATAACTTTCTAGTCTTCGGATTTCTTTTCCTCTTTAGATTCTTCTCAGATGATGTCTCTTTCTTGCTTGATGATGGATATATCTCTCCTTACCTCACTCCAGGCTTTGGGTGGTTGTCTTAAGTCTGTTCTTTTAAGGCCTGAGGGAAAATGCAATACCTTTTCTTGGTATTCCTTTCCACAGGATTTCTTTTTGTAGCTTTTCCTCACCATAAGAAACATGGCAAGCAAACCATTTAATTTGATTTAATTTAGAAATGTGGCCAAAGAAACAAAAGTAGATCATGAACCTCATGAATGCCTCTCCCACCATATTCAGCAAGGCCCTGGGGTTTTTTTTCACAGGGTTTTAGCATTAAAGGATAATAATTATAAGTAGGGAGTCTGATTTTCTTGGAGATTATCCGAAATTTCCTTCTAATTCAGCATAGATCCTAATGCAGCATTGATTGACATTGTGGCAACTGGGGTAGGGGAGCAAGCTTTTGGTCATTAGTATCACAACGATTTCAGTATATTCCATAAAAGGTAGTACTTATGTAATTATGCTTCTAGCTCATTTCTTAATAATCCAAATAGCATTGTCATATTGGCTGATAAAAATATAAATGCTAATACTAAACTTTAGGGTTTAAAAAATTGTTAGGAAGGAAATATTTTCTTGTAACTCAAGAAGGTTGCATTGTGTCTGTGCACGTTCATACACAAACTCTTGCACCTGCCTATGTTAAGTATAGACTCTTTCCCCTTGTATATAAGCAGGACCACCCACAGAGTCTGATCCTTGGTACCTTGATCATGCTCACTCAGTCATTCTCCTTCAAAAGCATTTTCCAGGGGTGCCTGGGTGGCTCAGCTGGTTAAGCATCCAACCTCAGCTCAGGTCATCTCACAGTTCGTGAGTCTGAGCCCCACATCAGGCTCTGTGCTGATAGCTCACAGCCTCGAGCCTGCTTGGGATTCTGTTTCCCTCTCCCACTTGCAGTGTGTCTCTGTCTCTCTCTCAAAAATAAACACTTTAAAAAAGCAGTTTCTTGGGTCGCCTTTGTAGCACAGTCGGTTAAGGTCTGACTTCAGCTCAGGACATGATCTCAGGGATCTTGAGTTCAAACCCCACGTCAAGTTCTGAGCTGACAGCTCAGAGCCTAGAGCCTGTTCCATATTCACTCTCCATCTATCTATGCCCCTCCCTCATTCACATTTTGTCTCTGTCTCTCAAATATAAATGAACATTAAAAAAATTATTTTTAGGGGCACCTGGGTGGCTCAGTCGGTTGAGCATCCGACTTCAGCTCAGGTCATGATCTCACGGCTTGTGCATCGGGCTCTGTGCTGACAGCTCGAGCCTGGAGCCTGCTTCAGATTCTGTCTCCCTCTCTCTGCCCCTCCCCCGTTCATGCTCGCACATGTGTGCTCTCTCTCTCAAAAATAAACATTCAAAAAAATTTTTTAATTATTTTTAGTGGCGCCTGGATGGCTCAGTTGGTTAGGCGACCGACTTCGGCTCAGATCATGATCTCACAATTTGTGAGTTTGAGCCCCGCATCGGGCTCTATGCTGACAGCTCAGAGCCTGGAGCCTACTTCAGATTCTGTGTCTCCCCTCTCTCTGCCCCTTCACTGCTCACGCTCTGTGTCTCTCTGTCTCTCAATAATAAACGTTAAAAATTTTTTTAAATTATTTTTGAAAAAGCAGTTTCCAGAAGAATAAGTGAATTATATTTGTTTTGTCCACCTCTTTCAAACTAGTACTTGTGAAAAGACCCCATAGCTTGAGTGACTCAAAGTCTGTACAAGCAGTCTCTGACTTACAATGGTTTAACTTATAATTTTTTGATTTTAAAAAGATGCAAACATGGTACACGTTCAGTAGAAACCATACTTCAAATTTTGAATTTGAATTTTTTCCTGGGCCAGTGATATACATTCTCTCTCTCCTGATCGTCCTGATGCCATTCAGCAACAGGGAGCCACAGCTCCTAGTCAGCCCCAGGACCATGATGGTAAACAATCAATGCACTGACAACCATCCTGTTTGTCACTTTCAGTACAGTATTCCATAAATTACATGAGATAGTCAACACTTTATTTTAAAATAGGTTTTGTGGGGCAACTGGGTGGCTCAGTTCATTAAACATCCCACTCAAGGTTTCAGCTTAAGTCATGATATTATGGTTCGGGCGATTGAACCCTGCATGGCCTTCACACTGACTGCACGGAGCCTGCTTGAGATTCTCATTCTCATTCTCTCTCCTCCTCCTCCTCCTCCTCCTTGTCCTCCTCGTCCTCCTCCAAATAAATACATAAATACAGACATACAGACATACATACATAAATAGACAGGCTTTATGTTAGAGGATTTTGCCCAACTGTACATAATGTAAGTGTTCTCACCAGGCTAAGCTGTAATGTTCTATAGGTTAAAATGTATTAAATGCATTTTCAACTTACAATGTTCTCAATTTATGAGGGGTTTATTGGGATGTAACCCTTTTGTAAAATGAGGTCCTTAGTCACCACAAAAGAACTGCACTTTGGTCATGATGAGGAGAAAAAGCCTCCTCTGTGTGACTTCCTTATTCATCCAGTGGTGTGGCTGTGGGGAAGAATCTGGAACACCATTTATCTGCTTTTCCTTTGTCCCAATTAGCTAGGCAATTGTTTCTCCTCTGCTTATTCCAAAAGATCCATTTAAATACTAAATCCCAAAACCTGATTATTGCCAAAATACATTCTTCAATGTCAATCTTGGATGTTGTGGCTGCCACTTCCTTATTATTCTTAAGAGCCAAAAGTGTAAACTTTTCTCATCAAAATATCAGTTACTAATTCCTAATAGAGGAGTATAAGGCATTTAGAATTATCTGTGATTACACTTGACCAAGAAATTTGAAGGACATCATTGTTTCTGGGAAACATTTCAGACTGAAGAGGAATAAGGAAAAATGTCACAGATTAGAATATGTGATTTTCATATAGTTCCAGTTTTAATTTTTAGAAAATTGGAGGGAAGATGCACACCAGCCCACACCCCAAACAGATATAAACAGCAAGGCCTCTGTTTGTTGCAAATAACATCATCTCTTCAAGTCACAGATATATTTTTATGCCACCACAATATACTTCTAGCCGGTTTAATTTTGTAGCTTTTTAAAAGTATGAGTACAAGCCAACTAAGTCATTATATTAATATGATCATTGAACTAGGAGTCATGTCTCTAAGCCTTAGAAACTGTGAGACATTAGACAGTAGGAGCTCTGTTTCTCTCCCTCCTCCCACCATACACACTTCCTTACCAAAAGCAAAACGGTTGTAATTAACTATTTGTATCACAGGCTTATGGTAGGAATCAAACATAATGATGTATACAAAAGCTTTATAAATACCATTACAAATACTACCAAAGGACATTATAAATATTATTAATATTATGACAAGAAATAAAATGCAAACTGTTTTATTAAGAGAGCAATTTTCACATAGAAATAAGCTGAATAAACTGTAAGAATAAACCTAAAGCACTTTCAACTTAATCTGAGGGAATCTGAGGGAACTATCTAATAAGTAGTGCCATAGTGTATAGCCTGGACAAGGACCAGGATTAGAAATAATTAGGGGTACCTGGGTGGCTCAGTCATTGAGCATCTGACTTTGGCTCAGGTCATGATCTCACGGTTTGTAGGGTCAAGCCCCACATCTGGCTTTGGGCTGACAGCTCAGAGGCTGGAGCCTGCTTCTGATTCTGTGTCTTCCTTTCTCTCTGCCCAACCCCCTCCTGCTCACACTCTGTCTCTCAAAAATAAACATTTATAAAAATTGTTTTTAAATAAAACGAAAGAGGGGCGCCTGGGTGGCTCAGTCGGTTAAGCGGCCGACTTCGGCTCAGGTCATGATCTCGCACTCTGTAAGTTCGAGCCCCGCGTCGGGCTCTGTGCTGACAGCTCAGAGCCTGGAGCCTGTTTTGCATTTTGTGTCTCCATCTCTCTGACCCTCCCCTGTTCATGCTCTGTCTCTCCCTGTCTCAAAAATAAATAAAAAACGTTTAAAAAATTAAAAAAAAAAGAATTTAAATAAATAAATTAATTAATTAATTAATTAATTAAATAAAACAAAAGAGGGGCACCTGAGTGGCTCAGTCAGTTGAGCATCCGACTTCAGCTAAAGTCATGATCTCACAGTTCATGAATTCAAGCCCCACATCAGGCTCTGTGCTGACAGCTCTGAGCCTGGAACCTGCTTCAGATTCTGTGTCTCCCTCTCTCTCTCTCTCTGCCCCTTGCCCACTCACACTCTCTCTCGAAAATAAAAACATTTAAAAACATTTTTTTTTTAATTTAAAAAAGAAATAACTAGGGCATCCCACTGTATCAAGAATAACTAAGAATAGTTATTTGAACAGTTACTTGAAGCTTTTTTTCAAAAAACATGTTAATTATGAAAATAAACCCAATATTGGGGCGCCTGGGTGGCTCAGTAGGTTTAGCATCCAACTTCAGCTCAGGTAATGATGTCATTGTTCATGAGTGCGAGCCCCACATCAGGTTCTGTGCTGACAGCTCAGAGCCTGGAGACTGCTTTGGATTCTGTGTCTCCCTCTCTCTCTGCTCTCTCCCACTCATACTGTCTCTGTCTCTCTCAAAAATAAACATTATATATGTATGTATGTATATAAATACATACATATATATATATGTGTGTGTGGGTGGGTGTGTGTGTGTATATATATATATATGTATATATGTACACACACACACACACCCACCCACACACCCAATATTTTAATAGTTCTGTTGTTCGTTTTGTCAAAACTTAGCTGAAAGTTTTCTCTGAATTCTGTTCTGGTTCAGTGTACAATAATTTGTTTTTAGGAGAATAGCTGAGATCAACAGTATGAAAATATTTTATTGGCTGTATTCAGTTTTATTTTATATACATATATGTGTATTTGTGTGTTATGTGGGTTATAATATAAAATGTAAATCCTGACCCCAAACTGCAAGTCACTGCAAACTTTAGCAGGGAAGTTATAACAAATATGTCATTCCATTGGTCTGTTTTAGTTGTACTTACATCCTATTAACTGGAACTAATTCTCCTTTCCTCTTAATTTGAAAAGGAGAGGTAGTTTCAGAAAGCCTTGTTTTCCTATTCAATTTAACATTTCATTAGGGATATACTATGTGTCTGCAGCTATGTACAGTGGTGGAGATACAAAGACAAATACAACAGAATGCCTGCCTTTCATGAGACCCAAACCAAGGAAGAAATAGTTGCATCGAACAGTCACTGATAGGAGACAGGTAGTTCAACGTCCAGCTTGGTCACTATGCTCTAGTTTGTATTAGTAACAATGTCACATTACTTACATTCTCCATTTTCAGTAGTAATTAATTTATGTCTCTATATGATTAAAGTTTTTCCTGGGACTGAATTGACAATTGGGGGAAAATGGTTTAAGTGAGGACTTTTTCCCTTTCTATCTTGGGGAGGCAGGAACAATATGTATCTCCAAGAGCAGAAGAAAGGAAATAGCTCATGTCTTTTTTTCTCTTTTCTCTTCATTTCACTCTGTGTTCATTTTCTGCCTCACTCCCTTCTTTCACAATTGATGGCTCACTCTCTCTTCTATTGTTTATTCATCAACCAATATTTATTGAGCTTTACTCTGTGGGGTCAGAGTGACAGACTAGGAAGAAAAGGTCTTTAACCTTGTGGGAAGTTATTAGGACACAGGATAAGTGTATAAGTTGGCAAAGAGCAGGAACACACAGTGTGAGACTTCAAGAGTTTGTTTCCCACCTCTACTACTGGGCAGCTGTGTGAGTTTGGGTAAGTTATTTAACCTCTCTGTGCCTCAGTATCCTCATCCAGAATATAAGGTCTATTACAGCACCTATTTAAAAGATCTGTGACAATGCTGAATCTGTGCTTCTGGAAAGCAGCAATGGCTACGAAACCTCCCCCATCCTTTCAGGTTCTGGGAAATGGCTAATTCTGAAAAGACCACACCGCCCTCCTGATTCTGAGGTCAGACTCAAGTCAATGCTTCCTCATGACTCCCATAAGGTTCCCGGATGACACCCTTTTCTACTTGTATCAATAGCCTGTTGATCTCAATATAGGGATTCATGATTTATAGAGATTTTTACCTCTGTTGGATGAAAGAGAACAGAGATTCTGGTTTATTTTACTTTTATGGTTATTTGTCTGCTTTGAGTTTAAATAAGTGAAGAATGTATACCCTCTGAAAAGAGACCAGGTCTTTGAAATGCATCTGTGAATTTTATATTTTGTATTCATTTGTTTATGCTTGACTCATTGCAAAAATTTTGGAATTAGAACTATGAGCTCTCTGTATCTATCTGTATGTGTAGATTTCTATAATTCAGAAAAATATTCATATTCTTAGGTAAAGCTTCAACAGGTAAAACTATTATAATAATTTTGGTTTAATACAAAGAACCATATTTTATCTTGAGTCATCGGTGTTTTCAGTATGAGATAAGTACATGTTTTTATTATGCTTTAGTAGGTTCTTTCTAAACATGTTTACTGATCACATGAGCTACCATTATTTCTTATAAAATATGATTATGAAAAATGTAGACTGGCGTTAACCAAATTGTATCATTAATCTAACAAACTTTATTTAAACACTAATATTTTGGGGTATCTCTTAGTTTGAAGATAATTTCCAAGATGTTTAGGTAATTTAAAATTTGGACTGCTGCTAAATTGAGCTCATTAACTTATTCATTAAATAAGTAGATAATTTTTTAATACTGTAACATTAGTTACAAAGCATAGTTTTAAATTTATATAATTGTTTTTATCTTATATTTAAGAGATGGAGAGATGTAAGACATATATTTAATGGTATAGAGAGGCTCTATATATTTGTACTTGTTAATGAATGTGTTTATTTTGGCCATTCTGAGAAAATGTACTCTTAACCATGTGGTTTTAAGATAAAAAAGAGTAGATTTGTCTTAAGTGACTGATTGTTTCAGAATAAGACAGAGGAAAGTTTAAGAAAAAACCTTAATAAGAAAAAAAACCTTAAGAAAAAACCTGGATATAGAAAATTGTAGAAAGTTCATAAAAATGGAATTTTATTTGTTGGTCAATTCTACGTAAGGTTTATATAATGGGTTTATTTATAATATTTTCAAAAAGAGTTTCTGTTTACATTTTTCTTCAAGTATAGGTCTAAGAGGTTGTAAAAGGTTTTCCTTTAACTTCTGAGTAATCTGCCTCAGAGGCAAAAGTTCTGTGTTTTATAAGAAAAAGTTCCCATACTTTCATGTTAACTTTATCCTGCCCTTGATTATTTAAAATCACCAAGTCTTCTCAATTTTGAAAAAAACTAAGGTCTTTTATAGTCATGTTACCTCCTATGTCTACTTGAAAAATTTTTATTGTCATTTTGATTAAATAAGAAATCAAATATTGTTTCTCTGTAACCCAAGAAGATCCCACCCTAATCGAATCTCCTGACAACTTTTGATATTTCCCCTTCACAAAAACCAAATCCTAAATGGTATGTTTTGCACTTAAAATTGTCTTTGAGACAAAGATGGATGGCAATATGACAGGAAGTGGCAGGATACTTCTATAGGTGGAGAACTCAGGAGAGCCATTCCATGGTGTCCCATGCCCAGCTATGCTCTAGCAGAGGTCAGCCTACTGGGTTTCAACAGAACTCAAAGAAGCCATTGCCTTGTGTTCCCAAACAATGTCTATTTCCCACTCTAACTTCTCAAGTCTCCCCCTTAATTATCCATAGCATTTTCATGAAAATGAATATGTGGTACTTTGAAACATTTCTCTCCAACTGTATTAACACGCTCCCCTTCATTTTCTGCTTCGTGAACTATAAGATGCTCATCTCAAGATGTGTGAAGTGCTAGAATGCTTTATTCCCCATATATCTGCATGGCCCTCTCTCTATATCACTTCCGTTTCTATTTAACCTTTATCTTACCATATTTTGCCCAACAATCTACATAAAATGACAATTCCTCCTCCTATGTGGCCCTCCCTCACCATGCATGCATACATCTCTATCCCCTAAACCTACTCTATCTTCAAATTTCCTATTACCAAATTACATGTTCTATGTGTATTTGTTTTATGCTTATTCTGGGATTCTCGCCACTAGAATATAAACTCTTCAGGGGGGTAGGGGGTACCTTTTCTTTATTTGAGTCCCTGTTATATGTCCAGCTCCTAGAATAGGATTGGCAAGTTGTAAGCACTCACTAAATACTGGTTGAATATATGAATGCATTTATTAACTTCTAATCAGGGATAATATACTGGAGAACTTTATATAAGTATGCTAAATACAACTCTTGCTTTCATTGAAGAAGTGGAAAAGAGAAAAAAGTAAAATTCAGAGCCCAGAGGAAAAAGATCTGGAAAGGTAAGGAAAGGTACCATAGTTGTACAAGTATGGGATGCAGGAACTTCAATGAGATAGAAACAGTAGGGATAATGTTACAGATTTAGGGAATAGTATAAATATTGTGCAAAAAAAAAAAAAAAAAAAGCCTGGCTATTCTTTCTCCCATAGGCTGTTTGTGGACACCTCCCAAATTCAATTGTTGAAATCCTAATTCCTCATCTAATAGTATTTAGAGGTGAGGGCTTTGGGAGATGATTAGGTCATGAGGGTCATTAAGTCATGAGGACCCCTCATGAATGGGATCAGTATGCTTGCAACAAAAAGCCATAAATAGCTCCCTGACCCCTTCCACCATGTGAAGACACCAGGAAAATAGTCATCTGTGAACCAGGAAGTGATTATTCACCAGACACTGAGTCTGCTGATACCTTGATCTTGAACTCTCTGACCTACAAAACCTAACAAATTAATGTTTGTTGTCCATAAATATAAAAGAAAAAACACTCCTGTGTGTTTCTCCTTTACAACTCACACATAAGACTGCACTTCTGATATTTCTGGTCACCCACACAGGGGATTTGCCACACATCAAGCCATTATGCAACACCAACTGGGTATCCTACAATTTAACTCCATTCTGACATGACCTACCTGGAGTTACATTAGATCTCACAAGTTAAGTCTCAGTTGTACACGAATGCCCCCTACACGCTTCAGATGACAATCATAAGTCCAGGTTGTTACTTCTGCTTCTGACCCACTGGCTATAAACCATAGGTTCCTAGTACCTCATTCTCAGCATTTGCTAGAGTGGCTCATAGAACTCAGAGAAACCATTTACTTACTACATCACCTGTTTATTTTAAAAAGATATAACTCAGAAACAGAGTCAAAGGTAACCTTAGAGTCAAAGGTACAGGAGAAGAGGTGTGGAGCTTCCATGCCCTGCAAAGGCATGCCACCTCACCACCTCTACCTATTTGTCAACCTGGAAGCGATTCAAACCCCATACAATTGGGATTCCTATGGAGACTTCATCATGTAGGCATGATCAATTATTACTGCATTTCTAGACCCTCTCCTCTCGCCAGACAATGGGATGGGTGGGGCTCAAAGTTTCAAGCTTCTATTCAGGGCTTGAACTTTCTGGTGACCAGCTCCTATCCGGGGGCCCACTGGGAGATGCCTCATTATAACAAAAAACACTCTTATCACTCAGGTAATACCAAAGGAGCTCTGTGTGAGGACCCAAGGTCAAAGATGAAGTATTAGAACAAAGATGAAATATTAGAACAAAGATGAAATGTTAGAATAATAAAATATTAGGAAATCCCAACAGCTTTAGGAGCTCTGTGCAGTAACTCCAGATAAAGACCAATATAACTTTTCTATTATTCTGCAGTACTCCACTCAGTCTATGGTATTTTCTTATAGCATCCTGGATGGGCTAAGATGCTTTAATTTCCTTGTTGAATATTTACCATGTACCACTGTGGTAAGTTTTGGGGCAAGAGAGGGAGGAGGATGAAACCCACCTTTGATGATTTCATGGATAGCGAGAAAAATGGACATGAAGATAAATGTTTACAATTTGGTAATAGGTGCTTCACTAGATTGGAACAAAGAGAACATATTATCAAAACATCTTCCAACAGAATTCCCTCCTAGGGAGGACCTGACTTGGAGAACGTATCTTGAGAAGCTGCTCAGGGTATAAGAGAAAAAGCTAAAGACGTGGGTACCAATGGAACCAAGAAAGCGAAACTTAGTGGAGAAACTACAGTTTATGAGACCAGAAAAGAAACTGATTATGCTTCTGAGAGATGTGGGAAGAAAGAAGAGATGATGGGCTTTGAAAGTACAGAAGAGATAGAAACCAGGATATTTGTGGGTGGCTGTGGTTTACCTCAGATATGGGCCACCATATCAAGCACTAGAGTGAATAATGTGCAGTTGATGTTCTGAATATTCCTTCTTACAAATCTTTAGTGTGCTTGACTGAGAGATGCTTCATGTGAGTGATTTTTGCCAGAACACAAAGAAGAGATCAAATAAAAGGGGGGCTCAACTTTCTATCTCAAGACAGAATAGCTCCAGTGGTAGTAGGAGCTTGGTGAACACAAGGATATCAAGGATATAAGCCCTTGGGAAATGATATGGTTTTGGAGTTTCATGGAACTTGAAATTAGGACAGAAAAGAGCCTCTTAAATAAATTTCAGGGGACAAAAAGTCACCAATTGACTTCTACGTTACAAGACATCTTCAGTTATGACAGCAGCACAGGTGGAAGGCCAAACAAGATCATATTTAGCTTACGATAAAGCAGCAAAGAATGTAACTGAGACACAGAAAAAAAGTCCTAATGAAATTATTTACCAAATTGCCAAGAGAGGGAGACATTCTATGGGGGGTGGCGGGGAGGTGTGGAGAAAAAGGAAACTATGAATATGTAAAAGTAGCCAACAAATAAAATAGCAATAGGAGATGTCCTTTATGCATGGGAGAAGAAAGGAACTAACATTTATTATGTCCCAATACATACCACAAAAAATATCAGGCATCAGCTTTCTATTTGCTGGATTGTATTTATTTACATACTGTAAAATTCCCTAGTTTGGTGTATGTTTCTATAAATTTTAATGAATGCATAGAGCAAATGCCACCACAATAAAGATGTACACCTGCTGAATCACACCAATGTCCTCCTGGCCTCTTTGTGGTCTACACTTCCAACCAACCTCATCCCTGACAACTGCTGACTTGATTTCTGTTGCTATTTCTTATGATTTTATTCTCCATAATACCATAAAGACGGAGTTAGACAGTATGTGGTCTTTCAAATTTGGTATTTCACTTAGCATAATGTGTTTGAATTTCAGCCTATGATCGTGTATATCAATAATACTGCGGAATAATATTCCATTATATAAATGCATCATAGATTTTACCCACTAACCACTAGTACATCATTTGGATTGTCTCCAATTTTAGGAAATTATGAATAATGCCACTATTCAACATTTGAGTAGAGGTTTTTGTGCGAACTTTAATTTTCATTTCTGTGGGTATGCAGACGTGAGATAGATGGATACGTATCTTTTCACCTATATGAAACACCATCAAACTCTCTTCCAAACAAGCTAAACCATTTTGTATTATCACCAGCAGATGTGCAGGAGTTTTGGCTTTCTCGGCATCCACGTTAAAACATGGTACTATCAATTTTTTTTCAAGATGATGATGATGATGGTTATAATTACTATTATTATTATTATCACAAGGATTACTGGCAATCATAAGATGCTATTAGAGGATCATAAAATGCAAGAAAACATTCTTATCTAAACCCTTCACTGGGAGCATAGTCCTGTTGACTCCTTGATTTTGTACTTCTTGCCTACAGAATTCTGAGAGAATACATTTCTATTGTTTTAAGCCACCTAGTTTATGACAACTTGTTATGGAAGATCTACGATACTAATACATCTAATAATCATGCTGGGCATCTTCAAATATGCTTGTTAGTCAAAGAATACCTTCTCTAGGGAAGTGTTTATATAGTTCCTCTGCCCTTATTTTTTAATTGAATTGTTTTCTTATTACGTTCTTAAGAATTCTTTACATATTTTAGATACAAATTCTTTGTTCAGACATGTAATTTAAAAAACATTTTCTCGGGGCACCTGGGTGGCGCAGTCGGTTAAGCGTCCGACTTCAGCCAGGTCACGATCTCACGGTCCGTGAGTTCGAGCCCCGCGTCGGGCTCTGGGCTGATGGCTCGGAGCCTGGAGCCTGTTTCCGATTCTGTGTCTCCCTCTCTCTCTGTCCCTCCCCCGTTCATGCTCTGTCTCTCTCTGTCCCAAAAATAAAATAAACGTTGAAAAAAAAAAATTTAAAAAAAAAAAAAAAAAAAAAAAAATAAAAAAAAAAAAAATAAAAAACATTTTCTCCCACTCTGTGGCTTGTCATTTCATTTTCTTAATGTTATCTTTCCCAGAACTTAAGTTTTCATTTAATAGATTTGATTTATCCTTTTCTTTTTCTTTTAGAGGCAGTGATTTTGGTGACCTAAGAATTCCTTGTGAAATCTATGGTTGCAAAGATTTTTTCCTGTTTTCTTGAAGAAAGTTTTATAATTTTAGTTTTTGTAGCTAGAGGTATTACTCATTTTGAGTTAATTATTGTAGAAGATCTGAAATATGGGTTGGAATTATTTTTTTCACATATAGATGTCTAACTTTTCTAGTACAATTTGTTGAAAAGATTAACCTAATTTGAATGATCCTAGCAAGTTTATCAGAAATAAATTGGCCATGTTGTTCTATGTATCCATCCTCCCACGAAAACAACAGTTATGATTACTATAGTTTTCTAATAAGCTTTAAAATCATTTAATGTGACTACTACAGCATTGTTTTTTAATTTTCAGAAGATTTTTGGCTACTCTAATTCCTTTGACTTTACAAATACACTTAAGAATCAGCTTGTTGATTTCTATAAAAAAAAAAATCCTGATAGAATTCTGGGGGGGGGGGGGGGGCGGTGGATTTCATCAAATCAGTTTAGGGAGAAATGACATCTTAATAATACCGAGTTATGATATGTCTTTATATTTAAACTTCTTTGATATTTTACATCAGTGCTTTGTAATCTTCAGCATACAATTTTTACATGTATTTTTTCAGATCTATACTTATTTCATGCTGTTTGGTGAAATGTGACTCTTTTAAAATTATTATTTTAGTTATTTGTTGCTGGTACATAGAAATACAATTTATATTTATATTGATTTTGTTCTGCAACCTCAATAAGCTTACTTACTAGTTCCAAGAGCATGTTTATAGTCGTAAAGATTTGTTATATAGATCATAATGTCATACACAAATAATTTTATGCCTTCCTTTCCAGTCTGAATGTCTCTCATTTCTTTTTCTTGTTTTACTGCAATGGTTAGAACTTCCAGTATAATACTGGGATGATAAAAGCATATATCCTTGACCTGTTCCTGATCTTAGAGGCAAGCATTCATTCTTCACTATGTACATTTTTTGCAGCTCACCATCATCATGTTGAGTATGCCATTTTCTATTCCTATCTTTCTGAGAGTTTTTATCACGGATAGTACATTTTTTCATGTATCTTCTTCTGTGCTTAATTTTTATTTATCCACTGTAATTTTGGCTCTATTTCACTGTGTTCTTATTTTGGTAGTTTTTCTAGAGGCTACATCTTTTCACAATATATGTAGTGCTAACATGTTACTACTTCAAGTAAAATGTAAAGTTTTACAATCACTTGGGTCACTTTTTAGTCTTCCCTCTTCATACTATATTTGTCATATATACATGTACATCTGCTTAAAAATTTACCACACACTGCTATAATTTTTAATAGCCATCTATATTTTATAGAATTCACAGAGAAAAGTGTCTTCTATATTAGCCAAGATAGCTACTATTTTCTTGCTTTATTTTTGAACTTTCAATTTTCCCTTCAGTGGGACAATAGTAAATGTCTAACTCTGTCATCCCCATTCTACTTTTAAGCCCTTTTGATGAAATTTTTATCTAAGGTATTGTATTTCTAGTTCTAAAATGTTCACCTGCTTTTTTTTTATCATTTCTATTTCTCTGTCAAAAATTTCTATTTCTTCATTTATTTCCAGTGTGTTTACCTTTATGTCATGAAGCATAGTTATAGTTAGCTTCTTTAAAGTTTTTGTCAGATAATTCCAAAATCTGAGTCATCTCATGGGTATCATCTATTGATAGTCTTTTTCTTGAGAACCTCTACTATTTTTCCACTTCTATGCATATTGATTCATTTTGGATTGTATCCTGAACACCTGAAAATTGTTTCATAGGTACTGGGTCCTATTAAAATTCTCTACAGAATATTGATTTTTGCTGTAGTTGTTTTGGCAGGCAATCAACACAGTTTGCTTCAAACTTTAACCTCTACTTACTTCCTCTAGGTGCTAGTTTCAATGTCAATTTAGTTTTCAAAACCTTTTCTAAGCTAATTTGCATCCTTCCTGCACATGAAGGTCTGTGGGGACTCAGAACTTGGGCAGGTTCAGACACAGCATTTAAGGAATCTCATTCTCTAGATGCCTTCTCTCTGACATACACTCACATTCTTCAGATATGAAGACTCCTTTTGTTGTGCCTCTGGCCGATAATAAGGGATTCTTTCAAAGTTTTACTGCTTCCTCCACTACTAGCACAGCTCCAAATGAGGGGAAAAAATGGCGGGGGGGGGGGGGGGGAGAGGCTTATCCCTTTTAAAGGTGTTTCTTCTGGGTTTTGTTTTTGTTTTTTTTAGTCTATTTATTTTGAGACAGAGAGAGAGAATGAGCAGGGGAGGGGCAGAGAGAGAGGGTGAGAGAGAGGATCCCAAGCAGACTCCACACTGTCAGCACATAGCCTGATGCAGGGCTTGGACCCACAAACCATGAGGTCATGACCTGAGTCGAAATCAAGAGACAGATGATTAACTGCCTGAGCCACCCAGGTGCCCCTGTTTCTTCGGTGTTTGACCCCCCTCCCCCTCTGTCTGATTTTGTTTAATTTTCAGAGTGTTCAGTTAGTTTTTTGTTTTGTTTTATTTTTTCTATAATTTGGGGGTTGTACTCAGCAAGAAAGAATGGCATAGAGTGGACTTACTCGATCTTGAATGGAACATTTTATTTTTTATTTTATTTTACATATTTGTTTTTATTTTTCTTCAGGGAATAGCTCAGTCCACTTTGGCAAAAAACATGGAGTGCCCATGAAGGGGGACTATAGGTGATAATGTACGAAAGTAATTTGGCACTAGATTGAACAGAGGCTGAGATACCTACCTAAGAACCCTGGATTTCTATTTAGTAGGTTATAGAAAGCTATAGAGAGATTCTCATTCAAATGCCTCAGTGTGGTTGGCGGCCCTCAAAATGGTCTTGCTGCCTTTTCCTTTTAAAAAAAAAACATTCTGAAATAGAAGTGAAATAATTTCAAGTTTGCTTCCATATTCGAGTTCTGGCACCAATCTTATTTCCCCAGAAGGCGTTTCTATTACTGAAAGTGGCATTCAGGCACTGACGACCACACATTCCCTTATTATACATTGCATAACACAAGAGAAAAAGACCAATAACATCACTGGTCCTACTTACCGTGAGCCAACAGCATTTGGAGCAGGGCTGACTTTATGCTACATTCATATATCTCACAGATAGGGTGGCTAGAGATTAATTGATAAGGCATAATGCATACATAGCTCTGAATATCAAGCAATGCATTAAGAGTTAGCATAAAAAGGCCTTTACATTTCTTCCTTTGCCTAATTGACTCTGTAGAACAATTCATACTGTTAACATAGGTGTCTCTGGTAAATAATGTAATATCTAACATTTAATGGCCACATGTTCTGGGTGCCTACCTTAGACTGCAGTTTCTTTTCTTTTTTTTTTTTTTTTTTAGACTGCACTTTCTAGAAACAGACCATAAGAGAAAGATTTGCATGAAGGTTTATTAAGGAGTACTCTTGATCAACACCCCTCACTGGTGATGAAAACAGGATTGGTCAGAAGGAGACACCAAACTGCAATTTGATTTCAACAAAAGCCTTGCCAGTCCCTCAGGGAATTCTGGAGCTAAGGCAGCCTTTCAGAGGTGCCCCAAATTGAGGCAAGAGTGGACATTTCTACTCACCCACCAACTACTCAGAGAAAGAGAATTTCCCCTTGGGGATATGTGTATACCATGGAAAGTAAGCTTTCTTTGCTTTTAAGTTTATTTAGAGAGAGAGAACACACATGCATGAGTGAAGTAGGGGTAGAGAGGGAAAGAGATGCAGAGAATTCCAAGCAGGTTCCACACTATCAGCATGGAGCCCAAAGTGGGGCTTGAATTCACAAAACATGAGATCATGACCTGAGCTGATTCAAGAGTCCGACCCTTAATTAGGGCACCTGGGTCCCTCAGTCAGTTAAGCGTTAGACTTCGGCTCAGGTCATGATCTCAGGGCTCCTGGCTTTGAGTCCCAGATTGGGCTCTGTGCTGACAGCTCAGAGCCTGGAGCCTGCTTCAGATTTTGTCTCTGCCTCTCTCTGTCCCTCCCCCGCTCACACTGTCTCTCTCTCTCTCTCTCAAATATAAATAAAACATTAAAAAAAAAAGTCAGATGCTTAACCAAGTGAGCCACCCAGGCACCCCAAGTAAGCTTGCTTTGGTAGAGGAAATTCCCCAAGTGGAACTCAGCTGTGATCCTCGGCAGTCAACATTTCAGCCAACTAGGAATATGGGCATATGCTCTCGAAAGATGTACCACAGAATTCATCACGGTGCCTTAAATCAACATGAGTTTTCTGATCTATAAAATGGAGCTAATAATCCAATCAAAGGTCATAGATGGTAAATCGTTTATTAATTTTGAGGGGGAGAACACCTTAAATAAATCACACTATGAGGCTGAGTTGGGAAATGTATTTATGTGTGTGTGTACACATCATCTCCCACAAATAAGGTTCTCAATGTTACTGTCATTATATTTCATAGAATATACCTGTGTATAGGTATTAATATGAGAACTTTCACTTCAATGTCTTCTAGAAAGCTGAGGTAAAAGAAAGTTGATAGCTTGCCTACTAATTTCTACACAAGGAGATTCTTCTTCTAAAATGCATAACCTTCCTGTCACTCCTCTGTGTGGAGCTTCTTCACGTCAAATTCCATGAGGGAATTCAGGTAAGATAGAATCAACCAGAATGTCCCATGTTTTGTTTTGTTTTTGTTGGTTTGTTTACCCTACAAGTTGCTTTTTGCCTCTTTTGAGATCTCAGGTTTGTGTACCCTCCATTCTCTAGGAGGGGGGAAAGAAGACTGCATGTTCTGACAAGTCCTTTTAAATTAAAAAGGGAGTGAGTTTAAAATAGAAAATGTAATTTTAACACATGCAGATATCCCCATGCTGAGAAGACAATTCTATTGTATTTTTCCAACATGAAAAAAAGGAAAAAAAAAAACACGAGACAGAGACAGTAAGGAAAATAAAATTAGGCCATGTTAGTTAGAATGAGCACAAGCAAGTCCCTTAGCAAAGCAGACCACACGCCCTCCTGCCCGGTGCGCGGCAGCCCATAAAGCGTCCGTTTTCGCTGATCATCACATACCATGGAGACATCCAAATACGATATTTTAAATCCGAATGAATAATACTGCAATTTTTCTCTCAAAGTGACTCAATACAATCTGACACATACCATTAGGTTGAAATTTCGGAAGTAGTTTTATTTCCGTTGGATGGAAGCTGGCATGTTTATTTTGTGTTTTATCATTTTTTGGGTGAGATGATGACTTATCCTTTTAGAGTGTGCTTGTGTTTACGTGTGTGTCTGTTCGTGTGTGCAGGCTTGTGTGTGCGTGTGTGATTCTGGGAGACACTAGAATAGAAAAAACTCAGAGCTGCATGCACCCTCTTTTTATTTGACAGCAGAGACTTCCCAACTCATTTCCAACAGGCTTCTTCTGCAACAATTGTCACAGCAACAATATTTTCTGTATAGCAAAGAGATTTCCCAATTCACCTATTTCAGGAAAGTCTGATTTCCAGCTTAACAAAAAATGAGTACAGTCCCCTGGCTGTCTGCAAGAGAATCATGGAGAAGTAGAATTTAACAATAAGCATAATCTACAAAAGACTGTTTTACCTAGACTTGGTGTCACTGATACTAAACAACCTGTCTACCTTGGTTCATCATTCCACTCACCTATGGAACTATGCATGCCTGTGTAGACATTTATGGTTTCCACCTGGCCAAAACAGATCCTCTTTCTTCTGGAACAACACTCTGATATCCCTTTGGTGAAACATTCCTTCTCCATCTCAGTCCTTCAGATTACCCTGACTTTAACCACAGTTATGGAAGCCTAGCCAAAAACGGACATTATTTTACTTCATAGGTTTAAGTTACCTAATGGCATTTATTCCAGCCTTTTGCTAGAATTATCCAGAAAGTCGAGTTCTCTTTTCACTGGGATAGATGAGCCTGTAAGATAGTTGCCAGATGCTGATGGCCATCTTAATATCATCATAGCACAGCAAGGAAAGGGCCTGCCCAAGACTTGAATCAAGAGAGAGGAAAGCAAAGATGAAGACAGATTAAGTGGCATGACATGGAGTCCCTGGGCTCAACCACGCTCCAAAAAATTCAATTGCCAGGCTTTTCAGTTATGTGAGCTAATCAGCTCCACTGTTTGGTGTAAGGCAAAGTGAGGTGCTTTTGTTTTCCACTTAAAATTGAAAAAAAAAGCCCTGATGACTTCAGCTTACATATGACATATATTCATTAGTCACTAAAAACTATTTAGAGTTTGGAGGAGCTCCATTTCCACATCACTAAGATGTGACTAAGATTTAGACCACAGCGGTCTAAAATCTGCCTGTCCTGTCTCTGATTGGAAGACATTATAAGACTGTTTATTCTAGGATTTAGAGAGACCCGCTTGCCAAACAATATAAACTGCAACTCTAATATATAAATATGTTCAAGATGAAGGTGTCATTTTACTCTCTACCTAATCTTACTCCGTGTTAACCCCTCAATTAACTCTAAGCCAGATAAGAAGAGTGTTACGTATTGATCACCTCATTACCCCACCAAACCCCAACTAGATGATATGTATAAAGACACCCAGATGAACAAAACCATAACTAGGGAATACCGAAGACCTTGCCCTGTCTAAAGTATAGGACAGAATGAAAAATGGAGGAACTGGGGCTAGGTATGTAGGCAGGGATGAAATCGTAAAGGGCCTTCTGAGCTATCAAAGGTGTGGGAACTCTGTTGTAAATCAATGTGGAACCATCAAAAGATTTTTAAGTACTGATAGCTACAGATATTTTCCAAAAAATACTCCAGCATGAATGTGAAAAATGAAATGGAGGGTAAAGGAAAAAAGACAGAGAAACAGTATAAAGAGCTGGTATCATTATCCACATAATAAGTGTCAGGAAGGCACCACCACAGACACAACATCTAGCCCAATACCCGATACCCCAAAGACATCAGTGTCTCTGGGTGGGTGGGTGTGTGTGTGTGTGTGTGTGTGTGTGTGTGTGTGTGTGTAAGAGAAAAGAGTCAGTAAAAGAAGGAACAATACAGATAAAAAAGAATGAGAGAAACATAGTAACAGTAAGCCTGACATTAGAAGGCCATCAGAAATTCCTAAGCTTAAGAGCTCTGTTTTGCACATTTGCTAGTTTCATAGTTGAAACCATAGGCATGGGTTAAGTTTCATAATAGTAAATTATTCAGTTAACATTTACTGCGATCCTTTGTTATGCCAACTGTCATTCTGGATGGTGGATCTTGTTTTAGGATCTAGGCCATGGGCTTGCATCATTTAATAAGTACACACAATGAAGACTGAGCTGGAATGATTAGAAAACCAAAAGTAGGCACTGTGGAGGATGGTGCATTGAAGGTCCAAGGGGGAAAAGTTTCAAGAACTCTGGGAGTCATTAAGTCTCTTAATCATTAAGAGTGTCAAGTTTCACAAAGGGATTAATAACTTAATAAATAAAACTTATCCTTTGTATTGGTTAGGAAGTCAATGATGTTCCAAAGTAGAATAGCAGATTTTGAAGGAAAAAAAAAAAGTCAAGGGACTATGAATGAAGAAAAAATGAAAGTTTCTTAGAAAATAAACTTTAAAAAGGAGTGAATTTTTAGAAGCTTTAAAATTTCAGTAGGAGTTCACTGAGAACAAAAAAAAAGAGGGAGAAAACAACCCAACCCAAGTAGAGTTGCAGTCAGATAAGGAGAAACTGTTTAACCATTTAGGTATTATATACATGTGCACTGAATTTTAAGACCAAGGACAGGACAAATCTCTTTTCTACCTAGAAAATAGCTCAGGGGTGCCAGGACCAAATAAAATCTCTGCTTCATTCTCCTCATCTGTAAAATGGGATACTAATATTCCCAACTCACAGGCAGTTGTGAAGATAGAATTGATGAGTGTAAAGTACTCAGAACATTGCCTGGGTTAAAGTAAATATTCTGTAACAGCTGTTAATGTTGTTCTAATTATTATCATCATTATTATTATTATTAAGATAATGTCTAGCTCTTTTGGGCATTAGCAAACCTGAATAATTTCCACTTCCAGAGTTATCAACCATATTGTTCTTGCCTATTTTGTATATTACCATACATAGAAGGCACAAATTTTATAAAAACTGAGGTGCTATGTCATATAAGACATATAAGACATATAAGACATTTGACTCATATAAGACATATGACTCATGTCATTTGTAAGAATATAATGACATTAACAATTGTGCCTTTTAATTTAGAGAAATTTTAAGTTTTAATATAAAAAGGGAGAATTTTATAATAGACTAGAATGCATGAAATTAATAAAGAGGTTTTTATACTGTACTCTAAGCACTATAGATTCTAACTATAAAACCTATAATTTTCCCATTTTATGTTTCATTAATTCAGAGAAAGACAGACTGTGAGGGTAGAATGCATAATGGATATGACATGAATCTAATCAACATGTGTGGTTATCTGGAGGAATAAAAAGAAAAATAATGTAAATTATTTTAAATGATTTCTGTTGGCTGTGTATTCTTAGCAGAAGCCCCGTATCTGTGACAAACTAGTTCTATGACATTGGGAAAGTTACATGACTTCTTTGTTTAATAGTAAGTTTGAGACATTATTGGACTCTCATATCATGAAATCTTCAGGGCACCATTAAAACAACAACAACAACTCTAAAAACAGGTGCTCATTACCAGTCCACTGGCAATCCCAGCCACATTCTGTCTGAAGGCCAGGGACAAAATCATACCAGGTGGCATCTGATCCAGTTAAAATACACACAGCAGCTCAGTAAAGTGCTTATAATTGAAAGCTTTTAGCAATACCAAAAGCCCATGACACCTCCTCTGTCTTTTGGAAGCTGATCTCTCCTTAATGTTATCTTTACTGAGAGCATAATGTATGGATAATGAGTCTCAAAAACTATTCCTTAACCTTGAGCTGAGTAGCTGGCCTTTAGCAGTCTACATGGACACATACAGATGTAACGCCATGTAAATATCTACAACTACTTGGCAACCCTGGTGGAATTCTAGAAACATAGTGCCTTGGACTTAAAAGGACATCCATAAATGCCTGCTAAAAGAATGAATATATCTACATGGGGCATAATATACAGACTAGTAAGATCAGAGGATTTTAAGCTATTCCAACTTCAGATCAAATACCAACTCTAACTATTCTAAGGTTACACTGGGAAGACTGCTTCCACTCTCTGAGCCTGTATCCTCACCCATGAAATGAGGATGATAATACTCACTCTGGGATGTGCCATGAGGCTGAAATAATGTTTTTATGGATGTAGGTATGTATGTATGCATACATATATATTTATACCCATAATGGC
The DNA here is from genome assembly GCF_046562875.1 of Panthera onca. Classification (NCBI taxonomy): domain Eukaryota; kingdom Metazoa; phylum Chordata; class Mammalia; order Carnivora; family Felidae; genus Panthera; species Panthera onca. Next base: position 20,953,667 of record NC_138348.1, on the reverse strand, counting down.
CAAGATTCTAGATTAAAACTTTTCTAACTTTCAAAAATCAATTCTACCTAGTTTAAGCAAAGAGAGGACAGCTTTAGAATTCAGGGATTTAAAGCTAGGTTTTAAGTAAAAACAGATACAGGGAATAAATGTCAAGACTCTATCTTTGATCTCTTCCTCCTTCTCTGCACCTGCTTTATACTCCATTCTTTTTTCCTAGAGAATCACAATTCTGGAGTTTGCACATTACTCTTCCAACCACCTCCAGACTAACAGACTCTGAATCTTAACTTCATTTGCAAATTCATGGAAGAGAGAATCTAAATGTCCTGGTTTCAGTAAGATGTCCATCCTGGCCCAATTTGCAGTGACCAGAAGACAGGGTCATGTATTACAAAAGTGACTGTTGAGAGGATTGTAGATCAGGTTGGAGACGGGCTTTCCAGATGGAGAATCATTGTGAACTGAACAGATGCATCATAAGCTTGTAATCGGTCTCTAAATTGTTCTCCAAAAAGCATTCAAAACAGAAATAAGATATGTAAGGTACCTGACAAAATGCCCAGAAAATAGCAGGCATTGGATAAGAGGCCATAATTATTATAAAGATGAAATATAAAGATAACCTACATCTATATCTTCACTGAATTAGCTTTCACTGAGCCCTATATTACAATTTAGACACTGGGCTTCTGCTGGGACTAGTGATGTGACAATGGCTGCAGCCATTAGGATGTTCATTGTCACCCAGAACCAGGTGACTGCCTTGTTCATCTCTCCTTACTACTCCCAACATTGTCCTTCACGCAAAGATTTCTCTTCCCAAGACACAGTAATTTTGATATGTTATACAACTCAAAAGAAATGTTCTTTCTATGCAATTCTCACAGTAAATTAATCTCATCTTGATAAGAAAGCAAGCATCCTGACTTGATTTGGAGCAACTCCATGCTCATGTTACTTTCATACAGATATCCCAAAGGCCTTTTCAAAGGGGCATTAGTGTTGTGAGCCTACATCCCACTACTGCAAAAAATGAATCAAAAAGGCAACCAAAAGTCCCTCTTACTGACAAGAGACAGACTGGGTTAGTGGATACCTCGTTCCCTTCTCCATCCAACAAGGACTCCCGTGACAAAACTCTGAATAACTGGAAAGTCTCATGTAACCAGAATTACACATCCATTAGCCATAAAGTTTAAAATAAATCACCTGTATCACATTGTCCAATTGTCACAGATTAAACACAAATACCCAAGATGAAACAGAAAAATAACTGGTCTTAAAATATAGTAAATATGGAGGAAGAGTAGAGAGTTTTCATGGAAGCAGTTCAGTGCCTGAGCACAGGGAGATACCATGACCATGAAGGTGGTTTTCCCAGGAGGGAGGCTTATCCAGTGCAATCCAGATGTGCTGACCCCTGCGATTTCCCCAAATGTGGGAAACTCGACTGCCTAAATTTGTGGTAGTGGGGGTTCTGTTCATGTTTTCCCCTCATGATCAAATGTTCAAAAAAGAAAAAAACATACAATAAATATGGGTTCTGGCCTGACTTCGCTGTCCTCTGCATGCATGCCCTTGTAATAAGCCTCTTTGTCCTCACTTGTCCTCAGTTTTCTCTTGAAGAAAGAGGGTCTTGAATTTTAAATTTTCTATGATTCCTTTCTTTTTAAACTTTATTTATTTATTTTGAGAGAGAGAGAAAGAGAGAGAAAGCGGGGGAGGGGCGGGGGAGAGGGAGAGAGGGAGAGAGGGAGAGAGGGAGAGAGAGAGAGAGAGAGAGAGAGAGAGAGAGAGAATGAATGAATGAATATATCCCAGGCAGGCTCTGTGCTGTCAGTACAGGGCCCAATACGAAGCTTGATCTCCAAAACAGCAAGAGATCATGACCTGAGAGGAAATCAAGAGTCAAAATAACTGACTGAGCCACTCAGGCACCCTTTTTCCTTTTAATTCTAAATCAAACATTGTGTCACATTGGCTGTGAAGGTACCAAGTTCTGTTTCCTTCTCTTATTTTTTGATAACATTAGTTTATACATACGGTGGAGAATTTAAAAAACAGAGATGTATGAACATGATATAAAAAATAAGCCAAACTCCAGAATGTCTGAGCAGCTCAGCTTGTTAAGCGTCTGACTCTTGATTTCAGCTCAGGTCATGATCTCACAGTCCTGAGATCGAGCCCCATGTCAGCTCCACACTGGCATGGAACCTGCTTGGGATTCTCTCTCTCCCTCTCCCCCTGCTCTTCCCCTTCCCTCTCTCTCGCTCTCAAAACAAAACAAATTAATTATAATAATAATAATAATAATAATAAGCCAAACTCTACCTGCTAGTCTCCCCTGGATCCAATATTATTGTTTTCGGTTTTATTCTTTAGAGTCTTCTTTATTTCTCTGCATGTATATGTAATTTGCTTTGCAAAAATGGGGTTTGTATCATGTGTAAAGTGTTTGTGCACATTATTTATGCCATGAGCATGTGGGAATGTCATATCTATTGCTATCCAGCATCTTCTAAGCACCTTAACTGTAGTTGAGCCAATCCGTGCACCACTCTGACATAGATGCTCACTCCACTTTCCAGCCTCTTTAGCTGTTAGGATGTGGCCTAGGTGATCAAGCCTTCGTGGGATGCTTGGGTCTTTCATTTGGAAGAGGGTGACATAAGGTAGGGACTCCAACTGGAATCCATTTCTCGGCATGGCATAGCCAAGAGGCGTGGAGTTTTCAGGAGCAGCAGTGGTAATGGCTTGATGGCAGCACCCCCTCTCAGAATCCAAGAGAGAACTGCATGGCGTCACATTTGAAACTGTGGGGACCATGTCTGCACCAATGACATAGCCAGGACGACACGCTTTTCTTAGTTGCACGGCCTCCGGCCATAATTATCTGACTATCCTAGAGATCTAGAGATCATATGAGCTGATATCCTTGAGTAAATTCCCTTTGTGTTTAGAAACATTTGTGTTCTGCGTGTTCTGCATTGCTAAAAACTCATGAGCGACACAACTATATTCCCTTGTCAATAAATTCTCAGTAAAAATGCCATTTTAAGGGCAAATATGCCATCATATACATATAGCAATATACCTTTAACTCTTCTTTCATTATCTGTTTTTTAATACAGTTAACCCTGTAATCTACCTGGAATATATTTTGGTATGTAATAGTGTTTGAAGTTTTAATATTTTCTCCCAGATGTTTAAGCAGTTATTTCAAGCACGTTTATTGAAAAATGCTTCTATCTCCTGGATGTATATCATATATGTCAAGGCTAGCATTTGCCTCTCAGTCTTATAATAATTCCATTATTCTCTGTGTAGCCTTCGGCGTTAATACAACAATTTTAAGCATCATATCCTTTTACTGGGTTTTTTAATTTGGTAAAGGAAATGCTCCTGATTCTCCTTTGTCCAAAGTGTACAGGCTATTTGCACCTGCTTATTCTTATGAACAGTAATATGTTTTAATGACTTATCAAGGGTTCTTGCTGTAAAAGCTTTTAGTTCTTTGTGTTTGGGGTGAACCATAGATGATATAAATTCTAAATGTTAGCAATGCAGGATTCCTTGGAAAGTGATAGTCTGGATTGTGACTCTTCAACTTTAGTGGCACGTGAGTTACACAGCATAAGACGTAAAAGAAGACCTGCAATGGCATCACAAATGCTTTGCTGCTTTTATCTTCATTTATTTTTTTCCTCTTTTCTCTTCATGCCAACTGGGCTAAGCCTCCAATGTTGCTTTCATTCTGTGCAACTAACCCTTTCCTACTGCAGGAAGCCCTGAGATGCAAGAGACCTTCCTTAGCAACAAATCTTTGAACAAGTTGACCTCTGCTGACTTCTCTGTCTCCCTTGTATCTACCAACACAAACTTCTGTTTTGGTGTCACATCCTAATAGGAAACCTCCTGCCATGCCATGACATCTCTGGCTGGATGTGACATAGCACAGAGGACTACAAATACCACCAATAAAAGGCATAGCAAATAATGTTTTTTGTTTCTTTTTCTCCCCATACCACATCTGAAAATCTACATTCAGTCAACCTGAAATGTCCTACCTTTAGAAATTATACTTTTATTTATTTTTTGAAGGCTGGGGTAAAATAAGTTAAAATCCAATATAATCTTTAATAGAACTGGGACTTTTAGCCCCAGGCTTTTTCTATAATCAAAGGTTTTCACGTGCTGGTTCTATTTTAAACATCTGATTAATTATCTCAGGAATTATAATGACCTCAGATTTTAGTCTCTGCAATCATTTTTGGAACAGTCTAATTATTTATTTAGTAGTTATGATATGCAGAACCAGCTGTGGAAGAATAGGATCGAATAAAATAGCACAATGAAATCTCCATTTCAAAAACAAATTGTTGAAAAAAAAAATCAAGGATTTCTGATAACTCCTGTCTTCATACAAAATAGTACAGATTTATCTTTCTCATCTAGAACTGGAGAAATAGCAAACAGTGGATGTCCACTAAAAGTAAAATAAAAACGATGCACTTTCTATTTAGCTTATTCATGTACTTGAAGTTCTTGAGGAAGCCAGAAGAGGGCAGAAGATGCTGTACATAGGACTGTATTTGCATAAAAAAAACTCCCTTATATTGAGATCTGAAATCCCATTTCAAAACAAAGTGAAGATGCTTTGCAGTAACTGGTTGGAAGAGATCACAATTGGTAAGAATGAGGCACATTACACAATAGGGCAATTGTGTTTTATTTCCACCTCAGCCAACTCTCCTAAATTTCTTCCTCTGAACCCAATAGTTTAATGAAAACCGTAAGAACCAACATTTATTCAGTCATGACATCTGCTACTTACATTAGTCATCTTGCTTAAATGTATACAGGTGAAGTTCTAGTATTAGTCCCATTTTATAGGTGAAGAAACTGAAGCTTAGAGAGGTTGAGTCACCGGTACAGTGTTAGGAAGCTATAAATCACAGCACTCGAATTTAAATTCAAGCAATTATACTCTGCTGTGTCCTGCTAAATTTCATGTATTGAAATCCTACCCCTCAAGAGTGATGGTATTAGTAGGTGGAGCCCTCAGCAGCGGATTAGGGTTTGAGGATGGAACCCTCATGAATGGAATCCCTGCTCTTATATGAAAGACTCCACAGAGCTTCCTTGCACTTTCCACTGTGTGGGACTGTGCCAGCTCTGAGCCAGGAAGAAACTCTCACCCGACCTTGCAGGCACCCTGATTCCAGACTTCTAGCCTCTAGAACTGTGAGAAATAAGTTGTCTGTAAGCTATCCAGTCTGTGGCATTTTGTCATAGCAGCCCAAATACATTATGACAGACTCCCAAATCTCCACCCCCATCCACTATCAACACTTCTTTCCGCAGAACAGTGACCATGTGACCATTCCAACACTATCAGGTACAGAGACCTACTTTTCAGGCCTCCAGTCTTAGTTCTGCAAATGAACTGATCCTTTCTTTTCGAAGTCGGATGCCATCCTTTAAACAGCTGTGTTATAAAGCAAACAAAAACCCGACTTAAAGTCAACTCTGGACACAGACTCTACTACAGGTAACTGGGAAGTTTGCAGTCTGGCCAGAGAGCTCCTTCCTTTCCACCTGGTCTGCAGGGCAGAGCCTCTGCCAGGCAGCTCCTGCTTTCAGCAGCAGCAAATGGCATCCCCCTCCCCTGCTCCTCCCATTTCCTCCTAATAGAACAAATCTCAGTTAAACCAGCTGGTTTGCCTCGACCTCATATTCTCAGCTTGTGATATCCTTCATCTCTGGCACACGTGCATTTGAAGAAAGATCAACCCCTTTACGGTTGGGCAAATAAACTTCTGTGATGGCAGACTTTCAGTTAGGGGCGACTGGGGTGGCAGTGTGGCAAACAGTCTTACCATCGTTAAGTCTGGTTCTGATGAAAAAATATGGCGACTTCAGAGCCTTTGTTCTTATGACCTTAGAAAAGAGATGAAGATCTTTGCCAGAGAATCCAGGTATGGATCTAGAGATGAGAACTCTCTTTTCACTGTTAGGGGCCTGCGAAAAGATACATTTTGACCTGGACTATAACAGAGGTTGGATATTAAAAGCCGGAGTTGTTTGTAAAAGTCTGCCAGATTGGACTCTCAGTGTTCTGTATCCAAAATACCCCTGCTCATCTTCAGTCTGAGATTCCTGAGATCCCTGAGATTCCCAGCATTGTAGATAACTGATTTAATGCTGTGTGTGATGGCTTATATAAGACCTGTTGGGTGATGGATAGGAGGGGGTGAGGGGTGTCTCATCTATACTATACAGGCTGAAAGTCAAAGTCACTTAAATGGGCTATAGAATTCTTTTCATTTTTGTGTCTTTTAATTACTTCACCATAAATTTTCTATGCCATTGTATGCTGCTATTGTTTATCTTAACAAAGAAGAAGCTATAGAAAGAAGAAAGGCTGGAGGGACAGAGGGAGAGATGAGACAGAGAATGAGGCAGGAGGAGAGAGGGGAGGGGAGCAGAGGAGGGCAGAGGGGAGAGTGGGGAACATAAAGGAGAGCTAGCACTCTGAAATGCTGAGACAGAACAACCCAGCTTGGAAAGGAAGCTTCTGAGAGCTCAGGTTTCCTCATCTCTAAAATGGGAATTGTAATGTATCTACCCTCCACTGTGGCTGAAAGATTGTATGAAAAAAAAATGTATGCAAAAAGAAAAAAAAAAACTGCCCCCCCAAAAAACTTGGAATAACTCCTGGCACACAGTAAGCGCTTGATGAATGGTAATGATTATTATTATTATTAGCTTCTAGCGCCTATAACCCTTAATAATAGTCAAAACTCTATAGAAATCTATTTCCCCTTGCACCACAAAAGAAAAACCAAGTAATGCTGAACTGTAAATGCAACAAATTAAATGCCCAGGCATAAGAATTAGCATAAGCAATATCTCTCCACAAAATTGGCACTCAATATCTCTCAGAACATAATCTTTACCATCAAAGGAATGAGCTACCTAAAATAAGCACATTAGTCAGCTACCAGAGACAAGCAATGTTAATATCTACAGCAAGCTACAAATTATCCAACAACCACAACACATGTTTTTAGAGGAAAATATCAGAGCACAGAAAATCAGACTTTAGTGGTACAAGGCTCAAGTTACAATCAGCTTCCAAGGAGGAAATCAGGAAAAGACTGAACTCAGACAGTGTGGCATGTCCCAACTGGGTGGCAGCCAGCGGCACGGGCAGTGAAAGAATTCACCAGAGGCAGAACAAAGGAGATAGAAGTTTACTGAATACACTGCAGGGCAACAGAGGGCAGGACAGCCAAAGAGAGAGACTATTCTGCCAGGAGGCCATGGTGAGGGGCCACAGGAGGCCATGGTGAGGGAGTAAGGAGAAGTAGGGAATTTTCCCTGGTAACCGTGCCCAGTTGTAAGTAGCCTGTCGGTTGGTTAGGGCCTATGGCTATTCTGAGGTGGCTCACTTAATGAATCTGTTTCCATTCGGCTTGGTGGTCATGGTGGGACCTTTGGCCTTGCACATATTTTTATTGCTTAAGCCTGTTGCCTAAAAGCAGCCTTTACAGAAAGCTCTAGAAAAGGAGTTGGGGAGTGAGGAGAACGAAGTGTTTCTTTCTATCTATAATTGTATGTAAAGTAGAACGCTGAAGTTTATATAATAAGTTAAATTTAATATATTTTAAATCTGATATTTTTTTAGGTCTCACACCCATCTTAATTAAAATCTCAAATATGAGACAGCATTTTTCAAGATCAAACATTTCACCTAGTCCTAGTCTTGGTCACTACTACCCATCGCTCTCTTTAACCAGGGTGAAGTATTTATGAGATTTTATACTGTTAGAAAAAGAAAGAGGGAAGTCACACTCAGAAAGCACATTTGCTAATATTCTCATTTTGGACATGGAGATATAGGACTTACCCAAGATATTACTTCTAGTTAGTAGCAAAATCTGAATTAGAACTTCACTCATCAGTTCTGTTCACACTGCCCATGCCCAGTTTATGTCTTAATTTCCTCTTGCTTAAATATCGCAGTCACTGGGACACCTGGGTGACTCAGTCAGTTTAGCTTCTGACTTTAGCTCACTCACATCATGGTCTCACAGTTCATGAGTTCAAGCCCAGCACTGGGCTCTGTGCTGACAGATCAGGGCCTGGAGTCTGCTTCGGATTCCCTCTCGCTCTGCCCCTCCCCTGCTGGCGCTCTGTTTCGTTCTCAAAAATAAATAAACATTAAAAAAAAAAAAAAGATGACAAAAAAATTTTAAATAATAAATAAACATCACAGGTCCTATCTTAACACCATGCAACCCACTGCCCCTTTTCCTTTCCATCCATGAGTCCAAGTAGCTTTCTTTAAGTACATGTTTAATCTTGCTGGTTGGTATCTCCACAAAGTACTCAGTATATAGTCAAAATTATTTCACGTGATAGTCAAGGCCTTGTGCCTTACACATCCTGCTAACTTCTTCCCCATCAGTACTCTCCCATCCACCCAGCTTCCAACCTTCCTGTGTTGCCTGCTGTTCCAAGAACCACTCCCCTTATTCCTGGGACTGGTTACCTGGTCAACCCTTCACTCCTCCTTGGGTGCTGCCTCTTCAGTGGCTCAAGTTTACACTGCCAAGATTAGAAGTCCCCAAGTCCCCTCTTCCTCACCTATTTGACTGGCTTAAGTTCCTTGTTTTGTGCTCCTGTGTGTGTGTGTGTGTGTGTGTGTGTGTATGTATGTATATACATATGTATATACATATATATACATATATATATGTGTGTATATATATATATATATATATAATTTTTTTTATGGCAATGATTATATCTGAGTGTAAAAGCCTCTCACATTCTTTTTCCCTCTAGATTGTCAACACCTTGAAGGTACAATGTCGTATTCATCATTGTGTTCCCAATGCCTAGAACACAGCCTGCCACACAGTGAAAGTTCAATAAATATTTTTAATCAAATGCTTTAACTCCCAGGCCTGAGATATTTCTAGTACTCTACCATATCTCCCTAGCACTTAATTATCTACTATTTGCTTCACATGGATTAGTCACAGCTCATCAATTATATGATAAGCAACTTGAGGGCAGAGATAGTGTTTTACTCATCATTCTTATCTCCTTTAGGGCCAAGCCTATATTAGGCAGCTTGCTAAGGCTAAAGGAGTTTTTTAAAACCATTTCTTTTAAATCTAAAGAATACGGTTTTTATATGGATTTTTAGATAGTATAGTATATAAAATCGAAAATGAAAAAGAGAAAGATGCTCTGATTCAAATGGGGTCTCCAGATTCCCACCTCCAATTCTAATTGCCCCTGAAGCTGTACCTCTAAAAGTATATATTTTCAAATTGTGCATCAAGCTCCATTAGTGGAGAGTGACATTAATTCATTGAGTCTCAATCTGCATTTACAAAATGCAAAAGAAAAGATTAGGTTTCATCATATGCAGTAAAGATGTTATGGGAAAATATCATTCTATTGTTATTTACTTATACATGGACTTTACTTCTTACTGTGTTTCCTAGTCAGAGAATTAATGAGAGATCTACTGTACAACATTGTGCTGAGAGCTGACAAAACTGTACTGTGCACTTAAAAACTTGTGAAGGGGGTAGAATCTCATATTAGGTGTTCTTAGAATAAAAGAAAAATGTTTTTAAGTTTGAAAGTCACTACTTTAAAGTGATTCTTGGGGCACCTGCTGGCTCTGATGGTAGAGCATTCAACTCTTGATCTTGGGTTGTAACATCAAGCCCCATGTTGGGTGTAGAGATCACTTAAAAATGAACTTTTTAAAGAAAGAAAAGAAAAGAAAAGAAAAGAAAAGAAAAGAAAAGAAAAGAAAAGAAAAGAAAAGACAAGACAAGACAAGACAAGACAAGACAAGACAAGACAAGACTTCTTAAAGCACAGGTAAAACCATCTAGGATAGTGCAGTTGTTCCGAACATTGGCTCACTTCAAGAAGACCAGTGGGATGTGACAGAAATAGAGAGTCCCAGACGCCAGTGCTGGAGGTATACATTCGGTCTAGGTTCAGCCCAAGCATCTGTTTTTTATCAAGCTTCCGAAGTCAATGTGAAACACATGTAAGACTGAAATCCATTTGAGGTGGTAGAAAGGACACATACAGGACCACAGTCCCTGAGTGGAAAGAATTTGAAAGCGTGTCTGCTTCCCTGATGTTTGAATACACACCCTCTGTTTGGACACCCTCCTGAGATGGAACAACACAGCATTCTAAGACAGTCACCTCTGTTTCTGGGTGGTCTGCACCCCTCACCTTGATTCTTGTGACCAATAAAATTAAATCTTCCTACCAGATAACACCTCCTTATTTATTGCACACCCAGCCTCAAATTTCTGATCTATCAAAGTGGTTGAAAGAGGTTCACAAAAGATCATGGTCAGATGGATATGAATAGACATTGTAAAATGTAAACTATAATGCCAGAAACAGTTCATTTATTACTATAGTAGGAGCCCAGGAAATATTTTTTCACTAGCTTTAAATATTTTTTTTACATGTTTCCTTCTTATATTCCAGGCTAAGCACTGCCCTCCTCTTTCCTTCCAAATTAACTACTAGATTAAGCTCCATAAAGCATAAAGCATAAAGACCCTGTTTTTCTCCCCACATAGTGTTGGTGCTGCCATTAAGTAAATATCTGTAGATCAAATGAACCCACAAGACAGAAACAAAATTCCTCTAAGTGCAGTATATATATGTAGGTATGTGTTATATATATGCATCTATATATACACATATATGTAGATGAACTATGTCTCCACAGACCTTCTGTTGGTCTCTCTCAGGCCAGCGCTCACTCCCTCAGTCTTGCATACCACTCAGTCTCCTCAATCCATGCACATATCTTAGGGGAGATATTGGAGGACGGATAGAGCTCTAAATAAATTTTCACAGGTCCACAACTTCCTAGCAATCTTTAATGGCACTTGTAGTAGAAATGACATGAAATGGCTCTCTCATTCACAATGATCTGAGCAGCTCTAAAATGAACTGAATGGCTCAAATGAATTCTGAGTCAAGCAAAGGCATTTATGTGCACACACTTTTCCCAATTACAGGTAAAACTTGGATGCTACAAGCCTGAATTTATTACTTGTCCCCCCAAAATGGTTTTTTTGAAATTTGGGTTTTTAAGTTTGAGACAGAGGGAAAGCAGAGGAGGGGCAGAGAAACAGAAGAGAGACAGAATCTCAAGCAGGCTCCACACGGACAGCAGAGTTTGATATGTGGGACTCAAACTCACAAACTATGAGATGATGACTTAAACTGAAACCAAGACCTTAACCGACTGAGCTTTAAGGCAGCCTCCCCCTTATTTTTAATAAACATGCTCCTTAAACAAGGAGGAGTCAGGGTAAATTTCCACTGTATGCTCTTATACAGCTTATTGTCTAAACCTGTTAAAATGTTTTAAGAATAATTTTTTGAAAACATTTTAAAGTCCATTTTGTTGGCTGTAATGCTATAGTGACTAAATGTAAAAGCTAAAATATCATGCCTTTGGGGCACCTGGGTGGCTTAGTCCATTAAGCATCTGACTTCGGCGCAGGTCATGATGTCACAGTTCCTGAGTTTTAGCCCTGCGTTGGGGTCTGTGCTAACAGCTTGGAGCCTGGAGCCTGGAGCCTGCTTTGGATTCAGGGTCTCCCTCTCTCTCTGCCCCTCCCTGACTTGTGCTCTGTCTGTTTCTCAAAAATAACCATTAAATTTTTTTAAAAAATAATACAACATCATGCCTTTGATCTCTTCTACTTACAAACACTTGTCTATTTGATCATATTGGTGAAAAAGGTTGCTGCTGATCTGAATCTCGGGCATTTTCTTCCAGAGCTAATCTAACACAAACTATTCCCTATCCAAGGAGTGTGGTACTTCAAACCTCACTCCCGGCAAAGCTAGACATGTAAAAATATAGAAACCACAATAATAAAAATACCTAATGTCATGATGACTAAATGGGTTAATCCCTCAAGGACAGCTAGACAACGCTTTTACATGTAAGACAGGTGAAGACATTTTATGAAATTTGAACAGCAAAAGCTAACGCACTCCTATTCTCCTCCAATTGTTTTACTCCCATCTTGCCAAACTCTACCTTTTATTTGTTGACTTAACCTTATCCATCCATCAATAATCTTCAAGAGCTTTGTTTCAAAGATGCACAATATAGATACTGCTATAAAAACCATTTTACAAATGAATCAACTTAAGTTAAAAGAATTTAAGCAATTTTTCAAGATTCTATAGCTACTAAGTTGCATAGTTAAAAACTATTATGCCAGCCAAGCCAATGCTGTGTGTATGTGCACATGCATGTGTGTATTTAAAGCCAGAGTTACCATGTTGCTAGATAAGGCTGCTGTATGCTCTTAGCCAACCCTTTAACATACCCAAATCAGATACATGACCAGCTATACAATTTTTTTAATGTTTATTTATTTTTGAGAGAGAGAGAGAGAGAGAGAGAGAGAGAGAGCGAGTGCGAGCACACAAATTGGGGAGGGGGAGAGAGAGAGGAAGACACAGAATCTGAAGCACGCTCCAGGCTCTGAGCTGTCAGTGCAGAGTCTGATGTCGGACTTGAACCCATGAACTGTCAGATCATGACCTGAGTCAAAGTCTGATGCTTAACCGACTGAGCCACCCAGGTGCCTCAACCAGCTACACAATTTGATGGGCTCCAGTGAAAAACGAGAAGAGGGGGCCTGTTGTTCAAAAATTATTACTAATTGCAAGATGGTGGCAGCACAGCCTTAAACCAAGTGTCAGGCCATGTGGAAATGCACAGATCACATACCCAAGGAGCTGGCCCTGAATGTATAACAGATTTAGTGTGAGGCACTGATAAAGATTCTAGATTAGTGTAGACATTTGACTTGACATATGAATAAGATTCTGCCTTACCAGCAAACAATCCCAAAAACTCAATGGCTTAAAACTACAGTTATTCTGATGAGGTTTTGGGGTAATGGTGGGGCTCGGAGCTGATGGCCAAGAAAGAATTCTTGAAGACTTCTTTGGTGAAAAAATGTGATTTTATTTTTTTTTTCAATATATGAAATTTATTGTCAAATTGGTTTCCATACAACACCCAGTGCTCATCCCAAAAGGTGTCCCCCTCAATACCCATCACCCACCCTCTCCTCCCTCCCACCCCCATCAACCCTCAGTTTGTTCTCAGTTTTTAAGAGTCTCTTATGCTTTGGCTCTCTCCCACTCTAACCTCTTTTTTTTTTTTCCTACCCTTCCCCCATGGGTTTCTGTTAAGTTTCTCAGGATCCACGTAAGAGTGAAAACATATGGTATCTGTCTTTCTCTCTATGGCTTATTTCACTTAGCATCACACTCTCCAGTTCTATCCACGTTGCTACAAAGGGCCATATTTCATTCTTTCTCATTGCCACGTAGTACTCCATTGTGTATATAAACCACAATTTCTTTATCCATTCATCAGTTGATGGACATTTAGGCTCTTTCCATAATTTGGCTATTGTTGAGAGTGCTGCTATAAACATTGGAGTACAAGTGCCCCTATGCATCAGCACTCCTGTATCCCTTGGGTACATTCCTAGCAGTGCTACTGCTGGGTCATAGGGTAGGTCTATTTTTAATTTTTTGAGGAACCTCCACACTGTCTTCCAGAGTGGCTGCACCAATTTGCATTCCCACCAACAGTGCAAGAGGGTTCCCATTTCTCCACATCCTCTCCAGCATCTATAGTCTCCTGATTTGTTCATCTTGGCCACTCTGACTGGCGTGAGGTGATATCTGAGTGTGGTTTTGATTTGTATTTCCCTGATGAAAAGCGACGTTGAGCATCTTTTCATGTGCCTGTTGGCCATCCGGATGTCTTCTTTAGAGAAGTGTCTATTCATGTTTTCTGCCCATTTCTTCACTGCGTTGTTTTTTGGGTGTGGAGTTTGGTGAGCTCTTTATAGATTTTGGATACTAGCCCTTTGTCTGATATGTCATTTGCAAATATCTTTTCCCATTCCCTTGGTTGCCTGCAAAAAGGTGATTTTATTAAAGCATGGGGATAGGAGGACCTGGACCCGTGGGCAGAAAGAGCTGCCTTAGGACCATGAAGAGAGACTGATTATATACTTGGGAGTTGGGGGAGGTAAAGTCAAGGGGAAGTTTCCAACGGGATTTTCATATGCCAAAGAGGACTCACATAATAATGGAGGCCTAGCTATTGTCAAGCTGAGGTTGCTTTTCCCTCTAGCAAAACATTAACATTAAGACAGTAGGGAGTTCCAGCAGGATTATTTTACTTCGCCAGTATCAAGTGTTTGTCAATGGGCTGCAGGTTATAAGGAAATTTAATCTTATATGCCATTTCCTTCTCGCCTTTGTTCCACACATCACTATGGAGGGGAGGGCGATGTTGGGGCTCCAAGAAACTAAGTGTATAGGTTTCTGTGGAGATTAGGCTGTTGAATATTGTCTTTCTTGTAATTTACTAAGATATTGATGAACTGAAGTAGACTCGTGTCCTGCAGGCCTGTGATTTCCATAAGTTAACCATTTGTTTTCCCCTTTCCTTTGCTCTTGGGCAGCCAGGAGTTCCCAAGGAATATCACATATATCCCACACTGTACTTTATCCTCAGCTTGCCTTATGGTCCCTCATCAATTCTTCACTCCTTCGTCAAAGAGTCAGCAGTGGCTTGCTAGGGTGTGGATTCAAGTCTGCTCTCTAGGTCTTTTGTTCTGAAACCAAACCTGAAAGAACAGCTACCTGGTGAACAGTCTCTTCAGGGCCATGGCAGGAGTATAGGCCAAAATATTTAAAGCCTCTGCTGAGTCACATCTATTCACCTTCCACTGGTCAAATAAAATCACACAACCAAGCTCAAGTTGGTGGGGTGATGTGGTAGAGTCCCTTCCCTAAAGAATGTTGTGAAAATTCTCAAGATAAGGGAAAGCAACCTATGTGCTCACACACGACGTTCCTCATGATGCTGTATGTCTGTAATGTGACATTCCTCACACCCTGTAACACAGACTGCCAAATCAGACCATATGTCTGTATGTTACCATGTATGGGAGACAAAGAAGTAGAAATTGTATAAAAGGCAATACCCCAATGCACTCAGGACTCAGTTTTTCGGGTACAAACCCACTGAGCCTGTGCTGGCACAAATAAAGTTGCTTCCTGGAAAGAAAAGCCTCAGTGTCATGACTCTCTGTGTGAACCTCGGTCCTGTTACAGTGAGGATGAGAATACTCATATCTCATGGAAGTGGGAAGGAAGAGTATTTGCTAAACTATCATATAGTTTATCATAGTGTACACCATGGTTGAGATGGTACTGTATTGAGAACCTAATTAGTGAATAATCTACGAAGTGCTTGGAGAAGGTTTGGTTCTTTGCTTGAGATTCCAGGCGGCCTCAAGTGCCAAAGGCATTGATTGGTTTGTCTGCATATTCTAAAGACAGTTAAAAGTCAGGAATTAGGAGGGAGAGAAAAAAATGGGCTTAAGAGAGAGAATGTAACCCTAGGACACGCAATTTGTTTCCTCTCTCTGAAGCTGAAGAGACAACTGAGTAAAGTGTGCTAAACCCTACAAGAAGGAAAGCCTGGGATTTCATTCATTGACACAATGCCTATTAAGCTGCAGAGTTTGTGGACTTACCCACATAAGACTGGGACAGAAAAACATGAGAAAGGCCCAGAAGAGTTAAGGAAGGGCTAAAGAAGCAGCCTCTACTGCTACCATCTGGCATGACAAGTTACCTAGAGGTGCAGGTAGCTAGGGCTTACATTGCATTGCCTCCTCAAGGGGGCATCTTCTGGACTAGATCACAACCCAAAAGTTTGAAGAAACAACAACCGGAATCAAGGGTAAGGAGAATTAGGGATGGGAAAGTTGAGTCCAGTCAGAGGGACTAAGGGACTAAGGAGGAGGCCACCACAAGAGCTAAGTAAAAGAACCAACAAATATATGTCCAAGGAAGAACCAGATGTTGAACACTTTTTTCACAAAAGGAAAGTAAGACCACCATTCAGTGTTAGTGCGGCATCACCCTCAAAGAGCAAACAGCCGTCAAAGTCCATGGCGATTACTGCTGAGGGAGAAGGAGACGGCTAACCTGACATTAGGTAATGTCATCTCTCCCTCTCTGTCTTCCTTATTTTGACACGAGAGAAATAAACATAGGAAAGAAGGTGAAGTTTTGTATAGCAAGAAGAGAAAATGAGACGTACATGACCCTTCTCCATTCCAAGCCCTGTTCTAGAACAGCAAGTCTCATCTATCTCTGGGGGAAGAGGAGAGCTTTAGGGAACATAGGAGGAGAAAAATTTTAAATAGGCCAGACTAAGTTATGACAGCTGAAATGAGTCTGGTTTAATAACTGAAAGTACCTGAAATGGCCTGATATAGGAATGAAATGTCATTAACAAGCACACTGTGCAACAGGAAAGCGATCTGTCAGAGCAGGTAGTGCAGTTAGGTTTCACATTTTTTTTCCTTCACAAAATTGAATAAGTATGAGAGCAAAAAAAAAAGTAGTTTCAGGGGTCAAAATCAATGTTTTACACAACAAACATCGTATCTTTTTCTTTGGAAGACCACTGAAAGGAAAGACAAGAGGACAGGGGAAGATTTCAACTCTTGAGGTCGAAGTTAAGCTTGCATAGAAAAAGAGAGGAATAAAGTGTGGGGTAGACAAACAGTTCTTTACTGTAACCACACCCACTTCAAATCACAACTGGCTGTTGGGAAGATTGAGACTAAAATACTGATGGTCATGAACAATCATTTTTATATACATTTTAAGGGAGATTCAATAGCTCCTCTGTAGGAAAACATCGCACTCACTTTTGCGTCTACTACCATATGGTATCTTGAGTTGTAGAGAAAGGGCTGGTAGAATTACAGTTGGCTTGCCAAGAATTCCCCAGGACCTGCATGGGAATGTGTCGTTCATGTAAACACCATCCAGCATGCCCTTCTCCACTGAAGACAGTTGAGAACTATAACAGCAGGTAGCCTCCCCCTCATTCTATCACACAACATATTACTATTCACTCACTCTTTCTGAAGTACACAGCAGTTAGAAACATTAGAGCAACAGAGAGAATGTATTAATGCAAGCTCCCTGCAGAAGACATTTTCCCTAGTGGCTTCTCAAACAAGATTGGGAGCCATTTGTAAGAGTCAGCTAGGTAATAATACTGCCTAACAAATCACCATAAAACCTCAGTGGCTCAATAGGAACATTTAATTTCCCTTCTCAAAAAGACTGCAAGTTGGTTGAGATGGCATTGCTTCAGGCTGCAGGTGAGTTTGTGCTGAAAGCTCTTCTGGTATCTGTCACAGAAAGAACAGTGGTTCGGTAAGTAATAGAAAGTCTACCTTCAGGCTCATAACTTGAGAGAAAACCTTAAAATAACTTGGCATAGAATAATGAAATGAATCAGAAGCTAAATGGGTAAACTGAGGCTTTTATAGCGCTAATTTGTAAAGTTGAGATAAATTATAATTATTTAAAATAATTCATAGATTTCACTCTACTGATAGAATAACACAAGAGCAGTTTTGAAATACTAAGGACTTAGTATCTCATTCAATTATTGATTCCCCATTAAATGTTGTACACGTATGAAGACCCATGCATAGTGACTAAAGAGAGGCCATGTAGTATAGGGAAAGAGAATGGACATGGATGCTGGATGTGAATGTTTAAATTATTATATAAATATTAGATTGTGTCATTATATTCCTAATGGTAGTCACAGAGATGAAAAAAGTATGAACAACAGAGCTAAACCAGGATTTAAACTGGAGTTTAAGACTTTGTACAAATGTAACCTGTGGAAAAATACTTCACCACAGTGACTCTTACCTCACCTATAGATACTGGTAAGAATCTGGGAGGAGGAAGGACAACGGGTAACATTCTTATCTTCCCCATCCAAAGTTTAGGATTGGAAAATAGAATATACCTGGAGAATATAATGCTGAGTGAAATCAGCCACCCTCACAAGGACAAACATTATAGGATTCCACTCACACGAGCTGTCTAAAGAATCAAATTCATAGAAGTAGAGAATAGAATGGTGGCAGCCAGAGGCAGGTAGGAGGGGATAAGGGGAGGAGTTGTTCAATGGGTAAGAAGTTTCAGTTATGCAGGATGAATAAATTCTAGAGATCCACTATACAACATTGTGCTTAGTTAACAACACCCTACTGCACACTTAAAATTTTGTTAAAAGGATAGATGCCATGTTGTGTTATTACAGCCCCAAATTTTTAAAGGTAGAGCAGTAGGCAAGGAAACTTTTGGATATGATGAAAATGTTTATTACCTTGATTGTGCAGAGAATATCATGGGCATCTGCATATGTACAAACTCATTATTTTATATAAACATGTGAGGGGCACCTGGGTGGCTCAGTCAGTTAAGCATCTGACTTTGGCTCAGGTCTTGATCTCACCGTTTGTGGGTTTGAGCCCCGCATCAGGCTCTGTGCTGACAGCTCAGAGCCTGGAGCCTGCTTCGGATTCTGTGTCTGCCCCTCCCACGCTTGTGCGCATGCTGGTGCGCGTGTGCTCTTTCTCTCTCTCTCTGAAATAATAAATAAATAAACTTAAAAAAAAAAAAAAACATATGCAGGGGTTTGGGGTGTTTTTTTTGTATATAAGTCATATGTCAATAAAGCTGTTAAAAATGAAAGATAGAATATGGAATTTGGAAAGTAAATATGAAAATTTTGCTTTGTTACTGAGAAAGCTGATTGGAGGAGGTGGATGAAATAAGAAGCTCTGATTGAAATGTTAACATTTCTCCCCCAGTGAGACAGATTCACCTGCCCTGTTAGGCTGAACAACTTCAGGCCTGCCTCAGTACCATCCACCATTCCTCTGGTGATTCTCCTGGCACCAGTAGGGGGGTAGCAGTTTGCACCCCACTTGCTTCCAGAAGGCTCAGAAGAATTTCACAACAGCGCATTACTTAACTCCAAGCTTGAAAATTAAACACGTGATTCCATTTCTCATCTCACAATATGCACACTCAAGTGTTTCAACATATTTGGAGATTAGACAATGATTCTAAGTGATTGCATAAACTCCAGTAGACAATGCAAACAAAATAAGCCACCCCCCCCCCATCAATTTAATATAACTTCCCTCCCCTTATCTAAGGTCTAGTGGAGATTTGAGGGAAAAAAATACTGTATGATAAAATTCAAGTAAATGAAATCCCACATGTATTATAGAACTTTTGGATTTCTATTCTACCCAGTCTCTAGGACGGCTCAATCACATGTCTAGGTAAAGGGATGGTCCCTTCTAGGGTAGCAACTGAGGCTTTTTTTTTACTGCGATGGATGCATATCTCTTAAAATCACTAAAAACAGAGTGAATTTGACTCCCAGTCTTCTATGTCCTTGACCTTTTTTAAACTCTATTTTGAAAGAACTGAGAACCTATGAGAGGGTAGCAAAAAATGGTCCAAAGAAATTATGTAGGGCTGCCACAGAAACACAGAGCATCCAATTAAATTTGAATTTCATGTAAATGATGAATAACTGTTTCAGTATAAATATGTCCCCAGTACTGCTAATAAAACAAAACACCCAGATAAGTTTGAGTTTCATATAAACATTTTTTAAAACAATATGAGTATGTCTCATTCAATATTTAGGGCAAATCTGTAATAAAAATATGTTATTTATCCAATATTCAAATTTAACTGGGTGTTCTGTATTTTTATTTGCAAAATCTGGCAACCCTACCTGTATACTCTTCATTCCAGATTCTCCAAATGTTAGCATTTTACCATGTTTATTTTATCATTCTGTCTCTCAAGGAAAAAAAATATACAAAGTTGTAAGTTGAAAACATGATGTCACTCTGCCTTCATAAAAAGTATATATTGTCTTACATAACCACAGTATAGGAAACTTAGGAATTAGGAAATTAATATTGCCAGACTAGTATTATCTAATCTCTGGCCTTATTTAGACTTCACCAATTGTCCCACCAATATCTTGTTTCTTGCACTGGATCCAGGATCTTGCACTTTTTCCAGTTAGTCTCTCGTTTTCTAGCTAATCTCATGTCTAGTTTGTCTCTCATGTTCAGCCTGGTAGAATTTCTCTTTGTCTTTCACGTTTCTTGTTTTTCAAAAATTTTCTTTGTCTTTCAGTTTTGAAGATTACAGGTTGGCAGTTTTAAAGATTATAGACCAGTAATTTTGTACACTCTCCCTCATTTTGGGTTTGCATGGTGTTTCCTTAATATTAGATTCTGATTATACATTCTTGGCAGGAATCCCTCAAAGTTCTGTATTTTTCTCAGTACATTACATTGGGGTGTCTCATTTCTTTAAAGAAGACAGAATAGGGGCACCTGAGTGGCTCAGTGGGTTAAGCATCCTCCTTGATTTTGGCTTAGCTCATGTTCTCATGGTTCATGAGTTCAAGCCCAATGTCCGGCTCTGCGTTGGGGGTGCGGAGCCTCCTTGGGATTCTCTGTCTCCCTCTCTCTTTCTGCCCTTCCCCTGCTCGCATTCTCTTATTTTCTCTCTCTCCCTCACTCTCAAAACTAAATAAATTAACATTAAAAATAAGAAAGAGTACAGAACAATCAGAGGAAACGTCTGTCACGGCACCAGTTCTTATCTACCATATCTAGAAACATAAGCAAATACCTTATGCTTTTTAAAGACTTGGAATGGTGGCTTTCGCAGTCACCTGATCTTCTTACAGTTTCTCTTCTTTCTTATCCAGGACATCCAGAACTCTTTAATGTCCTGCTTCCCTGCAAGCCTCTTCCTGTCACTCTAGTACTGGACACAGGGCTATGGTCTGCAAGATCACTTTCAAGCAGGCAATTTCAGCCTGGTCCTAAAATGCCTAATGAAACTCCTTCCTTATAAAGCCCTCCTCCTAGGAAAGGTTTCCACTTCATTCTTGCCTTAGATCTTGGTGAAGGATCACTCCCAGCAGAGTCAGCTGATACTTCTGATGTTTCCACTCCAAGTGTCACCATGGGAATGAATACCTTTGCCATGTTTTCCTATCTGGTGCCTTGCCCTTCCCCAACTTTTAAATTTTCTGAACCTAACTTATGCTATTTCAATGGCTACCAAAATATTTTTGATGTTTTTGTCCACAGAGAGTTAAATATGAATAGATTTCTAATGCTCTCTTCTGTCGAGTCTCTCACTTTGGGGGAACTTCAGCTGAGATTTTCACAAATTATCCTGCCCCTTTCCTTCTCTCCCATAGGTAGGACTAGTAAAAGAATGGTTGCATCTCAGGAATTCTACTCTTTCTTGCTTTTTGCATTACTTTCTGGCCTCCATTGTAAAATTTCTTTTATTTTTAGGAGGTCATTTATCTAGAGCTCATCCTGTTTCATCCTCAATTTTGAAGAGATAAGATATTGATGATTTGAGGTCTGCTAAAAGAATTCACTATTTAAACACATACCATCCAAGCTTAACACTTTAAGATGGAAAAACTCAAAGCTTTTCTGCCTGCAGAACAACAAATGACTCAGGTCTCAGCATGGGGTATTCTCTCTCAGCCTGGCTTAGTCTTTCCTAGGTTTCATCATCCTATTTCCATAGAGGTTTAACTAACTCCATAACTTTCTTAAACTTACTCCCCCAGGCCACAGAGAACAACTTCATGTTTCCCTAATGATATCTATATCAACTTAGTGATCATCTCATAGAGCTTGAGATCCTCTACACTGATCCTATTCTTCCCGTCTCCAATCTCTCGTTTCCTTCTTTTTGTGGTTTTAAACTATTCTTTGAAGAATCGTTCCAATAGGTCTTGCGGTCTCTATCTACAATGTTAAGAGGACACCTCTGAATGGTTCCTCTAGAACTCTTGGGGGTGCATTTCAGTGTCACTGAGATATTGTCTCTCCTTTGCTGTTAGATTTGTTTTGGTTTCAGCCATGCTTTCTTATCTAAGGACAATCAAAATGTCTGCCCTTTTTCGAGCCCCCTATTAAAAGCAGTTCAACCTAGGTGCTTTCTTTTCCCTTTCAAGTGTATTTACCCTGGCTCCCAAGATCTAATTTCCTGTGCAAATCTATATAGTCTACATGTCAATCTTTCTCATGTGAAATATCTCTTTTCTTTCAGCTTAACTATGCTATGTGTCCTGCCTACTCCCCCACCTTCATGTTATTATCTCATTGGTCTGATTCTGGTAGTTAGAGTGAAATTTATAATTTTTTTTTCTAAGCAATCCAATTCCTCCTTTTTTCCTGAGCAAAATGGATTCTTTCAGAGAGCGTTCTTTCAAAAGTCTATAAGACTTTCTAACTTTTCTAATCTTTATTGGCTTATTAGGCATTGGGCTTGGAATAAAAACACATGAAGTTGCTTTTTAAGTTTAATACAAAACAAAACAAAAACAGCCAATAGGCTGTTTATAATGAGGGCCTTCATTCCTTTTTATAAAATTTTCACCCTCCAACAACTAAAACCACAGTGTAAAACTCTGAAATTTTAAATCATACTCAAAGACTATGTAATTAACCTATCTGGAGCCAACGTGAGACCATATGGTAAGGGTTTAAATCGTGAGCTATGACAAAGCCTGTGAGTCAAAGATCTTAGCACCTCACCTCCCTCCAGTTCTTTCTGTTGGCTCTAAATTCTATTCTAAATAACATAAAAAGGGGACATCTAGGTGGCTCAGTCAGTTGAGTGTCCAACTTTTGATGTCATCTCAGGTCATGATCTCACCATTCGTAAGATAGAGCCATGAGATCAAGCCCTGCCTAGGCCTGAGCTAACAACGCAAAGGCTGCTTAGGATTCTTTCTCTCCTCTTCTCTTTCTCTCTCTCTCTCTCTCTCTCTCTCTCTCTCTCTCTCTCTCTCTCTCTCTCTCTCCCCCTCCCCCCCGTCTCTCAAAATAAATAAATAAACTTAAAAAAAAAAACATAAAAAAGGTAGAGCACTTGGGACGTGGGATTTAGTTTAGTCTACTAAACCTGGCAGAAACCACAGTCTAGTGCTCTGTGGAAGCCTGGTGTCATAACCCAGCTTGCAGACACAGATGAGTCACCAAATAAAAGCAGCAATATATTGTTCCATCTTCCCATTCCAAGAGACCAAACCAAGAGGTCTACATACTAGAATCCTGCTAGTCTGAAATAATTGTGAAAAGTAATAAAAGTGTTACTCTTCATTCCAATCTTGAGTTTCATTTGCTCAGGTAAAATCTGCTCCCGCTTGGGTCAGTCAACACTACATGCAGCGGCTTATTCTCCAATGCCTTATTGCTTCTCATGAAAGCCCAAGCAGCTGGCTTCTGGTTAAAAATTATAAGTGCATCTACAAAAACTAGACCGAATTAGTAGCTGTTTCTTATCCTAGTGGATAGTTTTCTGTCACCCATGCTGAAATCCTAAAACTGAGGTCACCATTCTAAATTATGAGTAGCCTTCAAATCTGTGCCATTTTGCTCCCCCTACCTTCCCAAGGCTGCAGATTAAAGCTCAAGATGTAAGTGAATACATAAATATTCCTTTCTTTTCTTCCTAAGAATTGATTGATAATTAAGCCCTCTAGTTAATATGCTAAAATGCTAAAAAAAATGCCAGTTTGATTACTGATTAAGCACAAGGGAAGTGCACTTAAGATAAGCAGCCATGATGGGCTTTCAAATATTCAGTCCAGAATTGTTGAGACTAACCTACCTAGTCCTTAGCATGGAGGACAGCCTCAGCTCTCCCCAAAAGGAAGAGCAGACATACTTAAGTTGGGATGGACACCTTTGAAGGCAAGCAGATCCAGATGAAAAAGTGAGAGGAAGTTAAACTAACCTTGTTTGGTTGCTCTTAAACTCACCAATCACATCAGGTGCCTCTCCTCCTTTGGGGATAAAATGGAAATCAGGAGGGAGTAAAAAGAAGCCAGAAATATTCTTCTTTTTCTCTCCCAAGGTGTGGGATAGAAAATCTCACCCATGCATGGAAGTGTGGCTCTTGGGAAATAGAAATTTTTGCCTCTAACAAACATTTCTTAATAGTGTAACAATAAAGTAAAGGAAAACATTAGCAGGGAACACTTTTTCCCCCACTCTTCATGTTTTCATGGGGAAGGACTGCCATTAGCATAACACCACTGATTTCCTTATTTATTTTTTTCCCACATGAAGGCTAGTTACTTTACTGACTGTTAAGTTTCTAAGAATAAACTTGGCTTGAAGACTTTTGGCTCCTTCCCTATCATTTCTCTTATTGTGTATTCTACTTTCTCATCTCTTTTCTCCATGGAATGGACCCCTAGTTTGGAATAAGTTCCATTTAGGTGGAGTGTATTTGCAGGTTCACTTGGCTGCATCTAAATCACATTCTCCAACAGCTTCATCAGTCATAAAGCTGATACTGTCATCTCCTGCTGTCAATATCCTGTGTCTGTCCCCCAACTGCTTCTGAACTCAAGTGGAGCAAAGAGGGGATATTGTTTATCAGGCCCCTTCAGCCCCAACAGTAATGCAGAGAAAATGTGACAGTGACTGGCATGGGACAGGCAATTAATAAATCTGTCTCCCATTTTAAGCTGAAACATCTAACATACAGACTCAAAGACCTTTTTTTTCATACCCCCCCACCCCTTTGCATATGATTTAAAGACTATTCAAAGGAGTAAAAATCAAACTCTTCTCCACTCCTTCTATTACATGGCATGTCATCAGGTTAAAATAACACATCAGTTATCTCTGGCAAACTCCTTGAGCATTCTTTTTCAAATCTCTCTGTCCATCTACATAATCTGGGACCCAACTGATAATGAGGTTTTGTCGACTCTCACCAGTTTGAGCAGGCCTAAATGAAAGAGAGGATGAGGAATAATCAGGCAATATGGTGTAGTTAATTTCTATGAGCCCAAAGACTCACAGCTAATGGGACCATGGAAGCACCAAGGGGAGTGGGTTCTTTGTTATAAAATGGGTCAAATTTGTTTTCCATTATGAGTCTGCATTGTGTAAGTCGGTGCTGTGGTACTTCTTTGTTCTGTTCACAAAGCTCCTCTCATTCCTGCTGTGATAAAACAGGAAGGTCTGTTTTCATGGAAAACAGACCGGCTTCTCAGCCTGGAGATATAACACAATGCACATCCCAATTGCGGATGTCCCAATTTGCAGCCGCCATCCCTCTCTGGACAATCCCCAGGGCCATTCTTTAATGACAGCCTTCACATATAAGAAGGGCTATTGTATGGCAAATCTACTTCTGAATAGAGCTGAACAGGAGGAAATAACTCTAAATTACACCAAATCCATGCAGGTTGGACATTAGTAAGAACTCTCAAATAATAAAACTCTTGCTGGACATGGATCCAGGTTATGACAGTATAGGATTATCCAGGTCATCCTTAGGGATACATTGACAGGAAATCACTGTGTAGAAAGCTTTAGACCTGAATAGGGTAACTATCTGGCCTAGGTGCCACCATTCACCAGTTCCCTAATCATGACAGACATCACTAATTGAGCTCAGAAATCCTACTGAGCCCAGACATGGCCACAGAATTACTCTCAGTGTTGTGCTTTAATGGTATATTAGCAATAGATCAGAGCAGACACAGGAGACAAAAACTTGGCCATCACTATTTTAGGCCTGCAAAGAAGTCTCTGAAGTTTCAGATATAGAAACTGGCATTCAGCATTTTATTATTAAATATGCTTTCCTTTGATATAATAAAGCACATTTGTGAAACTACCTTATCCTTTTAGTGTAACATATTCCAAGCAAACTGGACTATCAATAAATTTTCTGAAGATGATGAACACAAAGATCTCTAGCTGAATCCTGCCACACATTATATCCCAGGAAAAAAGGTGACAGGCGGGGTTGGGGGGTGGCTTGGGGCAAGGATATTCAAAGAAAGATCATCAGATGGAAAAAAAAAATCACTACCTAATGAGTTACAATATTTTCATCAGCTCCTATTTCAAATATTTAGCAGAAAAGAGGTGCAAGTTTAAAAACATTTTAAGGAGGTTTTAAGAAAAATGAAATTAAACAAATAAGAAGAGACGTCATTTCAAGCAGGCTTATGTCAATCACTGATTATCATGGCTAAGAATGAGCAAGCATGGACTTATGAAAACTTAGCAGAGAAAATGCAAAATGCACCCACATAATTGTGAGAGATATTCCAGTCTGGATACAGACTGCCCTAGTAGGGATATCAGAATGGTTATATTTTGTGACTCTGTTTTTATTCTCTTCCAAACTAATCATAAATGAAAAAGGGATCTATGACATAACACAGCCATGCAGTAGTCACAAGAGAGCTTATGTCCCTCATCCCTGACCAGTTCCCATGAATATAAGCCACAGAATGCAGAGGTCCTAGTTAAAGTAATGGGAAAACAAACATTTTCATGTTTTTCAAAACTTCTATGTATTACATAAATGTGTACTGTTGCACATACAAATATATGTAGCCGTTTGTAGTTTTCTACTAATGACATCATGCATCGTGACCAACATGGCCTCGAGCCAGGAAGACATAGTTTTAAAGTCCAATCAGTCATTTAATTGGTATGTGACTTTGGGCAAGTTAATTAAGTTTTATGTGTGTTACTTTGAAGTCTTTTATGACAATTCTATTCAACACTCTTATGAAGATGCTCACTCAGTGGCTTATCTGACCTAGAGTAGTGACTTAGCAAATTTATTCTACTGCTGTATTATGAAAAGCAAATAAACACACCCAATCAAGTAGATTGACTTTACTTTATTTGTAGTTTATTTCTCTTAGAAATAAATGTAAGACTGATCAAACCAGTAATCTGCTACTCCAAAACTCGGAATTTCAGCTGGTGATAGCCACTGGGAATAAAGTTCTTATAAAATACACCCTAATATCTTTGGACTGACCTTTAGTAGGACAATAAGGAGTTTACCTGCTAGTGTCTGTTTGATGTGGTTTGAAGTGTTGGGGTTCGAGCCGATGGCTAAGAAAGAATTCTTGACACATCTTCGGTGCAAAAAGGTGGTTATATTAAAGCACAGGGACTGGGACCTGTGGGCAGAAAGAGCTGCCCAGGGATTGTAAGGAGTGACTGATTGTATACTTGGGAGTTGGGGGAAGTAAAGTCAAGAGGAAGCTTCCGGAAAGGACTTTCATATGCTAAAGACTACTCCTAGGATCCTGGAGGCCTACCTATTGTCAAGCTAAAGTGGTTTTTTCCCTATAGCAAAGCATTAACATTAAGACAGTGAGGAATTCCTGAAAGAAAGTTATACTTTGCCTGCCTCAAGTGTTTGTCTATAGGCTGCAGGTTATAAGGGCATTTAACTTTATCTACATTTCCTTCTGCCTTTGTTTCCCACATCATGTTTATGGCATAAGCAATATAACACAGAGAATGAGAATCAGACTGCCTGAGTTCAAACCTCAGCTCTACCACTTAGAAGATACAGGACTTTGGACAAATTTCTTAACTGCTCTGTGCCAGTTTTTTCATCTGTAAAATGGAAGCAATTTATAAGTTTCTACCTTATATGGTTGTTCAGAGGAGTAAATGATTTAATGAATGAAAGTACTTAAGGCATTTGCTTGACATACAATTCACACCACATAAATGTTAGTAACTATGTTTACCAAACTTGTTCAATCTGATGCACACAAAATTCATTCAGGGTAAATACTGCCCCATTCTTACAATAGATTCTATGCTATGCAACTTGCTAGCAATGAATTTGTTCAGTGATTTAGGACATGTAAAGGGTTAAGTTCCCTGACATTTATTTCATCTGAAGAGGAATATCTATTCTTGGAGGTAGACCGGACATTTTTTTTTTCCCTCTCCAAAGAGGCCAAATTTCTGTGTATTGAATGAAAGAGGGAAAAAAATAAATTAAAGAAGAAAATGAGAAAGAGAAAATAATCTTGGCAAATGCCCCTGAAATGAAAACCCTTCTCTCTTATTTAATTATAACATTCATAAGGACAAAGATGTGGCCAGCTTTCCCATTGCCTTGACCATGCATTGTCAGCTTTTCACTCTCTTTCTGACTCTTCACTCAATTATGGATAGCACATATTTTAGTAGCCCTACATACATATAAAAGAAATTTCACTCTGATTAAATATTGAACATTAAGATGGTCAGGCATACGTGCAAACAAGGAAGGCCTGAGTCAGTGGGAAATCTCAGCAACAAGGAATGGTCCCAACGAGGCTATCCATTCCAGAAAAGTGACAGAGACATTTATAAAACTGCCTGAAGATTATAAATCAAATTGAGAACCCAAAGAAATTACTGTATGTTGGATATATAAATATATATAATCACGTATACACAACAATGATTCATGCCATTGAGGGACCCAGAAAAGCTAACTTTCAGATATAAATAATGCTGAGTTTCTCAGACATGCTTTTGCCAGGAGACAGGGAGCAAGGATGGAGTTCGCTGCTCATTGGTCAAACAAGCATAAAAGAACTGACCGGAACCTGCGAATTTCAGGTATTAGGGTATGCAGAATGACAACTCACGTCTAAGCAGCACTGTGCTTTCCCTCCTCAAAGTACTTAGCAAACCTGACCAATAAATCTCTCTAATAGCCCCTAGGAGGCAGATTGTGGCATTATCCCATTTTATGGATAAGCACTCTATAGAATGTAGGCTTGTGAATCTGCCCAAGGCTAGAGGCAAATTTGTCTCAGCTCCTTAGGGCTTAAGAAGCTGTGCTGTTTTAGAAAGAAGGGTGGACTTGGAGCCTGTTGAAGTTGTGAACTCAAATCTTTTATTTCAGATTTACGCTTAGTTCCTTCAACTGAAAAATGGTTTGTGTATTTTAATCATGTCTCCTAAAGAACACTTAATGTTTTAGGAAAGAAGAACCCTATGACTGCCCAATCATGTCTAAAATGGTAGCTGGTTTTGCCCATGGTAATTTCAGTTCTACATTTCCTATCATATACCCATATCACTTTACCTCCCTTACCTGCATTCTAGTTTGCGTCAAGGTCTTGTCCCAAACTACTGTGCCTAGGGCTATCAGAGAAACCTACCATGATAAGTCTACCAGCTCATTCCTCTGCTGCCCACAAACCTTTCGTGGCTCATAGGACCAAAACATTCACTAAGCAAGTGCTTTGTATTTTTTGCTGTATAGCATAGAAAGGTTATAGCAAAATGAACACTGATTAGTTGATAGGTTCATTCATTCATTCAAGCAACGATTATTTATTGAATGCCTACAAGTGTCAGGCACTTCCTGGGCACTGCAGATGCAACAGTGAATAAAACAGACAATAGTCTCTGTCCTCAAAAAGCTATATTCTAGTGGGATAGATAGATAGTATACAGATAAAAAAGTAAGATACATAACATTGTTAGGCAGTAGAAGGATTAAGGAGAAACAAAAAAGTGTCGAGAAGGGGGATATGAGGTCATGGGAAGATTATTAAAATTTTAGATAAGTTGGTCAGGGTTAAGCCAGAAAGGCAGCATTTGAGCAAAGACGTACAGAAAATGAGTAGTTATTTTGCACTTTAAATACAAAATTACCCTGTGAAGCTAATGTTATTTCCCTACTTTACTGATGAGGAAGTGGTCTAGTTAAGTCTAGAATTGCCAGATTTATCAAATAATAATGGAGTGTAGCAGGATTCTTGCACACAGAGATGGGACACTGAGGGCCTTCTTTCCAGGAAGCAGCTTTATTTGTGCCGGCATGAGCTCAGCAGTCTAAGACCCCAAAAAGGGTAAACTCCAAGCGCAGCAGGGTGTAACTTTTTATGCAATTTCTACTTATTTGTCTCCCATATATGGTGACACATAAAGTCTGATTGGATACAGTCCAAGTTACAGAGTTACATCAGAGCTATGCATAAATGTAAAGGTGTTAGAGAAACTGGTCTGGATCACCCGGCAGAAGAAACAAGCAGCAGAAGAAACAAGCAGCACTCGGAGATCTATTTTACACCAGTGGGCTCAGAGGAGATAGTTATCCAGAGGTCTGAGCCCAGAGCATCAACACCTGGGACAATTTATAGTCTCTTGGAACGTGGCAAGCAGGGTGGGAAGAAAAGCCCGGAAGAGGAGTCTTCGGGTAGGGACTGGAATTCCCCTATCAGTCCTGTCAGCCATCTTGTAACAGATTTTTCCCTATCAAAGGAGTTGATTGGGCCACGTTCCATGTTGCCTTCCTTTGTTCTGAGAAGGCCTCCACCACAATCCTTCAGGAGGGGGTCTACCATGACAGCACACTGAGTTAAATTCGAATTTCACGTAAGCATACACCATGCAACATTTGACTTACTTAGAATAAAAGCAAAAAAAAAAAAAAAAATGTATTGTTTATCTGGAGTTTCTGGCGCTGGGAAATGACAATGCCTAAAGTAATCAAGGAGATTCTTGGGGTGCCTAGGTGCCTCAGTCAGGTGAGTGTCTGACTTTGGCTCAGGTCATGGGCTCATGGCTCATGGGTTAAAGCCCCATTTAAGGCTCTCTGCTATCAGCAGGGAGCCCACTTCTGATCCTCTGTCCCACTCTCCACTCCTCCCCAGTCTCTCTCAAAAATAAACACTTTAAAAAAAAAAAAAAGATTCTCAGTAACACCAATACTAATAATGTTAAACACTTATATAGTGCTTCTGTATACCAGGCATTGCTCTGAATTAACTCAATAATCATAGTAACACTAGCTAAGTACTATTATTGTTCCCACTTTACAAATGAGACAGCAAAAGCACAGAGTAAGTTACATTATGGTTTTGAATCCTGGAACTGAATTGGGACTGGAAAAAGATTCTGTCACTTTGCTAAAGATCTAATGTTAACTTTAGAGCATTGTTGTAGAAAGGATTTTTATTCTTTTTATTTTCATTGTTTCTCAACTTATGTACTATCTAAATAGATATTTGTATTTTATGTTTATTTTGTGCATCATTTGAGCAGTTGCCATTTATTGAGCTATTATATTCCTAGATTTCTTATATCCTATCTCTAGTTCTTTTTTAAAAAAATTAATATTTTAAAAATATTATGTTTCTCAGTCAGGGGCATGCTGAGTTCAGTGGGCAATTCTTTTTTTTTTTTTTTTTTTAAGTTTATTTATTTTGAGAGCGGCAGCATGAGTCGGGGGAGGGGCAGGGACAGAAGAGGGCAGAAGATCTGAAGCAGGCTCCACTCTGACAGTAGAAAGCCCAGTGTGGGACTGGAACTCACAGACTGTGGGATCATGACCTGAGCTGAACTTGGATGCTTAACCGACTGAGCCATGCAGGTGCCCTGATTCTACTTCATTTCAGATTGGGTTTAGGCATTTGTAAGATATATAAAATAATCTGTGTATTCAAAGTCCATCTTAATAATGGAATGAAAGAATAAAAATTTGCAAGGTCTGCCCTGTGGCCATAGGCCCCTGGTCCTTGGAATGCAACTGACAAGCATCTACAGAAGGCAGAGATCAAATGCACAGAACTGTGGATAAGAAGTGTGACCATGTGATCACATGGGAGACACAGAAATGCAGACAGAGTAGACAGTTAAAAGGCAGGATGGGCTCAGATGACAGTCTCTGCATGCCCTGATAGGCAGTATTGGCTTCACCCTGTAGGCAAGTTATAATCACTGAAGTCTTTGGTCAGGGAAACTTCCTCTTTCTCCCCCTATTTTTATGATTTAGAATAATAACTGAATCACCTGTACTAAGGAAGGATTGAGCAGGTAGGTCACAAAATCTCTTTCAGGGTTACTCTTCCTTCTAGTGAAATAAAAGAAATCATCCTCACCTTCTCTTGGGGCTCCTTTTATAAATACATATGCTCACCAACTTAATGATGGTTTGACTTATGATTTCTTGACTTTATGATGGTGCAAAGGTGATACACATTCAGTGGAAGCTGAACTTACGATTTTAAAATTTGATCTTTTCCTGGGATGGTGATATGCAGTCTGACACTCTCTCCTGATGCTGGGCAGGGCAATAGCTGCCTCACCCAGTCAGTGATGTGCTCAGGAGGGTAAATTATCAATGTGCTCACCACCATTCTGTACCCACACAGCCAGTCAACAATCGATGCACTCACAACCATCTTGTACCCACACAGCCGGTCTAGTTTTCACTTTCAGTATGGTATTGCACAAATTGCATGAGGTATCCAAAACTTTATTATAAAATAGGCTTTGTGAAGAAAAATAAATAAAATAAGGCTTTGCGTTAGATGATTTTGCCCATCTGCTGGCTAGTAGAAGTGTTCTGAGCACATTCCAGGTAGTCTTGGCTCAGCTGTGATGTTTGATAGATTAATGTGTATTAAATGCATTTCAATTTATGGTATTTTCAACTTAAGATGCATTTATCAGTACATAACCCCAATGTAAATCAAGAAAGATCTGTATATTTATACATAAAGAGTCATGACCTCCTTTTAAATGCCCAATATTCTCTGTGGTACCTACAAAAATAAACTTGCATATAATTAAGTCCCTAACAGCTTTCTCAGAGAATCACAGGAATTAGGCAATGGCCCTGCATGATTAAGCACATGTTTCACTGGATGCATTACTCCATGTCTTTCCTTAATGGAATGTAAAATAAAATGGAAAACTAATTGGGAGATTTGACAGGCTCTTTCCATCTTTCTCAATCAAGAAAGAGTAAGCAACATTCGAAATAGACTTAAACAATAGCAAGGAACATTCTTTTTTTCAGCAGGGACATTTTGAAATTCATATTCCATTTGTAAGACTCTCACTGAAGTACTAAATTAAAAAAGAGTTCTAATTTCCCAGGTGCTTCATTCCTGGGAACACCTCCCTTTCTGCAAGTTGTACAGTACTCCCTTGGCATTGAATAGAGCTTGATTCATTTTACAACTATCAGAAATGCCAAGTTGAGTATTTCAGAAAATAAGAGGATAAGGACCACTAGGTAAAAAAAATACCTAGATTTTGGGTGGCATCTAATACATCTATGAAGTGAAATCAATCTGGTTCCAGTTGATGTGCGGATTTAGTGTACAAACATACACAGATTCCGTTAAACAACAACAAAAAACACAATCTAATTACAAAACAGGCAAATGTACATGGAGAGATGGCTCACGAAGAGGGAGTAAAGATGACAAAAAAGCACATTAACAGATGTTCAACATCATCAGGTACGAGAGGAACACATAGTAAAACTATAATGACTTATCAATACACACCTATAAGAATGGCTAAAATTAAAAACAGTGAAAACACCAAATGCTGGCAAGGATATGGGTAAACTGGATCACTCATATGTAAGAGGGAACATAAAAAATGTTTATGTTCAAAACAGATTTACAGTCTCTTTAAAAACTAAACATGTAACTACCTTATAACCCAGAAATTGCATTCCTGGGCATTTATCTCAGGGACACAAAAAATTACATTCACACAAAAACTTATGTATGAATGTTATTTGGCTTTATCCATAATAGTCAAAAACTAGAAAGATGAAAATGTCTTTCAACAGATGAATGGGTGAACAAACTTTGGTATATCTGTATCACAGAATACTACTCAGCAATAAAACAGAACAGATTATTGATACACACAACTATCTACATAAATTTCTGGAGAATTATTTCGTAAAAAATGTCAGTCCCAAAAGTTTTCAGGCTGCAAAGTTCCATTAATATTCTTGAAATTATGAAATTATATAAATTATAGAACAGATTGGTGGCTTCCTGTGGTGAAGTACAGTGAGGGGATGAAAAAGAAAGGGAGTGTAGCTATTAAAGTCAACATGAATGTTCCTTATAGTGATGAAAACGTCCTGTATCTTGATGGTATTAATGTCAATATCCTGGTTGTGATATTGTACTGGTTTTACAAGATGTTACCAATCGGAGAACTGGATAAAGGGCACTTGAGACTTCTACATATTATTTACAACTGCATGTGTGTCTACAATTATTTCAAAACAAAAAGTTTAATTAAAAAATAATAAGGTGCATCTCTTCTTAGCCAGGTCTACTTTCTTGCTATAGCTCCTCTTTCTCTGGCTTACAATAACTGTTAGATCCATTTGCCCCTTGAGGCCTACAGCCGGTAACAATTCCATGCTGTTTTTAGTCTTTAAAAAAAGTTTATTTATCTTGAGAGAGAGACAGAGACAGAGAGAGAGACAGAGACAGAGAGAGAGAATATGAGCAGGGGAGGGTCAGAGAGAGAAGGAGAGAGAGAACCCCAAGCAGGCTCTACACTAACAGTCCCCACGAGGTGCTTGAACCCATGAACTGTAAGATCACAACCTGAGCTGAGATCAAGAGTCGGTCACTTAACAACTGAGCCACCCAGGCGCCCCAATAATACATTTTTTAAAGCATTACTCCATCTTCCTTCCAAGACTCTGAATGGTATAAATGTAAATATGATTTTCACCGGGCTTGGCCTTGAGCTCTCAGGTGAGGCCCTTAGTGAGAGACAAGTTATGTTGTAGTTGAAAGAGCGCATAAGTGAAGGTCATGGAGCATCTGTTGAGCACCTCTTATGTATCAGGTACAAGGTTAAATGATTCTGCATGAATCATGTCATGAATCATCTGAGCTAGATACTTACTCTCCATTTCATGATAAGTATCCTGCCATCACACTGCCACACTTCTCAGGGCTTGGATTCTAGTCTAGCTTTGGCAAAAATCCTCCTGAATATAATTTTCTTCTTTCCTTTTAAGCTTTAACATTGATGTTTTATGACCAATGCTTAAGAAGCTTGTCCACACTCAAGAGCACTTTTCCCTTTGAGTCATTGTTTGTCCATTTCGGAAGTCACCAAGTTAGTGTCCCCACCTCTCTTATGATATACAAGGGTAGGAAGCATGAGTGGGGAACAATGCGCTGAGCCCGAAATCCAGGGATACTGGTGCTTAACAAACCTCCCATGTGACACTGGACAAGACATTTAAAATTGCTGATGTTCAACTTCCTCACCTAAAAATATGGCTAAAAACTAATGATTCAACAGATCCCTTTCCATTCTAATATATTATGGTTCCATGAAAGAACATATCTTTCTTTCCTTTAAATACTTTTTTTTGGTTTTAAGTTTCAATTTTTTTCTTTATTTTTGTTCTAGGGACACAGTCTTTAATTATATAGTTTTTTTTCTGTTCTCTGTAGTCTATCATTTTTTACCAAACTGTCTTTGCCAAACTCA
Organism: Panthera onca; assembly: GCF_046562875.1. Lineage (NCBI taxonomy): Eukaryota > Metazoa > Chordata > Mammalia > Carnivora > Felidae > Panthera > Panthera onca. Next base: position 20,918,511 of record NC_138348.1, on the reverse strand, counting down.
GAGAAATATATATGAATCTCCATGAGATTCTCATTGCATTTGTAATTTGTTTCCACACAGTAACATAATCAAAACTCAAGATTTGAGTGAGATTTTGTTTGTGTAATTTTCTAAAAAAAAAAATCCTTACTATCTGTTATTTCTTTTTCAAGTGATCTCTCTGAATTAGAAATTTTAAAAGAGAGAGAGATTTAGAGACCTTAGAAACAGTATTGTTTCTACTTGAATACTACCAGAGGGAGGGGGTACCTGCCTGGCTTAGTCAGCAGAGCATGTGACTCTCAGTTTCAGGGTTGTGAGTTCAAGCCCCACATTGGACATGGAGACTACTTTTTAAAAAACATTTCTTTTAGTGTTTGTTTATTTTTGAGAGAGAGTGAGTGCAAGCAGGGGAGGGGCAGAGAGAGAGGGAGGCAGAGGATCCGAAGCAGGCTCCATGCTGATGGCAGAGAGCCAGATGCGGGGTTCAAACCCACCAACCGTGAGATCATGACCTGAGCCAAAGTCGGATGCTTCATTGACTGAGCCACCCAGGTGCCCCCTGGGCATGGAGCCTACTTTAAAAAACAAAAAACAAAAAACCAGGGGCGCCTGGGTGGCTCAGTCAGTTAAGCGTGTAACTTCGGCTCAGGTCATGATCCTGCAGTTCGTGAGTTTGAGCCCCGCATCAGGACTCTGTGCTGACAGCTCGGAGCCTGGAGCCTGCTTCAGATACTGTGTCTCCCTCCCTCTCTCTCTGTCCCTCCTCCCACTATCTCTCTTTCAAAAGTAAATATTTAAAAAAAATTTTTTTTTTTTAAATCCAGCTGAAATCCTACCAGAGGGTCCCTCAATTTGGCCCATTTTCCATTTTGAACATTTGGCCCAACCAAACTGGAACACACTTCTTCACTTCTGTCTATCCATCCCATGCCACTGTAAGAAACTCTTCGTTTACTGGAACTGTTTTATGTTCTTGGTATTGTGACAGCCTATTTAAAAGAAATGGAACTTGTGTCCTGTGTAGGAGTATTTTGCTCTTGCCATTAAAAGGCTTGTACTCAGCCTGTCAGAGAAAGAAAAGCCAATCTCATTTCCATCTAATATATACTGCAGAAACATTACTCTGATATGAACCAGAGCTTGAAAATGGAGAAGCAATTGTTGTTGCTAATCAGCACAAATATCACACAGAGACAATTGCTTTTTTTTTTTTCTCTGTGCAAACAATGTGCTCACCCATTAAATTCAGGTGCACTATTGACACAAACTGATAAGAAGCTGTTCTTAGCCCCAGATGCCTCAGAAATGCTGACTTGTGTCTCCAAGGACCACAGTTACTATCTACTTCTCTCTGAAGCAAAAAAGACATGCAAAATGAAAGCAGCTACTACTTACAAAGTACATAGTAATTGCCAACACTTATTGAGTACTTATTGTGTATCAGGCACCATAAAAGGTGCTTGACATATTTCTTTTTTCCTTCTTAGAACAAACTTAAGATTTGTATACTATTATGTAAATTTTCTTAAACAACTTACCCAAGTTCACACTATTAAAAATGGCAGTAGAGGGACTCCAATCTAGTCCATTTAGATGACAAACATTGTATCTTCTCTCTACATATGAGACTGCTCAGAACAAGCTAAAAATAGCCAGCCCATGCACCCACTCAATCATTTATTCCATAGGTATTTATTGAGCCCTTAATGTAAGCCAAACATTATTCTGGAAAATCAGGATATATCACTGAAAAAGAATATAAAACCTCTGCTATTATGATGCCCGCATTATAGAGAAGGGACATAAAGAGTAAATAGACCATACCCACATAGTTTTTAAAAAAGTAATATACAGCATGTTAGAAAGTGATAAGTGTTATGGGGAGGAGTGCAGGGAAGCAGAGTAAGGGGGATGGGATATGTGGAGCATGTATGTGGTGGGTGGGGCTGGACACAATTTTAAGTTGAGTGGTCAAACTGTAAAGGTAACACTTAAGCAAATATTTGAAGGTAAGGAAGTTTGACAGATGGAAATTGCAGGAAAAGTGTTTGCAAGAAGGGGAACAATTCATGCAAAGACAATAAGGCAGGAGAGTGTCTTGCATAATTGAAGAACAAAAACAGCAAGGAAGCAGATATGACTGAAGGAGAATGAGTAAAGCGGTGAATAGCTGTAGTTGAGCTTGGAGAAGTAATGTGGGCTAATGGAAAGAATATGACATTTATTCTGCATAAGATGGGAGCCATCGGAAGTTTTGGGGCAAACAAATGACATCATCTGACTTACTTTTAGAGAGAATCACTCTGGCTACTATATTAAAAACAGAATGTAGGGGGAAACAGTGGGAATAGGGACACCTGTGAGAAGGCTCACACAGGGTGATAGCAAGTGATAAATTCTGAATATATTATGAAGGTAGAGCAAATAAAATTTCCACTGAGGTCAGATGTAGAGTTTGGGAGGAAAAAAAAAAGTGAGGGGCAGGCACCTGGGTGGCTCAATGGGTTAAGCGTCCAACTTCAGCTCAGGTCATGATCTTGCAGTTCGTGAGATTGAGCCCCGCGTTGGGCTCTGTGCTGACAGCTCAGAGCCTGGGGCCTACTTCAGAATCTGTGTCTCCCTCTCTCTCTCTCTGCCCCTCCCCACTCACACTCTCCTTCTCTCTTTCTCAAAAACAAATAAACATTAAAAAAAAATTTTAAAGTGAAATCCAGGATTATCCAAGATATTTGATCTCCAAAACTACAAGGCTAGAGTTTTCATAATCAAGTTCATAAAGCCTAGAGATGGAAGAGAATTTGGGAGGAAGATCAGAATTTCAGTTTTAGAAACATTAAGATTGAGATATCCATTACACATCCAACTGGTGGTGTTGAGCAGGAAGCTATACCTATCAGCCTGGATTTCAGGATCTTGGCCTGGTCTGGAGGTGTCAATCTGGTAGACTGTGGCACTAGACTGGAGACCAGATGGGGTCACCAAGGGAGTGAGTAGAGATGAAGAAAACAATAGGACTAAGGGCTGCACTCCAGGACAAAACAACTCTAAGGGCTTCAGAAAATGAGGATGAACCCACAAAGGAGGGTGGAAGAGAAATAACAAGTGAGATAGGAGGAAAGCAAAGAAAATAATGTTCTGAAAGCTAAATGATGAGGGTGTGTCAAGGAGCAGGGAGACCACCATGCCTAGAGTAGTAAGTGCCTCTCTAAGTCAAATGTGATGAAGACTGAGAAGAATCCATTAGCTTTAGTATCATCAAGATCTTGACAAGGACGCTGTCACTGAAGAGGATGGAAAGCCTGAGGTAGAAAATTTTACAGAGAAAAGGAGAAGGAGAACCAGAAGCAGAGAGAATAGACAATGGTTTTAAGGACACAGAATGCAAATGGAAGAGAAGAAATAGTTATAAAACTTGTGGGGGAGGGGTGCCAGGCTTGCTCAGATGGAAGAGCATGGGAGTCTTGATCTGGTGAGGTTCAAGCCCCATGCGGAGAGCACAGACTACTTAAATAAAAAAAATAAAAAAAATTAAAAACACTAAAAAAAAAAAACCTGGTGAGGGAAACAGCCTAAGATTTTTTTTTCTTCAAAAGGGGGAAAATAGCAGCATGTTTGACTACTGATAGAAATGGTCCAGCACAGAGGAAAAGGTCTCCTACATTGGAAAGAGAGGGCATAATTGCTTGATACCTTTTGAGTAGGCAGAAGGGGATAGAATCTAGTGAGCAAATAGGTATTGATTTTTAGTTAGGGATGTGGATAGCTCAACTACAGAAACAAGAGTCATATTTTGGTTGAGTCCACCGGTGGGGTGGATGTGGGTGGAAAATTATCTTCTGATTGCTTCAATTTTCTCAGTGAAGTTAGAAGCAAAGTCATACACAAAGAACAGAGTAAGAAAGTAAGAGAGTGAGTCACTAACAGTATATGGTACGGCTGCTGAGGACCTTTCAGGACACACTTAAAGTATGTGGTCATGAGTTTAAAGTGGGACCAAGCAGTATGATCCAGAAGTTTTGTTCCAGGCACAGTCGACTGCATGGGCATATCACTGGGGATGGGATGAGTTGGGTTTAGTCAAAATGTTTCTCTTGTCAAAAAAAAATTAATGAGAAACAGTCAAGGGAATTCAAGATGAATGCAAAAACAAAGTGATTATAATGACTGACCATGAAATTTAAGTCAGGAGGGAACACCACAGAATAAAAGGGAATGTGCAAAATTTATGGAGATTTAAAGATCTAGAGAAAAAGAGAGACTGGGGTTCCTTCTAGGTCTTCTGAAAGCTCAGAATTCCTCTCATCTCTTGATGTTAGATCTGGGGTGGAGGGGCATGCGTTTATGATACTTAGTAGGCAAGGCCTTATAATTTGAAACAGCATCTACCTCTGTACATATTATCCCCAGTTCTCACAGATCTAAGGTTCGGGAGATATGGAAGTTCCTTTTTTCTCTCACCTTGAACCCAGGTTAGAGGTTAGAGGGTCTAAGGATTGGCAACTCCCTCTCTAGAAATAGAATGCAATCTATAGAAGTCTATGTAAGCAAGAAGGGGGTGTGTGTGTGTGTGTGTGCGGATTCATTGTGTGTGTGTGGATTCATTGACAACAGTAAACCAGAAAATATATTCCCAAAGGACTACTCTTCTATTCCTTAAGTGAAAAGGAATTGAGTGATAGGAGAGACTTTCTCCAAGAAGACTAAAAGGTAGCAGTTTTTAGCCTTCTAGCCAAAAGTAGCTGATAATAACGAATCTTTCCCCAGCTCCCTACACGACTTTGATACTCCATAGAGCCTCCTGGGATGCACAGGATGCTGACAGCAATGGCTTATGTTCCCGTAAACCTCTTTCTTATTCTTCCTTCTCATTCAGAAGGGGAGTGGGAGAATGGCCTTCAAACAAGGTTAGTATTTCTTTCCTCTATGCCAGAATTCTGCCACTTACCATATTATTAGTCAGTTCTGGATATTGAAATATTATTTATAATTCCATTGTAAATATATAATTTATATTCCCATAATTCCATATCCTAATGTGCAAGAGACTATAATCACACTATTTGACCTCTTTACATGTCCCTTACTAATACAAAGATTACATTTAACCCATTGTCAATTTTCTTGATAAGAACACCAAAGAATTTCCTCTACTTTCCCCACTCAAAGTCCAAATAAACTGCACTTTTATAATCCCTCTGGATCTTCAGTCCCTTTCCATCCATCAGCTGTCACTAGAAAACCCTTTCAACGTTTTCTGTAACTTGAATTTGCCATACAACAATCTTAGTAATTGAATTCTCTTAGCTTAGACAATAACCCCCTTTCCTGGAAGTTTATGATAATGCATGAGACACTAGTGCTTCTAGAATTTTGGCCTCGTAAAAACACCATAGCCATTGGTGGGTACTGACAATTCAGAGTCAGTAGAGTGGAGAAAGGACTCTTTTTGAATCCCCTAGATATGGATACAAAACTCACTTTTTTGTGTTCAAAAAAGACAGAGATAGTAGGATATAAGAAGCACTGTACAAATTTTAACATGTTGTATAAAAGTTAAATTATCTTTTCTTTTTTGAGTCAGAAGCCGTGATATATAGGGAATCCACCCACTTTCCTCCTACATTTTCTACCCAGCTGCCAATACTGAAATGGTTGTCTTCCCTGTCCTTACCTTTAGTGAATTTGCTAATTTTCCTGAGTCTCATTTTGTCTCAAAAGCAAAACAGATTATATATAAACATAATATGTGTGTGTGAAAGAGACAGAGAGAGAGACAGTTAAAAATGTCCTGCTTCTTCCAGGGATGCTCCCCAGATAATCAGGAGACCTGGAACTCTGTCTAGGCTGTATCTGAAGGCAACTTGATGGGCATGGATATGTGTATGTCAGTATGTGTCTGTGTATGTCTGAAAGTCATGGAACAGAATAAGACTCCAAGCCTTGGAAGAAAGAAGGCCTAAAACATAAGATTCCATTTGCAGTATAGGTAAGGGTCAAGGACTAATAATTCAATTTGAAGAAAGGGGCTGACCCTACAGAACAGACCTGATGGAGTAAACAGCTTCAGTGAGCAATGATGAAATAATTCCCAAACACAAGTGGATACAGGATTACAAATATACCCAAAGGTGGTGGAAGGGATGCTCAGTGTGCTCAGCCAGGAAGAAGAAAGGCACACCATTGTGAGCCTAGTTACACAAGGACTGTTGATCACACCAGATGTGTCCCAAACTCTCTGCACGTCCCAAACAATGCCCGTCACAAGTGCAGAAACACCAGATCCTTCTGACTACTGGTGAGGAATAACAAGATTGCCTTCCTAGCCCTAAGAGAGAAACAAAATGATCTTTTTCCATCATTTGGAATAATGTGAAAACTGACTTAAAAGGTTTTTCTTTTAAACATTACCACTGGTGTGATATAAATACATATGGTACTCATGGCACAAGTTGTAAAATGGTGTTGCAGAGAATGTTCCTCTTCTGAAATGCATCCTCCATCGAGCTGTCACTCATGTGGCAAAAGACAACTCCAAGTGGTTTCCTAAGCAGGGTTCATGGCAGGGCTCTTGGACTGGTGGGCCAATGACCCTCCTAGTGCCACCTATTTTCTTGTGGCTGAGTGAAACCCAGAGGAAGTGACAAGGGCAGAAGTCACAAAAGGATTCAACTGAATGTTTTTTCTTCCTGTATCCCAGAATTGTAACATGCAACTGTACAAAGGTCAAAAGTGATCTCTGCTATGTATTCCCTCAGACCAGGCAGGGCTCATGGAAACCAGAGACTGGAAGTAGCCTCATCTGGTTTTCTCGGTGTGCCTAATGAATATCACTATGTCCTACACAGGCCGTGAAATGAAAAAAGATGTGACACACAGAACTAATTAATAAGAGGGAATCTGGAAGGTACATCCATTCAGAAAGGATGGATCTTAGCATCTAATAGCAGGTAGTATGACCATGTAGAAAGGAAATAGGATGTATAACAATTTAATCTGGGTTTACATTCCAGATTCTACCAGCTAGGGGAAGTTTGGCTTATTTAACCCTCCTGAGTTTCCGTTTTCTCATCTATAAAATGGATACAGCCACCCTCCTTCCTGGAAGCTTATGGTAGGGTTAAAAACTAATTGCTTGGCACTATCAGTGTGTAGTAAGTGTTGGACAAATGTTATTTCCATTCCCTGCCCTTAGTTCACTGTGACCATGGCTATATGTGAATACAATTTCCTCACTTAGAAGCCCGAAAGATCCTTCAAATGGAACCAAAGCTCTAAACTCAGGGTTTCCCGTATTAAGAAATAGGCTTTTAACATCATCTCAGTCTTTGATTATAATGTCAACTACTGTTTCCTTCTATTTAAATTGGACTGTTTCTAGGTCTCAATGAAATCAGCTCCTTCTCTATGAAACATTAATCACTTACATCCTCACCCTCCAATCGAGTGTTCCTTCCCCTTATGCATAGCCCATGCCTTTGCCTGTGTACATTTGGTTTCTGATACCATCTTGCTCTGCACTAATGTTATTTACATGCCTGTATGCATTAGGCATTGTAGGTTTCTAAATGGTCTTTTCTGATCGCTCTTTGAACTACTGCTCCCCTTCCACTTCTATGCCTGATAACAATCATTTATACTTACTACAACTTCCTATATTCTAGGGAGTGTTCTAAGTGTTTGACTTGAAAGGTACAACTTAATCCTCACAATGATTCAAGGAAATGGATAGTATTATGGGTTTTCTGACTTTTACAGATGAGGTTCTTAGAGGTTAAAGTGATTGTATATGGCCACATAGCTATAGTTGTGGAGTCAGCATTTGAACTCAGGTTGCTTCCAGAAGCCAACCCCGTAACCACTATTCTGGTGATGCAGCATGTTGAGTCAGAACACAAGCCCATCTCTTCTCCTCTCTGTCAGTCTGCAGGTGAGACTGCACAGGTAGAGTGACAGCACAGGAACACGAGTGCACAGCAGAGAACGTGTCTTTCAGAACTGAGTGCATTGGCAGAAGTATTTAAACTAAACTGTCATGTTCCCTCCCACACACAGCGTGAGGATTTGAGTCACCCTTTAGGAGCAGCAGCATGAAGCTGCAGGGAAACTGCCTCTTGCAGCACTGATTGGAATGGCAGTTCCCGGCCCAAATCTGCATCTCCCCACAAATCAAGGTAGATACCGTCTGTGCTGAGAGACAAATGATGTCAAACATCTGCTGAAAAACATGTGTACAGATTGTAACAAGCCAAGCTTACAAACAAGCACAGGCACAGATACCCCAATTACCTTGATGCTGGGAGCCCTACGGGTCTCAACTGGGTTCTTTCTGATAGTAAGGAAGTTCTTCCGTGACATATCATCTAGGCAAGGTGACTGGGATGCACAGAGAGGGGCGACCACAAGGGCAGCCCGGGAAGGCATCTTTACCGACTGCCAGGGACTATGTGCTATGGCAAGTGGTTTATACATGTTATTTTTTAAATCTCTCTCTCTAATACACATGTGTACATATATTCTACATATAATAGATGAATAATCTTTTAAGATTTTCTTTGAGTATATTGAGTTACCAAGGCAAGAGATTTTCCTATATAACACATTATAATTTACCCACTACTCCAAAGAAATCTAATAAATGACTCAGTGATCACCGGACCCTCAGGAACACAAGGCACAGACCCCTGTGCAGCTGTCATGGTAGAGGCATGGAAGAGTGCCAACACCACCACAAGCTCACCTGTCATTTTCTTTTTTTTTTCCAAGAAAAAAATTTATATATATATCAGTTTTACTCTTGAGAAAAATTAGGCTCAGAAAGCTAACATCTTTGCCAAAGGTACAGGTAAGGTGGGCAGAACTAGAAAAAGATTCAGACTCAAGTTCTCCTTGACTCTAACTTGTTCTCTTCCTACCTTACTCCAATCTCAAACAATGACCTTCATAAAAGCTTATTATATTTTCATTTATTCATTGGACAAATATGCACCTAATATGCACCATCACTATTCTAGGAGCTGGTGATCCAACAGAATATAAAACAGACATATTCCTTATCCTCATAGAGAGGGGGAAAACAAAACAGAATAGCTTGTAATTAAGTGGTGAATAAAATTAAGTGGTGAAGAAAAATAAAGCAAACTCTGGTGCAGAGAGTATAAAAGGGCATTATATTTTCAATAAGGCTGTCACGGAAGGCCCCCACCCAATAGGGCAGCATTGAGCACAGAGTGGAAGGATGCACTTCTAAAAGTATACATAAGCCATGCCAATTTGAGCATGATAAGAAGCATTTTATGCACAAGAAGCAGCAAATGCAAAGAGCCTAAGAGGGAATATATTTCAAATGTCTGAATTTGTTCTGTTACAGTAAGAACAAAGGGGCTGCTGAACCTCAATCACAATAAGGAAGGAAAAGGGTCTACAGTGCTATGATGCTATCACACTTCTAGAAAGAGACTAGAGCAGGCCATCAGTGATTTTAAATAGAAGAAAGAATGGTAGTTAAATATTATACCTTTCCAAATGGAAGAAAGGAGGCCCTGCTTGGGTCCTGAATAAATGATAGAGATACAAGAAAATCTGGGATAGAATTTGGTTCTTTGTTCAGACAGACTGGAGACATCAGACTTAGAGACATACCCTTTTTGGGGGATGCAAGGAAAGGGAGAGACAGAGGGAGAGACTGAGAGACTGAGAGACTGAGGCAAAGGAAAAGACAGAGAATGTCAGACAGAATGTTAATTTGTGTTGTGGGTAACAAATGACAGAAGGAAGAAAGGAGGCAGTGAAGAGGAGAGGGGGAGCAGGAAGCAGAGAGGAGCGGATGAGAAGGTAGGGGAAAGAAAGAAGGAAAGACATAGAAAACATCGTAAGATGAAGGCCTGTTAAATTGTTGTTAAGCCTAGAAAGGAGAAGAAATAAGAATATATGTCAGAGATGGACTTCCATACTATACCTCACAGTGCTTCCAAGTGTCTTCTGTAAGTGGGAATTATGACAGCACCTACCTCAAAGTACTGCAAATATGAAATAAGATAACTGTAGTAACATAAATAAATGGACTAAGGCTGAGGAAATTAACTCTGGTATGGGGCTGGCTCCTAGCATGAAAAAAGGGTAGAATGCTAATTCATATTTCATCCAGGATAAATCTGGTACTGAAAGTGGTCAATCCAATAGTTTACACGCAACATAGCAAAAGTGTGTCTATTCAACTGATCTGTCTATTCAAACCAAGATCCAAGTTAGTAGCTAAGAATTATGTAGGAAAGCATATATGGGAAATAAGACTCAATTTCCTGAAGAAAGATTAAAATTACAAAATCAAAAAAGTTATTAAGATTTTGCCGAGGAAAGCTAGGGTTTAGGTTGAACTTTAGTCCCAGCTGAAGAAACCAAGGCATAAACCCAGCCACATTTCTTGGCCGAACACAGAATAGTCAGGGTAGACTCACTTGCCATATTGACTTTTAGGAATTTTTCGGATACTTTCTAGATTATATCTTCATGTGGTACTGAGGCTCCCTGTGTTCCCCTAGCCCTGACTAAATGGACTGCAGGATTTGGTACTAGAAAATACATGGTGAAGCTTATCCATGATTATGGCTGAACTAGTAGGAAGACCTCGATTGATTGATTTTTATTTTATTCTATTTTTTAAAGGTCATTTATCTGAGGGGGGCACATGAATGGTGGAGGGGCAGAGAGAGGGGTAAGAGAGAGAATCCCAGACAGGCTCTGTGCTATCAGCATGGAGCCTGAGGTGGGGCTTGAACCCATAAACTGTGAGATCATGATCTGAGCCGAAACCAAGAGTCAGACACTTAACCAACTGAGACACCCAGGTGCCCCACATTTATTTTTTAACAGTAAAAATGAACAGAGCAAGTTTTCAGGGAGGTACTAAGTACCCTGTTTCTGGAAATCTCATACAGAAACTTTAGAGGCCATGTTATGACTTTGTTAACTTAATATTTGTTAAGTAGAATACAGAGTGTGGGATGGTAAGCCATGATTCAATAAAGACTATAAGGGAAGTTGAAATAAATAAGCTTATTACTTATAGGTCCTGGAAAAAGTACACCTCGAGAGGCCATACAGGGAGGTCAAAACAGAGCACAGAGAAAGAAAGCAATAGCTCTGGGGCACATAACTTTATTAGGGTCTATGGGTAGAGTGCTTTGGGGTTTCCAGATTAAATCCAGATTGCTCAATTCAAATCAAAAGAGTGGTATTTTGTTAAGCTCCATGGGGGGTCTTATGGAGTGCCCAAGGAGAAAGCTCTGGGAGGCAAGTTAGACTGTTGATCACAAGAGCTATTAGGGAATTCATATCCGTAAAGTACATGTGCTTGTGACTCTGCAGGCTGTTACCTATGGAAAATACTTGCATGAGGGGGCTGGTGTTAATTTCAGGCCCTCAAAGGCCACTTGGCCAACAAAATGGATGCCAATGCAGCAATTCCACGGAGTGGCTTAAACTCTCAACAAGTCACCTCTTTAGCAGGCCATTGTAAACATTCATACAGGAAGGGGTTCTAGTAGACTTCTGAGATAATACCTTCTAACTCTGGATAATGAGCTGAATAGTAGCCTTCAAAGTTACCAGACCTTATTTTCTAAAATCTGTGACTACTTTCTTATATGGTGACCTTCTGCAGATGTAATTAAGTTACGAATCTTGACATGAGATTAGCCTATATAATCTGAGTAGGCCCTAAATACTATCACATGTATCCTTATAAGAAGACACAAGAATATCAGATACACAGAGAGAAGTAGACAGATGTGAAAAATGAGCAGATAGACCAGCCATAGATCAGAAAAGGTCAAAAGCCAACAGCCACCAGAAGCTGGAAGAACTCAGAAATGGATTTTCCCCACAGGGAGCAGAGCCCTGCTTACATCTTGATTTTGGAATTTTGGCCTCAAGAACTATGAAAGAATACATTTCTGCTGGTTTAAGTCATTCAGCTTGTGACTAACAAGCTTTATCTAAAGATTGAGTAGTCAAATCCCATTTATGTTTTCCTATTTTCTGTATTTCCTCAAAAATATCTTAATTAAAAATGTTCTTCAGTCCAGCTGCCAGTAGATGGTCAAAGGAAATATATTTAACAGAATGAAAAACCCAAAGAGTTGGTAATTATGTAATCAGATAGATTACATGAGGTATTCAAACGACACTGCTTTCTCAATTTCCTCACAAAATATGCAGGTGTCTATGGGGACTAAGTTCTCCTTAAGCAAATACTATTCAGACTCCAAAGATCTAGCAATGTATTGAGCAAATGATATAATGTTCGAGGCAGTAGCAACACAATACATCTCTGAAAAACAACAGGAGCCTTTAAATGTTATTACCAAAAAAAAAAAAAAAATACATGACCAAAAGTGGATTATTAAATAACTAACTAAAGGGGGATGATGGGGGGGGGGGGGGGGGGCGGGGTAGAGGAGAAGGGGAGCCAGAGGGTCAGATGAAAAATCATGGTGACTTAGACTCTGCAGCTGGTATGAGAGATCCATCTTCATTCTTCAACTCACCTAGTGTATATTTTCTGGGCTCATCAGTGGGAAACTGCAGACAAGTTTTAGATAAAGACATTTCAATTAAGTCTACTATTACTTTTATGCAGAACTGGAGACAGTAAATGGATTCAAGCAGCAATGGAAATTAGCTGTTACCAGAAAGCCACTTTGCTGACTTCCTTGGAATTTTTAATTCTGTGATTTATACTTTGCTAGACCACACTTTTGATCCCCAAATATTGTGTATGTGTTTCCAAATACACTTGTATATCCCATTACAATGGTTTTCATTTGTTGAAAACATACAACATCTGGACGTGTGATGCATGTCTTATCATATTTGGGACCAGATCTAAACAAATATTCACTAACCTTTTAAAAATCCATGAAGAAGCTATTAAATAGTTATTTGGTTTTTCTAGCTAGTCTTCAAAGTTAACAGATAAGCAGTTTGAAAGAGGAAATGCTGTTGAAAAATGGAAAATAATGATACAGGAATAAGAAGGTCTGGACTTAGTTGTGTCCCTAACTAGTAGTATGGAACATACTTGGAAATGCCATGAACCTCTCTGATTACCCATTTCTTCATCTCATGAAGGAAAATAATGGACTAGCACCTCTAAAATTATTTCGACATCTAAAATTTCATGAAAATATTACTTACTCGTTTTCCACAAACTCAAAGCCTATCCCTTCCCTTTCCCTTACCCACAATCTACGACTCACCTATTCATGCCATTTTCCTATTTTCATTACAAGGGCCTATTACTTTTTGAATGGCTTCTTTGAAATGAATAAATAAAGTCAATTCAAATCACAAGGTTAGCATCTTTAAATGTTTCTTCTTTACAGTAAATTGAGTGTAGGATTTTTCATGCACTAGACACATCTCTCTCCTCATATAAAGAAACCCTTTTATGTTTTGTGGTCTCTCAAGCATTCAAAAACCATTCATTCCAAGTAGGGCTGTTTTGGCTTGTTTCATATTTCCACGAATATACAGTTATTCTAGAAGGCTTTGATTTCATTTGCAGGGATTTCCAGATATATTCAGCAACACTCAATAATGTCTTTTCCTGGGAGGATATTTAGAGTAAAGATGTAAAGACCAATGTCTCTTATAAAGATTCATTTCTCTCAGATTATTTCCCACATGAGAATAACAGCATAATTCTCATAGGACAACATTCTATCCTTTAATACAATTTTGCTGCTTCTCCTCATGTGTGGAAGATGGTCAATTAACTGATATGCATGTCAAAGAATAGTGGTGAAATTCTGAACTCAGAGACAAAACAATAGCCTTATTCTTTTACATACCTTATTTGTGAATTTGGATTTTAAAACTTTGATTTATTTAATTTTCAAATGGAGACAAAAAATTTCAAAATAGTAACACTGAGCATTTTTGAGTCTTTAACACACAGTGGGCTCCGTGATAAGCACATTATACATACCATTTCATTTAGTCTTTATAACACTACTATGTAAGTATTTTCATTTCAAAGATAAAGAATCTAAAGTTTTGAAAAGGAGGTCACAGGGACTTGGACTGTAAAATTTGTCTTAACATCTCTGATATTCTAATGATTTCTATTATCCCAAATTAGAATCATCATGTGAATGTACAATAAACTGTTCAGAAACTATTATGCTTTATTCAGATATGAAGGATAGAGATGACAAAGATAATTGTGTTGATGTTATCAACTTCAAAATTAAGTCTATGGGGATAAAGGTTAAGCTTACAGAATTTGGCAATCTCTTCAATCGACAATAATATCTGCTGCCCCCATGTGGTAAACTTTATGACTATCCTCTCTGGTATTCATCTCTCCCTCTACCAGTTAAAATATTCCTGTGCTATTCCATGTGTTCAAGGATTCCTTCTGCTTGCTCTGGAAGGAAGCAGATGAGGAATCAAGATTATGGTTGGATGGAACTTAATGACTGGTAATGTGTTAATGGTGTATCTGGGCATGTTGGTTGACTCTTTAACTTAAGCGAAAAAGAGAATTTGTTTATTAAGGAGATACAAAGGGCAATATCAATATAGAGGAGAAGCCACAGAAGGAATTCCACTAGGAAATTCTAGAAAGCCTTAGTAACAGGAATTGTTCTTCTGTCTATTCCAGGCAATGATACTAGAATGAACTCCAACCATTAATTGTATCATTGCCTCATTTAGGTAAAATATCAGAGTTCAGGAAGAGAGCTTCCAACTGATGAAACAAAGGCTATGGTCTAATCTCTTAACAGCACTAATTGGACAAAGGACCCATATGGCAGAAGGCACCTCCAGGATACTTGTTGACTTTTGTAATGGTTGACTTTTGTAATGGTGGCATTGGGCATTTTTATTTACTGTACATTGAATAAAGATAAAATTTCTCCAAAGTTTATTAAGCTCATTTTAGCATGGAAATATGAATGTTGGGCCACCAAAATCCACAAATGCTCATTTAACTATGTTATCTTACCAGCCACTGGATTTCCATTTTTAAATAATAGCTGTAGAAACATAATGCTTCTGCATAGTAATATAGGCTTCTGACAGTGTGATAATAGGAACTAGGGATAGTCACTGACTGATTTGTCAGTAACTTCATTTGGAGAGGTTTTTAACCTATGATCTCTAAACCCTATAAACAAAACTGAGAGGTTGTTAAACCAGCAACAATTATATCCAAATATTTGAGGATATGTTTGTGTGTGAATTTTTTTCTGGTTGAAGTTCACATGATTTATTGTATTCCCCAGGGAATCTGTGCTATAATTCATCTCCAAATATGTAAAATATCTAATCTATTGTGAGTCATGTATACAATAAAATATTCAGTTAGTGGCAGTTTCTGCCCTCAATAAGTTCATGACTTCTTCAAAGAAATGAATGCATATAGGTAGATTACCATACAATTTGATAAAATATTTTTAAATAAATGCTATAGAAGGAAAGCCTTCTACTTGTGTATACAATGTAGTAGTTGGTGTCAGCCCAGTACACACACCTACTGCAAAAAGAAAGTTGAACAAAATACATAAATCATCTATTTGAACACAATTAAGAGACAGCAGCATGCAGCATGAGAAAGAATGACTAAGATTTATTAGAGAAAGATCTCCATAGAAAGAAACTGATCCTCTGAAACTGGGGATATTTAATGATTCTGTCTATGAGCAGAAGGCCAAAAATTTGAGTTAGAACCCAGAAGAGCAACAGAAAAACAAAAGAGCTTTGGCAGATATTAAAGGGATGAGAAGCACATGGCTAATTATCCTCTTAGTATATTTGCTGAGCTCTAGGTCTGCTTGATAGGGGGAAGGCCATAACCTAAGCAGAAATCAAATAAAAATTTAAACAGAGAAACGTTGGAGTTTGTGATCTTTCAGAGGACAGGGTGCCATAGAACAGAGTAGGTTAGTCAAAAATCCTAGAAAGACAGGGTAAAAACCAAAGTTGACTCAGTCTTAACAGGGCTTCAGCTTAGCCTTGACTAGCACCACTCAAGATTTGATTAACATCATGAGTCACTACGCTGTGTGCCTACTGCAGGAATGGGTGAACTCTTGAGAGAGATAAGATTATCTACAATCTCTACAGTTTCTAACTAACGAAACTCAAGACTGAAACAAGGAGAAAAAAGAAGCTATAAAAGTAGACCTATAGGTGACCAAGATACTGCAGTTAATTGAAAAGAACATTAAAATCATACATTTTTTTTAAATCAAGGAAAAGATGGAGGAAAAAGATGAAGAAATTATTCCAAAACTTATGACCTACATAAATGTAAAAATTTAACAAGTTTTGAAAACCCCAAGTGAATAAATACAAAAACAATAAAAAACAAAACAAAAATTGAACCATCAACTGGTCACAACAGAACTGCTAAAAATCCAAGACAAAAGAGAAAATCCTAAAAGCTGCTAGCAAAAAACAAAACAACAACAAAAAAGATAAATAACCATAAAAGGAACAAGAATGAGACCGATAGCTGACTTCTCACTAGGGATCGTAAAATCCCTAAGAAAATAAAAACAAATCACAAATGAATCTAAAAAGAGAGGCATGTTTTGATAACTGTAGATGTAGTTTCTCACAGAGAGTTTACTGAATTCCAATACATACAAAATCCACAAAGATTTGGAAAAGCCATCCCTAGTTTGGACTACAAAGACTAAACCTGTTCAAGGTCAAACAATATCCTCTGGCCTAAAATTTTCAGTAGCCAGGAAACAGCATAAGAAGCCATCTTGAGTTCCAAAAATGATATATTCTATAATGTCTCTTAAGAGATGGTCAAGAGAAATGGTGGGAAAAACAATCTCTCAGAGGTGAATCCAAGAGTCATGGAGACCAACAGACTTGGGAACCATCCCAATGAACAGACACATTGCCCAATCAAGAAACAGTGCCAAGAATAGCCAGATGAAGCAACATTTGTCCACTGAGATTTCAGAATTTCTACGAAACAGTGATTGTTATGTGTTCCCTATTCATCATCCTTCTAAGTGATTTATTCTCCTCTGGCATTATGCATGCATAGGGCTGAACTGTATTTTTTCCCAAAAACTTTAAAACAGGAAGAGGAAAATGCTGACTTGACATAAAGCATAAAATTCTGGTTTTGAGCCTAACACCATGATCAGATGAGACTTCTGGAATGTCTTGGGGAGTGAATACACTTTGTGTATGGAAGAGATACAAATAAATGCCATCAAGAGAGCAAACTATGATACACTGCATTGATATTCCCAATGTTTCACTATTCTCAGTACCCACATATTTATTATGTGATTTTTCAACTCTTTCCACTAAAGACAGGGCATATACTGATGTTGAGCTTGGCCATTTGACTTCGTTTGGCCAATAAAACATGGACAGAAGTAACAGTATGCTAGTTCTCAACCAAGACTGAAAACCAGTGTATTTTTACACTTATTCCTCTTTCATTCTTCCACTGTCATGAGAAGAAAATGTCCCAGGTAGTCAGTCCACTGATATAATAAGGATAAGAAATAAACATTATAAACCTGGATCCAACCAACATTCAGCAACTGGAAACTCAAAACTGATGTTGTGATTACAAATTGTTCAACTACTGTTGAGTGGCAATATTCACTAAAATTCACCATATGTATACCTAGCATTTCTATTTCTTGGTCTAGACTTCAAAGTAATACACATGCATGTATACATACATACACAAACACATGCAAGTCCATTGATGAGTCTCACAAATTAATAATGTATGATTCCAAAAATCTCAAAAGAGGAAGAACCAATCTAAGATCATAGAAACTGGGGTAGCAATTACCCTTGAGAGGACATGCCAGTAGAAGAAATAAGGAACTGTTGATTTGCTGCTAATACACAGTTTCTTGATCCAGAAGCTGGTTTCTGGGTATGTCCATTTTGTGAAAATTCACTAAGTTGCAGACTCATGATTTCTGCCTTTTCTGTATGTGTACTATTCATAAACAAAATACACATGAAATGTGCTCTGGAAAGATTAATGAAAGGGAACATTCTATTTTTCTTTCACACGCTACCCCTCTTTTTGGTGCAAAAAAAATGTTTCATTATCTTATAACTTAAAAACAAAATTAATTAAAAATACAAAATTATTTATACTTTGACAAAGCAAAGAAAATGAATCAAATACACAGAGATTGCATGTATATTGAGCATTGTAAATAAGTACGTATATATGTGGTATCAAGGTGGTGAAAGAAATAAGTAAAAGAAAACTTTTCCAAAAAAAAAGCAGAGTGCTAAGACAGACAGAAAAATTATAAATATAAATCATATTAAACATACCCGAGGTATTTTATTGTGGCTAAAGGTTTAAGGTATGTCCAGCCTAAATATATCAGGCACTTAATAAAAATTTCATGAATTGATTGATAAATTGTATATGGGAGGAAAGTATCAAAAATACTGTTTGGATTTCCTGTTTTCTCAGACAATGGAGTTTCTCTGCAGCTTTTAAACTGATCAAAACTTTGCTTTAGAAGCTACCAGAGTAGAGACCAGAATTAAACAAACCAGTTAGAAGGACTGCCGTAAATTTTCGAGGCTTGAAATAATTAAAACATAATTTGGTCCACAAAAGGTCATTTTTATGGTAGTTCTTTGGCAACATTCCTAAAACAACACTATGCAAGAGCTGGCCATATCCACTTCTCTATAGGAATAAACTAAATTCATTAAAAAATAGAAACAAGAAATAAAATCACCGTTTACATAGCAAAGTCACCATAGTGTTATGTAATGCCAGATAGACCCAGAACCTTCAGATGGAGCTCAAGTGCCTTCTCTCTTAATAACGTCCTTTGCATCCTCTCCAGTTTCTGCTCCTGTACTCCTCAGAGTACAGTTCACTCTACCATGGGATGCATGTCCCACCATTGGGACTGTGAGTCAGAAAAGCCTCTCCATATGACCTGCAGCGATAAAATCCCAGTGGATCCCATTCGTGGAATATCTCTTGTATTTACCTTTTATTTTCCAAGTAGAAAACAGACTGCATCTTATCCTCTCAAAAAATGAAGCCTGAAGTTGTTGTAGCATTTTGTGTATACCCTTTCCATAGTGCATGAAAATTTCTAGAGAGATTAATTTTATCTCTTGACTTCCTTTATGATGTAAGGCAGGTTGGCAAATTCTGTTGGGTACATAGGAGTCTATCTATGGATTTTTTTCTAGTCAGAATAGATACCTGGTTCATAAAATAAAATCACAGAAGCATAGAATTCGAAGTCTAGAAGTACTCAGAGACTATCTAATGCAAAACGCTTATTTTACAGATGAAGAAAGTCAAGAATGGAATTGTCATTTGTCCCAGATGACTCTCCTAGTGACCAACATCCTAGGAAGGGGGATGTAGATCTCTGGAATACTTTTGGTGTTGGAAACATTTTTTGAAAATAATTTAACTTGGAAGTGAATGATCTCAGATTCTTGTATTAAAAAGATGTAAGCTTTTACTTTTTTTTTTGCAAACCATTGTGTGTGTGTGCGCGCGCGCTTTGACTATAAATGACTGCCTCATCTATGAGTGATATTAATTTTGTTGGCAGGTACTTTTTTGGGATTTGGCATGACAGCACTTGTGAAAAATAAAAATAAAATATTAGTGTTTACAAATATCCATACATATATGAAAACAAAGATCACATTCAGTTAAATGGAGCAGCTGAGGTATATATTTAGTCAATGTAATATTTAGTTAATTAGGAACTCTCTTATTAAAACTCACACCTGGTGGAATAATATAATTTCTGGGGATCTGCCAAGGGCTTGCAGGCCACTGAAAAGAGATGGAAATATTAGAGATCAAATTTGTTGCCTGAAATTAAAATACTTTTCAAGTATCCAGAAGCAAATTAAAGTAATTGTTAGGATGGTGACAGATGTTGAAATTTTCCACGACATTAAATGCATAATGAATATCCATTGAATGCCCAAAACTCTGAGACCAGGAAAGCACTGAGTGCCTGTGTAGCATGTGACATGCTTACTTCCTGACTTTATGATGGTTTCCATGGATGCAAGGGGACTCCATACTAGAGGATAATAGGGGAGAAGATGAGCAGCATAGTTATGGACTGAGTGTCTGTGCCACCTAAAATGTACATGTTGAAGCCCTAATCCCTAGTCTGGCTATATTTGGAGATGGAGCATCTAAGGAAGTAGTTATGGTTAAATGAGGTCACAAAGTCAGAGTCAAGATCTAATGGGATTGTGTCCATATAAGAAGAAACACCAGAGAGCTTGCTCTTTGTTGACACATACTGAGGAAAGGCCATGTGAGGACATAGCAGGGAGGCAGCCATCTACTAGCCAGGAAGAGAGCCCTTGCCAGAAGCTGACCCTGCTCTGGAGCTGGACCTAGGGCTTCTAGCCCCCATCACTGTGAGAAAATTAATTTGTGTTGTCTAAGCCACTTGGTTCGAATCATTTTGTTGTGGCAGCCCAAGAAGACCATAGAGACACGAAAAAATGCTTCTGAACCATCAGTGTATTCTGGTAGATACATGAACTTTAGAGACTTGGAAGAAAGTAAGCCAAAAACAAGAAAAATAACAATGAGATCCCAAAAGGAGCAACAGAGATAGAAAATCTTTGTCAATAATGCAGTGGTGGAATATGATGATGTGAAAGAGAAGAGGGATGTCTGCCTCTTTAGATTTACACATTAGGTCTAATGCACTTCCCTTTCGAGGAATAAATTACAAAATTAGGTATAAGAACCACCAATGAGGAATTATTGAGTTGTTTAAAAATGCATGTTTCCAAGGTTTGCTTAAACTTAGATAGTCTGCTACTGACCCGGGAATCTGTGGTATTCGGTCTGAAACTGTTGAATAATAAAGTTTGATACCTGGTATAGTAGGGTGTAGGAAATGTCAATCAAAGGAAGGTTTCATGTAATTTACCTTTCAGTTTTATCACTAATTCATTCTATTTAAAATATTTTGAAATGAATTAAAAATTACATATAAAATAATAAACCATGCTTTGAATGACACTAAACTTCAGTGAAAACTGAATCAAGATTTAAATTAACAAAACCCACCCAAGACATCATCGTTAAACAAGAATACATGTAAATATCCTAGATTTGTACTTGAAAAAATATTTCAAAATTTCAGACTTGGGAAATAGCCTATTGGCTGAGATATTTTTTACTTATACCAGGACTCCTTTTTAGAAGCTATGGCTCTGCAATCAATAGATACTGTGATAATGATGTCCATTGGCAAGTGGAACTTGAATGAACTTGTTACCCTTGTGAAATGAACATGCCATGCAGTACAATGTGATATCCTAAGCTAATCACAAAGCAGAATTTTTTTTGTCCAGGATTTGCATGAGCAGAAATATCTTTTAATGCAACATTTTAGAATCACCTAAGCCACTATAAAAGAGTATTTGTATAATATGCTGTGTGTGTGTGTGTGTGTGTGTGTGTGTGTTGGTAAGATATGGAAGGGAGCCTGTAGATTACAAGGAAAACCTGGAATTTGCTTGTAATTCTGAAAGATGTATTCTTAGAAATCTTTTCCTATTCTCTCCTTTGAGCTACATTATTTTTTAATTTCAACATCTGCCTGTATGCCTTATGGGGTTTGGTCTTGTCTAGTGTTCTTGGCACTTTCAAGAATTTCTCTTTATCTTTATAGTTCAGGAACTGTATGAAGCTATGATTAGATATATCTTTTTTATCACCAAGTCAACCTGCCACGTGAGCTCTTTTATTCTGACAAACCATATTTAATTTTAACTTAGGGTAATTTTTAATAATTTCAGCTTAGGGTATATTCTTTATGTATTTCAAAACTGCCTCTTCTCACCTCTTCCTTTGTGGGAGGCTTCTACTGGATGTCCTTAAACTCACATGCTTGGTCTGCTGAGTCCCCGCAGATCTATTCTATAGGTCTCTTACATTTTCTCTCATATTTTATGTCTTCACTCAATTCTGTTTTTTATATTAATATATTTCTTCTACTTCACTTTCAGGCCATGAGTGTATCATTGGAAATCCAGTTTCCTTTTTCAGATGTTGTATTTTTGAGCAGCACGTGAACATCACTGTCCTTTGTTGGATCATCTTTTCGTTTCCCTTGTTCAATACTTCCATTTCACTTTTTCTATTAGTTTGACTGATCTCCTTTGGTTGTTACTCTAAAGAAATATCAACATTTTTCATTACTGGCTCATTTGGGGTACATCTGGCTGTTGTACTTTACGAGGTAATGGTTTCCTCTGGGATGGAACGGTTGGTATTATAGGAGAAAAAAGTTAAAATCCCCTTTCTGGGCAGCACAGAAGAAGCCTCCTTATTCCTCACATAATTCTTTTTTTTTTTTCATCTTATTTATTTTGAGAGAGAGAGCATGTGAGCAGAGGGGGGGCAGGGAGAGAGAATCCCAAGCTCATGACCCAACCGGAGAGATCAAAAGTTGGACACTTAACTGACTAAGCCACTCAGGCACCCACCCTCCTTCTGATCTTCATGGCTAGGGAGAACCTGGCTTACCTATGCAGCATGTCCTTGAATCTCAGGAGCCAGGGAAAACCTTATTAAGTTACCCTATGGTAGGGTATATTAAATGTGTACATGGCCTTCTAATAAATGAGTCTCAGACTCTTTAGCAGCAGGACTGTATTAATTTCCTACAGCTGCCAAGATAAAGTCCAAAAACTAGAGGGCTTAAACAACGGAAATTTATCCATCACAGTTTTGGAGGCTGAAACTCCAAGATCATGGTATTGACAGAACTGATCCCTTCTTCAAGTTGGAATGGCACATCTATTCCATGCCTGTCTCCTAGCTCCTGGTGGTTTGGTGGCAATCTTTGGCATTCTTGGCTTGT
Organism: Panthera onca; assembly: GCF_046562875.1. Lineage (NCBI taxonomy): Eukaryota > Metazoa > Chordata > Mammalia > Carnivora > Felidae > Panthera > Panthera onca. The sequence continues at coordinate 20,895,619 of NC_138348.1, read as the reverse complement.
TGACAGATCGTCCCAAACTCTGCCTGTATCTTCACACAGCTTTCTCCCTATTTGCTTATCTTCCTCTATGTCCAAATTTTTCATTTTTATTTTTTTTTTGTTTTAGAGGGAGAGAGAATGTAAGCAGGGGGTAAAGAGCAGAGGGAGAGAGAGAATCTTAAGCACCTCCAAGCTCAATGCAGAGCCCAACATGGGGCTTGATCCCATGACCCTGGGATCATTACCTATGCCAAAATTAAGAGTCAGACACTCAACTGACTGAGCCACCCACGCATCCCATAAATTTCTCATTTTTAAAAGGACATGATCATATTGGATTAGGGCTCACCTTAATGACCTTATCTTAACTTGAAAACCTCAAAGACTTCATTATGAAATAAAGTCTCATTCACAGGTACAGGGAAGTGAGGACTTCAAAATCTTTTGTGGGGGGCACACAACTCAGTCCATAACAATAACTGTGCTTTGGTTTTTTTGTATGTTTTTGTTTTTTTCAAATCGCATCTTGCTCAGAAACGCAATATATAAAACAGGTAAAATCGAGCAGATCTGGTTAAGTGATGGTGGATGCAAAGCATTGTTGACCCTGACTTTATCTCCCCATACAGTCCATGAAATCCCAAGATGTGTGCATTTTTCACAAAGCACAGTTCAAAAATGGCTATTGGACAACCTCATTTTTAATAGTTATATGCTAAACCATTGTATGAGAAAGTCATAATGCATTTTAAGAATCTGATATTCCTAGACTTTTCAATCTTTTGTGCTTTTTTTCAATCTTTTATACTTTTTCACTATCACAAACAACATGGGGCTAAGCAACTGTGAAGGTAACTTTTTGTGTACATTATTAATCATTTCCTTAGTGATGTTTCCTAAAAACGAAAATGTTTTTTAAGTACTTATGTTAGCAGATTAGACCAAATTGCAATCTCCCCCCCTCCCCCCCCAAAAAAATGTTCCAACTAATTCTCTTTCTAGCTTTATACTGTGTACTTTTAGGTTTAGCTGGCCTTCATCACAGAATATTGTGTTTCAAGATGGAGTTGTTTTCTTCCACATTAAGTAGAAGGAAAGCACTGGCTTTACACAGGCCTGTCCCAGCCCTCAAAGTCAGAGTTTATTCACACTAAAAGGAAGTAGGTTTGAAGAATTGAGAGGAGAGGGATTAGGCAGAGAAGGTGCCTCTAGGTATAGAGTTCATTTTACTAATGAGGCACTTTGGGAAAACACCAAATGGTGGATGACGCAGTGCTGCAGGAGGGCCCGGGGGCCTAAAAATGGGAAGCCGGGGTGGTTTCCACAGAGGCTCTGGCTGAGGCCCTGGCAGACGCATCTGGGCCCAGGCCTGAGACAGTGGAGCTCATGCAGGCAAGGTTGAGGACAACGACTGGATGCCCATCACCAAGCTGGGCCATCTGGTCAAGGACATGAAGATCAAGTCCCTGGAGGAGATTTATCTCTTCTCCCTGCCCATAAAGGAATCTGCGATCACTGACTTTTTCCTGGGGGCGTCCTTCCAGGAAGAGGTCTTGAAGATTATGCCTGTGCAAAAGCAGACCTGTGCTGGGCAGCTGACCGACTTCAAGGCATTTGTTGCCACGCAGATAACAATGGTCTCGATGTTAAGTGCTCCAAGGAGGTAACCACTGTCATAGTTTCCTAGAGGTGCAACAAATTACCACAAACTAGATGGCTAGAAACAAGACAAAGTTATTGTCTTACAGGCCTGGAGATCATAAATCCAAAATCAAGGTGTTGGCCAGGGTCAGACACCCTCTGAAGACTCTAGGGAAGAATCCTTTCTGGTCACTTCCTAACCTCTGATATGGCCGGAAATCTTTGCCATTCATTGCCTTGCACCTTCATTAGTACCAATCTCGGCCCTCTTCAGTACATGGCTGACTTCCCTCTGTGTGTTCAAATCTCTCTCCCCTTACAAGGGTATGTTACTGAATTAAGGGCCCACCCTAATCCTGCATGGCCTCATTTTAATTTGATTACATCTACAAAGACTCTTCTTTCAAATAAGGTCATATTCACAGGCACCAGGGATGAGGGACTGAATATATCCTTTTGGGGAAGCACAATTTATTCCACACCAGGTACTAACTGAATTCTAGGGCAAAGGTGGGTGCCTAGGTTGGGGGCTGTTGTGAAGAGAAGTCCAAGGGAATCCTTTAGATTAACCTGGCCTTCTTCAGTTTCATATAAGATTTAACCTCTTTGTGACCACTGATCCTTCTCCAAATAGCAGCCTGGCTTGGAACCATTTTCGGTGTCAAAGAGCCACCTATCACTGCCACTGTATACATCATAAAGATAAACACACATTTTTTTTTACACTGTCACAGAAACTAATCGTATCCAGGGATGCTACAGGATCCTGCAGTGCGTTCTTTGCAATCACTGGGCCATTTCAATTGTACTAAGTGGTCTGCACAGACAGGAGTAGCATGTGCTCATTAAGATAAGTGACACATTTAATTATAGACTCAGAAACACAGGTTTCAGTACACTCTGTGAGGAAGCAAATCACATTTCATGTACCTGCCAATACAAACATAAACCCTTAATCACAGTCAGAACAATGCATTTAGAGTAAAACCATTCCAGGTTCTCCATTTCACTAATCTATGGCTTTTTTTTCCCTTCCCAGAGGTTAGTACTGCTTATAGCTGAGAAAGAGAAGTCAGAATTCCAGCCTCTTGTCAACAAATATTTACTGAGCAAGAGCTATGTGCCAGGCTCCATTCAGGGTTCTTAGAATACATCAGTGAAAAGCAAAACCAAAAAGCAAAACACAGATACAATTTCCTTCTTTATGATGCTTATGTCCTACTTAAAATCTTCATTGATTGTTTTCATTTTTCTATTTTTGTTATTAATTTTGGATGACACCTCATTGTAGTTAGTTGAATTTTTAACTGGAATCAAAATGTGTAAGTATCAAAATGTTTTATGTTGGAAGAGCCTAATATCCTCCCTTCCTTCCTTCCATCTTTTCCTTTTATAATTTTTTTTGATGCTTATTTATTTTGATAGAGAGAGACAGACCGACAGAATGCAAGTTGGGGAGGGGCAGAGAGAGGGAAACACAGAATCCAAAGCAGGCTCCAGGCTCTGAGCTGTCAGCACAGAGCCTGACACGGAGCTTAAACCCACGAGCCGTGAGATCATGACCTGAGCCACACAATCAGACGCTCAACCAACTGAACTACCCAGGTGCCCCTTTTTTCTTTTCTCTTCTCTTCTCTTTTCTTGACTCTCAAAAGTTGTATGAGCTATAACCAAGATACACTGGCTACAGGGAATAAGTAAGGTCTTTGTCTTTTTCCTGGTATCTTCCATCAGGCCTCAATGGAATGCTCTTTCTGAAGTGTAGTTTTAAAGGCATCTATCCCAACTATTTTAGTGACTCCCTGTGTAAGGCACCAGCCTTATTCATAGATTTAGAGTTTGATTTCTAAATATTCTTTGACTTTCTCAGTCAGAAAGAAAAAACTGGGACAGATCAGTGTGCCTCTATCACAGCATGACATTTGATTTAATTTTCTCTTATATTTTACTTTATTTTAATGCTGCTTATGAGCCCCATTTCTATAGCTCTAATTGTAACACCATGAAGGCAAGAAAAATTTCCTTCTTTAATGCCTCTATTCTTCATTGTAAATACAGTTCCATTCATACTGTAGATATCAAATAAATACTTTTAGAAAGTGATATTTTCCATTTGGCAATTCTTAGGATTCCATAATTATGCACATTTTATCAAATGCACTTATATTCTCTTTCCCAGTGCTAAACACAAAATACATATTTTCTAATGCTCGTAAGTTGCAGAGATTTTTAAGGCTTGAAGGGAACTTCCAGCAGCCAAATCTCAGCCCCACTACACTCATTAAATGCTTGGATCTCCCTGCTTCATGTTTCTGTTTGAACTGTCCCTTTGTTAGAAACTTGGTTCACAAGTAGCTCTGTTTAAACTGTTTGTCTTAACCTAAGTCAAAAGCTGTGTCTCTGTAACTGTCATTAATGAGTCTTAGTCAAGGATAGGTACTGGTTTCACCTTGTGTGGTGGACAGATTATGAGGTGGTCACTATAATCTCTGTCTCATCTTCACTCCTGTGTGTAATCCCCTTTCCTTAAGCATTGTAGGGCCTGTGACTTGCTTCTAACCTGTAAAGTGTGGAAAAAGTGACAGAATATACAAGATTATGTGTACATAATTATATCACTTAAGATTTTAACAGCCACCTTGGAAGAAGTATCTCTCTCCCTTGCCGACTTTGAGAAAATAACCTGCCATTGGGAAGGTCCATGTGGCAAAAACTGATGGTGCCTCAGGCAAAAAGTTAATAACAGATTGAGGATCTTAGTCCAAAAATATACAAGAAATGGACAGCAGCCAAAATCACTTGATCTTGAAAGTAAATCCTTCTTCAGTCAAGCCTCTGATGAGAACTCAGCCCCAGCCAACATCTTAATTGAACACTTGTGAGGTCCTAAAGCAGAAGACCCAGGTAAATTATACCCAGCTTCCTGACCTAAAGAAACTATGAGATAATAAATGTGTGTTGTTCAAGTCACTATGTTTGTGGTAATATGGTCACACATTCATAGATAATGCATACACAACATATGCCAACTCTGGGCATTTAGTTAAATTTCCTGAATCACTGAGGTTAAGAAGGATTCTGAAGTCACATTTGGTCTCAAAGAGAGTAAGTGCCATAAAGTATTAGCAATGTTTTCAAGGAGTACATTTATGAGAAGTAATACACCGGACATTTATCCACCACTCTAATTCACACTCTTCACAATGAGAAACAACAAGTAATATGTTCCACATATAAACTCTTATACTCAAGATCAATTCCATGGGCAAAAGGCTGTAAAGTGAGTGATCAGAAAAGAACAGGGGTGAAACAGGCTACACATAAGTGATGATGCATAATTGTGTGAAAGAACGTGACTGCAGGAAACTGTCCAGTTTGAAGGGCTCAAGTACCAGTCTAAAGGACTCAGCTGTTCCAAGACTAAAGCAAATGGTGGCTATGGAAGATACCAATCCAATGTTTCCAGGTCTACCAATGTTTCAATAGAAGCCGAATATTTTAATGTTAATGTGAAACTTCCCACTTTTTAAACACTGACTACTTTTTATACACAATTAATTTTCTCACCATTTGAGATGCACTATCATTGAACAACAAGCTTCTACTGATGTGCTTTCTCTGCAGAGTTTGCAGTCCTACCCAGTATGCGATACTGATGTTGCCAACCCCATTTCATTTCTGCCCATATGAAAGGCAATTACAAGCTTATATAATTAAGTGGGATAATAAATATCTAAGGATGAATCACATGGAATACTTAATTTCAAGTTAATGATACTGAAGGCAAGACTCTCCCCTCAATTAGTTTTACGCACATACTTGCAGTCAGTGGGAATTGTTTGTGAATGTATGAAGTTAGTCCCAAGAACTGCCAAAGCAGATATCATGATACATACATGGTAGTTTATAATCCACACCAGTCTTTTTTTTTTTTCTTTTTCAGTGATCACCAAAATAGTCTAATTTAATGAGTTTATCATTGTCTAGACACTCTGAATAACTAATCGTATCTCCAGTCTGTTGGCAATATTGATGGAGCACAGATCCTGGCATAAACTTTGAAGACCAGTAGGAAAAGAAGCACGTTCCTTGACTCCACTTACAACTTTAGTGGAGATTATGAATATAAGACAGAAAAGAAAACCACTCTGATTATGTTACTGGTTTATCACATGGGCTGACCTCAGAAGAATTTTAACAGAAAATAGCTCATTCTTTCCCTCACTGTTCTTATACATTCATTCCGTGGGATAATTATTTTGGCTCTAGTGAATTATATATATGAGTGGTCCCAAAGCCTTTCTGGTATACAGCTAATAAATGAATAGCCTCTTTACTTCGGCATAGACACTGAAAGTGTAGAAATGACTGATGCCGGCAGATGTAGCCTTGCAAGTTCTTAATGGAAGTTCTAGCATATCACTGTGGAATGTGGAGAAACTTGGTAGCTATTGTTTTCCTGACCTTTGGGGCATCTGCTGAAACCAAAGGAAAAGTTGTATTTAGCATCTGTTACTAATGCAATGGAGGTGAATATGAAAACATGTGATATTTTGAGATGAAAAAAATTATTTAAACCTAGAGGACAGAGTCTATCTGGATCCAGCTAGATACCTAATAAAATCACACTCTATTAGAGTATACAATGCATCTTTAAAACCTCATACAAATCCTATGAAAATGTAAAATGGAATTTAAAACAGCTAAAGAGTAACTGTGTTTAAACCCCCTTCTAGCACAACTCATTATCTCGGGAAAGTGTTGGGCCTTTCTTATACTTCTCTGTACAATTTCCTCATTTTAAAAATAGAAATAATGACAATAACTTAACATTTAAGTGATTAATCTATTCTAGGTGCCATTCTGTATATTTTACATGGATTATATAATTTAGAACTCATCACAGCCTTATAAGGTATAACATACTACCATTAGTACACCAACTTTGCTAACGATGAAAACGAAGATTAAGGTGACTAAATAAGTTGTGGCCAAGATCTTGCAGATATCTGAACCTCAGAAGTTTACTTCTAATGCACAAGATCTTAAGTATTTTAACATATTCCTCACCTGCTTTGCCTGTGATTAAACGTGATAATGCCTATAAAGTAATAGGAACATAAAAGATTCTCAATTTATACTTTATTTATGAATTAGGGGTAATAATCTTCAACACAGGAAAATGTAGAAAGACTGAAGAGTTATTTTAAAGTAAAGGTGGGGCGCCTGGGTGGCTCAGTCGGTTAAGCGTCCGACTTCAGCTCAGGTCACGATCTCACGGTTCGTGAGTTCGAGCCCCACGTCGGGCTCTGTGCTGACAGAGCCTGGAGCCTGCTTCCGATTCTGTGTCTCCCTCTCTCTCTGCCCCTCCCCCGTTCATGCTCTGTCTCTCTCTGTCTCAAAAATAAATGAACATTAAAAAAAAATTAAAAAAATAAAAAATAAAAAATAAAGTTAAGGTGACTACTGATGTATTTCCCATATTATCTTGTCCAAATATTTTTCATACCAGTATATTCTCTCTTTTTGTCATCCAAGACCACTGTTTTGAGGCTTGCATCTTTAGGGCCTCCTGTGATTTGGGTATTAATAGCCACAGGAAAGAGATGTTCTTCCTGCTCCATCCTCTACTCACCTTGGAACTGGAGAATAGCCCTTGGGATATACAGAGCCAAGGTCATGTGGTTGCTCCTAATAGCCATGCTATTTACAGTTGGTTTCTTTTGCTTTTAATGAGAGGAAACTCCTCTCCAATGTGAAAAGCAATTCTCCATGGATCCTGCCTACAGAGAAATGACATCTAGATCTCACTGCAATTACAAATGGGAAGCTAGTTGCCAGTGAAATTTCAGAGGACTTAACAAGGTTATGCTGACATTGAAATTTAAGTTGGTCCTTGGCCTCCCCTCTAGGAAAACAAAAACAAAAACAACAAAAAACCCACATGGTCCTTTGGGGGAAATCAGGGGTTGTAAGTAAAAAGGCATTCTTTTCTGCATGGTTTCTTATCTGTGACACCAGCACCAATACATGTTGATCAGACTACAGCAAATTCTTGTGTCCATTCTTGATAAATCATGAACAGCCTAGTTTTCTAAACAAAAAATTATTCTTATATAAACTAAATAGCTTGACTAGAAAAAAAAAAGTAACAGAAAGGTATGTACATATTATTGTGTGATATGTCCAATAGGTGAAGTGAGAGATTCTTTACAGATACTAAATGCAAAATGAAAAAAATAGAAATTTAAAATGATGGGGTGATATAGGACATTTGTCATTGTAAAAGAATTTGCAATTATAACTATAAAGAGTAAGGATACTGACAACATGAATTCAAAACCTAAAACAATTTTATGGTTGTAGAAATTTTCATGGAGGTAATTTAGATACTGGTTGCCTTGGGGTGCTTGGGTGGCTCAGTCGGTTAAGAGTCCGACTTCGGCTCAGGTCAGGATCTCACAGTCCATGAGTTCAAGCCCTGCATCGGGCTCTGTGCTGACAACTCAGAGCCTGGAGCCTGCTCCAGATTCTGTGTCTCCCTCTCTCTCTGCCCCTCCCCTGCTCATGATATGTCTCTCTGTCCCAAAAATAAATAAAAACATTAAAAAAAATTTAGATACTGGTTGCCTTAAAAATTGCTATAATAGAGTTACTTCTAATAGATGGTGTTTTTTGTTATGTAAATGCTACTCCCCGCAGGGGCTCAAACTCCCAACCCTGAGATCAAGAGTCACATGCTCCACTGAGACTGAGCCAGCCAGGCATCCCTATATTATGGTACATTTAAATCGCAAACCATGTAGTGTGAGCTTTTGTGGGCACACACACATCTGTCACACTCAAGTTCAATGTACAGAAGCTGAAGCAACCATGGTATAGTGGGGAAAAACTCACAACTCAAAAACAGTAGACTTTGGTTGGAGAACAAGTTTTACTCCTCATTACTCGCACTTAGAAAATTTACATAATTATACAGGCCTTGTTTTACATTAAATGATTATAATGCCTACTTTGTTGTTCTGAGAAGTATAATGAGATGAAAGATATAAAAGTACCTAATGTTGTATCTAGTTTATTGTAATAGTAGTTTCCATATCTTTCCTGCAGAAAATGAGGGCAAAGATCCATTACAAATCAAGATTATTTATCCCTCTTCATAAACAATTCTAAAAAGATAACATATTGTGTAGTTGGTGATTAAAATGATTTGTAGTCAGACATATTTGAAAACTTAATAATGTCTAACACTTATATGGCCCTCATTAGTTCACAGTGTTCTAAGTACTTTACATATATCAGTCTATTTAATCCTTACCACAAACCTATACGGTAGCTTAGTATTATTATTTTACAAAGAAAACTGAGTCATGAAGAGATAAAATCATGTTCCCAAGATCCTACCTTAGACCAGTGTTTAAAATTTTAAAGCCTCTGTTTCTGTCTCTAAGCTGGGTACAATAACATACCAACTTTTAGGTCGATATTAAATGTGAAACTATACCCAAATTTTGTGGCATATGGTAAGAATTTAATAGTATTAACTCAAAACAAATTCTTAAGATTACAAAAGTGACCAGAGGCTAGACAAAAACATCAATGATTGAGTTTAGCTGCTAGAAACAGACACCAATAACAACATAGGCTTTTAGAAAGATGTTCTTTTTTTCCTCTCTGTAATGAAGAAACCAGAGATAGGCAGTTCAGACTTGATTTTAAGTGAGCAAACTAGGAATCCTGCTATGCTTTTTCAAGACCATGCTTATCAGCTTATGGTCACAAGATTGCTGCTCGGATTCCAGCATCAAGTTCAGATTCCAGGAAAGAAGAGAAGGGGCAAAAATTCAAAGTTTGTGACACCTGAGCATGCTCCACTTTAAAGATTTCCCAGAAGGCCAGACCAACGACTGCATTTTATTAAAACTTTGTTGCATAGCCAACATGAGTGGTTCATGAGTGAAGTGAGAGAGATGGTTATTAGATAGGCAACAGGCAGTTCTTGTCACCCAAAGTTAAAAGAATTGATTTCAATGTTAAATGTTAGTCAAAATTCTCTAAAGTCTCCAAATTTATAGGTAGACTTAAAAATGTAAAGCCAGGGGCCCCAGGGTGTCCAGTCGGTTAAGCGTCTGACTTCAGCTCAGGTCATGATCTCATGGTTTGTGAGCTCGAGCCCCACAGGATCTGTGCTGACAGCTCAGAGCCTGGAGCCTGCTTCAGATTCTGTGTCTCCCTCTCTGACTGCCTCTCCTCCGCTCATGCTCTGTCTCTCAAAAATAAACAAACATTGAAAAAGGAATTAAAATAAAAATGCAAGGCCAAGGGTGGAGAAGTTAAGATGGCAGAGAAGTAGGAGGACCCTGGGCCCTCCTCATCCCTCAAACAGCTGTATTGAGGCCAGATCACTTGGAAGACCCAGGAAATCGATCTATGGACTGGCAGAAGGATCTCCACAGCTGGAAGGAGACAGCATGGCAGGTGCAAGGTGCATAATAAGTGAATTGAGGGAGAGAAACATTGCAGTGTCACAGAGGGGAGGGAAGCCTTTCCATGGAGAGACAAAAGGAAGGGAAAGAAAGAGGGGTTTTAAGAGTACAACATCAGGTTCACACAAGAGGAAAATCTCTCGGGAACAAGGACTGGGGAGTGAAGAATACTGAGTGTCACAGGTATTTTTACAAAAGGCATTTGGAATCCAAACTCAGGTTATGGAAGTGTGTGACCTTCTCTAGAGTTGCAGCTATGGCGCACGCTCCTGGGGAGAAAGAGGGATCTGGCCCAGGAATGCAGAGTTTGGTGTAGTGATGGCCAGGACACACTGGGAGACAACATTCCCCTTCCTGGAGTAGTTTTTTGGAAGAGGGTATATTGCTTCTCCAAGGACAAAAGACCCTGTAGGTTCCAGCAAAAGGCCTTTCATTGGCAAGGGACAGAGGCACACCCAGAGAGCATAAAATCTTTTTGCTGCTTTTAGTGGTGCTACACCATAGATTCTGTGTACTGTGCAGATGTGGGACTGTTTTTCTGCAACAAAGGACATCAGAAACAGTATGGATAGGCTCTACTCCAGAGGAGGGTGCTGTGTTATCTTAAGTCTTCAAGTGTGAACCCCAGTGACTGGCCAAAGAAAAAACACAGCAGAGCTGTGGCCCACAGCATGCTGATGGCCCTCACTACCCCATGAGGGCTGCGTGGACAGCGGGGTGGGGGGTGTGAGATCCCCTGTTCAGGGACGAGAGACTGAGGTGGCATCACTTTCTCCCCAACACAGTGTGTGACTTCAGAGAAGAACACAGTGGCCCCAGTGGAGGCAGGACTCACTTACACCAAACCCTGACCCTCTGTGCCTGTCAACTGCTTCTTTGCTTGGGCAAGACTGACTCTGAGCCAATGCAGTGGGCCTCTCCTCCAGAAGACCAGCACAGACAGTACCACATATGCACCAAGTGTACTGAAAATCAAGTGCTTCAAAATGATACCTGCAGATCTAGTGGAAATAGTAACAGGCTTATGTTTTGTTTTGTTGTCTTTTATTTCTTTCTTCTTCTATTTTTCTTTTGGAATAACTTCTTGTTTATTTCCTTTCCTTCCCTCTCTCTCTCTCTCTCTGATCAGCCTTCTTTTTTCTTTATTTTTCTTTATTTTTATCTTCTTTTTCTTTCTTTTTCTTTGGAAGCAGCCTTATGGTTTTGTTTTTTTTTTTAATTACCTTTCCTTTTCTCCTTTTTTGGGATCAGGCTCCCCTCCCCCTTTCCCCAGGCTTATTTCAACAAACAATTCAAAGCACAAGAGTTAAAGGTCCAAACACTCAACCACTACAAGCAAGGAGGAGCTCTGCAGAGGACTGACCAATGGAAAAGAGCAGCCAAAACACAATAGCAGAGTGCACATAACATATATCAGAAACACTTCCTGGAGTGCCAGGCCCTGGACAGTGTATGATCGCTTTTTAATACAGTAGTACTCTCAGGTGCAGGACACTTACCAAACTTTTAAAACACATAAAACACAGAAACTTAGCCAAAATGACAAGACAGAGGAATTCTCCCCAAAAGAAAGGTCAAGAAGAAATCACAGCCAAAGAATCGTTCAAAACAGAAATAAACAATATATCTGAACAATAATTTAGGACAACAGTCATAAGACTACTAGCTGGGCTTTTAAAAGGCATAGAAAACACCAGAAAAACCCTTAGCACACAGATCAAAGACCTAAAAACCAAGCTGAAATAAAAAATGCTATGACTGAGATGCAAAACCAACTAGATACAGTCACGACGAGGACAGAAGAAGCAGAGGAGAGAATAGATGATATAGATGATAAAGGAAAATAATGAAGGGGAAAAGAAGAGGGCAAGAAAACTATGAGATCACAAGAGGAGACTTAGACAACTTAGTGATTCTATAAGGTGAAATAATATCCATACCACAGGCATCTCAAAAGAAGCATGGGAAAAAGGGGCAGAAAGTTTATTTGAACCAATTACAGCTGAGAACTTTCCTAATCTGGAGAAGGAAAACAGGCATTCAAGTCCAAGAGGCACAGAGAAATCCCCTCAGAATCAACAAAAAAAGGTCAACAACATATCATAGTGAAGCTTGCAAAATACAAAGATAAAAAGAATTCTGAAAGCAGCTAAGGACAAAAGGTCCTTAACCTACAAAGATAGACACATAAGGTTAGCAGCAGACCTGCCTACTGAAACTTGGCAGGCCAGAAGGGAGTGGCAGGAAATATTCAATGTGATGAAAGGGAAAAATATGCAGCCAAGAATTCTTTATCTAGCAAGGCTGTCATTCAGAATAGACGGGGAGATAGTTTTCCAGACAAACAAAAACTAAGAGTTTGTGACCACTAAAGTAGTCCTGCAGGAAATTTTAAAGAGCAACACTTTGAGTGGAGGAGAAAAAAAAAGACCAAAGCAACAAACTACAAAGGACCAGAGAACATCACCAGAAACGCCAACATTACAGGTAATACAATGGCACTAAATTCACATCTTTCAATTAGCACTCTGAATGTGAATGGACTCAATGCTCCAGTTAAAAGACACAGGGTATCAAAATGGATTTAAAAAAAAAGATCCATCTATATTCTGCCTACAAGTGACTCATTTTAGACCTAAAGACACCTGCAGATTGAAAGTGACGGCATGGAGAACCATCCATCATGCTAATGGATGTCAAAAGAAAGCTGGAGTAGCCAGACTTATATTAGACAAACTAGATTTTAAAACAAAGACTGTAGCAAGAGATGAATAAAGGCATTATATCATAACTGATGGGTCTATCCATCAAGAACATTTAACAATTGTAAATACTTATGCTCCCAACTTGAAGGCACTCAGATATATAAATCAATTAATCACAAGAATGAAGAAAACTCAGGGAGCCTGGGTGGCTCAGTCAGTTAAGCATCCGACTTTGGCTCAGGTCATGATCTCACAGTTTCTGAGTTCAAGCCCCATGTCGGGCTCTGTGCTCTCAGTTCAGAGAGTGGAGCTTGCTTCAGATTCTGTGTCTCCCTCTCTCTCTTCCCCTCCCCGACTCATGCTCTGTGTCTCTCTGTATCTCAAAACATGAATAAATCTTTAAAAAGATTTTAAAAATGGAATAAAGAAACTCATTGATAATAATACAATAATCATAGGGAACTTTAATATCCCTCTTACAACAATGAACAGATCATGTAAGCAGAAAATCAACATGGAAACAATGGCTTTGAATAACACATTGGACTGGATGGACCGAACATACACTCAGAATATTTCATCCTAAAGCACAAGAAATACATACTCTTCTTGAGTGCACATGGAAGATTCTCCAGAATAGATCACATACTGGATCATGAATCAGCCCTCAACAGGTACAAAAAGACTGCAATCATACCATGCATATTTTCAGATTACAGTGCTATGTAACTAGAAGTCAACCACAAGAAAATATTTGGAAAGCCCTCAAATACATGGAGGTTAAAGAACATCCTCCTAAAGAATGAATGGGTTAACCAGGAAATTAAAGAAGAAATTTAAAAATACATGGAAACAAATGAAAATGAAAATACAACAGTGCAAACCCTTTGGGATGCAGCAAAGGCAGTCCTAGGAAGATGGTATATTGCAATTCAGGCAAGAAGCAAGAAAGGTTCCAAATACACAACTTAACCTTACACCTAAAGAAGCAAGAAAAGGAAGAGCAAATAAAGTGTAAAGCCAAGAGAAGGAGGAAAATAATAAATATTACAGCAGAAATAAATGATATCAAAACAACAAAACAAAAACCAGTAGATCAATGAAACTAAGAGCTGGTTCTTCGAAAGAATAAAAAAAAATTGATAAATCCCTAGCCAGACTTATCAAAAAGAAAAAAGAAAGGACCCAAATAGATAAAATCATGAATGAAGGAGGAAAGATCACAATTAATACCAAATAAATACAAATAATTATAAAAGGATAGTATGAAATATACATGCCAAAAAACTGGGCAATCAGGAAGAAATGGATGAATTCCTAGAAACTCACAAACTACCAAAACTCAAACAGGAAGAAATAGAAAATTTTAACAGGCCTATAAACAGGAAAGAAATTGAATAAGTTATCAAAAATCTCCCAACAAATAAGAGTCCTGGGCCAGATGGCTTCCGGGGGCATTCTACCAGATATTTAAAGAAGAGTTAATTGTTATTCTCAATCTGGGAAACCTGTTCCAAAAAACAGAAATAGAAGGAAACCTTCAAAATCCATTTTATGAAGCCAGCATTACCTTGATTCCAAAACCAGACAAAGACCTACTAAAAAGGAGGATTATAGGCCAATATCCCTGATGAATCTGGATGCAAATATTCTCAACAAGATACTAGCAAATCGAAATCAACAGTACATTGAAAGAATTATTCATCATGATCAAGTGGGATTCATTCCTAGGCTGCAGGGCTGGTTCGATATTCACAAATCAATCATTGTGATACACCACATTAATAAAAGAAAGGATAAGAACCATATGATCCTGTTAATAGATGCAGAAAAAGCATTTTACAAAATACAGCATCATTTTTTATAAAAACCCTTCACAAAGTAGGGATAGATGGAACATACCTCAACATCATAAAATCCATATACAGAAGACCCACAGCTAATATCCTCAGTGGGGGAAAAACTGACAGCCTTTCCCCTACAGTCAGGAAAAAGACAAGGACACCCACCCTCACCATTACTATTTTATACAGTACTGGAAGTCTGACTGAGCATTCAAACAACAAAAAGAAATAAAGGGCAAACACATCAGGAAGGAAGAAGGCAAACTTTCACTATACTCTATGTAGAAAACCCAAAAGACCACCAAAAGATTGCTAGAACTAATACATGAATTCAGCAAAGTTGCAGGATATAAAATCAACACACAGAAATCTGTTGCATTTCTACACACCAATAATGAAGCAACAGAAAGAAAAATCAAGGAATCAATCCCAGTTACAAATGCACCAAAAACAGTAAGATACCCAGGAATAAACCTAATTAAAGAAGTAAAAGATCTATACTCTGAGAACTATAGAAAGCTTATGAAAGATATTGAAAACAATACAAAGATATGGAAAAACATTCCATACTCACAGATTGGAAGAACATTGTTAAAATTACATTACCCAAAGCAAATGTAATCCCTATCAAAATACCACCAGCATTCTTCACTGAGCTAGATAAAACAATCCTAAAATTTATATTGAACCACAAAGGACCCTGAAAAGCCAAAGCAATCTTGAAAAAGAAAAAACTAGAGGCATCATGATTCCAGATTTCAAGCTACATTACAAAGCTGTAGTCATCAAGACAGTATGGTACTGGCACAAAAAAAGACACAAAGATCAACGGAACAGAATAGGAAACCCAGAAGTGGACCCACAACTATAAGGCCAATGTATCTTCAACAAAGCAGGAAAAAATATCCAATGGAAAAAAGTCTTTTCAATAAAGTGTTGGGAAAATTGGACAGCAACATGCAGACGAATGAAACTGGACCACTTCCTTACACCATACATAAAAATAAATTCAAAACAGATAAAAGTCCTAAATGTGAGACAGGAAATCATCAAAATCCTAGAGAAGAATATAAGCAGTAACCTCTCTGACCTTGGCCCGCACAACTTCTTACTAGTCACGTTGCCAAAAGCAAAGGAAATGAAAGCAAACCTGAAATACTGGGACTTCATCAGGATAAAAAGCTTCCGCAGAGCAAAGGAAACAATCAACAAAACTAAAAGGCAGTCAACAGAATGGGAGAAGATATTTGCAAACGACATATCTGATAAAGGGTTAGTATCCAAAATCTATAAAACAATTATCAAACTCAGCACCCAAAAGACAAACAAGTCAGTTAAGAAATGGGCAGATGACATGACTCTTTTCCAAAGAAGTCATCCAGATAGCTAACAGATACAAGAATAGATGCTCCACCTCACTCATTATTAGGGAAATAGAAATCAAAATCTTGATGAGATACCACCTCAAACTTGTCAGAATGCCTAAAATTAACAACACAAGAAACAACAGGTGTTGGCATGGATGGGAGAAAGGGAAATCCTCTTGCACCACTGGTGGGAATGCAAACTGGTACAGCCACTCTAGAGACCAGTATGGAGGTTCCTCAAAAAACTACAAACAGAACTACCCTCCAGTCCAGCAATTGATCTAAAAGGTATTTACCCACAGGATACAAAAATACAGATTCAAAGGGATGCATGCACCTCCATGTTTATAGCAGCCTTATCAACAACAGCCAAGCTTTGGAGAGAGCCCAAATGCCCATTGACTGATGAATGGATTAAGAAGATGTGGTATGCATGTGTACACACGCACACAATGGAAGATTATTCAGCCATCAAAAAAATGAAATCTTCCCATTTGCAATGACATGGATAGAGCTAGAGTGTATAATGCTAAGTGAAATAAGTCAATCAGAGAAAGACAAATATCATGATTTCACTCATGTGGAATTTAAGAAACAAAATAGATAAACACATGAAAAGTGGGGAGGGCAGAAAAAAGGATAAGAAACCACAAGAGACTCTATAGAGAACAAAATGAGGGTTGATGGAGGGAAATGGATGGGAGATGGGCTCGATGGGTGGTGGACATTAAGGAGGGCACCTGTTGTGATGAGAACTAGATGTTGTATGTAAATGATGAATCACTGAATTTACTTCTGAGACCAATGTTGCACTGTATGTTAACAAACTAATGTATTAATAAATAAATAAAATTAAAAACTGCAAAGCCAAGTGTTTTTTGTATTCAATGACATAATTATGAATCTTTATAAATAAAAACATTTTAATTTAAAGTGTATTAATTATAATAAAGTCCCTAAGAATCCTGTATCATTTTCCTAGGGTTGCTGAAATAAAGCACCACAAACTGGGTAGATTAAAACAACACAAATTTGTTGTCACATTTCTAGAGGTCCAAAATCCAGTTTACAGGTCTAAAAGTCCAACATCAGGGCACCTAGCAGTCTCAGTCAGTAGAGCATTGGACCTTTTTTTTAAATGTTTATTCATTTCTGAGAGAGAGAAAGACAGAGCATAAGTGGGGGAGGGGCAGAGACAGGAGACACAGAATCTGAAGCAGGCTCCAGGCTCTGAGCTGTCAGTACAGAACCCAATGAGAGGCTTGAACCCATGAACTACAAGATCATGACTTGAGCTGAAGTCAGACCTTAACCAAATGAGTCACCCAGATGCCCTGAGCATGACTCTTGACCTTGGGGTTGTGATTTTGACCCCCCTGTTGGGTGTGGAGGCTACTTTTAAAGTAAGCTATAAATACAGAAGAAATAAAGAAATGAAATAAAATTAAATAAAATAAGGGCCAAAATCAAGATGTCAGTAAGGTTGGTTCCTTCTGTAAGTTCTGAAGGAGAATTTGTTCTATGCCTGCCTCCTAGGTTCTGGTGGTAGCTGGCAATACCTACTATTCTGTGGCTTATAGACACATCACTTCTAAGTCTGCCTCTGTCTTCACCTAGTTTTCTCTACGTCTCTGTGTTTTCTCCACTTCCATTTCATATAAGGACACTCATCATTGGATTTAGAGCCCACCATAATTGCAGTTTTTGCAACTGCATA
The DNA here is from genome assembly GCF_046562875.1 of Panthera onca. Lineage (NCBI taxonomy): Eukaryota > Metazoa > Chordata > Mammalia > Carnivora > Felidae > Panthera > Panthera onca. Next base: position 20,877,880 of record NC_138348.1, on the reverse strand, counting down.
ACTGATCTCATCTTGAAATCCTTAACTTATACATCTGCACAGACCTAATTTCCAAAATGGTCATATTCATAGACACCAGAAGTTACCACTTGGACATAGCTTTTTTAAGTTTATTTATTTTGAGAGAGAGCGCAAGCAGGAGAGGGGCAGAAAGAGAGAAACAATCCCAAGCAGCCTCCGTGCTGTCAGCACAGAGCCCAACATGGGGCTCAATCTCACAAACCATGAGATCATGACCTGAGCTAAAACCAAGATCAGATGCTCAACTGATTGAGCCACCCATATGCCCTAGACATAGCTTTTTGAGGCCACTATTCAACCCACTATATAATCAAAGGATAGAACGAAATGGTTAGGAGGGTCATATGCATAGAGTGTGAAGACCTTAATAGCTAAGACTGGAATAAGGCAGGAGTAAAGCCAAAGAGAAACCATGGCATGACTCCATTGATAAGCAGTATCTGGTGATCATCACCATCCATCAACTCTTACAAGGAAAAAGTACCTTCATCTGATTCCCAGTTGTCCACGAGATTAATTTTTAAAATTTTTTTTTAACATTTACTCATTTTAGAGAGAGGGTGAGTGGGGAGGGGCAGAGAGAGAGGGAGATACGGAATCCAAAGCAGGCTCCAGGCTCTGAGCTGTCAGCACAGAGCCTGACACAGGGCTTGAACCCACAAGCTGTGAGATCATGACCTGAGTCAAAGTCGGACGCTCAACTGACTGAGCCATCCAGCTGCCCCTCAATGAGATTACTTTTTTAGCTTGCTCTAGACGAACAGAAACAGCAAACATGCCTTCATGTCAGTGATTTTTTTTTTCTTTCTTTCTTTGTTTCTTTTTTTCTGTCAGAACAGCACTAACTCCAGCATGGGATGGCCACCTCACAAGATCACTCTAAAGGCTGCTTTGATAGAAACAGCTATAGAAATGTGGTTAATAGGTTGGTAGTCTTTTCTTTATAAATGACAAATTCTTGGGAGTTCCTATACTAGGACTTTGCAAACACCCTTGTTTAGAGGAGCCAGTGAAATGAGCTTTGTGTTAAAAGCCCATTACCCTCTCTACTTTTTTTTTTCTTCTTAGATAGAAGCATGAGTTCAAGAATTATTTTCATTTTCTCTTAATTGAACTGTAAGAAAAGCAATGGCAAAGTTCCATGGAAAGTTCCAAACACTCTTAAATGTTAGTGCCCTGAAATCAATGGAAAATGATGAGACTGTGACCAGTGGAGAAACCTATGCCTATTCTAACAGGGAAGGCATGACTCAATTACCCTTATTATCCTAAAGGATTAATTCAAGGTTCTGGGTACCCAGATCTTCTAAAGGTTTTTCTAAAAGAAGCCAGAAATTCTGGTGGTTTTGTTTTGTCTTTTTAATTTTTTTAAGTTTATTTATTTATTTTTTGGGAGAGACAGAAAGAGCAAGCAGAGGAGGGGTAGAGAGAGAGAGGAAGAGAGAGAATCCCAAGCAGGCTCCCCACTGTCATCACGGAGCCTGACGAGGTACTCGAACTCACAAACCATGAGATCATGACCTGAGCCAAAATCAAGCGTCAGACACTCAACTGACTGAGCCACCCAGGCACCCCGGTTTTTGTTTTTTTTATAAATAATGTGATCATTCTCAATTCTAAAATATTGGCAATTAATTAGAAATACTTTTTATTTTTTAAATTGTTTTAAGTTTATTTATTCATTTTGAGAGAGACAGAGACAGCACGAGTGGTACAGTGAGAGAGTGAGAGAGAGAGAGAGAGAGGAAGAGAGAGAATCCCAAGCAGGCTCCCCACTGTCATCACGGAGCCTAACAAGGTACTCGAACTCACAAACCATGAGATCATGACCTGAGCCAAAATCAAGCGTCAGACACTCAACTGACTGAGCCACCCAGGCACCCCGGTTTTTGTTTTTTTATAAATAATGTGATCATTCTCAATTCTAAAATATTGGCAACTAATTAGAAATACTTTTTATTTTTTAAATTGTTTTATTTATTCATTTTGAGAGAGAGACAGCACGAGTGGTACAGTGACAGAGAGAGAGAGAGAGAGAGAGAGAGAGAGAGAGAGAGAGAAAGAGAATCCCAAGAAGGCTCTGCACTGCCAGCATAGAGCGCAATGCGGGGCTCGAACCCTGAAGCCATGAGATCATGACTTGAGCCAAAACCAAGAGTTGGACGCTTAACCAACTGAGCCACCCAGGCGCCCCATAGAAATACTTTCTATTTTTTAATAATTATTGAGCTTGGTCCTGTGAAGACCAAGCAAAAATTGCAGGGGTTAAATTCAATGTATACTCTCTGCCCACCCATTTACAGGTGAACACACAGAGATATGTGTTTCTCGGGGAAAAAAATTCCAATTCTAAATTATAAATCCAGACGCATGCATGTCAAGGAGACAATGACACCCTTGTCTTTAAGAAAATCTCCAGCACATGGGTCTTTCTGAGTTCTGCATAACAAGGCCATTTCTTGCTGAAGGAATATTTTATTATCCAATCTTACATTTTGATTTGTTTATGAGTGCCTTGTTGTTAGATGTTTGCTTAAGACTTTTCTTTTACAACTGTGGTTTGATATGAAAATGAGTTACATAGATCAGCCTGAGTACTGTTAAAGTCATTTTGAGGATCTTTTTTTTTTTTTTTTTTACACTTTATGTTTGGTTGGTAAAATAATGCAATTGTCAAAGCCTCTGGGACTGAGTTAAGACCAAAGTCTTAAACAAGTCTTCCTTTCACAACTTACCAAGTTCCATATTATATTCAGAGTCTCACTGGTGATATATTTTTCTTTAAAGATTAGTCAACCTGAATTTTGGTGGTACAAATGGTGTCTGAAATCTTGCAATAAAATTCCCTGGATTTCTTGGAAAAGTCCTAGGTCCTGTTGTATGTTCCCTCAAGAAATGAAGGGAAAAAAACGAAACTCTTCAAACTTCAGAAATTAGGGTACCCTCTAATACCTGTGCCAGGTGTTAAAAAGACAAAACATTCAACTCTGCAATCCATCAACAAAGTTTTTATTGAATGATTAATCTGTGTTCAGTTTGTGCTAGGATCTAAGATATCATTTATGTTTTCTATTCTCAAGTCCTGAACCCTTGGGAAAGGGTTTCAGAACTTCCTTAGTGGATAATGTATATCAGGGGTCTCTATACCCAACCTTTCTCATTCTTACCACAGAAATAAATGTTCTGACCACCCTAATGCTCTAACTCAGAACTCCTACACTTACAAATACTGGAGTTCTGCCCATTGACTATTGAACAGTGATAGACTCCATTGATAACTTCAGCCTGAAGGTGCCCAGGTCAACTCAAACTTTTTATAAGTTTCCAAATATATATCCAACTAGATGGTATAAAAGTATTTTAAAGAAGAAAGAACTATAATAGGATTCCATTGTAACATTTAGTTAAGGAATAAGGTTATCCATAATTCAGAAGAAAGGTTGAGAATGGGATACTGTAGGAGGATAGTAGGGTTAAAGAGGCCAGAAGTTCCAGGTTCTTGCCTTGGGGTATTTTGCTCTTCAGACTCACAAGATTCTAAAAGAACAGAAAACCCAAGAAATTAGAGCAAATTAATGTCAATTCCCAAGTTGTTTTTGAGCCTCAATGCATCAATGAAAATCTTGGGTGAGCCGGATGGGACTAAATAAATGAGCCTAAGGGATAAATCCAAATTAGAATCTAGGTACACACTGCCTGCCACCTCCAACAGAGAAAGAGGCAGAAACAGAAATCCATCATTATGTTTGACTCTTTACAGCCCAGGGGTTCCATCCATTCATAAATACAGCCCAATCAATGTTCTGAGTCTCCCCAATCAAGACAGAGCTTCCTCAGCTTGGAGAGAAGTGATGATGGGATGATGAGAGAATATACAGAAGGTCAGGAAAGCGTGACTTTTTTTTTTTTAATTCTCAAGTTAGTTAACATACAGTGTAGTCTTGGCTTCAGGAGTAGAAGGAGTAGAAGCCAGTGATTCATCTCTTACATATGACACCCAGTGCTCACTTTGAAGAGTGCCCTCCTTAATGCCTATCACCCCTTTAATCCACCCCGCCATTCCCCCACCATTTCCCCCACCCCTCATCAACCCTCTGTTTGTTCTCTGTATTTAAGACTCTCTTATAGTTTGTCTCTCTGTGTTTTTATCTTATTTTTCCTTCCCTTCCCCTATGTTCATCTGTTAAGTTTCTCAAATTCCAGGTGAGTGAAATCATGATATTTGTCTTTCTCTGACTGACTTATTTCACTCAGCATAATACACTCTAGTTCCATACACATTGTTGCAAATAGCAAGATTTCATTCTTTTTGATTGCCAAGTAATATTCCATTGCACACACACACATCTTCTTTATCCAGTCATCAGTTTATGGACATTTGGGCATTTTCCATAATTTAGCTATTGTTGATAGCATGAAAGCATGCCCTTTCTTAGATATGAACACCATTTTATAGACTCTCTAAGCTACAGTAATACATAGTCCATATTTTATGGGACAGTCCCATATCATGCAAGTATACTTCTTAAAAAGAATGAATCATGAAATGTATAACAATATGATTTCATATTTATAGCCTACATTTTTTTCAAAGAATCAAATGTACAAATCTGAAAATTCTGTATATTAAAACACATACACATTTAAGAAAATGCATTTTCTTGGTATGTGAAAAAATAATGTCAACATTGCCATCACTGCGAGAACAATAGCAAGCTCAAAAGACAAGAGTACTGATGAAGGAAGGATTAACTGTATGAGAGACACAGCCAATTCTAGGAGGTGTCACTGAGAAGGTTCTACCTATTTTGAAGGAGAAGTAGGAGTTGAGAAGACAGATGGGGCAGAAGGAGAAAGGCTTTCCTGTCAGAGAAAACATAATGCTCAAAGGCTTATTAGAAAGGTACAACAGCATGGTATGTTTGAGGGAGGGAAAACAGTTGCTCTGTATAATTTCATGTCTTGATAAATGTAAGGAGAAGGAGTGGGGCTTATATACTTCTTTCTATAAGTGAATAAACCCAAGATTGTATACAGCTCCTTCACAAAAGCCTATTTACTATATTATCTCTGCTCTGTGTTTTGATTTGTTTCTCCAAAAACTCAAAAATGATTAGAAAGCATTTTTTTTCTCCAGTGAGAATCTAATATTTCTGGCTAGGTTAATAATCTGCATTATCTATGGAGAACATTCTTACAGGAAGCCAGTGATGGCTAATCACCAGCAGGAGGGTATTCTGTGAGTGGCCCAGGCCTGCAGCTTGCCATACTGAAAAATAATGATGGTGGAAAGTTAATTACTGGAGGAAAGGGAGTGGCCAAGAGGCCCTGAGGCACAAAATAGACAGGACCATGTTTAGGTTCTTTGGGACAGTGGGAATCTCTCATTATTTATGCAATTATTCCACCGGAATTTGCCCAGCACAGCTTGGTAGTGCAAACACTGAACACCGGAGGAACCAAACAAGCGAAATAGATTAAGACAGCTATGTTCATTACAATTCAGAACAAGTGTAAAGTTATCCCAGAACATTTTGCAATGTGTACCTACTCCATACACAAGATTAAAACAAATACCTTGCATAGTTTCAATATTAAACTTAAGTTAAAGGAATCTGGGCATTGGCTTTAGCAGACTACATAATAGCAACCAGATTATTATTCTAGAACTTTCAAGACTGATCCAGTATCATAGAATGTTACAATTGGTTTTGTTGCTCTTGCTGTGGGACATCATTTATTCTGTTGCTATTACTTTTAAATTGAATTTCTCTTTGAATGTTTCCAAAACCAAAAAGCAAATTACAATATAAGGTAAGGATTCTCATCCTCATCCATATTTTTTCCACACATGCATTTGTTTCTCATATAACCTTCCAGATATGTCCTTCATATATAGGCAGCTAAAATGACACAATCATTTTCTCCTTTTTCTAAAAATAGTGGTATGCAAAAAACACTTTTTGAAACTATTATTTTTCACTCAAAAATAGAAAGAGGCATCTGTACATAATGAACTTTGATATTGAATATGGTTGTATAGTATTCTATTATTTTGGTGTATTAAAATGTACTTAACCAGTTCTTATTTATAGTCATTTAGGATATTTCTATATTTTGAACTTTACAAAAAAACACTGCAATGAATAACTTTGTTCACATGTAATTTGGGCCTATGTAAGAATATGTTGAGGATAAATTTAAGAAATCTAATTGTCATGTTAAAAGATACATGCAATTATAAATTTAGTAACTAATGTCAGACTGACTCCATTATTTCTCACAAATATGCACATCAACCAAGAGTGAATGAGGTGTCTTTTTCCCAACACTTTGGGTCTCCAAATCCAATAGGAAAAATGGTGAGGTTTTCATTCTTTATGTAAATATATCTGTTTCTTAGCCAGAAAATAAAAGACAATTTTTTCATGTTCCCAATTAAAACAAAAACATACAACTTCAATGACAAAAATAAAGTTTCTTCTCTGATCACAGAAAAACATAATTTAAAATAGACACAAATGCAATGGATTCAAAATTCCATTTACAACAACAAATATCTGTTAAGTCTTTAGTGAGAATTTTGCCAATGACCAACTTTATTTACGTTGAATGTAAGGGTAACAAAGGTAGATTAATGTAGCTAGAAGTTCCTTTTTTTTTTGTTTTTGTTTACTTGGCATCATTTTTAATAGATTATTTCTTTATTGATAGTGTCACAATGTCCATATATTACAGCAACAAGATGAATTTATCTCACAGTCGCCTCCCTGCATCTGGCAATGGTAAAGCAAAAGGCTCTTCCTAGTTTCGAGAGCCCATTCATTAACATCCAAGTAACAAGTAGGCAGGGAAGTCACAGTGAAACAATTAAGAGCAATTATCACATTATTGAGTTTTGAGAGGCATTTCAGCTTCAAGTAATTGATTTCAAACCAGCTGTGAATCAAACAGATATACTTGTGACCTGCTAAACATTTCTAGTGCCTCCTAAAAGCTAGCTCAGCAATCTAAAATCACTTTAGGCATTTCCAAAAATAAAAACAAAGAAAGGTAAGTTCTATAGTTTTTGTTTGTCTATTTGTTTGTTTGATCTAATAGACAATGATATTATCTGGTGTTCAGGATTCTGAATGTTAATATGCATGTTAGTCAACTAAGGATTTTATTACAATGGAATTCTGACTCAGTAAATCTGATATGAGGCCTGACATTCTGCCTTTGTAACCCACCCCAGGTGTGTTGATGCCGCTGGTTTATGGACCACATTTGCAAAGAGGAATAGGACTCAGACTGGTAAAAATTCAATCCTTATATCAGACTCTGAGTGTATCTGGTGTTACATCTTGCTTCACACATATTCCTACGAAATTCAACTGTAATCTGTGCCAGTTTTTAAAAAAGAACAGAAGTGTAATCCAACTTTTTTTGTCTTTCCCGTTAGAAAAACATCTGAAGAGAAAAGTCAACAGCACCTTCCTATAAAAAGACAATACTTGAGAGTAATTATATTAGTTTGCTGGGACTGCCATAAAAAAGTATCACAGACTGGATAGCTTAAACACCAGAAATTTATTAGCTTTCAGTTCTAGGAGGCTAGAAATCCAAAGTTGAGGTGTTGCAGGGTTCATCCCTTCTGTGGGTTATAAGGGAAGAATTTTCCAGGTCTGTCTGCATAGCCTATAGACGGCTGGCTATCTTCTTTCTACATCTCCCTATATCACCTTCCTCTATGTACATTTTTTGTTCCCAAATGACCCTTTTCATTAAGGCCACCGGTAATATTAGACTATGGCTTATCCCAACAACCTCACATTAATTGGATTACTTTTGTAAAGGCACTATCACCAAATAAGTCTATGTTTCAAAATACTGGAGGATAGGACTTCGACATATAAAATTTGAGGTGGACGAACTTCAACTCACAACAGTACTTTTCCCCTGTTGTTTCTTTCTGCCCAAATCTTCTGCCTATAAAATGGGGAAATTACTGCAACGAAACAATGACATCGAGCAGGCATGAACAGAGAAGCGACATCACTCCCCCAGCTGATAATTGCAAAGACGTATATTAATTATTTGGAGTCAATGTTGAAACAGTCTTCCATTTAATGGCTAGAAAGATAGCTAGGCAAAATTAAGGGCATAAAACCATGAACATGAGTCATACTTTGGCATCAAGACTCCATTACTCACCAGATCTGTGACTTTTCACTCATTATGTGACCTCCTTAAGGTTCAGATTCTTTCTCTGTAAAATGGGATAAAATATTTCCTCATAGGATAGTTGACCATTAAATTATCTTGTGTGGTAGATTTTATTTTTTGTTCCCAGTCTGTGAGTCAGAGTCTTGCAAGGGCAGAGAAACTACATCAGTAAATAGGAATTTTAATATAAATAAACTAGTAAAAGGTGATTAACTATGAAAAAAGATAAACAGGGACTCTAAGTAAGGGGCATACAAGTAGCAAGTACAGACAGCATTTGCTACCTTTAATGTCAGGGGAGAATGAACAATCAGCAGAGAAGTGAGAAGGCTCCCTCCCCTCAAAGCTCAGATTCGAATGCTTTGGAAAGGGTGTGGCTGCCCCAGCATAGAAACAGGCATCCTCCTGGTGGTGAAGGTGGCTGTTGGAAGGTCCCATCTGCAGGTGGTATGTAGAGAAACTTGTTGGAGGGTAAAAGGTTGTAGCTGACCTGTGGGCCTCTGATGTGACTGTTGCCGTGTTTCCTACACACCTGATTCTCTGTCTTCTATGGCAAAACAAAAACAAAAACAAAAAACAGCACACTGGCACCAGAACTGGGTTGCCAGAATAAGGTTGTCAGATGAAATTCAAATTTCAGTAGGTGATAAACACTGAATGAAATTTTAGTGTAAGCAGATCTCTTGCCCTCTTTGGTACATACTTATGCTACAAAATATTCATTATTTATCTGAAATTCAAGTTAACCTGGCATCTTTTATTTTGTTAAATCTGGCTACTTAACTAAGAAGGAAAACCTTTAGCACCTGCTATGGCTTTGCAATAGCCCTCCAGCGCCCTCTATTGACAAAGCCTAAGGTTGAGCCCATTGGCCAAACATGTTTACAGGCTTCAGCTCCAGTACCATACATAAGTAAGCCAATAAAATGCAGATTTGGAGCTGAGTCAATACATTGATAATAGGAAACATTAATAATCCCTCTCCCACAACCTTATTAAGGGGTGTGTGTAACATCCTTGACTATTAAGATGTGATTTGCCACATCCCCCTCACCAAAGAATAGTCCACGTATCACCCCACTGATATTGGGCTTGGTCATGTGACATACATTGGCCAATGAAACACAAGCAGATGCAATGTATGCACCATTAGAGCAAAAGCTTTCAGAAGCCTTCTGAGTTCCCACCAGTCATTATTCTTTTTATCTGCCAGAAAAACAATAGATCTCAAATAGAGACTGTTCAGTTTGGATGCCAAAATGAGAAAATTCATGGGGCAGAGTTTCAGTATCTCCCCCACAGTGGCTGACAAGTAATGTGAGAGAAAAGAAATGTTTATTTTATAAGCAACTGAGACTTTTTCTTCCTTTTTTGATTCTAACGGCAACAAAGTTGACTAATTCACTTAACATACATAAAGCACTGGTGGTACTGCCCAGCATATGGTTCAGCTGTGGATAAGATAACAACACAGGGCATAGAAAATAGTATGTATTTTGAAAGAAGAAAGCTCTGCTTTCCAAACAAAGTTTCACTATTTACTAATGAGTGTTGTGAGAACCGACATATGAGTGAAACAAAGTTTCACTATTTACTAATGAGTGTTATGAGAACCTTACGAGAACCGACAACCACTGAAGGATACTGGGCAGGATAGTGGCATTGTCCAACTATGCTGTAGGAAGATTACCCTAATACAGCATTCAACAAACTTTTCCTGTGAATGGTCGAATAGTAAATAGTTAAACCTTTGCAGGAATACAGTTTCTGTTGCAATTACTACAAACTGTTGCCATGGGGTGAAAAAAGCCACAGACAACATAGGAATGACTAATTATGATTGTGTTCCAATTACCTTTTATTTTCAAACACAGGACATGGGCAGGATTTGACCCATGGGTCCCAGTTTCCTGACTACTGCTCTGGTGTAACTATTCTAATCTCACTCCTTGACAGGCAATTCTCCACATGAAAGCCAGAGTAATCTATTTAAAATACAAAACATATCATATCATAACTGTGATAAATAACTTCCAATGTCTTTCCAACACACTTAGGATCAACTCCACACTTTGTATCAGGACTTCTTAGACCTCCAAGACTTTGTACCATGCCCTCTAGATTGCTGGCCCTTGATTAATTTTCCTAAGCCATCGTGAATGTCACTCTGCAGTATATGGTTTATACACCATATCTGGATCCTTTTGGTCTCTTGTTCCAGACACTATTGTGGACACCAGCTCTTGGTGGGCCCTGACTGAATTCACACAGCTACAACTTGACAGCAACTTCCATTATGCCCGACAGGGGGCCTCATACCTCCTACCCCGTGGCTTTTCTATTGATGCTGAAGTGTGAAAAAACAGGATTCCTTTCCCAAAGCATGTACATTCCAAAAATTTAGGGAGTCATACTGCATGGTACAAACCCTTGATCAACTGGCAAGGACAGCAGGTGGATAAGTTTTCTCCCTTTTTCTCCTTCAGTTCCAGTTTTTCAAGTGACTTTTCAGAGGATGTTTTTTAAGGTCAAGCAAACAGTCACTCTTAGCATCAGTTTGAAAATGCATCTTCATATTAGTTCTGCTGCCTTCTATGCTCCACTCCCCTTGTGTCTTCTCCCTGGGTTTTCACTTTCTAAGAGATGCATGCGCATAGCCCTTGGCTCAGGGCCTCATATTTGGGAACAGAAACTGAGGCACTCCACTCACACTGTGCTAGCCACACTGCCCTGTTGTTTGTAACTGGAACTTGCAAATTTGTGCCTATCACAGGGCATCTGCACTGGCTGCTCTGTCTGCTCCCAGGTCTTTGCATTAATGGCTCTTTTGCATCCTTCAGACTTCAGTTCAAATATCAATACCCCAGAAGAGCTTCCCCTGACTACTAAATCTAAACAAATGCCTTACTGTTCTGCACTACAATTTCTGCTTTTTTTCATACCATTTATAACTCTATGAATAATTTTAATTACTGTGTCTGATTACCGTGTTTGTTGTCTCTCTTTCACCTCTGTTTCTAGTAAACTCCCAGTGGATTATAAACTCCTTAAGAACAGAACCTTCTTCCTTCATGTTTACTGATGCTTCCATGCACCTAGAACAGTATCCAGCACCTAACAGGAACATAGCATGTATTGTTTTAAGAATAAGTATAAATCCAAACCAGGGGGAAGGGCTGTGATTTGAAATCCTACTTCACTAGAAATTGTGAGAACTGTAGTCAGAGAAAGACTGTAAAATAGGTAGAAAATAAAAGTTTATCTTTGGAAGGCAAATCAATGGTTTCTGGGACTGGCGTAGGTGCAGGTAGACCTAAGTTCCCCCAAGGGTTCAGAGAATATTTGGAACCATAACATACACAAAAAAGTTCTGAAAAATGGTTTTAGGAACTGAGTCATCAGTTGGAGCATCAAGTGGCAATCGTCACAAGAGAAGGCTAACCAACCACATGAATTAACTCTTGAAACTAGAATGAATAAATGAACGCAGGATGAAGGAGAAGTATCTTCAAATGTCACATATTAAAGCTCTCTGAATCAATTAAATAATTTATGCCTGGGAATATTAAATAAATGGTCGTAAAGCAAACCCAAGCGTTTGATAACTTTCCAGGAGTCACTGTAAGAACTTAGTGCATTCCACAGCACATTTCCCTCTCACATTATCCAAGGCTTAGGCAGTGGAGGGTGAGACAGAGTACAGACTACCTACAATTTTCCAAATGTAACAAAATAAAAATCCACAAATATAAAAAATCTTCAGATACTGTCTCATTTTAGAATAGTTTATATTCTAACACTGGAGAATTGTCTCAGGGAGTCTGTCCCATTTCTAATAAGATGATTCCTTTCCTTTCCTTTCTTCCTTATTCCCATCACATCATTTTGTCTTTATCACAGGACCGGCTTTAAGTCTAACTTTGTGTCTGGTACCCAGTAGTTACTCAATATGTGATTCTAAAATCAGGAACTCCTTATCCAGCATAGGATTTGATATATCATTGCTACAGTTGGGGGCAGTTTGGGAATGGGCATGCTAATCCTCTTCCATAATATCATCTTTATGTATCAGGATGCTATATGAAATTTTTCCCAAAAACACACAAATGATTCTCTATAGCAAGGAACAAGCATATGACTATTTATGCACCAGATCATAAGCTTCTTGATTGCAGCTGTTACTATGAATTTTAAATACCCCGAGATACTGAGAGGTCCTCTTTATTGCATACTGAGGCTCAGGTCCATCTGTTCTTGAAGACAGTAGCAACCTGACCTAAATCAAAACCCAGTTTTATTAGAAACCAAACATAGGACTCACATCCATTGGAGAAATCATGAAGACCATCCTTACTTAGAATAGATGTTTTCTCTTCCTCCCTCCCTACTTTTTCTGTCATCACCTCATTAGAAAGAAATGAAAGGCCCCTAAAATATGGAGGTAGCATAGTCTATAAGGAAAAGACTTTCTAGGTCCTGAAAAGAAGGGACAGGTGAGCCCTCAACTGAGAGTTTCCACTTCTAGTAGCCCTGTGAGCAGGAAAAAAAACTTACAATAAGAACTGGAGAAAAGGCCATCCTTTCCTGATATTTGGCCCTAATCTGAGTATGAAGATTCAGAAGAACTAGAGAGAAAGGGGAATAAATCATTCATAAAACCCTTAAAAAATTCAAACAACTCTACCTGAGAGGGGGAAAAAATGTCACCTGAACATAAAGCTCTTGAATAAAATTTGGTTGAGTTATAATGACCCAGCACAGCATGTGTGAAAAGCAAGAGCCTAAGATGGTTTCACACTAAAAATCAAGAAAGTACTCCTGGAAAATGTGGGAGTCCTTTCTGGGTATCACATCCCTTCTAAGAAACTCTTATTAACTCTGGAAGCAGAACCTTCACTTTTGTCACTATCTTGAGCATCTTGTCCCTAGCTAATTATGTCAACTATACAATTAAAAAAAATGTTTTTAAACTCTAGACTCCAGCTAGTTACCTGTTTTTTTTTATTAAAACTTTGTGTCACTGTGGGATCTGGTGGGTTATCCTAGTCACTGAGATCAGTAGAGAAGTTTAATCAATTCCTAAATAATAAATCAACTTTTTGTGCCCTTAGTAATCTCGTTGTAACACAGTGCAATTCAAGGCCATTTCACTACATTTATCTTTAATGAATAATAAATGTTACATTGGTATTGACTGAACAAGTGATTAACTATTCCATCAGTAGCAGAACACAGAAATATTTTTAATTATTAATAAACCACAAGCTTTCCTTGTCAGGTACAATCATCTTTTGGTAAGACAACTTATTTTCTTTTTTATGTTTATAGACAAGTGTAATCAAATGTCATTTGAAACCACTTCTGGTCATTCTCTAGCATAAGACTGACAACTTCTAGTCTCACTTCTTACCAGCTATAAAGGGCAATCAGTCTGGCAAAAGAACAAAAAAAAAATGTGAAAAGGTGTTCAGTTAATGTAAAAACCCAAGAAAGAGGGCTGGAAATACAATTGTGCTCTCAAATTCTCCTATACTGATTGCAAAGGATGACTGAAAAAAGTACTTTGAAATGTTATGAGACAAATAAATAAAACTGCCAAGACTTTAAAGAATAGATTTATACTATATCATGCATACAAGAGTTTGTCCTTGTCAGAGAGAGAAAAAGAGAGGGAGAAACACTGAAACTATGTATGGAATATAGCTGGCAAGCTCTTCAGTGAAAGTAAGAGGATGGAAAATATGAAAATAAAACATTGGAGAAGTATGATAAAAGTAACCCAAATAGGTCATAAGGACAATTTCCTAAGAGTAATAAACACAAAGTTCAGATATTATAATGGGGTGGGCAGTTATGGAGATATTTATTTGACATTTATTCAATTCCATTGGATTTTTGAAGCCTTAGAGATAGAAGACCATTTGTTAGAAATTCTATGATCTAAAAAAAATAAAGCAGACATAGACTGTTCCCTCAGAGTTTTTTTTTATAGTATTTTGGAAAGGAAAAAAAGTGCAACTATCATTTAAATTATGAAATACATCATTAAGTGAAATCAACATGTTATATTGATATTTGTACCTCTGAATCTAACACAATCCCTGGCACACAGAAAAAATTAATTGAAGAAGAATTCTTCATTCAAGAATAATTTACTGAATATTCATTGCATGTTTCATTAAAATACTGTACATGAAAAGATAAATAAAACATCATCCTTGAACAATTCAGTCTATCAGAGAAGTAAGATAGCAAACATTTGTTGAATTAAATTTTAAAATGTATGGTCAATGCCCATCAGAAACCTTAATCCAAAGAATTCTAATATGGAAAATATCACAAGAGTCATGGGAGATGGTAAGGAAATAGTATAATGGCTGTATAACTAACCACATGTCATCCATTAATCATTATGTGGTTTGGTTCCAAGTAAGATAAAACATCACCAAGATGGCTTTAAAAATAGAGCTTTCTTTTTCTCATGTAACAAAACATTTAGAGGTTGACAATTGTTTGTGAAGGCTCATTGGGTCAAGTTTCCCTCATGATATCAAGATGGTTGGAATAGCATCATTTGAACATTTTTTCAACTATATTCAAAGTCAAAAAATATGGGGTTCAAAATACAGAGACCTCCTTCTTCTCACTTTCTTTGAGCAGAAGTTTTTCCTAAGGGACTGCCCATTAGTGAGCTATTATGTCTCATTGGTCAGAATAGCTATATGCCCATCTTTATTATTTTTTTAATGTTTGAGAGAGAGAGAGTCAGGGAGGGGCAGAGAGAGCGAATTCCAAGCAGGCTCCACACTGTCAACGGGGAGCCCAGTGCTGGGCTCACGAACTGTGAGTTTCTGACCTGAGCCAAAATCAAGAGTTGGACGCTCAACTGACTGAGCAACGCTGGTGCCCCTATATGCCTATCTTTAGACCAATAACTTAGCCTGCCTCTTCTGAGAAAAAATAGCAGGTTACTGTTTTAAGGAAGAAGATAGAAGGGAGATTTTTGAGATACGAAACAATTAGTACTGGTCACAGTAAATGAAAAAAGAGCTATGTACACAACAACGTGAAAATAGCAAGAATAAACGACCAGGGTGGAGCGCCCTATGATATAGATAGGTGGTCCATACCTGAAGCCATCTGCAATGTACCACGGCCAATGTGAAGGGCATTTGCAATTCTACCCATACAAAAAGGGAAAAAGAATAGGACAGGAAATCACTAGGGCAGATGGTGTACTTTAAGTCAACCAGTATTTATTGAGCATCTATTATCTATAAAGATTTCTGGTAGACATTGGGAACCATTCAGAAATTTGTCTTCCTCTAACATTTTGGCTCTTCCACTGCTCTTGATTTCCAGAAATTCACTATTTGTAGGAAAGGATTTATCCAAATTTTGGGACTTAATATTCTTTAAAGGTGGGCAAACAAAATTCCTGATTTAAAAAACAAAACATTGAGAAGATTTCTAAATTATCCATAGTATAATCAAATGTTTCCAATTGGATGCTCAGCATGCTTGTATAGTGGGTGATGAGTGTATTGATGTATTGTTTGCTTCATCCCCTGGGGCAGCAAAGGGGCTATTACTGCCATCACATTCTTCTGTTCACTCCAATGTACCTTATACATATTATGGCCATGTTCTGTGTTGGGAAAAACTTTGGATAATCCTACCACAAATGAAAGTTTGATATTAGTCCCTGGAATGGATTATTAGTACCACTGTTTGCATGCAACTGGAAAATAATGATCATTAAAGGTCAACATGCACTCACTAGGACACAAACCACCAAACAAATGTTGTTTTCCTTCTGTTTTAACATTTAACTAATAATACCAAAGCGAGATTCTCTAACCAGGTAATAGAAGTCAAGACGAGACAATGCTCTCTAATTCCTAACAAAACACATTAAGATAAATTAACCAAACCAAATTAAGATGTTGCACTCACTCAAGTTTTGCAATCAACATTTTTTGAGTTCATAAGATATTGTGGTCCCTCTCCTAAGACTCTGAGAACACAAACCAGGCTCCCTTTCACTGTGTACAGTCCTCTTCTGTGGAGGAGAGAGAGTATTACGCACTGTTTCAGTAAGCGTCCTCATGGTGGAGATGGCTTTGGAGTGGAGTCACAAGAGAGAAATGAGATTCCCATATGTGAGCTGGGAGGACGGTCCCAGGCTGCACTAGTCATACCAATGTTGATGTTTTCCCTCCACAGGAGGAGATGTGTACCTGCTGAATACTAGAGTCTGCAGGCCTAAGAACAAAGTGACAAAGTCTGGCAAGTACTAGAAGCTGGGAAGAAGAGTGAGGCTCAATGAAGGTTTTGAATTTGCGCTAGTTCCTTGAGTAAACCCCAGTTAGGAAACTGGGAGTTGTGCCACCACGGGGGTCAATAGAGGCTTCCTAGAGCTTGCAGAACCACCCAACAAATGATCCCTAGACCCCTGCCTCAAAGGCTTCTCAGTAGGCATTTAGGTCACCCATGAGGTGGCCTGCCCAAAAAGAGTCCTCCAAACTGGGATGATAGAAAGGAGATTTGCATGGTGTCTGGCTCCCTCTGAGAGCTGGTTTAGAAAATACACGAGAATGTACCAAACAGGAGGGAGGGGACATAGGGGTGGCTACAGAAAACAGAAGAAAGGCAGAGATGGAGGAGGCTGGAAAGGCAGAGATGGATGAGGCTGCTTGATTTATAATGGCTTTGCCATTTTACCAAAAGTTGAGCTGAATCCATCCAATTAACCTCTCTTTCATAAGATAGCTAAAATAGGTTGCTGCTTTTTGCTTTAAATGTTTATTCACTTTGAGAGAAAGAGCATGACCTTGAGCAGGAGGGACAGAGACAGAGGGAGACAGAGAATCCCCAACAGGCTCCATAGTGTCAGCACAGAGCCTAATGCAGGGCTCAAACCCGTGAACTATGAGATCACGGCCTGAGATGAAACCAAGAGTCAAGTCAGATGCGTAACTGACCGAGCCACCCAAGTGCCCCATGGTTGCTGCTTTTTGTAAAATAAAAGAGACAACTCAAAAAGAAAGAGAACAGTGGGTACAGCTCAGCCTCAGCAGTGGGTACGAATGTAGTATTTCCAGTAAGTATGGGTTACATTCACACACAGATACACACTCAAGCAATACCTATTCAGGTTAGATTTAGTTCTGAGTTTAATTAGCCAAGCATGCAAACTTGTTGGAAGCAAAGTGACTACAGATGCAGGGCAGATCAAAGCAATTATCTCAGGAAAGCTTCCTTTGTTTTCAAGTTCCAAAGAGAGATAAGCAGAGGCTAGTAACACTGTCCAGGAAAGGTAAGATCCTGTTATTCCTGAAGTAGTCAGTACTTAACTGGGGCCCTGTTCTTTTATACCAAAGGATGGTATCACAGTTCTAGAAAATAGTGATTAAGAGCAGTAGCTCTATGACTAGCTGTAGGACTAGCTGTTTGCAACTGTCTTAATTTGCATGTACCTCAATCTCTTCATCCACAGAATAAGGAAAGCACTATTTTTCATTTAAAAGTAATTTGTAAGGTATAAACATATACACAAAATACTTATAGTAATGCCTGGACTGTAATAAGTATGCCATTCACATTTATATCATAATTACACCAAAAAACTATAAACTTCTACCCAAGAAAAAATTTACTAACCTTGAGCTCACCTAGTTTGTAAACCAAAAACATCAAGTTAGCAAGAACATATCTGCTTCTAGAAGGACAAAGTTCATCCCCTGGAGTTTCTAAAGAATATTTCTACCGCTGCCTTCATATCTTCTGTGAAAAGCCATTCCTCAGCAAGACTGACTTTCTCACAAAACTATGATTCACACAGCCCTGTCCATCTCCCCCTGTACACCCAGGGGAAATGCATATAAGAAATTCTACTGCTCTTTCACACTTCTCTCTTTACATTAAAATCTCTTCAAAATAAATAGTAAATTCATCAGAGCAGAACCCAGGTTTAATTTGTCTCTGTAACTCTAACTCCAATGCCCAAAGCATAATAGGCATTGCTTCAGTATTAGTCAGGTGGCATGCTTAAGAATGAATGGAGAGTAACGAAGACGTAAAAAACAAATGGACATTAACAGTGGCAAGTAACAAATAAAACACATGACAAGTCTGGAAAAGAAGGCTGTAGGACCTTATGGCTCTGTAGTCAAACCAATGGATTGGATCTCAATTTCACAACTTTTTTGCTGTGTGATTTGGACAAATTACTTAATCTGGAGAAACCTCAGTTTCCTCAACTGTCAAATTAGGGTTCTAGTAGAATTTACATTATAAGACTGGAGTGAGGGTTAAATGTAAAATCCATTGAAAGTTCCTGGAATAAGATTAGTGCCTTACAAATCTTCTTCAGTCATTATTCTTTTGATTCTTATTATCATTATTGTATTAGTGAGAAGAAAGCAATAAGTCTATTAAGGGATGTGAAAGTGTTTTACAATGTGATGTGATACAATAAAGAAAATTTGCACGCCTGAAAACAAAAACAACCTAGAGATCCTACAAATGTACAGAATCTTAATACTTTTGAATGCATTCTGGAAAAAAATATATGTTTAAATACCAGGTATTATAATTAGCCACTCAGTTCTGCTGCCTTTTTTAAAAAACCTTTTTTAACATGGTTTTTGTTTTTTGGTTTTTTTTTTTTTTTGAGAGACAGAGAACAAGCAGGAGAGGGGCAGAGAGAAAGGGAGACACACAATCCGAAGCAGGCTCCAGGCTCTCAACTGTCAGCACAGACCTGACGTGGGGCTCGAACCCAAGGACCACAAGATCACGACCTGAGCCAAAGTCGGACACTTAACTGACTGAGTCACCCAGTCTGCTGCCTCTTGTATCAGTTAGGATCCATTCAAGAAAGCTGAAACCATGCTATGTATTTCAATAGACATAAGTTTATATAGGCAGTTCCTTAAGCATATGTCAGAGAATTGACAAGCAAAAGAAAGCACTAAATTAACCAGAGATGGTAACAGAAGGAAGCAACTAACATCCCTAAAGCTGGGACATGAAGCATAGTGGCTGGAGTTATGAAAACTTGAAGGTAATAAAAAACAAAGAAGCTAAAGGCTGAAACAACAGCTACTGCTGAGGTGAAGGGTATTTCTGCGATGCTGAGATGTTGACAGAAAGAAAGAAAGAAAAGAAAGAAAGAAAGAAAGAAAGAAAGAAAGAAAGAAAGAAAAAGGAAGAAAGAAAGGACTAGTCCTTTTTGCCCTCCCTGCCTTCCACTTTCCTAGTAGTGCTCCCTAATGGCAGGAACTTGGAATAAGACAGATGGCAAAGCAAGAGCCCTAGCATCACAGAGATGCGGAGCTGAAAGACGACAGTTTAGGAGCTTAACCTCACACCTGCTATAGTTTTTCTTTTCTTTTTTTGTAATGAAAGAAAAACTTAGTTTATCTTTACTTTAATTTCCGTTGCTAATTTCAATCCTGGCTTTTCCCTTCCTTAAACTGAAAAGGCACTTTCTCATCTTTGACCATATAGTTACTCATAAGCATCCTGCAATAAAGATATTATCTCCAGTACAAGGATCAAGAATATGCAACTAAGAGCACTGCTTGTAAACTGAGTGTGCAGACAAACCACCTGGAGAACTTGTTAATATGCAGATTCTGATTCAGGAGGTCTGGGGTTGGGTCTGAGAATGTGCACTTCTAACACACTGCCAGACACAATGGGGATGCCGGTCCAGGTACACCAATTTGGGTGTCATCTATAATAAGAGGAAGATCTACCAATCACATTCACATATTCTGATAACATGTACCAAGTGCTCCCCACAGCAAATCACCATTTAGTTCACTTATTTACACATACACGCATTAACGTGTATAATTATCATTATATTATTAACGTGTATAATTTTCATTAACGTAATAATTATCTTCTAGTCTATTATTATCTTAAACCCCATTATAAATATAACTGGATATATATACGTGTATATACATATGCAATTTCTAAAGTCCTCTCTCACAGAAAAAATAAGGTTTAATTTAGTTTATTGTCAGGTAAGCATGAGATTTATGGATGCCACCATCTTTTCTCCTAATATTTCCCTCTGGTTTCGATTCTCCGATTTGACCTATGCTTAGAGAGCAGAAAGTTACGCCATTAAAATGCAGTTATGGTCTCCAAAGTGCCACTTTCCTATTTGTTCCAAAGCGCAGTTCAGTGCTACAATTGCTGACTTTACCTACAAAAATACATCATGCTCCTGCTAGCATTGCAAATTCTAAAGAGCAATGGGCTGGTTACACTGAATTCCATTCTGCATTAGAATTGTCAGCACAGTGCTGATGGCTGAATCTCTGCAAGTTGACCAGAAGTACCTCACTGGCCAGCTTCTCTGTGAAGTAGAGAGCCATGTGGTTTAGGAAAACTAATTTTTGTATTGCAAACTCAGCTCATTAAGGGTGGATGGAATGCTTCCACTCGGATATAGACAGAGTCAATGTCATCATTTCTATTTGGACTTTTAAAGCCATAAAATGCATTTAAAAGCACATTTTAAAACGTCATCAGTCACATTATTATTTTGTATCACAATTTAGTATAAACAAATTAGTCCGTCCTTCTGATGCACCATTAATTTAACAGTTAACAATTATAAGAAGGTTAGATAATTGGTTCATACTCTATCTCATGGTTCGGAATCCACAAAGTGATACCAAGTTGGTATACAATTTGTGTAGCTTTCAGTAACAAAGAGGATAGATTTTACCAATAGTCAATCATTCTAAGATTAATCAATTTGAAGTCTATCAAGATAATACCAGAACACTTTATTGACCTTATTCTAATTTTCAGATTTATAATTTCTGAACAAAACTAACTTAGATATCAATGTTATTTCTTCTAGTTGTTACTCTGCCCACTGCTAGACAGGGTGTTACTTCAGAGAAGAAGCCAAGCACATTCTCCAAATTCTCATCTGGAATCACTCTCCCAAAACATATATTAAGCTATGATATCACCATTTATTCCACCATGCCTTTCAAACCCTTTCTAAAACGTTAACTTTATTTTACTTCTGTTTGGAATGTTCTCTGCCAGACATGTTTTGCTATTTTTTTCCCAAATTAATCTTTATATTTTGACAAAGCTGTAGCTTTACATGCAGTTATATGAAATAATACAGAAAGCTGTCATGTGCCCTTTACCAACTTCTCCCAACGGCAACATCTTGCAAAACTAGTACAATAGCACATCTCCATCACCATAAAGATCTCTCATGTTGCCTTGGATAGCCATAACCACTTTGTTCCCTTTCTTCCTCCTTAAAAGGCCATTTTTTCATCTTCTCAGACTGAAACTCTATAACTGTTAAACAGTAACTCCCCATACTATCTCTACCATCTCTTGATAATGACCATATTACTTTATTTTCCATGAACCTGACTACTCTAGGTACCTCATATGACTGGAAGCATACGATATTTATTCTTTTATGTCTGGCTTATTTCACTTAGCATAACGTCTTCAAGATTCATTCTTATTGTTAGCCTGCATCAGAATTTTCAGCCTTCGTGATTTCTGCTCTTATCTGTATTATTTCCTTCTTTCTGCTTACTTCGTGTTGCCCTCTTCTTTTTCTAGGCTTTGGAGATGGGAGCTTAAATTACTGATTTGACTCAATAATGTACGCATTGAGTGCAGTATATTTCCCTCTCTGCACTGATTAGCTGTGTCCCACAAATTTTGTTACATTGTATTTTCATTTTCATTCAGTTTAATGTGTTTTAGCATTACTTTTCATTGAGACTCCCTATTTGATTCACAAGTTACTTAAAGAGGTTTTTTTTTTTTTTTTAATAATGTTTATTTTGGGGAGAGACAAAGAGACACACAGAGAAACAGAGAGAGACTGAGTGAGCGGGGAAGGGGCAGAGAGAGGGAGACAGAGAACCCCAAGCAGGCTCCTCGCTATCAGCACAGAGCCTGATGTGGGGCTCAAACCCATGAACCGTGAGATCATAACTTAAGCCGAAACCGAGAGTCAAATGCCTAACCAACTGAGCCACCCAGCTGCCCCATTATTTGAAAGTTTTTGTTTAGCTTCCAAGTATTAGGAGACTTTTCTATTATTTTGTCATTGTTTTTTAGTTTAATTCCATTGTGGTCAGAGAGCATACTCCGTATGGTTTCTCTATTTTTAATTTTCAACTTTGTTTTAAGGCCTATGAGATAGTCTATCTTGGTATATGTTCTACTGGTACTTGAAAAGAATTTATATTCTGCTATTGTTAGGTGAGTTTTCTATAAACGTCAAGTTGATTCAGTGGCTTGATGGATTTTGCATATTCTTATTGATTTTCTAATTTTTCTATCAATTATCATGAAAGTAATATTAAAGCTTCCACCCATAATCGTGGGTTTATTTCTTTTAGTATCATTGATTTTTGCTTAATATATTTCGCAGCTCTGTTGTTTGGTACATACATATTTAGAATGCCATTTGTGGTGGACTGACCTTTTCAGTACTATGGAATGTCTCTATTTGACTCTGGAAAACTTTAATGTTTACTTTAACTGTTACCAATATAGCCACTCTTCTTTTAATTAATGCTTGCATTAAATATTTTCTTTTTCTTTCAATTTTTCTATATTTTATTTGAAAAAAATTCTTATAGTCTTCATATAGTTGTGTTAAATATTTTAATCTACTTTGCCAATCTGTTTCTTATTTATTGCACTTGGACCATTTACATATAATGTAATTATTCATATATTAAGGTTTAAGTCTACCATTTGATTTTTTTTCCTGGTTTTTATATTTTTAGGTTTCTCTTTGCTCCTACCTTCCTGCAGATTACTTGATCTGCAGATTGGTTTTCTATAGTGTTTTTGACTGTATCTTTTTATATAGATTTATTAGTGATTGTACTATTCCACCATAATACAAAACTTCAGTCTTCCGGTGTTGACACTTTACCAAAGTGAAGTACTGCAATCCTACCTCCTTTTATGTTCCTTACATCTTCCATTTATAATATAATTTTCTTAAATATTTTCTCTACAAGGGCACCTGAGTGGCTCAGTCAGTCGAGCATCCGACTTAGGCTCAGGTCATGACCTCACGGTCTGTGGGTTTGAACCCCACATTGGTCTCTGCGCTGACAGCTCAGAGCCGGCTTTGGATTCTGTCTCTCTCTCTCTCTGCCTCTCTCCTGCTTGTGCTTTGTCTCAATCTCTCTCAAAAATAAATAAACATTAAGAAAAGTATATTTTCTCTACATACATTGAGAATCACAAAAAGTGTTATCATCTTTGCTTCAAGTACCAAACATTTCGCTTCAAGTTTAGGAAACTCAAGAGGAGAAGAAACATGTATGTGCATACATTTTTAGCCCTGTTGGTCTTTCTTCCTTTTTGCTGTCCCAAACAAAAAGCCACATGGAGCTAGATGCCAAAACTCTCCACTCAGCTTCTGTTGACATTCAAAGGGTAGCCTCTCCTTACTGCTGGGTGCAATTCAGAGTTGTGGTGCCCCACCAGATCTCTGCTTAGAGGAGATGGCTTAAGAGTCCTTCATTACTGCTACCCTTGTAAGCTGCATCCATAAAATGGAAGTGGGCTTGTTACTGCTGGGCAGTGGTAAAAGTCCTGATTCTACATTAGGCTTCCTTTAACATCATCCAGCAGGGAGAATGGGTTCTCTAGCCTCCTCTGACACCACCTTGGTTTTCAGGGGGTGGGGCATCTTGTCACAATTTAAAGAGGGTGGAGCTCTTCGCTCCCTTCTCACACATCACTTTTGGGGGGTGGGGGGAGGATTACAGTTTTCTGTGTGGCGTTTGACTGGAATAAAGCACTTGTTGTCAGAAATTTTCGGTCTTACTAGCATGCTTTTATCAGGCTTTTAAATTTTTATTTTAAATTTATTATTATTATTTTTCCAATGCCAGTATTTCTGAGCTGCCAGCTTTTTTATCTCCACATATGGGATGTATGAAGAACAAAAGAAAGCTCACTGATTTCACCACCATGTCATCTCTTGGAGCCTGAGGCCCCTAGCCTGTCTTCCTTCTTCCCTTCTTTTAGTGTATTATTACTTTTGTTTCATATACAACGTCCAGGGTTTTTAATAGTACAAAAAAGAAAAAATACGGAAAAAGACATTTACTCCATCTTTCCAGCATGAAAAGTCTCTGTTTCATCTTTTAAGACTCGACTATAAGGACCCTTCCTTTGTAAATCTTACCAACCACACCATTTCCCTTGATGGTGACACTCTTTTCTCTGTAGGTTTCCAGGCACTTTTATTGTAATTTATTTTCCTCCCATGGCTATCTTCATAAACTAGGCATATTAGGCTATGAAACTCCTGAGGGTACATGCTTTGCTTTATTCTCTCCTATGTTCTCCTGAGACTAGCACAATAGTTTGAACAGAGCAGGCAATGTTTATTAATGAAAAGGTGAGTGTATGGTATAGTCTCTCAAGATTTTTTTATTTTCTTATTAATATTTATTCATTTTTGAGAGTGAAAGGGACAGCGCATGAGCAGGAGGGGCAGAGAGAGAGGGGGAGGCACAGAATGCAAAGCAGGCTCCAGGTTCTGAGCTGTCAGCACAGAGCCCGACATGGGGCTTGAACTCAAGGACCACGAGATCATGACGTGAGCTGAAGTCGGGCACTTAACCAACTGAGCCACGCAGGTGCCCCTTTCAAGATTTTCTTTTTAATGTTTATTTGTTTTTTAGAGAGAGAGACAGAGAGTGTGAGTGGGGGAGGAGCAAAGAGAGGGAGACACAGAATCCAAAGCAGGCTCCAGGCTCCAAGCTGTCAGCACAGAGCCTGATGCAGGACTCGGGACTCTTACTCTGGGACCACAAGATAGTGACCTGAGCCGAAGTCAGACGCTTAATTGACTGAGCCACCCAGGCACCCCTCAAGATTTCTTTTTAAAGATACAGACCACCTTTACCAGAAATCCTTGTAGGAAATCTCCAAACTGAGGAAGTGCTCTGTTAGATATTCTCACATGATCTCTTACATCCTTCTAACATTGCAATACACAATCATCATTGTATTGCTTCCCCTGCTACACAGAGAGGACCATATATATGATTTTCTTAAGGTTTTGGTGAAGACTCTGTCATAGACCATAAATTGTATAAAATCAGGGACCACGTTGGTCTTGGCTCGTGGCTTACAGGTATCCCAGAACTTAGCACAGTCCTTAAGTACAAAGTATATATGCAAAAACTATTTGTTGAATTAATGAATTAACGTTTTAAAAATGGATAAAAAAATAGATGAGAATAGGAACTCATCATGTTATGAATGACTCCATTACATATGTTACATAAAAAAGCTATCCAATTTGCCTTCCCAGAAATGTCCATTTTGCCTCTTTGGATCTCAAAATTTACTAATTACCCATTTCTAATTATATTAACATAACTTTTGTTACACATTTTTTTAAATCAGAACCATTTTAGAAACTGAAAGATGAACTTGTGAGCTACCTACATGGGTTTTTCCCAAATGCCTTAACAAACTTTATTGTTGATCTGTAATAGCTGATGAGAGAGCAAGAAATGGAAAGGGAAATAGCTTTTTCATGTGATCAGTGTTAGTAAACTGCACCTGAATGGCTCTGTTGGAGGCCAATCTAGATACATGGCTTCACTTACTAGTCTCATAAATGGCCAAACCTATTGTTAGTCCCTTAGTAACTCAGTAATACTTCATAAATGATTTCTTAGTACTTTATTTCCAAGTCTAAAATTCATATCTAAATCTCCAAAACCCACATCACTAAAACTCTTCTGGAAGAGTTATTTTAAGTGTTGTAATATTCCCACACGAACACTCATCTTGCACAGTTAAATTATTTAACCTTTTTTCTGTATGCCAGTTTGTTAAGTATTGCTGAGAGTGAGGCAAACGAAAAGAGCTATAAGGCAAGAATATTTCTTCTTTACACACGGCTCTAAGGAGAGACAGGGGATGACAAAATGTTACAGAAGGAGAGGAAAAAGGTTCCTCTGAAATCACAATGTCACAAAAATAGAGACAGATTCTGTTCCCCTAACATAATCCATTGACAGTCATTCCATTATATGAAATTGAGGTTAGGCCTTGGTGTTTGACATCTGCTCTGGAGGTTATATTTTAAAAGCTCAATCTTAAACTCATAGGATGGGAGAAATATAGATGTTTTGATATTGCCATAATCTTTATAAAGTAGACATCCTAAGGGGTTCCGTGAAGTTGGAACATATGAATTATATGTGATAAAATAAAGATGCCAGTCCCCTAAAGACTCATTTATACAGATGTAACACTCTAAACCAAAAACAAAAAAAACAAAAACAAAAACAAAAAAACACCTACCAAGGAAAAGGAAAATAAAGAGGAATTAGTCTAAAATTTGTATTTTATGAGGGTTGATTTGTAAAAGTTAATGAAGACTGTTATTTAGCATTTAACAATCAGACACTATGGGCATAGCTTGTATTAGGTAATTAAGAAAATGCTATCAAATACTAACGACCTATCTTCAGACAAAACTTTCATGCCACTCATTTTTTTAAGTGGATCATAACTCACCTACTTGGAAACACTCAACAGTGGCTAAGAAGCCCTAAAGGTGTAGCAAATATTCTTTATATGATTCATATTATAACATGGCTTTATCTATTGATAGCCACCCATTTGAGGATAGCTGTGCTTTTCTGCAAATAAATAAATGGAATACTCATGAGTGGCTTAAAATATATTCATTGCATATTTACCATTTTGAGAATGTAGCATAGATCAAGTCAAAAACAATCAGGTACACACTCCGCTAAAGGTTTTGGCACCATACCATGCTCTAAGCTCCTTGTGATCAAGAGCCCTACTTTACTCATTCATAGGATCCCTGCCATCTGATTTAGAACCAGGCAAAAAGTTGATGTTCAATGAGAGTGATTGGTGTAGTTAACCAAACTACTATGTATGGCTCTCTGAATTTGGCATGGGCCCACATGGCCATCTACAAAATTAAAGATTTTGTTGGGAATGCAAGCTGGTGCAGCCACTCTGAAAACAGTATGGAGGCTCCTTAAAAAAACTAAAAATAGAACCACCCTATGACCCAGCAATTGCACTACTAGGCATTTATCCACGGGATACAGGGGTGCAGTTTCGAAGGGACACATGCACCCCCATGTTTATAGCAGCACTATCAACAATAGCCAAAGTATGGAAAGAGCCCAAATGTCCATCGATGGATGAATGGATAAAGAAGATGTGGGATACCTATACAATGGAGTATCACTCGGCAATCAAAAAGAATGAAATCTTTCCATTTGCAACTACGTGGATGGAACTAGAGGGCATTATGCTAAGCGAAATTAGTCAGAGAAAGACAAAAACCATATAACTTCACTCATACGAGGACTTTAAGTAACAAAACAGACGAACATAAGGGAAGGGAGACAAAAATAATACAAAAATTGGGAGAGGGACAAAACAGAAGAGACTCATAAATCTGGAGAACAAACTGAGGGTTACGGGAGGGGTTATGGGCTAAATGGGTAAGGGGCACTAAGGAATCTACTCCTGAAATCACTGTTGCACTATATGCTAACTAATTTGGATGTAAATTTAAAAAAATAAAAAATAAAGTTTAAAAAAAAATATTTTGTGATACTACAAAATATCTTCTCACTTCATAGAGAATATCTGGTCTCTACTTCCTCTTCTGTGTTTCTACACATCTGCAGTTTCTGTGCTCAGCAAGTCTGTTATCCTGTCATATTTCTGAGGGTTTTATTTGAGACTTTGATAACTAGCTCCTTCTGTAATAAAAGCTGATGGCTACGTATAGAATGAGTAACCACCACACAGTAGGTCCATTTAGGCAATGCTCTTCCCACTCGTCATACCAAGAACACTGGTAGTTTCAAGTCAAATGATAGGCATTAACTAGAAAAAAAAAAGTCTTAGAATTTCCCTATCAGTCATAATAAAATCTACTGAAACTACTTTTTTCCACTTACTATTCACTTCTCTACTCTAAATTGCAAATTCCTTCTGATTATATGAGGAGCCATATTTTCTGTTCCTTTTTTTTTTCTTTTTTAATTACCTAGGGACCATCATTTCTTAGCTTCTTGATTTCTCAGTGATTAGGCTATCATGGCTAAGTACACAGTCTCTAATGTAGAAACTATGCAGTCAAATCATTCTGACATACTTCACCCTGCAAGAAAAATTTTCAGAAAGACCACTATCCACACCATATCTTCTCAGTCATTATTTTAGATACAGTGCTTGGAAAACAAAGATGCCCTTTATTGCCTAAGGAATTAAACAACTGTTTAACTGTTTAATGCTAAAAAGGAAGCATTGAGGCCTCAAAACGAAGCCTGGCAATAATCCAATCTGTGAGGCACCAACATAAAAAATCTATGTAATAGGGGTGCCTGGGTGGCTCAGTTGGTTGAGTGTCTGACTTAAGCTCAGGTTATGATCTCACGGTTCGTGAGTTCAAACCTCATGTCAGGCTCTGTGCTGACAGCTCAGAGCCTGGAGCCTGCTTTGGATCCTGTGTCTCCTTCTCTCTCTGCTCCTCCCCACTTGTGCTCTGTCTCTCAAAAATAAATAAATGTAAAAAAAAATTTTTTTTAATCTACGTAATAGTTAACTTTTATCAGAGCAAAAGACTCTGTTCTGCAAAAGAAAACTGGGAACAGAATGATCTAACGATGTCTGTTCAGTGAGATTCTTTCTTACTGAACTTTCTAATATTCATTCTATTCTATTAGAAACTGAGCATTCCAGTCAGACATAACTGAAAACAACATGAGAAGAGCCAGTTCACTGTGACTATCTGAGTTAAACTGTTACTGGGTTCTGGTCCCAGATGCACCAAAGAACTGGAGACCCAAGACCAGAATGGGGAGTTTATTCAGTAGGTAAGTAGAGTACACTTTCAAGAGTGAAAGCAGGCCATTGCCAGAGCAAGAGTGGCAATGGTATTGAGAACCTGTAGCTGCAGCCTTTTAAGTCTGCTTTCTGCATATGTAAATTGGTCTCTGACTGACATTTTTGATTGAGAGCTGGTAGTTATATAATACTTTGGCCTCTGTGCATGAGCCTACCCATGATGCATACTGTTATAATTTTATTTGCTTATGTATCGTATATTTATGAGTGTCTAATGAGCTTTTGTTGCAACATTAAAAGTACTTAAGAGCAGGTTGCACCCTTTGTATGCATGCTCAGCTTTTACAAGTCTCCTTTTTGGTTTTTGAGCCAGCTCTGTAGCTAGGCCTTTCCTGTTCTGTTAGCCCTTAGAGATGAAGGGCGTGGCTGCTAACCCTGAGGGGTGGCTCTGAGGGTGTGGCCAGCATCTACTTTATCTCTTCTCTGTCACGCTTAACTACCTGCCTAATAGGATAGCTAGTTGAAGACCCTTACTTGCAGGTACAAGTGGTTTAGCACTCACATGTAGAACTAAAATCCATCCTGGAGGTTTCACTTACGTCTAATTAATGCAAAGTGTCTATTTCAGGGAGATGCCTATCTAGAGGAACACAGGATTCCTTCTGGGAGATTCTCAGGAAGACTCCATCATAGCATAACCACCGAAGTAAAACCACCCCATCAAAGTATTTTGCCTAAGTTCTTAAGAAATTCAGTTCATTTTTTTTTTTTTCTGGTGTCTAGGATTGGATGAGGTTCATTCTCAGCTCCTGCTATCTAACCTGGGGTCCAGGTTAGACTTCAGTTAAATAGGACTGACAAGCACTTAAGTCCCAGGAGCAGTAATTTATCCTTCTAAAATACACAGAATATTTATTTATGTGATTCTGTGTGAGATAAGTTATGTATTTGTTATTGAGTCGTAGCTCTCTAATTGGTTATCAAGACAGTATTCCGTCAAGCTGTCACTTACAAAGGGTTAACTCATTACTTTGACTTCTATCTTAAAAGAGGATAGTGCTGGGGCGCCTGGGTGGCTCAGTTGGTTAAGCGTCTGACTTCGGCTCAGGTCATGATCACTCGGTATGTGAGTTCGAGCCCCGCGTCGGGCTCTGTGCTGACTGCTCAGAGCCTGGAGCCTGTTTCAGATTCTGTGTCTCCCTCTCTCTCTGACCCTCCCCTGTTCATGCTCTGTCTCTCTCTGTCTCAAAAATAAATAAACGTTAAAAAAAAAATTTAAAAAAAAAAAAAAAGAGGATAGTGCAAATTGGGGGATTAGCTCTTAACTGTGTACCCAGGAATTATCTGAGAAACTTAAAATACTTTACCTAATTTAGTATCAAAACACAGTCTGATCTTTCTCTCTGTGGTGACAGAGCAAAAATTGGCAATAAACATTTTTATTCCTACACATTAAAAGCAATGATTTTTTGCTTGTTCCCCCCCCCTTTCTTTTATTATCATTGTAATATATGCTTATTGTAGAAGTTTAGAAAGTACAAAAAAGCAAAAGACACGTTGGAAAAAAGTATCCCTCTATAATCACACTGACATTTGGTACTTTGCCTTTCAGTCTATCCCACTGTACATGTTTTACGTACACTCTAATTCTACATACATTTTGCCCTGCATTTTTCATTTAACATATTTTAGTATTTCCCTTGTTTTTAAAAACTCTATATAAACATCATTTCAACCACTGCTATATTTCTAATTTGGTACTATATTAGTATTCTATTATCTTGTTACATATGAATTTACATTTTTAACTAAAATGTTTACACTAATTTTTAAAAATTTTCTTAATGTTTATTTATTTTTGAAGGAAAGAGAGACAGAGAGAGAGAGCAGGGGAGGGGCAGAGAGAGAGGGAGACACAGAATCTGAAGCAGGCTCCAGGCCCTGAGCTGTCAGCACAGAGCCCGATGTGGGGCTTGAACTCACAAACTGCAAGATCATGACCTGAGCCAAAGTCAGTCTCTTAACCAACTAAGCCACCCAGGTGCCCCTAAAATGTTTTACACTTTAAATCACACTATCAACATACAATGCATCAAAGAACATAATGTATATGACATATATACTAGTTGTGTTTTTATTGATATAATAAAGCAAATATAAAGAGTTGCAGTTCAGGGCTTTTCTGACTAACAGAATTTCTCATTTTTCTTCAGCAGTCCTAAATTCATTGGAAATGTTGTTAAAAGGTAGCAGATACAATAATTTATTTTAACTCTGATGAGTGCTCAGTAGGAAGGTTGAAAAGTCAAGAACTCCCTGAAAAGTAATACATCCATTTTATTTGTGAAATGACTTCCATCCCAATGTAGTACTTTATTTTGCACATTTTACCAGGGCATTATTGGGCATTTTTGCAACCCAATAGACTCTGCCTGGCTCATTTCTCTGAATGGAATGGCATAGCCATACAGAAGAAGCAGTCATTTCTCCATTAATTTACCAAGGCATGAGAACAATCCAGCTTGTATTACAAGTTCTATGGTTTTTCACGGACAGGGCCAACTATTCCACCTTTATCATTCAAGATTATCTGATATTGAAGGAGATCACCAGAAATTGAGGAAAACAACTAAAAATCTGTCCCCCGGGGTGTCTCGGTGGCTCAGTCAGTGAAGCATCCCAATCTTGATTTCAGCTCAGGTCATGATCTCACCGTTTATGAGTTCGAGCCCTGCATCTTGGGATTCTCTCCCTCTCCCTCTCTTGCTCTCTGCCCCTCTCCCAATTACGCTGTCTCTAAAAATAATACACTTAAAAAAAGAGAAATTAAAAATCTGCCTCTAATGTGCCAAACATTCTCATTTGTGTTATTTCATCTGCTGGTGTGTATGTCTATTGAAGGAAGAGAAGGGTATCTTTTTTTTTTTTCCTAGTTTGCAATGAAGTGTTGTGGAGGCAGCAATGTTCATATGAAGGTAACAATATGCAATCTGAATGCATAATTCAAATAAAATAAATAGGTAGGAGGGGAAAATGGGACACCAAGGTGCCCAGGACTATGGGTAGAAAGTGCAGGAGGAGGGTCTAGGCATGTAGAAGAAAGGAGGCTCAGAGGATTTTCTGGAATCTTAGTGCAGCTTAATCAAGGCAGGTGTGTTCGCAGTTCCTCGGGGTCTTGGCCTGATACAGAGGGAGCTACTAAACGTGTTAACAAGAACAGACCTCAAATACTCTGTGGATCATCTCTATCATCACCCCTAGACTAAACCTTGACCAAGAATGATCATCACATGGCAATAGAGGAATTTAGAAGGGCAAAGAAGCAAGAAAGAGATGAGCTGGCTAAACATGGCAGAAATCTGAACACATCAGTATGAAACAGAATTTGAGGCATGTTATAGAAATTTGATGTAGTGAAAATGCACGTAAGGGAATAACAATTTAATTGGGTTGCTCCCAACAAAATATTTTACAGGTCTACTGGTGTATCCTGAAAGTAGTAACTTCATGACTATTTAGCACACAAACTACCGTCTATAGAAGACAGAACAATGATGGATGGAAAGCATTTCACCCTAGTAACAATGAACCAGCAAAGTGATCTTGCAAACAGTAGTGGTTTTCCCCCTCACAAGTCCATTTGTTTTTCCTGTGCTGGAAATATTGTACATAGAATGTAAAAGGTGCAGTTTGGGGGAGGGGAAAGTTGCAGACTCAACTCCCCTACAATTGCATGGGAAAGTTTTTTCCATGGTATACACAACGCCGAGCTACACTCTAGGTACTGCTGGTCACTGAGTGTGGAGACACAGAACAACAGGGAGGTGAACCTTAACCTTAACGTGCAGGGGAAACTCCTTGACATCAAAGGGGGCGCTGATTCACAGCATTACTCTTCCCCTTTTTCTTTTCTTTTCTTTTCTACCTTGGTCTATTTAACTGTTCTACATTTCAGAACATCAATACCATTGAGCAGCACCTAGGTGGCTCAGTCGGGAAAGCATGTGACTCTTTTTTTTTTTTTTTTTTTTTTTTATTTATTTTTTTTATTTTTTAATATATGAAATTTACTGTCAAATTGGTTTCCATACAACACCCAGTGCTCATCCCAAAAGGTTCCCTCCTCAATACCCATCACCCACCCTGCCCTCCCTCCCACCCTGCCCTCCCTCCCACCCCCCATCAACCCTCAGTTTGTTCTCAGTTTTTAACAGTCTCTTAAGCATGTGACTCTTGATTTCATCTCAGGTTATGTTCTCATGATTTGTGAGTTTGAGTCCCACATCAGGCTGTGCGCTGACAGCATGGAGCCTGCTTGGGATTCTCTCTCTCCCTCTCTCTGCCCCTCCCCCACTTGTGCTGTCTCTATGTCTCTCAAAATATATTCATTAATTATAAAAAACGTTTAAAATTAATACCGTTGATAAAACATGAAAAGAGTAAAGGCTTTTCTTTAAAGATGTAATTCAAGTACAATATTCGTAAGGAAAAGTACATATATTCAATTGTACCACTCTACAAATATTTACAAACTGAAAACATCACTGTAACCAGCATCCAGAGAAATAGACAACCACCAGCACTCTAGAAGCACATCATCCACACCCTCCCCGGTCCAAAGGAAATCCTTTCACTCACAGAATAAACCAGTTTTTACTCTAATTGAACTGTATGTAAATGGAATCACACATGATGTGCTGGTTTTTATTTGGTATCTTTTGCTTAAATTATGCTTATCAAATGTCTCCACAGTGTTACAATTGTGGAGATTTTAAATAAGGAAATTTTTGTGAAAATAGAGCAATGTTTGATACAGAGGGGGGAAAAAAGCTGAATTAAAAACTATGGCTGCTTTACAACCTGGGCCCCGCAGAATGGCTCCCGCAAAGAAAGGTGGCAAGAAGTGTTGTTCGGCCATCAATAAGGTAGTGACCAGAGAATACACCATCAACATTCCCAAGCGCATCCATGGAGTGGGTTTCAAGAAGCATGGCCCTCGGGCTCTCAAAGAGACCCGGAAATTTGCTATGAAGGAGATGGGAACCCCAGATGTGCTCATTGACACCAGGCTCAACAAAGCTGTCTAGACCAAAGGAAAAAGGAATGTTCCGTATGTCTGTGTGCGGTTGTCCAGAAAACGTAACAAGGATGAGGATTCACCAAACAAGCTCTATATATTGGTTACCTATATACCTGTCACCATTTTCAAAAATCTACAGACTGTTAATGTGGATGAGAATTGCTGATTGTCGAATAAAAGTATAAAACTGTGTACACACACATACACACACACACACACACACACACACACATATATATGGCTGCTGTTCCAGGTATTAGGTTATAACAAGTAACAAATGCAGTAATTTTTTAGAAGGCTAGTAGTAACAACAGCTCAAGAGAACTTGCAAAGAACGCTGCCCTGTTGAGGATAGCCCTGCCAACATACTATAATTTCTAATCTGTGTGGTCTAAAAGTATAAGTCACCCTCTAAGAAGAGATGTGGAGCATGAGGACTGTGCCTCCTCACATAAGTGCAGGTGAATGCAAGTGGGGCAGCTTTCATATCCAAGCTAGGCTCAGTCTACACCACAGGAACCCTGACATTTAAAGATATAGAACACATCTATCACAATTGTCACTTGCCATTAATTTACATTCCCTTTATGCATCTGTTCAGAAAATAATTAGGATTTTATGCTGCAGTAAATATGCTTGTTCATCCATTAGTGCAAAGCAAAAGATTAATTGCATTACAATGGGAATCAGGACGACAGCACTCGGAGCCACAATGATAACAGTGACAGCTGGGCTGCCCACAGTACTTTGCTCTGATAAGCTTCAAAAACAAGTGTAGATAGGAAAATAATTAAATCACTGACAAGATGGCACCAGCCTTATTTTCCCTCTTCTTGCATTCAGCTTACAATCACCAAATAAAAAGATTCTCCCTACAAATTAGAAAAGGACCTTTATTTTTTTTTCCCTATCTCCAAATGCCCTGGTTTAACATTAGTAATGAGCTGGATTGCTAACATATCTCACTTTTATTTAACCTCCTATCACTTATCTAACCAAGCTAAATATTGAGGTTAACCTGAACTAGCATCTACTGAGAACCCAAGAGACAGGACTGGCACTGGACATGTGTCCACTTCAGTCACAGGGCATGGTGCTTAAAGCTCTACTGTCACCATGTTAGAATTCTTAATTCTTTAACCAGAGTCCCGCATTTTAATTGGGTATTGGGCCTCAAAAATTATGTACCTAGTCCTGCTGATAGATGTAAAAAAATAGTAACATGATCTCCCTAATATATGTAATTATTATGTATATAATGCATGTATTGTGCACATCTGTACAGTATACACATATTTATGTACACATATATGTACATTATTATGTATATATTATATACATACTGTGTATGTGCACACACATATATATCAGTGAAAGCATCCACAGTCAGACCTATTGCTACAGTTCCCCAAAAGGAAACAAAAACAAACAGCAAACAAATTCATTTCCCCCTCTTTTCCCTGGTCAATTAAAAAGGAAAGTGGTGTTATTGAGCGGAAACAGAACATCTGTTTTTTGAGGAAACATCTGAGAAGCAAGAGACATGCTCTACTTGTAACTCCAATTGTCTCCTGACTATGGATACTTTCCTATGGTTCAAAATAGACTGATCATTGTTTTAGGGACAATGCGTGTTAACAACGTGTTTAACACTGAGTGGGAGTTTACCAACATTCAAGAAAACATCTGTGCAGTGATTTGAATAATGATCTAGCCTCCACCCCGGTGCCTCCACACCACCCTCCCCAACCACCAAAAAAATTAAAAGAAATGGTTATAGAAGGGCTCAATTGAAAACTTCATCCTTTGATGTTTAGTTAAGGCGACAACAGAAGCCAGATAACTGATCTTGCTCTGACATTCCCACAGGAAGAAGTAACTGACAGATGGTCATGATTGTAACCAAAATGTTTGGATAATCATCTTTGATGAATCATTTATCATGGCAGCTCCTCATATGACAGTGACTTCTTTGGAGTCCCCTAAAACCCTGGCCCATTAAGAAATTGCTTAATGACATACTGTTTTTACTACTCATCCAGAAAGTAGCCACAGCTTATCCTTCTCCATGATTTTTAAAGTTGTTTTTTTTTTTTAGAATCCCTTGGATTTATTAAATTTATTAATCATAACATTTTGTCTTCCATGGAGAATGAGAGAGGGAGTTTTGTTATTGATAGGGGAGAAAGGCTTCGAAAATAGGTCAGGTGCAACAAGAGACTGCTTGAGGGAAGGGACATGCAAATTAACTACTGTAGACGTGGGTGTTTTTGCCCTGGCAGCAGCTGCTGAATAATTAGGGCCCAAAGGCCTTCATAAAGGTTATAAGTCTTGTTACTGTGGCTAACCAAATCTGCTTGAGTAATTTTCCTTTCACTATTGCAATTATGGGGTTTTAACTCACTAGGTAGCTGATTTTGTGGCATGTACATATTCGATGTGTCAGGGAAAATGAGCTTCCAAGGCTCCCCTCTGGACCACTTTAGAGCAATGATCATAAATCCTCACTAAAGGGAAACTGGTTCTTAAGAGGAGCAATTCTAGGGGTGGGAGTGGAGGAAAAAATGAAAGGAAGCAGGCAAACATTTCATAAGCAATGGAGCTGCAAAATTGGATTGTAGCACAACACAATAATATGAAACAATGTAATATAGTATACTAGAATATGTTGTATTTACATGTGATATAATACACATTTTAAGGTTCATTATTATTATCACAGATAAGCATTCATCCTGGATGCTCCTAGAAAATTTTGGTACTACTTAGATCCACTTTTCCTGGAAGTAAGTAACTTTCACTTTCCAGTGTCCCCTCTCAGAATTGTGAAACCATGGTCCTTCTATCTTTTACCTTTTCTTGTGCAACCCTGTGCATTGACTCTCTGTCTCACCTGTCTTATCAAGTCTGTCTCCTCTTGTCCTGACACGGTATCTACTATTAGCATGGGATAGAGTCAATAGTAGGAGAGAAGAAGTGGGTCTGATTTTGGTGATAAGTATCTGTTCTACCAACTGGGTAATGTGACTAATTTATCTGAACTATAGTTTCCTCACTTTTTGAAATGGGAAATCACTACTTTTAGAGGTTATTCATGGACACCAAATGTAAAAATTTATGGAAAGTGCTTTTTTAGGCTTAAATATATTTGTCTATCATATTTCCCTCCCTTCCTCTCTTTTCAGTCTCCCTCTCTCATACATCTCTCCATAAATCTTACATCCACCCACACACATTTCAATTTATTTTATCTTGTCCTTAAAGTG
The DNA here is from genome assembly GCF_046562875.1 of Panthera onca. Lineage (NCBI taxonomy): Eukaryota > Metazoa > Chordata > Mammalia > Carnivora > Felidae > Panthera > Panthera onca. The sequence continues at coordinate 20,840,389 of NC_138348.1, read as the reverse complement.
AATACAAACATACCAACAGAGCTTGGACATTTCAATTCATATATTTATATAAAATCAATGTTTATTTTATCAATAAATACTTGATATAATTTCAAAGTAGTTTTGACATTTAACAGAAAAAAAAATAGTTATAAAACATAGTTTTAATGTGGCCAACGAAGGTATTCCTTTTTTTTCATTTTTAAAACATTTTTTATTTTTATTCTTATTTTTTTTTTTAATTTACATCTAAATTAGTTAGCATATAGTGCAACAATGATTTCAGGAGTAGATTCCTTAGTGCCCCTTACCCATTTAGCCCATCCCCCCTCCCACAACCCCTCCCATAACCCTCAGTTTGTTCTCCAGATTTATGAGTCTCTTCTGTTTTGTCCCCCTCCCTGTTTTTGTATTATTTTTGTCTCCCTTCCCTTATGTTCATTTGTTTTGTCTCTTAAAAGTCCTCATATGAGTGAAGTCATATGATTTTTGTCTTTCTCTGACTAATGTCACTTAACATAATACCCTCCAGTTCTATCCACATAGTTGCAAATGGCAAGATTTCATTCTTTTTGACTGCCGGGTAATAAATACTCCATTGTATATATATCCCACATCTTCTTTATCCATTCATCCATCGATGGACATTTGGGCTCTTTCCATACTTTGGCTATTGTTGATAGTGCTACTATAAACATGGGGGTGCATGTGTCCCTTCGAAACAGCACCCCTGTATCCCGTGGATAAATGCCTACTAGTGCAATTGCTGGGTCGAGGGGAGTTCTATTTTTAGTTTTTTGAGAAACCTCCATACTGTTTTCAGAGTGGCTGCACCAGCTTGCATTCCCACCAACAATGCAAAAAAGATCCTCTTTCTCCGCATCCTTGCCAACATCTGTTGTTGCTGGAGTTGTTAATGGTAGCTATTCTGATGGGTGTAAGGTTGTATCTCATCATGGTTTTGATTTGTAAAGAAGGTATTCTTTTTTTAATTATTACTTATTTATTTTGAGAGAGAGAGGGAGAGAGGGAGAGAGGGAGAGAGGGAGGGAGGGAGGGAGGGAGGGAGGGAGGGAGAGAGGGAGAGAGGGAGGGAGAGAGAGGGAGAGGGAGAGAGAGAGAGAGAGAGAGAGAGAGAGAGAGAGAGAGAGAGAGATGAGTAAGGGCAGAAAGAGAGAGAATCCCAAGCAGGCTCTGCACTGTCACCATGGAGCCCAACATGGGGCTCCATTCCATGTACTGTGAGATCATGACCTCAGTCAAAATCAAGAGTCAGACACCTGACCAAGTGAGCCACCCAGGTGCCACAAAGAAGGTATTCTATCCAAAGCTGAGCATATCATGAGCCTAAGAATTGGTACTACATTGGCACTTAGATCACCAAAGGGCGACCTATAAATGAAAGCGTATTTGCTTCTCCACCGATTTTACATTCTCTATCAAGCATTCTGGTTTAACATGTTCTTTTTCATTACAGAAAGCACTTTTCACAAATAACATTCATATATATATATATATATATATATATATATATATATATACACACACACACACACACACATATATGTGTGTATATATATATATATATTTAGATACAAGTCTAGAATTCATGAACACATTAATAATTTTCCCTAACCAAATACAGTCTTAATAATGCTTTTCACTGTATAAGTGCCTCCTACGTAGTGTTTTGTCACTTGTTGAGGCTTAAGGTAGTTTATGTTGATTAATAGTTTAATTGTTGGTAAAGAGCCCTGGATCAGGACTATGTTATGTTCTGAGGAATTATAGGTAGGATATATAGGTAGTCATCTGTGGGAAGAGGGGTTTTAGAAGTCAAAAGATGGACACAGTGTCAGGGACAATTTGTAATTGTGAAATCTTCAGCTTTCTTCATTGTAACCCAATATAAAAGGATAATAGCAATAATCTTTGATGTGGGCAATTAAGATTTATTAAATCTTATGTAAAGTATGCATTTAAAAAGTCTAAAATTACTTTGATTCTGTGCAAATGCAGATTTAAGACAAAGCTTCTAATCCCTGTCCCCTCCAATACACCCACTAATCTGAATGATATATCACTCTGTGCTTCCTACATAGAATTTCAGAAGTCAACCATCATGACAAGCCAAAATCAAATCTATATAATAAAGACAAGTTTTCCAAACCATAGAGAGCTCCTACGAGTACCACATCTTTAGGACTCAAGAAGGGGAGAGAGCAAGGACGTGGTCTTACATTACAACATCAAACAGTATCTAGCATAGGAATCTTATCTTTACAGATGAGCTTGCCTGTGATTAAGGCAGGTTGGCTTAAAGAGTCCTATTTGGGGTACAGACAAGTAAAATACCTGTATCATGTGACTCTCTTCCTAACTTCTCCTTGATCTAATATAGGATGGAATCCCTGTCTCCACCCTCATGATAGTTCCAAGAGTGGAGTAGCTATATAAAATATTAGAGTTCCGATGTTGGTAATGGACAAATGTGGACCCTAACCACTCATTAGTTTATTGACTTGAACAAGTTAATATCTTTGAAATTGACATAAAATTAACTCTAAAATGGAAATAATAAGGGCACCTGGGTGGCTCTGTCACTTAAGCAAAAGATCCTGGTTTGGGCTCAGGTCATGATCTCATGGTTCATGAGTTTGAGCTCCACATCAGGCTCTGCGCTGATGGCACGGAGCCTCCTTGGGATTCTCTCTATTCCTCTCTCTCTTGCATACCCATGCACTCTCTCTCAAAATAAATAAACTTTAAAATATAAATAAAAATAAAATAGAAATTAAAAAACCTATTAAAAAAATTTTTTTTAATCTTTATTTATTTTTGAGAGAATGTGAGCAGAATGTGAGCAGGGGAAGAGCAGAAAAAGAGGGAGACACAGAATCTGAAGCAGGCTCCAGGCCCTCAGCTGTTAGCACAGAGCCCGATGCAGGGCTCAAACTCACGAACCATGAGATCATGACCTGAGCCAAAATCAGATGCTCAACCAACTGAGCCACACCCAGGTGCCCCAAAAATGCCTATTTTTGAAGGGCTAGTGTCAGGATGGAGAAAATGTACATAACATTATTTGCACAGTATTTAATACAAAATAATAGTCCATAATGTTATTACTATTACTATTATTATCAATAAAAGAAGAATATCTTAAATATGGTACATAATCATGTAGACACTGATGCTCGGAAACTGGGGCAGAAGATTTTTAGCATAACGTTCAAATTCCCCACAAATATCTTGTTCTGAAATGGCATAGACCATGAGTCTAAGACCCACTCTGGACTTCCATCTTCCTCTTCCTCTTTTTCCAGCTAAAACAAATTGACACCTGTGTATGAAACCTCTCCTGATAACTCTGTTCAACTCTGATTTCTCACTTTGTTGACTGCCCATGGTGTTAATTGCACAGAATATGTTAGCATACCTAAATTTCTGCATTGCAATTTCTCCTCTGTCTCATGTGCATATTGCCTTATTAATGCATCTGTTAAATTTTTAGAAGTCAGGGTTTATGCCTTATGTTTCCTGTAGGCCCCCCATGCCACATAATTAGCACATTCTGGAAAGATTCTAAGTCCTACTGAATCCTCATTCCCATAAGCCTCCCATATTCACCTTATTTTTGGTACAATTCCCAGTTGGATTTCAACTACTTGCTTTCAAAATGCAATTTCCCTAATAGTATACAGTGTTCTAATAATGCCCTGATCAGTGCTACTTCAGAGTTACCGCTGATTATACACCTGTTTCCAAATCCCAGCATCATCAAGTGTTTTTCTATTGTGTCTTTTTTAACTGTTAAACTATTATGACTTCTTAATTTTTTGAGCTATTCAGTTTATGGCCTAGTTTGGTACGTGGGTTTTAGTTTATCTCAATGTAGTAATTCGATAAAAATACCTTCTTTTATCATTTGGGAAAAGTTATGATTATTATTCAAGGAATATCACGGTAATCTTTTCAAGAATAATCACATTTTAAAATTAATCAAGATTTTAAATTTGTATTTCCTGTTACATAAGCTTCAAATCAAACTTGATTAATCAGTTGACTGTGCTATTATTTCGAAAATCAGAGACTGAGTGCACAAGATGCATATGTCTGGGTGGAATTTTTTTTTTCTATTTTGACTTAGAACATCTTTCTCTTTCAAAAGAATTAAATGGTCATTGAAGAAAATCTGAAGAACACAGAGAAATACATTCAAATCAATCAAATCCCTATGGAAACTCCTATCTATAAATACCCACCATGAACATTTTGAAACTTTTTATTTTGAAGTAATTTTAAATTTACAGAAAAGTTGCAGAAATAGTTGAGAGAGTTTTCACATATCCCTCGGCCAGCTTTTCCTAATGATAGCATTTGGCACAACAACACTTCCAGGATCAGAAGGAATTACCACGGATAGAATATTAGTAACTTATTGGCTATTCTTTTTCTTAGTCAATACTGTCTTTACCACCCTTGCACAAATTTGCTCAGGCCTTATCAGATTGGCAAGCAAACATGGCAAAGTAACAGTAACAAAACAGTATTTCTCTGAATACAAACTCATTTACAGAGCTGAGAAAACTCCTAGACCTTCCTTCCACACTTCTCATTCATTCATCAACTATTTGCTTCCAACTTCCCAAGAACCTGGCATTATTTTAGGCTCTGGAGATACCAGTGTAAACAAAGCCTTTCCCCTGATGGAGCTTGCTTCCATACTGTGAAAGATCATAAAAATACATTCATATTACAGTGGTAGGAGGTGCTATGGAAAGACCTGAGCAGGAAATAACTGGGATAGAAACGGATATGGAGAAAATGACTTTACATCTGTGGATAGGGAAGACCTTTCTGATTATATAGCATTTGAGCAGAATTCTGAGTCAGCCTGGTGAATATCTAGGGGAAAATGTTTCTAGGCAGAAACTACAAAGAGGAACATACCTGGCATGTTGTAAAAGCAGTAAGAAATGGACTCTGTAATGTGGCCAGGCCTCAGTTCAGGTGCAGTATACCTATGTCAACAAACTCCTCTTGACTTTTAATGGAAATCCTGTATAATTCCTCTAGGCTGCACCAGAGATTCCACCAGTTCTTCCTCTGGGTTATAATGATGATTTTTGTTGACTCTCATGACCCACAACATTGGCTTTATGTGTGTGTTCCAGGAATCCAACTAGCTGGCTTCCTGTTCAGGCTTTTACTCCAGACAGTACCCTCGAGAGGTGCCCTGGTTCCCTATCACCTGAGAAACAGAATAAACAAACACACAACATCTACATCATATATAAAAGTAGAATTCTGACCCACATCTTGCAACCATCTTCCCAGGAAACCAATCCCTTATCTACATGAAGAGCCCAGGAAGCCAGCCGACTGTAAGTCAGACTTTCAGGAGGCTAGGTTGGTATCTCCAGGAATAATTCAAGAAGCTTCTGTAACAATTGGCCCCAAATAGCCAGGACTGGATTGACGGCTGACAGATTCCCTATTTTTGTCCCTACTTCCAACTTAGCAACAGCCAAAGAAAATTAAATATACTCTCCTAACCAGTGACGTAGGATACCCCACTGTTTTCAGCTTCCCCATGCCAACAGCTTCCCTTCAGGACACACTTGAAGCTTTTCCCTTTCCCATTATCAAGTTTTCCCACTCTTCTGCCTGCCTTTGAGTCTGTGCCAAAACACAAGTGACAGTGACTGACTCTCTGGCTACAGCAAATTCTTAATAAATAGCCTTTGCTTTGCTCATTTGATTTTATTTCTGCACACTTTCCTGCAGTAGGGAAAATCCCTCAGCCTTCAACTTCCATAGTAGTGAATTCACATTCATACACACACACACACACACACACACACACACACACACACACACCTATACTATATATGATGTGACTAGATGGTTGAACTAAGGTTGAAGTGTGAAATTTGTGCGTATTATACAGTCAAGCTTTTTCCTTAAGGTTTCGTGGAGTTTGTATGACATATACTCACTTTTGCATAAAACTATTAATGGTTTGTATTCCTCAAGGTTCAGTCCTAAGCTCTCATCTATTTTCCTCTTTATATTTCCTTCTTCCATTATTCTGCATCTATGAAGACATTTAATTTATGGTTCTTGCCCAGACTCTTCATTTGAACTTCAGACTTTACCACTACCTCTTTGGTTTCATAATGACACCATGCACTCAATATGGGTAGATGCTCTTCCTCCACTAACCTGGTACCTTTCTTGTGTTTCCAAAATCAGTGAATGGCAGCGCCATTTACCTGGTTGAATCCTAGGTGTAATCACCAATACCTTCTTCTTCCATTATCTTCCATATCATATCCAGTCATCTATCTCTCTCAATTTTACCTTTTTTAAAATTTTTTTAACGTTTATTTATTTTTGAGACAGAGAGACAGAGCATGAATGGGGGAGGGTCAAAGAGAGAGGGAGACACAGAATCAGAAGCAGGCTCCAGGCTCTTAGCTGTCAGCACAGAGCCCCATGCGGGGCTTGAACTCACAAACTGCGAGATCGTGACCTGAGCCGAAGTCGGACGCTTAACCGACTGAGCCACCCAGGCGCCCCTCTCAATTTTACCTTTTAAGGAGATACCTGAGATTTCAGTAGATACCTGAGAGTTGGGAACCATTTCTCTGTTTCATTGCCATTTACATCCTAGTCTGACCTACCTCATAGTTTACCTGGTCTTCTGCAATAGCATCTGTATTGAATGCCCAGGATGCTGTAACAAAGTACCAAGAACCAGGTAGTTTAAAACTATGTAAATTTGTTGTCTCATTATTCTGGAGGCTAAAAGTTCAACATCAAGGTGTTAGCAGTGCCATGCTCTCTGTAATGGATCTAGGCAAGAACCCTTCCTTGCTCTTCTAGCATGGTTGTGTGTTTGTTGGTAATCCTAGGCATTTCTTGGCTTATAGATGAATCACTCTAGTCACATAGCTGTCTTCTTGGGTCTTCACATTATCTCCCCTGTTTATATGTCTGTTTCTATGTCTAAATTTCCCTCTTTTATAAGGGCACCAGTCATCTTGGATTAAGGCCTACCCTAATGACCTCTTTTTAACTTGATTACTTCTATAAAGCCTTAGCTCCAATTAAGGGCACCTTCTGAGGTACACATTCTGGAGTGTGTCAGTCCGTGCTGACAAGCTGACAGCAGTGAGCCCAATGTGGGATTTGAACTCATGAACCACGAGATCATGACCTGAGCCGAAGTCAGATACTCAACCAACTGAGCTACACAGGTGCCCCTTCCCAGAACTCTTTTATGTACTTACTGTTTCTTCTGTCTGGAATGCTCTTTCCTTAGATGTGTGCTCAGATTTTTTTTTTTTTTTTTTAGGAAATCTTTCCCCAGCATGTCTCCCTTCCAGAATTATAATTCAAAGATTTTGGAATTGAACCAGTCTCTTTGTAGGACAAGGGACTTAAATAGTTCATTTTTAAAAGTAAAAACATGTACACTAAAGCAGTGCCATTTAACAGACTCATTTGCCCAGTACACTGTAACCTGAAGAGTGGACGGTGTTTAAAGATAACAGCTAGTTATCATCCTTTATCCACTCCCTCCATGGTCTTTTTAAAGTGGGACCACCTCAACCATAAAGTAAGCCTTGAGTAGAAATCTGCCATGTTGATCAACTTAGCCTCTTTAATATTTGCCTACTCAGCTGTCATGAGTTACAGTGGGCACTCTCCAACTGAAAGTGGGGACAACAGATGATCTGTCTCCCATCTTGTCAAAGGTACTAATTGCTAACCTAAGAGTAACTGCTGATAGTCTCTCTTTGTCAGTAAGGTATCTTACTAGAAAATCTAACTAGATATAGAGACCAAACTCTCTACGTAGGAAATCCTTTATCAGCCAATATTTAAAATTACTAACAGTTACTACAAAACAGTTTTTTCAAACATTAGGACTCTATATCTTAGGGCTGGCCATATACATTTTTTTAAAAACCTTGTTACATTTTTGTCAGGGTTTTTCTTAAACAAGAGAGAGTATACCAGCCAAATGAGTAGGTGTTCTGTCACCTGGAGTCCTGGCAAAGTTTCTGGCAGAATTTTTCTATCTAAAGGAGACTTACTCATTTGGAATAGATTAGAATTATCTGTCTGGTACAAAATTACTTTTGCAGCAAGTGGTGCATTATCCAAGACATTTATGGTGATAGCTATTAGCTAATCTCCTAAACTTAAAGAGGATAAAAGGAAAAATTTTGTGTCTATACCAACTTTTAAATCTTAAACTTTCTTCCAAGAAGATCTGGATGTCACATCATCCAGGACTTCTCCAGTAAATATTCATTGCATTCTTGAGCTATCAATGAGCCGAATGAGATGTAATACATAGCCAGAGTCCTGAAAGGGAAGGGATGACCTATTCTTCCACAGACTACCAAACAGGGGCCCCATGTTTTACAGAACTCTGTTTAGTCCTCTTCTAGCACATATTCCTTCCCATGGGAACAAGAGTTTGTAGACTACAAAGTTGTATGCTCCAGAAACCGTGTCTCTTCTTCTAGATCATGCTTCAAGGATCTGGTGCCTCTGAAATTTCCTATCCAGATGGTTTATATCCACTTATAATTTCTGCAAAGACCTTTCCAAATATTCAACTTGTCAAAGCATACTACCAGTATGCAAACCTATAAGCTCAATATGTGGCTGTGTGTCTACAGATGGAGCTTGAATACACGAGCTGAGATGTCTACACATATGTGCACAAAGCCCCTCAAGGTGTAAGATGATGTCCACATGGAACAGAAGGTGTCTCCATGTTTCAGCATGGAACTCTAAGGGTTCCAATAATCCTATATTCAAACCTGGTCTTCATGGTTTGGTAATGAAACATTTGTCAATATAGAAGAATGGAACATTTTTTGTTTGTTGGTTTTAAGTTTATTTATTTTGAGAGAGAGAGTATGCAAGTGGGGCAGGGGCAGAGAGAGAATCCCAAGCAGCCTCCGCACTGTCAGCATGGAGCCCTATGTGGGCTCATGAACAGTGAGATCATGACCTGAGCTGAAATCAAGAGTTGGATACTTAACCAACTGAGCCACCCAGGTGCCTTGAGGATGGAACATTCTTTAAGCAGTTTGGTTGAATGATTTAAATCTTCTACATATTTAGTCATACGGTATGCGGGTCTCCATTTTTCTCTGCCCTTCCCCACATATGTTAGAGAAGATCTGCAGATGGCACACTGAAAAGGGATGGGTCAAGAAAGCTTAATATTTACAAAGCTGTTACAGAAATTAAGAGAAATCAATTGCTGGTAACAGCAGGAATCTACTACCATTTCTAGGCCTGAGAGAAAGAAGGGGATTTGTTAACAGAACCTGGAGAGAAATCAGCTAAAAAGAAAATTTTCCTCCAAACATTGTAGCCTTGAATAGGAGAAATGCAGTCACTGACAACCCATAGCACAGAGAAATGGGTAAATGAATCCACAAACCTCTCTCTCCTTGCTCTCCCATCTCCTGGTGGTACCTTCCATTGGATAAATATAATCAGAAGCCAGATGGAAAGAGAGGTTGGTTGACACAATACATAAAGTATAGCCTTCCAGCTTATAGAGCAGAATGGAAGGGTAGAGAAAAGGAAGAAGGGTACAGAAATGGAGAGTATACAGCATATACTGGGGTCAAATATCAGATTCAAATTCTTTCCTTTAATAACTATGTGGCCTGGAAGAAATTATTAATTATAAGTCTCCACTCCTCATCTGTAAAATGGGTACCTCAGAAACACCTCTATTATGGGGATGTGAGGATTAAATAAGAACACTTTAAGGGCACCTGGGTGGCTCAGTCAATTAAGCGTCCAACTTCAGTTCAGGTCATGAACTCACAGTTTGTAAGTTCAAGCCCCACATCGGGCTCTGTGCTGACAGCTCAGAGCCTGGAGCCTGTTTTGGATTCTGTGTCTCTCTTCCTCTCTCTCTCTCTCTGACCTTCCCCTGCTCACTCTGTCTCTCTCAAAATAAAGACACATTAAAAAAATTTTTAAAGAACATTTTAAAGCATTTAGCATAGTATTAAATAACTGGTAGATGCTTAACAAACAGTAACTTATACTAGGTACTTAGGGAATTCTACAAGATGAAGTCAGTGCTCTTAGTACTTGCAGTTATAGAACCTATCATTTATTCATTCATCAAGCAAACATTTATTGAGTTCTTACTACTTATCTGCTACAGTGCTGGACTATGGGGTAGAGAAATGAAGAAAACAGGTAAAAAAAAATACTGGCTCTTTTGGATGAAGAAGAAAAAAGTCCCCACTCTCATGTTGTTTATAAATCGTCTACAAATAAACAGGCAGCTTCTACATAGAAACTAAGCACTAGGGATGTAATGTCTAAGAGCTCTAAAATCAAACTTCTTATGTTTGCCTCTTAGATCTTCTACTTCCTATATTTATTACTTTGGGCAATGCTCTAGTTATACCAAAATTAGCAACTAAAAACATGTGATTACACTCATAGGTTCTGTGATCATGGATTAGAAAGCACATAATGATAACTTATCCCTATTCCATATTCTCCATATTCATGGAATTTCATCTAAGAAGCCTTAGAAGTTTAAGGGGACTAGAGGCTCAAGGCTGGAGTCATCAGGAGATGTCTTCATTCACATGTCTAGCAGTACATGCTAGCTGAGACCTTGTGGACAAACTGGTGTGTGCCACAAAGTCTGTGATACCTAGACTTTGTGGCAGCATGGCGGCCTCAAATATTTTTTTCTGGCTGCTGAAGGGTCCAACAGTTAGTGTCCCAAGAGAGTAAGTTGAGAGCTGTTGATACAGCCTCCAGTTTAAGACATCAGGGAGTGTCTCTTCTTCTGTAATCATAAGTCTCCCCAGATTTAGGAATGGGAAACAAAGACCCTCTCTCTAAATAGGAGAATTGTTAAAGTTACATTGTAAGAGGGTTCATGGGATAAACAAACACACACATACACATTGTGGCTATCTCTTGGAAACTGTGGCCACACTTAACCTCTTTGTAACTCTGTTTTCTTATCTATAAGACAGATACTGTATTAATACATATTTAATCAGATTATTGTGTTAAATAGAATGTCAGTCACATATATGCTTTAAATAATGACTGACATATAACATAGGTTCAATATACATATTAGGTAATATTTTTCAGAACTAGATACCATTGGAAGAACATAGGTGAAATCTCTGGGCTTGAGGTGGGAGGTCAGCCAGGCAAGATATCTAAACTTAGATATAAAAGATAAGTAAGAATGTCCCAAGCAAAGCACAGAGCAAGGAAAATGAAGACTGTTTCCCAACAATGCAGTAACATAAAAACAAAGTTTATTTTTCTCTTCTAAGCGGTCCAAATGTGAATGCCTAGGTCAGCCACACAGCTCTTCTTCCCAATGTCAATATACACCTGAGTTCGTTTCACATTTTTGCTTCTCAACTTTCTAAGATATAGTTGTTGGATATCATCGTCAAAGCTGGTACATAATATCTGGATTCCAACCAGTGGAAAATGTGAAGAATATGAATGAGGCATACCCACAATATTCACACTCAGGCCTGGAAGCAACATACATCACTTCTCACCTTCCACGGGCAGAAACTAGGCCATTATGACTCCACCTGATTGCAAAAATAGTGGAACATACAACCTAGCAGGGCAGCACTGCAATAAGACGAGTGAAATGGATACTGTTATAGAACTAACTTTTACACCCAGACTAAGGGAAAATAGCCCAGAAGGAAGAGAGACCCTGGTGACTACAAGTTATAATTGTATCAGATAAGATGGCTAGCAGAGCATGAGGAGGAGGGAAGAGAAGCCACATTGAGAGACTGGAAGGAGTCAGATCACAAAAGTGCTTGTGAGCCAAATTAAAGACTCTGTGTTATACATACAGTGCAAATCCAATGAAGGGTTTTAACAAGGGAAAAATGTCATCAGACCTGGGATTTCAAAGACTGCTCTAAAATCACATGGAGAATGAATTAGAGGAGATAATATATAGAATCCTGAAGATGAACAAAGAGGCTGTAATGATAACTGAAACTCCAGTTCATCTGAACTTCCTAACACAGCACAGATCATGTCTAGGCAAGATGTACTTGCTAAACAAGGTAATATTACTTAAAGGTAATATTACTTCATTGATTCATTGCCTATTTTCCATGCCTTTTACATACATAATGAGAAACAGGAATTAACAGATTTTTGTATGTCAGAATTTATGGCCGTATTTCAAAATCTACATTTATTTGTTTTTATTTAAAAAAAATATCTGCACTCTAACATCTGCCAGTACTATAACTGATATTATATATAAAGTATACAATCATTCTCCATGAAGTTATTTCCCAGAAATGTGACCTTATTTCAGCAAATGCCCCATTAGTTTACAGTTACTATATATAAATAAATAAATATACTTCAGTTTTCCCCGAATTTTCCATAAAAGGAATTTTTTACTTTTCACTAACATTCCTAAGCATGTGAATTAATTTAACTTAAATACAGATTTGATGAATAAGTACAAAATAACTCAAGTAGAACATTGACAAAATGACACTGGGACAATGACCAAAATGTCATATTAATTATATAATGGTAGCTAGAAAAAAGAATCTAGATTTTCATGTAGGGGTTCAAGTCATAAATACTTGGAAAGAATGAAGAACTAACTCAGTTCTGGAGATTGAGAAAGGTATATTAGCAGTGAACGCAAGGTTTGGGCAAGTTAGAAATGGATGAGCTTTGGAAACAGAAATAGCTAGGACTAGGATTTTAACCCCAGTTCTGTCATTTACAAGCTGCTACTCTGAGAAAGTCATTTTACTTCTATGATCCTATTTTCTTTTCTTTACATTAATAACAATAAAAACAATAATAATATCTATCTTACATGAACTAGGAATACTGTGACTATTAGGTCAATTTATACACACACACACACACACACACACACACACACACACACACACACAAATAAGCAAACAGGTATCAAGTAACAATATACACTTCCTAGAGAAAGTCTACCCGCCTCAGAGCAACTTTTCCTCCCTTTTCTGAGATTTTGTTGGTAGCCAAGCCCCTGCAACCAGGAACTCTACTAAGTACATCAGGAGCCAAACAGTTGAGGATTCCAACTTTGCAGTGATAGCAATGTGTCAATGTAGGAAGAGAACACTGCATAGAAATATAAAATGTAATGAACTTTTGCTTTGTGAGGAAGTAATAATCTTTAATAAGGTGATGAGACAATAAATTGAAAATAATAGTCCTCCATTTTAGGAAATGCAGTATGATATAAAATCAATAATACTCTGAAGCCCGTTTATATGAATGCTTTAGAATAATAACCTATGCAAAGAATAAGTGTAAGATAGACCCTGTCTTATATTTCTCTTTCTAAAATGAATTCACTTTTAAGTGAATATAGAATGGTATTCAAAATCTGCCCCAGAAAAAATGTCAAAAAATTTTAAAGGATAACGGGATTTTTTTTATTTAATTGGAGACAGCAAAAAAGTGCAAGGAATGTGAGAATTAGCAGTAAGGCTTGGTGAATCCAAATGTTAACATGTGTTTTTAAAAATACATTCTTCAGTATTTAGTGAGATTGTCACCCTTTTTGGTATTAATGACTGTAAACGAAGTTTTATGAGAAGAGTATGTCACACGTTGAACATCTGACCCATATTCCCCAGGCCAATGTAGTGGTGGGGACATCCACTTTTCCCCAGGAAATTTCTCTGTAGTACATTCAAATTTAACTTAATAAATGTTATTGTATGAATGTTACAAGAATGGCACAGGATAGATAGATATTGGGGGAAAGAAGCCAATATAATACCATGACTTCTCAATCTTACAATATCAAGGGAGTTAGATCACAGACACATACTGAGAAATTCTCTAAGGCTGGCTTCAGTTTCATTTTAAAATGCAACAAAAATTGAAATCAGATATATATATTTTTTGTAAATAAGAACATTTGGGGAGAACGTGCTATAATGACCTGAAGAAGATATTAATGTTCTGGTATGTGGCAGTGAAAGAGGTTCTTAGGAAGAGGCGGCATTCAAGGTTGGCTTTGAGACATGTACAGGACTTCAAGAGCCAAAGGTGGTACAACTGGCAGAGAGTAAACACCACAAACAAAGGCATGAATAAGGGGAAATGGATCTTCATGGAAAAGTAAGTAGTGTTCTGTGCTAATATGTGTAGACTATGTGTGTTGAGATGAGGATTGGTAAATAATTTATATATATATATATTTATATGTATTATATATATATTTATATATTATATATATAGTTATATATATATATATGAAAAGTGAGACTTTTTTAAAAGAAGAATTTTACTGAGATATAATTCAGTACCATAAAATTTACCCATCTAATATATGCATTTGGTGTGGATTTTGTTTTTGCTTGTTTATTTTTCAACCATATTTATAGAGTTGTTCGTATATCAACATCATCAATTTTAGGATATTTTCTGGGTCCATTACCAATTACTCTTTATTTCCCCCAAGCCAGTAATAATAATAATAATAATAATAATAATAATAAAATAATAAAATAAAAATAAAATAAAATAAAATTGACCTCTATGCAGGACCTTAAATCTTGATTAAGGTATCAGTGCAAAAATTTTCAACTTTTTTAGTAATAGGGTAACATGATATCCGTTATGCTTATGGAAAAGTATACTGATAACAGTGTGTGGTATGCAAGGGAACCACTTAAATCTGAGGAATCAATTTTTACTCCTGCATATTCTCTGATCTACCCTAATTCCATATACCTATGGAAACATCTTTGCATGAATCTGCCAATTACATTCCACAGAAATTCCTTAATTTACAACACCTTAAGCAAACCAGTAAATATTTCCTACATAACAATGTGCTTACAACTAGGCTACTCTCTCCCTTTGATTTAATTTTGTTGTCCTTAGACCCTGACTTTCAAGCAGAGTAATGACTATTTTTTTATACTTCTATATTTCTCAAAACTACCTAGATGACTTATATGGTAGAATTATTATCCCCGTTTTAGAGTATGAAAGCTCACAATCAGAAATGTTAGCACTTTCTCAGAAGATGGACAATTACGAAAAGCCCAAAATTCAATTGAATTACTGGCCCTCTTTCTGACTTTGCCATCAGGTCTTTTCCAACCATAGCACAAGCTGCCTCCACAAATGTTAACCAGAATCTGCCCTTATGTTTAGTCTGCAAAAATAAAAACTCTCCTCCCCCCAGCAGTATGTTAGATCTAAATAATTAGGGAGGAGTTGGGATATGTGTTCTTCACATTTGTTTTAAAATCTTACAGAAACCCAAGTACAGAATTAGGAAATGTGTTTTGTTAAAGAACTTCAGGATGCTGAATTTTCTCAGAATGAATTTGACAAGGGAAGCACAGCAGGTGAACAAAACCTCTTGCTATGACAATTTAAATCTCAGAGAAAGACTAGTGCATAGACAACCACCAACCTAGAAGATGAAACTCTCAAAAAGATCATTCTTAATAACGAACTTTTTACTAATAACCAATTCTGTTATTCATGTACCACCAACTAATAAGCATTCGCAGGTTGTAAAGGTCACTTGCAGACACTACCTGAGAGCAATTCTCCCAGCAATTCTATGAGGTAGAAAGCTAAGGCTAAAAGAGGTGCAAAGATTTGCCTAGGCCGCTAAAATCACAAGTCTTCTGGCTCCAAACAACAAGAGCATTGGGAAGAGCTAACCACAGAATGCAGACTTTCTTGTTCTCCTGGACTTCCATAGGGAGGCCCTTTCACTGAGCAAGGTTGAGACCAAGTTCTATGCCCAATTCAAGTCCTTGGCATTCAGTCCTGGCCTAGTACAAGCTTAAATTCCCCAGAGAGGTATTTTCTTTCTTTCTAAAGTGCCATGCCAGGTATAAAGAACATGAAGACAAATTATCCTTCCCTACTCAAGCCCTCCACCTTAACATCAGCCTCCCACTTCATCAATAATACTCTAAGATTCTGTCCTTCTTAGTGAACATTTCTTTAGGAGCCTCCAAATCACGAGTCCTAATTCCTCATTCTTATGAACATTCATAGGAGGGTTATGTGGAGATGCAGAGATTTCTGGATTTTGTATGGCTTCCTCCACTCTTTGACACTTCCTTATGTCAGTTCTGGCTACAAAGTTTTGACAGGAATAGACGGTGTTTCACTGGCTCTCCTTTGAAGTGTTGCCAAGTATTTCTTGGCAAACATAAACACCAGGCTAAAGAGAATGGCCCAAATTAAACACATGGGATTCAAACACAGGGGAAGAAACTCTTTGGAGATGATCCCTCCAAAAAAAAAGGTTATCAGAGTGACTTGGAAATTATCACCCATGCTATATAAGGCAGCTTCCTACTTTTGTTTCTAAAAGAAGGATGGCAGGAATGGGTTTCTCCAGGCATTCCCCTAACATTGGCAAGAGTACAAATTGAGATTTGTTTGCCATATGTCTAAATATTTAAGAGATGTAACTCAAGCAGTTTAAAAAAATATTCTATCCATGACCTTTATAATGACCTTGAAGGTCAGGTTTGCATTTAGAATTCCCATACTCCTCAGAGTTCTGTGCCAGAACCTAGCTGCATGGGAGGCCTGGCCTGGGCTCAGCTATCTTCTTTTTCCATACCTTGCTCTATGCCATGAGGACCTCCGATGCATTTGGGGAGACACCTCAGCTTATACTCCCTAGCCCTATACACATGCTCCCTCTTAAACAACCTCCCTTGAGGCCTAGAAGTCAACATATCACCAGTAAATTCCACCCTCAAGGGCAGATCCAGCCTTGGAAGGTATGTTAGGATCAACAGAGACAGGGTATTCTAGTGTTCTGATATCCAATGTATGTAGAGGAGAGCATCATCTAAATGCGAGTCCATTTCTGGGGCCATGGGGAATTATTACTTAAGTGGGAAAACGTGTGACTGGAGGCGAGTCAGAACAGACTCTTTGAGGAGCAGATGCAAGGCCTGAGCCCGCTCCTGTCAAGGTCTAAAAGATGTATTCTGTCTTCTGTACAAACTCCAAGCAAACAGTCAAAAACAAAAAGAAAACATCATTAACTTCCCACCTTGAAAGCCATCATGCAACAACCATCAGCTTCTACTGGAAATGGAGGAGTAACGACACTGATGGAACAGACATTTAAAATGCCACCGTGGCCCTTAAAGAGCGTAGTCAACCAGAACAGACAGGCATAAGTAAGAACACGAAATGCCAAAAATTTAATACGGTCATTAAAGTCATAAAATAGCGCAGGCAAGTTTACCCCTAAACAATCAGTAAATGGAGAAATAACAAACCTAAAACAGCTGAGCAGACACCGATTCAAAGAAGTAACTAGCCAAAGTCACACTTACAGCAATCGGGAGAGATTCAGTCCTGTATATCCATCACCAAAACCACAGATTTCTTCCACTTCTTGGAAACTATCTTTGGAGGTTTGAAGTTCCAAGAGATATTTGCTTGCATCTTCCTTCTTTCCCTTATTTTCCTGCAGAAATGTTTTAAAGAGCATCTTTTTAAAAGATAGCCTTCTCTCACATACACACTTTACCCCCTCTCCACTGGTTCCTTTCAGAAATAGCCAAGATGACTTGTTTTAGCTCTGTTGACTTTAAAAATAAAACTGCTAGTTATTTTACCAGCAAAATAGGGGTTTACTCGGGGAAAAACGGAGAATGGCATTGCAGAACAAAGGGACAAAACCCATAAACAACTCTCCTGAGGCCAAAGAGAGGCCTGCTCTTTTATAAGGTAGGGGCAGGGAGCCGCGGAAGGCTGATGTAAACAAAAAATCCATTGGAGTAAACTGAGAGTTGGAGTATAGTGGTTTCTCATTGGCTGAGCTATGACTGTCTTTCATTGGCTGCGCTGTTGCCAGGGCGGAGGAAAGCCTTTCTTCCTCAAGCCCTTGTAGTGAAGTAATATACACCTGCGAGGTCTGTCTCTTCCAATTGAATTTGTAGTTAACAAGGAGTGGCTGGCAGTGCATGAGAGGGGCTCTCGTGCTCCCCCTGCTGAACCTCTCGTCTCCATGTTAGTGAGGTTTCTCGTTATTAATTTTCATATTTCGTTCATTTTTACCTTTTTCACAACCTGTCTTCCCTGTTCCACCTCATCCCCTTTTCTCTGTCTGTAGGAACTCGCTGGACTTCTAAAATTCCAATCTGTGAAGCTCAGCAGGGAACACTGCTTATCTGGGCATTTCATAGCAAAGGAGAAACTTGCATTTGAATAGCCTAGTCTATCTCCCCTGCATGCCTCACTTGGCTCATTACCCATTAAAAAAAAAAAAAAAAAAAAAAAAAAAAGTTCTTCCTTGCAAGTTTTGCACTAGGTGATTATGAAAAAGAATTAAGTGATGTGAATTTCTTAATCAATTTCATGCTGAGAGGATCAGCAAGTTATACCAGGAAGAGAATTTAAGGGAATTAATACCCTATCGAGTTTGAACCCTCCTCTGTTTCCACCAAGCAGGTCTGGAGACTCAACATCGTAAGCAAAAATAAGCAATAAATCAATGGATAAATAAAAAACAGTAGTTTTCAGCTACAAGACACCTTTTTGAATACTAGTGATAGGAGGCTGTGTGTGCAATGAGAGTGACATTTACAACTATTCTGGAAATTTATGTCTTCATGAAGATAATATAAAATAGTTCCAGTTTGTAATGCCCTACCAGCATCCAGATGTTTTTTATTTGCAATTTCTAATCTCCCCATTTCTCTCAGTTATTTTGCTCCTCATATAAGAGATGAGAATAGAAGATACTGTAGGTAGAGAAACTTCCCCCACAGTCCCACAATTGATGAGAGTGGACGATGTGATTCCAAGCCAGCTCTGTATGAATCCAGTGGCTGCTGAGCCACCCTGCTCCTCCTCCAAGGCAAGCCGAACTTACTTTAGGGGTACAGAATGCTAAAGCTTAGGGGAAAATTCTTTGCTTCACCCCTGGAATAGTCTGGCTTATACTTTTTCCGTGGATCAGAAGTCTCAGTAGCTCCTGAAGCAATAGCCTAACACGGTAGAAAAAGTGGGAGACTTGGAATAAGACGGACCTATGTTAGAATCTTAGTTCTCCAATTACCTGTGAGACCTTATGCAAGTCACAAAACCTAATCTCAGTTTACTTATCTGCAAAATGTGTATCACAGACATGAAATCAGTCCACAGTGAAAGTGAGCAAGTAACTTTAGTGTTCTTAACTCAGCTAAATTTCTATTTTCAGCTTTCACTCTGCAAAGGAAGAAAAAAATACATCTCAGTCCATTGGATGCCCTATCCCACTCCCTTTCTTATGTGATTTGAGAAGGCTCACAAAAGTGTCAGTGGTGAACAGTAAAGAGGAATGGTTCCAAATATCTGTCTGGACCAGCATCCACTAAGACCAACATTGTTTGGTGTTGTGTTTAGATTTAGGTTTATACCTAAAGCTACCATAGAGCCATCTAAAGGTCTGGTAAATTAAATAGCTGTCTTATAACCTCTACAGAGCACATAGAAATTGATTCCAAAACATGCTGGGACAAGAGATCCTCTTTGACTCTACACCCTCATCTATTCCAGTAGAGTACTTGCCATTTCTCTTGTAGGTCTTGCCTTTCCACTGGGCTCTAACAAGACTACAGGCCAGCGGTGGGCATTCTTGCATATTTGTGTCTAGAGCTTGTTTCTAAAACTCATCCTTTACGCATCAAATATATAGAATAGCTTCATTTTGCAATGCCCTACTAGGATCCAGATGTTTTGTATTTGCAGTTTCTAATCTCTGCATTTATCTGAGTTATTTCCCTCCTCATATAAGAGGTGAAAATAAAATAAACTGAGATGCAAAGAAACTTCCCTAAGATTCCCCAAAATTATTGTCAGTAATAATCATAACATGACATGAATAGCAATTATGATCAGAAAAAATGCATTCAGTGAAAATTGTCTTTTATTAAACTTTGAACATATAACATACCATAAAAAATAAATATAACAATATGAATAAAGGGGGAGGTAGGAATGAATTTATACTTTTTTTAATGTTTGTTTTCCAAAGAGAGAGAGAGCAGAGGAGGGATAGTGGAAAAGGGGTAGTCGGGGAGGAGCAAAGAGAGGGGAACAGAGGACCTGAAGCAGGCTCTCTTCTGACAGCAGAAAGCCTCATACAGGGCTCAAACCCATGAACCGTGAGATCATGACCTGAGCTGAAGTCCCACAACCGACTGAGCCACCCAGGTACCCCTGAATTTATATTCTTTAATTGCATTAATGTTTCCGTGGAGAAAATTTAAAATAAACCGTGCTCTACTGCTGTGATAACATTATAATTTAATAATAGTTATAATAAAAAGTCAAAAAATTCTGTTACAGATAGTTAAATTCAGTAAAATATTTCATGCCTGAACTAAAATATATATGCAACCAACAAAAATATTACACCTCACAGTTTACGCTCTATTTCACTTTAAAAATGTTTAAGCACAAATAAAAATTTCATGAGTCACTCATTATGGCAAAAGTGAAATAATTCAATTGTAATTCCTTGCCTTTACAATCACTGTGTCATCCTTGTTTATTTCAAAGGTTTTGTAGGGAGCCTGCAAGGAGAAGGAAGATGGAAGCATTCTGAACTTTCAACATAGTTACTCTAAATGAATTTGCTTACAATTGAGGGTGTGGGTGGAGGCACTTTTAATTTCCTGGGACCACTGTAACAAATCACTTGGTGGTTTAAAACAAGAGAAATGTATTCCTTTATAGTTCTAAAGGGCAGACATCCAAAATCAAGGTATTAGCAGGGCCACACTGCCTCCCTAGACCCTAGGGAAGATCGTGTCCCTTGTCTTCGAGCTTCTGGTGACATCACGTTCCAGCATTTACCGCTGCATCACTGTCATCTCTGCCTGCTTTCCAATGGCTTCTCCTCTCCTCTATGTGTCTCTCTCCTGTGTGTCTCCTAAAAGTCTACCCATCATTGGATTTAGGGTCCCCTTTCCTCAATAATCCAGAATGGTCCCATCTCAAGAACCCTAATTACATCTACCGAGACCATTTTTCAAAACTCACACAAGTTCTGGAAATTAGGATCCTGGCATATCTTTTGTGAGGGGGTATCATTAACTCACTACAGAGGTCAAGTGGAAAATGGGAGCTCTCTGAATAAACTTTATGAAGAATACAATATTTATAAAAGGATAGCTTTAAAAAAGTATGAAGAAATCGTAAGCTCATATATATATATATATATATATATATATATATATTATTAAAACTCAACATTAACTACCGCAATTATTTAGAACTTAGACTAAGAAAATATTTTTTATCTGGGAGAAGTATTTTATTACTGACATTGTTTAGAGTAGCCTGCGTATGGGGATAATAAAAAAGCAGACTTGTGGTGGTTTTATTGTTGCTGTTGAATTCTTGTCAGGGAATCCCTTTACTGCCTGTGCCCAAGACAGACCTGGCCCCTTCTTCTCCTCCAAGCACCTTTGCTATCCCCTGCAGGGCACACCCTCCCTGCCTTCCAATCCTATAATCGTATCTAATGGTTCACCACTTCCCAGGACTTGGCCCAGGGAGTGGATACGGGGTCCTTTTCTCCAGGATTTACCTTTAATTCCACTCTCATTTTTCCCCCCGAATTTCATTTTTCTTTGATCCTAGAGAATTCTTTCCTCGTGTAAAGGATGGAGTGATAAGTAACTGGGAGCAAGTAAATTTGAACTTCTCATACAGTTTCTCCCCAAGTGTTCCCTATTTGCCAACAGTAAGAT
The DNA here is from genome assembly GCF_046562875.1 of Panthera onca. Taxonomy (NCBI): domain Eukaryota; kingdom Metazoa; phylum Chordata; class Mammalia; order Carnivora; family Felidae; genus Panthera; species Panthera onca. The sequence continues at coordinate 20,818,568 of NC_138348.1, read as the reverse complement.
TCTCTTAGGAGCCTGAGCATTTTAAACCACATAGTCATAAAATGTCATTCTTTCCTGCCTTATGTTTCACATACTTTCCCTAAGGCATACCACACTTTGGGGACACTGCTGTAGAAAATAAAAATCTTTATCTACAGCTCTTTTGGGTTAGTTACTATGTTTCTCCACTAGCACAAGCAAAGACATCTGCTTAAGGCTCACTAATTTCCCAAGTGCCTCCTCACTTGACCAGAAATTTAAAATATTTTTCCTTGGGCCTTAAGCTTTTGAATCTGCTTAGTTCAGTTAGCCTGAGCAAGATAGGGAAATGGATACTGTTCAGATTGTAGGTTTGATTCCTATATGCATGGTAATCACCATATATGCTATGATGTCATGAACATGTATGATGTCACCATATCTGTATATGACAGCTGGTTGCAGGTTCGAGTGCTATATCCTAATCACCATGTAAGGGGCAGGAGGTTTTGATGCTCAAGCACTCAGCATTGCTTCCTCTTCGTCTCCAAATATCTGCTAAATGCATGCTCTCTCACATGATGTCTCCATTGAAAATATAAAGCACTGCACAGTTCCTAAACATGAAAGGTCAATAACAAAGAGCATGATTTAACCCTCAGTTCTTACAGACCAAAGCATACTCAGTGGCATCATATTTCCAAACACTACTCAGGGGGTGGCATCAGCTTCTTACCTGCCTTTCTATATTGGGACTGTTAGACCAACATGATAGAAGTCCTACGCTATGTCCAAATTAACACAGTGAAGGAGATTTTAAAAGGCAAGTTTTTTATTCTGGTAGCCTTCCCAAGAAACATCTGTGAATTGTTAAGAAATGAGCTATTAAACTTCTTCATTTGTTCGTGCTTCATTATTCATTCACCTCAAAGAGAAACTAGGTGAAGTCTAAATGAGAATTCTGTGTCTACCACCGAATCTCAGTTCATCTTGCACAATTTATTTCTCTATTTTCCACACAGTTGCAATTTCCCTCTTTTATGCTGAAGTTTATTATACAGTTTCTGTATCATTTTGGATATCTTATTTGTAAAATGTGTTTGTGACAAATTTCGTTGGAGGTTTCTCTGATTTTACATATGTGTCCGGGCACGATCTGAATTCTGCTATATGAGAAGGATGGGAAAATGAATTTGCCCAATGGTCGCCTTCTGAAAATAAAACAGCTTTGGGGACAGAGCGAGAGGGGAGAATGCAGCTGCCGGGATTGTGACCAGGGAAGAGGAAGTAGGCCAGTAGGGAGAGCAAACATGACTGTTGGCATTTCTTTCCAATAGCCTGTTCAGGATACTGCAAAAACAGCAGTTAGCAGGAAAAATCACCTGAAAATTAATGCGTTTTGAAGACTAACGAAAACACAAAGGGAGAAAAAAATGTATGGCATGCTTATTTTATGTCCACTGTTTAAAATATATTATCTCTTGGGGTGTCTGGGTGGCTCAGTTGGTTAACCGTCCAACTTTGGCTCAGGGCATCATCTCACAGTTCATGGGTTCGAGCCTCGTGTTGGGCTCTGTGCCAACAGCTCAGAACCTGGAGCCTGCTTTGGATTCTGTGTCTCCATCTCTCTCTGTCCCTCCCCACTTGTGCTCTGTCTTTCTCTCTCTCAAAAATAAATAAAACATTTTTAAAAATCAAAAAAATATATAGTATCTCTTACTCTTCATAGTAATGTTGGGAGATAGGTATCAGTATCATCCCTATTTTATGGAGAAGAATCTAGATAGGTCAGTTCCTCCCATAATATAATATTCTTGGTAATGTTTATTACAGTTGTGACGGTCCATTTATTTGCTGATTCTTTGACAGGTGTTGTCTCCCCTGTATTAGTCTATAAGTTTAGTGAGAGCAAGAACCATGCTTCTTGCTTATTTGTCTGTTTGGTTCACAGAGTACTCCCAGGGCCTAAGAAAAAAAAAAGAAAGTCATACATAATAGGCACTTAGTAAATATTTGGTAAATGAATGAACTAGCTTCATGCCTTAGTGTTAGAAAATGACACCACTGAGATTAGAACCTCTGTCTGACATGGGAAAACTCACCATAATAATTAATCTATTGTTTTCTTGCTCATTTACTTCTAACAATTGCTTTAACTCAACAAGATGGGTTTTTAGATAGTGTTGTAAACAGACGTGATAATATACATATGGTCCCTGGGCTGTTTGACAGTCCCTTAATAAAGACATTTTTCACCAATCCCGGGAATTCTGTCATTAATCATGTAGTATGTTCCAAAGCTTACCTGCTAAATCTACAGTTTGTCATTATTACTCATCAAATGCCTGATTTGGGTCAAAATATTGAAACCCTGGGAGCCTTAAAAGAGACCTGTTTCAGCAGTAATGCATATGCAGATTTTCCCCTTGGCATCTACAAATATAAAACTGTGGTAACAGATGCCTTCTAAGTTTGACAGCAAAAAATTATATATATATATATAGCTATTTAAATATTTCACCAGATGACTACACAGGTTAAAAGGGAACTCCCATTATCTGAGGTCAAACAGCACAGAAGCTTCATAAATTCTACCTTATTGATCAATTCATATTAAAGGCACACACACACACACACACATACTCCTTCCTGCACAAAGCCGTGCTGGTGCTCTAAACACTTCTGGAGTTAAGAGATGTGTACCCTGACTGGTTACATTACCTCTCTTCTCTTAGCCTAACCCATCAGGTTTATACTTCAGCTTTAAGGGCTATTTCTCTAAAAATGGAAGGATCCTCCCATCAAAGACCAACCACTGAATATGTACAAGAATGGCTCCTAGCCACCTTAAGTCATTACTTATTAGAGGTGAAAGGTATAAACAAGTTAAATATCAGACCAGTTTGAAATACATTGAGAAATCAGACTGCAAGGGTACTGGTGGGAAAAAAATGTAAAACAAAGTCCTAAGACAGCATTCAGAAGCTGATAGAAGGTGTGCAATGCTAAGAACCCAACCACACTCATTCTGCAATAAACATAAACATCCAATAGTGCTTCCATTCACCCTAAATAACCCTCTCTCCTGGATGCTTGAAATGCTTCCATTAGATACACAGATCATATCTCCACCCCTTTTAGTAGTCCCTAGCAATATACAGAATACTATCATTTTAGAGCCACGGTAACTTTTGGAGTCCACTTAAATAAGATGGGATGCAGGTTTCTTCATTACCAACTGCAGTCAGCACAATTTGAACAACCATTGCCAGAGTTCCAAGTCTGTAAGCAGACAGGGTCCAGCTTCATATTACATGGGGTTAAATGGGTGGCTCAGTCAGTTAAGCATCCAACTCTTGAATTCCACTCAGGTCATGATCTCACATTTTGTCAGATGGAGCCCCACAATGGGCTCTTTGCCCCTCCCTCAGTCATTCTTTCTCTCTCCCCCTCTCTTTCTCAAAGTAAGTAAATACTTAAAAAACAAAAATAAAAATGGGTTACAACTTAGAAAAAATGAGCGACTTTTATTTATAATAATTGCTAGGTTCACTTTGCTTATCATTTCTCATAGCTGTGAGTATCAATGAAAGTAGGCTAGATTATGCTGCTGTAGAAACACCAAATATCATTGGCTTGAAACAGCAATGATATATTTACACTACCTGTCAATTTCTGGTTGGCTGGGGACTCACTCTGCTCATTGTCATTTCATTCCATGCTGATGGAGGAACCACTGTTTGGAAACCAAAACTTGTCATAAAAGGGAAAAAGAAAGCTCTGGGGGTCTTTGCACAAGCAATTAAATTCTCCCACTGAAAGCGATACATATTACTTTTGCTCAATACTCACTGGATAGGACTGTCATTTGCCCTACACAAAGAAGAGAGTCCAAGAAATACAATTGAATCCAGTGGCTGGAGAGTAACAAGGAAGAAATGGGTTAATAAGCACTATTAATAGCCACATTGCATAAGGTTTATAACTTTAAGAGGAAGGAAGGATAAAAAGATGAGAAAATCTCAAAAAGGTGGTCCTACCATAGCATAAGCAGTACAATTCTTATCTCAGCCTGCTTATTTTCAGGGCTCCCATTTTTCCAGACTCCTTTGTTCCACTCATTTCCCTTTTCCATTATCTAACATCCCTAGTAATTTCTGCATTGCCTTTTATATCAGAATATCTTGTAGGCTGAGTGATAGTTTTTCATGACTGATTGTTTTTCCTTCCTTTTATTTGCTATGTAGAGTACAGGAGACTATTTTGGTGGTCCCGTTCTCTATTGTCTCTGAAATTTTAGGGTAGAGGGGATACTTCCAACTCAAAACAAAATATCTGGAGTCTAAAAGTCAAAAGCACTCTGATTAAAAGATCATCTTCTACTGATTGACTGTTTTATATCACTGGATGATTTCCTTGGTAAAATATTATGAAAATGGAGGGAAGGATTTGTCCATCTCTTTAGATATCATGAATCTCCAGGGAAGAGAAATTGCCATTATTAGAAAAGGAATCAACCAATATAAATGGAAAAATTTATGTCTTTGAGCTGCAGTTGAAAGGCTATATTCCCTCTTCTTATAATATTGGTCAAAAGCACAAGATAAAAGCATTTTCTACGAGTCCACAAGGAAGACAAAGCTTGGTCTTTGCTCTGCATAAATCATTGGGTCACCACAAAGAGTTCAAGGTTACTGAAGGGATACAGTATCAACAAAACAGAAATAGAGATGAGGAGGGGCAATTAAAATAGGGATAAGATAAAAGGGAAATGAAAATACATAGAAGAAAACACAGCAGATTGAAAGCATTATTTTATTCTTATCTTTCCATATCAATATTGGCACTAAGAAAAAGCCATTATTCAATGATTCCCCCACCACTTCTCCCGGTGAGTGCAGAGAGATGTCATTGTATTCAAGGTGCTCTGTGTAGTAAAAGATTAACTTCTTCCACAGAAATGTTTGGCCCTTTGTCCTGACTTCCAAGAGATCATCTCTGAGCCCTTGATATATCCTGCCAAGGAGTGTCTTTGTTACCTGGAGGACTTGGGCCACACCAGACAGTTTATGCTAACAATGCAATTTATGTCAGGAGTGAGGGTGGGTTGGACTGTGCTTGTCAGCTCAAACTTTAAACACCACAGCCTGGTTGAACTTCCATGGCTGGCAATACCCCATGCATTTTGTTGCACATCTTTGCTGGGAGAAGTAAGTACTGTCTGCTTTCAGTGAGTTCTGTGAGTCTTTCTAGAAAATTACCAAATTGGACAGTGGTCTTGGAGAGCCCTCAACTGGCAATTGGTCTCAGAATGAGGATGGATCTGCAAACTTGTACCCCCAAAATAGGTTATTGCATTCAATTCCCTGCATCATATGATTCTAAGTCATTTAGGCTCTCTTAGAATAGAAGAACAGATAATGAGGGCCCCTTAATCACTGGGGCTTACGACTGAGAATATATAGGAAGAAAAAATGGTAGAAAACAGTGTTGGTTTCCTGAAATATCGGGCTTTATAGAGAATCAGGATATGGTTCAGGAAAAAATGCAGCTTATTTATTTATTTATTTATTTATGTATTTTTGCAGTTAATTTTATTAACAAAACATTTTCTTTTCTCTTACTTGGGCAATCATTTCAGTCCAATACTGTTCTCATCATTCATGATGAATAACTCATCTCCTTATCTGTTCCTGCTAATCATACCCTACCAACTAAGTCCTCTTTGCTCCCTCTACTGCATGGATGGTGCTTGTTCATGCATCTAGTAATTCACAATTACTCTCACATTTGCTTCTTGTCTTCTCTTTGTGTGTCGTTTGACTTTCATTTCTAGTACATAATTCTGTTATGTTCTGCATGTCATGCACACAAAACTCTCTGCGGCAGGATCTAGTTGACGAAATTTCTGTCTAATTTGGACTATTCATACTTGAGAGGATAGTCAGTCACCATGCCAACCCACCACAAAGGCTGTAGGTTGCCTTTTCAATGCTGTCCAATAAAAATATAATGCAAGACACATATGTGATTTAAAAATTTTAGTAGCTTCATCTTTTAAAAGGGGAAAAGAAACAGATATACTATTATGTCTAAATTATATCTAAAGTATTGTCATTTCAACAAATGACACTAGCTACTTACTAGCTGCATGTGCCTGGTGGATAGTTGAGAGTCAGGTGGAATGGTGATGAATCCCATACTTCAAAACCTGATTGTCGAGAAAAAATGTAGGATAATGATTACTATAGAAGATTCTGACGGCTAATACATTTACCCATTATTAAATTTGAGCTCTATCATGTACTAGCAGCAAAGTCTTAGAAAAAAAAATATTAAACTTCAAATGATTGATTCCCTTATATGTAAAATAAAGTTTGTATAATACACTCCTAATTGGGCTGCTGCGTACCTTTTGAGATATTGGGAGGAAGTAAACTGTACACTCAAAGTGAAGGTTTATAAAATGACTACTTACACAAGGGATGGGTGAGGTTAAGGAAATCAACAGAGAATGGTGAAGCACCCAGGGGCTAGAAAAGATGACAAGACTTTATTTTACCACTCCATTTCCTATTCTGACCTTAAGGGGATGTTGTAACCAGAGCTAGCAAGGTTGAGAGTTTGGAGGTTTGGATGGATGGCCACATCATAAGAACTGACAGAACCCAGTCACTACAAGAAGGTGGGTAAGGCCAGGGTCTCCAGAGCCTACCTCTCTGAATTCTTCTTTCACTGGTCAAACCCAACCAGAATTTAGGACAAAGAATGAAATCTGTGGAAGTCAGTCATTTGGGTGACAGAGCAGGAGGATGAGTCTGGATGGGGTAAGCCAACTGAAAATAATAAGTCAGGTTATTATGTGAATTAAATGAAGGATAAATCTATGTAAAACATGTAGCATAGTGCCTGGAACATAGAACACACTCAATAAATATTAGCTATTATTATTAATAAAATTATTTTGTTTCAGTTCTGTACTTACTGTTGATCTAATCAACTGTAAGTTGGTAATACTGTAATCAAGGTAATAAGGCTGTGCATGGATTAGGTACTCGGAAGCTGATAGCCTCTTGACTGACATGGGCTCCAAACTCTCTTTATAACACACCAACATTTCCTGTCAGATACTAAATATTCAGCCAAACCGAACTTGTTATTCCCAAAATTTCTCTAATTATACAATTTGGAAGCAATCCAATGTGAGGAAAATCAATTTACTGAAAGCTTGTTCCATTTGCCAAAAGATCAATTTGTCAATGACAATATGCCAAATTCACCAAAAGATACCCACTTTCTAAAGACTTATTTCTTCTTTATTCCTATTAATAATGTTTATGAGAATTTTTATTTAATGATTTGACAGATTCTAAGAGGGCTGCGGAGTTAGATTCCATTCAGAACCTCTACCCATTTCTCTCAGTTCCATGCTTCAGTTTTCCTTCTCTCTGTCTTTTATCCCTCCTTACCTTTTCTTGGCTCCTTGGTGTTCCCTGTCTTCTATGGGTTTTCAATCCCTTGGTCTTCCTTCTCAACTGCCTCTGTTTTCCTACTTTTAACCAATGGCAAACATCTTCCTTCTAGATCAAGTTTTTTCTTTCCCATTCTCACTCTCTGTCTTAAGACTGATGTGTAGGGATGGCACCAATGGGCTCTCTCACCCCCTGGCTTTCAGAAGGATCAGACCAGACCAATGGGAACCACTAGCAAGAAAGTAAAAGAACATGAAAGAGGTTGGAATATTTATTCCACTATGATAGCTACTGCTGGCACTGTCCACAGACCAAAAGTCATAGCTCCTGTCAGATGGCTGTCCACACACAGCTCTTTCATCCATAGATTCCAGAAACTTCTCCTTCCTCTTAAACTCTTAGAACTGGGTGGCACTGTAGTCTTGGGGTACTAGTCCTATATCAACATCATTGAAATAGTCCTTCTTTATAAGCCTTTTTGAATTATTCTCATTTGGAAGTGCCATCTTTTCTCTGTTTACTGAACATTATCTCTTAATATTTTTACTCAGCATCCTTCAGTTTCCCACTTCTTCTCTGCTCAGTATTTTCCATCCTTTTTGGTAGAAAGGGTGGAAGAGGAGCTGAAGAAAGAAAAAGAAAACAGATGCAGAGAGGTATGGAGATGGGGAAGGGTTAAGAGAAAGACTAAAAAGCAGAGGAATAAAAAATGATGGTTAGTTGGAGGGGTAGAAAACAGTCATGAGGAGAGCAGCAAACCTTGTAGCAATGGGATTGTAGTGGCCACAGCCTCTATCATGTACCAGCCATTGTGAACGGTTAGAAACACAAAACTTAGTTCTCATACTTTTTTTTTTCATTTGGTAGAAATCATTTGTTGAATTTATGTTTGAGCAACTGATGATATTTTTGTAGGTTTGCTTGTTTGGCTTGCTCTTATTTTCCCCTTATCTTCCTTCTGAAAACATCACTCATTAAAAGTCAAAGATTTGGCTTGAGTTTCTCTAGTGTTTTGAAATTTTTCATGACTTCTCCCAATAAGATGCACATTTTTCTGACATTGTACTTTCCAGGGCATGTACCTATTAAAGTAAAAATTCTCCTGGACAAAGTTAAACATGCTGGCAGATGTAGCTGAAGGCACTGCAATAGGAGAAAGAAACCAAAATGTAGCTGGAACTCAACTTCACTAAAACAAGTGATGGAGAGCTTTTTAGAATGAGTACATGGGACAGATCATAGACCATCTGGGTTTGTTAATTGGCCTTACCCAAAATAAAAGTAAGTGTTTACCTTTATGACAAGAGGGATTTTACAAAATGGAGCAGAGAAGTTAGGCTTCCATCCTCCTACAGAGATCGACAGAGATATTATCTTCTTTGATGAGTTTATTTCAAAGAGATGGCTCCCAAGTCCTTGGATGGTCATGGGTTCTAAAACTGGTGAGAGACTTTAAAAACAAGTTACTTCTCAAAGGAGTAGAAAAAGAATTTACAATTATAGATTTACTAAAGTAAATAAGAAAATGTGGGAAAGATCTTTGTGAGTAGGCCCTCTGGATACTATAAAGGCCAGTGTGAGCGGGAGGTCGGGGCATGGATACCTGAAGAAGCTCTCTGATGTTTAGTCAAGCTGAGTAAAAATTAAGGCCACTTTGGTGCTTTCTCCTCTTCAAAACCATTTACACATCTGTCATATTCCATGTATTGCATTTTGAGCTTTGTGAAGACCTAAAGTCTGATTGCTGCCATTTATGTCTTGTATGAGACATTGTAATTAAAAGGTAATAATAAACTACATATTAAATAAATGCAAATACTAGGAAATGATAACTCTGTGTGTATATGGGTGTGGGCTGGTGCAAGAATGTTTTCGAAATTCATCCTATTACTCTCCATTTTGAGGAACAAATTTGCCCTCCATCATGAGAAGTGTTAAAGATGGAATTTTAATAATGCTTGAAGAACTCACCCTAATCTTCTGCCTCTGAGATGTGCTGACAACTCATATTAATTGCCTATTTTGCTGACATTTCTCTGGAAGTAGGTGCCATTCTCTCACAGAAAGGCTCTGTCAAAAGAGAGAGTAAAGGAAGAAAGTCTGTATAGCAATACTAAGAGTGAATTTGATCGGGAGACAGACCTTCCACCATCTTCTCAAATATCAGCCTTAGAAATCAGACCTGTGTAGGGAAATATGTAGAGGACAGAAATAATGTGCTGAGCCTACAGGTAAGTTCCTAGAGGTAAGAATCCACTCCATTATTTGCTGTGACTAATTATTATCTAAAGCACCACATAGCAAACAACTTCTACATTGTTTATTGTACAGTGCACCCCAAAGCTACTGAGTATAAGTAATTTGCCCCAGAATAATAGCCAGGATCGGAATAGTCAGAGACTCTAAAATCTATGCACCACAAATGTGAAAACAAACAAACAAAAAAGAAGCTAAACAAATTCAAGGAGTTTTATGCCTCCTGAAGACTATCTTTTGAATGCAAAATTGAAATTGTTCTTGCTCCAGCTCTGATCATTAAAGTCTTTTGCTTACCATAAATAAGAAAACAGCCAATGTGCAATAGAAAGTCAATCACTCTAGAGGGCCTTGCAAATCCATCGGTCATTTGAAAGGATAAATCACCTCCAACTGCAACCCAGATTCAATGCAAAAGTAATCTCATTTATAGCATTTTCATCTCCAAAATGGCAACATATTCAGTTGTTTTGCTTAGAAATATGGCCAGAAAGGCTTTAGTCAAGATTATATTCATACAGTAAACACAGCCAAGCTTTTGGGAAGCACTAATCCCTCTGGAGTTCTTTTCCTAGAGTGAATGCAAATGCAGGAGACCCTTGCCCACAGCATGACAATAAAATCACCTTCTTTAAAGAAATGAGGCATAAACTTTTTGTCTACTTTGTTTCTTCCTTCTCTACCTTCCACTGAAACAGACTCACTTGGTGAATATATATATATATGTATAGATAGATAGATAGATAGATAGATAGCTTAATTGCAGGACAAATCAAGTGAAATAAATGTGATAGGTTGAATTATGTACCCCCCAAAAGATACATTGAAGTCCTAGCTTCCATAGCTATGAATGTGACCTTATTTGGAAATAGGTTATTTGCAGACATATTCCGGTTAAAATGAAGTCATATTTGATAGGATGAGTTCTAATCTAATATGTCTGTTTTCCTTGTAAGAAGCAAAAGAGAACACAGGAAAGAGAACACCACATGAAGACAAAGAATGACAGAGATTATGACCGTAATAAGATGGGGGCAGATATTGGGGTAATGCTGCTGATGAGAAAGCATAAGGAAGCTGATAGCCTGAAACCCCCCACCTCCCCTGCCCCTTATGTGTGATGTTATGTAAGTACTCCTGGCTGCTGAAGAACAAAGGAAAGGGAAAAACCAAAGGTTGGCTGATGGAGATCACAGGCATGCAGCACCTGAGTCTCCATCACTTTACCAATATCTTAGTAAATTACAAGAAAAATGCAATTTTATCAATAGCCTCTTCTTCACAGAAACCTGTAGACTCAGTTTCCTGGGGTCCCAACATCACCCTCCCCTCCCTAGTGATGTGGGGAACAAAGTCAAGAAGGAAATGGCAGATAAAATTAAATTTCCTTATAACCTGTAGCCCATTGACAAACACTTGATACAGGTAGAGTAAAACATTCCTCAAGGAACTCCCTATTGTCTTAGTGGTAATGCTTTGCTAAAGGGAAAAACAACCTTAGCTTGACAATAACTAGGCCTCCAGCATCTTATGAGTTCTCTTTAGCATATGAAAATCCTTTTGGAAACCTCCCTTAATATAGTATATAGTATATAATCAGTCACTCCTCACAGCCCCAGTGCAGCTCTTTCTGCCCACAAGTCCTATCCCCATGTTTTAATAAAATCACTTTTTTGCACCAAAGACATCTCGAGAATTCTTTCTTGGCCATTGGCTCTGGACTCCCAAGGCTCCAAAACCCTATCACTGCCACGAATCAAGAAATCCCTGAGGGTATTAAAAGCTGGGAGGTACAAGGAAGAATCCTTCCCTAGGGGCTCCAGAGGGAGCGTGGCCCTATCAACACCTTGATTTTAGACTTCCAGCTTTCAGAATCATAAACCAATAAATGTATGTTCTTTGAAGCCACTCAATTTGTGGTATTTTGTTACACAGCAGCCCTAGGAAACTAATACAGGTGGGTTAGTTGTCATTCTAAAAAGGAATCTGGGAAATGTCAAAATATTTCCAGTACTAAATAAAATTATTATGTTTCAGGACCTGGAGTTTCCTCCTGACCTTTGGGAGAGAGCTCTGCCTAGTGAAAGGAAGAAGCCTGACAAATCTCCATTCAAATTCCAACTCTGCTCCCTTCTGGCAGAGTTAATCAGACTGGCAATTCGCCTTCTATAAACTTGACTCCTCTCTGTAAAAATGGATATAATAATAATAGGTACTATGCACTATTTTGTTTGGATATTGTTTTGTTTTTTAAGGATGAAAGGAGATAATATATGTAAAACAACTGACATATGAAACTTTCAGGTAATCTAGGTCCCTTCCTCTTCTCTTCTTTTTCTTCCTAGGCACATACCTTCCCAACAACCAGCCATCAACTAATCCCCCCTGAGGTTCAAGCTGATAATAGCTTCACATTTTATATATCCCAGAGATATCTGTAATTTAGCAGACAACCCTTAAAGGCAGAAAAGCCCTTGAGGCCAAAGCAATGAATTCTATTAGAAAACTTTAAGCTTTTTGATAGGCAGTGGAGTAGTTATTTCTTGAGCTGGAGACCTTGGCAGTAGGCAGTCAGATCATACCTAAAAGGCCTCTGGCCCTACTCATGTAGTTATACCTGCTTGGTAATAATTTCTTTTTAAAAAATTGATCCTTTATATTTTCTAGTTGGTTGCTTCTTTTCATGCCTTCATTTATTAATCAATTATTCTTATATTCATTCTCTCTCTCAATTTATTAAGGGCATGGCATATGCAATACATTAAGGAAGCTACAAAGATCAGCCTAAAAAGCTACTGCTTACCTTTAAGGAGCTTGTGGTCTAGGAGAGAGGAGGAGACACTCCTATAAATAGATAATCAGTGTGATTTAGAAAGTTCCAATATCCAGAACTGACATTTTGTTTTTGTGAGTTTGCTAGGCAACCCTTTAATCACATCATTTCCTCTAATTCTTTCCTTCTACCATCCTCCTTTCCTTCTTTCCTGTCTGCTATTTTTTTCTCCTATCTTTCAGTAGTTCCAATTTCCCATTCTTCATTTTTTGTTCACATATTTTTGAGAGTAAGAGCTATTGTGCTAAAGCCATTTGTGTGTGTGTGTGTGCATGTATGTCTATGATAATCTGTAAGTGAAACTTGACTTTTCTGTCCTACTAGTCTAAAATATTCAGACTATTCTCATATCTCACATATATCCCCATTGGACATTATTTTAGTATTTCTCTTTCATTAGCACATAGTCATTTATTCATTCCACATTTACAGAGCATCTGTTATTTTGTGGTAGATCCCCTCCTTAAGGAATGTGGTGAAAACCTCAAGACAAGGGAAGGCAACCTGGCTATATGCATATGCACAACATTCCTCGCAACTCTGTAACATAGACCACCCATTCAGACTGTGTGTTACTATATATGGGAGACAAAGGAGAAAAAACTGTGCAAGAAGCCACACCCTGCTGCGCTTGGGACTCAGTTTTTCAGGTATGAACCCACTGAGCCCTTCCTGGCATAACGAATAAAGTTGCTTCCTGGACAGAAAAGCCTCAGTGTCCTGTTTCTCTGTGCAAGAATCCTTCTATAATGTCAGGTACCATATGAAGATGCTTCTTGCATTCTTTATTTCCTCTTGTCCATGTAGCATCCCTGGGACAAATTAATCCTTTCAAAACAAGCTCTTTCTCTTTGAATGACTGCCAGACTTTAGAACCAATAAATCTGAGTTTGTGTTTTTCCTCTATTCTTAAATACTTGCCACATCCTCCTTCATCAGTAATGCTAGAAATACTAGTAATAATAATGATAGTAAGAGTTTATTATAGCTCACATTTGTTAGATATTTATTTATATACTAGACACTGTGATAAAAGTCAAGGAGAATTAGATCATTACATCAGTAATGCAAAGGGAAATAGATTCAGCATTTGATTTTTAATATAGGCTGTCAAAAGCCCTATAAAAACAATAGCTTTGGAAGTCAACAGATTTGATTAGCATGAGGCAGGTGTTTCTGATAAAACACCTAGAAAGTCTATTGAAAAAGACAAAGGAAATCCCTACAGGAAGAAAGATATAGAGCAGATGCCTTAACAATAGATTGAAAAAGAAAATGAAGAATTAATTATGCCAAGGAAAGCTAATGAAGGCTGACCGGGCTGGGAAGGGGCAGAAGACGGGCATACGAAGGCACATGATCTTAGATACTTAAGACAATGGGAACAGACCTGAACTTTGGAGGGGGGCACATAAAAGAAGAAAAAATCAGGATTGAGAGATAGCCAGATGTTATCACTATGATCAGAAATGTGCATGTTTGCTGGTCATGGCTATGATGATTAGTTTTATGTATCAACTTAACTGACCATCTGTCCCCTAACATTCACTCATCCTGTATTCATTTGCTGAGTACATAGCTAACACATGCCTATCACGTGATGGTAGAATATTAGTTTGGAGATCATCAGTGGGGTCTTAAACAAGGGGAGCAGAACTGTGGATTCAAGGAACTCATAGCTGACCCTGCAGTAACTGGAAGAGTACAACACACTGCAGTACGTTCTCTTAGGTGCATGGCATGGCCCTGGAACAGAAGAGGAGCTCACAAACTCTACTGGAGAGTCAGAAAGGGGAAATGGAGGCAGTTAAGCAACGTTTTGTTCCTCCTAGTACTATTGTTAATAGGCTGTAAGGTATCATATAAATGTGAAGTGGGATAACACTATTAAGAGATCATTCATTCGCCTGTTCCCTCACAAATCACCACTGCCTACACTCTAAAGTCCAAACTTTCCAGACTGTTTCTATTTATAATCTCAATGTTCATCCCATTACCCTGGAGTGGGGCTGGGTTTTATAAGGTCAGAAAAAAATGCTCCATTCCACATCAACCTTTCATTCTATTAAAATGTATCTCTTCACTCTCAAATTTAAGAAACTAGGTTTGCATCAGAAGGAGCACATAGTTAGGGAAAAGGAGTTTTGTATTTTCTAGAGTTGGCTTTGCCATAGATTTGCTATAGTCACCCTCTCCAGGGCAGAACACCCTTCCTTAAGATGGGCTGTTTGGACAAGATGACCTTTTTCTTTTGCTCTATCAATTCCATGAACCTGTGAGATATTTTTGTTGAAAATGCAGAATCTATAGTTAAAAGAAGACAAAGCACCTATATATTTCATTTGTCAGGCTTATATCCTTGGTAGCATCCTTTAATTTCCCTTCATAACATTCTTTTCTCTTTTTTTTTAAATTTGGGATTACTTATTTCAATATTACTATATTTGTATCAATCTTGATTGTAAATAATGAGAACAAATCTGCTTTGTGTGGGTAGAAAGATAATGTATTGAAAGCATAATGGATAGTTCATAAAATGAAGAATGGTCAGGAATGAAGCAAAGCACTTCAGTTGTTAGAGAGTCAAAATAGACGGAATGTCAAGGAAGCTAAAGGGATTAGTACTACAGTTATAGTCACATCAGAATAGGAACAACATGGTTAATAGCGGGAGATACCACCAGTCCAGATGCCACAGGCACCACAGATGCTGGATGCATCTTTGCTGCTAGCACTGAACATGTTTTATTGTACCACTGGCTCCACTTCAAAGTGACAGAAATATCCAATTGGCCAAGCCTAGCTCATATGCCTGTACTGTACCTTGAGGTGATGGAAAAAAAGGAGTATCGGGGCCTCTTCACTTCTTTAGTGGTAGGCTATGTTTTCACCAAGTGAAAGGAGCCATGACATGGGGAGCCATTATGGGGAGCCATAAACAATAATCAACAATAAGAAAACAATAAAGCCATAAACAATAAATCAACTTTGCACTAGAGCCTTATGGGGATAGAAAATTCCAAAAGGCAAGTGTGATATGTCATGGGTAGCACACTGTAGGTACTCAGCTCCTGGGACTTGTATTTAGGAACCAAGTTCTAGTGATTATCTATCCCATGACTGGAATGTTAAAGTTTCTCGGCTCATAAGGATGCTAATGGTGGCCCAAACATGCAGGGTCTCATGATTTGTGAGAAGCAAATAAAGCCAATGGTCTGAGCCCAGCACAGGCCAGAGAGAGCTGTGGCTCAAGGTTTTAATAGCACTATTGCAAAAGCTGCAGCTTTTGATAACCTAGTCCCTGGTGGAAACTCTGTCAGGTAATCCTCTCTCTAAAGCCTGTCAGCGGAATCCATGTTTGAGATAGTGAACAGCTGTGAGTCAGAGCTTTCTGGCCATTGGGGTAAAAACTCTGCTTAACTGTTCTCAGTAATTGCACCCTCTAGGGAACTGGCCTAAAGAAGTTGCTCACTTCCTCCTCTACCAATACTCTAGGTACATCTTCAAACAAAATGCCTAATGTGAAAGAGGCTTCTCTTTTTCCATTAGGAATAATAATAGCAGTTGCCCTTATAAACTAGAATGCACATTTTTTTAAGGATCTGTGAAATACTTCATATATATTATCTTATTTCAACATCACAATATCAATAGGGGAAACTAATGATCAGAGAGAGAAAGTATTTTGCACAAAGCTATTTGAAGAGGCAGGTGGAAGACTGAAACAGGGCTGTATGGCCCCATAGCTCCTGTTATTTTCACTACTTTACCTCCTTCTAAATTCTCCACAGTGTAGGACTTCTAGAAGTCACACAATAAATGTCTGTAAGGCCAAAAAGATTTCAGAGATGCGCATTTCTTAATGGATTAGCAAGCGTTTAAGAAAGAAGTCTCTGGAGATCACACAATTTTGCAAAAAAAAAAAAATCATCTCAGTAAAAGGGTCATCTTTAAAAGTCTAGGTAATGCTCTGAGATTAATGCAGTGTTTCAGGACAATCTGCACTGTTTGTGCTGTATGGGTGTTGTTGTTGTTGTTGTTGTTGTTTTAATGTTATTGTTTTGTTCTGTTCTGTTTTGTTTTTTCAAATGGAAACTGCATGTATAGAGTCTGGAATCTGAAGTACTTAACTTGGAGTCCTAGCTCTGGCATTTCTCTGCTTTCTCAACCACATCTCAGCCTCAAATGTCCTTATCTGTAAAACCAACATTTGAGGTTTGCCATGGTTGATACTTAACAGGACAAGACCTCCTTCTATGAAGTCTCCTGCCTCTGAATTCCAGGATAGTCTATTACCAACTTCCTAATTACTTGCAGAACACAAGGAAGCCTGGCTTCCATCCAGGGGATGTGGAAGTGGCTAATTTCCTTCTGATTCTGACCTTAAAGTCTATCAAATCCAAAGCAGCATATGCACCTTAGGAAGAAGGAGAGTGGTAGATTCGGATGAGGTGCAGGGCAGGCCACCTCAAAATTGCTACTTTGGCATGTGTATTATTTTGAGAAGAAGACAACCAATACTCAACAGACTTAAGAAGAGCTTATTACTTCTCCCTTAACTATCTAAAATAATTTAGACAAGAGGCTTGTACCAGGAAGAGAGCTTTTACCTGGAATAATTTATTTGTATGACATGGTAAACATTTGTTTGGCAGACGTTTGCTCCTCTCATCCTCCTATAAATTGTCTCTCTCCCTTTGAAGTCCCAGACCCCTATCGCTTCTCCTTAGCTCAGGATGGCATATAAATCTCAATTGCCTGATTAGTGGAAAGCCTCATACTTCTGGGGCTCCCACATGAGCAAAATTAAATTTGTTATTTTTTATCCCTGTTAATCTGTCTTATGTCAATTTGCTTATTAAGCCAAAGAACCTAAAAGAGAAAAGGGGAAATGCCTTTCTTCCCTACAATCTCAAGCCAGTCACTTCTCTCTGACCATTGTCTGAATCAGAGTCAAACAGCAACATTGTCAACCTTCATTCTTTTTGCAGAAGATTTAGGAGTCATCTTCATGTTCTTTTGATATCAACTTCCAAAGCTAGGTAGTGTTTCTGTAAGGCCATAAAAATGGGGCCATGGAAGATTCAAGGATAAAGCAGGCTCTATTAGGAGGTTCTATGCATTTCAATAGCTTTGATTTTGCCAGACATTTGAAGGTTTTTGAACTTCAAAGGTAATTGAGACCTCCCATCATTAGTTGAACTTTCTAGAGAAGTTCATGGAAATTTAGAGTTGTTTGATGAGCTGATGTGGCTGTTTCCTGGAAGCTCACAATGGACAAAGTTAAACAAAGTCCTCAGCCACATATTCTTTACATTCTTCTGGTGTCTGAACTGGAGGCACTCAATACCCAAGGCCAAAGAGAAGCGAGTAAACAGGAAAAATACAATGATTAAGATAAGGACATCTTGATATGGCAGCCAAGAGGGATGAATAAGAAAAATAAGGGATGATCTCAAGTTACTCACTTGTTCATCTATTTTTTTTTTCTTTTTTTGGCCACAAACTGATCTAGAGAACAGTTATCACTTCAGGTCATTCTCAACCATGAGAAACTTTACACTTCACAACAGAGGGTTAGTGGGGTCTTGAAGTGTAAATAGGATGTCTGTCATTAAGGAGTGAAGGAGCATTTCAGTCAAAGGAAGCAGCCCAAACAAGGTGCCTGGGTGGCTCAGTCGGTTGAGCATCTGACTTCGGCTCAGGTCATGATCTCAGGGTCTGTGAGTTTGAGCCCCACGTCAGGCTCTGGGCTGACAGCTCCGAGCCTGGAGCCTGCTTCAGATTCTGTGTCTCCCTCTATCTCTGCCCCTCCCCTGTTCATTCTCTGCCTCTCTCTCTCTGTCAAAAATAAACATTAAAAAATTAAAAAAAAAAAAAAGGAAGCAGCCCAAGGGTATAAAAATATACATTGTGGGCCATCTGCAAATAATTGAGTATAGGGCAATTACCATCAAATAATAGAAAATGACACCCAGCTATGTTCATGGCTATGTTCAATTCACAAATGATAAGCCTTAGTCACAACACATGTCATTTCTAGACCTCAAGTATAATAATATGCCTGGTGCACTTACCCTTTGATTGATGCTTTTGTATTTCTTTTTGATCTATTTTACTGATCAAAATGTTTTCAAAATCCATGGTGCTATGTTTGGGTGATTTCTTTTTTTTGACATTTATTTATTTTTGAAAGAGAGGGAAAGAGACAGAGCACGAGCAGGAGAGGGGCAGAGAGAGAGGGAGACACAGAATCCAAAGCAGGCTCCAGGCTCTGAGCTGTCAGCACAGAGCCCGATGTAGAGCTCGCACCCACGAACTGTGAGATCATGCCCTGGGCCAAAGTCAGAAGCTTAACCCACTGAGCCACCCAGGTGCCCCTGTTTGGGTGATTTAATTTTGACCCCACACCTGAAAGGAACTGCTGAGAGTCATGTGTACCACTTACAGGGTGAATACTTGTAGAAGTTTAGGGAGCAAAGAAATGGCACACAGAGTCTAGTGCAGTGGTCCTCAAAGCCTAAATCTTAAACTATCAGTATTGGCATTAACTTGGATCTTGTTAGAAATTCAATTCTTGGGTCCCGCCCCAGACCTACTAAATCTGGAAATGAAGTCCAGTATTTTATGTTTTAACAAGGCCTCAGGGTGATTCCCATGTGAGTTAAAATTTAAAAATTACTAGCTGAGTGGTTAGGAATACAGACTTCCTCAATTCAAACCATAATTCTGCTATTGACAGCTGAGTGACATTAGGCGAAATAATCTTTATATGATCTTTTCCCCATCTATAAAATGAAGATGTATTAGTACCTGCCTCAGAGGTTTATTGTGAGAAATAAATGAGTCAACATTGCCTAGTCCCTACTAAGCACCATATAAATGCAAACTCTCACCTCCGGAGGTAGAAATGGCGCGATCCTTCAGTCCTGACAAAGCCTCTCTTTTAGAGCTTAGAAGCACTATTTTTAGGATTGTTGGGCTATTTTCAGTTATAAAATGAGAACGATAAATTGTTACTACCTTCCTTTAACGTTTGAAATAGATTCCTCATTAAGGAGCTGCTTTCCTATCCTTAATTGGAAGAAAAATCTCCCTTACATTCTGATGCTGAAAAAGTACCCATTACATCTGATGTACTCTTACCACAAGCCTCAGGATACATGTTCACAGAGTGAATTACAAAAGCCACAGGCAGCAACTATTGCTTTTCAAGTAGTTCAATAATCCATCACTCCGCCTCCACTTACTCTCCTGTAATTCACCTGGATGCAAAGAGCTTTCTTCCTAACTTTTTACCAAAACATTAGGAATTCAAGCCCCAGTCTAAAATCCTTGTCTTCGTCTGTTTAATATTTTGAAGAATCTGACTCTTTACTATTGATTGACTATCCAAGCAGGCAATCAAAATGCTTAATCAATAACAGTCACTCACTTCATGCCCAGTTGTCCTTCCAGAGCAATAGGTGTTTAAACCCCCTTGACCTTCTCTTAATTAATACCAGCCTTTATTAATAAGCCCATTCCAGGCCTCCCAAGCCCTGCAACATTGCATCTCTCAAGAAGAAACTTTGCCCTTCGAGCTTTCCCAAAATCAATGAGAGTGAAGCCAAAGCCACAAGAGACGCAGCTGGCATGGGGATGTAGGGACTGGGGGCAGAGCTGGGGGAGGGCTCCCTTGAGCTGAACTGGCAGCTGATAGAAGCTCAGACCTTGAGGTAGATCCTTGCTGATGTCCGCACCCTGGCTATCTGGCTCAGGGCAGAATACAGAAATGGTTAATTAGCATTGATACTGACTTCATTGCTTTTGCCCAGAAGCAAAAGTCATTGGAGTAGGAACAAGTAATTTGGGTCCCCAGAAGACAACACCTATAATTCTGTGTGGTGTGCTTACCTGGAAGTCCAGAGAACTGATTGCCAATGTCATTTTTGCCAAGTTCCTTCTGTTGCCTGGACCTCAGTTTCTTCATCACTCAAATGACAGGATCATCCTGGATGGTTTCTTGAGTTCTCCTCTACCTCTGATCTGCCATAATTACTTTATTTCTTAGAGCCACTTCTCTCACTGCAGACAGAATTAACAGGACAAGATTTGTGTAGATCTGGGTCCTCTGGACAAATGCCAAATTCCATTCCCTTATGAGTTGCCCCATTAGCTCATTGCAGATGTTGCAAACACATGACCGTGTTTGCCTTCTCTAGACAATAAAAATACATTCAGATTTCAAGGGCTAAAATTCCAGCATTGTATATATTGATTTCTTTCATTTAAAGCATTGTTTTTAGAAAATAAGAAAGAAGATTAAAATAAAAAGAAGAATGGTGTAACTTATAATTTTATGTGCACCTAAAATAGACACTAGTTATTTTTGTGAAATTTGCTGTGTCTGTTTTTCTAACTGCAAAAATATATATATTATGGATAAAGTTAAAGTGTGTTTTCCTTTATTGTTTCATCCCATCCCAGGCAACTTCCTTCTCATGCCTGGGCAACTATGTTTACAAATTTGATGGGTATAATTCTAGTTTGTTA
Source organism: Panthera onca (assembly GCF_046562875.1). NCBI lineage: Eukaryota > Metazoa > Chordata > Mammalia > Carnivora > Felidae > Panthera > Panthera onca. The sequence goes on along the minus strand of NC_138348.1, from coordinate 20,797,514 downwards.
AAAAATACAGATGGATATATCTGTGGACTGACTGATAGAAAGATGGATAGATTTATGACTGCATAAAGATTCCTGATAGATATATACTGATATATAGATAGGCAACACCCACTTACGTGAGTTAATTTATAGTGTTATATAGGGTTTTAACTTGGCAAATATACTTATTTGATGCATCATTCTTCAAATTGCTATTTCTCTCAAATAGCAACGTATCCTGTTTCATTTTTTTTAAATTTTTTTTAACGTTTATTTATTTTTGAGACAGAGAGAGAGACAGAGCATGAACGGGGGAGGGGCAGAGAGAGAGGGAGACACAGAATCGGAAACAGGCTCCAGGCTCTGAGCCGTCAGCCCAGAGCCCAACGCGGGGCTCGAACTCACGGACCGCAAGATCGTGACCTGAGCTGAAGTAGGACGCTTAACCAACTGAGCCACCCAGGCGCCCCTCTTGTTTCATTTTTTCATCCTTTCAGTATCAGATTTTGGTAAGTTTTAGTGTTTTACTATTATTAACAATGTTGCCACAAATATTCTTGCACAGATATTCTATTATACATGTTAGAGAATTTCTATGGGATATAAGCCCAGAAATACAAATCTTACTCATAGGGTTTGCACATTATGAATTTTACTAAGCATTGTCAAATCGCTTTGCAATGTGTTAACATCACTTTGATTCCATTTCCCCACATCTTCGCCAACACTTGCTACTGTTAAACTTTATTTTTGCTGCTCTGATGGGCGTGAAATGGTGTGTCATATTTGTGTGTTTCATTTTTGTTTGTCTCATGTTTGCCATTCCTAGATCAGCAGGGTTGAGAAATTTTTCACATATGTAATAACATTTCAGGGTTCTTCTTCTATGAATGACATATTTATAACCCTTGCTTTTGCATCAAGTTATCTTATTTTATTTAATGATTTTTGCAAAATCTTTCTATATCTGGTAATTCACTTGTTTTACGTGTCACAAGGTCATTTAGATTCAACAAAAGTCAATCTCTGGAGAAACACAAAGGAACTGTTACTTTGCGCTTTTTTGAATCCTAGTGTCTTTAAAAAAAACTATGACATTTTGACATACACAATTTTCCTTCCCTAAACTGGCCTCCTAATTCTTCATGCCCACAATTGGAAAAAGAAAAAAAAAGAGTCCCAGACATTGCCGAGACTACACTGGGAGTCCCAGAATCCAAAATGTACCATTAGACCTTTAAACAGTGGCATTTCTTCCACAAATCTACCAACTGTTATGTTCAGTATAGACTGATTATAGATACTTTTGCCAACACTTAAGTAGGTTCCCATTCCAGGAAAAATTAGAGAAGAGAGATTTCATATAGGTAGCCACTACCTCTAATTTAGTCTTTCTTCTTTTTTTTTTTATTTTTTTATTTTTTAATATATGAAATTTACTGTCAAATTGGTATCCATACAACACCCAGTGCTCATCCCAAAAGGTGCCCTCCTCAATATCTTTCTTCTTTTTTTAAAGTTTTTTTAAGTTTATTTATTTTGATAGAGAGACGGAGTGACTGAGTGGGGCACGGGCAGAGAGAAGGAGAGAGAATTCTAAGCAGGCTCTACACTGTCAGCACGGAGCCTCACGTGGGGATTTTTAATCTTTCTAATGCAGTTGGATGGGTAGCATCACACTCTTGACATAAAAGTGAAGGAAGAGGGGCATACAGAGGAAAAATAAATTATTAAACTAATACAATAATATTAAAATTTCATTATCATTCACTTATGCTATTCTAAATATTTATTTATTTTTGAGACAGGGAGAGACAGCATGAACGGGGGAGGATCAGAGAGAGAGGGAGGCACAGAATCTGAAACAGGCTCCAGGCTCTGAGCTGTCAGCACAGAGCCTGACGCGGGGCTCAAACTCATGGACCGCGAGATCATGACCTGACCCAAAGTCGGACGCTTAACCGACTGAGCCACCCAGGCACCCCTCACTTAATGCTATTCTTATGAAACCTCTTTAATGGCAGCACTATCATCCCCATATTGCTGCATTTCAGAGAAACAGTTTCTGTGACAGTGGTCACAGAGCAAAGGGTTGGCAGAGTCAGATTTGATTCCATTCCATAAGACTCACTGATATGCTTTTGCCTTTATACCTGCTTCAGACTGATCTGGAAATTTGAAATCTGAACCATGTTAGCACAGTAGAAATAGTAAAAGTAGGCATCATTAACATAAATGTGAGGTTTAGTGTTTTGCGTTTTTTTTATTTTTTCAAACTTTACAATTTGTTTACATAGTTTAAATTAATAATCACAACAAACATAATATATAGGTGAATATTTACCCAAGTTTGTCTGAAATATATGCCTATTGTCTCAAGTCCTGTTCAGTTCGACATTTGTCTTAGGTTTTTCATTTTTTGGTAATGCATTATTAATAATAGTTGCATTAAAATTTTACTTCCTGTTCCTGCCATGATCTTGTACAATAATGGATAACACTCATGTGCACTGAACACTGTTCTAACTTTAACACATGGCTATCAGATTACCAGCCTTTTTCCTCTCTCCTTTTCCAGATAATATAACATGTCCCTTGCAAGAGAAGAATGCATAATATTTTCTGATAAAATAGAATGATTATGATAGGACAACTAGCAAACAGCTACACTTTTCAGGTTGAGAGCCGTAGTGGGAGAAGTCTTTGATCAGCTGCCCCCTACTGGCCACTTGAATACAGCCATTTATGACAGGATTAGTGCTATGACTTTTGATGGAATCCATGAGACCTTCAGTTAGTCAAGTCAATGTGAAATTGTAGGTTGATGTGTACCTGAGAAATGTGCAAAAAATAGTAATTGTATAGTCTAATCAATAGTCTAATCAATAACTGTATAGTCTAATCAATAGAATAGTCTTACCATTCCTGCTGTGTTTTTTATATTTATTGAATCTTGTAAATCTATAGATACTTACCTAATTTATTGTTTGATGGTATTTTATTTTATTTTATTATTGCAATAAACTCTTTTGGTAGCAATAGCTAGACAATTAAAAAATTATTTCCAGGGGCACCTGGGTGGCTCAGTCAGTTAAGTGACTGATCCTCGGTTTCAGCTCAGGTTAAGATGTCACGGTTCGTGAGTCCAAGCCTTGCGTCTGGCTCTGCAGCTGACAGTGCAGAGCCTGCTGGGAATTCTCTCTCTCTCTCCCTCTCTCTCTGCCCCTTCTCTGCTCGCATTGTCTCTGTCTCTCTCAAAATAAATGAATTAATTTAAAAAATTATTTCCAGAATTTCTATTTCTCAAAAGTTGGTAAATGTTTAAGTTGAATAAAATATTGGCTTGGTATTTCTTACCATTTACTATCAGGAAAGGAAAGCTAGAGAACATAAATCTTCAGAAACAGCATCAGTATTTATTTCAAAAGTGTTACCCATTTAAACAAACCACAAAAATTTAACAAACAAAACAGATGAACATAGAGGAAGGGCGGGGAAGAGGGAAGCAAACCATAAGAGACTCTTAACTAGAGGATAAACTGAGGGTTGATGAAGGGGAGGTGGGTGGGGAATTGGCTAAATGGGTGATGGGTATGAAGGAGGGCAGTTGTATTGAGCTCTGGGTGTTATATGAAAGTGATGAATCACTAAACTCTACTCCTGAAACCAGTATTACACTATATGTTAATTAGAATTTAAATTGAAATTTTGAAAAATAGGGACGTCTGGGTGGCTCAGTCAGTTAAGCGTCCAAATTTGCCTTGGGTCATGATCTCACCATTCATGGGTTAGGTCTCAGCATCCGGCTCTGTGCTGACAGCTTGGAGCCTGGAGCCTGCTTCAGATTCTGTGTCTCCCTTCCTCTCTGCCCCTCCCCTGATCGCACTCTCTCGAAAATAAATAAACATTGAAAAAAATGTTTTAATTTTGAAAAATAAAATAAAGTGAGCCATAAATGACAGGTATGTCCAGCTTCAGAAAAGACATTAATATAATATACCATAAAATATGACTTTTCATTTAGATCTACTGACTTTTTCTTAAGCAGATAAGAAAAGTGAAGGAATAGATGACACCATTGATTCCATTAGCAGAACTGCACAGTTAAATGATACAAGTAGTATATCAATGTCATCAGATGCTTCCGTAGAAAATCAGTTAATTCCAGTAATGGATTCAGTTTTATCATCCAATTCATGGGATTCAAGTAAAGTTATACAAATTCATTTTCTTTAAATACATAACACCAGTGTGAATGCTATTAAAGTACTCAGTATCAGAGCTAAAATATTTAGTTTTTGCAATGATAAAAAATATGAAATACTAATTTGTTAGAGCACAGTATTATGGTACAATCATTGGTCTTTTTGAAATTAAACAAACAAACAAATAAACAACAACAAATAACTATTGACCAGAAATACACTTGGAATTTCTTATAGGACACAAATTAATGATTGTGTTGAAATAATTATAGTCAAAATGTATACTTACTTTATGTACAGAGATTAAAAAAGACTCAATTTGTGTGTGTGTATAATTAAGTTGATGTTGCATTAAAAAAACTTTTCAGTATGAGTTTGTGCTTTCTCTTTTCTGCCCACCATCAGCTGGATTTTAGCAATGGTTTAAATTTCAAGAATTACTTTGAAAAGCAACTTAAGATTTCCACAGTGGTATTGGACTTGTTTTGAAAACAACATCTTCAAATTTTGGTTGCATTCTGTTCAAAATCAATTGAAAATCTTTAATCAAATTATTCAAGAAATGAAACAAAAATAGAAACTGTCAGCTTCCTAAGATTTAATGAGTTGCAATTATTAAAAATAAAGCTTAAAAACAGGGAAACATTGAAATTACTCCCACAAAAGTAATTGAAGATTTGAGAAAATTAATTGTGAGAGGTAAAATAGAATGCAGAATTTAATATTAAAACTCTATTGTTAACTTTATAATATTTCAACTTTAGAAGGTGTATATTCAGGGAAATCTTACTTTTCATTATAACCATTTATTTTCTGTTTCTGAAAAGGAATGGAATTGAGAAGACCTATAATATTTTTCATCTCAATCTAGTAAATATAAAAACAATTTAAAAATTTAAAAATAAAAATAAACCTAGTATAATAATCAAAACAATCATTGAGATGCATTTTTAAGTTTATTTATTTCTGAGAGAGAGAGACAGAGAAAGCAAGCAGGGGAAGAGCAGAGAGAGGAGAGAGAGAATCCTAAGCAAGCTCTGTGCTGTCAGTACAGAGCTGGACGTAGGGCTTGAACTCATGAAACATGAGATCATGACCCGAGCAAGAGCCACCAAGGCTCCTTGAGACACATTTTTAATAGGCAGTGTCATATAAAAACATTTGTTGAAGCCAGTGCTCTGAATATATGCAAAAAGACAACAGAAGCAGAATTGAAAGGGGATATAACATTTTTGGAATCATTTATTTGACTCGCTATATTAAGCTTCTTCAAAGTTCTTACTCCTATTTTAGATAGGTGAGACTATATTTCCTTATCTTTTACAATTAGTTTGATTTGCATCTTCTATTACTGTCATCAAAAGGAATCTAAACTGTGATAAATGATGTATATGTGTTCTTTATTATGCTACCTGAGAAAAGAAGAGTACAGATCTTCCTCAACTTATGTTGGGGTTATGTCCAATAAACTCATCGTAAGTTTAAAATATCGTAAGTCAAAAATGCATGTAATACTCCTGACTTACTGAACATCACAGGAAAGGGAGTTTAAATAATTGAACATCCTTTGGGTGAATTATTTATACTTTATTAAAATTTTCTTATTTTGAAATGCTTATGTTGTTTTCTCCCTTACAAAATGTTGCCTGTTTTGCCTCTGTAAACTGCAAATTGTCCTCAAAATACAAAGTTTCTCAGAACTATATAACCTAAAGAATAACCATTTCCATATTCTACAAATACTCATGCTTATTTTGCTATAGTGGAATTAGCCCAGGACCAAACACCATACTGAGAGCATCTATTAATATAGATTAGTCAATTTTACAAAATGGACTATGGTGTATTTACTAACACACTGCAGAGTTGCATCAAGGTAATTAAAACTAAATCTATTAAAATAAATTAAGTGCAGCCAGGGCTGCACTATTCTTGCTCCTATATAATTTATTTTTATTTATTAGTCAACTAGAAAATATGGCAATCATCCATGGCAGCTGTAACAAATTACTACAAACTTAGGCACTTAAAGCAACACAGATAATTATTATCTTACAGTTCTGGAGTTCAGAAATCCAAAATGGGTCTCAGGTTTACATTAAGGTATAGTAGAGCTCTGTTCTTTCTGGAAGGTTGAGGGGGAAAGTCCATTCCCATGTCTTTTCCAGCTTCTTCTAGAAATCACGTACATTCCTTGACTCATTGCCTCCTTCCTCTATCTTCAAAGCTAGCAACATCTGCCTGAAATCTTGTCACCTTGCATTACTCTGGTTCTCTTTTCTGCCTCCCTCTTCCAATTTTAAGGTTTCTTGTGATTAAATTGGGCCCATCCATGTAATGCAAAGTAGTCTATTTTAAGGTCAGCCGATTAGCAATCTTAATTCCTTCTGCAAACTTAATTCTCTTTGCCAGGTAACCTAACTATCGCAGGTTCTCGATATTAGGATGTGAACATCATTCAGGGTATCATTAGTCTTCCTACTATAATAGAAATGTGCAGCAGCAACATGGTTTTAGCCGATCTGAAATCATGATAAATCTCCCGTAAGAATCTTCACAGAAGAACTGAATTCTAACAGCTGAATCAGGTATGACATAAATGGCCAAACTGCATATATCAAAGCTGGGCTTACATAATGAAAAGTTCTAAAGCTTTCATTCTCCCTGCCTTCCATTTGCTTTCTCTTTTCTAAATCTCTTCTTCCTGAAATGTTTTATAAATGTCTATGATGTGCTAGACCCTGGGAGAGCTGGAGATAAAATAACAAGACAACAAAATTTTCAAGATTTAAGAATTCACAATGTAATGTATGAATTGACAATCAAAGAATTACAGTAAAGTCTGACAAGTGAACCATTAGAGGTATGTAAAAAATATTGAGGCAGAGTTTTCTGAAGCTTATATTATGGAATATCCATCGGAGAAATTGCTCCAGGACGCCTGGGGGGCTCAGTTGGTTAGCGTCCCACTTCAGTTCAGGTCATGATCTCATGGTTTTGTGGGTTCAAGCCCCACATCTGGCTCTGTGCTTACAGCTCAGAGACTGGAGCCTGCTTCAGATTCTGTGTCTCCCTCTCTCTGACCCTCCCCTGCTCGTGCTTTCTCTCAAGAATAAACATTAAAAAAATGTTTAAAAAATTGCTCCACATAAAGAATTCCAAGTCCTATGTATTAAGAAACACTCTACTGTGTAACCTTCCCCATCCTCTACCCAACTTCCTTACTCCTGTCATTTGGGAGGTTTGCAATGCATATCAGTGTGTGACAAACTCTAAAAATTCCTGCAGTGAGAAAATTTGTTTGGTAGTTTAATCCTTCACAAACTTATATGTCAAAAGAAAATTTCTTTTTTTTTTCATTTTCCATAGATGGCACATTTGCTTCCCAACACATCTGTAAAACACACTATCAGAAACACTGTTCTTGAAGAGAGACAAGAAAATTATTAAGTTCACCTGGGGTCATTCAGACATTGTGACAATGTACTAGAAAATGGAAATAATTAAGCTGGACTTATGCTGCAGTAGGTGGTATTCAAAGAAGAGCTATATGACTCCCCCACCCCACTACCACCGCCTCTTAAATGTGCATGTTATTCTTCACACACTCCTCATATGAAGAAGAGAGTTTACTTCCCCTACTTGTGAATCTGGTCTTTGAGTAAGAGAATGCAGCAGTGTTATCTGAAGCTGTCAGAGGACAGGCAGCATTCACTTCTCCCCCTTGGAGACTAGCTGCCATGCTATGAGAAGCCCAAACCATATGGAGGGGAAGGAAGATCCCCTTGTGAGTGGCTCCAGCTGAGCACTCAGGTGGCAGTGAGAATGGATTGATGCCTAAGATATATGACCTGAGTGGACCTCTTCCTGCCAGCCTCCAGCTCTTTGAACTGCTGGGGCTAACACTGTGTTAAGCAGAGATAGATTGTGCCTGCCAAATGTGACAGAGAAGCCAAAGAGAGAAATTAGACTAAAAAATGGAAATGAATAGAATCCTATGGAATCCTAGATTCAGCTCTGTTGTATTCAGTTAGCTGATAAATCATTTTTTTCCGCATTTAAACTGTTTTGAGTTCAGTTTCCGTCACTTACAACAAAAAAAAATTCTGGACTAATGAAAGAAAACACCAACACATTTTTATATACACACATAATATGATTGGCTGGATTCTTTTTAGATAGCTCTAGCTTTAATATGGAGGAAAAGGCCAAAAAACAAGGACAGAAATTATGGGCAAGAGATCATGAGAACTGTCCTAACCATGATGTAGAAGTGAGGGATTTATTTTTTAATCTTTCCTTCACAGTGAGGAGCTGAAGACAGTAAAAAGTAGAATAAGAACTTATCTGAATTGTCAAGGAGTGTGAATATATAATAGTTCACATTTTAATCAGTCACTCATTTTATTCATTCAATAAATACTGATCTCTAACTCTGTTTGACCATGGATTCTCAGCCCTGCTGCTTATTAAAGCACATTTCCTGGCTAAGCCTATTAGCATTTTTTAAAAGATCGCTAGGGAATTTTTTTTGCAGCTAGGATTGCACCTTAATAAGCTTCCAAATTATATAATAACTTCTAACTTCTTTAAAACACTGATTCATTAGCCCCATCATGTAGACATTCTTATTCTATAAGATTGGAGCAAGATAGAGAATCAGTATTTTCTTTTTTTTTTTTTTTAATTTTTTTTTAACGTTTATTTATTTTTGAGACAGAGAGAGACAAAGCATGAACAGGGAAGGGTCAGAGAGAGGGAGACACAGAATCTGAAACAGGCTCCAGGCTCTGAGTTGTCAGCACAGAGCCTGATGCGGGGTTCGAACTCACGGACCGTGAGATCATGACCTGAGCCGAAGTCGGCCGCTTAACTGACTGAGCCACCTAGGCGCCCCAGAGAATCAGTATTTTCCAAAACACAATATAACTTCTACCTACCAGCACTTCCCAGTCCCTGTATCATTATTAAGCACAGATATTGGTATATCATCAATTTCAGATTGGTCAGCTTAAGACATCTTATCCTCATTCTGGGAATGCAACAGCAAGGCAGTGGAAAGGCTCATGGGAATTTTTTGTGCCCATCTATGTGCCCTCTTTTATATTATTCTACTTTATGAACAAGGCATAGGCTTACAGGCACCCCATTCCCAGACCCATAACTATTCAGACACCAACCAGAATAGAAGCCTTCTTTCAGTTAATTAACTGGGTCCTGGCAGCTAATTTTGTTTGTGCCAAGAACTCCCACACTGAGAGAGTGCCTAGTTTAAAAAGAAAAAAAAAAAAATCACAGCAAGAGGAACAGTGTGACTGATGCAGAATCAAAGAACAAGAAAAATCAAGAAATTAGATCAGAGTCAGCTTAGGGCCAGAGGGTGCAGGGCCTCACAGGTGATAACCACTTTATCTTTACTCTTAGAGCAAGGAGAAGCCATGGAAGGACTATCTCTGCAAACATAACTTCATCTTACTTTTAATAGGATCATTCCAGCTGTTATGTTTACAAGATTAAATAGGGCAAAGAATCAAACATAGAGATCAGTTACAAGGCAATAACAATAATTTGAAAAGATGATGATGGGTTTGTCCAAACTGATAACAACGGGCATGATTAAATTGGTCAGATTCTGGATATGTTTTAAAAGTAAATTCAGCTAACTTTGCTAATTGACTGAAGGTGTGGCATAATAGTATAAGAGACAAGAGTTAAGTATGCCCCCAGAGTTTGAGGGCCATGTAACTGAGGGGATGATTCTGTAGTTGATAAGACTGAAAGAAGAGAATGTTTTGAGTTGAGAGATCAGAAGCTCATTTTTAAGTTTGAGATTTCTATTAGAAATACAAGTAAATATATTGAATTTTGAGTTAGCTATATGATCCAAGAGTTTAGAGGTCATTTCTGGGCTCAGAGTATAAACCTTGGAGTGATAAGTATACAGGTAGTATTTAGGGGATGGGTTTGGATGAAATCACAAGGGAGTACAGATGGAATTCAGGAGAGGTTTAAAGACCGTCTTTGGGCAGTCCCACATTAGCTCAGAGAGAGGAAGAGGAGACAGCAAACAAGACTGAGAAAACTATTATCAATAAAATAAGAAACTATTCAACTGTAGTACTCTAAAAATCAAGGGAAGAAATTGTGTCATGGAGGAAAGAATGGGCACCACATCCTAATTGCTGGTGACATGTCAGGTACAAATGATGATCGAGTTTTGTCCATGTGTTTGTTTATGTACAAATGATGACTGAGTTTGTCGATAGCCTGGCTGAAGAGGATTCAATGAAGAGTGAGAAGAGGAAAACTACATACAATGAGTAGAAACTCTTCTGAGGAATTGTTCTGTAACAGAAAATGGGAAAATGGTCATATTGGAAGATAAAATAGGGTCAAGGAGGTTTATTAGTTTTTTATTTGGGAAAATACAGTTTCCATTTCAACCACACTGGCTGTTGTAGGTCCCATACAGCAATATTTACTTTCACCGTGATTATAAATATGGGATAGAGATGTTTCAGACTTTTAAGGAAAGTTAATTTTTTTGTAAGCACTAGAAAATCTGTGAAGACTTTCAGGAGCCATGAAATGCAGAGGTTGAAATTATTGGATGTATGTTTTCACAAGACAACCTGGAAAAATGAGGAAAATGGATTCATGGAATACCGGTAGATACAGATCATATATTTTCTAGACCAGGATTTTCCACTTGACCATCCTCCATTTTTGATTATTCCTTTCTTCATGTTCATGACTCTTGCCTTCTCAAATAGATTTTCATCTATCCCAGAGTAGGTCATTTACCTTTTATTTATTTCTTCTGCATACAGCCACCAGTGAAGTCTTCAAAAAAAAAAAAAAAAGTTGAGATTCAATCTTAGCACACTGGTGCTTAAAATAAAGTTCATGACATTTGGGAGATGAACAAGGCCTTTTACGATCTAACCTGATATTAAGTTTACAATTTTATCTTTTACCTTTCCTTCTCTGTACATTGCATTTCAATCTAATTAAACTTCTTATCATTCCTGAGGTACACCATGCTCTTCTTTCACACTTTTATAAAATTCACTGCTTGTTCTTTCTTATTTTTGTTATCTGACAGCCTACCATTTTGCCTAGCATATGGTAGGGTTTTAACAACTATTGTTTTAATTATTTTGAGTTTGTTTTTTTTTTTTTTTAATAATTCCAAGTTCAAACAGTGGGCACAGAGTATTTTAATGATGACAACAACAGACAGTCAGAGGCTACAAAAGAACAAGGAAAACCTATGAAATTCTGAAAAGTTGTGACAAACTGAGAAAAGTGTCTTGAGTAAAAAAATACCATGTCTTCTAAATGATTGGCAAATTATACGCATAAAATATTATGGGGTTTTGTGCTCTTGGATAACATTCAAATGATAATATTTGTGAAAATACATATTTGCTAAACTGATAAAGGATATAGTTGCATTCACTGTATGGCCAAATGGCAACATGATTAGCATTCAAGATATCTCCCCAGACTCAGCAATTTCCCAAGGAGACCCACCTAGGCTGTTGACCTGGATGAATACAACCTGCACAAAGTGGATTTTACTCTGTCTGGGAAACTCACTATAGATACTCTCCATAATCATGGTTTTATAGGTGTTTATTGCTTGATGTTACATGGGAAAATCTGCCAGCCATTGTCCAGGTACAATTCCTCCTTTATTCCTCAGCTATAAGAAGAAAGGAGGGAAGACAGACAGACAGAAAGAAAGAAAGGAATTGTCGAAACACTTAAACTTATGAATAGAAAGTTCATAGAATATTCATTTTTTGAATGTTTCGATTGAATGAAACATTCATGAATATTAGCTGAATAAATAATATATTCTCAGATGTGTACTTTCTATAGTATAATTCAGAGATAGTCCATTGATGATCCATTTCCCAAACAAATTTAGGGTTCTAGGACAAACTGAGATGAATGAGGTACTTCAGGGTCTAATGGAATGAGATCAAAATGCATTTTTTTGGCATTTTCAGAAAGCTGTGATTCCAAATACACAACTTAAAAAATAAGGTTCAAAGTTGAGCCATATTGATAGAGTATACATTCGATATGATGTGATGAAAATGGCCCTTTATCTCTGTGGCTTTCCTCCTAAAAACATATAACCCCAGTTTAATCATGATGAAAACATAAGACAAATTCCAATTGAGAAGTTTACAAAATACCTTACCAGTACAAGGGAAGTCTGAGAAACTGTCACAGCTAAGAAGTGCCTGAGAAGATACAAGTAAATGTAAAAGTAAATGAAATATACTGGATGGTATGCTGGAACAGAAAAAGCATTTTTGGCCCAAACTAAGGAAATATGAATAACGTGTGACTTCAGTTAATAATGATGTCTCAATATTGGTTCATTGATTGTAACAAATGTACTATACTAATACAATGATAACTATAAGGGAAACTGAATGGAGCTTATGGAAACTCTGTATTATCTTTGCAATTTTTCTGTAAAGCTAGACCTATTCTAAAGTTAAAGCTTACTTAAAATAAAATAAAACAGTAGTTAAATTTGAATTTCAGATAAACAACAAATGCTTTTAGTCCGAGTATGCCCCATGCAATATTTAGAACACACTTAGACTAAAACAAATTTGTTTTTTATCTAAATTTCAAATTTAACTGGGTGGCCTGTATTTTATCTGGCAGTCCTATATCTGGAGTATGTGCTTCTCAAAATGTTGGCCTTCCTCAAGTTCCTCTTTCAATATTTCTCATTGCCTCTAGAACCAAAGCCAAAGTCGCTCTTACTACAACCTAAGCAGGGAAATGTGAACTTTGCTCCGGGTAGAAATTGCCCACTACTAAAGGACTTACAGGACCTGACAGATGTGTCCCAGAATGAACCAAGGTGAAGTGTTGGAGATGTTGCACTGGGGGGAAGGGAGGGTTGGATCATGAATAGGGGAGCATTTATGGAAACCATTTAAATCAATTAGAATTTAGGATTTAATTTATGTCAAGAACCACCAGAGCTTTTAATGTTTATTAGAACAGGTTTTTTGTTTTTGCTTTTTTTGTTGTTTTTTTACACTTGAATATGATAATGGTTTATATAGTCAATAAGGTGGAGGTACCCACTCTTTTGGAAGAGTATGGAAGAGGGCCAGAAGATCAAGAGGGTGAAGCTGTTAGAAATGATACTTCTGGGGCACCTGGGTGGCTCAGTCAGTTAAGCGTCTGACTTCGGCTCAGGTCATGATCTCGTGAGTTCAAGCCCCGCGTCAGGCTCTGTGCTGACAGCTCAGAGCCTGGAGCCTGTTTCAGATTCTGTGTCTCCCTCTCTCTCTCTCTGACCCTCCCCCATTCATGCTCTGTCTCTCTCTGTCTCAAAAATAAATAAATGTTAAAAAAAATTAAAAAAAAAGAAATGATACTTCTTAATATAAAACTTGAGAACCTACCAATTCAACATGTTCCCCAGGAAATGCCAGTGTATCCAAAGTACTCAGGGATTTTGTTAAAATGCAAATTCTGATTCTATATACCTGATTTGGGCCATGAGATTGTGTTTCTGGGGTGAGAACTATAGTACTAGAACTATAGTAGTACCAAGGGCTTACCAGACACTCCTTTTACTAAGCCTTTAGCAATACAGTGGTGCATGGGACACCAGCATGTTTGAGGAGCTTGGTGTTGGCCATTCTCTGAAGGCTGGGATTCATAGCAAGAGATGCTGCCATATAACTGGTGTCACTAATCTAATGGGCATGATAAGATCCCAGGATGACAGACAAGCTGACAGCACATAACAGACTACAAACCACAGTGAAAATAAAGTTGCCTTGACCAGTGGGAAACGAGGATGATAGCTAAAAGATAATGATGTTCCTGTGAACAAGATATGTTGGCACTCAACTATGGTGTTGCTGGGTTTTTATAATCACAAAAAAGGGAAAAAAAAGAAGGGAAGAAAAAAGAGGGAGAGGGAAGGAGAGAGGAAGAAGGGAAGAATAAAGGAAACAAGTAAGCAAAGAAAAAAATGTTTAAGCGTGTTTAAGGATACACATGTGAATATGTATTTATGATGACAGAAATGAAATTTTGTACTTATCTTCTTGGATCCCAATTTATCTTTCTCCAAGATAGAAAGTTATGTTGGTAGCACTCTAGAATGTGGCACTAATTTAGTTCTAAACAACTTCTAAAGAACTTGGAGACAGAAATGCTTCTTTTTTATGTGGGTATTTATTTCTACCCATTCTTTGACTTCCTCCTTTTTTCCCAGTGTCTTTTCTTGCTTATGTTAAACGCTCAAATACAAAATAGTTTTAAGTACTCCAAATTCTCCTAACTTGTACAGATAATTTCTGGAATTAGTTTAAATCATTCATGAAATGGTATGGGATTTTTTTTAATAAAGTAGATTCCTGAGGTTTATGTTTTGTTTTTTTTTTTTTTGCTCCTTCCCCTCTCCCGTTTTATTGAAATATATGTACCAGAGAGGATACCTATCCTAAGTATGCGGCACAATGGATTTTCACAAAGTAAACACATTCATGTAATCAGAGCCCGAATCAAGAAACAGGGAATCAACTGCATTCAAGAGTCACTTTCAGGTCCCCTTTCTGTTACCAGCCACACAAGAGTAACTGTTATCCTACTTCAACACTAAAAAATAATATTCCTGTTTTTAAATTTCATGTGAATGGAATCATTTGTACAGACACAAAAATAGTATATTTATAGTATATAGTATACTAAATAGTATACTAAAAATAGTATATACTATTTTTGTGTCTGACTTCTTTGGCCCAAGATGGTGTTTACGAGATTTCATCCGTGTTGCTTTACACAGTTGCAGTTCATTTATTGTCATTACTGTATAATATTTCTTTTACTTGCCCTTTCTGTGATTAATGGTTGTTTCCATTATCAATCGATTACAAATAATGTTGCTTTGAACATACTTGTATAATACTTTTTGGGAACACAGTGTGCAGTTCTGTTGAGTGAACATTAGGGAATGGAGTTGCTGGATCCCTAGTTATGAACTAGTTTCGTTTTAGTATCCACTGACAAAGTGTTTTCTAAAGTGGCTATCTCAATGTATATTCTCACCAGAAAAGTAAGAACATCCCATTTGCTTCACATCCTCACTTAACATTTGTAATTATAAAACTTTTTTATTCATTTCAGTCATTCCAGTGGTTTTAATTTGCATTTCCATGATGGTATATAAAGTTAAGCACATTTTCCGAAGTTTATTGGCCATTTGGGTTTTTTAAAATGAAATGTCTATTCAAACTTTTTTGCACTGTTGGTAAGAATGCAAAATGGTGCAGCTGCTATGGAAAACAGTATGAATGTTCCTCAAAAAGTTAAAAATAGAACTACCACATGGCCCAGCAATCCTACTTCTGGGTATTTACCAAAAATAATTGAAAATATATATTAGAACTCCTGTGTTCATCGCAATACTGTTAACAGTTGTCCAAATGTGGAAGCAACCCTAATGTCCATCTACAGATACAACGGTATATCATTCAACCTTAAAAAAGAACACAATTTTGTAATATTTGACAAAATCAATGAATCTTGAGGATACTAGGTTAAGTGAAATAAGCCAGTCGCAGAAAGATGTGCATAAGTACTGCATTATTCCGCTTTCATGAGGTATCTAAGAGAGTCAAACTCATAGAATCAGAATGGAATGGTGGTTTCCAGGGCTGGGGGAAAGGGTAAGTGGGGAGTTACTAATCAATGAGCATTATTTCATTTAAGCAAAATGAGTAAGTTGTAGAGATCTGCTGTACAACATTGCACCTGTACCAACAATATTGTATTGTACGCTCAAAAATTTGTAAGGAGTCTAAATCTCATGTGTTCTTACCACAATAAAATAAATTTAAATGAGCAAAAAATGTCTGTTCAAGAATATTGTCCATTTTTCTACTGAGTTTCCTTTTTTCTTATTTATTTATAATGTTCTTTATACATTTGCAATATTATTCTTTTGATAGATATTTGCATTAGAAATATTTTCTCCCATTTGAATTTGCTTTTCACACCCCTATTAATATCTTTGAATTAGTCTTAATTTTAATGTCAGTTCTTTTGTTGTTGTTGTTGTTTTTAAAGTAGGCTTTACACCCAGCGAGGAGCCTGGTGTGGGGCTTGAACTCATGACCCTGAGATCAAGACCTGATTTGAGACCAAGAGTCAGACGCTTACCCAACTGAGTCATCCAGGCACCCCTAATTTTAATGCAACTTCTTTATCAAGTTTTCTCTTATAATGAATAATTTCTGTTCTTGTTTCAGAAATCTTTGGCTACCTTAAGGTAATAATGACACTTTCAATATTTTTTTTCTAAAAGTCTTATAGTTTGTCTTACACATTTAGATCTTCAAATGACCTAGAAATGATTCTCATATACACTGAAAGAAATAGGATAAGATTTATTATTTTTCTATATGAATATCTACTCAGTTTATCAAAAAGACCATCCTTTCCCCATTGAATTGTGGAGTTACTTTGTAAAAATTTAGGTAACCATGCATGTGTGAGTCTATTTCTGGATTTTTTCTAGGCTTCAACTGGTCAATTCACCTGTCTTTATGCCAGTTCCACATTGTTTTAATTACTAGAGTGTTACGTAATAATAGGCCTCAATATGATAGTCATCTACTTTGTTATTCTTCAACAGTGTCTTAGTTATTCTGTGTTCTTTGCATTTCTGTAGAAGTTTTAGACTTAGTTTCTTAATTTTTACAAAATGCACTTTCACATACATGAATCGTGTACACACACACAAAACCCTACTGATAATTTCATTTGAAATGTATTTAATCTACAGATCATCTGGGGAAAAGTTTACATCTATAAAATATTGAGTCCTCCAATCCATGTATATGGAATATCTCCCCATTTTTAAGTTAACTTTATTGTGCTCTAATTTCATACAACAAACTTCATCCATTTGAAGTGTACAACTCACTAAATTTGACAGATGTATGTACCCATGGAGCCACCACCATAATCAAGATGCATAAAATGCTTTGTCTCCTTCTAAGGATCCTCAACATCCCCTTGCAGTCCATTCCTGCCTCTGCTCCCAGCCTCAGGCAATAACTGATTTGTTTCTTGTCACTAGAAATTATTGTGCATTTATCACAATTTTACATAAGTAGA
This sequence comes from Panthera onca, assembly GCF_046562875.1. Lineage (NCBI taxonomy): Eukaryota > Metazoa > Chordata > Mammalia > Carnivora > Felidae > Panthera > Panthera onca. The sequence goes on along the minus strand of NC_138348.1, from coordinate 20,780,151 downwards.
ATCATATAGTATATATTCCATTGTATCTAGCTTCTTTCAATAAGGATAGTGATTTTGAGATTCATCTATGTTGTGGGTATCAACAGTTAGTTCCCTTATATTGATGTGCATTACTTCGTTGTATGGATATATCATAATTTGTTCACCATTCACTTGTTAACAGAAACCTTGGTTGTTTCCAAATGGATACCATGGATAAGTTGTTATAAATATTCATGTACCACTCTTTGAATGAACATATACTCATTTCTTATAGGTAAATACTTAGAAGTAGAATCTCTGGGTTCCTTTTTCAAGAAATCATCAAGTTTTCCTAAGCGGTTATACTATTTAACATTCCAGTAGAATGCAAAAGTTCTGTCTTGGTTCAGAAGCCCTCTAATACATTTGAATAAACATTTTTTAGATTTTACCTGGCTGTCATGCTATTTATTGGTTACTGTACGATCTGCCCACCATATAAGCAATGGGTGATTTTATGTAATATTCATAAAATATACTGTTGTACATATTATTATTCCATCTTTTCCATTTGATGAAACTCATGTATATAGAAGTTGAGCTCAGTGCCTAAATTTTTACAGCTAGTCAGTGGTGGAATTGGCATTTGAAGTCATGTTATTATTAGGGTTTGGTATCTCCTGTTATACCACATTGTTTCTTAAATACAGTATTTTGTAAGAATTAAAGATCTTAGGATTCAACGTTGAGAAGCACTGTAATGTTAATCAAGACTCACCTTACTTAGATTTTACATGGTTCTGATGATAAGACTTTTCTTACAGGGCTGTTGTGACAATTCAATGTGATCAATTCAGGTAAATGCTTATTACAGTTCCTTACACAAAGGAAATACCAGTAAGTATTACTGCCTCCAATGCCCTGGTGGTAAGTAATTCAGTAAGTAAGTAAGTAGATGATAGATAGATAGATAGATAGATAGATAAATAAGACGATTGGGGCACCTGGGTGGCTTAGTCAGTTAAGTGTCCAACTCTTGATTTTGGCTCAGGTCATGAACTCACTGTTATGAGATCGAGCCCTGCATCAGGCTCTGCACTGGGCATGGAGCCTGCTTTGGATTCTGTCTCTCCCCCTGCCTCTGCTCCTCCCCACCCCCCATCTCTGTAAAATAAAATAATATCTAAAAAAATAAATAAGAGTAATCAAAACAAACTATAATAAAAAGAAAGGAAAACCAATCTCTTGAAATATTCTATAAAATGTTTAAGATTTTCAACTCTATTTTTAATATTTACATCAATAACAAAATATATAATTATATTCAGTTTAAATTCTCCTTTATAAAATCTAAATTTTAGCATGCTCTTCCTGGAGAGTAAGAGCTGTAAGTACTGCATAAGCCTAGTTAGCAGTGGCCATATTTTATCAAATGGACAGAGTTATATGCAGCATGAAGCCAGAGAGAAGAAAGCCGACCCAGGACAAATGCAGAACAAGATGTGACTAACATTGTAAGAGTACCTAAAACAAGCCTGGCCTGAAATGTAATTTTTTTGTATCTGAAATGGTTGGAATTGGATTCCTGGGGGTTGTACTCAGAAGATGTTCACCTAATACACAGATTCAGTATTTTTGCTGTACCTTCAATATCCCTTTCCTGAGCTCCTTTTCCTCATTTTGGTTTAGCTATATATTGCTCCAGGATTATCCCATTTTATGACAGATATAGGAATCCTCACCAATGAATTCTTAATTTAAAAAATCAAAGGTAAAAAATAAATTAATATTAAATTTTCTTTGTGGTAGCATTTCAGGCATCTTTTCCCAGGAGTGATGACAAACACTGGGCACAACACATCATACAGCCTCTCACTCACTGTGCTGGCAGGTCAGGCTCCATTTTAATCCTGTGACCACATGACTTTTCACTATTCCAGTAGACTTGTTTAATGTTTATTTATTTTTGAGAGAGAGAGAGAGCACAAGCAGGGGAGGGGTAGAGAGAGAGGGAAACATAGAATCTGAAGCAGACTCCAAACTCTGAGCTGTCAGCACAGAACCCAATGTGCGGTTCAAACTCACAAACTGTGAGATCATGACCTGAGCTGAAGTTGGACGCTTAACTGACTGAGCCACCCAGGCACCCCTCCAGTAGCCTTTAAAAAATTTTTATTTTAACGTATATTCATTTTTGAGAGACAGAGAGACACAGAGCGTGAGGGGTAGGGAGGGCGGAGAGAGAGGGAGACACAGAATCCAAAGCACGCTCCAGGCTCTGAACCGAGAGGACAGAGCCCAACGCGGGGCTCGAACCCACGAACTGTGAGATCATGACCTGAGCCGAAATTGGATGCTTAACCAAATGAGCCACCCAGGTGTCCCTCCAGTAGACTTTTTTAGTATCATTCATGATTGTTCATTCAGAATGATTTTGTTTCAGGAGTATTTTAAATATACTCTTGAAGTCATGTTCGATGGGAAATTAGAAAGGGAAGATTTCAACTCTTTTTGATGGAGAAACCATAGGAAATAGTAATAAAATCAAGTATTCTTTGTTAGATCAGAGTCCCAGTGGGACAGGACTTATTTTTTGTCTTTTCTATTTTATTTATTGATATACTCTTAAAACCTAGAACAGTCATCAGAGTGTACTAGTAAGTCATTATTTTTTGTTCAGTAAATAAATGTTTGAATCTGAATTCTGTCATCTACTGATTGTGTTACATTGTCCTCACATGACAGAAGGAGCCAGAGTCCTCTGGGGTCTCTTTTATAAGGATACGAATCCTATTCATGAGAGCCCCTCCTTCATGAGCTAAACACGCCTCAAAAGCCTCCAAATACCATTGCCTTGGAAACTAGGTTTCAACATAGGAATTTTGGGGTGATATCAACATTCAGTCTGTGACATAGACTATATACCATGTAGGCCTTCTTCACAGCATCAACCATAATTGCATCCTGGCAACTGTTTGGGTAGTGATTTGGTATTTGCCACACACTAGCCTATGAGCTGCATGGTGATAGAATCCCTATCTGGTTTTGATCACTACTCTATAATCAGCAACTGACACAGTTCCCCATGTGTAGTAGATATCAAATAAGCATTCTTAAATGAATGATCTTAACATACTTCACCTCTGTATTCTTTCTTGGGAAGTTAGGACTGCACATTTCACATTAAGACCTTTTATCCTGAAGGGAAATTTAGCCCCCAGGAATGGTTTAAATTCCCTTATGACAACAAAATGCTGTGTGTCTTTGCCTAATTTTAGAGATATTAGGAAGCGTTTCCTTAAAAAAATCATATCTTGCAAACGAGTTAATTATTTTTGTTTGGATTGTGGTGATTCTGTAATTGTAGATTAATTGGTTCCATCTGCTCTGTGATTTTCCAATTAACAGGTAATAGCTTTTGAAAGTCAGTTCATTTCTGACATGTGGAGGAATGTATTTAAGATGGTAATTTCTCCCCCTCATGCTCTCTGTTTCTTTCCTTTTTTTTTTTCTTTTTTTTCCTTTTCAAGTCCTGAGGCAAATGGCACATTCTTCCTCTGTTAGTGGAGGCCTTTCCAGGACAAACCTTCCTGAACAGGGTCATAAAGTTTTTTCTTTGCAATTGGTGCTCTGGATTAATTTATTATTTGCTGCTGTTTCTAGTACTGATTAATGACAGTAATTTTTAAGGCTAGAGGTGTTTTATTATTTTTTTAATTTAAAAATTGACTGACTGTTTGATTAAGTTTCTTCCAGCTGAGTTTTCATATTAATAGAGATTCCTGACTGCAGAATACCAGCTGTAAGTGGATGGGGAATGCAGTGAGTGAAGGGAGGGGAGCTTTCAAAATTACCTGAGCATAAATATTCAAGTCTATCACTTAGTACTAGAAAATTGACCTCAAACGTCACATTTCCCAATTGAGGTATTATGAAACACTTGGAAGTTTTTGGAGTGTCTTCTTTCCTGCTCCTCATCATAAATACCATCAAGGTCTAACAATTTTTTGGGCCTCCTAGGTATAATTTATATGATTTTGATAAACAGTGAAACTGTGAGCTGTTATAGAGATCCAAACCTCCAGTTGGATCAGTGATTCCTCTGAAAGACAAAAATAAGGTACTATAAAAGATGAGGGGTGCCTGGCTGGCTCAGTCAGTTAAGCATCTGGCTCTTGATTACAGCTCAGGTCATGATCTCACTGTTGTGAGATTGAGACCCAAGTTGGGTGACACACTGGGCATGAAGCCTGCTTGGGATTCTCTCTCTCCCTCTCCTTCTGCCCCTCCCTCGTTCCTGTGCATTCTCTATCTAAAAAAAAAAAAAAGGTGAGAGCTCAGATGATGAAATGATATTGCCTTATTCATTATTTATTAATTCATTCAACAAATAGTTTTTCACATTTACTATATGCCAGAAACTATTCTAGATTGATTGATGTACCTTAGTGAATAAATCAAGGATATCTGTTCCCTTATAAAGTTTACATTTCATTGTAAGATAAAAAATATAGAAAATAAATGAGTAAATTCGACATTTCTATATTAGTCCCTGATGGAGTAACAGGGACTGGATTTGTCTTCCTACTAAGAAAAAACAAACAAACAAACAAACAAAAAACCAAAAATCCTCATTAAACCAGGAACAAAATATATGAAACAAGAGTTTTCAAACATTGGAAAACAAGCAGCATAAAACTGTGATACTTGAGAGAGCATTAAACAAGGTTAGCTCTATTGTTGGTCAAACTTAATGTATGGAAGTAGTTTCCAGGCCATGGTACAGAAAGGAAGAATTCAAACAGATCAAGATATGTTGCTGCACTGAGCACTCCGCATGTGGAGTATCCACAGGACAAGATGGTTAGACTGTGGGACAGAGGATGGGAGATAAGGAAGACTGAGAGGGAAGCCTGGAGAACTTCATGGGGTCTCCTCAAGTCTTTGAGTACCGACTTTTATAAGCACCAGAAACTACCCAAGGCGGTGGGAGAATAACCAGAAAACAGTAGTCTAAATAATTCTAAACGCTAACATAGCTGAATAGTTCATATTTTTTTCTACCTGAGAGGGAAGTCATTCTAGTTCATGACACAGGGGTTAAAAACCTCAGATGGGTATCACTTTCATAAGAAGGTTAAATCAATCCTACAATAAAGCATGCTTTGTGCCTATTCTAACAAAGTGTAAGACTCAAAAACATATAGTTGATTCCAAACAAATTAAATATGTGCCAAAAACAACAAAACAAACAAACAAAAATGGTTCCTCCACTATTTAAAAAAATAAAGCAAAATCTATTACCCACTAACATAAAACTTGCAATGTTTGGCATTCAATTAAAAATAATCAGGCATCCTGGGTATTGAGGAGGGCACCTTTTGGGATGAGCACTGGGTGTTGTATGGAAACCAATTTGACAATAAATTTCATATATTGGAAAAAAAATAAAAATAAAAATAAGAAACTGAAATGAAAAAAAAAATCAGGCATCCAAATAAATAGAATAATTCTAAATTTAACTAGGAAAAAAATTAATAGAAAGAGACTTGGAAAGAATAGATATGGATTTACAGACAAGTATGTTAAAACATTTATTATATATATCTACATATGTTCAAACAGGTAGTATAAAATATAAAGATGACATGAAAAGAATGTAAGATTTAATTAAATATCCATGTGGAATTTCTGAAATTGAAAAATAAATATCTGAAAGGAAAAACACTCCAAAGGAGTTGTAATGATAAATTTGAATGCTACAGAGGAAAATGTAAATGAACTTAAAGACATAGCAATAGAAGTACTAAAAATGCAGCACAGAGTAAAAAAAAATAAAAGACTGAAAAAAAATACATTATTGAAAATAAAAACTATAAAAGCCATAATATCAGGTGGCTAAATATATGTGGAACTACGGTCCAAGAAGCGAGGAAAAAGGACAGAATATATGTCTATATGTGTGTGTGTGTATATATGTGTGTGTGTGTGTGTGTGTGTGTGTGTGTGTGTGTGTAGTTGATGAAATAATAGTCAAAATCTTCCAAAGTTTCATGAAAATTATGCAACCACAAAGACAAGGAGATCGAAGAAACACAAACTGAATGAACATAAAGAAAAGAACCTAGGGCAGAGAATAATCAAGTCACTGAACATCAGTGATAAAACAAACAATAGATGAACAAGTACATTAAAGCAACTGTAAAAGGAAGGCAACAGGAGAGCAAAGTTAAGAAGGAAAGGAGACATCTCATCAGAAACTATCCATGATAAAAGACAAACATGGGAGACATCCTTATATAATTAAATAAATACAATACTATATCCGTTGAAAATATCTTTCCAAAAGTGAAAGGATGAGAGTCCCTCCATAAGCTATCTGGGGGACAGAGAATAAGGGGTGAGGTAGTGTAGTTGGAGGAAGAGGAAGAAAATCCATCATGGATATTTTCACTTCCTCTCATACTGGTGTATCTGGTTGCAAGTGGGGTCGAGGCTTCCTCCAGTAAAGAAAGAAGAGAGTGTGATTCTCTTGGACACTTTGAACAGATCAGCAAGCAACTGAACTAGTGGGGACTTCAATGGTCAGCTCCACCACTCTGCCATTTTGATTCTGCTCCGTGTTGACAGCATGCAGAACACAATCCTGAGCCCTGCTCTCAGTGGCAGAGGAAGATGCTATCGTGGACGTGATTCCCCTGGCAGCAAAGTGTTGCCAGTACCCACGCTTCACTGAATCATAGGATATAAATCACATGATGTAAACTCTACCCATTGGGCTGGTGGGAAGACATACTATGGATGTATTCTGGCATCTTCTTACCTGCATCTGAACTCTGTTGTTAAGGCATCATGGCCAGAACTCCGCCCAGGTCTTTCCCAGTGAGTAGGACCAGGAGCATACATAGTATCCTTGTGCAGAACTCCTTTAGGGTGTAGCAGCTTGGACAAGCATCAAAGTGCAGCCGTCAACTCCATCCAGGATGTCAAGCAGCGGCCAATTGCCAGGGGCTCAGCGAACTCATCAGTGTGCAGTGACTTGGACTGGCATGCACCCTCCCCATTAGATGCTTTCACAGGCACAGTCTGTGGAGAAGAGAGCCAGACAGAACCCCCAGTTCACCATGGATGCACCTGCCATTTCACATATTCAACCAGAGTGAGCCCAGCGAGTTCATTCTTGGGAGATCTTTTCCCCAGATTCTCAAAAATTGTAGACGACCTCAAATCAGATGTCCCCACCATCAACAACTAGGAAGACAGCACTGTCGTGTTTGGCCTTTCAGTGCTCAAGAAGACGTCCAGCTTCTCAGCTTGCAGGCTACCAGTTCTGCTAATATGTTACCATTGCATGTGGCATTGCAAGTTGAAACAAATTTTGAGCAGGAAGCTGCAGCTGATAAAAGCTGTGAAAATCCTGACGTTGGCCTCTTTGAGAAGGGGGACATGAGAACGGTAGCCAAATCAGAAGTCTTAGGTTCCATGGGTCTTAAGAGGAAGCAAATGAAGTGGCCTCACCAGCAGAATGCAGTGAATCCAGGGAGCTGGAATGGGGAGTGGTCAGTGCTGAGAGGGTAGACTGCAGAGGTTTTCAGATCTCTAGCCTAGCACTGGCAGCATAGAGCATATCCATAATTTAGAAGTCACAAATAACCCAGAATATAAGCCTACTTTTAGCAGTTCAAGTTTACTTTGAAAGAGCAGCAGGGGTAATTTGAGCACAGGTCAGAAATGTAATGACAATAATAAACATCACTAGAGATTGTAGATGGGAGTGTAAAGCTATTTGTTTCTTTAATCAAGAGTCTTGGCTTACAGGATGGTCTGATTTGGGTTTCCACTTTTATTTCTCCAGGGTAATGATGGATTCCCCAAGAGGAGGCGTCCTAGGGTGGTTTTCTGTGTGTTATTTGAAATATTAGGGTCTTTTATACAAAGGAGGGATAGGATCTAACTTGTAGTAAGCTTAGGGCTATTTAGGTGAAGGAGACCACCGGGAGTGGTCAGGACCCAAATCCCAGCCAACTACTATTCTATTCTCTCTCTGTATACTATATATTCTATTCTATACTATTCTCTCTCCCTCTCTCTCTCGAGAAAGACTATATATGTGTGTGTGTGTGTGTGTGTGTGTGTGTGTGTGTGTGTGTGTGTGTGTCTGTGTTTATGTATATATTTAACATATAAATTAAGGAATTTGTTCTTAAGGAATATTCTATTCCTTAATAAATTCCTATTATATTCCTTAATAGAAGCTTGGGCAAAGAGGCATCCTAGATACAATGAGCCAATAGTAGCCTTTGAAGTTCAAATCCCGACTGCCATTTGCTAGTAACCTCAAAGAATTTATTGAATCTTTCTGGGCCCTGATTTCCTCATTATAAATAAAATAACAAATGTCACAGAATTGTTAAAAATTAAATGAAACAATGTGAATAAATGTTTGTCCACAGGAACTTGTCCTGTGTCTCACATTTGCCTTGAAGAAAAATCAGTAGAGGCTCAGAAACCTCTCCTGGCATTTCCTGATACAAGATTACCTCCCCAAGTAGCTAAATTATGGATTTACATATTAGCCACAGATTTAAAAAGTGATGACTGGAAGCCAAAACACCGATGTTTATAGAGAGGCCAGAATTTTATTTCTAAATGCATATCAGCAACCCATTCCCCCAAGTAACTGAACAAGCAGAGAAAGTATGAATTCCTTACTGATTTAAAGTTCTTTGCATTTATGGGCAAAGGTAGAAACCAACTGTTAATTGCACATCTGTGATTACTATGATCAATGTTAATTTACTATAAACCAGATTTGATTATTGATGTTTATCTAAAAACAACATATGCAAAGGGACTCCCTGTTTGAAAACATCTCTATGGTCTTGGCGAAATAGGAATTAGGAACAGATTTCAGGATAAACAAAAACACTCTCCTGTCCTGATTCACATATGAAACATAGAAACCCTATAAAAATGGAAACTGTTTCAGTGCCTAGGTTGAAAAGAGACATGATTTAAAATGTTTCCATTCCTATATACACTTTGCATATTCCCAGTAAGCAACAATTTCATGGATGTATTATTGTCTCCAAATGCATCAAATTGTATATATTAAATATATAGGGCTTTTTATGTCAGTCATATCACAATAAAATGTTTTCTTTTTTTTTGGAAAAACAATGAAACCCATTGAAATTGGAGACATTCTTCTAAGAAAGTCTGGTAGAAGAAGTTTTAAATTTTTTTCTGAAATGTTCTCCAATTTATTCTTATGAATCCTTATATGCCTAGAATTCCAAATGAATTTGGCCATCTCTTTACACAAGGGCAAAAAAACAAAAACAAAAACAAAAACAAAAACAAAAACAAAAAAACCCCAAAAACCTCTGATTCCTTAACAGAGTTAGTGTTATGTTGGATCTCTTGCTTGCTTAGTTCAAGCCAGCAATGTAGATGAAACCGGGCAACCATGGGCAAGGATTAATTGGGGTCATGACTTTACATTTGTAAAGTCAAGAAGTGGTCACTTTGTATCTTTTGGGAAGACTGAGGATATTCCAAGAGAACTAGTTTATCAGGGAGTACAGGAAACTTATTAATTTCATTTCTGGTTTCTTTCTCCATTAGACTATTCCTCTCTGTTCATACCTGCTCCTTGGTGTCAAATCTCAAAACTCAGAGGAAAAGGGAATGAGTAACCATCATCTGGCCAATATTTGCACCATAGAAAACCAGCAAAGGCTAAGGGATAACTAAGATCCTCCTGAAACCACAGAAGCCATTCATATATATGCACGGAGACCAAGTTGCAAATTCCAGATTGTGAGAACCACTTCAAAGTCCACAAGGAAAAGAGTTCAATTTCACTTGAAATAGTTAAGCAGCTGCTTGAAAAATGACTTTTCAAATTAAGATAGGTTGTGGTCTTTATGTTTTCACATTTTGCATGGAAAAGTTCTGCTGAAACCGTTGCCCAGATTCCATCACTTACTTTAGTTGGTCATGTTTCTTTTAATTTTTCTTCTGTAAATCAATAAATTGTTGGGGTGTTGGCTTTTTTTTTTTTTAAGTTTATTTATTTATTTATTTTGAGATAGAAAGCCCGAGCAGGGAAGGGGCAGAGAGAGGAGGGAGAGAATCCCAAGCAGTCTCCACACTCAGTAAGGAGCCCAACACGAGGCACGAGCACACAAACCCAGAGATCATGACCTGAACAGAAATCAAGAATCTGTCACTTAATGGAATGAGCCACCCAGGTGCCCCATGAATGGGGCTTTAATACAGAGGAATCAGGTTGAATGTGGAGAAGGCATATTTGTCTCCCTAAGTTAGATAAGACTCATCAGAAAACGTGTTTGTACCTCCTAATTATGACCAGATTGCTTGACTTTTAGTTCAATTAATATGTGTTTCTGTGTTGTTTGAAGGGAAAAAAATATCAGTAAATTATTTGTGATGCTGTTAACAGAAATAATATGTTGCCTTATTAAGAGGTGCTATTTTTGACATTTACATCTCAAAGTATCATTTATGAAGAATAATCTATGATTTTTTTTTCTTTGGGATTAGATGGCCTTTGATAAGGTGTAGATGTGTCCTAAAGCAGGTTTTAAAGGAGTCCTGTTAAAGAATCATTTAATAATTCATGGAGCTATTAAAGGGTAGCAATTAAGGAAAGTTTAAGCATATATCATATCCAAATAAAATTAGACAAAAGAACTAACTAAACTGATCAAATAATAGAAAAAACAATATAAACGGAAGAATATTTTTCATATCGGGGAGGAATAATTCTAAAATAGCGTAATAAACTTTACAAAGAAAAGAAGGATTTTTTTACTATAGCATATATATATGTATATATACACATAATTAAAATAAAACTCTATAAAAGTAATAAATAAAAAACCATAAATGTTCAGGCAGTGTGAGATCTTTACAAATATATTTTGAACAAAATATAGATTTGTGGGAGTACAAGTATATGGAACTTGCACTTTTTAAACCATACATTTGTAAATTTCACTTATTTATATATAAATATATCTTTATAATTATAAAATAAAATTATTTTAGTTAGACAATAGACAATATAAGAAATGTAATTTGATACCTAAAATAAGGAAGGATATTTAGAGTAGCCCCAAATCTTAATATTGTGATTCTCTTTTTCTTGTAAAATAATGTTGGTGAGCTTTTCTTGACCTCTTAAAAGCCCCAGGTTTGCTTTGAGGTTTTTCAAAGAAAAAAATGTAATGTTTATTTTTAAGAGAGAGAGAGAGAGAGAGCGTGAGTGGGGGAGGGGCAAAGAGAGAGGGAGACACAGAATCCCAAGCAGGCTCCAACCTGTGAGCTGTTAGCACAGAGCCTGATGTGGGACTCGAACTCACGGACCGCAAGATTGTGACCTGAGCCCAAGTCTGATGCTTAACTGACTGAGCCACCCAGGCACCCCTAAGGTTTGAGTGATAGCTGGGAAAGACTCTATTTTATTTGCCATTTCCATTCTTTTAATGACAGTGTAAGATGGCTTAGATATTTACGAGAGAATTCTTCTACAAATAGGGTAATTAGTTGAAGACAAGCAAAATTTGGCATCCACTGAAAACCATAGATTTTTAACAGTATTTAAATCACGTTTTAGACTGAGTCCAATGAAAACATTTACATAAAACATTAAAAAAGCCAACACTTCAAAACCAGGGGATTTGCTTTTGATTCCTTCACTGGAGTGGTTATTGATACTTGAGATTTCAAGGAGTCTATGAAAAATACTCTTTATCTACATTTGAATATTAATGAAGGCAGATGGTATTTTAGAAAAGAAAGAAAATCACTCTATACTGAGTGATTTTCACTTCAGTATTGCTTTTGTCTGGAAGTCTAAGTTTGTATTGTTGTAGTTTAAGACCAAATGCTCTTGTGTTTTGTGGTTGCATTTTTAATCCAAAATGCATGCTGGAAATTTTAGTAAAATCCAGTCATTTCTCTGCAACTAAAGCATTGAATTCATTACAATGCAAGTAACTTTTTTTTTTAAGTGCCCACTGTCATATAGAATCTCTGCAAGATTCTGTGGTACAGAGATGGTTAAGATAGAGCTCATGACTTCATGGATTTAATTCCCATCTGGGTAGCTAGGAAGCCACTACAAAGATTCCTTTAATGCTGTCTTTTGAAAGCACACTTTTCAGGGAGTGCTTGGGTGGCTCACTTGGTGAAGCACCTCACTCTTAATTTTGGTTCAGGTCCTGATCTCATGGTTCTGTTCAAGAGTTCGAGCCCTGTGGCTGGGCTCTGCCCCACCTCCCCCTCCTCCTCATCCCACCTCTCCCCCTCATTCCAGCATGTGCCTATGCATGCACTCTCTCTGCCTCTCTGAAAATAAACTTTAAAAACTAAAATAATAATGATAATAATAATAATAATACATAAAGCAGCACACTCTTCAGGGTTATTCCTGTAAGCTTTGCTTCCCCCCACCCCCCATATCATAGATGTTGAGAGCTGGATGGAAACCTAACATTAATAATGAAACAACAATGACAATAATATTTATGGAACACAGGGACTGTGCTAAAGAACTTAAGAAACACATTATTCCATCATATAAATAATCCTATGTCAGAGATGCTGTATGTATCCTCATTTATAGAAGAGGAAACTGAGGCACAGATAGGTTAACTAACAAATAGCACAGTAAGGACTTTGCCAGGAGCCATCTGACTCCAAAGACATGCTATGGCAACTCATTCAATTTCTTGCCAAGGCTGGAAGTACATCATGGTTAAAAGAATCATTTTTGGATTCAATCATAACTTGTTTAAATCCATAACTGCCCCTTGATATCTGTGTGACTCTGACCAAAGCATCACATTTCTCTGAGCCTTGTTTCCTCCTGTATAAAATGAATACACTTGGGGTGCCTGGGTGGCTCAGTCACTTAAGTGTCCGCTTGGGCTAAGCTCATGATCTCACGGTTCGTGATTCCCAGCCCCCCCCCCCCCCCACCTTGGACTCTGTGCTGATAGATCAGAGTCTGGAGCCTGCTTTGGATTCCGTATCCCTCTCTCGCTCTCTGCCCCTCCCCCATTCTCTCTCTCAAAAATAAACATTAAAAAATTAAAATAAATAAATAAAATGAATACACAAATATCTAGTTAAAGGAGGCCATAGGACATAAAAACATGATGTATGTGAAATACTTAGTGTAGTGCCTACACAATTTTAAGTGCGGTATGTGTGGCTATCATAATTATTATTGTTTTAAACATAATTTTATAAATACCCAAAATGAGTCACAGAAAAAGAAACTTGCCCACAGTTAGAGTGTCAAAACTTGAACCTAGGTCTCTTAAAAGCCAGATGTGACTCATCTCACAAGGCAGTTATAATTTCTATGTGATCCATAGCAAAAAAAAAAACCACATCATATACTGTAAACATATATAAATATTTGTCAGGCAAATATTCACATATTCATATTCTTAAGGCTGATATCTGGTAAGTCTATAAATGTCAGTGTCTGATTAAGCTGATGGTCCAGGGTTCCATCTAGTCAGGTGGAGACTATTAAAAAGCCAGACCCCTATTCACGAATGCTCATTCTGCCATCGTTGGATATCTCCTGTCCCAATTATAAGTCCATCCTTCTGTTGCGTTTCAATGCTAGTCACTTCCTGCATGCTTTCATATTTTAAGCTAGCTCCATTTCAGAGAAAGTAACGTGTACTATTTAGGTGCAGGTCATGGAGTTTCATTACCAGGGGAAGAGATGCCTAAGCCCTGGTTGAAACTAGTGGTGAAATTTTGCTCACTTTGGAAGCAAAGATCTTAAAGACAGAGGTATCCTCCTCATCATCGTTAGAATAATAACAATGCTGTGATTGAATGAAAAAGGAGCAAGCATATTTGTTTATAAAAACCTAATCTAGTAAGAATTTTTGCTTACAAAGAATTTTGCTTACAAAGAAATTGTACTTTATTATTTTTAAAAATTTTTTAAAGGTTTTATTTTTGAGAGAGAGACAGAGTGTGAGCTGGGGAGGGGCAGAGAGAGTGGGAGACACAGAATCTGAAACAGGGTCCAGGCTCCGAGCTGTCAGCACAGAGTCCAACGCGGGGCTTTAAACCACAAACCACGAGATCATGACCTGAGTGAAGCTGGACGCTTAACCGACTGAGTCACCCAGGCGCCCCTAAAATTCAATGTACTTTAAAAAAATTTCCTCTAGTGAATTGGGAGTGGTAATGCCATGGATACATTTCTGTACTTAGGCAAATTTAGCTTCAGGTCTTAGTTTCCCCATAACAGGGATGACTATGTTCCCTAAGCACGCTATATAAACATATGTAGTGTGTTTACTAATGAAACTGTGTTTCATAGAAGACGGCTATAGATATATTTATATCTGATGTAAGACATATATATCTTACAAGTTTAGTTGGGGTAATGTGGGGAAGTTGCCTTATACATTATGAAACTCTAAGAATGTGGAGAGACAGGAGATATCATGGAAGCATCACAGGATTTGAAATCAGAAAGTGAGTGACCTTGGACGTAACCTCCCTCAATTTGTTTCATTATTTATAAAAGCTCGTCAGAGAATATTTTAAGAATAAACAAAGTGATACCTAGAAATCCTCTCTGAGCCTTTCTGGAAGTAAACATTGAATACATTTAGAAATTACGATTGTTTTCGAAGTAAATTTACATTTGGGCCGCCTCCAAATTTCACGTCATTTACATGCTTCCTTTTTCATCTTCGAAATTAAAAATTCTCAGAAAAGAGAAAAGGGAGCTTCCAGAACACATCCTCTAACGTTATAAGCAGTGAATCCTTAATACTTTCCAGTCATGAAAATCCGCATGAAAATGGATAGTATGTGTAGTTGCGAAGGAGTTGCTTCAAGTCCTTGTTCTTGGCCCTGCGCTAGTAAGTGAGGGTGCATAGCTGGGCTTACAGGAAGTGACAGGAAACTGGACTAGGTCTTCCCTGGTCAGATTCATCCTTCTTTGCAACAGAAAGTGAGCTCAGAGGGGGGTGCTCTGCACTTGGTACTAGTGTGAATGCTTCAGAACAAGGCTTTGCCTCCATCTACTGAAATTTCCGAATCATTTCATTATCACTTGTTAAAAATTTCTCCCCTCTGCTCCAGTATTGGACAGAGATTAAGTTTGGCTGCATTTCTGGAATTGTTCTACTTTCAAATGTAAATGAAAATGCCATTTGCTGTCAATTTTGATAAGTCATTTAGATGGAAAATCTCTCTCTCTCCAAGGTATGGCAGCTGCTTGGATTCTTGATGAATCATTTAACAAGAAAAACCAAGTAGAGTGAATAAATGCTCCTCATTTCCAACTTAAAATATGTGTAAATAATTATTTTCATTACAATGTTCATTTGTGTTGTCTTTCATCACTAATTTCAGTTAATGTTTCTTAATACCAACAAAATAAACACGATGATGAATATTTAGAAAAATATTTATGATATACGTCATTATAATGCAAAAATTTTGCAGATGTGGAAATAGAATCTGAGTGTTTGCACCCATTATTTTTTGATTCCCATATAAATGTAGAAACCAATGAGAAGTCATAGGGACTTCACTAAAGGAATTTACATTTGAAATCAGTAGTTCTGGGATGAGCACTGGGTTTTGTAGGGAAACCAATTTGACAATAAATCTCATATTAAAAAAATGAAATCAGTAGTTCTCAGAATTTGATATGCCTCAAATCACCTGGAAGCTTTGTTAAAACGTTGATTCCTGGGTCCCATGTCCAGTAGGTCTGGGGTGGGACTTTAGAATTTGCATTTCTAGAAGATTCCCAGGTGATGTTGATGTTGCTTCTCAGGGGATCTCACAATGAAAACATTATTCTAAACCATCCTGCTAGGCATATTAAAGCATTTTAAAGTACTATGAACAAGGAAAAGGAAGCTTATTTACTGAAAAATTTCTCTGAATCACTTTGTTCTCACAATAATAGGTATGTTTGTCTGTTTTGGGAGGTTTCAAATTAAGGTTCAGATGTGTTAACAACTTTCTCAAGGCTTTCTCAAAGGAAGGGATAAAGCTAGAATTCAAAAAGAGGCAAATGGGATTCTAAAACTGTGTTGCAAAATTCAAATGTTTTCTAAAAAAATGCATTGAATGTATATAAATAAGCCATTTCAATGATGAACACCTACTGATACTGAGCCCCACATTCAGGTAGATAATAGGGAGCAGTGATGATTATGGTGAAATTGATAGCAAACATCTATACCTCAGAACTTGTCAATTGTTATTATGGGGACTGTTATCAACTGAACTGTGTTCTCCCCAATTTCATATGTTGAAGTCCTAATCCCATCAGCACCTCAAGATGGGACTATATTTGGAGTAAGGACATTTAAACAGGTAATTAAGGTGGGCTCTAATGCAATATAACTGAAATAATATAATAACATATAGGATATATAATATAGAGAGATTCGGATACAGACACAGTGGGAAAGATGACCGTGTGAGAACACAACGAGAAAGTGACCATATGTAGGTGAAGAAGAGGCCTCTCAGAAGAAACCAAGTCTGCTGACACCTTGGTCGTGGACTGCTAGCCTACAGAACTGTGCAAAAAATCAATTTCTGTTGTTTAAATCCCCCAGTCTGTAGTATCTTGTTACGGCAGCCCTAGCAAACATACCAGGGCCATCATGTATCTTCTTACTACATCTGTAGATTGTTTCAGAGAAGTCAGAAATCTGGATTTTATGTAAAATCTGATTTTTAAATCTTGGCAACTAAATCAGATTTATTTAGAACACTACAAGACAAAACTGCAGATAAAATAAATGACATTTACACTGCATATATGGTTAACTTACATTGCATATATGGAGGTCTTAGTGCATAATGATTGTTTAACAAATGTTCCTGTTCCTTGCCTCTCAGGCAATAGTAAAAATCTGTGGCATTGACAGAAATGTAGTCATTTATATAGGAGAGCTCCCCTGGAGGTCTGGGAATAGAAACCACTTACGCTTGCTTTGTTATCTTCCTTTCCTGTCCTTTCAATTTGAAGCTGATACTAAAAGACACTCGAGAGAGCTGAGATTGAGAAATGTGGAAAGGGAGTCAACTTCTGCAAATTTCTGAGAAACAAAGAAAAGCACCAAAACGAAAGTGAATTTTAGGGAAGTAGAGCAATTTTGTTGTCCATCAAAGAGCTCCAACATGGATGCCATGGCTGGGCTGAGTGGTTTTGTCTTTTTCTTGAGATCTCAGTGAACACATATCAGAAAGATCTGAATGGACAAGACCAGGCTCCTCGTTATCAGTTTTTCAAAACACAGGCAGAATGATGAGAAAGGTGACAGAGATTCTCTTTTCCTTCTACCTAAAGGATGAGTTCAAAAGGTGATGTGGGGAAAGTATTGAAGGTAGCATGTAGGAGTCTCAAGACAAGTTCAGTGGGTTTGAAGCCTTTGAATCTTTGGACAGAAAACAAAAAGGCACCAATTTAAAAAGTCATTTAACGTCAGAATATCTACTGCTGACTGTCACACTGTATTCATAAAGACTGATTCTCCCTGCTGGCTGGGTTCATTGTAACCTTGGAGAAAGGAAAAGACTATTTCTTGCTACAATGAAATGTCAGTAGAGTAGCTCTCAAACTTGTTGACTTCAACCCCCAATAAAAATATTTTTACATCATTTATTCTATACACATATACATATCTGTATAACTAAAGCAAATATTTCAAGAAATCAAATGTTTCATGAAACATTTCTATGTGAGATATCTCATAGTATTTGCTATTTTACTTCATTTTTCAAAAACACTGGTCACAGTCACCAAATGGATATTATGATCCTCTAAATAGGTTATAACCTCCAATTAAAAAAAAAAAATAACATTATAAAACCTGCTCTAAAAAGCTTAAAGTACTGAAAGGACCTAATAAGAGGGCATATTTGATAATTCACTTTGATCTTTGGAAATCCAGAGAAGTTATTCTCAAATTAGTGCAACTGATGGACCAAATGCTAAGATTCATGAATTAGTTGAGAGTACACTGCATTCCGGGTACTATTCCAGGTGGTTGTAGAAATGAATATAAAGTATAAATAAGTAAGTTCCTCCATCATGGGCCTTATTTCTGGTAAGAAAGTTGATAATAACAAATAAGTCTAAAATATAACAAGGGTTCACAATAAATACTAGGAAGAAAAATATAGCCTCATGAGACAATGGAGAATCACTAGAAGAGGCATGTTTTTAGATAGGGTACACATAGTAGCATTTCCAAAGGTGATGACTTTTGAGAAAAGACATGAATTAAACACGGGAAAGAGGCAAGAGGCATATGAAGACTGATCTAGCAAACAATAATGAAACAGGGGGAAAAACAATGCAAAATCCTTGAGGCAAGAATGAGCCTGGTGTGCTGGGAGAACAACAAGAAGGCCAATGGTCTAAAGCACTAGGAGATAAAGCTGGAAACACACACAGAAGCCACATGACACAGGACATCCCAAGCATATAGAAATATATTTAATTTTCAGAACAGTAGTGGAAGACTATTGTAGGATTTTGAGGAGAGGAGGGGCATGAATTCTCATAAATTTTATTTTATTTTTATTTTTTAAATTTCTTTAATATTTATTTATTTATTTATTTATTTATTTTTAATATGAAATTTATTGTCAAATTGGTTTCCATACAAAACCCAGTGCTCATCCCAACAGGTGCTCTCCTCAATATCCATCACCCACCCTCCCCTCCCTCCCACCCCCCATCAACCCTCAGTTTGTTCTCAGTTTTTAAGAGTCTCTTACAGTTTGCCTCCCTCCCTCTCTAACTTTTTTCCCCCTTCCCCTCCCCCATGGTCTTCTGTTAAGTTTCTCAGGATCCACATAAGAGTGAAAACAGATGGTATCTGTCTTTCTCTGTATGACTTATTTCACTTAGCATCACACTCTCCAGTTCCATCCATGTTGCTACAAAAGGCCAGATTTCATTCTTTCTCATTGCCACATAGTATTCCATTGTGTACATAAACCACAATTTCTTTATCCATTCATCAGTTGATGGACATTTAGGCTCTTTCCATAATTTGGCTATTGTTGAAAGTGCTGCTATAAACATTGGGGTACAAGTGCCCCTATGCATCAGCACTCCTGTATCCCTTGGGTAAATTCCTAGCAGTGCTATTGCTGGGTCATAGGGTAGATCTATTTTTAATTTTTAAAAAATGTTTATTTATTTTTGAGAGAGACAGACAGAGTGTGAGCAGGGCAGAGAGAAATCCAGGCTCTGAGCTGTCAGCATACAGCCCAATGCGGGGCTCAAACCCAGGAACTGTGAGATCATGACCTGAGCCAAAGTCGGATGCTTAACCAACTGAGCCACCCAGGTGTCCCAAATATCATAAATTTTAAATATTCACTTTGGCTGCTTTGACTATAGTTGACTGGAGCAGGAAAACATAAAGAGAGAGAAGCCAGTTCCGAGGCCTTCATACCACTGTTGGTGATAGACAAAGGTAGCTTCTTGTTTTATGGTGGGAAAAACAGATTCAGAGTATATTTTGAAGATAAACGTGACAGAATTTTCAGAGTGACTAGATATATTTAGGGAATGAGTATAATTAAAAATGGCATCAAGGTTCTTGGTCTAAGTAGCTAAGTACATGTTAGTGCTTCATTGAGAATGGAAAAAAATGGGGTGGAAATCAAGTGCTCTTTTTTGGAAGTGATATATTCGAGAGGTCCATTACACTCGCAAGGGGCTAAAGGGTGGGCAGTTGTACATATAAGCCTGAAGCTAGAGAGAGTACACAGCTAGAACTGTATGTTCAGCATATAGATGACATTTAAAGCCATAAAATTAGGTAAGGTCACTTCAGGGACTATGAAAGATAAAGAAAAGATGAGTTCCAAGATTGGATCCTGGAACATCTAACAATTATCATTGAAGAAAAGTGAGGGTAGGTAAGCATAGGGAGAAGAAACTGTGCATAAAGTAGAAAGAAAATCAGGAGAATTCTGTGTCTCAGAAGCCAAATAAAGAAAACGTTTCAAGGATACTCACTGTGCAAAAGTCTATTAAAAGGTCAACAGAGATTAAGACTCGATCTTTGAGTTTGGCAAAGTGGCAGTCTCTTGTGACAGCATAATTTCAGTGAAGTTGTAGGAAAGAAAGCCTTCAAAGAGTGGGTTCATGAGAAAACATGAGATGAAGAGAAGAAGACAATCAGCATAGGCTATACTTTTGAGCAGTTTTGCTATAAAATGGAGAAAATACACAATCAGATATTTGTGGACGTTTCATGGAACGATGGTTCTAGGCATTTTGTTTTATTTTTGATAAAACATATTATGGTAGGCTTGCATTCTGAAAGACATAATCCAGTAGACAAGGGTAAAATGATGACATAGGAAAGGGGACAATTAATTTCAGTTAAAAGTTTTTGCATAGGTGACAACATAAGATCAAGGGACAGTGTAGGAAAACCCTTGATAAGAATGTACAGTTCATTCGTTGTAACTGGAAGGAAGAAAAATGCACTGGCACAAATGCAGGATCATTGATAGATTTGGGGGCCTGGGAGATAAAATAGTTCACTTATGATTGTTTCTATTTTCTCAGTGAAATAAGAGGTAAGACAATCAGTCAACCCTGGGAAGAAACTAAGAAGTAAGAAGGAAGAAGCAGTAGGATTCCAGGGAGTACTGAGATTTCAACTGCATGGCATGGTTATGTCTTTTTCTTCAATTATGCTTTGTGATAGAAGAAGAATTGGTAGAAAGTTAGATTTTGCCAGGTGAATAAGATAAAGGAGGGGAAGGAAAGGAAGACAAAGAAGCTGAAGTGTGGGAGTTGGGTGTGTATGTAAGGGAGTGATTTTCAGGATGGATGATAGAATGTAAATCGTTGAATGAGAAAGTTGAAGGCCTGATACAGTTCATGGTAATTAAAATAAGTAGTAAGGTCAATGAATTAAAGATGGCATTGGATAATTACTAAAATTACTGGCATGGGGGACTTGAAACTTGGAAGTTTTATCATAAATGTTGATGTCTGAAACCAAGATTTGGGAGGTGGTATACCTATAGATGGTAATAAGATCTAGTCTATAATATTGAAAAAAGTAGCTAAGGCAGTAGAGAAGAAAATAGAGCTTTAATTGAGGCAATCAAAAACTGAAACACTAACTTGCTAGAAGGATCATCTCTCCATATGTTCAAGTATCAAGGAGGACAGTGACCAAGTGCTAAAACTTTCAGTGATTAAAGAATGGTCAAGAGGTCTATAGACAACTTCATGAAAGAGGACTACTAGATGATATGATCTGATGGTATGTATTCCAGAAGAGCTGTATTTTCCCCTAGAAGGAGAAAAGCTTTCTTAATATAGAATTATGAAACAAGGATGCCTACTCCAAATCTAGGCCTCTGGTAAATAGAATTTGATATCATCATCATCATCATCATCATCGTCATCATCACCATCATCATCATCATCATCATCATCACTGGTACTGGTAATAATACCCCCGTATGGATACCTCAGTTTCTTTAACAGTTAAATAAGGTTCTCCAAAATTTCTTTTAGGTCAAAATATAGTAAGTCTTCATGAATCCATGATGCAACCTAAAAAAGAAGTACATACATTT
The DNA here is from genome assembly GCF_046562875.1 of Panthera onca. Taxonomy (NCBI): domain Eukaryota; kingdom Metazoa; phylum Chordata; class Mammalia; order Carnivora; family Felidae; genus Panthera; species Panthera onca. The sequence continues at coordinate 20,758,518 of NC_138348.1, read as the reverse complement.
AGGAGAGCCCTGGACATCGAGAGGAGTGCATGGGTACCCAGGAAGAAAAAAAGCCCCTTTCTCTAATAGATTCTCTCTGAAGTCTCTACCTAGGATAGTGCCTGACAATTAGTAGGAACTCAGCAGTACTTTTGGAAGGAAGAACAGGATACTGAGAATCAAGAAGAAAGGAAGGAGGAAAGGTTGCAGATGAGGCATTCATGACTGCTCTGTCATTTCACTGCTTTGCTTCAGCTCTGGGGATACACATCCTGGTTGCACCAAGTGAGGATTTGCTTGAAGTCAAAGCAAAGAGCTCTCATAACAAGCAATGAGATAGAGTCTTCATAAGAAAAGGAAATGAACTCCCCTTGGTCTTAGCCCAAAGCTTTAGAGTGGCTGTGCTTATTTTCTCTTAGTTCCGTAGGGCAGTAGAAGGGAATTATGTTCCTGACTTAGAGTGACAGTCACCTTTTTATTTAGCCATGGCCACGCTGAGAGTTTTACCTGTTTCAAAGAAAGTTATTTTCAAGCTATTTTTGTAAAGCTTTCCCTCTCCGTGTAAGCTTCTGTATTTTGGAGAGAAGCACTGCTCCATCCCACTCATGGAATAGACAACTGAAATGAAGAAGCAATACCAATACATCTACTCACAAAACTATGAAGAGGGGCATTGCAACAGCATGTTGGATCTTTTGAGAGAGGGCTCCCCAAGGTTATGTTACACATGATTACATATCAACTGTGTTATCATTTGAACAGTGGCGATATTCCTTGAATCCCTTGGTGAAAATGACTGCATTTGGAGAAACAGTGTATGAGTCAATATAGAAGAGGAAAGAGGAGTGACTTGGTACTAACAGGTCATTAGCTCTACAGATACAGCTATTTAAGAGTGAGACTCATTAATCTGTGTTAATGGTTTGCCAAATTTAAAACCCTTTCTCTTTCATACATTACACACACACACACACAAATAACTCTCCTAGCCATGCTATTGGATGTCATTCTATTAGATAGTGTCTTTTACAGATTTAAAGTTTCTATTGTTTTATGTATTTATGTATTCATCCAAAAATGTGTATTGAGTGCTGTATATACACTAGTATTCTTCTGGACACTGATGGAAGTAAGATAGGAAAGTTCTTTGTATTTAAGGGGCTGTCTCATAGAGAAGACAGAAATGAAAGGAGCAACATTACACATTTATGATTTTATGTCAGAGGAATAGGATGCTGTGGATGTGGTTAAATATAGATCAGAGACAAGAAAAACTTCCCAGGGGAGAAAATATTTAAGGGAGATGTAATGTATGCATAGGAATTGGGTAGATAAAAGGGTGAGTTTTACCTAGATTTCCATATCACTGACATGTATACTGTTTGATAATTTATACCATATCTTTACATTTATTATCAAATTAGAGATGTTTAACCCCCTTGAGAGAAAGTTAGGTTTGGGATTATTGTCCCATGAGAGACCTGAGAGAAAAGAAGTTAAGGAGAGTGAGACTAGGCAAGACTTGATAGCTGAAAAATGTCCATTAGAACTCAGAGTCAGAATTTGAATGCTATTCACCATGATAATTCAACAAAACCATATGAAGAAATTGGCTTACTCATTTTCAGGCATGATTGAATTATAAAACTCTTTCTCTAGGAAAGTACATTTTACAACCCATTATTTTTAAGTTTATTTATTTTGAGGGGGGTGAAGTGGCAGAGAGAGAGAGAGAGAGAGAGAGAGAGAGAGAGAGAGAATCCCAAGCAGGCTCCACACTGTCAGTGCAGAGCCTGATGTATGGCTTGAACTCATGCACTGTGACATCATGACCTGAGATGAAACCAAGAGTCAGACGCTTAACCAGCTGAGCCACCCAGGATCCCCTTTATAACTCATTTTAATCAGATGCCTAACTTCACCTTCTGCTCACAATTAAATGCCCCTTTATCTTCTGAAAGAGAATATACTATCAACGGGAGTATGGGACTTTGTTTCATAAACTAGTGGTACTCTACCACACTGGAAATAAAAGCTCCCAAGAAGATATATTGGACCTCTTCATCAATATAGCCAGGTACCCGTGATTTTCTCAGCTTTGAAATCATGGTGCAGCATCACAAGGTGTTGAGAGTGAAAAAGCTCTTATTAAAGCACAAATATCTGTGACGGTAGCAGCATCATGTAACATAGAACTGGCCAGGGAAATTGGTTTTTGAATAATTGTTTTTAATGCATTTCCCTTCACCAACAGTAATAAATATCTCTCTGGTAGAAATACACCAGGAGTCCTGGCTCTTCGACATTTCCATAAGTCAGTAGTGTTGCCATGGAAAGACTCAGTTTCCTGGTACCCTCCATCGCAGCGAAGCAGCCTGGGGCTGAATAACAGCAAACTGGAGTTCAGGTTGTTTGCCTCATTCTCCCACCCTTCACCAAGATTCTTTTGCCTGAATCAACTTCCCATTTCCCAGCTCTGAAACAGAAGTTGTTTTTCTTCAAGAATCCCTATAAACCAAAGCTCTATATAGCAGAGACGGTGACCAATGTGCTCATGGCTGCAGACACACACCAAACAGGACATTTAGCATGCTCATTCCGAAGCACTTACTGAAAAATTATGCAGCTCCTCCTTTTGCCAGGACTATTGTGACACACTAAGAACACAATAGGGAAGACAGGCACACTCCCATAGTCTAGAGGATTAGACTTGTATGAATCTAATCAGTACATAAACAAATGTCAGTTCTGTAAAGACTTATATGAGATAAAGAGAAAAAAAAAATGCTAGTAGAATATATAATAGGTGAGCCTGACTTCGTCTGGGGAGGGGGGGATACAAAAGTCTCTCTCAGGAAAATAATTTTTGGGATGAGATGTAAAAGATGGTAGACATTACCAATCTAAGAGGAGGAGAAAGAACATTTCAGACAGACATGATTCAGAACTGAGCATGATGTGTTTTTGTAGCTGGCAGTGGTTTGCCGTAGGTGAATAATCAGTGTTATTTAGGGCTATATCATATTGAAGGGTACAATTCAGCCAGCTAGAGTGTGGAATGTCAACATACAGATGGCAAGGCATGCAATAACTGAGATAATATGAATGGGTATAGATGATTCAGGGATGGAGTCAAGAATGGAGACTTGAGGGAAATAGCAATATTTAAAAAGACTGAGGCAAACGGATCACCTGACTAAGGTGTCACAAAACTCTAAGGAACAGAACATTTTCACAAGAAAGGGGAAGAAAACAATGACACACAGCAGGGTTTTGAAAAGCACCCATTAAAATTTGTCAATAATATGGTGGTTGACTTTACATAAAGAGATTTCAACAGAGTGACAACACAAAACCCTTATAGACTTGACGTATAGAGAATGGTATCTAAAATGTCAGAGAACGGGGCGCCTGGGTGGCTCGGTTGGTTGAGCATCCGACTTTGGCTCAGGTCATGCACGATCTTGTGGTCTGTGAGTTGGAGCCCTGCGTCAGCTCTGTGTCGACAGTTTGGAGCCTAGAGCCTGCTTTGGATTCTGTGTCTCCCTCTCTGTCCCTCCCCTACTCGTGCACTGCCTCTTTCTCTGTCTCAAAAATAAATAAAGATTAAAAAATGAATAAAATGTCAGAAAAAAGCAAAAGAAAATACAAATTTGTTCAAAAATCAGAGGTACTAAGCAAGAATATGCATAATCTGTCTATCTCTAAGCAATATAGTACAATTGCAAGAGTAGAGTTTGGATTCTGCCACCTCCTAGCTGTGTGACCTTGGATATATCAACTCAATTCTTTTTTTTTTCTTTAATTTAAGTTTATTTATTTAGAGGTGGGGGGGAGAAAGCATGAGTCAGAGAGAGGCAGAGAGAGAGAGAATCCCAAGCAGGCTCTGCACTGTCAGCACAGAGCCCCACACGGGGCTCGAACCCATAAACCATGAGATCATGACCTGAGCTGAAGTTGGACACTTAACCAACTGAGCCACCCAGGCACCCCTGAACTCAATTCTTTGTACCTCAGTTTCACATCTGAAGCAGGTTAATAATCATATCTACTTCCCAGGATGGTTGTAAGGAAGAACACAGAAAATGGAGGTTAACAGTGTATTGGAAAGTGTAATGGGCTGTACAAATGCTTGTCATCATTTTCCCCATAAAAGCAGAGAACAGGACGTAGATCTTATTTAGAGATTATGGGTAAGTTGTCTCAGCATGTACCAATATTTGCAGCAGTGTTTATAAAGAACCCAAGTGGAAAATAGAATTGCTTCCCTGGTTGTATTGTATTGGTTACTGATAAACATTTTTCACATTATTTTTTTTAACAGGAATCTAGGAAATTTTTCTAAAAATACCATATATATTTTAAGATAACCATAGTGTCATAAGTTAAGTTTTGGGATCTGGTGAAAAAAGGGTACTTGATTTCCTTCTTGCCAAATGTCTTTCTGTTTCATAATTTCATGACATGCATAAGAATGACTCACAGAACTAGGAGAGAGAAGCCAAGCTATTGGTGGCATCTTTTGAAGAAGTGGTTTAGGAAGAAAGTGTCTAAATATATTGAAAATATATTTGGAGTAACTAAGAGCTTAAGAAAGGAAAACAAGTGAAATTCCTTCTTTATTTTGCCATTTTCTATAAAAATGTTCATTATTGTATCATCTACTCAAAAAAGTAAAACATACATTTAGAAAAGTATAATAATATACCCAAGAAAACATTATTCATCTTTTCATAGTAATTAAAATCAAAGAATCAGAGTTTTTAAAATTTTTTAAAATTTATCTATCTAGGACAATAGTAAATGTATGACATGATTTCTAATTAAGTGAAAAACAGGAGGACCACAAAATGATAGTCTCTGCAACATAGAAACATCTGCATGTGGGAAGACATTGACTGATAACATCCCAAAAGAGAAGGGTCTCAAGGTTGTAGGATTTTGTTAAATTATTGCTAAGTGTTAGGCTTTTAATATCTTTTTGAATGAAATTTTTAAAATGTACTTTTTGATACTGGAGTTTGAGTAGTTAACTGAACCAGGACTTACACAGTATTTCTGTAGGTAGTTAAATTCACTTTCTCGACTACTTTTAAATATTCTACATTTATCCGCTACCCCTTCTTCTTTGGGAAATAATTAAGAACATTAATGTCATCGAACTGGTACTATTTCAACTTTCTGCCATCTAATCTACATCTCACCATATCTTCTCCTATCTTTTCTTCTTTGTCTCCCATTAGATACAGAAGGTATCTATCTGAAGTCTCAGAAGCCCAACTTAGTCATGCTCAAAGCAGAGTACATTGGCTTATTTATCTGAGGACTGAGCTGACTTTCATTACAATCCTATCCAACAATATCATCAGGGCTCATTCCTCAGTCTCACTCTGTGTTACACTTGGGTATTTGTGCTATGTTCTTTGTTTTATCATATTCTCAAAGGAGGCCTTCATTATTCAAAAGTCTAAGGGCTGCAGATCTAAGGACCGAGACTGTGTATGAAATGAGAGAGAGATTGCACTGATGTTAAAGAAATAAGTTTCACACTTATCTTGTAAGCATGCTGCTTCTCATTCAATTACCAGTCAGTGTAAGGTGGGTAGGGAATCAAGTATGTGCTTAGCATTAAATCATGTTATGCGTTCTAAGAGACAAATAACTTGGGATATTTTTCAAAAACCTTGGGGAAAACTTTTGATGATCTCCTCAATTTGTTAAAGTGAGCTGATTTATCACATTTAGAAATTTAGGGCTATCAATTTCTTCTCCTCTCTCTCATTCCCTTTTTTAGTTCCTTCTTCCTTCCCTCATCAATGAGTACTGTCTTATTTATTGCTTTTAATGGTTGCACAATATCTTATATTATTATAAATAAATATATAATTTAATTACCTTTTCCCTATTTTGCATAGTATCATTTTTTCTACAATACAGATACTGAAATTTCTTTTTCCCCCTTTTTTTAAAAGTTTTTTATTCATTTTGAGAGGGGGATGAGGCGCTGAGAGAGGGAGAGAAAGAATCTCAAGCAAACTCTGCACTACCAGCATAGAGCCTGACATGGGACTGGAACTCATGAACTGGGAGTTTATGAACTGAGCTGAAATCGAGTTGGATGCTTAACTGACTGAGCCACCCAGGCACCCTTAAATAAATTTCTTTATATATAAATCTTGATGTGCTAGTGTCCCTATTTCTATAGAATGAATTTCCCAAATGAAGATTTTTGGAAATATTGCATGAGCAGCACACATTTTTCACAAAGACGATTTATAGGTTGAATACCCAGTCTTACTAAAGGCATGAAACTTCCTCTCAACAGAACAATGTTATTTCTTAACCTCTAAATAATTTTATTTCCAAGTTTCGTCCAAAAAAATGAATATTCAGAGACAATGGGATTATTTCATTAGAGTATTTAGCAAAAATTTTAAACTGGTTCTTTGCTTATTGCTGGTCAAGGGCCATTAGCTCTCTTCCTTCTCATGTTTTGCTTCCAAATCTTGCCACCTTTTTACTTTGGATAAAAAAATGAGTACTTTTGGTTCTTTTATAACTTCGTGTCTTTCTTAGGGTGAATTCACTTTACAGAGGGGATCACTGTACCATTTACCCATTTCGTGTGAGATTGCCTTGTGGGCTTCAGAAAAATGTTTCATTCCCATGGGGAATTCTCAGAAAACAAACACCTCAGACTACCTAGCTCCAGACTTGTCTGCCAATTTTGGATGCCTTTATCTGTTTTGAATACTTAGTTTTTCTCCCATAATATCAATGATGACAATCAATATTTTAAGCACTTCATGTACTTTATCTCATTTTATTCTCTCAAAACAATCATCTGAGGCAGGTGGTCTTGCAATTCCCTGGATAAATGTGTGAAGTGGGTTAAGCAATGGTTAACATTACTTGGTTAAGTAATCTGCTCAGGGCCAGAGTTAGTAGGTTGCAGAGTCTACTTCATACATTGTGGACTGAACTCGGGACATATGGACTACAGCCTATACACTTAACTTCTAAGCACTACTGCTTGGAACAATGTTGTCTTCCAGTAGATACTTAAAATTGTCATCATTCAGAGAGGATTGAGAAAGACATCTACTCTTCACTGTAGACAAGGACAACAGGGATTTCCCAGGTCTCCTTGGTGAATTGGTCCAGGAATGGATTTTGGGAGAGAGAATTTACTAAGACCCAGCGTCTATCAGTTTGTTAAATATATAGTCATGGGTCCCCTGTTCCAGTGCTACTGTATATGTAACTTTATTTATTTATTTATTTATTTATTTATTTAATGTTTATTCATTTTTGAGAGAGAGAGAGAGAGAGAGAAAGAGAGAGGCAGAGAGAGAAGGAGACACAGAATCTGAAGCAAGCTCCAGGTTCTGAGCTATCAGCACAGAACCCGACATGGGGCTTGAACCCACGTGAGATCATGACCTGAGCTGAAGTCAGATGCTTAACCAACTGAGCCACCCAGGTGCCTCTATGTAACTTTATATATTTAAATATATATACACATATATATGTATATAACACACACATATATATGTATATGTCATATATATATGTATATGACAGCAATAAAACAGCTTTGTTTATACTTTCAAGAGTCAATCCACTACTGTCTAAACTCAAGAGGAATCATGAAAGGGCAAGTCATTATCAAATGAATGCTGCCCTAGAAGGAAGTTCAGTAGGCATTTTATGTTTTCTATTGTTTTGGTCTTGAACTGTCTGTATTGCTTTACTCTGGTTCTAATTGAACAAATGCCCTTCCACTCAGATTAGGTCTTATTTCTAAGTAATGGAAATCACAACTCCTCTTAGCTCTGTTTCAGTCCTTGATTTCCAAACTTGAAGTTTCTGGTGACATTTGGGCTTTGGCAATATTGTCAAATGCCACTGTTTGGCCTTTTAGCCACTATATGGTCAATTATTTCTAATTGTTGCCAACAACCTAACCTTAGGAGAGAATTGTTGGAAAAATTAATGACTCTTACTATCAGGTCCCCTTAAGTTCTCTTATTTATCCTTATTTCTGGGTATCATTACTCCAAGAAAGCTTCTGGGGTGGACCACGTCTATCTGTCATGAGGGTGGCACACCCCATCTCTAGAGGGACAGAAGCCCCTGTGCTCAGGAACTTTCTGGATCCTGACACTATGGATTTCTTCATCTGGCTGTACATTATCCTTTATTATATCCTTTATAGTAAACTGGTGAATGTAAGTGTTTCCCTGAGTCCTGAGAGCCATTCCAACAAATTACCAAACCCAAGAAAGGAGTCATGGAAATACTGATTTATAGCTGGTATGTCAGAAGTACAGGTGACAACCTGGAATTTGTGATTGGTGCCTGAAATGGGGGCAGTCTTGTGGGACTGGGCCCTTACTTAAACTGTGGGATCTGATGTTAACTCCAGGCATCTAATGTCAGAACCGAATTAAATTGTAGAACACTTGGCTGGTGTCAGAGAATCGCTTGATGTGTGGGAAAACCTACGCATTTGGGGTTAGAAGTGTTGTGTGGCAGCACTGTGAGAGTAAAGAAGAAATGTAAGAGTGTGTTTTTCCTGTGCAAGTATATTAACAAATAGTCCTGTGACTAGAATACAAACAAGAGAATAAGAAGAATAGGCAATATTCAGGTCTAAAGCCACTGCTGGTTACAAAATGTAGCCAACTACATTGCAAAGGAGGGATTACTTACTGAACGAAACAGGGTAGAGAGAAGACCTGGATTTGGTTTCCTCTTTGCATTAACCTGCTGTGTGATATATAAATTATCTTTCTGGGCCTATTTCCTTATAGTGGAAAAAGAATTAATGCAATCTACTTTGTAAGAGTTCTGGAAATTCCCTTTAATTCTAAACTATTTCCATATATGTTCAGAAATAGTTGCTACTATTTCTTGAGCCTTTATTATATTTCAGACTCTGTGCTAAGAATTTGACAAACACTGTCATTATTCGTGCTCAGGAAAACTCTGTGAGGCAAGTATATTCATTATAATCATTTTGAGGCTGAGAAAACTAAAGCTCAGAGAAGTGAAGCAGTGTTCCCAAGGTCTCATGGCTGGGAAACGTTGGAGCCAGAATTTAACAAACTCTCATACTTTCAACCTTGTCATCTACCCAGCACAAGGATACACTATATAAATACGTACATATATCCATATTTAATTTTCTACACATAAAATGGTACACAGGTCATTCTAAGAAGTGTTTCCATTTTTCAAATTTTCTTATCACAAATTAATGGAGCCTGAGATCCCCAAACAGTTATTGTTAAGTGAAAATATTGCGGGAAACAGATACTCCCAACTTTGCAATCCCTTTCTTAGTATCCGCGCATCTCTTAACTGGCAACAGAGGAGAATGCCAAAAAGAAGTTGAAATGCCTATTAGCTGTCTAATGAAAATTTATCTAATAAACTTACCAGAGTGCATAGATACTATTTAAAATCTAACCAAGAACAAAGACATTTATTTATGGTTGTTTGAAAAAGAACACTAACAGACATCAACGTAAGATCCCAAGAAAACCCAGAAATCTGAATGAAACGGCCACATTTTCGGTAAGAACAGAATACCCAAAGCTAGTCTATGTGCCTTGATGATGCCTTAATCCTTTATGTCTTGGAAGTACCTGAAGAATCCTCTTAGCATAATTATGTTATTCAATTGTCTAAATTATGACAAATTCACTTTTCTCAAAGTTTGAAAGAAAACGAAACAGGGCTGTGAAAAAAACAAGCTCCAGATAGTTTCTATCACCCTTGTGGGCAAAACTCTCTGCAGCTGTAAAGGAAAATGTTTCTTTATTCCCATCTCATATAATAATGCAGGTGGGCTGGTTAAGAAGAGATAATTAGATGTTAATTAAATATTTTAAGAAGTCAAATATTTCAGGCTTTATTTCAACTGAGGAGAAGGGGCTCACAGTAAGAAAGTTTTATTCGTTGAAACATGGGCATTTTGGAGGCAAATGTCTAAACCAGCAGGCATGTTTACACCTTTTCCATTTAACACATTTTACAAAGATGACCTCTTGAGAACCATCTCCAGTCTACTGCTCTTAATTTCCTGCCTCCTCCCGATTTCGATAATGGGTTTGAGTACTACAGCTATGCTGTAACATGAGACGCACAGACAGTCTCTATACCTTGCCTACACTTCTCTCACAACGGATGAGGTAATACCATCAGCCGCGGCATGTAATCTCTCCTATCCATCCTAGATTAAAATGTGCCCTCATCTTTCACTCATCTTGCACTCGCTATAACCTTTTTGTCTTTTATTTCTCTAATATTGGGAAGCAGGGCATAGGTTCTACTGCGACTAATTATTTTAACAGTATTTCAATGACCTCATGGAGTCACTGGAATCATTACATTCCTACTCCCATGTCACTTAAGTATATTTATTTCAATTCATGATCAAGAAAAACAAACGAAAAACAAAAACAAAAAGAAACTTCCTAACTCAGTCACCGCCAGACAACTCTCCTCTGAAGCTGTCAAACTCTACTAAAACAGCAATCTTTTTACTGTGGCTACCCCCACAAGAACAGCTATGTTTCACCTAATATTTGTCTTGAATTCAGTAACAATGAGGCCGTTTAAGATGCATTTTGTTTTTAAACAAAAGGCCAATGGGAGCACACCGAAGGAACGTAAATAGGAAGGAAATATAGAATATGAAAACATTAAACTCCTCTAAGAAGGATCCAGAATCATCAGCGAGCAATTAACAGGTTGCTGGTGAGTGGTTAGGGCATGTGGAGCATGGTGCCCCATCACATGCAACCCCGTGACCAATTAACTCATGTATCGGAATGAACTATTCATCCCTACAGCCATGCTGCTCAACATGGAGTCTACATATTAGAGAAGTCTAAGAGGAGGTAATTATAGAAATTGAGAGCTAACACAGGGAACTTTCATATAAACGTAACATATATTGTATGTCATTTGAATTTATATTTCGTGTGTGTGTGTGTGTGTGTGTGTGTGTGTGTTTAATGTTTATTTATTTTGAGAGAGAGAGACAGAGAATCCCAAGCAGGCTCTGTGCTCTCAGCACAGAGCCCCATGTGGGGCTCAAACTCATGAACCGTGCATGAGATCATGACCTGAGCTGAAATCAAGAGTCAGACACTTAACAGACTAAGCCACCCAGGCACCCCTGAATCTAAATTTTTAAGCTTGTATTTTAAACTTTGTATATGTGTGTGTATTCATTTTTATTGTATTATATGAACTACTGGTCTGATAGAGAACGGGAGAAAAACCAGTTCTCACCACAGGATAGTGAGAAAACACTGTCAAGAAGATCAAGTATTCCTTAGCCAGCTTTGTATTCCCTCATGGCACCCTAAAATATAATAAAACCTGTTTTTAAGAACCTATTACCCTCACACTTGCTATTTTCCATGTGTTACTCAATTTTTACTTTGTTTCTTATATATCCTAGGATAGGTGATTTCACATGTCAAATTGACTAGACCATGGCATGCCCAGATTAAACATTATTTCTGGGTGTGTCTGTGAGGGTGTTTTTTTTTTAATATGTTATTTATTTTTGATAGAGACAGAGCACAAGTGGGGGCGGGGCAGAGAGAGAAGGAGACACAGAATCTGAAGCAGGCTCCAGGCTCTGGGCTGTCAGCACAGCGCCCGACGTGGGGCTCAAACTCACAAACTGCAAGATCATGACCTGAGCTGAAGTCGGATGCTTAACCAACTGAGCCACCCGGGTGCACCGAGGGTATTTCTTGGTGAGATTAGCATTTGAATTGGTGGACTCCCTAAAGTAGATCACCTATCCCTGCCTGACTGTTAAGCTGGAACATTCATCTCCTGCCCTTGGGTGGAGATTTACACCATTGGCTCCCATTTCTCAGACCTTCAGACTTAGTCTGGAATGGCACCAGCAGTTTCCTGGGTCTTCACCTTGGAGACCATAGGCTGTGCTTCTTAGTCTCCATTAGTACATAAGCCAGGTCCCCATAATAAATCTCCATATGTGTGTTTGTGGTGTGTGTGTGTGTGTGTGTGTGTGTGTGTAAAATACTGGTTATAATAATAATATAAACTGATTCTATTTCTTTGGAAAACCCTAATACAGGGGCACCTGGGTGGCTCAGGTCATGATCTCACGGTCCGTGAGTTCGAGCCCCGCGTCGGGCTCTGTGCTGACAGCTCAGAGCCTGGAGCCTGTTTCAGATTCTGTGTCTCCCTCTCTCTGACCCTCCCCTGTTCATGCTCTGTCTCTCTCTGTCTCAAAAATAAATAAATGTTAAAAAAAAATTAAAAAAAAAAAGAAAACCCTAATACATACCTCAAGACAAAAAGTAAGTAAAATGGCTAGAAAACCAGGTACAACCCACATTCATGCTTTGTCATTCCAACATCTAGTCAGAGCTTCAGCTTACAAAGAAAAACGCCATTGCACACCTAAATCCCTAACTTCAATTAATTTTGATACTAAACTTATTCTCAGGAGCCTTTTGCTACTTGTGTGGCAGAACTCGAAGAGAAGAGGAGGAAATCTTTTTGCCTGCCTGGAATTCAGATTGGAAAATATTCAAATGTAAATCTCCCTGGGCTCTTCCAATTGAATGTAGGCAAATTCAGTTACCTCATATTAACCGCAATCTAAGGTACCAGGAAATCATGCCCAGAGACCTCTCTGGGCAGACTTTCTATTAGATGGTAAAAAGAACTAAGCCAGGATTCAAAACCAGTGGAAACAGCATTTGCTTAAAGAGCCCCTAATTCTAGATAACAGTTTCAGGATATCCCACAATGAGAGAAAGGCCCATTCTTTAAGTGATCATGCACAAGGTATTTTTCTCTTCAACCCAACTGTGAGCTTTTGAGGGATAGTGCTAAATATATTCCTAAATATTGCAACACCCATTGCTGGTCACTTCTTCCCCTATGCTAACTTACTTCCTTGAATATGTTTCTCCTGTTGCAATTTCCATGAGGGGCAACATGAAGTACAGAAGAACATACAGTCAGTTCTAGAAACCAACAACCTTGGGTTAATTTTCTAGTCTGCATAAACTGTGGCAGTTTGAAAATCAAGACGCACAGGTAAGATGTAATCAGGCAACAGGAAAAACAAAACGAAAAAGGCCACACACAAATATTCTGAAGATGGGTGGGGTGGGAAGGAAGGAGGGGTTGTTGAGGAAAGCGTTGGTAAAGATGAGCAAGTCTTTCTGTAGCTAAATTCTTAGGAATGACAGACACATATTGATGAAGCAGAGTAAAACGTGTGAGACACAAGCGGCAAATAGGTGAGGAGAGACTAATTTACGATGGGAAAAAATAGTAGATAAGGTTCTGTTCTTGACCACCTAAGCAGGTAGCTATGCACCTATTTTTATTTTTTTTAAGTTTATTTATCTTGGGAGAGAGCAAGAGAGAGAACTCAATGGGGAGGGGCAGAGAGAGAGGGAGAGAGAATCCCAGGCAGGCTCCGCACTAACTGTGAGATCCTGACCTGAGCGGAAACCAAGAGTCAGTCTCTTCACCGACAGCCACCTAGGCGACCCTACAAACATATACTCTATTTGATCAGCAAGTCTCCCATTTTCCTTGACATTATTTTTAAATGTTTATAAATGAAATATTTAAAAACTGGCTGTAATTTGACTTTCCTACCTCAACACCTATCCTTCACATACTCTGCACAACTGGATATTACACTGGAGCCAATTTGGAGCAATTGCTTTTCTGTAACATCCCTGAGATGTTAAATATTGTGATAATTAAATGAAGCAATTCACTCTTTAGTCCTGAGTTGTTAGCCTAGTCCAGGGGTCAGCAAACTTTTACTGCAATGAGTCAGAGAGTAAACATTTCCGTCTATAATAAGGGCCCTATGGTCACTGTTGCAACAACTGAATTCTGCGGCTCTAATGCAAAACCAGCCTTAGGCAATTTGCAAACAAATGATCATGGCTACTGTGTTGCTATAAAGCCTTGTTTACAAAAATAGCCAGCAGGCTGGAATTGACCCAGGTGCTAAAGTTTACTGACCTTTGGTATAGTGTCTGGCATATAATAAATGCTCAAGAAATGTAAACTCTTTATGAGTTTATGAGCTACCAGTTCTCTCCCTTTAGAACGGTATTCTCTCCTCCTCTGACTGCTCTGCTTCTCCAGGAAGCTCCTCCTCAACTTTCTCACATGAATCTTTCACCTGCATCTCCAGGCATATTTTCCACTATTATTTTTGTTATTATAATCCCCAATTTGTTTCCATTGATTGCTATTTTCAATGTGCCAGGTACAATACTCACTGCTCTAAAAACATTATCTTATTTAATCTTTACAAAGTACTTTGCAGGGGGTGCCTAAGTGGCTCAGTCCATTAAGCATCCAATTTCAGCTCAGGTCATAATTTCACCGTTCATGGGTTCGAACCTCACATTGGGCTCTATGCTGACAGCTAGGAGCCTGGAGCCTGCTTCAGATTCTGTGTGTGTCTCTCTCTCTGCCCCTGCCCGGCTTGTGCTCTGTCTCTCTCAAAAACAAATAAACATAAAAAAAAAAAAGAATGAAAATATTCTTCTCAAACAAAAATTGAATATTATAGCCCCTAAACGATTATTTTGTACACTATATCCTCTAATCATAATGTAGTTAATTAGGTATTGTTTCAGAAATATAAGTAGAGGAAAAAATGTGAACCAAGAAACTTAAGTAAAAGTATACATTATTAAATAATGGAAGTTAAAAATGATATTATCCTGGAAACTATAATGAAAAATTAAAAATTCCTTCATTTCAAATATGTGAGATTATGTTCAACTGAATTACACAGCTATTATTGAGACAAGCATTCATCATCACAAGCAAAAAAAAAAAAAAAAAAGAAAAACAGAAACAACCAAAAGGAGACAGAAAGAAGAAACTGGCAGATACAAAAAAATAGATGCAAAAAAGTATAATATTTTCAATGTTGATTATTTGAAAGATTAGTAAAATAAACAGATCTCTGCTAACACTGATCAAGAGAAAAATAGATAACACAGTATAGGTAATAACAAAAATGAAAAGATGCAAAATGAAAGACAGACATGGTATGATTTTTAAATTGTCACAAAAGATTCTGATAAGAAACTTTATGCCAATAACTTTGGAAACTTGGATGAAATCTATAGTAGCTAAACAAAATATGTCATTTCAAAAAATTTTAAAGGTTTATACCTGCCTGCAAATCTAAAATATAATTAATCATGTGTGCCTGGGTGGCTCAGTCAGTTAAGCGTCCGACTTTGGGTCAGGTCACGATCTCACGATTCATGGGTTTGAGCCCTGCTTCTGGCTCTGTGTTGACAGCTCAGAGCCTGGAGCCTGCTTCGGATCTGTTTCTTCTTGTCTTTGCCCCTCCCCTGCTTGAGCTCTGTCTCTCTCTCCCAAGAATAACTAAACATTAAAAATTTTTTTAAAAAAATATAATTAATCAGTTTAGAGAAAAAAGAAAAAAGAAATTCAATAAAAGGCCCCATATTGTTACTGGTGATTTCTTTAGAAAACATTTAAAAAATAAGTATTTTTAATTTTGTATGAAGACTTCTAATAGTTGAAAAAGAAACAATATTCTCAAAATTCTTTCATGATACTACCATAACCTTCATTCCAATGTAAGATAAGAACTATATGATAAAGGACAATTAAAGATCAACATCCACTAAAAATATAGATGCAAAAGTCATAAATATTACCCAACCAAATCCAGCTACAAAATAAAATTATATTGATAACTACATTTGTATTTAGATCTGTGAAAAAAACATGGCTTTGAATTAGAAATTATATTAATGTCATTCACAAAGTATCAGTTTAAAAGAGTCAGATCATTTCATCACATAGATTCTGAACAGTAGTCAATACTAATTTATGGTTTAAAAGAAAATTAATCTTAATAAGCAAATAATGCAAAACAACTTTCATAATTACCCTATATCACTGCAAAACATAATATTTATGAATAAAAATTTTAAAGTATTGCCTCTTGATTGTGGAATCAGTCAAAGATGTTATTTTCATGGTCTCTAGTCAACACTGTGCTGACAATCTTATCCAGGGGTGTAAACATCAAAGTTATAAGAATTGAAACCCAAGGGAAAAAAATATAATTCCACTCAGAATGTATGAAAATGTAGTTATGAGGGGCGCCTGGGTGGCTCAGTCAGCTAAGCATCTGACTTCAGCTCAGGTCATGATCTTATGGTTTGTGGGTTCCAGCCCCGAGTCAGGCTCTGTGCTGACAGCTTGGAGACTGGAGCCTGCTTCGGGTTCTGTGTCTCCCTCTCTCTCTCTCTCTCTGTCCCTCCCCTGCTCACACTCTGTCTGTCTCTCTCTCTCAAAAAATAAGTAAACATTAAAAAACATTAAAAAAAAAAGAAAATGTAGTTATGAAAAAAGAATATCAATAAACATTCAAATAGATGTAGTAAGAGTTTTCACCAAGGTTGCTAGATATAAATAAAATCCATATTCAAAACACAATAGCGGCTAGAGGGGGAGTTCCAGATCTGCAATGGCAGTGTAAGCCCATTACCACCTATCTCTCCCAACTAAAAATTCTGAACAAAAAACAGCAACTACATAGTATTATGTAGCAGCAGCAACAGCAGCAACTACATAGTATTATGAAAATAAACACAAGAAGGTGGATTGTGAAGGAGAATTGAAATTAAAGAAGCACTGTACATGCAACTCAGAGTATTTAAGTTCCCTACATTTTTGTTTTTGTTATTATTATTATTATTATTATTATTATTATTTTGTATCCAGATTTTGTCCTAAATATAAATCCCATTCCAGAGCCTGGCATCTCGAAGGTCTAGTAAAACCCCATATTTCTGACTTAGAGGAATGAAGAAATAGAACTCTTAGAGGTACAACATCTAATTTAACTCTTGAGCTACCCATCTATGGGATGGATCCAAACCACTGCAGCAAAGGCTTAGAAATAAGAACCAAATTATCATGGTTAGGGTGCAAGACATAACTTTCAGTCTAAACCTAATGAAGTTGAAAAACAAAAACATCCACATTCTCCAGAAAATACTAATAGGATCCAGGACCTATACATCACAAACTTCATAAAGTACAGGGTATAATCTGTAATTACTCAGCATGCAAAGAACCAGGGATCTGATTGTCTAAGGGTAGACAACCTACCAGTGTTGACTTCAAGATATTTAGATGTACAAACTATCTGACAAAACCTTTAAAGTTACTTTAACTATGCTTCATTAGGTAAATAAAATCCTCATTTATTTTAAATGAATAGAAAACCATCTGAATAGTGCTATATGTATTAAAGAAATTGAAGTTTCTATCAAAAACCTTCCCCCACCAAAACAGCAGGCTCATATGGTTTCACTAGTGAGTTCTACCAAATATTCACAAGGAGATTATACTACTCTTATATCAACATTTTCCATAAAAAGGAGATGCAATGATTATTGCTCATCATAATCCTAATATCAAAACATGATAAAGACATTTTAAAAATTAAAAACCCATAGTCTTCATGAATTTATATCTAAAAATCTAAATCTAAAACATTAATATTGAATCTAAGAATATATAGGATAATATGCCATAACCAAATAGGATTTATTACGGAAACTCACGACAGTTAAACATTCAGCAATCAGTAATGTATCATATCAATGGAATAAAGAAGAAAAAAAGCATATTACCAACTCAATAAATGTATACAAATCATTGGCAAAATACAAAAAATATTATGATAAAAAAACACGATGCATGCCAGTAATAGTAGGGAAATTCCTCAAACTGATAAAAGCCATCTAAAACAACAACATTACCATCTACATTATATTTAATAATAAAAAACTGAATTTTTGGAGTCGTTACATTCCCTGAAATTGCGAATACAATGAGCCTGTTTTCACCACTTAAAAAATAGGTGAGAAAGAAAGGTAGAAAAACTCTCCTTATTTTCAAAAATGATATAATTTCTTGCATAAAAAGTCTCAGAGAATCTACAAAATAACTATTGGAACTAATAAGAACATTGAGCAAGTTTTCAAGATAAAAAGTTAATATACAAAAAAAGCAATTGTATTCTAATATGCAAGTAATAAACAATTGGAAAGCACATTGTAAAAACATGTAAAACACCTATGAATAAATCTCTGAAAGATGTCTGAGATCACTATACTAAAAATTACAAAGTGTTATTGAAATTAAAGAAGATCTAACTAAATAGAGAGTTACAACATGATCATGAACTGGAAGACCTCCCCAAAACTCCCAATCTCCAATCCATTGGGAATTTTTATAGCAATTGCTATCCTGATTCTAAAATTCGTAAAGAACCCAGAATGCAAGGAATCCAGAATAAAGTAAATTTAAAGAAGATATATGAAGAATCCAGAATAAGTGAAGCAACTTTGAAGAAGAACAAAGTTGGAGGACTTATGGAACTTGGTTCTGCGGCTTACCTCAAAAAGCTATTGTAAACAAGACATTTGGTAGTAACATAATGAAAGACTTATAGATCAGCATCTCAGAGAAGATAGCCCAGAAATAGACCCGCACATGTTAATTCCACTTATTTTCAACAAAGACGCTAAAACAATTGAATGGGGGAAAGAAACTTTTAGAATCCCTCCCAAAGCTTTGTAGTGGCTCCAGGTTACTGCTTACCTTAGCACCATCTTGAGAAGTATTTCTAACCATCTCCTCTGTTGCTTGACCCCACATCTTTGTGTTTATTAATTTCTTCTCTACTTTTGGTGGAATCTACCTGTACCTTTTTAGAAGGGGTGCACTATATATACATAGATTTTCTTGAGATTCTGCAGGCTTCTAAATGTCCATCAAACAGACTGGAGTATATCCATACAATAAAAAATTCTGCAGAAATAAAAAAGAAGATAATACTATAAACAGAACAACACGGATGGATCTCAGATATTTTGCTAGAACAAAGAAGCTGATTGCATGAGATTCCAGTTATAACAAGCTCAAAACTAGGAAAAATATTTATCCTGATCAAAAATCCTCCATGGTCTCTGTGTTCAGAAGGTGGCATAGAGAAGACGGATTGCAAGGTAGTGACAGAAAACTACCTGGGAGATGAAAATTCTTTAAACCTTGAGTAGGGTGCTAGTTACATGGGTATTTGCACTTTCAAAAGTCATTGACCTATATACTTAAACTGTGTGAATTTTATTGTATGTACATTATATCTCAATAAAGTTGATTAAAAAGTTTCTAAATGTTTCATTCTAATGTGCAGATATACTTATTTCTGGTTTTGCTATATATAAAAGTGTTATTAATAATATACACCTATGAAAAGGTACATAATTTTGAACAGTTCTGAATATATATAGCATTTATATGTGTATATCAGTATACACAGTTTTATTGAATATATATATAGTTTTATTAAATAACACATACATATATTCCCATAAAATTGTTACCACAAATCTGGATAATGATCATGTCTACAATACCATGTTAGTCACATCATGAGTCTTTTCTTTTTGACATGCTCTGGTCTATCTCAAGAATATTCAATGATTTTTCTCCTTTTCCCATATATGGAGAAAACATATCTTATGATACCTGGCTGTAGTTTCTGCTTTGCTTGGCTCAGGGTGGTCCATCAAGTTCTAAATAATTAAAATTCTGAGTTCCGGAGTCACAGAAACCTTAAGGCATGTTGGACACTTAAAGCTACAGGACAACAAGGCTTGAAGTCAGAAAGTTCCCGAATTTCCTCTTCCTTTCTAAACTCTGAAATTCTATCTCCCATCCAAAGGTTCCCTCACTCAGCAAGGGGGAAAGTGGCAGGATTGTTGTCATGATCTATTCCTGGGTAGGATGGTTTTTCACCTCTTCAAAATGTCTTCCTCATGTTAATTCGATTTCCTTTCAAGTCAACAGTTGGCCTAATTGATATTTCTGTAGCACCCACATCATCTCTCCTGTTCTCTCTTTTCCTCCATCTTAGAAGCCTTTTGAGAGGCAGGAAAACGATGAAAGAGATGAGGCCAACACATTCTCAGAGAGGGGTTGTGACAATGGGTAAATTAGAGTTTAGATTCTATTTCTCCCAGCCCCTGTGCTCATTCCACCTCAACTGGCTTCAATCCCAATTTCTTGTTCTTGTTTTATTTCCTTCTGCTCTTTCTCTCCTTGTGTTGCATTTCTGGTGCCAGGTGGGAACAGCAGCTGAGCACTGTGGAGGCGTAAGGTATGGAGAGCTGGCTGAGGCTGCTAATGATGTGCTCTGGCAAAGCAGTTCCATTCCAGCCACAGTGATGGATGGCATCACTGGAGAATAACCCACGAAAGTGCTCAACTTTTTTCATGAATCTGCAGTTTCTTCCAAAAAAGTAGAATTTTATCAAATGATACAGTAAGACATCTGTTTCCTCCAGCAGTGATTTCCAGACAGGGCAATATCCTATTGAGTAGAGCCTGAGACTAACTCCTAATTGAATTGATCTGGGTTCTGATTTCAGTTTTCCAGTCTTTAGAAAAGAGATCATAGAAGTATTGTTATTATTTTCTAAAGTTTATGTATACTCCAAGAAAATTAAAGGAGGGTGTGGAGAGGTTATTCATTCACTTGTCAACAATTATTCACTAAGACTCTATTATGTGCCAGCAACTTGCTAAGATCCACCATCATTATTTCTATGTGGGCCACAGAGAACTGTTGCTAAATCTGTATGTCCACTTCCCTCAGCTATGGGAAATATTTCCTACCAGATTCACATTTCTCAAGACGAAAATGGCAACCATTCTAAGCTATCATCAAGTACTGTTGCTGAAGCCAGCTGAACATCTGCAAGATGATTTGCTCATGACAAAGGCATCAGTGATCCTTCATGGCTTTTGAGTAATGTCCTGGGGGACTTACTAATTGTCATGTATAGACATTGCTTATCAACTCAGTGGTGGTACTGACAGATGAATAAAGAAAAATAATGCAGCTATTTTTTTTAAAGGAAGTATATGGAGAAACAACACAGTTAAATCTAAATGCTACGTGATAAATAGTAACTCTCCACGATTTTGCCTACTGACATTTTAATAGCAACATATTTAAACTGGACTCGTTAGAGCCTTTTAGCACATCTTACACATAACAACAACACTCAAACAGCCATAGAAACATTAAACCAAGTCCTAATTTATCCCGTGGTCAAGCTCAACATTTTATGTACTAACAATTCTTGCTCCACAAGGATAGTAGCTACACAAAATCCATTACAGCAGAAACCTGGCACAAAGCTCATTTGAATAATATTTCAGTCTGACCCATAGTTTTTTAAAATGAGAGAACTAGGCCCAGGAAGATTATTTATGAACTTTAGCCTTGGTAAAAATAGAAAATGTGCTTGCTTCCAAATAGGTGACATCAGTAACAATCACTGACCAGATATGAAAATTTAGTTCTTGCTTTTCATGCATTTCTTTTTTCCTCCTCTTTTTTTTTTCTCTCTTCCTCTTCTGTCTCTGTCTCTCTTTCATTATACTTTCCTTCTCCCTGTCTGCAATGCACTTATTCCAAAAATAATTTGTTTGTTGATATTTGAGTAGAACATAGCACAAAAATGGAATCCGGACAACAAAATATCTAAATGCAAAGTACCCCAGTTTCTGTCATTTGTAGTAGTAACAATGTTACAGAAAAATATTTTCTGTCATTTATGGCTACTTTTTAATATTTTTGACATTTTGACATTTTTCAAACCTTACTAGCTTTTAACCCATTATTGTCTCAATAATATAACCAGCATTATAAAATACAGAGAGAAAAAAAGGAGAAACACCGAATTTTTTTGCATTCTCCCTTTAGGGCAGAAAACAGACAAGAAATAAAGCAAAAGCAACTTTCTAAGGAATTACATGCAACTGAGATCAGCATGTATGATCATTCAGTGTTATTAATGATGCATAAGCAGAAAGAGTGTTTCAGGATATTTTTACAGAGCAGGGAACACAGATTGCAATGTGTGAATTCAAAAGGCTTTGGGAAAAAAGACGAGATCATTTTGCTGCTTCATTCACTCTGCTTAAGTGCACCCTCCTCCAAGTCTTTCTCTTTCTTCCTTTTCTTCTCTTTCTTTCTCTTCCTTCCTTCCTTCCTCCCTTTCTTTCTTTATCATTCCCTCCTCTCTCATTCTCTTGTTCTTGTTTTTATTCTCTCTCTCCTTTTATTCTCTGTCACAGTAGGTTACGTTAGGCTGTCATTGCGTCATTCTATACTTGCTACAGAAGTTATCACCTAAGTTTGTAAAATGCAAAGGTATTTTATCAACATTGAACAGCAAGATCCCAGGAGATGCCAAGGTGGAATTAGTCCATCCCAGACATACCAAAGCCAGTATTTCAGGAAAGGAACTGAGTCCTGATATAGGGGGATGACAAACATTCCTATTAGCAGCTTCTATCCCAGAGTGCACAGCAGCCCAAGAATTTAATATGATGTACGGCATGTGACTAGTCTTTGCTAAAATTTGTTCTCACAAAAGCATCTGAGATTCACTCACACTGTAATAAATAACTGAAGAACATTTAAAATGCTAGGAAAGGGATTATAGGCTTTAGGTCCAGACACCAAATTAAGAGGTTACCTTGGAGTTATTAAATCAAATAGATCATGAAGGC
Source organism: Panthera onca (assembly GCF_046562875.1). NCBI lineage: Eukaryota > Metazoa > Chordata > Mammalia > Carnivora > Felidae > Panthera > Panthera onca. The sequence continues at coordinate 20,735,838 of NC_138348.1, read as the reverse complement.
AATCTCACACCCTTCCAACAGTAGCACCGGTTCTCCCTGGAGAGAGAGAAAATTAAGGAAGAGAAACAGAAGGAAGGAAAGAGAAAAGGAAAGAGAAAAGGGCGAGTTATCAGATAGCATAGGGACACAGTACACATTGAAATTAAAATCCTCAATTAATGTGTGGCCACGGTATTAGATTGTACGTAAGAGAAACAGATTAGATATAATCTCACTGGCATTTACTGTTTTCAATCAAAATGACCTCTACTAACCTCCCTTTGCCATTTTCCTATATTCTTTAGTGTGCTATTCCCCTGATCTTTCCTCTTCATTATAATGTTTGAGACATACTTTTTGTTTTAGAGAAAGAAAAAGGATCCTTGAACTGCACCTTGAGCTTTCCATAGGAAAAGCAAGAGAGAAACTCAGTGGAATTGCTAAATAAATACTGCTGGAGTGAAGAGCTTAAGGTTGTGCCCTCAAAGTTTTACTGAATAAGTCTTTCTCAAGATAGATCATGAATCAATGCCATTTTTTCCCCAAGTATAGAATAAAACTATATCCACACTTGAGTGTTATAGATATTTCCTTTATCTCTCTGCTTCTTCCTCTCTCTTAAAACATGATGAAGTTTATGATTCATTCATTTAATAAACAATAAAAAAAATCCTTTCTGGGACTATCCTTCCAGATTAGCTAATACTCAATGCGAACATGTTTTTCTAATTTATTTTAGTAGAAGTTTCAGCAGTGTCTTCTAAGTGATGCATTTAAGGATGAGACAAGGTTGCGCTTACATTTTGATGCTTTGCCTTTTGCACGCTATACCTTTCTTAATTATAGGAATCATATGTTTATTAGCTTCCTTAAACATGTTTCTCATCTATGTACTATGGGGTATTAGATTAGCTCATTTTACAGTGTTGATATGGAGACTAACCAAGCAGGGCCTCAACATATCAGCTGCTTGAGCCCTTACCTGGCTGTCTAGTGCAGATTTAACTTTGGTGCATTAATTCTGAGTGGAGATTCTCAGATAGGGCCTAAAGGGAGCTGGACCTCATAAATCCCACATAAGTAAGATGGGGGGTCTTCTGTTACACAAACTGCTTCCATACAGCCTAGGACCTACCTGTGTGATAAGACTAGAAATCACCCAACATTAGCACTTTTGGCTTTTCTAGTACTTCAGAAAAGGTTTGGGTTTCTTGGATTTAAATAACCTACCCCATTTCATCTCCATAATCCTCTCTCAGAGGCTTAGGCTCTGTGTTACACTGGATCCCCTATCTGGAAATTAATTAAAAAAAAAAAAAAAAGAACAGTCCTTACATTCAGCATTCAAACTCAGTAAACATTGGCTACCTATCTCTAAATAGTCTGCATGAGTCATATTTAGGGAAAAATTGACTTTTAATATCTGAAGACCTCTACCAGCTCTCCTCATTTGATGCAGTCTTAGGGTCAGGGAAAGTCCAGTCTATATTGGTATCCAGGCAGGCTAGTAGTCTGGTATTCCTTTAAAATTATACTCCATTAATATTTTTAGTACTTATTTATAGAGAAAGAAAAATGCTATGTAGAATAAGAAAAGAAGGTGGCAAAGAAGGATCATTATTCAAAGCTTTCAGGCTCTTTTATTAAACTGAGAAATTCAACCCAGTTCCCAAAGATGCAAACTCACTAACCAATCAAAAACCCTACAGTTAACCACATCTAGTCTCCTCAGAAGAAAGTCTTTATTCTCAGTAGACAACTTGGAAGTTACCAATGCTCCCCACCCCAAATAAGTGGTTTACTAAAGTAGACCTTCCAACCATTTGAAAGTATTCTTTCTTTTTAATTTTTTTTAACGTTTATTTATTTTTGAGACAGAGAGAGACAGAGCATGAACGGGAGAGGGTCAGAGAGAGGGAGACACAGAATCTGAAACAGGCTCCAGGCTCTGAGCTATCACCACAGAGCCCGACGCAGGGCTCGAACTCACGGACCGTGAAATCATGACCTGAGCCGAAGTCGGCCGCTTAACCGACTGAGCCACCCAGGCGCCCCTTGAAAGTATTCTTAAGAGGTCCATCATGCTATATTTCCAATATTTATTTGTATGTGTGTGTGTGTGTGTGTGTGTGTGTGTGTGTGTACCAATCTGATCACCATCCCTTTAGGTATCCTCTGGGACTACTGGTAGGAAGAGTACAGTTTATAGCCTCCAGAAAGCTATAAATGGCTTATTCCAGATATTAATTAAATCACCCACAATTTAACACTATATTCAAAGATGAAAATGTATATCCTATTTATTTCCTGTCCCCAGTTAAGTCCAGCCATATCCATCTCAAAGTCTTTCAGAGATTATACAATTACGATTAACTGATAAAAGAAGATATTCTTATTATAAAATGCCAACAACACAGAGATTCTCCTAAAGTGGAAACTAAATCCCTTCCCCAAATCAAATTACTGGGAATAAATAAATTCAAGATTAAGTCTCTTTGCTGTTGTAAATTCAAGTCCAAAGGAAATTATCTTGCTTTTATAAGTTAAAGTTCAAAATTAATTCAACATTCTTTAGTTGCCCAAAGAAATTAAATTCCAGGTTTAAATTCTGCTTTCTTTTAGCTAAATGGCTTCCTTATGCCTGGGAAGAGTTGAACATTGGCTAACACCAGTCCTGTCCCTGTCTTCCACGGGAATAGTATATCTACCAGTTTGGTAGGTTTGTCATACCAAAATACCAGACTCGATGTTTTAAACAACAGAATTTATTTTCTCACAATTCTGGTGGCTGGAAGTCCAAGATCAAGGTGTTAGTAGATATGATTTCTTCTGAGGCCTTTCTTCTTCTTGTGTGCACATGTCTGATGTCTCTCTGTGGGGCCAAATTTCCTCTTATACAAATACCAGTCATATTGGATTAGGGTCTACCCTAAGGACTTATTTTAATTTAATCACATCTTTAAGACCTTATCTCTAAACACATACATTCTGAGGTACTAGGGGTTAAGATGTCAACATGTTCATTTGGGGGGAACAAAATTTAGCCTATAATATCATAATCCTTTGGGATTATAGAAGTTTAATTCCAAGCCAACTCTCTTATGGATCCAAGGTCATCCCAGGACAAATGAGATAATCAAAACTCTGCCCTAATTCCAAGAATAAAAGAAAAAGTCAATCCCCAGCACCTACAATAGTGTATCCAGGAATCTTTATTCCTGAAATCAAGCATTTAATGTACCAAAGTCTATTGCTGTGACTCAGTGGTGTCTGAGAGGAGGTGGGCAGGGAAACCCTTCCTCATAGTGGCTTTGCCAGAATGTCAGTCATTGTAGGTCTCTTTGGAGACCACCACTGTGAGTTTACTCTCAGTTGGAAAGACTCTTCCACCAGCAGGTGATTTCCATTTATTTTCCTTTTTTTCCTGGGGAAAATTGCAGCTATATCTAGTATCTCTTCACATAGAATGACCTTCAAGATAATTGTACTTTATTAACTGTTAATATTTGCAGAAGTGGCAGCTACTTATTGAGCTATCATTTATTTTCACCCAGAATATTAAAAATCTCTTGGTTTTCAATTTTTCTTTGGTCCCCATATCTCTGGCACCTTCATGGTAAACTGATTCTCTTGTGAGTGGGCATTTTATACCTGTGCCAGTAGTTTTTGCCTCTTTCTATACAATTGCTAAAGCCTAAGACATGTTTCCTAGGGGTTCCCAAGATGCTGTTGATGCTTTGACAGCTAGAGGCTTCCTGAGGACCAACATTTCTGCTTATGCTCCTCAGACTCTGTCACTTTTCAACTTTTGGATGTTCTACACACTGAGCAGTTTTTGCTTTTGCTATATCTTTTTCCTAAGTAGTGGCAAATTCCTCTATTCCACTTCCTTCTCTCATTTTGCACTTTAAGGAAGTTCACCTCCTTCACTTCCTAACAGTTGAATCCACTTTTTAGTGCAGTTTTTTTTTTTTTTTCATCTTTTTTCATATCTGCCTATGGATGTTTGCTGGATGTGAATGACTTATTTTTGTTTTATTACATTTCCTTTGTTTTCTGGTCCTAACATGTGTTTTTCTAATATACTTCTTTATATTTTGTTTTATAGTAAGATTTAGAAAATTTTATATTAAGAGGTATGAAATTAATAATATGTTAAAGCATCCACACCCACCTTATTAAGTTGGATCATACCACCTAGTGAGTAGTCTCCTGTCACATAAGAAGTGAATAAAACATTCTGTAAATATTGTAAAAGAGAGACAAGTTCATTAACAAAAGCTCAAATCAAGCTGGTAACATAGTTCTCCTCCACGGGACAGCTGACAAATTCCAGTGGAGGGGATGAGCACATGGTTTTGTTTGTTTGTTTGTTTTTAAAGTTTATTTATCTATTTATTTATTTTGAGAAAGACCCAGCACGAGATGGGGGAGGGGTAGAGAGAGAGGTAGAGAGAGAGAATTCAAAGCAGTTTCCACACAGAACCTGACACGGAGCTCGAACCTGCGAAGCCCTGAGATCATGACCTGAGGCGAAACCAAGAGTGGGACACTTAACTGACTTGAGCCACCCAGGTGCCCCTAAGTGACATTGGCTTCAATACAGATTCTGTATAGAGCAGAGGTCCAGAAACTTACTGTTCATATTCAAAGAGCTACTTGAATCAATCAGAGATGGAGTAAGAACTTGTGATTTGAGTAGTGAGGCACCAAAGGACTGTGATAATTGTTATATCAGGTAAACGCATATTCTAGATACTTACAAAATCCAATGTTTTTGCAAGAAAGCATGCCAAAGGAAAACAAAACAAAATAAAACATCCTTATCTGGGGATTTAATCCTAAAATATATGAGTACGCTTTAGGACATGGTAGGAAGAAGGGATAATGGAATACTAAATCCCCATATATAATAAGGAAGTGCTATTATGATTACTCCTAATGAAGGCTAATATATGATTAAGTATACTTTTTGAAGTAAATATAATTACTAGTAAAATTTTTAAGCAGGATGTAAAGCTATGAGACAAAAATGTCAACCCACGAGGTCAAACTTGAAAAAAATTACATAAATAAAAAATATATAAGTTTAACTTTATATGATGGAATCATAGATTAATTTTTAAGCACATAGAAAAATTTCTAAACACAAATACTCTTTTTTCAGTTCATGAAATATCAATCATATAAATGCTATTTAAAAGATAAGATCTAAAACAAATGAGACAGAAAGTTTAACAAGTAACATTTTGGACAGATTTTGAAGAGAAAAGCAAATATTAAATTCATATAATGTGAGATTTCAGAAAGAAATAAAAGCACTAAATGGAAATAAGATATAAACTCATGAATCATAACTTACCTAGGAATATAGTATCAACAAAAGTAAAGAAAATAGAGTTTCATATACAGAAAGTTATTGTAAGACCCTGAGAATCTTTTCTACTGGATCAAGGAACTTTATTAAAATGACACAAACCTTGAATCAATAATACATTAGTTAAGAGGTTTAAGCTTTAGAAATAGACAACAAAATTGGGATGTCGGGGTGGCTCAGTCAGTTAAGCGTTTGACTTCAGCTGAGGTCATGATCTCATGGATCGTGAGTTCAAGCCCCATGTCAGGCTCTGTGCTGACAGCTCAGAGCCTGGAACCTGCTTCAAATTCTGTGATTCCCTCTCTCTCTGTCCCTCCCCTGCTCATGATCTCTTTCTCTCTCTCTCTCTCTCTCTGAAAAATAAATAAACTTTATAACATTAAAACAATAACAAATAAATAAAAAGAAATGGACAAAAAAATACAGTTAAATCCCAGCTTTCGGCTCAATATGTATAAATTTTAATAGAAGTAACTTGGTCAGGTTAGTCTGTCTGGAATACTCAGCAGCTTCATGAAAACAACATGGAAACTAATAAATATATTTCTGGGTTATGTGATATTAAGTGATAGATGCAAGAAAAGATGTTTAGCACAGTTTGATACATAGAAGGAGTGCAATATATTTTAATTATTACTATCATTGGTGCTCTTATTACTATACATTGCCAATGTACCCTACAGCCAATTTTATTTTGACAAATGGACCAAATGCTAAGCCTCTCCATAAAAGTCTCAACAAGTATAAGTGATCTATAATATAACAAAGAAATTAATATCAAAAGTTTACATAAAATAAATTCTAGAATTGAAAGTATTTCTCCTAAATGAAATCCTTTGACATAATGAAATAGCTATTGTTTACAAATGAAAAGTAGAGTAAAAAGGATAAGACAGATATTTTCACTCAAGGAACCAACAGCACACAGAAAGAAGAACTTAAATGTTATTCCCTTAAAGTCAGGAATTAGACAAAGATTCCCACCATCAACATCATAGAACATAAACAGTGTACATATTATTAAAACATATTTTATGGGATGATAAAACTTTCAATTTAAATAAATGAGGGGAAAACATAACCACTTTCTCTACAGCAGCCTCAATATTTTAATTACTTCTTAAATAATTGATATTCAATTACCTGTTAATGACCTTATAGAAATTATACCATCTGAAATCAAATCTCATGTAATTTTTAAAATATTGACAAAGTTGTCTTAAAGAAAATGTGAAAGAATAAAAAGTAATAATTACTAAGATTTTTTTAAAAAACACTAATGTGAGGCAAGATATCATACGTTTGCACTCATATGAGGATCTTGAGAAACTTAACAGAAGACCATGGGGGAAGGGAAAGGGAAAAAAATAGTTACAGAGAGGGAGGGAGGCAAATTATAAGAGACTCTTAAATACAGAGAACAAACTGAGGGTTGATGTGGGGGGGTGGGGGAGAGGGGAAAGTGGGTGATGGACATTGAGGAGGACACTGGATGGGATGAGCACTGGGTGTTGTATGGAAGCCAATGTGACAATAAATTATATTAAAAAAAACTGAGAGGCAACAAATAACTCTAAATTAACTAACAGAGCTATTCGTATTTAATAACTATACATGTGTATTCTACAGTAATTTAAAGTTGTGATATTTGTTAGGAACAAACAAACAGATGAAAGAAAGAAAATACAAAGCTCATAAAACCTTAGTGAAGGTACAGTTGACACTTTAATCTCATGGAGAAAGAAAGGTTTTTTCAATAACAATTTTTGGGAGAATTGATTACTAAAGGAAGAAACCAAAACAAGAAAAATTGAGATCCACCTCTCTTATCACACACACTGTGAATCCCAAATGTATTAAGGAGCTAAATGTAAAATAAAATGTCTTAAAATAAAACAAAAGAAAAACTTGGAAGATTTTTAGAAGTACTAATAGAAGTATTGATTTATGTTGTGTAATTTTGAGTGGTTTAAATGAGACGTAGAGAAATAGAGAATGATAGACTTAATCGTTAAGGATGTGACTTTAGAGCCATACTTTCTCATTTTAGGATGGGGAAGGAAGAATTTTCAGGAAAATTTCGCTAGATTAGTTTATATATAACATTTACAAATGATTTAAAATATTATAAAGTAATTATACCAACTTTAAAAGGCAAATGACAAACTGAAAAAGATGTATTCATTTTATCTAGCAAATTATTATTATCCTTCATAAACAAAAAGCTGTCAACAGTTGATACTCATCAGAGAACTACAACAGCCAGGTAATTCAGAGACTTTTATCTTTTTTAAAAAAATTTATTTATTTTGAGAGAGAGAGAATGAATGGGAGGGGTAGAGAGGGGAAGGGACAGAATCCCAAGCAGTCTCTATGCCATCGGCACAGATGTGAAGTGAATTTCCAACCCACGAACCTGAGATCATGACCTGAGATCAAGAGTTGGCTGCTTAATGGACGGAGCCACCCAGGTACCCTGAGACTTTTATCTTTTACCCTCTCCCTCTTCCTCCCCTTCCTGGGCCAAAGGCTCAGAATATGAGATTAGAGTTTTTAAACTAAACAGACCTTCAGTAAATATTTCAAACATGAATACTGTCCAAGGTACTATTAAAGGATGTGTTATCTTCTAGGAAAAAAGAATCAACATAATTCAGTTGGAATAACCACTCATTGAAAATCTAGCAATTCATGTTTGTGTCTGAACTGATTCAGAACATAGAATATGCCATTTTATATACATCAAAGAGGCTAGACAAACAATAAGCAACATTAAATGTTTGTCACAGCTATCTTTAGGTGCTAAGACCCATAAATACTGTTTAATATATTCGATTAAGTTTTTTGTATATTCCAACATTCCATGATATGTATGTGTGTGTGTGTGTATACACACAACACACACACACACACACACACACACACACACACATATATATATATTCATTTTAAAGGAAGTGAAAAAAATACTATAAAAAATGTGAGTGGGAGACTACCAAAGGTATAGTTCATGGGTAAGTTAAGAAGAAAAAAAAAAACTATATATATTTTCTTTTTGAAACCACTTAAAACTTCTTACTGCCAGGCAAGTCTTGACACAGGAAAACTTTGGGAGTTATCACTGCTAAACCACCCTCTGCCAATCACTCTAATCAGGCTGCATAAATAGCCCTCTGAGACCAGGGGCCAGACAAAGTAGAGATGTGGGGGCGTGAAGGGAGAATCCAGTAACAAAAGCCCCAAATGCATATGAGGTAACAAGACATGTTAGGGGAGTTGTGTGGGAGAGAAGAGAATTCTGCTGAACACCAAATGTTACAATTAGACCAGGGGACTCTGTATTTGTGCAAAATTCTTAGTCCCTGGGTATCATTAAAATAGAGACTCTGGCTTAGGTTTTAAGAATATAGATTTCAGGGGTGCCAGGATGGCTCAGTAGGTTGAGCATCTGACCTCAGCTCAGGTCATGATCTCACAGTCCGTGAGTTCGAGCCCTGCATCCGGCTCTGTGCTGACAGCTCGGAGCCTGCAGTCTGCTTCAGATTCTGGAGCCTGCAGTCTGCTTCAGATTCTGTGTCTCCCTCTCTCTGACCCTCCCCCGTTCATGCTCTGTCTCTGTCTCAAAAATAAATAAACACTAAAAAAAATTTTAAAAGAAGAGTATAGATTTCAAAACCAGGCAGAAATGCACAAGCAGCTTTGTGCATAAGAACTGTATATGTCAGCTCCCTGTTCCTTAGTCCTTTTCTGAGAAGTATTACAGAAGCAATGTCTTGGGTTGTCTTACTGTTGGGTGAATTCAGCGAGACAGCATATGAGAAGGGTTTTGAAGTGAAGCTACAGAATAATAGAATTAGTGGAATTAGTCAGAATTAGCTTCTGACTTCAGAAGCTTCCTGACTGGATTTTTATCCAGACCAGTCACTTGGGTAAGTTACTTAACCTTTCTGTGCTTCAGGTTTGTTTCCTCATCTGTCAGATAGCAGGGGTAATGGCACCACTACATGGTGTTATTGTGAAGATGGCAGAGTTCACAGATAGTAAGGTGTTTTTGTTTTTTTTTTTAATTTTTTTTTTCAACGTTTTTATTTATTTTTGGGACAGAGAGAGACAGAGCATGAACGGGGGAGGGGCAGAGAGAGAGGGAGACACAGAATCGGAAACAGGCTCCAGGCTCCGAGCCATCAGCCCAGAGCCTGATGCGGGGCTCGAACTCACAGACCGCGAGATCGTGACCTGGCTGAAGTCGGACGCTTAACCGACTGCGCCACCCAGGCGCCCGATAGTAAGGTTTATAGCAATTCCTGGCATAGAGTCAGCTTTCAATAAATGTCATTTTTTTTTTTTAATCGCTACATTATAGATGAGAAAACTGCGGCCCAGAGAAGTTAAGCAACTTTCTCACTGTCACCAACAAGTCAAGGGAAGAGTTTCCATTTAAGCTCAGGCTTTCTGGCTTCATAGTTTGTAGTCTTAACCATTGTACTGACTATATTCAACACATATTAGGTGTTATTTTTACTGTTACCAGTTAAGTCAGAGATGGTAAATGAGGATGATGTCAAAATATTTCCTAGCAGCTGAGAAGGAAAGGACAAAGGAAGATTAAGAAATGAGTACTCTCATTTCTTATACAATGGATATACAATCCATACATATTTATATATATACACCACATTTAACCCTCTACCTCCAAAATGTTTGTAATATAATTCCCATTTATAAATTGGGAAACTGAGCCTGAGGAAAGTCACACTTTAATTATATATGAAACTAACATTAGAATTTAAGTCTGTCTAACCTCAAAGCCTGGGTCTTTCTACTACATAACCTTGCTCCAGTGTCTTAATATTTGCTCTGATGATATTCAATAAACCCCTGGCATATTCACCATACTCATAATCTAGGTTAGTCCTTTATTTGGAATAGTGGACAGAATGCGTTTCTACCTCCTTCATTTTTGCCTGCCAGTCTCCATCTCTGAGGAAAGCCAAAATAGGTGGTCAGGCGATGACACAAAGTAAAATAATCAGAGCTTCGCTGAACTCTGCTCAAAAGAACCCTTTTCCAGAAAAACAGAAAATTGTCATGGATTCATGACAAAAATAGTACCATAGTTCCCATCTTCAAGGCCCTTTAATATTGCTAAGGTGCTCTGCTGGGCAGAAGCCTGCTGGGGCTCTCTTCTCTCTTCCCTTGGCTCTGCTTGGGTAGGTGTGGGTAACATTCTGATACTGAAAATGAAATAGACCCTGCCAAGACCTGGTGAGGTGACATTAAACTGCCTTTACAAGTCTTACTAGAGACCAGCCCTATCTTTAAACTATTTCAGTTTTGTGAGCCAATAAATTCCACGTAACTGCTGCTGATTCGGATTGGCTTTTCTGTTACTTAAACCCGTATAGAGAACCTGACAATAGTGTATGTCCTCAGGGAAACGCATACCTGGTCTAGCAACCCCTAAAATCCTAATGGGTCTTATGGAAAATGAATCTAGTATCATACAAATTAGAAAGGCAACATCTTCTCTCACAGAATAGGAAATACACCTAGTGATACTCATAAGGGGCGCCTGGGTGGCTCAGTCGGTTGAGCGTTGGACTTCGGCTCAGGTCATGATCTTAAGGTTGGTGAGTTTGAGCCCCACATGAGGCTCACTGCTGTCAGCACAGAGCCCACTTCAGATCCTCTGTCCTCTTCTCTCTGCCCCTTCCCTGTTCACACTCTCTTTCCCTCAAAAATAAATAAACATTAAAAAAAAAAGCCTTCTTGGGTTCAGCTGCAAATATTCTTTTTATAGTAGCATAATCATTAATAGTTGCAGGGTAGTCACCTCCCACATCAGGTATGGTGACACCAAAGCCGTGATAGGGAGTGATACTGCATCTTCCCTGCCTTAGAGAGTCTGCTGGAAATACTGATCTCTCCTAACGATTCCACTGTGAATTTATAGCATTATGTTGCTCTCATGCGCCTAGTAGTGTAATAACATTATACACTAGCCTCACATAGGGACGATAAGCTCCAAGCTTTGCCTGCATGGTAGCCAGTCTAACATCAGACAAAGCTGAGATAAGCTATACAAATTGCTAACCAGAGAAACAAATATTCCAAAGATTGCTGTGGTCTAGTTATAATCATTATGCTTTTGGATTCCAAAAAGTTCAATTTTCAACTAAATGCTAAATCAACAAAGTGTGAACTATAAAAAATCATATTTGAGCAGCAGCTACTTTATATATCAGGCATCACTAACACAGGCTTTACTATATTTGCAAAAAATTACCTATATATGTGTATGTGTGTGTGTGCTTACACACCCTGGGCTTTCTCACAAACAGTAATGTACCTATTTATTTTTAAAATAAGGAGGGCTGCCAAAAGAGAATAGACACCCTGAAACTGAGATCCTAAGCACTGTGAGGCCGTTCACAACTTCTTTTTTCAGTTCCCACAACAAAATATTGATTGTGGAGTCAGGGCTTCAGGAAATTTTAGTATATGGAGCCAAGAGGACTCTGAATCCCAACGGATATCAATAAAATACACATGCTCTTGTTTGCCCTAATATTGCTGAAAAACATTGCTGCATTCACGATCTGTTAGAAATGAAGTAATAGTAAAGTTCTGTGAAATGAAATCTTAGGCCTGAGTATGTATAGGTGGCCTATGATCACCAAATGGTCCGGTAACTCTCCCATTACATGCTTCCATTCTCCTTTTGATAGCCAGGGACATTGCCTGTTGTCATGGATGGATCTTGGAGCTAAGAAAATTGCTGTTTGCAACTCTGAAGACCATCAATTCTAATTGGCTATAGGTGGTGTATTTAACATTTGAATGCAAAAATTTCTCTATCTATAAAATGCATACAGTAAAATTTGGTATGAGGATTAGATGAAATGGAAATGAAACCACCTAATAGGCTTCCTGAACGCTAGGAAGATTATTCAGTTAGTGAGCCCACAGTTTAGTTGTGCAATGCTTAAGGCCTCTGGGGCCCCCAGCTGCCCACCAATAGCACAAGAAGGCTATTAATTTGAGACAAATGCCAGTGAGAACGACTTGTTTTAAAGATTGTGGGTGGGCTGATCAGAGGTTTGGCCAGCTAGACCTGAAAATATGAAAATATACTCCAGAAATACATGAATATCTTTTCTTTGTTTAATCAGAAAGTATTGCTTTCAGATCCATACCTAATTACCTTGATCTTTTTTATTCAACTTAAATTTTCTTTTTCAGAGCTAGGAGAATGCGAACTATTAAAAGAGACAAAGGGCTCCCATTTTTTATTCCAAAACACTGTAAAAGAAATCCTCGATCAGAAAATAGTGATACCAGAACAGACTCTATTAGCACGGAATTCTTCAGTTCCTCAACTGGGTAATGAAACCATCATGAGGTCCCGACCAAGTATAAATTCCTGTTGCAACCTCAGGTCATCCAGTAAAGTTCCAGCATCATTCGCTGCTATTTAATACAATGGATTTCTCTGAAGAATCATCATTCAAACAACAACAACAGCAACAAACCAAACCGCTATCTAAATAAGCCAGCTATTAGTAAGTTGTGTCCAGTCTTTGACATAATTCATAAGACTGTTTACAAAATCTAATCTCTGTTAATTATAACCAGATGCAAAAGAATAATAGCTAACTTTTCTTGAGTGCTTTCTTATGCCAGGAACTGCGGTCATCAGTTAACAACAAGCCTAGGTATTATTATCATCACAAATTAATATGATAAATATATAATAAATTATTATAATAAATAAATAGGTGACACAAGATAAGCACAAGGAGTTGATGCAACTTGCTTGTTTTTCTTCACTGTAAACATAGCCTGGATCGGGACCCAGGCATCCTAACTCCTGAGCTGAGTTGTCTGTTGATTGCATAATAGAGCAAAATGTAATTGTTACCTCATTTTTCCAAAATGCCCTTTTGCAATACTAGCAGACACATGTTCTTTATTATAGCTTAAAAATATGAAATCACATAACTCAGACTGTGCCCCCAAAATGTTTTCATGAAAGAAAGCTGTCAAAAGTATCGGCAGTATGTAGACAATCTACTTTTTGAATAGACTTAATGGAAAAATGAGCAAATTATAAAATTGATTAAAAGTGTTCATTGTGGTTTTGGTAAAGTCCTCTTTAATTTACTGTTTCTTGTGGAATGACCCAAATATCTCGATACAAAAAGTTCAGGACAAAAAAAAAAATCTAGGAACTAAAAAATTGAACTGTTAAGGAAACAAATTTCCTGTTCAGAATCTGTAGGTGACTCAAAGAGTGTCCAAAACTGTGTCCAAAAAGAATAATTTCTAATTTTGCCATTTATTTAATTTCCAAATTCTATGTAAATAATTTTACTAGTTGTTTTAAAGGTAATATATGAAATAATCACTTATTTTCATATTCAGAAAAATGTGTGTCTTTCTAGAGGAATAGGACTGGGCTATCCCTCATCTTTCTGTTATGCTTCAAATATTTTCTCTCCCTTTCCCCATCTCCACTCTAAATTAGCCTTTTGGGGGTTCCTGGGTGGCTCAGTCAGTCAGTATTCAACTTTGGCTCCGGTCATGATCTCGAGGTTTGTGGGTTCGAGCCCCGCATCAGGCTCTGTGCTGACAGCTCAGAGTCTGGAGCCTGCTTCGGATTCTGTGTCTCTCTCTCTCCCTCTGCCCCTCCCCTGCTTGCTCTCTCTCTTTCTCAAATAAATAAACATTAAAAATTTAAAAAAAAATTAGCCTTGGGGTGCCTGGGTGGCTCAGTCGGTTAAGCGACTGACTTCAGCTCAGGTCATGATCTCACGGTTTGTGAGTTCAAGCCCCGCGTTGGGCTCTGTGCTGACAGCTCAGAGCCTGGAGCCTGCTTCGGATTCTGTGTGTGTGTCTCTCTCTCTCTCTCTGCCTCCCTTGCTTGCTGTCTCTCTCTCAAAAATAAACAATAAAATTAAAAAAAAAATGGGACACTCTGCAACAGTTGTTGCCATAGTAATATACTCAAAAAAAAATTAGCCTTTTCTTTTATCCATCTTATCAGATCCCTGTTTGTCCTACAAAGGAACAGAAAAGCTAAACTGATAAATTAATTCCTGTTAATGAAAGGCAGTATATTTTTGGTCCTTCTTATATATATGATAATAACTTAATATTTATGAATTCTAAAGGAGGGGAATGACAAAACCAGTTCTAGAATAATAAGAGTCTGGTTAAACAAACAAAGTAAAACCAAGCACAAAGTTCTGGTTAGTTTAAAAAGCAAAAGAAGAGCTTTTTAGGTCATTCTTTCCTTCCTACTTTTGCCTTATTTTCAAATTTTCAAAGTAGAAGGAAAGAAGGAAAGGAGGAAAGAAGGAAGAAAGTTCCATAGAGGAAATAGGGGAGGGAAGAATTTTTTTCCAAAAATGTTTCTACCTTTTCACTTATGTTCCTCATTCTTGGCTTTTTTTTTTCTCCTCAGGCACCTGGGGTTCATTTGAGGGAGTGGCAACTCAATAACCCCCATGAGTCTAGTGCCACATGTTATCTATATAATTAGAGCCACGTCATAATTATTCTCAGGTGTATAAGCAGTGTTCCTGAACGCACTTGATTACTTGAGCCTGTCTCTGAGGGATAACGTGGGAATATGTTTTGTCTTACTGTTTATGAGACAGGCAATGGATGTATATTTATTGTTTTACACAATCAAATGCTATCTCATTATAACATAATTAGTCAATTAATAAACAAATATTACTCCAGAATGTGACACACACTTGCTGCCCAAGGCTAACTGGGTAGAATACATTTCCTGATGATGTAGCAACCATAATTTAAATTTTTGCCTGAAATGAAGTAATTTATTACAAATGAAATGCATGTCATACATATAAGTTTTGGCTTAAGCGAGGATTTCTACTTCTAAAAGAAAAACTGAAGACCACTATGATAAAGGTTTAAA
Organism: Panthera onca; assembly: GCF_046562875.1. Taxonomy (NCBI): domain Eukaryota; kingdom Metazoa; phylum Chordata; class Mammalia; order Carnivora; family Felidae; genus Panthera; species Panthera onca. The sequence continues at coordinate 20,720,533 of NC_138348.1, read as the reverse complement.
ATTACGAGGAGTATGAATGTTGCAAACGTACTTTATGAGCTAAACTCTGGAGTGCCGAACCTGAGTGAAGTTTTGGTGTAAGTGGGCAGAGTATTTGGAGTCCAGATGTACAGATGGATCTTAGTGTTGGGGTTGCTATATTTAGCACAGGGCTGCTAACTGATCAGAACCAGGCTTCATTGAGAATCACATTTCACAAGGAAAGAAATGGAATCAATACAGTAAACTTCAGATTCAAATAAAACTGCACCAAAAAATAAGCACAAGATATCTTCACAAATCATTTTTTTGCATATAGACAAATAAAATTCATGTGAGTCCATGGCCATATCATTAGAACAATGTTCATCTTTTTACAAACTTTAAAATTTTGACTCACTAGGTTTTTTTTTTTTTTTTTCTTCCTACTTAGATGAGAGAGTTGCTGTTCCACGGAACTGTTAGAGAATGGTTTGGGATATGAAAGCTGGAGTCTCACTTCCTGTGCTCAAATGCCTATGTGTTGTTTTTTCAATGTTGTAAACTTAACCTCTTTTTATTTCAGTTTTGTCATCTGTAAAAGGATTGCGAGACTAATACAATGTACCTCCTAAGTTTTTGTGAGAAATAAATGAGCCAATGTATAGAAAGTGCCTAAAAGAGAAGTAAATCCTGAATGTGGTTTCAGCTACAGTTAAATATATTTTGTCCACTCAACCAGGGTGAAAGGAAATAGCTGAATATGGAGTAAGGGGTCGGGAGCTGAAGGACAAGAGAATGGAGAGAAAAAAACATAAAAATCTTTTCTAAAGGCCAAATATCTCTTCCCTTAATCACTGCTTTGGCTTATTGATACCTCAGGGTCTTGAAGAAACACTCTCTAAGACAGCAAGATGAAAACCCCTGGCTAGAAGGAACAGACGGGTCATGTCAGGAGTGAAAAAGGGAGAGCAGCTGGGCGTTTTCACTGATGCGACAAGTTTGTTTGCAACATAAGGTTTTTGACTTTAGGCTCATATTTTAAACCTCATTTTATATATTTATTTAACAGACCAGCAGATTGTAGTGCAAATTCACCTTTTGTGCTTTCTTTCATAGAATGAGTTTCCTAAACCACACTAATGTCATACACTATAACTGCTTCCTCTCTTTCAAATGATTTCAAGATGAATGAGAAATTTTGTCACAGATGTTATCAACATAAATGAGAAAGAATAAAAAGATTTTTTTTGGTTTTCCTTTGAGGTTGATAAGAATAAAATAAATTAAAAATGATTTGCCTAAAGACCACATCAATAAACAGTATTTCCAGGCATCCTGAGTTTAAAGCCCTTTCTCACTGTGCGACCTTAATCAAATTATTTAATATTTCTAAAATTTGGTTTTCTAATCATAAAACAGAGATTATGAGTATGTGATTTTATAAGTTAAATGAGTACAGATAGAGGGAATTCATAGAACAGAGCATATAATCACTACCCATCAATGTTTGACAATCTGTCATCATCAGTGATTGATGTCTGATGGGATGCATTCTGTTAAAGTGTTTCCTACAAGAAATCGCATAAATAAAATCAATTTCCGGAGTATGACTAAGAAGAAACCAGTCCTAAGAAAGAAAATGGAGAGTAGTTGCATAGTTATCATCTGCTTTGTATAAAGCTATGTACATCTGAAAGATGACTGCCTTTTCCATTCCTGATATATACACCTATAAATATGGCTGCCTATTCCCCTCTCTACTCCAGAGCATCTACACCATGGTCATGATAACCACATTCTTTTACAAATAATGAAATTCATCAGCTGCTTCTCTTTGAAACAATGGTGCTCGCCCCTACGATGGTGAATGTGGTTGAATACTCTTGTGGGTAACATTCCATCAACTTGTCTGGTGTCCCAGACTCTTGTTTTCTTGCTACCAGCCAAATCCAAGTCCCCTGGATGCATTCACAACAACAGCAACAGACAGAATGGCCTGTGTGGCCATCTTTTTGGAAAACTATCAAGCTGTGCTAACAATAAAGGTACTCATTTTGAAAAACTCAGTATTTGCCATTATTTTTAAGGCTGGAAGTGACCTGAAAGATTGAAAGGACAAAAGAAAGAGAAGCTAACTTGCACTGACACCTATGTTCAGGAATCCTCTCTGGGCATTTCACATATTTGGTCTTATATCAATGATATAATGCTATAGCATTCCTTCCTCTGGAGTTGAGAAAAAAGATATCTCCTTTTTGTCATAATAAAAATAGAATTTATTTGGCATTATTTAACTTATAACTCCTGCAATTAGGAACCCCAGTTAGTTACGAGATATCTTGGTTCAGAAAAGCATGGGCTTTGCCCTTTTTCTGTTCAAGCCTTTCCTTTCAGCTGTCCTTATGAATGGGTATAAACTTGCTCTGTTTCCCCTTCTAAACTGTGAGTTCCTGAAAGCCAAAGACCAGGTTTGGCTGTTTGTTTTACTCCTTTTTTTCCCAGTTGGTAGCATGGGTGCTTAATTTTAACAGATTAACTAAATTATTATTTTTTAAACTTTTTAAAATCTTTATTATTTATTTTTTAGAGACAGAGAGAGACAGAGACAGAGCACAAGCAGGGGAGAGGCAGAGAGAGAGGGAACACAGAGTCTGAAGCAGGATCCAGGCTCTGAACTGTAAGCACAGAGCCTGATGAGGGACTTGAGCCCACAAACTGTGAGATCATGACCCGAGCTGAAGTTGGATGTTAACCAAGTGAGCCACCCAGGTGCCCCTAGATTAATGAAATTATTCATTAATCATTTAATTAATTGATTTAAAATGTTCTGAAATCTCTCCTGAACAGTTTCTGCTTAGATCATATGCTTAGATCTTTTATTAGCATTTCTTAAGGAATCAGATAATATGGCAATCATACACCTTATTTTTTTCACAGCAGTTCAGATTTTGAATGTTCTATATCATTGTTATATCAAATATTAGAAAATATGTCTCAGTTTCTGGCTTTAGAAATATAAGCATAGTGTGTAAACCTCATACAACTCATAGAGAAAACTGTAACATCAAAACTGTAACCTGCCACTCACCCCTAGTACTTTAAGCAACACGACGTGAAACGAGGACTATGTTCTTTGGAATATAAGGGACCTAGGTTCAAATCCTCATTCTATTCGTTACTTAAGGTTTTCTAATATTCTTGTTGCCTTTGAAAATCACTATTCAATCAAAATCTCACATGGAAATCAAATATTTATGATAGACATGGATAGAATTTTCTCCTCAAGCAAGGCAGAAGACCCAGATATCAGCCCATTTTGTTCTTCCTTTTTGTCCTGCCTAACCCACCACTTGGTGTCCCATTGGGCCCAGGAAAGAAAAGCTATGTGGAACAAAGTTTGAAAACCACTGATTTTGTCTTTCAGAGTCTGGCTTCCATCATCTCCAAACCGGGAATGATAATATATACCTGCAACAAATGTGTTTATCCTGAAAAGATTTCATAGCCACAGCACTGATTTGGTTTTTAGTCTTCAAATGACATCTTACTCTTAGAACCTTTCTCTAGCTAGGGAGAAGAGACTTGTGAACAGTTTAATTTTCCAACTCAACACATCCTGACTCCTAACATTTTCCCTAATCTCTGCTTGTAAATTGAATAGTACTTTCTTTAGCATTCGTCTCCCTCTTCCTAGAGCTTAACACACAGAGCTAGAAGGTGCAAAGGGAAAGGAGTTCAACTCCAGTTTTTGATGTAAAGAGGACCATGGGTGTAAGAGATGGGTGGAATTGATGGCGTCCATATTTGCAAACTGTCTACAACAGGTAGCTCCAAGATTACCACAGGTAGCAGTTTTAACCAATGGGTTCACGTGTACAGATGATGGATTGTCAGTTTCACTGCTTCCAATAGCAGTTTGAAATTCTTCCCCCCTTTGCTAATAGTGTTCCCCCCACTTCAGCTTCTTCTTGCCAACTAGTCTCAAAGCCAATGAAATATATTTTAAGTTTTTGTTACCCACCACATAACTTTTTGGTTACTAATTTCTGTATCAATTATTTATTGCTACGTGGAAAACCAGCCCAGAAACAAAAGATAAAACAACAGCTATTATATTCACTTACAGTTCCCTGGGTTAGCAGTATGGGTTGTGTTCATCCAGGTGGTTTTTTGGCTGGTTTATTTGGCTGGGTAATTTATGAAGCTGTACTTATTTGCTGACTTAATTTTAACAGGATAATCTACAATGACCACACCCACGAGCCTGACCTTCCTCATGTTGTTATCTAGGGCATCTCTGTTCTCTTAATTTCCAGCTGGCTAAATCAGGTTCATTGCTATCTTAGTCTTAGCATTCCCACTACAAACAAAAGAGGTTAAGCCCATTGGGGTTGGCAAACAACATTCAAACTTCTGTTTATGGAACGTTTGCTAATACCCCATTGGCCAACACGTCGCATGACTAAGCACAGATTCAAAGTTTGGAGAAATAAATTTTCTCTTGATGAGAAGGGTGCCAAAGCCCAATTGCAAAGTCATCTTTATACAAGGGTGAGAGGAATTATTGTAACCCTCTTTGAAATCAGGGTACCACAGATTTATTATAATCAATTGTGAGCTGCTTTCTAAAAATCTATTTTTGTCCTGATAATCAAGTAATGAAACTTAGAAAAGTCCTCTCAAAAAGAATAACAGTGGACTCAAAGTCATACCTGAAATTGTTCCTCACTCGAATTTAGATATATTTTCTTAGAGGAGAAAGCAATGTGGAATTGTATCTAGTGTCTTGAGAATTATTTGTTATCCTAGGTATCTTTGGCTGCAGGCCAAAATAGCCTTGGAAGGATATTGGCACCTCACAATTTCCTGAGAGACTGGAGAGCCAGCCTTTAAAACTTGTAGAAACAGAGGCAGCTAAAAAGACAATGAAGCAAAAAATACAACAGTGGTTTATTCGTAGGTATAGTCTGGTCTCCACTGGGACACAATGAAATCACAAACATTATGAGTATTTGTGCCTCTCTAATTCAGTTTTTATTTCCAGATAGCAGTCACTCAAAATAGCCTGCCTGAGATCACATACTGGTTCTCACCCAGGTGAGGGCTGGAACTGGATATGGTCTCTATGAACTAGATCCATAAGCAACTAACTACTTCTTCAAAAGGCATGCATGTCTCAAGGGGAGGAAGAAGTGGATGCTGGCAGCCAAAAAGTGGCAAAGGTCCGTTTACTCTGTCTGAAGGAGGTTGCCAGGCCTGGGATTGAAGCATCTTTATTAGTCAGTTGCAGAGAGGCAAGCAAAAGTTTGAGAATTGTGTCTTTAAATTATTGAGAAGCCTATGATAAATCGACTTCAGGGACCAGAGAATCTTCCTCATTTTCCTTCTACATCAACGTTGAAGACTTCAGGACTTGCATGGGGGATGTGACTACACTGATCAGAACACCCACAAACCTTTCCTTTAATGCAAGTCCTTTGGACCGCTTTCCCTCCTGGGGAGTGCCTGCCACTCAGGAAAGGGAAAGAGGTGAAACATCACAGCACCTGATGCATTAGCACATTGTCTCTTGGAGTCTAGCCCCCGCACGCCTGTGTTAACTGCCCTATCAGCAAACCCTGCAGGGCTGAGGTCATAACTCCACCTCCAGCTGTGGCTGTCTGTTGTGTGGTGGTTTGGAATGTGATGACTCAAAGCCACCATCCCAGGTAGCAGCTCGCTGTCTTTGGATTTCTCTCTTCTCCTCATGTTCCATTAACCTCTCCCAGCTGGCCTCCCTATGCACAATCAGCAGTTCAGCTAATCTCTCCCTGATCTCTCCCCTTCTTGCAGGAGGTTCATCATTAATACATCCTTGCTCTGCCCGCCCCTCCTCTCAATCTACCAGTGCTCTCTATTACTGCATGCTGTGCCAGAGGCAATTCATCCTGCTGTCTGCTCAGCACCAGCTTTGTGGGGTCTCAGCACTGTAGGACCCTAAGGCAATGTATGTCCAGGCCCATTAGATACTGGGTTGGAAACAGTGTTAGGATATCTACTTGTGTATGACCATAAGCTCTAGGAAAGCTGAGCCCTCACTCTCTCATTTGACCTGCTAGCAGGCTCTTATTCAAGTTCCAGTATTTGTAAGTTGCTGCTTCCTGCCATGGCTACAACTTAAATTAATTACAATAATAAAACCATAGTAACAATGGCTAATACAACAATAAAAATGATATCATTATAATAACAATAGTCAGTTTCATGTACAGACTGTTCACTGTGTTGAATCTGTGCCAAATGCCCTCTCAGATTAAGTTCCAGCAATATCTCTGTGAGTTAGGTAATGTTGGTGAGGATACCTCAGGTCACAGAAAGTTTAATAAAGCTGCCCAAGGCCATCCAACTGGCAAGAGAAAAGCTTATACTTGTTCCTGACTTCCATATTTTCTTTAACGTCTGGGCTTTTAACCATTATGTCTACTAATAAAATAGCCACCAGCTATGTTGCCTGTGGTTTTACCTATGTCAGCATTTCAAAACTAAATGTAGTCTAGTATTCATATTATTAGAAAGGTTGATATCATGGAAGAAAGAAATGAAAAAAAAAAATGAAACAGTAAATTAGGAAAAAAAAGAAAGAAAAAGAGCAAAAGGGAGAAATGGAGAAAAAAGAAGGGAAGGAGGAAAGAGAGACAACAAAGATAGAAGGAAAGAAGATAAGAAAGAAAAAGGAAGAAGAGAGGAAAAGAAGGCTGGAGGGGAGGAAAGATGCAAGATGGGCAGAAAGGAGGGAAGGGAGAAGTAAAACCTAACACTGTAAGGAGAACAAGAAAATAAGGAGGAAGACACAAGGGGGCAAGCAAGAAAAGAAAGAAGGAAGGATTCTAGTTTAAAAAAAGGGTTGGGGGGAGGGGAAGAGTAGTGATTTTGAATAGAAAAAGCATGGCCTTAGAGATGTTGATGGCAGGGAGACAAAGAGGATGTCGAAAAACCACTTTTCTAAATAAACTAAAATTACTGTCCTGCTTCTCTTCGACAACGCAGAAATATATTCCCTCATGTCTGGTTATGATGCCCGAATGAGCACCGAAGGGCACATGCTGGACGGTAGTGAGAAAGTCTTATCTCTCAAAGGACTGAGTTGCTGGCTGCCCACAGTACAGCAGGCTTCCCCAGAGCTGTGTGTGCCTGGGGCTCTCCGGTTGTTCCCCAAGAGCTGTGAGTGTGAGAAGCACTGGATGGGCTGCAAAGCAGCAGCAGCTTAAGTAAGCAGTTACCAACTGGACCATCACGGTGCATGTCAGGTGCATGCCTGTCAGGATGGGTATGAGGTGTGTTCACGGGATGGGGACAACATAGAAGTCAGCAACAAATCCACTGAAGCAAGACAGATGCTTGTCATTGGCAGAACTTTGTACGGTTGAATACGTTCCTATTCATAAAGGAAAAGCCTTCTTCTGTCACAAGATAATTGTTTAGAGCCCAGCCACTATTCATTTTGTTCTCCACCTTCTCCATTTTAAGTAATTATTTTTTTTTTCTTTCTCCTAGATCAAAAGAATTAACCCAACCTCAAAGACCGTAAAAGGAATCAAGAATCTATAGTTTAGAGTTAGGTCTGCCACAAGCTAATGGTGTGCACTTATGAACTACTTCATTCCCTCATGCCTTGCACCAGATTAATTCAGATAAATACATCAGTACTCAAAGTAGGTTTTGCAGAGTAAATTCAGGGGCCTCCCAGCACTGGTGAGATAGGGAAAGAACCAGACCCTCTGACCTGCTTCATCTAAAGTAGTCCTGACGATTTATGTTCCCATGTGGAAGTCTGAATAAGCTTCCATTCAAAGAAAGGTTTCCAGGGGAGCCTGGGTGGCTCAGTCAGTTAAGCATCCGACTCTTGGTTTTGGCTCAGGTCATGATCTCATGGTTCATGAGTTTGAGCCCTGCATCAGGCTCTGTGCTGACAGTGCAGAGCCTGCTTGGGATTCTCTCTCTCCCCCTCTCTCTGCTCCTCTCTCTCTCTCCAACTCTCTCAAAATACATAATTAAAAAAATAATTTAATATTTAATTAAAATAATTTAAAAAAGAGAGGTTTCTGTAAATACATTACTAATGTTATTAATAAGTATTAATTAAAAAGTGAGAATATATTCATAATCTTTAGATTCATTTGCAAGTCTAAAACAAATTCTAATTCTATAAACAAGCAAATGAACTAAGATAAATATCCTCCAATAAGAATCTGAAGTAAAAAAAAAAAAAAAGGTATTTTCTTTCAATGGAAATGGACAGAATTACTTTAAAGTAAAATGTAAGAATATATTAAATTATAGAGACGTTATAGCCATGCCTGACAAATATGTTTCTGTTTCTTGCAAGCCTTTGTTAACTTCCCTGCCAACTGAAAAGAAGGACACTGAGCGTGAGAAGCACTGCAAAGGTGTGCCTTTAGAAAGGTAGCTTAGGGGATGTGCTGCCGTCCCATCTCTGTGCTCTTATCAAAATGTCAGAGGGGCTCACACGCAGAGATGATTTCTCTCCCCTTCCATGTGCATTAGCCCTCAGTCTGTGGATTAGATAGCTATCATGGAGACTGAAAGAAAGGGGAAAATACATTAAAATATTTCTTGCCTTAAGTTCCCTTTGTGGTTTGTCCAGGACAGAAGGGAAGTCAAAACTGCTTCTCTCCAGGGTTGGCAATTTCCAAGAGATCAAGCAGTGCACAACGTAGCAGTGGGGTCAAGGAGGGAGTGGCTTTTTCAGGCCCCTCAAGCCCCAGCAGTTTTCTTGATCAGTCTGTGAAAGAAGCAGGAAGAGGTGAAAGGTATTGAGGAGATGAAATGCCAGGGTATGTGGGAGTTCCTTGCTAACTTGGTAGTCCAGTTTGGTTTAAGAAAGGGTCCCTGGGTAGGTGTAGCAATTATGTGAAAATGGGAGTATTTCTAGATATTTCTAAACTCCATCAAACACTTCCTCATTTCTATGACTCCAAGGGACAGAGGACTGTGTTTTGTTTGTTCTGGGGTTCACAGGCACAGCCCCATCTACCAGCCTTCAATTCACACCTCCAGATGAGACATTGTTCTGGGTCCCCCAGGGTCCTTCAGATCTCCTGAGGTAGATGGAAATCTTTATGCCCAAAGAGAGAAAGCTGCCTATTTGCAAGTAGACTGTTGTTATCAAAAGGATTCCAAGAAATGTTAACTTTTTAAAACTAAGCATATTAATTCTCTCCTATATAAAGAAAATGAGAAAAACATATAGTAAAAAACAACAATGATCCACTAAACATGTTTTGAATCCTGGCTCTATCTCTTACTAGCTGGGTGATCATGGCCAAATCACTTCATCTAATTCTGTTTCTTTATCTGCAAAATATTTCCAACAACACTAACATCGTGGGACTGTACACTTGTAAAGAGTTTAACAAATTACCTAGAACACGACTTATTTAATTTTCTTATTAACAGAATTCAAAGCACTCCATAGTGCAATAGTGTGGCATTAAATTTTGGAACCTAATGATTTCACTCATATGTGGAATTTCAGAAACAAAACAGATGAAAATATAGAAGGGAGAAAAAAGAGAGAGAGAGAGAGAGAGAGAGAGAAACAAACCATGAGAGACTCTTAAAGATACAGAACAAACAGGGTTGATAGGGTTGGGGTGGGTTAGATAGGTGAGGGATATTAAGTAGGGCAGTTGTTTCTGTTTTTGTTTTTGTTTTGTTTGTTTCAGGACTAGATTTCAGTGATTCATCACTTTCATACAACACCCAGTGCTCATCATTACAAGAGGAGGGCCCTTGTGATGAGCACTGGGTGTTCTACCTAAGGGATGAATCGCTGAATTCTACTCCTGAAACCAATGCTGCATTTTATGTTAAGTGCCTAGAATTTATTTATTTATGTTTCTAAAATTTTTTAGATATTTTATTTATTTTTGAGAGAGAGAAAGAGAGAGAGCATAAGTAGGAGAGGGGCAGAGAGAGGAGACAGAGAATCTGAAGCAGACTCCAGGCTCTGAGCTGTCAGCACAAAGCCCGATGTGGGCTCAAACCCGTGAACCAGGAGATCATGACCTGAGCCAAAGTTGGACGCGTAACTGACTGAGCCACCAAGGGGCCACTTAACTGACTAGAATTTAAATAAAAATTTGAAAAGAAGAAAGAAAAAAGCTAAAAAAAAAATAAAAATTATATAAACTATGGAATCTAATGAAAAGATACAAATACAAATATTTTCTGTGTGTCTCAGGTACAGATTATTTATTTTATTTTGTTTTTGGTAATAATGTATGTAAGGTATTATCCAACCTTCATTTTACTATAATCATAGTTTCCACCTATTGCCATCATGTAATTATAAACATCATAAAAATTTTGAATGACAACTTAAACTTTTTAAATAGTAAGGAGCCACTGAAGGTGTTTGAGCATAGATGCATTAATTTCCTGAACAGATATTTATCATGTGCTTGCCATGTGGCAGGCACTGTTCTAGAAACAGGTAATGAAGGGGTGCAATAAACAAAACTTCTGAGGTTTACATTTTCGTGGTGATAAAATGAGGAGAGACATTCTAAAAGTAGTGATAGTTTGGGAAAAGAGTTCAGGGATTTCCCAGAGAATAAAGAGAAAGCTGAAGATAGGGGTTGCTTAGAAGACCGTTCCATTGCTCCAGGAAAGAGACAATAATTTGCAATACTAGACGAAGGGCAAAGGAAGAATCAGTGAGGGAATGCACAGAGGATGAGATAGATGGATGGAAAGGGGACACACTGATTTGGAATGAAAGTAAACAGTTCTATTTCAAAGTGTTGACAAGGTATCTTGTTACATGTGTCCCTTGAGCAGCCATTAATGCAAGACTGTGTAGCTCAGGAGAGACTTCACTGTTTCAGTTTAATTTGCCACAGAATGGTCCTGAAGTTGACAAAGTTGTAAAAGGGCAGCGTAAAAATGAGAAAAGAGAAAAGGAATTAAATAAATTATTTTATATAGTTCATCGCCCTCAAACAATGAAGAAGGTAGATGAGGTTACCCAGCAGGAGTCTGGGGAAAATCAACACGATGGATACTTCCACACTGGAAACTGCTTAAAATTCCTAATATGCCTTTTCTGTTGTTTTATTGGGAAGAGAATACCCCTGGCAATCCATGACAAGAATTAGAATTCCTCTGGATGTGCCATGGAGAAAACAGAGCTATTTATTCAGCCAAAGTAGTTCAATAAGCTTATTGCTTGGAAAATGATTATTTCTTCTCTGTAGAAATAATTTTCCCTTCTTGAGAGAAAGCCAAAGAACTGACTCAGTTTCTCTCAGGAAATATTAAGTGAGGCTTGGGCTTACCAAATACGAGTCTATTCCTCACCTTGAGAAAGGGCTGCATGTTGAATTGAGTAGTGAACCTGCTAATAAACATTATTCATGTATTCCATTTTAAATCGAGTCACCAAATATGCTGTTAGGCTTTTGTAATGGAGAAATATAAAAGGAATAACAAAGTCCATACATTATTAAAACAGCAAATATAACACAATACTAAAGAGAAACTAGATATTTATCACAAACAAGATACAAAATGTCAAATGTAAGAGTATAGTTCAAAAGAAACTTAGGATATAATTGCTGGATACAGGTATGTATATACACACACACACACACACACACACACAACCAATTAAGAAAAACATTAATATTGCCAAATAAACTATCCAGTCTTTTTGAAGAGGTAGAGGTCACATTATGCTTTAATGATGAGGGAAAACTTTATAGAAGTATTATTTTAGCTGTATTTTGAAAGGTGGGTATAATTTGTATAAGCTTATATAGAAGAAAACAAAACCAAAATCAAAGTTTCCTCGCCTATTGGCTTTGCTTAGATAAAAGTGTAGAAGCCAAAAATGTGAGGTAGGTTTAGGAGACTGGGAAACGAATTTGACTTCTGATATTTGGTAAAGACATAAACATCTTGAATGTCTGGCTAAGGGTTATAAATTCTATCATGCATGTATCCCAGAGCTAATGAATGAGAAAGTATGAGTTTGAGGAGTTTGAAGAGAAGGAGAAGCAGACTTTGGGGAAGAATCATAAAGCAAGAGTGCAGACACAAGTTGGATAAGGAAATGAATGGAGTTAGAAAAAGCATATATAAAGCTCATTTCTGAAGGCCTGGCTTGAGACAGGACACTAAACAGTATTCTGATATTTCAGATTTCGATATTCTGATATTTCAGATTTCAACTTGTGGCTATTTATACCAGGTGTAGAACCTTATATAAATTGATGTTAGCTGTGTTATACAAAATATATTGCTCTTTTTCCTCATCCAACTCCTGAAGAACATGCAGTGATCTCTCCCTATAGCTTAAGTCTGCACAAGAACTCTGAAGATTTTAAACTACCGCTAACAAGTGCCCTAGGTGTCTATATTTCTAGTTGAATAAATTATGTAACCTCTCCATGTCTCAGTTTCCCACACTGTAAAGTTTATTTAATAATAGTTCAGTTACTATAGGTAAAGCTTAAACAGTTAATACATGTAAAGGAAACAGAATAGTGCCAGGTACGTAATAAATGCTATCTATGTTTTAGCTATTACCGATAAATGAATACATGCATGAGACCCAAGACCACCTTTAAGTCCAAACCATATATGATACAAGTGCCATGCCCCAGTCAGCATGACTCAGAAAATGATTAGAGTGACTATCACTTGGTGCCCCCAAAAGGGTTTTTATTCAATGGATTATATCTTTCCTCTCATATTTTACCTACTCTAAGAGAACAGGGTAAAGACAATATTTGATTCTCTTTCATCCGTGAGGACACAATCTTAAACTTTTCCTTCTATAGTTTTTCAAAAGCAAAAATAATTTAAACAGGATACCCATTCATTTATCCAAAATGCATTGGCTATAATGGAAACATATATATTAATATAGAAGTGACTCCAACTTAAGCTTCTGATGCTTCTATATTAGAGTTTATCTCATACTGCATTCTTTCTCTTTGCCAAAAATGTACAGCCATCAAGGCCAAGCTAACTAATCCCTAGCTCATAGCTGTAAGCCCTTAGATAGTGGTGCTAGCTCAGGCTCAGCAGGTAGGAAAGATAAGCTCCTATCCCAGGTGTGTATTTATTTCAATAAAGATAAATCACTGCCCCCTAAATAGTGTGGATAGAGTGACTCAATATATGATGCATATCAGGAGTTCAGTGATCATTTCTGTGTTTGGCAGGTGGGACATTCAGTGGCAGAGGTGGCTTCATTACGTGTGAACACCGGGACCCCATGCTGTTGGGTCTGTGGATGGTTTCCTTTCCCGGCTTTATGTTTACTTCATTAATATGCACATTGTACCAGCAGTGGGATGGACAATGGCAGACACTGACTGTAGTCATCTTGTTGAATCACTCTGATTCCCTAACTTCTTAGTCATTTAAAGCTTCCTCTATGGTGGATGCTCTCTACTAGAGGTTAATATATGAAATAAAGATCTTCACATTTGATACTCACTTCTATAGTCTATTCACATGTTTTTTCCCAGACTTTCTTGTTCCTGTCATTACTCCTTTCAGACCAACCAGCCAACGCATTTGCCACTGGTCATGAGTTCATATTTATTCTTACGATTGGACACTTCTTTTTCTATACAAAGGAGATAAGAAGGTATACTGCAGGAAGTTCCACCCATTGGGAGGATTTCCCATCTCTGCTGTCTTTATGGACCATTCCTAAATGAAACTAATGGAGCCACCATCCATTTTAGGCTCATATAATACATCAGTACTATCCATATGTGGATGAAGATCAACATTTTTCTTCCTCCTCTCATGTGGTCAAAAGAGAACCCCATGTGGCCATGGGTTTGAGCTGAGGGAACAGCAACAGTGCAACAATGAGGATGTCTTGGGGATCTGGGCCAACTGTCTGTGCAACTTACCTGTGTCTCTGAGTTCCTTGTATATTTTACATATTAACTCCCTATTGAATATATGGTTTACAAATATTTTCTCCCATTCTGTAGGTTTCCTTTTCATTTTGTTGATGGCTTCTTTTGCTATGCAGAAGATTTTTATTTTGATGTGGTCTCACTTGTTTATTTTTGCCTTTGTTGCTTTTGTTTTTGGTGTCAAATCCAAAATAATTATCGTCAAGACCAATGTCAAGGAGCTTACTCTTTATGTTTTCTTCTAGGATTTTTGTGGTTTCAGGTCTTATGTGTAAGTCCATAATGAATCTTGAGTTGATTTTTGTGTGGGTGTAAGATAGGGGTCCAGTTTCATTCTATCCCAAGTGAATATCCAGTCATCCCAACATCTTTTACTAAAGACACCATCCTTTCTGCATTTCTCATTCTTGGCGACTTTGTAGAAATAAATCGACCACAAGCATGGGTGTATTTCTGGGCTATTATGTTCCATTTGACCCAGGAGTCCTATTTTTTTTTTTTTATCAATTCCATAATGTTTTGGTTATTGTAGCCTTGTAAAATAGTCTGAAATCAAGAAGAGAGATCCTTTAGTTTTACTCTTCTTTCTCTAGATTGCTTTGGTTATTTGAGGTCTTTTGTGGTTCCTTGCTAATAGTTTTTCTCATTTCTGTGATAAATATCACTGGACTGTTATGGAAACTGCATTTAGTCTGTAAATCGCTGTGGGTAATATGACGTTCTGACAATATTACTTCTTCTAATCTATGAATATGAAATACCTTTCTATTTATTTGTGTTTTCTTCAATTTCTTTTTTTCAGTGGTACAGATCTTTCACCTCCTTGGTTAGATTTATGCCTATGTATTTTATTCTTTTTGATGCTATCGTAAATGGGATTGTTTTCTTAATTTATCTTCCCAATAGTTCATTACTAGTGTACAGACACTTGCTCAAAGTTCCACAGATAGAACGTTATAGCACTGGGATTTAAAAGCAAATTTTCGATATTAAAAATATGAGACAAGGGAAGATGGCCCGTAGGAGGATGCTGGGCTCACCGCGCATCCTGCTGATCACTTAGATTCCACCTACACCTGCCTAAATAACCCAGAAAACTGCCAGAAGAGTAGCAGAATGGATTCTCTGAAGCCAAGCGCAGACGAGAGGCCCACGGAAGAGGGTAGGAAGGGCGGAGAGGCGGTGCGTGCTACATGGACTGGTGAGAGGGAGCTGGGGCAGAGGGGCAGCCCGCCAGCCAAGCAGAGACCCCGAATCTGGCTTGCAAAAGCGGAGGGGCCGGACAGAGTGTGTTCTGATGGCAAGTGGGACTTAACATCTGGAAGGTTATAAGTTAACAGCTCTGCTCAGAGAGCAGGAGGGCTGGAGGACAATGGGAGGGAGAGCTGTTGAACCCCGGAGGACAGAGCTCAGCTTGGCAGGGAACAAAGATGCTCGCCAGCACCATCTCCCTCGCCCATACCCCAGCCAAAATCCCAAAGGGAACCAGTTCCTGCCAGGGAACTTGCTTGCACCTTGCAAACACCCAACACTGTGCTTCTGTGGATCCATCCCTCTGGCGGGTCTGACTCCCTCCTGGTGCCCCAGGTCCCTTCCCGAAGTGGATCTCCAAAGGAAAAGTGAGCTGAGCCGACCCCTCCCACCCCTGTGCACCTTGCTGATCTACCCCAGCTAATAAACCAGATCCCCAGCACCACAAGCCTGGCAGTGTGCAAGTAGCCCAGACAGGCCACGCCACCCCACAGTGAATCCCGCCCCTAGGAGAGGGAAAGAGAAGGCACATACCAGTCGACTGTGGCCCCAGTGGTGGGCTGGGGTCAGACATCAGGTCTGACTGTGGCCCCTCCCACCAACGCAAGTTATTCAAGACAGCACAGGGGAAGTACAGCCCAGGGTGCAGTTCTGCACTACTCCAGGGACTATCCAAAATGACGAAACCGAAGAATTCCCCTCAAAAGAATCTCCAGGAAATAACAACTGCTAACGAAGTGATAAAAAATGATTTAAACAATATAACAGAAAGTGAATTTAGAATAATGGTCATAAAATTAATCACTGGGCTTGAAAACAGTATAGAGGACAGCAGAGAATCTATTGCTACAGAGATCAAGGGACTAAGGAATAGTCAGGAGGAGCTAAAAAATGCTATAAACGAGCTTCAAAATAAAATGGAAACGACCATGGCTTGGATTGAAGAGGCAGAGGAGAGAAGATGAACTAGAAGCTAAAATTATGGAAAAAGAGGAAGCTGAGAAAAAGAGAGATAAAAAAATCCAGGAGTATGAGGGGAAAATTAGAGAACTAACTGATGCACTAAAGAGAAATACACATAATTGGTACTCCAGAGGAGGAAGAGAGAGGGAAAGCTGCTGAAGGTGTACTTGAAGAAATAATAGCTGAGAACTTCCCGGATCTGGGGAAGGAAAAAGGCATTGAAATCCAAGAGGCACAGAAAACTCCCTTCAGACATAACTTGAATCGATCTTCTGAATGACATATCATAGTGAAACTGGCAAAATACAAGGATAAAGAGAAAATTCTGAAAGCACCTAGGGATAAACGTGCTCTAACATATAAAGGGAGACCTATAAGACTCCTGACCGATCTCTCTACTGAAACTTGGCAGGCCAGAAAGGAATGGCAGGAAATCTTCAATGTGATGAACAGAAAAAAACATGCAGCCGAGATTCCGTTATCCAGCAAGTCTGTTATTTAGAATAGAAGGAGAGATAAAGGTCTTCCCAAACAAACAAAAACTGAAGGAATTCGTCACCACTAAACCAGCCCTACAAGAGATCCTAAGAGGGATCCTGTGAGACAAAGTACCAGAGACATCGCTACAAGCATGAAACCTAAGGACATCACAATGACTCTAAACCCATATCTTTCTATAATAACACTGAATGTAAATAGACTAAATGCACCAACCAAAAGACATAGAGTATCAGAATGGATAAAAAAACAAGACCCATCTATTTGCTGTCTACAAGAGACTCATTTTAGACCGGAGGACACCTTCAGATGGAAAGTGAGGGGATGGAGAACTATCTATCATGCTGCTGGAAGTCAAAAGAAAGCTGAAGTAGCCATACTTATATCAGAAAAAGTAGACTTTAAATTAAAGGCTGTAACAAGAGATAAAGAAGGTCATTATATTATAATTACAGAGTCTATCCATCGGGAAGAGCTAACAATTATAAATGTCTATGCGCCAAATACGGGAGCCCCCAAATACATAAAACAATTACTCACAAACATAAGCAACCTTATTGATAAGAATGTGGTTACGGCAGGGGACTTTAACACTCCACCTACAGAAATGGATAGATCATCTAGACACACGGTCAATAAAGAAACAAGGGCCCTGAATGATACATTGGATCAGATGGACTTGACAGATATATTTAGACTCTGCATCCCAAAGCAACAGAATATGCTTTCTTCTTGAGTGCACATGGAACATTCACCAAGATAGATCACATACTGGGTCACAAAACAGCCCTTCATAAGGATACAAGAATTGAGATCATACCATGCATACTTTCAGACCACAATGCTATGAACCTTGAAATCAACCACAGGAAAAAGTCTGGAAAACCTCCAAAAGCATGGAGGTTAAAGAACATCCTACTAAAGAATGAGTGGGTCAACCAGGCAATTAGAGAAGAAATTAAAAAATATATGGAAACAAATGAAAATGAAAATACAACAATCCAAACGCTTTGGGACGCAGCGAAGGCAGTCCTGAGAGGAAAATACATTGCAATCCAGGCCTATCTCAAGAAACAAGAAAAATCCCAAAATGCAAAATCTAACAGCACACCTAAAGGAAATAGAAACAGAACAGCAAAAACACCCTAAACCCAGCAGAAGAAGAGAAATAATAAAGATCAGAGAAGAAATAAACAATATAGAATCTAAAAAAACTGTAGAGCAGATCAACGAAACCAAGAGTTGGTTTTTTGAAAAAATAAACAAATTGATAAACCTCTAGCCAGGCTTCTCAAAAAGAAAAGGGAGATGACCCAAATAGATAAAATCATGAATGAAAATGGAATTATTACAACCAATCCCTCAGAGATACAAGCAATTATCAGGGAATACTATGAAAAATTATATGCCAACAAACTGGACAACCTGGAAGAAATGGACAAATTCCTAAACACCCACACACTTCCAAAACTCAATCAGGAGGAAATAGAAAGCTGGAACAGACCCATAACCAGCAAAGAAATTGAATCAGTTATCAAAAACCTCCCAACAAATAAGAGTCCAGGACCAGATGGCTTCCCAGGGGAGTTCTACCAGATGTTTAAAGCAGAGATAATACCTATCTTTCTCAAGCTATTCCAAGAAATAGAAAGGGAAGGAAAACTTCCAGACTCATTCTATGAAGCCAGTATTACTTTGATTCCTAAACCAGACAGAGGCCCAGGAAAAAAAGGGAACTACAGGCCAATATCCCTGATGAATATGGATGCAAAAATTCTCAATAAGATACTAGCAAGTCGAATTCAACAGCATATAAAAAGAATTACTCACCATTATCAAGTGGGATTCATTCCTGGGATGCAGGGCTGGTTCAACATTCGCAAATCAATCGATGTGATACATCACATTAATAAAAGAAAAGATAAGAACCATATGATCCTGTCAATCGATGCAGAAAAGGCATTTGACAAAATTCAGCATCCTTTCTTAATAAAAACCCTCGAGAAAGTCGGGATAGGAGGAACATACTTAAACATCATAAAAGCCATTTATGAAAAGCCCACAGCTAACATCATCCTCAATGGGGAAAAACTGAGAGCTTTCCCCCTGAGATCAGGAACACAACAGGGATGTCCACTCTCACCGCTGTTGTTTAACATAGTGTTGGAAGTTCTAGCATCAGCAATCAGACAACAAAAGGAAATCAAAGGGATCAAAATTGGCAAAGATGAAGTCAAGCTTTCACTTTTTGCAAATGACATGATATTATACATGGAAAATACGATAGACTCCACCAAAAGTCTGCTAGAACTGATACATGAATTCAGCAAAGTTGCAGGATACAAAATCAATGTACAGAATTCCGTTGCATTCTTATACACTAACAATGAAGCAACAGAAAGACAAATAAAAAAATTGATCCCATTCACAATTGCACCAAGAAGCATAAAATACCTAGGAATAAATCTAACCAAAGATGTAAAAGATCTGTATGCTGAAAACTATAGAAAGCTTATGAAGGAAATTGAAGAAGATATAAAGAAATGGAAAAACATTCCGTGCTCATGGATTTGAGGAATGAATATTGTCAAAATGTCAATACTACCCAAAGCAGTCTACACATTCAATGCAATCCCCATCAAAATTGCACCAGCATTCTTTTCAAGCTAGAAGAAGCAATCCTAGAATTCATATGCAACCACAAAGGGCCCCGAATAGCCAAAGTAATTTTGAAGAAGACCAAAGCAGGAGGCATCACAATCCAGATTTTGCTTCTACTACAAAGCTGTAATCATCAAGACAGCATGGTATTGGCACAAAAACAGACACATAGACCAATGGAATAGAATAGAAACCCCAGAACTAGACTCACAAACGTTTGGCCAACTAATCTTTGACAAAGCAGGAAAGAACATGCAATTGAAAGACAGTCTCTTTAACAAATGGTGCTGGGAGAACTGGACAGCAACATACAGAAGGTTGAAACTAGACCACTGTCTCACACCATTCACAAAAATAAACCCAAAATGTATAAAGGACCTGAATGTGAGACAGGAAACCATCAAAACCCTAGAGGAGAAAGCAGGAAAAGACCTCTCTGACCTCAGCCACGGCAATTTCTTACTTGACACATCCCCAAAGGCAAGGGAATTAAAAGCAAAAATGAACTATTGGGATCTCATGAAGATAAAAAGCTTCTGCACAGCAAAGGAAACAACCAACAAAACTAAAAGGCAACCAACGGAATGGGAAAAGATATTTGCAAATGACATATCGGACAAAGGGCTAGTATCCAAAATCTATAAAGAGCACACCAAACTCCACACCTGAAAAACAAATAACCCAGTGAAGAAATGGGCAGAAAACATGAATAGACACTTCTTGAAAGAAGACATCCGGATGGACAACAGGCACATGAAAAGATGCTCAACGTCACTCCTCATCAGGGAAATACAAATCAAAACCACACTCAGATATCAACTCATGCCAGAGTGGCCAAAATGAACAAATCAGGAGACTATAGATGCTGGAGAGGATGTGGAGAAATGGGAACCCTCTTGCACTGTTGGTGGGAATGCAAATTGGTGCAGCCACTCTGGAAAACAGTGTGGAGGTTCCTCAAAAAATTAAAAATAGACCTACCCTATGACCCAGCAGTAGCACTGCTAGGAATTTACCCAAGGGATACAGGAGTGCTGATGCATAGGGGCACTTGTACCCCAATGTTTATAGCAGCACTTTCAACAATAGCCAAATTATGGAAAGAGCCTAAAATCCATCAACTGATGAATGGATAAAGAAATTGTGGTTTATATACACAATGGAGAACTACGTGGCAATGAGAAAGAATGAAATAAGGCCCTCTGTAGCAACGTGGATGGAACTGGAGAGTGTGATGCTAAGTGAAATAAGTCATACAGAGAAAGACAGATACCATATGTTTTCACTCTTATGAGGATCCTTAGAAACTTAACAGAAGACCATGGGGCAGGGGAAGGGGAAGAAAAAAAAAGAGGTTAGAGTGGGAGAGAGCCAAAGCATAAGAGACTCTTAAAAACTGAGAACAAACTGAGGGTTGATGGGGGGTGGGAGGGAAGGGAGGGTGGGTGATGGGTATTGAGGAGGGCACCTTTTGGGATGAGCACTGGGTGTTGTATGGAAACCAATTTGACAATAAATTACATATATTGAAAAAATATATATGAGACAAAAACAAACAAATAAATAAATAAAAGCAAATTTTCCCTCTTGAAGACTGGGTTCCTAACCAGACTGTGGCACTGTCTCTTTTTTGGTTAATTAGTAAGTTTCTCTCTTCTCAGATGGCAACCCTTTTAAGAGCAAGATACTTGTTTCTTCCCAGGATCTCAAATATGTGATGGTTCTAAATCACTTTTTATGACTCTGTTACACATGGGCCTGCTTTAAGGGAGCTCCAGTCCAACAATCCAAGACTTTGAAGGTTTCAGCAAACGCTATTTGATCATTGTCCCTTTAATCATTTCATCTATTGTATTTGATAGGTATTGTTACTTGTATTTATTTACCTAGCCTTCGCTGAGAATGTAGAGGCTATATTTTATTCATGTATATAGGCCCAATGCCTGGAAAAGCTGGCTGAAATACTTTGATCATTCTGTACATAATTGGTGAAATAAGTAATTAATATATAATGCCTCTTTGAAGTTCTAGCATTTTATTTACTATGATCATCCTGTATCAGTTTAGGAGCGTGAGTCACAGACAGGAGTTCAAGTCATGGTTCTAACACCTTCTAGCCATATGACATTGGGAAAGTCACTTAAAACATCTGAGCCCCATTTTACCCATCCATGAAATGAGACTTACCTACTTTAAAATGTTCATCTAGGGGTAATAGGTGATAATACTTGTGAAGAACTCCTGTAACTTTAAAGTTTATATAAGTGAAAAACTTTGATTATCAATACTAAAAAATACTGCACACTCGTCAAGCAGGGATGTTCCTGGAATCCCCTTTAAATTTTCTTGTCTACAGCAATCACTTACCATTTGTTGTCAGTTTATTTTTCAAAAATCCATGTTTTATTTCTTACCTGTAAATGGTTGAACTTAGTCTAGTTTATATTCCCGTACATTTTTCCTCTGGATATATTTACACAGCATTGATCATAGTAGATACTCAGTAAAACCCTTGAGTACTTTAAAATTGCCACACTTACTTTTTTTTTAAATGAAATACATTTGAGACTTTAATTTCTTTGCTAATATGCAAAATATCATCTTTGTGTTCTTTCAAATTGTGCTTTATCTGGTCTTATGTCTATCCTCTAAGTACTCTTACTATATATATATATATATATATATATATATATATATATATATATATATATATTTTTTTTTTTTTTTTTTTTTTTTTTTCTTTTAGAAATGTCAAGTATCTGTCCCTAATAGCTTTTGACTGATTGGCGTTTGATCCCCAAGGTTGGCAGAGTGTGGAAGAAAAAAGAAAAGTAAGAAATGCATAAGATAAGAGATGGTAAGTCACAAGTAATATTGACTGAGAAGGAACAGAGGGATTTTTCTTTGCTTTTCAAAATCGACTCAAATTTACTTTTCAAGTAATTTTAAGAAGGAAATAGATTACAAACTCATAGTTTTTTCAAGAGATTTCTACTTCTTTGTATTCTTGGTGCTTTTCAAGGAAACACAATAGATGGGTGGAGTTTGTGGAACCAAAACTACTTTCTTAAGTGGGAGGAAGAGCTTAGAAAAGAAGGTTTTGTAATCAGGAAACTATCTGGTGCCTTAAAGACTGAAGCTTATTGAAGTGGAGTTTATTTCATCCTGGGATTTAAAAGTGCTGAAAAAGAACTACTTCCTGAAAATACTGCCTTAGCACATGGAACAATCCAATGTATATGCAGTCTAAGGTGAATGAAGTGGAACTTAGGAAAAGAATTATAGGGGGGAAAAAGAAACTACACTTGAAGTAAAAATTCTAAGTCAACAGATTTGATGGCATCTGGGTTTGCATCAGATGGTCTCTAAAATGGACAGCGATCCTCATTCTTTTTCCTACACTCCCATTTTGCCGGAATTGTATTTTTATTTATGGAAAAGCTAGGATGAGACCGGCCACTGTAACTTGGAGGAAGAACGGCATTCCTAAGCCAAACACTAGCAGTAGGTACACTCTAGCATCACTCTTCCCAAAAACTAGAATCATTTCCTTGGGATGTTTGTCATCATCACCACTGAAGATTTATTCTATGATACCAGATCAATGTATCCAGAACAGAATCATGCAATCTCAGTATTCTGATGGGGTTCAAAAGAAATTATTCAAATTTGCATCTTTTTGAAATAGAAGACTATGTTTTCCGATTCATTTTTTTTTAATCTGGTCTTTCCCCAAAACTATAAGGTACAAAAGATTGAAGCAAATATTGATGAAGAAAATAAACATCGATAGATGTAGTGAAAATGGCATTTTTCATGTCAGTCCCATGACCTCATTTTCATTCAACTCAGCATTAACTGGTGCAGTATGTACTATAGTATAGATCCTGACTAAAACACTTTCCTTGTCTCTTAGCTATTCATTAATTAATGGAGGTTATAAAATAATGGATGTGAACTTGGAGATTTTTATTGGACCTTTAACATTTCCTTGGATAATGGACTCCTTTGAAGATCTGATACATTCTCTAAAAATGTATAGGCACACAAAATATGCTTTCAAACTCAAGAGTTGATGTACCTGTGCTCTGAAGAAAATAAGAGAGAGTGCCTATCCTGAACTTATCTGGTTAAGGATGCAAAATATGTACAATTGAAATGACTTGAGAAATACATAAAGTTACAGTTACAAATTCAAGTGTGACTACAGAGCTATGAACCAAGAAATACACATGTATAAAGGGAAATGGCAGAGTCAGTGCGTCTCTGTTATTCTAAAGCATTGTTACCCATAGATAGATAGTTAGGCACATATATCCATACGCACACACACACGCACACAGTGCAGAAAAAAGGTGATGACAGTTGGGTAGCTATAAAAGAAATAATGTCCACTGCAGATGTGGCCTGAGAGATGCCCACTAGAGTTAGGAAAAGAGTTAAGGCACAGTCTTATGAGGTTACAAAACCAGGCTTTCTAATTCAGTGTTAAATAAAGTCATTGCAGTCAAGATTTAGCAATATTTTATAACGTATTCACAAATAGTGGCTTAGAGGACATTGGGTTCATACATATGATTAAAAAAACTGTTTTATTTCCTGGAGCAGTGGGCCAGGTTTTTCCAAAATCTACGTCTTATGAGAGCATGCCTACTTCCAACGTGTGTCTCCATGTTCTTTCAGTGGGGGGTGGAATCTCTGCCTTTGCTACTTTGCCACTGTTCTTCAATCATGTTTTGACTCCACACCAGGCCTTTGAACCTAGTGTTGTTTGTGGACTCTCTTGGGTTGGATACAAGAAAAAAAGGGAGAGAGATAGCAGTTCTCAACAACAAAATTCTGTAAATGAACCTCCAGTCACCGCAAGTGGCAGCAGATAGTCATTAAGTATGACAGGAATGTGTTTTTATATTATATTTAGGAAATTTGTGAATGCTAATGAGGCTTTTCCATTTATTTTTTTCCCCTGGGCAATGTCATTGCATCGCCATGAATGCTGCATGATTATATATATAAGTATTTATAATAAACCTTCTTTTTACTCTTGTCTGAATAGTAGGTTTATGAACTGTTTATCCTGGTCTGTATAAATTAGGGAATGTACCTGAGGTTTTTAACAGAGGTTAATCACAGTAAGCACTTGGCCCAAGGTCATCTTGAGTAGAGCTTCATGGTTAGTAATTGGCTAATTGGCTCTGGCATAAGATGGGGCACTTACATACACCTCCACCATACTCCACCCAGGTATGTCATCCTAGGGAGCTGTTTAAGCTCTCTGCATTTTCTTGTCTACAAGATTGAGATAATAATAAAGGCTCCTTCACAGAGTTTTTGGGAGAATCACATAAAGTAATCAAATTGAAGTACTTGGCATAATACATGGAATATTGTAAGGTCTGAAAAACGTTACCTATTGTTATCATGTGGGTTTGGTCGTTTTGGAGTTGAACTTAACTTTAACCATTAAGTTAAATATATCAACTTGTACAAGCATGCAAAATCTTTTAGGATAGAAATTCTAAGTCTACACCCTAATTGTTTTGCATTGATAATACTGCCTTTCTCAATGGAAGACTATATCCATCAATGTAAACTAATCAATCAGGGGCCCAGAGTCAGATATCTGACTTAGGTATGTAGTAGGCTTCATCAGGAACATGATGAGATTTTATTTACACAAGGCCACACACACACACACACACACACACACACACACAAACAAAACTCAAGCACCACACACACACACACACACACACACACACACACACACACAAAACCTCAAAAAACTCAAGCACCACAAAAACATTCACATAACCAGAAGAAATATACATGTGTACACAGGTGACTATGCATGTATATGTATGTGAAATACAGATATTCACACACACAATAGATACTAAATGGGTCTGGGTACACACACACATATACACACACATGTCTGTATACCTTGGGTAAAGCAAGACTGAGAAAAATAAATGATGGTTTTTTATTTCTTCACCAAGCAGTGATTCTAATAAACCTTTTCTTGTGACTATGCTTTCTCACAATCTTCTTTCCCCTTTCACCTGTGTATACCAGACCCATCCCAACCAAAACCTTGATATGGATTTCCATACTATTAAAAAGTTAATTTGGGAACCTGAGTTAGCTATGTTGGGTAGAACATTAGTTTTGGTGAATTTGCATGTAAGTTATTTTATTTTTTTATTAAATTTTTTTAATGTTTATTTATTTTTGAGAGCAAGAGACAGAGCATGAGCAGGGGAGTGGCAGAGAGAGAGAGGGAGACACAGACTCTGAAGCAGGATCCAGGCTCTGAGCTGTCAGCACAGAGCCCGACGTGGGGCTTGAAACCATGAACCGTGAGATTACAACCTGAGCCGAAGTCAGATACTTATCCGACTGAGCCACCTAGGCGCCCCGCATGTAATTTATTTTTTAATGTTTATTCATTTATTCTGAGAGAGGGACAAAGTGGGGAAGGGGAAGAGAGAGTGGGGGACAGAGGATCTGAAGCAGGTTCCATGCTAACTGCAGTGAGCCCAATGCAGAGCTTCAACCCACAGATCATGAGATCATGACCTGAGTGAAGTCAGACGCTCAACCCACTGAGCCACCCAGGTGCCCTGCATGTAATTTCTTTTTATGACTTAATTTTATTGTTGAGAAGGTAGTGTTGTTTAACTTTGTCTTCTTCCTTCCACTTCTGTGTTTTTGTAGGAAAAGACCATGAAGTTCTCCAGGAGAAAGTAATTTTTGGTTTTCTAATCAAGCAAGTTAATTTAGTTCACTTGTCACTTTTGGGATGCGGTACCCAACCCTTTGAATAATGTTAGAAATTAATATCATGGAGCACCTGGGTGGCTCAGTCAGTTAAGTGACAAACTCTTGGTTTGGGCTCAGGTCATGATTTCATGGTTTGTGAGTTGGAGCCCCTCATTGGGCTCTGTGCTGGCAACGTGGATCCTACTTGGGATTCTCTCTCTCCCTCTCTGGCCCTCCCCCACTCAATCTCTCTCTCTCAAATAAATAAACTTAAAAATAAAGATATCAGAGTGGTATCTCTACCAGTAGAAGACAAGAGGGACCATTTCATTTGGTCATCTGGAAGCCTCTGTTTTTCAAAAGCTATTGATACTGGAATATGAACACATTACTGTTTTGCACATTTACCAGCACATAGGGGCTGAAGGGAAATCAAATCATAAAACCTCATTGCTATTTTTCTCCCCTGGGCTCTGTCTACTACTAGTTTGAATGAATTAAGAGTGTGTGGGGGTGGGGGAGTGAGTGGTAGTTCTTGTCCCTTGCAGAGACTTATAGT
Organism: Panthera onca; assembly: GCF_046562875.1. NCBI lineage: Eukaryota > Metazoa > Chordata > Mammalia > Carnivora > Felidae > Panthera > Panthera onca. Next base: position 20,693,929 of record NC_138348.1, on the reverse strand, counting down.
GAAGTTGTTCCGGGAAACACCTATCTGAGGTTAGCTGCTTGTTTTGTTTGTTTTTGTTTTGAGAAACTAAGAGAAAAATTACCAGGTGTACTCACAACTGCAAAGAAAAGACATCCCCCTCCCCCCCCCCCATTCCCGAAACCAGCCAGGGCGTGCCCGGTTGTGGTTTGAAATAAAGGCGGGAACCAATCAAGTTCTGCTGAGCGTTCAAATTTAAATGTCAACCAATAACAGCTCTGTAACCTCAAAAAATCCCTAACTTGTTTGTGTCTGTCTATAATAGAAGCTGTAAGATCCTTGCTCGGGGCCTCTTAGCGTCACCGGCAACGAGTGCGCGGAGGACCGGGTTCGAACCTGCAATAAACGACCCTTGCCGCTTGGCTTTGACTCTGGACTCTGGTGGTTTGTTTTCGGGGGGTCTCTCGAATCGGGGCATATCAGTTTCCCTCAATTGGATGGAGCCTATATGCCCTGGGCATCTCTTTTTCTTTATTTTGTTTTGACAGATGTTTCTTGTTGATTTTTTTAAGTATTTTACCTGGATGTTATTTTTTTTTCTTCCAATGTGTGCTTCAACTTTACTTGCATCACCTAGAGCTATGCCTTAAGCACAGACCACCCAGTAAGAGTCTTTCCTGTAAATTGTTCTTTCACCAAGAGAACACTTTATCTAGATAAAAGACTTGGGGGAAGGCTACATTTTTTAAATCCCTCATGTAAATGGATTATCTGCATTCATTGCCTATAGTACTCTGTGACCTACAAAGGATTAGAGACTACTGACCTAATTCAGGTGGGGTTTTTGACAACAGGGTGATGTCTTCATTCAATTGGGCCACTGTAACAAAGTATGGTAGAACGGGCGGCCTATACACAATAGTTATCTCTCATAGTTCTGGAGGCCGGAAGCCTGAGATTAGGGTGCTAGCATAGTCGGGTTCTGGTCAAAGCCCTCTTCTGGGTTGCAGACTGTCAGCTTCTCATCCTCTCCTCACATGGAAGAAAAAGGAGAACTGTCTGGAGGTTCTCTTTTCTAAGGACACTGATCCCATTTATGAAATCTCCACCCTCAGGACATAATTACCTCCCAAAGGCCTCACCTCCTAATCCCATCACAATGAGGGTTAGGATTTCAACATAGGAATCAGAGGGGAGAGGAGGGTACAAACATATTAGTCCTTTGCAGACCACTTCTTTCCTCCCTTCCTACCTCAGTTTTGAACAGGACATCTAATGAAACTCTGACTACAGTATGCTTTGCAATTTGATGTCCAAAAATAAAACCTTTATATAAATGAAAAGTAAAGAATGCTTATAACTGTTAATTAATCAGAAGGAATGAATAAAGCAGAGAACAAAAAGTTTAATAGTTTAAGGTGCCCAACAGTCACCTAGATTGTAGGAAGAGCCACGGACAGAAATTCTTTTGGCAAAAGCCTGTTCCCATCATAGCTGAGACACACCTGCCTGTTTTTCCTTAAAGAGTCAGCTGAGGACAAGACTGGGAAGTCCAGGAGGACAGACATTTTATCTTTGTTTCTTTTGTTCTAACTTCATCTCTTTCTCTCAATACATGGAATAAAGGAAGATCTCAACCGATATATTTCGTTCTTACTCTCTCCAATAATACTCCTGTCATATTCTTAAAGAGCTTAATATTCAAATGAATGATTCTTTCAAAGTCCTGGCCTCTCATGCCCTGACCTCCTTTTCCAAAAGTCTTGCATAAAGTTTGCTGCAGACATTCACTCCCTTGTTATTCCCAATGACTGCCTTTCTCCATAATCTCACTTTTAAGCTTTCCACTGAGTACCACTCACAACTTTCTAATACATTCTTTCTAGTATCATAACTAGCATACTTGTTATACTGTTTTGCAGGCTAAACTCCATTGCTCATCTCAAGTTTTAACTGTCTCTCCTGTAAATCCTCACTTCTTTTTATGCACAGCTTATATACTACGTTCCATTGTAACCACTATCATATACTTCCTTCTCCTTTCCTCTTTTGATCACTTACCTGACAAAACCCCAACACTGGTCATATCCAATCCTTACTCTGTCTACACATTTACCAAGATGCACGTGAGCGGAGAAAAACAACAAGGATGATTGGGATCATTTGAAATTAATGGCCAACAACACCACGTGGTTCCTTAGGGCTGCTCAGTAATCTTATTACAATTCCCTATTTCCCTGAGTAGTCCACCTTCCTGAGTGACCAGTCTCTGCCTTTGACTTGATGCACAACTACACTCCTTCCTCCATTTTCATTCTTTACTGAGCAAATAAACACAGTTACAAGGAAATGGCCATGTGCTGCCACAAATTGTTTGCTATATTTGCATCTGCATTCAGATACTCCTGTTTCCCTCTTGTTACTATGGAGGGGTATCCTTCTGACCCATTCAAGAATACTTTTCCAGCAATTCTCCACCTTTTTCTCTACATTCTCAAAACCTCCCACTTTACCAGATCATTTCTGTCTGAATATAAACATGCATTATATATCTTCCATAGAAAATAACAAAACAACAAAACAGATACAAAAACTTGTTTGACTCTACATACCTATCCCATTCCCACTTCACGTCTCTCCTCCTTCTTAGTAAAGATCATTACAAGAGATCTTATATTACTTTTCTGGTTATTTTGTCATTCTCTCTTGTAAGCACTCCAGATAGACTATGACGTTAACACTCCAGTGAACATCTCTTGTCAAGAATCACCAGTGGTCTCTACTTGGCTGAATGCAATGGCACCTTTTTAGTCCTTGTATTACTTGCCCACTAGCAACATTTAAAATGATTTATCATTCTCTCTTTGCCTTTTTTTTTTTTTTTTTTTGGCTTTTGGATCATTATTTTCTCTTTTTTCTTTTACTCAACTGGTCCATATCTTTATACTCTTTGATCTTCTTCTTTTGCCTCAGAAATTTTCTTTATTGGGGCACCTGGGTGGCTCAGTCGGTTAAGAGACTAACTCTTGGTTTCATCTCAGGTCATGATTTTGCAGTTCATGGGTTTCAGCCCTGAGTTGGGCTCTATGCTGACAGTGTGGAGCCTGCTTGGGGTTCTCTCTCTCTCCTCTCACTGCCCCTACCCTGCTCGCACATGTGCTCTCTCTCTCTCTCAAAATAAATAAATCAACTTAAAAAAAAAAAAAGGCAGAAATTTTCTTCATCTACTTTAACACTTCAGGTGATATCGTGGCATGTCTATATGTTGTGGACTCATATTTTTCCACCCCTGAACTATGACATATGAATCTAACCAATGACTTGGCATCTCCACTTGAATGTCTAATAACAACAAAAGTAATAATATTTTACAAAATCAAGAATTGCTTACATTTAGTACATACTATATTCCAGGAAATGTCCTATATGTCATATATGTATGTGTGGGTGAGCATGTGGCACAGTGCTTTGTGATATATGAGACTGCTTTGTCAACCCTTAACATAAGGCTAGAGTAAAAAAAAAAAAAAAAAAGAAATCAGAGTGGCTTACAACAATATTCATTTCCTTTGTATGTTAAATTTTGATAATTATAGGTCACCTGTGGCTATGATACAAGAAAGCACTGCAAGTCACACGGCAAAGGGTAGTATATTACTTTCCTATTGCTGCCACAAAAAAAGTATGATAAATGTAATAGCTTAAATAATACAAATTTAGTCTCAAAGATATTAAATTTTGTCTGAGCCCTGTGATCCGGAAAAAAGTGAAGGGAAAGAACTCCCTCCCCCTACTTTTGTGTTCTGGGAATGGATTTACTGAACATCCTTCCCTATAAGACTTAAATAAGACTCAGGGATGTCCACCAAGCCCCAGCCCGCACCTCCTAGGACAAAGCCCCATAGGGACCCTGCAAATTTCCATTCTCAGCTCCACAGTAAGATTACATGAACTGTCCTCACTGATAAATTAGAATAAAATGCTTATTAACCAAAGTTTGTTTAAGATTCACTCTTCAAACTTGGACACACCCTCAGTGTGAGTAGTAAAGCATTCTGTAACCTACTATCCTTTCAGGTCACACTCTTTCATTACACTTCCCCACACCCACCTCCTTTAAGCCTTGTTTATTTTTCCCTAGAAAAGAAAACCTTTCTTGCCTCACCCTTAGGAGGCTTGCAGAGTTTACACTCAGAGTGTTCTCCCCATCATAGTGTTCCCTCTGCTGCAATAACTCCTTTCACCTCCTCTTCCATAATCCTTTTGAATAATGTCTCTTCTTATTAGTCCAGATTTGTTTTTTTAATTTGACAGTGTTTATCTTATTTATTTATTTTTAAAAATATTTCAAAGGCCCCGGAAGTCAGAAGTTGGAAATGACTCTTAACTAGAATCAAGTCTATATTCTTCCTGGAGTTTTAGGGAAGAATCAATATCTTGATGCCACTTTTTTTTTTTTTTTTCCTGTTTCAAGATGCCACCTGTATTCCTTGACTCACTGCATCCATCCTCTATCTTCAAAACCAGTAAATTTGGGCCTAGTCTTTCTCATTCTGTTATCTCCCTGAATCCCCTTTTGGTTTGCCTTTTCCACTTTTAATAAGGACCCTTTCATTACTATGGGCCCACTTGGATAATTCACGCTCATTGCACCTCTGTTTTAAAGTCAAATGATTAGCAACACCATTTCCATTTGCAACCTTAATTCTCCTTTTCATGTAACATAACTTAATACTCAAATACATGTTCCAGGAATTGGGGCAGAACACCTTTGGGAAGGCAGTATTCTGCCTACTAGAGGTAGTAAGGAAGACTGCGTTCCTTTACTTTCCATGTTCTGTAGACAGAATATCCTACCATACCCTAGTATCAGGCCTGCACACGTGACTTTGTTGGCATATGAAATGTAAGAAAATACACGGAGGAGAGTAGAACAGAATAAAGTATAGAAAGTGGGCTCACCCATAGCTGCTGATAAGGAACATAAGAAAGTAAGTTCTTGTTCCACTGGTATTTGGGGGTTGTTTACGGCACACCTGGTAAATACAGGTCCAGAAAGAGTGATTTTAAGGGAAAAATAATACAATCTACCAGTCTCTCCTTTTTCCCACAAATATATATTTCCCTCCTAAACTCAAAATATCCCAAACCCTTCCTTACCCAGCCTTCAGAATGGTTCTCCATGATCCCTACCTTCTGCCATTTGTTCCCTTGCATAGTATCCTCCGTCCCAGATAAATGGGGCTGGCCTGTATAAACAGTTAAGAAGTTGAATAATTGACAGTGTATGTCATTTGAGGCTGGGTCATGAGAAACCCAGACTGCAAATTTTTCCTCCTGGAGAATTTGTTCTAGAGGAAGCCAGCTGTTACATCATGAAAAAGCTTAAGAAGCTCTTCAGAGAAGTCCATGCAGTGAGAATGGAGGCTTCCTGACAAAGCCAAGATCAACTTGCCAGCCCAGCGTGTGAGCCATCTTAGAGCTGGATCCTCCAGCTTTAGTCAAGCCTTCAGATGACTGCTGGTCTAGTTGACCTTTTGTCTGTGGCCCTAAGGAACACCATAAGCCAGAACCATTCAGCTCAGCCACTCTCAAATCTATAACCCGTACAAAATGTGTGAGATAATACATGTTGATTATTGTCTAAACTGCAAATGTTTGGGGATGATGTTATATAGCAACAGAAAACTGATATCCTATCCCCAAGGAGGATATTTTACAATGCACACATAATCATGGCATCAAGCTTAAAGTCCAGATATCATGATCTACTAAGGCTTATATATCCTATCTCTTGATCATGAGACTTTTTGAACAACAACAAATTGATCCATTCCCTCCTACCCAACATACAGAGTGTGAGCATTGACAGATTAGGGACAACACAGATTTCTGGTTGGACAGAGGAAGAATGAAAGGCAGGCAGCCATCCCTGGGCCATAAAGTTCTGAGCAATCTTTCTAGACAAATCTGGGAGGAGTACACTACAATGTTATGAAGAATTCTTTGAATGAATACATGGATGAATGAAAGTATAAATAACAAAGCTTGTCTTTAGTGTTTCTCTGTTTTTACATTTGTACACTAACTACACTTCCTTTTTACTGATGCACAGGCCATGAACCTCGTGGTAACTGATAACACAGTTATCCAGTGTTCTAGTAATATAAACCAGTCACTGATAATGTGTCAATCAACTTGCTACAGAGTCTTCAAGAAATGACACCAAGACTGATACCTCAGGTCCTAAGAACAATATATATAGGAGGAGATGGAAGGCATATTTATGAGTAGGGATGATTTTCAGACTCATCTTTGATTCTCATTAGTCAGAATAAGCTATGTGCTGTAACAAACAACCTCAAAATATCAGTGGCTTAATAGTGAAAACTTATACCCTGTTCACGTTATTGTGCTATATTGGACAATACAGGGGATGCTGTTCCTTCCTCAAAGAGTCCTTTTGGGACAAAAGCTCCTTCTACAGTGCTTGTGCCAAAGTCTACCACTGGCCAGGAAGTAAAGGACAAGAGAGAAGCTATAATGAAGGATTTTGTTTGTTTGTTAGCTTTTAAGTGACCAAGCTCAAAAAAAGTTCCATCACTTTTATCCATATTCCAACCAACTACAATTCAGTGTAAAGTCCCCATATAATTGTAGGGGAGATTAGGAAAAGTAGTTTTCCAGTGGATGCCAGACTTTATGAACTCATACTCTCTACCCTGCCATAAATCAAACAAATACCAACACCTGTATATGCAAGGAGCGTCGTGCCCAAGATGATCTCAGACGACAACTCCTTGAAAAGATCTGCTGACCTAATGGCTGCACAGATGACATGTCTGCAAGTGGTAAGAGTCTACTCAACGCTACTTCTGGCGTGCAGCCAATTCTCTTGCCCATCTCCCTCCCATTCTCTTAATAGAAGGGAGTAAAAAGAAAGAAATGCAAGCAGGCACTGAGCTATTTCCTTCCTTGCTTCATCCAGTTATTCAGCCAGACGTGTGGTTGTGAATACTACCAGTCACGCTGTCAGTGAGTTGTTCCTTGGGCGTTAATTATGTGCTAGGCACTGTGCTAGTCATTGGTGTTAGAAAAGAGTCCTGGTCCTTTTGTTTTGTTCCAGACTCTGATACAAGGAACAAAGACTGCCCTATTGCTCTTCTGTAAGGCCAACTGGCTCCTGAAAAGTGGAAAGATAATTATGTCCACATCCGCCCCCCCCTCCCCCAACAAATACTAAATCTTGTCAGTCTTTTGCCTGTTATAATTCAGCAGTAGCAGTGGGGCTTCCATTGTGTACATTAGAAAATTAAAGAGAAGGCAGCATTTGGAATCTAAAGTTGCCCAAATAAGGTTGGACAAAAGCTGGTCAGGGCAGCAATTTTAGGATCAGAAATAGTTTTAGAATCATTATATCTAACAAAGAAATTATAACCTAATATTATAACATTTATATAATGTTTTAAAATAATTTATAAAATGAATTACTTATATAGTACTTATGTTAATGTTTCAACATTATCTAATAAAGAGATTATAACTATCTAATAATATCTATGGGTAGGCAATAGAGTCCATCTCTTCATATAGGGAATATATTACTGATTAAAACAACAAGAGTCACAACTAGCAATTTTTCCATCCTGGACATACTTCTTAAAGTCAAGAAAAAAGAACAAGAGGAAATGGGGAAAAAAGGTGTATTAGTCTGGGTTCTCCAGAGAAATAGAACCAATTGAATGTAAAAAGATATTTACCATAAGGAGTTGGCTCATGTGATAACCACATGCCTGGCCAATTTTCCCTCCAAGTAAAAAGAACAAGTAGGGGCACTGTATGATGTTATGACCATTAGGAGAATTTCCTTCTCTATCATCCTTCAGTGATGTCCCAGAAAGGGTCTATAGTGCAGTAGCTGTTCATTTTCAGGAGGTACCTACCTATCATGCAGAACCATCTGTAAACCAGGCCCAAGTCTTCTCTTCCCCTGTATCCTGATCATAGAAAACATCCCATAAGGCCATAGACTCAGTCTGAGAGAAAGAAAACAGGGTAGCAGGAGTGGGGACAATGGGCATGTAGGACATTTTTTTCATGTAACTTATCTTGTGCTTTCAGAGCTGGATGCGGCCCAATTAAGTATATGGCACTTTTATCTGATGACAGTGTGTTGCTGTGAATGTCCAAGTTTATGGTTTGGTGGGACAGATAACAGTCTGTTCATGATAGGCTATTCATGACACATGGTAACTTGGTGGCCCATAGTAAGCATTCCAGTTTCTACTAAAACCCAATAGCAGGCCAACAGTTGATTCTCAAAAGAATAGTTATCTCTAGATGATGGCAGGGCATTGCTATGGTTCATCTACAGGAGCTTGTCCAAGACTCCAAGTAGTATCTTTATCTGCCCTTAACACTTCAACAGCCATTGGATCATTCTAAGGAATGGAAAAGAAGGGAAAGGAAGGGAAGGGGAGGAAAAGGAAGAGAAGGGAAGGGACAGGAGGGGAAGCAGAGGGGAATTTTCTCTCATAGCTATGCCTCTTTTCTGCACTTTGTATCTCAGGCTGCATTCACTTACTCAGGCTTCTAGTAAACCTACCTAGGCCTAAAGTCTCCTGGACTCAGTGGTTAGATTGTGCATATTCATTCTTTAAATTTCACTGCCACAAAGCAAAAGGCAGCCTTCATTCGTTGTCATGAGGAATAAGATGTAAGCATCTAGCAATGAATGTAACTACTAGTAATGAATGTTCTTCATCACAAGCATCAATCTTAAATACTGTGACACATGAGTGCAATACTCTCCATTTCATGTATGCTTCATAATGCATGTGTTGTAATATTTCACTAACATTCTGTTATTAGCTATTACCTTTTCAGAAAAGCATTTATTTTCTGTTGTGTGCCTAACACATTGCTAATCCTGGGGAGGGACATGATGCACACAGTAAGAGCTCATGATTCCTGAGATCAAATATGAGGTTGAATCCACATGCAGAAGTTGTTTTTCATTTAATCAGAGTCATAATTCTAAAGATTAAAACAAACAAACAAAATTCATATGTTTTCTGTGTATACAGATTAAAGTCTAAGAACCCTTTAATTGTATTAAATGGGGAGGTGGATGTGAATCGTTTGCCAAATAGACAACACATATTTTTGAGTGTGACTGACACATCCTCTCTGAAATAAATTAACATCCCCATTCCATCTGGCTTATTTGGACCTACTTATTTCATTGAACAAGACCACAATTAAATATGCTTGGAGAAAAGAAAGATGTACGAGAAAAACTCATTAGAACAAGTAAGATATAACACCATATATACATGCAGTTTTTTCAGTAACAAGAGAACTAAAGTTTAGCAGGTATGTTTGCTGAGAGGAAGACCAGGAGAAAAATCTGACAGAGAAATATATATCACATACTTTTTATACTTGATTGGTTTCTAACCACCTACATATACTATCTCATATGTGCCACATACATATACATAAGTATATACACGATATCACTGATTTCTAACCACATGCATACATGATAATACAGAAGGAAGTTGAGGGGAACAAAGGCTTTTTAGTGAATGGAGGATTATTCTCTACAGGCACTTAGAAAGATCATGAAATGGTGATTGTTTTTCAAAAATCAACTAAATATAAGGAGAAACTAGATGGACATTTTGAACATCTAAAATATTTCATGTTAGATGACAGTATCCATAAGTAAATATCCATTTGGCTGGGATCAAAATGTTTTATTCATGTCAGAATCCAGGTACCCAACAGAGTATTTAATATATAGTAGAATCTAAATAAATGTTAAAAGAATAAATGAATGAATATAAACGGGAATATGGTTTTGAGGATTAGATTTGGCCCCCACACAGTTTAAGTAAATATTGATTAAGTAAGTAAGCCCTTCCTCTTACTAACTGTGTAACCTTTGGCATGTTATTTAAAACCATTATTGTTGTTCTATTTTTTTAATCTGTGAAGTAGAAATTATAATGGCATTTACTGCATTTACTTTATGAAGACTATAGGAGTTAATTTGTTTCAAACATTTAAAAAATACCAGATGTTTAGCAAATTCTCAGTAATTGCTTTCCTTTGTTATTTTTACATTCTTCTTCTTCTTCCCCCCTTTCTTCTAAGACATTGATGAAAAGAGGGAAAGTGGGTAAGGGGGACAGAAAAACAGCCTTACCTCCAAAGATGAGTACAAGGTAACGGGATGGTTCATTTAGATGTGTAAATTTGGTCAGGTGATTTATTCACTGATTAATACTTCAGATTAATACTTTGGAACTTTGGAGATAGCTTAAAAATGATTTTAAATTATCTTTTTTATTAAAATTTTTTTTTAACATTTATTTATTTTTGAGAGACTTGAGAGAGACAGAGTGTGAGCAGGGGAGGGGCAGAGAGAGAGGGAGACACAGAATCTAAATCTGTGCTGACAGCTCAGAGCCTGATGTGGGGCTTGAAACCACCAACCATGAGATCATGACCTGAGCCGAAGTCGCGCGCTCAACCCACTGAGCCACCCAGGCGTCCCAAATTAATTCCTTGTTTAAAGTTAACTCTGATTTTTACTGGAAAACAAGTTGCCGATGTGTATCTCTCCTGAAGTCAAGAGTCCTTAGGTGCTGGAATAAAATACTTTGCATATAAAATACCACAGTGAGAACCAACTCAGGCTGCCCCTGATGAACTGTTCTCTAGACTAGTGTAAAGTGGGCCAGATTGGTACACGAAGAAAATCAGCTTTGAGGTGAGAGGAAGCAGGACAGAATGAAACCAGATTGCCAGGCGAAGGCAATCAGGTTTGTGATCTGACATCTACATCTGATGTCCCCAGGGCAAGGATCTACATCTATAATTCATGTCCCCAGTTCATGCCCCTCATTTTAAAAGAAAACAAAGATCAGTATGGTCGAAAATAATGAGAGAAGTCATAGAGCTACTCACACAGATAATGGCATAATTAATATGTATTCCAAAGGTATGCACACCTGTGTGTGCACACATACATATCTCTTACTACCAAAAAAATGAATAAATGATTTTCAGATATTTGTCCTCCTCTAAGATGGCATTGTGAACCTTCACATTGTATTGGATGGAGACAGGCATCATCTTAAAGGATGAGATGAATCAGCTTGCCTTGCCAATTTTGCCAGAACGCAGAAATATGTATATATTTTCCTTGTTAAGAGACTGATGTCTTGTGACACTTTTCACATGAGATCAAAGGGTATGTAACGTTCAGCATTAATAGTTTGCTTGAGAAATATATAGAATTATACGGATTCTACTCATGAAATTCTAAGATGAAAAGAATAAAGATCTGGAGCATACAAGTACTGTTATAGCCTATCTTTCATTTTTCCTTCATTTGGAAATAGCCCCAAATTATCTCTTAAGAAATATCAATCCATCTACTGTTTCATTAATTTGGAGCATATTAGTGTCAAGCACTATTCTAGAGGCTTGGATACAAAACAAAACACCCAACAGGCTCCTCATATAATTTACATTCCAGGGGTGGGTGGCAGAACATCACAGACTAAGACGTGTAAAATATGCAGCATATCACATTGTGATATGTGCTATGGAGAACAGAGCAGCAAGGAAGGCGTGGTGTTGGAAGTTTACAAAGTACATGGGAAGCCTTTCCTGAACTCTTGATTTTTGACTAAAGACCTGAAAGATATGAGGGAACAGAACACTACACTACACAGCTCCAAGTTGTGCCCAGGATATCGTAATCTATGTGAAATGCACTTCCTGGCATGGGACCCAAACAGGGAGAAATTGCTGTCAATAATAAGATATTTGTTAAAAGCTAGGTCATAAACTTGAGCTCCTGGTTAAGTGACTTGACTAACATTTTGGAAGAATGTACCTAAAAATGAAAACAAGACAGGACATCAGAATCCAGCTCAAGCCCCAGAATCCAGTCATGGCTTTAGAAATATCCTAAAGTCTTTTCTTTCTTTCTTTTTTTTTTTTCTTTTTTGGCACACCAGTTTGGACTAAGTTTCTGCCACATACAAGTGGAAGAGTCGTATCTTATGCACATAAATAGATAGATCTATTTATTATTAAAGAAAATGTAATATCATAATATATATCTACATTGACCCATTGATCAATTGATAGCACATTTTCTTTACCTATTCATTGTCACTGGATACTTAAGTTGTTTCCATATTTTGGCTACTGTGAATAAGGTTGCAGTTAATGTGGGAGTGCAGATATCTCTTTAAGATACTGATTTCATTTCCTTTGGGTGTTTACTCAGAAGTGAGATTGCTGGATCATATGGTAGTTCTAAGTTTTTCAAGGAATTTGCATATGGTTTTTCATAATGGCCGTACCAATTTCCATTCTCACCAATGGAAATTTGCTGAAAGAGTAGATCTTAAGTGCCCATACCACACACACATATACACAGGGATAATTATAAAGAAAATGTAAAATAGAAGACACTAATATTGCCTAGTTAGAAGGACTTGTAACTGCAGTCCCCTGATTTTTTTTTTTTTTAAGAGGGGGTAGAGGAGCAGAGAGAAGGAGAGAATCTTAAGCAGGACTTGATCCCAGAATCCTGGGATCATGACCTAAGCTGAAATCAAGGGTCAGATGCTTAATTGACTGAACGGCCCAGCCACCCTTCTAGTCCTCTGATTCCTTCTTTTTTTTTTTTTTTTTTTTTTTTTTTTTAGAGAGAGAGGGGGGTAGAGAAAGAATCCCAAGCAGGTCTCCTTCTATCAGCACAGAGTTCAACGTGGGACTCAATCTCACAAACCTGAGATCATGACCTTATCTGAAATCAAGAGTTGGATGTTTAACTGACTGAGCTACCCATCACCCCTATAGTCCCCTGATTCTTTTTTTTTTTTTAATTTTTTTTAACATTTATTTATTTTTGATACAGAGAGAGAGCATGAACAGGGGAGGGTCAGAGAAAGAGGGAGACACAGAATCTGAAACAGGCTCCAGGCTCTGAGCTGTCAGCACAGAGCCCGACGGGGGGCTCGGACCCACGGACTGCGAGATCATGACCTGAGCCGAAGTCGGACGCTTAACCAACTGAGCCACCCAGGCGCCCCGTCCCCTGATTCTTAAGAAGAGAGCATAGACACAACATTTACCTAATTCTGAGTGAATTCCACTGTAACACACTGTATTTGATTGCTTCTTCTATTTTGACCCTATTATCTTGCAACCACACCAATTTTCATATCATTAATATGTTGTTGGAAGGAGTCTACCCTTTCTACCATATAACACTGCAGTCAAAAGACCCAAATAAGTGCAAGACAGGTATGACGGCATAATGAATGTATGATGGAAATAGCAAGGAATGAATGAGCATGCTCATGTCAAAGGCAGCCTGCTCCGACTCAAAAACACCCATTATCCCCAACATCCTACTCATTCTGAAGACCATCAATCTTAAAGCAGCTCATGTTAGACATCTACAGGTGATAATGACTGAAAACTCCAGGTCTGGTGATGAGTGCAGGGTGGGGAGCTGACATGCCTTTGAGCAGGGTGACTTCTGTTGGAGAGAACGGATCCCAGAATAGACAAGAATAGACAAACTGATGGAGGATAAGGATAAGGATGACTCAGAGCAAGAAGCAACAGAATAGTTCTGTACACTTGGGAGAAAAGTCCAAAGAGCTTTTTTTTTAAGAAAAGAAAATTAAATAGGAAAGGAGTGATACAGAAGGGGAATGGAATGAAACCCACTGATTAGTTTCTCCTAAAATCAACATTCAGTATAATTTAGCATTTAACAAGAGTTGAAGGCATACTTAAAATTATCCTGATGATGGGGCGCCTGGGTGGCTCAGTCGGTTAAGCGGCCGGCTTCGCCCAGGTCATGATCTCGCGGTCCATGAGTTCGAGCCCCGCGTCCGGCTCTGTGCTGACCGCTCGGAGCCTGGAGCCTGTTTCAGATTCTGTGTCTCCCTCTCTCTGACCCTCCCCCGTTCATGCTTTGTCTCTGTCTCAAAAATAAATAAACGCTAAAAAAAAAAATAATAATAAAATAAAATAAAATTATCCTGATCACTGGCTACATGAAGCATTTCCACTTCTTTTTATTGTGATTTAAACATTTCTCTTGAATGTAAGACGGGAGGGGAACAACAACAACAAAAGAATTCTAGATAGAAAAAGGGAGAAGGGTTAAAATTTTGTTCTTCTAAATGAAATATTACATTTTCCCTCTTAATTTGTGGAAGAGACAATCTTCTGAGTCCCCTCTATTTCACCTCAGAGCACACGCTGCTCCTCCTCAGTGGAGTTTGTATCTTCATTTATTTATTTATTTATTTATTTATTTTTAACATTTATTTATTATTGAGAGAACAGAGAATGAACATGGGAGGGGCAGAGAGAGGAGGAGACAGAATCTGAAGGAGGCTCCAGGCTCTGAGCTGTTAGCACAGAGCCCGACGTGGGGCTCGAACTCACAAACCCAGCGAGAACATGACCTAAGCCAAAGTCAGACGCTTAACTGACTGAGCTACCCAGGCACCCCTGGAGTTTGTACCTTTAGATCAGCAATCCTTCCTATTAAGTAATCATCCCATTAAATATTTCATCAGAAAGTTGGCCGTTCTGCCCAGACGCCTTGTCCATATTCAATTATAACAGCTATCCTTCTTTTATGGGGAGATGCATGTAACTTTCTAAACTGCCTTGAAGTTTTCTCCTGGAAAATTAACATATTTTAAGGGATTTTCATAGGATCTTGACAGTAAGCACTTAAGTTCTGCCCCTTTTGTTCTCTTTCTCAGTTTTGAAGTCATGGTCATTTCCACCTATATTAATAGGAGATGTTAGGAAAGGAGGACTTGAAGACAGCAGGCAGTTATATTTTCATTTCTATTTGCCAATCTGATATGTAATAAAGCATTCAGTAACTGAATTAAACTGTCAGATTTCCCAAACACACAAATCAATCGACTGAAAGATTAGGTATTTCTTGTTTATTAGGGTAAAACTTAGGGGGAAGAAAAGAGTAAATTTAATCATAAATTGACCTTAGTTTATTAGTTGGGTTTTCCACACAGGTTTAAAAAAGTAATGGTTATAGGGGCTCCTGGATGGCTCCATAAGTTAAGCATCTGGCTCTTGGTTTTGGCTCAGGTCATGATCTCAAGGTTCATGAGTTCAAGCCCCATGTCGGGCTCTGTGCTGACAGGGCGGAGCTTGCTTGGAATTCTCTCTCTCTCTCTCTCTCTCTCTCTCTCTTTCTCTTCCCCTCCCCTGTTTGTGCACACTCTCTCTCTTTGAAATAAATAAATAAACTTAAGCAAATATAGTAATAGTTATAATAAAAATGGTAGGAAATCTAAGAAATTTTAGCAAATTATTTAGCCTAATGCCTAATTTTACAGATGAAGATGAAGTAATTTATCCAAAATAGTATAATTAGACCAGAACTATAACTTTCTCTTCCTATATGTATTCTTGACCTCTTATTTCCTTTAAAAAGATTATAAAGTTTCCAACTTTCCCCATACATTTTTGTTCATAACGATCTTTCTCTTGGCTTTCCCTGTTGATAAGTAAGTGAAAGTGGTTTTGGGATTTTTGTAGATTTTTAATTGCATATATCTTCATAGAAGTCACTATTTAAAGAGCAATTTTCTTACTTGTGTAAACAAAGTTTTATCCATTTGTTTCCTTAATTGAACTATACGTTTCTTGAGAGTAGAAATTCTAGGTTTTATCTAGGTGGTTCCAGATCCTAGAGAAATGACAGCCATAGCAGGGATTTGATAAATAGTTGTTGAATGAATAGATTCATCTTGTTTCTGCCTTTTCATGATGCCTGGAACATCATGGAAGCCATTCACTGTGTTTTTCTTCTGCAAAACTCCATCTATTCCCTTCAATTTTCATTCTTCTTCATGGCCTCAATAATGGATTTCATTCCCTGGAGCCTCTGGATATTACAAAAGTAAAAATCTTTTTCATCTCTTCTTCCTATTTATAAGTAGATTACATCAGATTCTACCTATTATACTCATTTTTTCTAGATTCCCCAAACACATTAGCATATTAAATTGAGAATTTCCTTCTCTCATACTTTGTCTAAACCAGAATTTACTCATCCATTTAAACAACCATTTTGTTGACTACCTTCTATAAACTATGCGGAGTGTTAGGAACTAGCAATAAACAGTGAACAAAACTGACATGACCTCTGACCTCATAGAGCTATATTCTAGAGTGGGGAGGAGGACAGAAAAAATGAAAAAAGAAAAAAAAACACACCTAAACAATAAAAAACTATTAAAAACTGAAAATTGAAACAATTGTTAAGGAAATAAAAACTTGTTTGTATTCACTTTTTCTTTTTCTTTTTCTTTTTCTTTTTTTTTGGAGCATGTTTTTGAAGCACACTTTATAAACATACTTTGGAAAATGTCAGATTGAAAACCTACCTATTACTCTATGATGTGCATTTCTCTATCTTCACCCCATGGATATCTGGAAGGTTTGTTCTAAATGCCTTATGAGATATTAAAACTTTATGACTCTATGATCAACGTAACAAATTTTTTCAGAAATGGTAATGAATTCTATTTTGGCCTAATCTTCTCTAATGTTATTAAAAATATTAGTAAGTACCACCTATGAACCAGGCACTGCCAAGTGTTGTGGCTTCAATGGTAAACAAATGAAATCAGGCTTTTATGGAACGGATTTTCACAATGCATCCAAAAACACTGACGGCTTATGAGCAGTTTGATAATTTATCATAGATCGTTGCCTAATGTCTGCAAAAATTTGGAAGCTTATGGCCCAATGTAGAAGTCTATAGCCAGGCCTATGCAGATGTTTGTTAACTGTGCCTCATGAGGAATGTGTTTTATGGTATTAGGGTGGACTCTTGTGTACTGACATAGCCTCCAAGACAACCAAATGTGCAAAAGGCAGTAAATCCAAGGCTCTGACCTCCTGAAGAAGCATTTTTCCCCCTTCTGGGAGGCTGCCTTGACAAATGATTTTCAGATGGATCTCTGTGAGGAACCAGGGAGGCATTGGGGAACACCACATCCATTCCTGTGCTTAAGTCATGGATTTCCTTTGTGCTTTGTCTTACTTCAGTAGTAAAGTGAAGTCACAGCAACCTTGAGCTGAATCCAAATTATAATTCTCATTGGGAATGTACATTAGCTTTCATCATCTAGAGAACATATCAGAATCTCCCATTTTTTTCCCTTGTAAAATGTAAATAATGTCTGTCTAATGAAGTTCTCCATTTTAGGAATTCTAGCACATAGATTCTTAGCATCCTCAATGATGTTTCGTAGGTAGCATTTTTTTTTTTCCAACATGAGGCACTAAAAGTTTAAAAACTAAGAGGTTAGGGTGCCGGAAGCATTAAACATGTAAACAGCAAAATCACCCAAGCTGATGACAAGTCAGAGTAGTGAGGGTGGCTGAGGCAACCATCACTGGTCTTATACAAGTGAGAAAGAACAGGAATGAGAGAGAAATCAGTGGATGGGAATCTCAGAGAGGAATAGAGGGAATCAGTCCTAGAGAAGGTCCTTAGAAAAATACCTGGGATGTAATCCCCTCATGTATAAATCTACTGACCATTCAATTTTAGGACTTCAGAGGTGATCCCAAGGGCTGGGAAATGCCTTTCATATGCACACCAATCTGGAGGCAAGGAAAATTTGGCATTTTTATGTTACAGTTACTAATTAAATCTGTCCAGACTGATGGGAAAGGGAAAAACACTCTAGATAGCTTTCTGAAATCAAGATAAGTTGTCCTGCTAAATACTTAGGGAAAAAAAATTACAGCCTATTTTGCATGAATTGTTAACTTCTAAAAAGAAATGGATGGCGATAAAAATAACTCAACAGGGATTGTTCCCTTTTAAAGAACTCAAGAGAAAAATAAAATGGAAAGGAACGAACAGAGAGTGGATGTAGGCAATAGAACTCTGGGTGTGTGACAGAGTCTGTTTTATAACTATTTATTTATTGGCAGCCTGGGTGGGATCATAGCAGAGTACAGTCTCAGATAGCACATAATTTATAACAAGATTTAATTTCTACCTCCCTCAAGACGGTGGGGTTTTATCTCTGGAAAATCAGCAATGTGAAGATTCACATTAACTAGACCAGTGGCTACTATTTGTCCATAATTTCAAAGCCTCTAGACAATGCTATATACGTCAAGCCTCTGATTCTGCATAATGGACATCCTAATAATTATCATTAGTTGCTAACTGTGAGTGAAATGTATTGGAGGTTACTACCCTTTCCCATTTGGAGATAAAACTATCTTTCATACTAGCAAATTCCATCTTCTGTGATGATTGAGGGAACCTGTATTAAGCTGTCAGATCTTCAAAACTCAAAACTCTGCTTAACATATACTCTCAACAGGCAGAGAGAAATGTAGAAGAAAAGTCAAGGGGCTCCTTTTGGATTGACCATTGATCAATGGAGTTCTTATACCACTCAATCTGTCAAGGGAGATCGCATCACAAAATTATGTAGGACCATGCTCCCCTTTCTCAGGTCCTATGGGATATCTTAATTCAACTAGAAAAATGGATCCCGTGATCCAATGTTTTCTTACTCTGTCCCTGGCCATCACTCCAGTGCACGTCATCATCATAGCTGGATGAAAGCAGTCGTGACTTGATTGGTCTCACTGTTTTCTTTCTTGCTTTCCCTAAAGTCTTTTTTTCTGTACAGCAGCTAAGGTGGTTCTTTTAGAGAGCGAACCAGATCATATCACTCATCTACTCAAAACCCTCTATGACTTCACTTCATATTCAAAATAAAATGCAGAATTTTGCCTGGTCCACAAGGTTCTACCCAACCTGGCTTCCAGCTCTTAGTCACTCCTCTGCTTTCATTTCTTACCTCAATCACTGTATTTGGTTAAACTGGGCTTCTGCCTATAAACAAGTTCTTGCTCAGAATCTCAATGCTTCTTTTTGCCTATTCCTAGAAATCTCTTTCTAAGACTCCAAGGGCTTTCTCTATGACTGAACTCAAATTTCTTCTCAGATGTCAACTTCTGGGAACAACAGATCTATAACAGAGACATCCTGGTTGCCACTTGCTTGGTTTCTTTTTGCAGCTTTTATCACTTTCTGCATTCAGTTTACCATCTATCTTGCCATTCCTTTGAGGGCAGAATATTAGTGCTGTATTTCTAAGGCTTAGAACACTTTCTGATGCATAAAAGACATTCAAAAAATACTTGATCAAGAAATAAAGGAGGAAGAAAGGGAGGGGAGAGGGAAGAAAGGAAGGAGGGAGTGGAAATGAAAGAAAGAAAAAAAGAAAGAAGATAGGTTTTAAATTAAAAAAAAAAAAAGCAATTCAGAGATTATCTTCTTTCATAAATTTATTACCCAAGACGAAGAAATGAAGAGCTTTAACGTATCAAGAAACAGGTAAATCTCCAATTTCTGAGAAAGTTCAGACCAAAAAAACTTTCCCCCACTGAAAGAAAAAAATGTATATTTACGGCTGTGTGGTGATGACAAGGAAAAGAAGTTCTAAGAGTCATTTATTTGTTTTGGTTCACTTTAGTTGATTAACAATTTACTGACGAGCAAAACAAACAATAAACAAAAAAATCACACAAAATAAAGCCCCCCAAACAAGCAAACAAAAAACCAGAGAGAACTGAGATAGTTCAATCAGCACCAGCCGTGAATCAAACCTTGTTGATTTGCGATCAGTTCGTTAACAAACATGGATCTTACGCTCCATTGTTGATTGTTAGGTGAGAAGGTACTACGGAAACCCTCTTATTGATACTGTTGATTCACCTAATTTGCTCACCTAGTGTAAAAACCAACAAACAACAATAAACACCTGTACTTTACTTTGTGGATAATTTCCAGGTAGGACATAGAAAAAAATAATAGTCTGAGCCGATATTTTGCTTTACCTCAACTCACCATCTAGTGGCAAATCGGGTAAGTGCAGGCTTCCTACTTAGAACAACTTGTCTGCTTTCCTGACAAACATTTGTTTAGCATTTACTCTGCCAGGCACTGTGCTGGGTACTGTACTAAGCAGAGATGAATAAACACATACCTAGAAGAGTCTCTAGTTCAAATTCTGTCTTCTGGCACTATATGCAGAAAGTGGCTTCGGCAAACATTATCTAAAACTGAAGTAGGGTTTGTTATGCCAGGTTCTGGCTGATCACATTTCAAATGTAACGCACCTCATGACAAAATTTCAAGGCGATTATTATTGTTCCATTTTATATATAAGGAAAAAGAAGCCAAGAGAAGCTGACACCCAAAGTAGCCCAGACAGTAGATGAAAGAGCCCATACTCCCATCCAGATCTGTCTGGCTAGAAAGTCTCTGACCTTACCCTACCACATCATATGGCCTCTTATTAAATGGAGGTATCATCTATGGCTAGGTAACAATTTTTTTTTCTTGAGAAATTAGCCAGAACTTTGCATAAATGATAAATAAATAGTCATCACATAAGCTTAGTGGATTTCAATTTCCAGAACAATGACACTTGGATCTACCTGGTTTCTAATCCAGTATAGTTCAGGGGATAATTCTTGATGTCTGCACACAGGAATATCAGCATGCAGACCGATGACCCTCAAAGAATAGAAACTTGAAAAAGTCAACAAATAATGATTGAGTTCAGTTCTCTATAGAAGTAGTCCGCACTATACTGTGAATATATTGCTGGGTTTAGAGGCCAAATGTATCAGTTAAAGTAACAAAACTTAAGAGAATGTGAATGTATACCATTATCAGATACAAAACCAGGTTACAGACAACTGGCAAAGCTTACTATGCAGATGGAATAACGTATCTAGAAAAGCTGAACTCAAATGGATGAATTTGTTAATGTGTTGTGGGAGACTATTTACAATATTCCAATTCTCGTTTGTGCAGGTATGGAATATGTTTGGCGAATCCCGTTCTCTGAAGTCAGGCACAACCCTTCGTCTTTCTTGTGCCAACAGAATCTGAAAGAAAGCTTTGTGTTACACTTTGGAGAGCCAAACCAGTTAAGAGTTAGTGTGCAATTTGGTTTTTTGCCACAATGACTGGTAAGGTTCTTGATGTTAGAGGCTTTCATCAGCCTGGGTCCACGTGGTACAAATGAGAAATAAACCCGTGTTGTTTTAAACTACTGAGATTTGGACATGGCTTGAACTTTATCATAAAGAGCGTATCCTGAAAAAAAGCAAACCAATCTGATGCTATTTATGGCGGAGGATTCTGAGTCAACCTGAGGAATGGAAATGATTTCATCTGTAATCATCTGGTGCCATGAGCCTCAAATGTTGCCTAATTAACTCATCTTTATCTGATTATGCCTTACCAAAATACCTTCCACGAGAACTTTTCTTACCAGGTAGGCTGGAGGAATGTGGTACTCTAGTCGGCTGATATGAAACATCTGCTTTGCCTGTCATTTATATTTCTTCACTATTGAACTAATTACCTGGCACTCCAAATTATTCATCAGATTTCTGTTAGTTTGGTTAATATAGCTCTAGCCCTGACAGACTGACCACATGAGCATAGGTCCATTGGCTAAAGTGGGTTTGCAGAGCCACACAACTGCTTCTGAGACGAGGGAGACAAAAAAGGGAGGGTGGGGGGAGGAGAGGGAGACAAAAGGACAGGGACTGGGAAAGAAATTCTCTGGCTATTTCAGAGAAGATTCTTGTTTAAATTCTGTTCTCATGAGATGACCAACCACCCCTTAGTCCTTCTGAATCGGATGAGGCAAAATACATTCATAAAACTATATCTACACTTTTAATCAGTGCCCTTCAGCCATTTATTTCTGGTTGAGAAGGCGGGTAGGAAAAACTAAAAACAGGGCTGTCCCTGCCTTCCCTATTGGATTTCCAGATCGCTTCATGTTCTTGGATATTTTGTTGGACAAATAACCTCCTCCATCAAATTGACAGGTCTTTTTGGTTAACTTGTTTCCATAATAAATGTTTCATCACCTACATCTATTTTTATTAAACAAGGTGTGGTGAGGACGGAGGAAAGATTTTATACAGTCAGTGGGCAATTCTATTTTCAGCAGCTACTGTATTTTTAATTTATGTTTTTATAACATGTTAGAATAATATGCACCGGATTATGAATGTCAGGCTTGTCATAAGATTGTTTTCTTTTGTCATCAAGTTTCATAGGAATTCATGGACAGGTTATACCAGTTGAGACCAACAAGCATGTGACAGCACCTGACTTATAAATTACTCAGTTCCTTCAGCTATTGATTGATTTCTAGACATAAATAACAAAGGAAATGCCAGAGTAATAATTCATCCATTCTTTTCGGTCACAACTGTGTTTCAGAAACATTGCTTATTTTGCTTGGGTTCCGACTGGACTTACAATGTATTTGCTCTCCTCACACACTACTTTTGCTTTTGTTCTTTCAGATTATCATCCCAAGGAAGGAACAGCAAGAATCATAAATTTAAGCCTGATAGCTGGGGCATCAAGCCCTATATACCATGACCACCCATTCTGAACTAAGTTTGCTAGAAAGAAGCCAGCATAAAATCTTGAAAAGGAAAAAGCATTAATTAAATCCATCTGTCTGTTGAATTAATGTTAAACCTTCAGCCTCGTATTTAAGACCTTCATTTGTTTATGGTTTCCCTCCCTCCCTTCCACTATCCTTTTATCCTTTCTGTGGCTCCTTCCTCCCTTCCATCTTTTCCTTCCTTAATAAAACATTTGTTGGTGCCTTGGGGCACCTGGGTGGCTCAGTTGGTTAAGCGTTCGGCTTCGGCTCAGGTCATGATCTCACAGTTCGTGAGTTCAAGCCCCACGCTGGACTCTATGCTGACAACTCAGAGCCTGGAGCCTGCTTCAGATTCTGTGTCTCCCTCTCTCTCTGCCCCTCCCCTGATCACATGTATGCTCTCTCTGTCAAAATACATACATAAACATTAAAAAAAATAAATAAAACATTTGTTGGTGTCTAAAACATTCTTCCTAAGCTCAACTGGACCATTTTTCTTATTCTAGTCATATCTTTCATCCTCTGTGCCCTTGCTCACATTTTTTCTACCCCAAACACTCTCTTCCTCCCATTTTTTTATGACGAGCATGAGTAGCCCCTATTCTAAAGCCATTTGATATGTTTACCCCGCCACTAAGCCTATAGCAAACGCTTGAGTCTGTATGCAACTTGTGAACCTCTCTCTTACGGCATTACCAAAGGCTTTGTTATTTTACAATTGTTTGTATGCTTACCTTTTTAATCCTTCTACACTTTTAACATGCTGTTTTGGGGAGGAGACTTTGTCTAATTCTGTCTGATGCACTTGCAATGCCTTGCATAAACTGTATGAAAAAAAAAAAGCCTAAACAAAACTGAAGTAATGACAATAAATATTACAGAACGAACATAACACTAGAGGGCAAAAACATCAGAGTTCGAGACTTCTCTGTAATTTACAGAGTTGAAATTGTGAGGAACTCTTTGCATCTCAATTGCAAAGAGTGTATAAAGTGAAAATAACTACAGCTTTTTTTTTTCTGCTTGGAACATTTACAACTTAAAAATTTATGACTACAATACATGCCTTCTGTTAAATGATTCAACATCAGATAAATCAGAGGACCTCACTATCACAGGTAGAGGCTTTAAAACATGCAAAGATAATTTTACAGACTCTCTGGATAAAAGATTTAACATATCAAGGCTCTTTAATGTAATAATAGCATGTATTGAACTCTTTTTTACTGAGCTCTTCATAAATGGCATTTACTGGGCTAGACATTTTAGATGATGCTCTCCAATCCTCACCAGAACAAATAAACAAAACCATGCAATGGTGGATTTTATTGTACCTGTTACTTGTGAGAAAACTGAAGCATAGTTAGGTTAAGGCATTTGATCCACCCAGAGTCAGAGTATCAACCACGTCTGATACTGAAGCCCATGCTATTTCTGCCAAATAAATGAAAATCTTTACATATTCTATCTACATACATTAATTGGTATCCATAGATACTATACTACTGTGTATTTGTTGAGTTTTCTGCGTTTTCTTTTACGTAAGTTCTTAATATATTCTAGATATAAATGTTTATAAGTTTTATTTCATCTTTTCTCCCAATCTATTATCTTTTAACTTTCTTCACATTTCCCTAACATAATTAAATTCCTAATTTTTGGTATAACCAAATGAATAAGATATTTTGGCATAGTTTGCTCTTTTGTACTAGTATTATTACAAAAAGCCTTTCCCAAAGTTAGATCATAAACACGTGCTCCTCATTTTCTGATGAATAAAAACAAAAGAAAAGAAAACAAAACGTAAGCTTCAGTTAAATATGACTGGATTGCATTGGTTTTAATACATTATAGTTTATTTTTGTATCTATTTTCTTCCAAAAGTGGCTGTCCTACTTTGCATACCCACCAGCAATGAGTGAGAGAGAGCTCTTGAGCTCTTGTTGTCCCACATCCTAATCAGCATTTGCTGTTTGTAGTGTTTCAGAGTTTGGCCATTCTAATAGTTGTGTGTATCTCATTGTTGTTTTAAATTGCAGTTCCCTGATGACATATGATGTTGAGCATCTCTTCATATACTCGTTTGCCATCTGTATATCTTCTTTGATGAGATGTCTATTCAGGTCTTTTGTGCACTTTTTAACCAGGCTGCTAGTTTTATTCTTATTAAGTTTAAGAGTTCTTTGCATACTTTGGATAATAATCCTTTATCAGATGTTTCTTTTGCAAATGTTTTCTCCCAGTCTGTGGCTTTGTTGTCGTGTCTTTTGCAGAGTAGAAGCATTTAATTTTAATGAAGTTCAGCTTGTCAATTACATCCTTCATGGATTGTTTCTTTGGTATTGTATCTAAAGAATCCTCATGATACCCAAGGCCATCTAGGGTTTTGTCCTGTTATCGTCTAAGAATTCTATAGTTCTGCATTCTACATCTAGGTATTTGATCCATTTTGAGCTAATTTTTGTGAAAGGTGTAATGTCTGTGTCTAGATTCATTTTTTGGTGGATGTTCAGTTGTTCCTGACCATTTGTTGAAAAGACTGTCTGGCAGCATGGTATTGGCATAAAAACAGACACATAGACCAATGGAATAGAATAGAAACCCCAGAACTAGACCCACAAACGTATGGCCAACTCATCTTTGACAAAGCAGGAAAGAACATCCAATGGAAAAAAGACAGTCTCTTTAACAAATGGTGCTGGGAGAACTGGACAGCAACATGCAGAAGGTTAAAACTAGACCACTTTCTCACACCATTCACAAAAATAAACTCAAAATGGATAAAGGACCTGAATGTGAGACAGGAAACCATCAAAACTTTAGAGGAGAAAGCAGGAAAAGACCTCTCTGACCTCAGCCGTAGCAATCTCTTACTCGGCACATCCCCAAAGGCAAGGGAATTAAAAGCAAAAGTGAATTACTGGGACCTTATGAAGATAAAAAGCTTCTGCACAGCAAAGGAAACAACCAACAAAACTAAAAGGCAACCAACGGAATGGGAAAAGATATTTGCAAATGACACATCGGACAAAGGGCTAGTATCCAAAATCTATAAAGAGCTCATCAAACTCCACACCCGAAAAACAAATAACCCAGTGAAGAAATGGGCAGAAAACATGAATAGACACTTCTCTAAAGAAGACATCCGGATGGCCAACAGGCACATGAAAAGATGTTCAACGTCGCTCCTTATCAGGGAAATACAAATCAAAACCACACTCAGATACCACCTCACGCCAGTCAGAGTGGCCAAAATGAAGAAATCAGGAGACTATAGATGCTGGAGAGGATGTGGAGAAACAGGAACCCTCTTGCACTGTTGGTGGGAATGTAAATTGGTGCAGCCACTCTGGAAAACAGTGTGGAGGTTCCTCAGAAAATTAAAAATAGACCTACCCTATGACCCAGCAATAGCACTGCTAGGAATTTATCCAAGGGATACAGGAGTGCTGATGCATAGGAGCACTTGTACCCCAATGTTTATAGCAGCACTCTCAACAATAGCCAAATTATGGAAAGAGCCTAAATGTCCATCAACTGATGAATGGATAAAGAAATTGTGGTTTATATACACAATGGAATACTACGTGGCAATGAGAAAAAATGAAATATGGCCTTTTGTAGCAACATGGATGGAACTGGAGAGTGTGATGCTAAGTGAAATAAGCCATAGAGAGAAAGACAGATACCATATGGTTTCACTCTTATGTGGATCCTGAGAAACGTAACAGAAACCCATGGGGGAGGGGAAGGAAAAAAAAAAAAAAAAAGAGGTTAGAGTGGGAGAGAGCCAAAGCATAAGAGACTGTTAAAAACTGAGAACAAACTGAGGGTTGATGGGGGGTGGGAGGGAGGGCAGGGAGGGTGATGGGTATTGAGGAGGGCACCTTTTGGGTGAGCACTGGGTGTTGTATGGAAACCAATTTGACAGTAAATTTCATATATTAAAAAATAAAAAAAAATAAAATAAAAAATAAAATAAAAAGAAAAGAAAACAAATCAAAATAAAGATATGCTACATCCCCTCAAAAAAAAAAAAAAAAAAAGACTGTCTGGTAAACGGTAGTGTGTTTTTAATTGCCAATTCCAATCATTCATTGCAGATATATAGAAATATGACTGACTTTTTAATATTAAACTTGTATCCTTCAAACTTTCCTTGTTTCTGATCTCTGCAGGAAACTTTGAGATTTTTTACCATTTAAGTATGATGTTAGCCACAGGGTTTTTGTAGATTTTATTTATCAGGTTGAGGAACTTCCCTTGTTTTCCTAGTTTACTGGGAGTTTTATTATGAATGGGTGTTGGTTTTTGTCAAATACTTTTTCTGTATCTATTGATATGATTATATGTTTTTTGTTTCTTTAGTCTGTTGATGTGATGGAATATATTAATTGATTTTCAAATGTTGAACCAGCTTTGCATACTTGGGATAAATCCCACTTGATTGTGGTATATAATTCTTTTTATTCATTTTTGGGTTTTATTTTGCTAGTAATTTGTTGATGATTTTTTTATATTTAAGTTCAGGAGAGATATTGGTCTATGGTTTTCTTATAATGTCTGTCTGGTTTTGGTAGTGAGTAATACTGGCTTAAAAGGATGAGTTAGAAAGCATTCCTTTTCCTTCCAGTCTATGAAAGAGATTTTAAAGAATTAGTATAATTTTTTTCTTAAATATTTGGTAGAATTCACCAGTGAATGCATCTGGGTCTCATGCTTTCTGTTTTGGAAGATTATTAATTATTTATTCAATTTTCAAAATAGGTATGAGCCTATTCAAATTGTCTATTTCTTGTGTGAGTTTTGCCAGATTATGTTTTTCTGGGAAATGCCCATTTCATCCAAGTTATAAAATTTGTGGACATAGATCTGTTCATAATATACCTTTATCATCCTTTCTATGTCCATGGGATCTGCAGTGAATTATCCTATATTTTTTTCCTGATATTAGTAATCTGTATACTCTCTCCTTTTTTCTTAGCTTGGCTCTAGGTTTATCAATTTCATTGATCTTTAAACAAACAATAAAAGCTTTTGGTTGTATTGATTTACCTTATTGATTTCTTATTTTCAATTTTATTGCTTTCTGCTCTAATTATTTTTCTTCTGCTTATTTTAGATTTAATTTGCCCTTCTTTTTCTAGTTTCCTAAGGTGGATGATTATACTATTGATTTTAGATTTTTTCTCCTTTCTAATGTGGGCATTCAATGCTATAAATTTCCCTCTAAGCACTGCCTTTGCTTCATCCCACACAATTTGATATTTTATTTTAATATTTATGTAGTTCCAAATATATTTTTTATATTTCTCATGTGATTTTTTTGGACCCATATGTTATTGAGAAGTGTGTTATTTAATCTCCAAATATTTTGGAATCTTCCAGCTCTCTTTCTGTTGATGATTTCTACTTTAATTCCATTGTGATCTAACAGCAGACATTGTACGAGTTTTATTCTTTTAAATTTGTTATGTCTTACAAAGGGCTAGTATCCAAAATCTATAAAAAGCTCACCAAACTCCACACACGAAAAACAAATAACCCAGTGAAGAAATGGGCAGAAAACATGAATAGACACTTCTCTAAAGAAGACATCCAGATGGCCAACAGACACATGAAACGATGCTCAACATCGCTCCACATCAGGGAAATACAAATCAAAACCACACTCAGATATCACCTCACGTCAGTCAGAGTGGCCAAAATGAACAAATCAGGAGACTATAGATGCTGGCGAGGATGTGGAGAAACGGGAACCCTCTTGCACTGTTGGTGGGAATGCAAATTGGTGCAGCCACTCTGGAAAACAGTGTGGAGGTTCCTCAAAAAATTAAAAATAGATCTAGCCTATGACCCAGCAGTAGCACTGCTAGGAATTTACCCAAGGGATACAGGAGTGCTGATGCACAGGGGCACTTGTACCCCAATGTTTATAGAAGCACTCTCAACAATAGCCAAATTGTGGAAAGAGCCTAAATGTCCATCAACTGATAAATGGATAAAGAAATTGTGGTTTATATACACAATGGAGTACTATGTGGCAATGAGAAAGAATGAAATATGGCCCTTTGTAGCAACGTGGATGGAACTGGAGAGTGTGATGCTAAGTGAAATAAGTCATACAGAGAAAGACAGATACCATATGTTTTCACTCTTATGTGGATCCTGAGAAACTTAACAGAAACCCATGGGGGAGGGGAAGGAAAAAAAAAAGAGGTTAGAGTGGGAGAGAGCCAAAGCATAAGAGACTCTTGAAAACTGAGAACAAACTGAGGGTTGATGGGGGTGGGAGGGAGGGGAAGGTGGGTGATGGGTATTGAGGAGGGCACCTTTTGGGATGAGCACTGGGTGTTGTATGGAAACCTATTTGACAATAAACTTCATATACTGAAAAAATAAAAAATAAATAAATAAATTTGTTATGTCTTAGGGTGTACAATCTAATCTATATTGACAAATGTTCCATGTAAGCTTGAGCTGTTGTTGTTGGATGAAGTAGTTTAGAGATGTCAATTATGAACAATTGATTGATGGTGTTACAGAGTTCTGCTATGTACTTATTATTTCCTACCATTTCTGATGGAGGAGTGCTGAATTCTCCAGTTATAATGGTGGATTCGTGTATCTCCCCTTGTGGTTCCATCAGTTATGCCTCACATATTATGACACTCTGTTGTTAGGCATACTCACATTAATAACTGTTAGGGTTTCTTGGTGAACTAACTTGTTCATCAGTACATAATGTCCCTTTTTATTCCTGATAACTTCCATTGTTCTGCACTCTCTGAAGTTAATATAGCTACTCTCACTTTCTTTTGATTAGTGTTAATTAGCATGTATATCTTTCTCTATCCTTTCACATCTTTATATTCACATCTTTATATTTCACATCTTTATATTCGAAGGGGATTTCTTATAAACAATGTATACTTTATATACTTTATATTTCTTATAAACAACATATACTTTATATACTTTATATTCACATCTTTATAAAGTATACTTTCTATACTTTATATTCACATCTTTATATTTCACATCTTTGTATTTTACATCTTTATATTCAAAGGGGATTTCTCGTAAACAACATATACTTGGGTCTTGTTTTTGATTCACTCTGACAATCTCTGTGTCATAATGGTATAATTAGAGCATTGACATTTAAATTTTTTTAAATTTATCTTATTTTTTTTGAGACAGCACACAAGTGCGTGAGTGGGGGAGGGGCAGAGAAAGACGGGGAGGGAGAGAATCCCAAGCAGGTTTCACATTGTCAATGCAGAGCCCAGTGCAGGGCTCGAATCCATTAACAGTGAGATATTGACCTTAGCTGAAACCAAAAGTTGGACACTCAACTGACTGAGCCACCTAAGTGCCGATGGACCATTGACATTTAAAATGATTATTGATAGGGCAAAAACATGAATAGGCATTTCTCCAAAGAAGACATCCAAATGGCCAGCTGACACATGAAAAAATACTCAAAATCACTCATCATCAGGGAAATACAAATCAAAACCACAATGATACGCCACCTCACACCTTTCAGAATGGCTAACAATAACAACTGAGGCAACAACAGATGTTGGCAAGGATGCGGAGAAAGAGGATCTCTGTTTCATTGTTGGTGGGAATGCAAGCTTGTGCAGCCACTCTGGAAAACAGTATGGAGGTTCCTCAAAAAATTAGAAATAGAACTACCCTATGACCCAGCAATTGCACTACTAGGTATTTATCCAAGGGATACAGGTATGCTGTTTCAAAGGGGCACATGCACCCCTATGTTTATAGCAGCACTATCAACAATAGCCAAAGTATGGAAAGAGCCCAATGTCCATAGATGGATGAATGGATAAAGATGTGGTATATATATGTGTGTGTACACACACACACACACACACACACATATATATATACACACACACATATATATATATGTGTGTGTGTATGTATATACACACACATACACAATGGAGTGTTACTCGGCAATCAAAAAGAATGAAATCTTGCCATTTGCAACTACGTGTAAGGAACTAGAGGGTATTATGCTAAGTGAAATTAGTCAGTCAGAGAAAGACAGAAATCATATGACTTCACTCATATGAGGACTTTAAGACACAGAACAGATGAACACAAGGGAAGGGAAGCAAAAATAATATAAAAACCGGGAGGGGGACAAAACAGAAGAGACTCTTAAATATGGAGAACAAACAGAGGGTTACTGGAAGGGTTGTGAGGGGGGATGGGCTAAATGGGTAAGACGCATTAAGGAATCTACTCCTGAAATCATTGTTGCACTATACTCTAACTAACTTGGATGTACATTTAAAAAATAAAAATAAAATAAAAAAATAAAATAAAATGATTATTGATATAGTTGAATTAATGTATATTTATCAATGATTTCTATTTGTTACCCTTGTTCTTTGTTCTTTTTGTGTTTTCTACTCTTCTTCTGCCTTTTTTGGTCTTAACTGAGCATTTTATAGATTGCATTTTCACTCTTTTCTTAGTATGTCGGTTATACTTCTTTTGTTTTTTAGTGATTGCCCTAAATTTTGCAATATACATTTACAATATTAATCCAAATCCAACTTTAATTAACATACCACCTCAGGAGTAGTGCAAGTACCTTATAATAATAAAATAATTCTAATTCTTCCCTTCTTTTCCTTCTCTTGCTGTCATTTATTTCACTAATAAATAAGCATACTTGGGGCTCCTGGGTGGCTCAGTCAGTAAAATGTCCCACTTCAGCTCAGGTCATGATCTTGCAATTGGTGAGTTTGAGCCCTGCATGAGGCTCTGTCCTGGAGCCTGCTTCAGATTCTGTGTCTCTGTTTCCCTCTGACCCTCTTCTGCTTCCACTCTGTCTCTCTCTCTCTCTCAAAAATAAATAAACATTAAAAAATTTAAAAAATAAAAATAAATGAATAAGCATACTTAAGCATATACACACATATATGCATGTATGTACAAATATACACACATATATATGTGTATATATATAAATATACTGAAGCTATTATTATTTTGAATATTATTTTTCTTATTAAGAAAAATAAAAGATTGTTATTTTACTTTTACTTATTCCTTCCTTGATGCTCTCTTTTTAATGTATATTTGAGTTTCCTGACCTGAATCACTTTCCTTATCTCTGAAAAATGTTTAACATTTCTTTCAGGGAATGTCTACTGGCAACAAAGTCCCTCAATTTTTATTTGCCTGAGAAAGTCTTAGTTTCCCCTTCATTTTGTAAGGGTAATATCACAGGGTACAGAGTTCTAGGTTGTTGGATTTTTTTTCTCAACATTTTAAATATTTCATTCCACTCTTCCTGCATACATAATTTCTGAGGGGAGGTCAGAAATTCTTACTGTGTCTGTAGGTAAGGTATTGTTTCCCTATGGCTTCTTTCAGGATACTTATCTTTTATTTACTGCAGTTTGAATATGATGGCTAGGTGTGGTTTTGTGGGGGCACTTATCCTGCATGGTATTCTCTGAACTTCCTGGATCTGCAGTATGATATTAATTTGGGGGGAATTCTCAGTAATTACTATTTCAGATATTTCTTCTATTTATCTTTCTTCTCCTCTAGTTTCCTATTACATATATGGCCTGCATTTTTTGGATATTCTGTTCCTTTTTTTAATCTTTGCTATTTTGTTCTGGAACTTTCTATTAAGCTATCCTCAAGCTTGGAGATTCTTTTCTCAGCCACATCTAGTCTAATGAACCCATTAAACATATTCTTCAAATGCATTACAGTGTTTTTTATCTCAATTTTTTAAGTTCTTTCTTAGAATTTTGATCTTCCTGCTTACATTGCCCATATATACTTACATGCTGTTTACTTATCCATTAGAGCCTTCAGTATATTAAATCACAGTTGTTTTAAATTACTGGTCTGGTAATTCTAGCATCCCTGACATATCTGAGTCTGGTTCTTAAGTTTGCTTTGTCTCTTCAAACTGTAATTTTGGCTTTTAGTATGCTTCGTAATATTTTCTTGATGGCTTGATATTATATACTGGGTTAAAAACTTGCTGTAAATAGACCCTTAGTAATGTGATGGTAAGATATGGGGGGAAGGGATGCATTCTATGGTCTTATGATTAGGTCTTAGTTTTTAATCAGTCTGTGCCCTTGGGTTGTGAACTTGACAAGGGCTTTTCCACCTCTCTCTCCCTTTGATGGGACAGGATAGCTGGAGTGGGGCTGGATATTTCTCTTCTCCCAGATCAGTTAGGCTTTGATGAAACTCTGATAGTTTAGGCTATGATAAAATAGTTTCTTCTGAGAGTGAATCTTAAAGCAAAACAAAACAAAACAATCTGATATATTTATAAATGGTTACTTTCCCCCTCACCCTGTAAAAACCACAAGGGGATTTTTTTTTCCCTCCAATATTTGCTGTAAAATCTGATCGAGCTCCTGGAGATAAAATTTACAAAAGTATGGGGCCCTCCCAGGACTGGTTTGCTCTGGAGTTTTTAACTCCCAGATTTGTCCACACTGAGCCTCAAGAAATATGTTACAGTTTATGGTTTTTTTTTTAACCCTGGTACTGGTTCTCACGCAGATTTCTGCTCTTGGGTTTCTGTTCTGGTAAATTGTGACTACTTGCATTTTTCTCTTTGTGTCTCCAATTTTAGAGTCAGTGGTTTGCCTTGCAATCTTATTTTTCTGGAAGATATAAGAAGAGTTGTTGATTTTTCAGTTTGTTCAGCTTTTTGCTTATTGTTAGGATGTCTGGTTCTGAGCTCCTTTCATGTTGGACTGAAAACCGTTAAGTCCTTACTTATTTTTAATAAATATTTTAGTTTAAAATAGATTTAGATTTATAGAATTGTCACAAAGATAGTATATAGAATTCTCATATACTTCACGTCCAGTTTCCCTATCACTAACATCTTACATTATTAATGTACGTTAGCCAAAATTAATGAGCCAATATAGACACATTATTTAAGTCCATATTTGGGGGACCTGGGTGGCTCAGTCAATTAAGCATCCAACTTTGGTTCAGGTCATGATCTTGTGGTTCATGAGTTCAAGCCCCACGTTGGGCTCTGTGCTAACAGCAAGAAGCCGGGAGCCTGCTTTGTATTCTGTCTCCCTCTCTCTCTCTGCCCCTCCCTTGCTGACACTCACACCAGTCCTAGGAGGGCCCCCACACTTTTGTGAATTTTACCTCCAGGAGCCTGATCAGATTTTACAGCAAATATTGGAGAAAAAAAAATCCCCTTGTGCTTTTTACAGGGAGAGGGAAGTAATTCTCTCTCCCCACCGCAAGAATAAATAAACATTAACAAAAATTTTAAAAAATAAAATCCATACATTAGATTCCCTTAGTTTTTACCTGATTTCCTTTCTCTGTTCCAGAATCCCATCCAGAATACCACATTACATTTAATCATCAATTCTCTTTAGAGTTCTCTTGACTATGACAATAACTACTATACTTTTGATGACTAATTTGTTCATAATTTTCTTAATTTTATGAACATTCTCCCTTATGTCACTGCATATACTTTTTAATTAATTTAAATTTAATTAATTTAAATCTTTTTTTTTTTCAAATCTATGTAATAACTGTTGCTCTCTCTCTAATGTTTTCTTTTAATGGTTGTATTTCCCAAGCATCTGGTTATTTTGGTGAGGAACTCCTGTCACCCAGAAGGTTTCAGAAAAATCTGGGTGTTATTAGGTATAGAGAAGCAGCTGAACCCAAGGTCCTAGTAGTCTGTGTTCTTCCTGTGAATTTAAGGGGGCCAGAAGGAATGTGCCTCAGAACTGTTGTCAGCCACCTCCTTTGCTGCCTTTCCATTAGACAAATAATATGACCACGGATTCTCCTTTAAACCCTTTGAACATCAAGCTAGCAGAGGGAGAAAACATTCTTTGTTATTATTTTTTTTTAAATTAATGTTTCTTTGGTTTTGAGAGAGAGAAAGAAAGAGAGAGAGTGAGCATGAGTGGGGGAGGGGCAGAGAGAGAGGGAGACACAGAATCTGAAGCAGGGTCCAGGCTCTGAGCTGTCAGCACAGAGCCCGACACGGGGCTTGAACTCAAGAAGTGTGAAGTCATGACCTGAGCTGAAGTCAGGCACTCGACGCACTGAGCCATTCAGGTGCCCCAGAAACATTCTCTTTAGATTGTAATGTACCATGGCTGGGGACTTCGAAAGGGGAAGAGATGGAAGAATGAATGTTAGAGGGGGGTAAAGCCATCCACACATTCCCATCAGGTTGAGCTGGACTTCAGCTCCGCTGACACCAGAAAGACCAAGAAATTGCTACTGACCATTGACTCCCTGGGGCATCAGGGCAGTCAGAAATCCTTCAAGCCAAGTGGTGAGGAGGCATAAAAGACCTTCAGTGCTCTCTGTAACCTCTCTGCTCCTGGTATCCCACCATTAGGGCTGCAAGGTTGCCACTTGCCACACGTCAGTTCATATAAGTGTTTGGTATCCCCAGGGAAGTTTTCACAAAAAATCTTAGATCCAAACATTCTTCCCTGATCTGTTGTTTCTCTGAGGTTGTTTGGAAGAGGGAATCAACAGCTTATGCTAGTTTTCTGTATTTTCAGGAGGCAATGGAGGCACAGGGAGTCTAAGGTCCTGAAGCTAGTGAGAGGTACATGTAGGATACAGAGTAATATCAAAGGACACAAAAGCCTAGACACTTTCCACTTTCCAAACAGCCTTTTACGCCTATAGGCCCAGGACATCAAACACAATGCAGATCCCTGGAGTACAACTACTGTGAACACCAGTAAAGTCTTGCGGGTGCATTGTATATCTGAAATGGGACTTTGATGGACAACCCTCCTGGCCAGAGGTTTCCCAAATTTAACAGCAATTTAAAGATAATAGGGAGGAATATTTACCACATCTCTTTTTTCTTATCACTCATTTATTCATTCATGAATTTATTCATTCATTATAAACTTACCAAAAACTCTAAATACAAAATAGTGAGAAAAAACAGACAAATAACCTACTTTTATGGAGAACTTTTCTATTTCCTAGTAAGCGTGGTCGGATATAATTCTCATATGTAAACAAAACAAGAAACCCATCCGTTAAAAGTATATGGTCACTACTCAAATGTACCTATGAAAGCTACAGAAAGATGTACTCACACTTACTTAATTTAGCCTAATGAAAGGTACGATAATACTTGGGACTCACTGGGGACAAATTGGTACATAGGCAATAATGATCTTCAGTACTCTCCAGAACTTTCTTCCCTATTCCTACCAGTAATTGATCTATGCTCTTTTCTTACTCCTATTGATTACACATTGCTGTACAAAATTGTTATTAAGTCAAGACAGATTATCCAGATTTGATTAATATTCCAAAACTTTTGTCAAAGAAATAAATTTCTAAGTTGAACATTAGAAAAGCATTGGGGGCAAGATGCAGTCAAATTTTCTTTGTTGTTCCCAGAAATTATGTACATCAAAGACCAAGCCAACAAGCTTATCTTGCAAAGAAATGGAAGTAGATCCAAATAAATGAACAAACAAAAATTGTCCTGATTTTTCTTTGTTATGGAATGATAAACTATTGATTAAAGGCACAAACTGCTTGGGAATGGATGTCAACAGATAAGAAAATAAAATCACTCCTAACAATAGGCCCCAGGATTATGTGCTTAAAACATTTCTCTCTCACTAGCTTATCAGGCAACCAAAAAATTAAAAGCAATTTTCACTGGAAACAGAGAGACACTCTTTGATGCTTACACTCCATGCAGAACTCTGGAAAAGCCAATAAAACCAATTACTGGGCAGTTGTGTTGCTCTTCAGATGATCAGCATAAGCAAATAACATGGTCCAGAATCAATCACTTGTTTCTCCTAGCACAGGAAGTGCGGTGAATAGGAGGAACCACCCAGAACAGGATTGGCTCTTCTGGGTCATGTGTTAAAAGCAGCTGTTATTTTACATGATACATGCACATAAATGTGTTCATTTAAGAGGCTATCAAAATTCCCTCACTAGCACACTGAAAGATAAAAGGGGGAAAAGAGGAGAAGAGCTCTGTCTATAAATCTGTCATAATGACTTCTATGCCATAATAAACACAGGCAAATAATAGTTATAAGAACTGAGAAAAGTTAGTGAGACATAAAAGAATTCTAATTCTTGAAAAAGAGTGAAAAAAGGAACAAGAGGCAGAATTCTCTAGTTTGGATGCTTGTTATGGTCAGCCAAAGTACCCTTGAGCAGGGGGGCTCAGAAATTATGCCACCTCTACGTCACAATGTAAAACATACCCACACATTCACACACACACACACACACACACACACACATTATCAAAGCTCCTCCCTCCCATAATACCCAAGAGCCTTCAAGGGAAAAATGATGCAACGGTCTTAAATATGATATAATTCATTGTATCAGTATTTCTCAACTGGTGATGGTTTTATCTCCTACCCCCTGGGACCATTTTGACAACATCTGAAGATATTACTGGCTGTCACAACTCAGGAGCTGTTACTGGCATCTAGGGGGTAAAGGCTATGGATCTTGCTGAACATTCTACAATGTTTGGAACAATTTTTCTCTAATAAAAACTCATCCAGTCCAAAATATTAGCAGGGCCAATGTTGAGAATCCATGCAGTATATGACAGTAGACAAAAATCAGCTCTATGTGAAATATAGGTCACCGTTTTATTTCATCACACTGTATAAGAGTCTCAAACTTTTATTCATAGGTATTAGAAAGAAACCTTAAGATGTCATAACTCAGGTAAAGATCCAACACTGACAAGGGGGCCTAGTCAGATCGTGCTCCTCTCAACTTCACAGAATAAGACTACACCATAATCATCAACATCTGTATTTTAACAAAGGAAAATAAAACTATTCTTTTTAATCAAATTGGACAACATGCTATGGAGAAGTCACAGTCATCTTGCCACTGAGATATTTGCCTTTCCTCTAGAGCTGAATGCTTTTTTTTTTTTAAGTTTATTTATTTATTTTGAGAGAGAGTGTGAGAGCAGGGTAGAGCCAGAGACAGAGGGAGAGAGAAAGAGAATCCCAAGCAGGCTCCATACTGTCAGTGCAGAGCCCAATGTAGGGCTTAAACTCACAAACTGTGAGATTATGATCTGAGCAGAAACCAAGAGTCAGATGCTTAACTGACTGAGCCACCCAGGCTTTTCCATGAAGAATAGATTAGAGAGAGACAAAAATGGAAGTGGAGAGATCAGTCTGAGGCAATTGCAGCAGTTTCTGGGAAAATGGTCACCCACACAAGGCCAGGGCATCCGAAATAGGCAGAATAGATGTGTTAAGGAAGGTAGTCATTAGGAACTGGTTAAAAACATGCAACTACGTGTTGATGGTGATGAAGAGGGAGAGGTAAGGATGATATCCTGTTGTATAGATTCAAAAACTGAGTGGATGGGAGGCTCTTTCCCTAGAACAGAGGAACACACACAGTGGGGGATTTATGTTTGTGTGGTAGAATCTGAAGAATATCCAGGTGGACTAGAATGCCAGCAGGTGACTGGCAGGCCTCCATAGCTCTGGAATTCTTACAGTTTCACATTCTTATGGGACACTGGGCTAGTGTCTGAATTCTGTAGTACCTGGGAAGATGTTCAGGAGCAGATTAGTTCCTGGATGACTCACCTCTAAGCTTGGCAGTCTGTTTCTTTTCATATTGAAATTGGCCTACAGAGCATAAGAAGCAGTTGTTAATATAATACAGAAACATATAAGGAAACACAACCCATCTTTCAAAGGTATTCTAAGTCAAAAACTTCTCTAAAAATCATGAACTATAGAATCATTATACAAATTTTGCTGTTTTACTCACACACAGAAATGGGTATTAAGGTTTGATTAAGATTTGTGTGAAAAGACGTATTGGGGTGGGGTGGGGTGGGGGAGGATAGATTCCTTTTCCTAAGACAGTTGAATAGAGAAAAAGATTCATTTTCCTAAAAATTAGTTGAATGAAATATACCCTTGCAATGACTTTGAATAGTCTAGGTACTGACACAGTAAGTATACATTTGTAACTTATTAGTGATTTGCAAACATTGTTCACCTGCGGCTGGATTTATGAGTCACAAAACATTTAAATATGAATTTGTTTCTGAATGCCAGTAGATCCTAGTGAGCCACAGGACTAATTCCACCTCCTTGTATTCCTCTATGTGTGGGATACAGATGTTCTGTTTCACGGTTCATAATAGGTATTCATAAATATATATGTATGCAGAGACTTGAAAATTTGGAACCTGCTTTATTATTCAAAATATATTCAATATTCCTCTAACCCTTGTCTCTACCCAACATCACTCTTTTTACTCCTACCTTTTCTTCACATCTATATAATCAACTTGCTTCCATTCTTTTCCCACCTGATCTTGTCTATATTGACTGGAGGAATTTTTAACCCCTATGGACCCCAATCTTGCTCATTTTTCTTTTCTTCCACTTGAATTTGTATTCTGACACAGTATTTATTTTTATCAAACTGTACCCAGGAGAATGTGGAAGAACATATGAGATTTAAATACAGTTTCCTTCACTTCCTACCTATGGGACATTGGCAAGTTATATAACTTCTCTCATCTCAGCATCTTCGCTCATAACGTGGGGGGGGGGGGGTAAGACTTCCTACCACTTAGGTTTATTTTGCAGATTAGCAGCATACCCTTTCTTGTTTTACAAAGGATTTACATGAAGACTGAGTTCTCCTCTTATTCTTAGTTGCAGAGTGATTTTGCTTCTGAGAATATAGCTGAGTATGAAAAAATGTGCCGTGTAGCAGATTATATGGCAGTGGATCCGCTGCACAATGGCAACTACACAAATATGTAGCAAGAAATATAGAGAGAAGAAAATAACATAGTTTTACTTAACATCTTTCCCTTTTTATATAATTCCAGTTATGCAAATATAAGAACCTACTCTTCAGGTCAAATTTCTCTACTGATTGTCCTGATGCTTTTAGAAGCTTAAGCAAAAACTAAAATACATTTCTGAAGAAATTCTTAGCTGAAATGATCTCAGTTTCTCCTGTGTATTTATGTGGGCATTATAATCTCTGGCATATATACCTGACATGATCTTTTAAACTCGGTAAAAGGGATGACATCTGTCCCATAAAATTTCATTAGCTCACATCCTTATCTGTGCTAAACTGAAAAATCAGTATAAGAGATTACTTGATGCAGCCTGTCCTCTGAGCTTCCTTTCACACCTGTCCCAGGCAGGTGTGCAAATCTGTATTTGGGAGCCTTCTTGTTTCTCGATGCCTTTCGAAAACTCAGCATAGTCCCAAACTTGTTCTTGGCTAGTCATTGAGGAAAGGAAGAATTTGGGGTATCCAGTGAATAATCTCCATTCCAAGACTCAATCAATTTCCATATAAATTTTTACTATAAAGACGAGCTAGTAAATATTTTAGGATTGGAAGGCTACACAGTCGTCATAGCATCTAGTCTGTGGTAGCACGAAAACATCTAAATAAAAGGGAAATAAATAAGCATGTCTGTGTTCAAATAGAAATTTCATTTACAAAATAGAGAACAAGATTTAGTCCAGGGGATATAGTTTTTAAACCTCTACTTTATTTTATTTTTATTTTTTTTAATATGAAATTTGTTGTCAAATTGATTTCCATACAACATCCAGTGCTCATCCCAAAAGGTGCCCCCCTCAATACCCATCACCCACCCTCCCCTCCCTCCCACCCCCCATCAACCCTCAGTTTGTTCTCAGTTTTTAAGAGTCTCTTATGTTTTGGCTCCTTCCCTCTCTAACCTTTTGTTTTTCCTCCCCCACCTACCATGGTCTTCTTTTAAGTTTCTCAGGATCCACGTAAGAGTGAAACCATATGGTATCTGTCTTTCTCTGTATGACTTATTTCACTTAGCATAACACTCTCCAGTTCCATCCACGTTGCTACAAAAGGCCATATTTCATTCTTTCTCATTGCCACGTAGTATTCCATTGTGTACATAAACCACATTTCTTTATCCATTCATCAGTTGATGGACATTTGGGCTCTTTCCATAATTTGGCTATTGTTGAAAGTACTGCTATAAACATTGGGGTACACGTGCCCCTATGCATCAGCACTCCTGTATCCCTTGGGTAAATTCCTAGCAGTGCTATTGCTGGGTCATAGGCTAGATCTATTTTTAATTTTTTGAGGAACCTCCACACTGTTTTCCAGAGCGGCTGCACCAGTCTGCATTCCCACCAAAAGTGCAAGAGGGTTCCCATTTCTCCACATCCTTGCCAGCATCTATAGTCTCCTGATTTGTTCATTTTAGCCACTCTGACTGGCGTGAGGTTTTATACCCCTACTTTAGATTACGTGGGGTGAATTTCTGTGCTCTGAAATCTTCCCTTTTAACAGGCCATGATTAAGATGCAGTATTAAAATGTCAAGATCAAAGTGAAGTTAAGAAAAATGTCCAATGAGATGAGGGAATTTAGGAACAAGAGAAAAACAGACACAAAATTTTGACTGCAATTGTAAAGTGAATATATCTGTAGGCTAAGCATCCTGTAGGGGAAGCACTGGGATATCTCTCAGATTACCTCTGGTGGAGAATCAATCCTTTTTCAATCCATTATGTATTAGAAAATACAATATCATGTATTTCAGAGATTATTCTTTAAAAAAAATTTTTAAATACGTAATTTCATTTTCTGTACTTATGTCAATATGAACCAGTAGCAAACAGAACCAGCAGAGGTCCATGGACCACAGTCTAAGCGTGGAAGGTGATATGTAAGCAGCAAAGCCCCTGAGTGCATGTGTTTCTGCCATCAACTCTTCATCATACTTGTTCACAGATTATATGCTGCATTCCTTGGAAATAAAAACACATATTATCCTAGCATCCAGGGTCTTTCATAATCTGGGTCCTGCTATATTATTTTGGCTGTGTCCTCCTCTATTCACACAGGATGACTTCTTGTGCCCACACACACCTGCTTTCCCACATTTTGCCACTGCATAAGCTGTTCATAGCTCTGCACTGCTTTGGCTGTCCCATCTTCAGTGTCCTTCAAAACTCCTCCATGATGTCATGCTTTCTCTCCACTGGATGCAATCTGGTCCTCCACTGGACATCATAAACCAATGCATGCTTTTTCTCTATTCCTGCTTTAAATAATATTGTCATACTCTCTGTAACATGTCTTATCCTAAGATTGGATAGTGGATTTTTAGAACTTGATCTGTATTTTGTATATAGGACTCAGAGTTCCTAACACAGTATCTTTTACAAAATAGGGGCTCCTGGGGTGCCTGGGTGGCTTAGTCAGTTAAGTGTCCGACTTTGGCTCAGGTCATGATCTCGTGGTTTGTAGGTTCAAGCCCGGCATAGAGCTCTGTGCTGACAGCTCAGAGTCCGGAGCCTGCTTCAGATTCTGTCTCCCTTTGCTCTCTGCCCCCCCCCCCCCCCCCCGCTCACACTCTGTCTCTCAAAAAAGAATAAACGTTAAAAAAATAAAATGAAATAAAAGAAAATGAAATAGGGGTTCCTTACAAATCAGTCATAAATGAGTGACACTGAAAACACACCTTAAATATTCTTTCTTATGATTCCTCTTTGTTTTTACAGTCACTCCTTTGTACCTCTGACCTTTCTGTCTTCCACTTAGGACAAGCAGGCTTATTAGCAAGAGAGACTGGGTATCTAAAACCACAGAACACAGCAATCTGTGGCATCAAAAGCAAACCGATAGGTGCATGACTCATTTAGAGAATTTGCAAAGTGGAGCCTAGAGAATGAAAATGCAATTTACGACTCATTTATATTATTCTGAATGTCACTGTAAAATAATGCATTTCATGGAGAAGGAAGCCAGCCATGATTAGCATTCAGTTCAGCCACAGCCCATAACAACTGTTTGTTTCCACTGTGATCTGTATGACTTTGCTTTAGGATGAAAACTTAATTGGGTATATTGAGGGGAAAACCTGCCATTGGTGAGTAAAATTTTATCATCTCTATCAAAGTTATATACTTGCAGAATTATGAAGCCAAGTTGGTGTTTACCCTGCAAATAAATATAATTCTGAGTGAAAAAAAATGATAAAATTAAGCTGTGTTAGTGACACACAGGGAAAAAATAGCCAAGATTCACTCACATATTTTATTATTGTTATTACTATGATGATGATGATGATGATGATGATGATGATGTATGAAGCAAATTAGAAATTTTATGACCATGCTACATTCTATTGGCTTGCCTTTATATTTAATACTTGTAATGAATGAGGTTTGGTTTTTGTTTTTGATGTATGGTTCAAATTTATTTCATCAATATAAAACTCTTGTTTGGGGGAAGGATGTTTCAGAAACTGTGAGTATGCCTTGCCTCTCATAGTCTGCCCCTGACTTCCGTGGTATTAAGGAAAAAGCCAAGGAAAGGTAGACATTTTAGAAGACAGGCTTCTTGTTAGCCACACACACACTGCTTTTAAAGAACCCTTCCAGGGGCATCTGGGTGGCTCAGTCGGTTGAACATCCGACTTCAGTTCAGGCCATGATCTCACAGTTCGTGGGTTTGCGCCCCGCATCAGGCTGTGTGCTGACCACTTGCTCAGAGCCTGGAGCCTGCTTCAGATTCTGTGTCTCCTTCTCTCTCTGCCCCTCCCCTTCTCATGCTTTGTCTCACTCTGTTTCTCAAAAATAAATAAATGTAAAAAAAAGAACCCTTCCATGCCAGCATCTGGAAGGAGCAGATCCGTGCACTCGTGTTTTCTTGCCTCTTTTATCTCACCAGGGATGACACCATTAATTTCTAGAACTTAATATAATTCTTTTGATCATTTTAACTATAAAAATGGGACTGTCTCAATGTGGGAAGTTAAGCAAAGGGTCTGGCTAGTTAAGGGCCAGAGGCAGCGTAATGGCCTACTTTATGTGTCAAC
Source organism: Panthera onca (assembly GCF_046562875.1). Lineage (NCBI taxonomy): Eukaryota > Metazoa > Chordata > Mammalia > Carnivora > Felidae > Panthera > Panthera onca. The sequence goes on along the minus strand of NC_138348.1, from coordinate 20,650,460 downwards.
TTGGCTAAGCTACAGGCCAAATTACTCAATCAGATTAATCTAGTTGTCGCTGTAAAGGTATTTAGTAGATGTGATTAAAGTCCAAAAATCAGTAGACTTTAAATAATGGAGATTATCCTGGAGGATCTGGGCAGGCCTGATCCAATCAGCTGAAAGGCCTTCAGAGGTGAACTGAGGCTCCCTATGGAGAAGAAATGCCCCTGTGGACTGCAGCCTCAGCCTGCCCCTCCTGATGGCCTGGTCTACAGATTTCTGACTTGCCTGCCCAGCCCCCACAACCACAGAAGCCAATCCCTTGCAATACATCTCTTGATATGTATCTCTTAGTGGCTCTGTTTCTCTGGTTGAACTCTGTCTGATAAAGGCAAACAAAAGGACCAAGGATAGAGCTATAAGTAGAGTACAAACCTGGGGAGCAGGAGAAGTCAGTCTCTGTAGAGCAGCAGCAGCGAGAAGAGCAGTCATTTAGCCCTAGAGAAAACCCACTCTCACATTCCCAAACCCTCAGCTTCAGTGGCTGTGAGTCCCAGTCCGCGTCCATCCCCTTGAGATCTTGGGTGTCTCATTGAATTCTTTATTGTATTAACTTGAGTGTGTGTGTTGCAGCCAAATGGCTTTGATGAGAGCAATTATTAGGTGCCTGGTACATTCTAGAAGAAGGCAAAATTGACACATTTTCTGAGATATTTATTTGTCTATGAATTCAACACGTATTTATTATCTATAATTTGTCAGACAGACTGCCATGGGAGTAGAGAAGATGCAAAGATGAATCTGGAATGTGGAGCTTGCTTTGAAAACCTTATAATCTGGTATGGAAATGTCTGTTCATAAGTATCCCCGATCCACAACTACAAGTGGCATCTGGAGTGAGCAAGCTACAGAAAGGGGAGTTCCGAGGTGGCTGAGAAGATTGAGAAAGACCTCTTGGAGAGTGGAGAGAGCACTTGATCCCTCCCAGGCCTAACATTTGTAGGCCTGGGGTAAGAACACAAAAGGAGAGCCACACATGTCTACCTCAGACTAACGAATTTAAATTAACCATGTTGTATCTACCTTGACAAATATCCTTTTGCCACAACATGGAAAGTAATGATTTAATTTAGAATGGTTGATTCCTGGAGCTTCATGCTCCTTTTCTTCTTATCCCTGGTTCCAACTTGTGGCAAGAAGGGCCTTACATGTACCTGTGGAGACGACACTGCCTCCACCCATGTCCACTCTCCATCCATGCCATCCCTTGAACCCAGGCTACACACACTGACAGTGAAGCCCACCCTGAGGAGGACAGACTTAGCAAAGAGGTCACTGAGGTGGTGGGTTTAAGGCAGTTTGGAGTGTGACGTGGGTGAATATTCTCCTCAGCCCAACTGACTCCTCCTCTCCCGCCTCCTAGGGAAGGTGCAAGAATGGTGGTCCCTAAAGTTGAGACCCAAATCAGAGGCCCCCACTTTCTGAACTCTTTGACTGTTGAACTCTTTAGGGCAGCTATTTTACATCCTCCAACCATTATTAAGTACTTTATATTAAAAAGTATGGAGTTTACAGTGAAAGGATGAGATCCTTTCCTTCAAGTATATATTCCAGAGAAGAGAAAATAACTCCTTTATCCCATTTCCATATATCCAGCTTGTAGTTGCTTAGTGACTATTTGTACAGTTGTAACTCACTGTTGTAAATGCACAGGATCTGTACAGGGCACCCGGGTGGCTCAGTCGGTTAAGTGTCCGACTTCAGCTCAGGTCATGATCTCGTAGTCCATGAGTTCGAGCCCCGCGTTGGGCCCTGTGCTGACAGCTAGGAGCCTGGGGCCTGCTTCGGATTCTGTGTCTCCCTCTCTCTCTGCCCCTCCTCTGCTCATGCTCTGTCTCTCTCACTCTCAAAAATGAACAAATGTTAAAAAAAAATTTAAATGCATAAGATCTATTCAGATGGTGACAGGGCAAGAGGAGGAGTAATACACGAAGAAGAGACCTTAGCAACAAAACAAAGTAAGAAATAGTTCAGTGTGAAAAGAGGGGCAACTTCATGAGAAAGAGAAATGGGTAATAATGTTAAAAAGCAGGCAGAGACCATATTACAGAGGATTTGGAAACATGGGAGGAGGATCAGTATAAATATTTCATCTTATTTTCCTAAAATGAAAGAAAGGAGGGAGGGAGGAAGGGAAGAACGAAGGAAGGAAACCTGTCTTCACCTTGTCCAAAGGCAAATGGTATTTGGCAAAGACAACTTTTAAAGTTTGTTTTTTTGTGTGTCCAGTTACATTTTGCATCAGGAAAGTGATTAAACCATTGTTAGAAGGAAAGAAAAATCTGACCATCAATTTCTATGTAAAATACAGGAGTATTTTGTTTCCTTTCCATTTAACATTTTCACAAAACCTTGGATAGCAAGTAACTTGTTCTGTTAATGTTCCGCAAGATGAGCAAACATTTCTAATAAATTTTAACTTCATAAACGAGCAATGCCTTGTAATACGAGTAGTATATGAAACCGAATGTCACATGACCACAACTGAGCCAATGGTTCTTAAAATTCGTCTTGATATACAAGTGCTTCTGGTTACAAGCATGTTTCCAGAACAAATTATGCTCACAAAGATTTTACAGTATATATAATATAACACACACACAGTATATATAACACACACATATATATGTTATATATATATATATAAATATATATATGTGTGTATATACATATATATGTATATCTATGTATGTATATATAAATACACACACACACACACACACACACACACACACACACATACACAAAGCCAAGCATTAGGCATAATAAGTGGAAAGTCTGTCTAACCTAGTGGGTGGCCCACACAAAAAATTGACAGTGCCCCTTAACTGTTCAATAGATGTTTAAAGCTAAGGCAGGGATGTCCCACTGTGTAGCTGAATGGACTTAAGGATTTGAGACCTTTTCTCTGACCTCACTGCTGTGTGTGTGTGTGTGTGTGTGTGTGTGTGTGTGTGTGTGTACATGTGAGCTTGTGAGCATGTGAGTGCACACCTGTTTTCTCTGAACATATTAAAGCTGGTAACAGATGCTGAGTTGAGAAACTTAAAAGTTAACACTCCTGTTATTGTTGCTTATTTTTCTATGAAAAGTGCTGAAGTGAATGCTCTGGTTTGCTCTGCTGTCTATGTCCAGAGAGATAAAGTGATTTAAAAGTAAATCCTCACTATCCCCCCAAAACTGTGTTCACTCAAACTCCAGGCAGTGAAGAGTGTTTGTTTATGCGAAGGAGTCACTTATTTGCATAAGTGAGGTGCAGAGAGCTTGCAGATTCATTGAATTCAAACATATGCTATTTTATACGGAGAAAGAAGATGAGTCTAATGGTAACAGTAAAATATAGTAGCTCTACTTTGTTGGGCAGTTACTATATGTCAGAAATTGGACTAAGCATTTTACGTGCCTTACAATTTTGAATACTAAGAACAACTCTACATAGGAGGTTGTATTATTATCCTAATTTCATCTAATAAGGGAACCGGGATTTGTAAAATTGTAATAATTTTCCCAAGTTCACAGGGCAAGTAAGTGAGGGAGATGAGATAAACACAAAACTAAGCATAACAGGTACGCCTGTTTCCAGAGGCGCAGTTTTGAAACTCTCTTACATGTAATCCCATGCAGTTATGGGGAAGTTCATGGGCTGAGTAGAAGAGACCTAACATGGGAGGAGGAACACCTAGGTTCTAGATCAACAATATTTCTAATGAAATATATCCATCACTTCAGTCACTGTCAGCTCAGGAGAGGATCTTCAAAGCACGTTAGCTCACTCTTCCCAGGAAATTCTAATTTTTCTTTAAGTTTGTGATATTGTTACAACTCGGACTATCTGTACTCCACACTCTTGCTAGACATCAGCTGCCCTCTTTTGGTTTTTATTCAAGTGCTAAATTGCAAGAAATAATATTGATGTATCAATGTGTGTTAAGGATATTCTATGCATCTTCTATTTATTCCCGATGTTTTCCCTAGATTAAGCAAGGCTACCAGAAGCTTGTGAATTTATGCACTTTTTTTCACCTCATAGAATTATGATATGCCTTAGCTTTCATTTAGAAAGAGCCATATGACTTTTTAGGATGCAATAATGTGTCGGTTATGGGAATTTCATTGAAGATGCCCAGTTCATCACTAAAGTTCCATTATGTGCAGCCAATGGACAAATTTGTCTTTGACATTAACCTAGAAAAAGCTTTGATATTTTTAAGCAACCAATGCATGCTGATCCTATAGGTGAGGAGCCCACAAACTATAGCCCTTAGGCCAAATGGAAACTATCATTTTCATTCATTTATCTCTTGTCTATGGCTGCCACAACAGCAGAGGCGAGTAGTTTGACAGAGAAGAATGGCCCATAAAGCTGATAAAAACTACTCTCTTGGCTTTTACAGAAAAAGTTTGCCAACCACCAAAGACAATATAAATTTTTAAATGATTATATATTTTATGTGCTTTAGTTGCAAGGAAACTCAGTCAAATATTCTTGTCAACACTAACAATGGTTGAGAAGCTTGTTACATACATTCCTCTTTTCTATATTAAATTTTCCTTTGTATTTCTTTCTTCCTTCTTTATATTTCCACTCTAGTGGGGTATACATCACTGCCATTCTACTTTGGGCATCCAGAAACATGGCCTCATGCCTCCCATAGTTAGGTATGGCCATATTGCTAATGTTGGCTAACCAAACATGAACAGAGATTATGGGTTCATGTAGGAGCCAATTAAATGATTCTCCCTTCTCTCTGTCTTCCTAGCCAGTGATATTCCAGATGGCAGAGACTCAGCCACTCTGGCTTATTGAATGCAGGCCACCCAGAAGCTATCACCTTCTTCACATGGTCATGGAGACTGAGCGTGAAATGAACCTTTGTTATTTTAAGTTACTGGACTATGGAAGGCATCATAGAGCCCAGCTTAACTGATACATGCAGTAAATTTTTTCCAAATTATTTTTGCAATAAGGTAGTTGTTAATAATGATATTAACAAGTATAATAATATGAACGAGTGTTCAAGGGTCTTGAATATTAAGTGTGTCATTAACCCCATTGAAAATTTGATCAAAGCTAAAAGCTCTTCTCTCCAGAGGGAAAATAATAATTACTAATACACACACACACACACACACACACACACAGGTTTTGGAGAGCAAATAGATACAATAAATATGGACACCTTCAAACTCTGGCTCTGCTACCAACAAAGAAAGTTTGCTTATTCAACTTACTTTGAATCTCAGTTCCCTCCTCTGTAAATGGTGATATTAATACTTACTTTGCTTTGAAACTGTGAGGTACAAAATGTGATGATATGGAATTGTCTGTCACAGTATTTAACATAGTATGTGGTCAATAAATGCTCATTCCCTTCATCCTGTAACAATAGTGACAGCAATATAGTAATATAATCTCAAGTTAAACCAAATCCAAGCTGGCACAGGATAAAAGGAGATACGAATGCTCCCATTTGTGAAATAATGGTTTAGATCTGATGAAGTCTATTATTCTTCTCAGCTATACTAGTCTATCATTAGACAAAGGCCCCTTTGAAAGCAAATAGGGGGGTGCCTGGGTGGCTCAGTCGGTTAAGCGTCCGACTTCAGCTCAGGTCATGATCTCACAGTCCGTGAGTTCGAGCCCCGCGTCAGGCTCTGTGCTGATATCTCAGAGCCTGGAGCCTGCTTCGGATTCTGTGTCTCCCTGTCTCTCTGCCCCTCCCCTGCTCATGCTCTGTCTCTCTCTGTCTCAAAAATAAATAAAACATTAAAAAAATTTTAAAAAAGCAAATAGGTATTATTGGAATAACTCAATAAAAGCAGCTTTGCCTCATTGATTTTTAGACTTAGAAGTTCAGCTGCCACAGAAATATACTTTCTATAATGGATGTACATGTAGTATTAAACTTAAAATAGCATGCTAACTGAAAGTTCTTCTCCTTGGGAAATTTCAGTATCAATGTCATCATGGAAATCAAGGTTTTCATGGCAAAAATACATTAGGAAGACATGGTGTGTGAATCTTTAGACTTCTGCCTATCTTAAATTTTTTCCAAAGTATGTGTCTCTGGTACTTATATGGCCAGTTTAGATGTTATTGAAATAGAGTCATAGAGTCATAGATGGTTGGAGAGAGGGGGACCTAACTGTTCATCTCGACTTAAATCCCATTATTTTATAGATGAGAAAAAATAAACTCAGCACTACTAAGTGACTTAACTAAAGATAGTGGCCTATGTATAAAAAGTAAGAATAGAAACAGTACCTACAAATGTAGGCATTCTACTGCTCCTTTTCATTGTTCCCTGATTATATTAATTTATCAGACCCAAGACAGATGAGCATAATCTATGTTCCATGAGACTGCTGGGGCATCTGCTGTAAGCCCTATGGTTTCCATTAAACACCACTGGCAAGGAAATGTCAGAGACATGGTAGACAAATGCTCCTATGGTGATCCCCTTCCTTACTGGTTCTTAAGCTCAAAATGAAATGGCAGGCTTCGAAGTTTTTACATAGATGCCTTCTTCCATGAAGACCATCGCCTTATTTGGTACAGAAGCTCTGGGTGAAGTATTAAGAAAGGCTTTGTGCTGTCAGCTCAGAGCCTGGAGCCTGCTTTGGATTCTGTGTCTCCTTCTCTCTCTGCCCCTCCCCTACTTGTGCTCTGTCTCTCTCTGTCTCTTAAAAATAAATAAATGTAAAAAAAAAAAAGTTAAAAAAAAAAAAGAAAGACAAACCCAGGAGCACCTGGGTGGCTCAGTCGGTTAAGCATCCGACTTTAGCTCAGGTCATGATCTCATGGTTCATGAGTTCGAACCCAGCGTTGGGCTCTGTGCTGACAGCTCAGAGCCTGGAGCCTGTTTCAGATTACGTGTCTCCCTCTCTGCCCCTGCCCCTCTGCCACTCATGCTATGTCTCTCTGTATCTTAAAAATAAACATTAAAAAAAATTTAAAAAAAGGAAAGAAAGACAAACCCAGAGAACTAAGACCATGTAGTTCATCATTAACACACCAGCAGTTAAAAACTGGTTGCTGCTATTATGTTTATCTGAATCAAACTCAGAGTGAAAGAGAGGGAAAGAGAGAGACAAACCAAAAAAAAATCCCAAGTCTCATGAGAACTTAGACCTATATAAGAATTTTACTCTGACAATCAGAACTGCCACATTGCCCTGACTACCACCACCATTTGTTGAGCATTACTGTGTAAAAAACCAATAATTTAGCACTAAATACTTTACTATATGTCTTTTAGTATTTTATAATATGTTTTGAAGTTTTTAATTATACATTATTTAACTCTTGTGATTATTTGGTTTTATGAACATCATCTAGCTCACCAGACAATATACACCATGGGATGAGAAATTTCTTTTTCTTAATTTCCTACTTTCCCTTTTCCTATTTTTCCTATCTTCCACACATACCATAGCAAATTGTGAATCAATAAATATTAATGCTTAATAAATATTTGTAAAATGAATGAACAAGGAACACTCCCATAAAGTAGACATTTTTTACATTTTTTGGATGAAGACATTGAAGCCTAAAGAGTATCTTAAACATTTCCCCCGCAAATGTTTGCACTAACACTTTTCTCCAAATTCTTCCTATTCTGAAAGTTCACCCACTATATGAAATTAATGCTCACATTCATTGCTCAGTGAAAATATCTTTGCTTTCTTCTCTGGGACTTACTAAGAAGATATAGATTTCCATATAGTTTCAGGCTCCTAAGTCAAGCTTTTCTCTTCTACCTTCCAGTTCATGAGGTACATTGAACTCTAAAAAATTAGCTATATCAGAAAATTGGAGGCCATCAATCTCATGATTCTCTTCACCAAACTTTGACTCCAGAGAGACAAACTAAAAATGAAGAGATGACCATCTGGACAATCTTTCATATTAATCATTGTCATCAGTTTTTGCTCTATAAAAGAGAACCACAAAATCTCAGTGATATACAAGAATAAACATTCACTTCTTGCTCCTGTATCTATGGATCATGTTGGGTGGTGTTACTTTTAGGTTAAAGGTTTAATCCAGGCTTGGTTTAGGATAGAGATTGATTCATTCTGTTTTTTGTTCATTCTGGACACAGCTCAAGGGGTAGTGGCCACCGTGAGATGTGGGAAGGGGTAATTTTTTTCTCAGGGATAATCACTCAAGTCCAAGATAGTGAAACCAACTCCACAAGCTTGCAGCATGCCTGCTTATATCTCATTGGCTGGAGAAAGACACATGACCAAGCCCAATATCAATTGATCAATAAACAGGGAAGTGTATTCCTCTCGTAAAGATGGGAGGGAAGGAGAGAGAGAGAGAGACTACTTGCTGAAGATGATCTGATCTATCCTAATCATATCATCATATTTATGTAATCTTGGTTCCTTTCTTTCAACGATTAGGCTGAAAATTAAGTGTGGAGTTAAAATCTTTCGTTTACTTTCTTCAGATCAAAGATGGACTGCTCTAGAGTTTAATCATGATTCTGCCCCTTCTAGCATTCCACTTAGACTTGTTTCCAACACATTTACTTCTATCTCACTATTTACTCTTCAGGGTCACATGACAAATAGCTTCACATGTGTTTTACAGATACAATCAGGAAAACTATGATGGTACAGTAAAGATGGCATTGCCTGTATTGAAAGAATTAGTCAAGAAAGAAAAATCACCAGGCCATGGCAAGGGGCAAATGTTGCCACCATAAGGCATGTCGCATCAGTATAACATTATGCAAGTTACTAAGCCTTAGATTCCTCCTTCATAAAATGGGGTTAATAAAAGCATCTATTCTATAGACTTGTGGAAGGTAAACGAGGGGATATTTTTAAAGTACTTAATGTAGGGTTCAGAGGGTAGTCATACACCTTTAAGTGATCAATAATAATAATGCAATTACAGCTATTTTTAAAGCTAGTATGAGTCTATATATGCAAATGTGCAAAACATGCAAATACCATTTTCCTTTTTTTTAGCTAAAAAAATATAACACAGTGGAATTCTATTTTTTAGATTTCACCTTCAGAGCTGAAGCTGACTTTGTGTTCACAAACCTCTTCCATGGTTGGGCTGTGGCTCTAAACTTTGATTGCTAACAAGTAGCTGGAGTGAGTCAGGGAGGTGTCCCATCTGGTCCCAGGTCATTGGTTACTCATTTGTCACCAGGACATGTACTATGACTCTTTACTCTCTGCAATGTCCATGTCACTCTTGAGTGTAGGGAACTCTTTTTTTTTAATATATGAAATTTATTGTCAAATTGGTTTCCATACAACTAGGGAACTCTTTTCAAGGCTGCTTTTCCCATCCTCCATACCCTAAGTGGCTATTGCCTCTCTGGGGTCTCACTGGCACACACTAAAGCAGTGACTCTGCTTTCTCTGTTCTCTCCCTTTCTTAATACAGCGGAGCAATTTTGTGTTTCCTGTTTCTATCTAAAACATTTTTATCTGTATCCTAAATCCTCTCCCCTCTCTGGTTCTTAGTTTTTAAAATGAAAGGTGTAAAGATTTCTGTTTTCAGCACGTTTGGAAAAAGCACAAGAGGTAGTTGCTGCTGGAAGAGGGGTAAAGGAACAAGAAATTCAAAATGAGTAAAGCAAACGTGAGTTACTATCTCAAAATATTATGCTACTATTATCGTGGTTATTATTATGCTCATCTTTTTATCCTCATCCTTACAGTTACTAATATCAACATGATCAATGGAATCTTTGAGTCCTTGTTAACAGTTTTTCTCAGAATCCTCAGCCCAGAGCAAATACTTTATAAATGTTGTCAGTTTATTTTAGAACAAACCACACAGCTTTGGAACTCAAACAGATAGGGGTTCACGTCCTCATCCCACTGTTCACTATCCTTGGGTAAATATCCTCGGCATCTATGCTAGGTCTGAGTTTCCTTAACTCTAAAATGGGGATGAGAATGATCAGATTCCAGCTTTGTGATGGAGATCACTTATGTAAAGCAACCTAACATAATTCCAGCAATTATTTAATAAATGCTAGGTGGCTATTGTTAGAGAGGAAAGGATTACTCTAAGATTTTCCTGCGGGCCTCTAATTTCCAAAAGCTTCCTCTACAGAAAGGCTCTGGTTCAGGAATCCGGAATGTCTTTCTGATCTGGGTTATTCTTCGTGCATAGTCCCTTAAAGCAGCTGCAGTCAAGGCCCCTGGCCTTACAACTTTATTTAACATAATATACCTCTTGCAGAGAACCTTGCATAGTAAATGCCAGAGGCTCCAGGGTCAAGAATTAATTATAGGAACAGCAAAGCCCAGGAAACTAGTTGGCAGGAGGTGCCCCTGCAAAATGGCCGTTTTTTGGCCACTGTTGGGGAAATGAAGACAGTAAGCCCAACAGCCACTTCCTTTCCCCTTGGCTTGGAGCACTTGGCTTTCATTTATGAGGACATCGGGTTCAATTAAGCTTCTGCATAACAAGTTGTCAGTCACCATCAAGGCACCTCCTGGATACATGTCAGAGCAGCCTCCTCCTTGTCACTTCAATCTCGTTCTAGAAACCTGTGAGCGGGATTTCAAGGAGTTGAGTTGGTGCATATTGTATAACACTCTGTTTCCCCCTTCCCTTTTCCTCCCTGCCCCTGCTGTTTTTCCAGAGGCTTCTGCCATTGCAGGTCAGGCTTGCAGGGAGCTGAGGGGTGCCAGGCTTATGAGTCTTCAGGGAGTGCCCATCTTGCTGAGCTTTGACAAGGACATCATTCTGGTAGACTGCAGCAGCAGCTTGATCAGAGTAAGCAGCCCCAGGCCATAGCTTTTCTGAGGGTTCACATAACCCAGCAAAGATGAAAGTGGGGGCACTCATCCCAAAGAGTGAAGAAAAGCAGTGAAAAGTACTTGTTGGGTGGTAGGCTGAGAACTGAGGTTGACATCACTTGCCACCATTTAGAGCAGCAATGCTTCATTCTTTTTCTCCATCGGACACACCTGACAGATGATGTCTGTATGTGTGGTGCTCATTTGCAAGTTCCCAAATTAGCTCAAACACTACCCCTTTGCAACTACTCAAGAAAGTATATATGAATGCAAATGAGGGAGAGAGAGGTTGGTATGTAGATAACCTTCAATCTGCTTCCTTTAAAATAATGCATGATAGTCATAAATTTTACCACTCTGGCTATTATCAGTAATGAATTATTTGGACACATTTCCCAGTAGATCAAGGCATTTTCTTGTATTGTGACATCGTGACAGAGTACTTTGGGGGTTTTAATGTTTCAGAACAAGAGAAGAGGTTCTTCTTTTTCCCATTCAATTCAGTAAAACACTACACAGTGAGGAGCATGCAGCAAGTACCAGGCTGGGGGGGGGGGGGCTTCTGCATGCCTGATCTTACCAGACATCATCATAACTCTGTGATAGGCACAGCTGTTCTTCTAAGGCAGGAGCGATGCACTTGGATGCAGAAGACCTGATTCTGCATCCCTCTTTTCCTGTACTCCATGACTTTGAATGAGTTGCTGAACTTGAACAACCCAAGACCTTCAGTTTCCTCATCTGTAGAGGAGACAGATGCACTTTGCTCAGAGCTGGTAGGGGGACTGAATAATAGTTGCTATCTATATGCTAGCTCTACAGCTTGACTCTAGAGAGAGATGCTGAATCATTCTGCTATATCGTCTCCATTTAACTGAACAATTGTTGGCCATTCCCTAAAACTCACAGGAATTTGTAAGTGTACTAATGGTGAGAGGATTTCAAGAAATAATCAAGCAAAAAGAATAGAGATATTTCCTGTAAAATGATATGCAAATGCCCATAAATGATTGTCATGTTTTATGCACTAATTAAGGAATCATAGAATTTTAATGTTTGAAGAAACTTTAGACACTGTTTATACCAGCTATTTCCAATGAGCCCATCAGCAAAGTCCACTTTTAGTTTTTTACTTTTCTAAGGACACCAGCTTTTTAGAGTTTTGCTTACCCCTCGGATTTATCATGAGGAATTCATTTCTCTAATTTAAAAAAAGTGTGTATATATACACCTACATGATTTTCATACATAATGCCTAATGTATGACTAAATAGAGATATCATCCAAGATGATCAATGGGAGACCAAGGTTTTATTTACCTGTTCTTTTTAATAAAGCTTTAATTTAAATGAATTATTTCATAAAGGTTTTGCCTGACTCATAGGCCAAGTTTGGTTCCCTTGTTATGCTGTATTTGCTTTCTCTTAACACCCATAATCTATTTTCATTCTTCCTTTTTTACCTATCCGTACTCAATGTTAGACTATAAACTCCTTGAGAGTGGCGATTGTGGAAATTGTTTTCCATAGTGTCCACATAATCCAATGGCAGCTTTCTAATCCAGCCAGGCTTCCTTTAGGAACATCTGTCTCTGTCCCTCCTTCACACTTTATTTAAAAATATAATAACTAGTTCTCCAAGATGAAGATGGAATAAAGGCAGGCATCATCGTGCCCTCCATTCTTAGACTATGTTGTTGTCACTACTAAACATTATATCCTCCCTCTCTTCTTAACTTGGTTTTATTCAAGACTAGTTGAAACATCGTCATTTTTCTCCCAAATGGACTTAGCTGGAATTTCTTCTGGGTCTCCACAGCTAAATAGCTGTGCTTCTTTTGGAACTAGTCCAGAGGACTGGAAAAGTCATCACGTTTTCTAGACTAAGCAAACATGGAGGGATAGATCACCACTGTCTTGCTTTGCTCTTCAATTTGCTTTTCCAATCCATCAGCAACTCTTTCTTGCAGGCAAATGGGAGTTGCAGTATATACTTTGAGTTATAGCTACTGGGAGGAGGAACTTGAAGTCTTTATTCAACTCTTCCTCCTCTCCAATCTCAACTTAAAATGTGGGCATATATTTTGTAATATATAGCCTTATGGCTTCCAGGCAACTTAAGGTGAGTCCAGATCACTGTATCAATTGACCTTCTCTGGGAAGTTTATATGGAAACACTCTTTCAAGAAAGGTGAAGAGAACTAGAAAATATGTACAGCTATACATGTACTTCTGGCCATAAAATGACTCATAGTTTCTCTGAATATTGACTTCTTTGAGGGCACAAAGCCAGGAGAAAGTACATACATGGGGAGGGATGATTGTATACATTTTTCAGTACATGTCATGGATTAAATTATTGCTCTATGATACTCAGATCAATATTTCATGTATGTCACAATTCAGGGAGGTAGAAATTGTTCCTTCTTTGACAGATGAGGAAATAATGACAATAACGGCAAGGATGACAATAGCTGGTAACATTTATTGAGCACTTTTATTTATACTCTTTTTAAGTGGGTCTTATGTATTAACTTTCTACACATTAACTAATTTACTCCTCACAGTAATGGGTGAGATAGGTATTAGTGTCGTCTACATTTTACAAATGAGGAAGCCACAGGGTTGAATAATTTATCTGAGGTCACACAGTTGGTAAGAGGTAAAGCTGGAATCTGAAACTTGTGTTCCAGCACCAGAACCCATGATTAGGAAACTGAGGCTCAGAGATGTTGTGTAAAATGCACACAATCACCTTTCTTGATCTAGAATTCTGTGTTTAGAATTCAGATATGTTTATAGTGTTATAAACTTTGTTATTGGTGTCGTTTGTTTTGCTTTTCTGCTTACCATGATAGATACTATTATTTTCTGCTTGCCATGCTAGATATTATTTAAAAAGAGAGGTGAGAGAAAAATAGAATTAAACAGCTTTAATTTATATTACTCAAGAGGAAAATTGGCCTGAATTGCCTGGATAATAACCTTAGGTTCCTATTTCCCTTAGAACCCTCTGTGACCTTAACAATGCATTTCCTCTTGTCCTTTTGATCAAAGGCAATAGTCAGGAACTAACTAAATGATGGCTGCCCCATCCTTCTCAGAGTTTTGTTTCAGCAAACCCAAAGCCTCCATTTCTTCTATGTTCAATGCAACTGCCTTAGGCTAAAGTTTATTTTCCATGCTGCCCATTCTCACTGCCTACCATTCCCAAGTAAGTCCCTTATAATGGAAATAAGTACACTGGATTAACAAGAGAGCAGCTTCAGGGCCCCTGACATTTCATCAAGCAACAACAGTTCTTCGGTTTTGCTTTCTGCAGCTCTATTTCCCCACAGACAAAAATAAACAGGAGAAAGAGGTGCTTACCTAAAAGATGCTTGATTAGCACTTTCATTTTAAGCCCCGTGTTTAGACAGACAAATCCAATTCAGCTTAGCCTTGTTGAGTGATATTAAGCTGCCTTTCAGAAACTTTTGTGGGCTTAATTATATGCCATCAAATGATGCCACCTTCCAGAAATCCTGGCCAGAGGACACACAAACTGGTGATCAACATTTATATTGGGACCAATCAGATTTTTACGTAGGAGTTCCTCGCCACCATTCTATATGAGGAAAATGCTTCAGCATGCTAAATGCAAAAGATAGTCTTGATTTTGGCATATTTCTTCTAATGCTGATTATATTTTACTCTGTGTTGTGTTTACTCAAGGTTAAAAAGGTGCTAATTAATTGAAATCAGCTAAGATACCTGCCATCCAAATGACCTGGAGTCCTATGAGTCAAGTCTAATATGATTAATCAATTAAATATCAATAAAGACTCTTTGGGGTAGTTGGGTTTTTGCATTTTGCTCTAGCTTTCAAGGACACTAAGCGACCTACATCAGGTTCTAATTGAAATGTTAGCTGGTTGATCATACAAGTTACACACGTTAATTATCAGGTGGTAGCTCAATAATTACCTAGCAATTGGTATCTTAGATTAGTGCCATAATTATTTTGGCCCTCTTTACCAAAACACGGATTGTCCTTGATAATTACTTATGGATTCACTGAACCTTTAAAGAAGAGGTCTTTAAAGGTAAATTGAATGGTAATCATAGCCCTAAAATCAAAAGAAATAAAAGAAAGTCCACCTAACTGCCCCAAAATTTAGTGAGGGCTTTGACTGGGATATATTGTGTATTGTTTCATTTTATACTGCATGTGGGAAAGTACTGAGACCAAATAAGGACTTAAGCTGATTATTTAAATTTTAATGGTTCCTTTAGGAAAGAAGGGGAAATAAATGAAGAAAGAGAGAAAGCTAAGAAACAAGAAAAGAGAGACAAAGAGGAGGGGGAAAGGGTTAGGGAAGAGTAGAGATGATAAGTAGTGATAGCACAAAGTCCAAAGGTAAGGGTTGAAAGGATAAAAGGAAGGGTTGTCAAAAAATTAATAAAAAAGTCATATGGTAAAGTAAAAGATCTCCTCCCCTAAAAGATATCTACATCTTTACTCCTTGGAACCTATAAGTGCTGCTTTATATGACTAAAAAGGTCTTTGCCGAAATATATTATGGTAAGGTTTTTGAGATGGGGAAATTATTGTGGAGTATCCAGGTAGGCCCAAAATGCAATCACATGTATCATTAGTACATGGAGATACGGGGGAATTTGGCACAGAGGGATAGGAGAAAGCAATGTGACCATGGAGGCAGAGATTAGAATGATGTGGCTGCAAGCAAAGAAGGCAAGCAACCATAAGAGGATGAAAAGAACAAAGAATATTTTTTTTCCCTAAAAGCCCAGATTAAGTATGGCCCTGCCTATACTTGATTTGGGGTTAGTGATATGGATTTCGGTCATCTGGCCTACAGAACTCTAGTAGAATCCATTTGTGTTGTTGTAGACCATCAAGTCTGTGGTAATTTGTTACAGCAGCCATTAGAAACTAATACAATCATTTAGCCATTCACAATTTTTCTTTATTGCTGATCATTATCAGGCATCTCTCTGAATGCCAGGAAAAACCAAGATGCCAAGTGGAAAGAACAATAAGCAAGCTAAAACAAACACATAGCTAAAACAAGAGTGTTTCACATAGTGATCATTTCCATGAACTACATAAACAGAGAAATCATAAATAACAGGATAAAGGAAAAGGGGCAATATGAGGTGGGATCAGAGAAGGCTGTAATGAGTGAGGTTATTTGAGCCAATCACGTGAGGATATAGCATTTTCTAACTTCTTTGAAATCATCATCATCATCATTTTTTATTCTCAAAACAACCCTTCAAGCTAATATGAGATGTATATATTTTACAAAGGCTTATGGGGCTAAAATATCTGACCCAAGTTTACCATCTTATACGAGTTAGAAAGAGGATTCAACTTCACATAATTTATGTTAAATTTCAAACTTTTTCTACGTGATGTGCAGGTAAAAAGTCTATGCTATTGCATAGCATAGATTGAGATGTCACAAAAAGCTTTTCCAACTATCCCTAGTGAAGATACTAGATTTTTTCTTAGACCTACATAATTTGGCACTTCATATTACCTAGGTCATAATGCATCAAGTTCTAATTTTTTTTTAAGTTTATCTATTTTGAGAGGGAGAGAGCATGTGTGCATACAGGGTAGGCGCAGAGACAGGGGGGAGAGAGGAATCCCAAGCAGGCTCTGCACTGTCGGCACAGAGCCCAAAGCAGGGCTTGAACTCACAAACCATGAGATCACGACGTGAGCCGAAACCAAGAGTCAGGTGCTTAACCAGTTGAGCCACCCAGGTGCCCCTGCAATGCATCAAGTTCTAGAGGGCATCAACGATGACCAGTTTATTTATTTATTTATTTTTATTTTTTTTTTAATTCATTTATTTTTTTAATATATGAAATTTACTGTCAAATTGGTTTCCATACAACACCCAGTGCTCATCCCAAAAGGTGCCCTCCTCAATACCCATCACCCACCCTACCCTCCCTCCCACCCCCCATCAACCCTCAGTTTGTTCTCAGTTTTTAAGAGTCTCTTATGCTTTGGCTCTCTCCCACTCTAACCTCTTTTTTTTTTTTTCCTTCCCCTTCCCCATGGGTTTCTGTTACGTTTCTCAGGATCCACATAAGAGTGAAACCATATGGTATCTGTCTTTCTCTCTATGGCTTATTTCACTTAGCATCACACTCTCCAGTTCCATCCACGTTGCTACAAAAGGCCATATTTCATTTTTTCTCATTGCCACGTAGTATTCCATTGTGTATATAAACCACAATTTCTTTATCCATTCATCAGTTGATGGACATTTAGGCTCTTTCCATAATTTGGCTATTGTTGAGAGCGCTGCTATAAACATTGGGGTACAAGTGCCCCTATGCATCAGTACTCCTGTATCCCTTGGGTAAATTCCTAGCAGTGCTATTGCTGGGTCATAGGGTAGGTCTATTTTTAATTTTCTGAGGAACCTCCACACTGCTTTCCAGAGCGGCTGCACCAATTTGCATTCCAACGATGACCAGTTTAGACAGGATTCTCCACGATTTTAAGAGCAAAACCTACTACCTCCCTGAGTAAATGACATTCTGTCTTGACTATTACTATCCCAAACACTCATCCTCTTTCCCTTCAGTTTGACTCAGCTCTTCCCAAAGAATCTTCCTGACACTTAAGTGAAAATATCATATGCAGATGAATGTGACAAGCAGGTTAATGCCCTAGAGTGAGCAGAGAAAAATAAGTTCTTCCGCTGAAGGCCTGAAGAATCCTAATTTGATAGTTAGGGCCTTTGGCTTGATTAGGCTGTGGCAAGAGAGAGGTATTCTATTCTGTTGTGTCAATTTGCAGACTGCAGGGAATGCTGGCTGCAAGGCAAGGGCCTGTCTGACTTGTAACCAGCAGGCGAGAGCCAACACACAGCACTCACACGGTGATTGCTAATGGTGGGGCAAGGCTGGCTACAGAGAGACTCCTGAGGGAAGCCTACAAGCCTGTCAGTGCTTGTCAGTGTCACTGTGACAACTGGACACTCAGGAAGGAGCTGTGAAAAAGAAGAGCTGCAGATAACAAGGCCACCTTGAGAACTTCTCTGTTTGGACCACCTGGGAATACCAGGAAGGAAAGTTGGAGGATGTGGGTTGTATTTCTAGCATTTGTCCACAGGAATGTAATGAGTTTTGATCCCAAAGAAGTCCTTACCTGATTCAAGGAGGGTTTTAGAAAATGAGACTTTTAGCATAGTCTATGTTCCTTTAGACGCAAAGAACAACAATAGCACTGGCAAAAACAATAGCTAGCCTGCATTCTATAATTCTATCTGCTAACCTCTGTTCTAAGTGTTTTAGGTATATTATTTCATTTGATCCTCACAACAGCCCTATGCAGTAGATAATATTATTATCTGCTCTTATACTTCAGAAGAATGAGAATGTGTTATACCACCACCATGAATGTGTCATTAATCCCAAGAAGATTAAGTCATGGTTGGAGCCAAGGAGTACATCATTACCTACAATGTGGCACAGGGTATTTTTAGAGGAAGACCACAGACAGTGAGTCCAGCTAACCTGAACTGGAATCCTAGTTCTGCCACATATTAGTTGGATAACATTGCACAAAATATTTCATCTTGCCTCATCTATAAAATGGAAGTATCTCTTTGGCACAACTGGTTGAAAGGTCAATAGAGTCAGATAGGTAAAGTCCTTAGAAAAGTTTTGGGAAATAACTTTCTCAACAAATGGCCATTGAAGTTGTTGCATCACAGATGCCTAGGCACAGTCTTGCTATCCAAGGCCAAATTTCTCCTAGTTTGTTTGCTTATTTATAAAATGAGGCCATTTAAGCCTGCATTATAGACTATGCAAAAGAATTGTAGATAATCATTTGTATTAAAGTAATTTGTAAAACACCAGGCCCTATTGAAATGCTAGCAAACCTCTCTGATCTAATTCCATCATCTTTAAGGTGGGAATAAAAAGTGCTCGGTTGTGAGGTCAGGGTTATGGAGATTGGATGTATTGTAACATGTAACATACCTAGCATCCAGCATGGTGACAGGCACATGGTCTTCGCTGAATTAATATCAGTTCTCATTTTGAATTAATTGTGATTACTGAAGAATCAGTGTTTTAGAATGTGTCCCATACCTTAATCTCCATTAGAGATTTCTTTTTTAATTTTAATTTTTGGCTCAAAGAAACATAATTGTTCCAGCCATCCAACAAATGCCTTGTGAAAGATCTTCTTGGAGCTACAGGTTAGTAAGGCAATATTTGCTCAAGATTCAGCTCTCTGGTCAATTTTCTCAAAGCAAAAAAAATAAAAAATAAAAAAATAAAAAAAACAAAGGCCATCCCTGGAGGATATTACTACACAATATTATTGAAACTGCTCATCCTCTGCTTCTTCTAGGAAGGAGCATGACAAGTCACAGCTGAAGAAAAAGATGAGTGGGTTGCATGTGCTTTTTTTTGTAAATAATACATGGACCATTCCCCTGTGCTGCAGCTAATTTGAGCTGGTTGGGAGGAGGTTGCTTTGAGTTGTTAAAAAAAATACAAAAACACCCTCTTTCAGCTGACTGAATCTGCTACAAGCTGGGTCATCTTGATGTTCAACTAAAGAAAGACATCCAGTGTTGTCTCCTTCCTACTTGCTTGGTTGATAATCCCCAGATGCAGCTTTTAGAAAAATCAATAATCACATATAATGGTCTTTGGTATCCCAACCTGCTCTTCAAAACCAGCTAATGGTCTGAGTGCCTGTGAAGTGGATAAAGTTAGAAACAGCTCATTACTGGAAGAGGTCATGTTGAGAAGTCTTGGTTTCCGGCTCTTTATGACAGCAGCTCAAGGGAATCTCTTCCTAAGCTTGTTGAAATACTACATAATATACAATTCCATCAGTTCCAGTGAAAGACTAATTAAGCCAAGGAAGAGCAGAATAGCTGTGAAATAAATGATACCTTTTCATAAAATCAGGACCTCAGTTATTCTACACAAGGTGGTGGCTCTGACTTTGAAAGTACCATAGCTGAGTAAGGGATGTGGATTGCATAGTAACAGGAAGATGTTTTCTGTTTGTCTGCTGGTTGAGATATATTCTTCAGCACCATAAAATTCCAATAACTTTCTTCTCTTCAGTTTCCCCTATTCACACATTCATTTTAAAGAGGAAGAAACTGAGGCCAGACACATGAGCTCCTGGCCCAAATTCACACAGCTAGGGAATAATAGAGCTCAGACATGAATGGTGTGACCCTCAGAACCAAACCTTCTTGCTCTTTCCACTCCACCAAGTTTGCTGACTCCTTAGCGATCACTGAAGTCATAGGGCTTATTTTACACATGTTCAAACACAGACCCAAAGGGTTTAAATGACTTCCCCTAAAGTCTGTAAGTTGTTAGAAGAGGACTTCTGGCATGCCTCAGGCAGCTGGTATTTTACAGGTCTGCTTCCACTATCCTCCATCTGAGACAGTTCTCCAAACACCATGTTTACCAAACCACCTCCAACATATCAAGATTCCTTCCAAGACTTTATGAGTCACTTCAGACTCAGATGTTTTACTACTCATGAGCACGAATAAGACAAATAGTAAGCTGGTGAAAGTACAACAGAAATAGCATGCATAGTTCTAGCTACTAGCCTATAAATTAAACTGGAGTATGCCCAGAAGTCTGCCAGGAATGGTGAGGGTGACTCAGAGGGTGCCAATATGTGAGGACCAAGTTGTAGGAATTAGGGAAATCTTTATCCTGGAGAATACTTATCAGAAACTCTGAGCAAAGTAAATAGCAGTCTTCTCAAAGAGGGATTAACCTCATTCTTTATGTCTCTACATGTTTAGGAATCAATGGACCAAGAAGGTTTCAGAGAGATAAATTTGGGCTCATTATAAGGAAAAATGTTCTAATAGTCAGGGTCAGCTATAGATGCCTCAAGAGTAAAGACAGAGGTACAGAGAAGAAACCAGTGAACCCAAAGACAGGGATCAACCACTAATGAATATGCAGCCCTTGGGTCCTCATTTATTCTCCCCTGGCCTTGGTTTTCTTCTCCTGAAAAAGTGTGGTGTTGGTGTAGTTTTTTAGGCTTACTCCATGATCTAAGATTTTAATTATAACAATTGAGGTGTTTGCACAGAAGGTGGACTGCTGAGTGTTGGAGGTATTACAAGAGACTTAACCACCAAATGTGAGGTGGAATTAAATTTACTTGGAGATTTTTTTCTAACTGTAGGATTCAATGCACTTAACCCAAACTAGATTCTTAACCCTTTCTTTAATGAGTTACTAAGGCATACTTGACCATTTCTCATTTATCATCTAATTATTAACAAAAAAACTGTTAAAATGTGTAATGAAAGAGAGAGGAGGGTAGAAGAATCCAGAAAAGAGGAGAAATGTCACTCTCTTTGTATAGATTTTCAGAAGCAGCCATTTTAATGTTCTATAATACTTGGGCATTCTTCTACCTGGAGTCCATTAAGATAACTTGTGTGACATGCAGCGCATACCTTGGGAGAAAAAACATGAACAACGGTTGAAATTATACCACACTTATAGTGATGACCTAATTAAAATCCTTCACAGGCATCTCAGCTTGCACCAACAAAATCTCAGCACAGGACATTGGATCCCACCACTAGAAAATCTACAATTACTGCATCTGGAACCTTCACATAGAGGCTGCTCCTACTGTCCTTGGTCACCTAGACTGACTCTGTGTATTCTTTGCTGGTTTGCATCACTGATTCTGATTCAAAATCTAGGGCTGATATATGTGAGAATTTAGGAATTGGGCATGCTTTTGCTTCCTTGCTGCCATGGGAGCTGACTGGCATTTTCAGCTTCCAAAATGGAAGAAAGGCACAACCTCAAAAAAGTGAGACTTCTCCAGACAGAAGAAGGGGATTCAGATACTAAGAAGCCAAAAAGAATGATGAATATCACTGGCGCCTTGGAAGCCAAACACAGCAAATGTTTTAAGAAAAATGAAATGGTCAGTTGTGTCGACGACTGCGGAGAGGCCAAAGCAAATGACAACTGAAATGATGTTTTTGCATTTTGCAAATAGGGAGTTATTGAAAACCATTATGAGAACTGATTCAACAGTGTTGGGAGGGTGCAGGTTTAGAAGTGAATGCAATCGGAGGAAGTATCATAAATCATGAATATATATTCTCCATGACTATTGATTAAATTCTAGAATGGGAGGATACCATATTTCATTTTCATTAACCCACACACAGTTGGCCCTATTGCCCAGAAGTGATTGCTATGCACATGCTCTCTTTGGAAAGAATCATTGATGGGAATGGACATCTAGTGTTTTAACTATGAGTAATGTCTACCACCTTATTGTGAACTAATCAACTATGCTTTGTGTGCCTTTATTTGATTCTAATCCCATTTTAAACTTTAAAGCTTCAGCCATCTTGGTAATGGCTCATTCTCTCTGTAATAACACAAAACAAAAAAAAAAGAGAGCTATACATCATATAAAGGATGCTGAGAAACTACAAGGCCTGTGGAATTTGCTGCTTTCTTCTAAACTAGTTTCAACATTAGCAGTTATTATTCTTCTACCAGCTCAGCTACTAACACCTTCTCTGCACACCTTGCCATCATGAGATAATTCCCGAACTTTTTCTTTTCCTCTTTTTTTTTTTTTTCTGTTCTATTTTGGTGATTTTTCAAGTAACTCATTGTCTTATTCTCTTTCCACCTCTTCAGTCTTAGATATTGAAATTCACTCTCAACAGGGGTTCAGAAAATAATTCCCTTTGCTCCTTAGCCCAGAACCAGAGCTAAGTGATACCCATTCCCTTATCAGTGCCAGTAACCAATGTCCCTAAATTGATGGATTTCTGGATTTCTCCCATGAGAAGATCAAACAAACTCTTGACAAGGTATGCAATTATTCAATATCTATGTCATTATTGTGTTTGTTCATGAATTTATTCATTCAACGAATGTTTTTACAGCACCTACTATGTTATTCTTGTTGATAATTACATATTTGTAATTTTCATGCTATATCACAATAGTGCTCAATAAGCATTTGCAGAAGCAAAAAATAGACATAAATTAAAGGGACATATGCAATGCAAATATTGTATATAAATGGACAACTTGGAAAAATAATTTAATATTGCCAGAAAAATAATCTAATATTGTAGCCTAAGTAATTATGTGAAATTAAGTTGGCTCATCAAACATTGCCAACAAAGATGTATTTAACAGACACAGTAATGCATTAATGATACAGAGAGAGGGGTTCTTGCATGTTTAGCATTGATGCTATCAGTGGGGATGAAATGCCAGCTGGCAGCAGCCACTGAAATTCTTCCAAAATTGTAGATGTCAGGAAGTGAAATGTCTGATGTCAAGCAAAAAAGGAAGTGTCTACCAGAGCATTCTGATGAGGGCTGGGTATCTGCTACTGGCAATAATAATGAGCTCAGCAGGGTCTCAAAGGTCACAAAGTTCCAGAAGGAGAAACATCACTTGGGAAATAAAATGTATTTAATGGTAAAGAATTACGATGGGCGAGTTATCAGAATGCCAGGTATTTACTCTGTGAGAAAAACAGGCAGAGAAGCAGAGTTATAGAATAAAACCAATGAAATAGGAGATAGGAAACA
The DNA here is from genome assembly GCF_046562875.1 of Panthera onca. Lineage (NCBI taxonomy): Eukaryota > Metazoa > Chordata > Mammalia > Carnivora > Felidae > Panthera > Panthera onca. The sequence continues at coordinate 20,627,014 of NC_138348.1, read as the reverse complement.
GTAAAGTCTAATTGTGCATATTAACATTTTGTAGCTGAAGCATACAGTGAACTCTCAGTAACTGCTAAATCTGAATTTGCATCTTGAGCCATGATAAGAGAATTTTTCAGCAAAGAGAAAAATCAGAATCAAAAGAATGTAGATAAATTTAACTATCCACAGTATGGTGTTAACTGTTATATTTACAGATAGTGTACGAACAGGTGATGTCTAAAAAGAAATAGTACAAATTTGGGGCTTTTTGATTGTTTTCAACCTCTTTCCTCTGTGATTTAGAAGAAATATGGAGCAAGGATTATTTATGTTGAAATCCTCAAATAAAACCTGTGAATGCTTTATAATAGAAAAGTAGAAATTATAATTTCAAATCTAGAATCACTTTTAGCTTATTTCCAAAGCAGTACACATTAATAATTTGGAGCCTAAGTTTTAAAGAGTAATAGATATCTGCTTGAGACCTGGTTCCACCCTTACAAATATTTTGCTTTTCATCTCTTTTAAGACAGTTTCTTTTGGTGTAAATGGACATAGTGTAGGACTAGCTTCACAGGTTTCTCAGAGAGTATAAGGGCACCTGGGTGGCTCAGTCTGTTAAGCATTTGACTTTTGATTTCGGCTCAGGTCATGATCTTACAGATTGTGAAACTGAGCCCCATGTCGGACTCTGCATTGTCAGCATGGAGCCTACTTGGAATTCTCTCTCTCTCTCTCTCTCTCTCTCTCTCTCTCTCTCTCTCCCTCCCTCCCTCCCTCCCTCTCCCCTCTCTCTTTCTCTCCTCCTGCTCGCATTCTCTCTCTCTCTCTCAATAAACATTTAAAATAAATAAACGTGAATATGCATTTAAGGCACTTACCTCATGCCTCAAAACACTGCTATTCAATAAATGAATAGTCCTTAGTTTCAAATGAAAGTAGAAGTTGCTATATTACGTTATGCTGCTCTTTTGAAAGGTGCTTAACTATTCTTTGTCTCAGTTGGTTCACCCATAAAATCAGGACTGTAATAAATCCTACTACATGGGACTGATGTGAAGTTTAAACTCTTTTTAATAAATGATGCTAGGCTAATTGGTATCCATATAGAAAAGAATGAAAACTGACCCAGTAGTGTTAGCTACTTGGACTGTGAAACACAAGAATTTAATTTACTTCCCCTAGCTCTCACCCCCTCTAAATGCCTCTTGAGATCCCTTAAACTTTTTTTACATCTTTTCTTCTTCAATGTACCATCTTCTCTCCCTTGGAGAATTGGGCAGTAGCCTCCTAACTGCCCTTCCTACCTTTAATTTGCTTTTTAATTTGAAATTAAAATGGCAACTATAAAACATCACATACACGCAGAAAAACATGAAAATCTACATCACACCATATTCTTATACATTGAATGCACTTAGAGCCAATACTCAGGTCAGGAAACCAACACAAGCATTCCATCAGCAGCTTCTCTCTCAGCTCAATCCAGTCAGAGCTCCTTGACACCCATTCAGCTATAACTACTATCTAGACATCTAAAGTAATTGATGTCTTGCTTTTTTTTTATTGTTAAACCACCTGTATATGTATCCTTAAAGACTATAGATTAGTTCTTCCTCATTGGACTTTATATTAAAAAATGGCCAGTGGGAATTGTTGCATGTCTGAATTTTTGATGAGCATTGCTTGGGAAATTCATCCACATTGCCATGTGAGCTATGTTTTATTCATTTTGGTTGCTACTTGGGATTCAGTTGTATAAACATGAATTTGTCCATACTATTTCTGATGGACATTTGGATTGTTTCCATTTGGGGGCTACTGTAAAGGATGATAATTAAATACTTTGGAACTTAACCCCTGTTGCCAACAGGCAAACATTTTTGTAAGTTATATGTATTGGTGTGAAACTCCAGGCTATACATAATTTAAAGCTTACTAGATAATGCCAATTTATAAACTCCTAGAAATATACAACCTACCAAGACTAAACTAGTAAGAAATAGAAAGTCTGAACAGACCTATAAGTAGTATGGAGATTGAATCAGTAATCAAACCCTCTCAACTTAGAGAAGCCCAGGACCAAATGACTTCACTGGTTAATTCTACCAAATATTCAAAGAAAACATAACAACATTAATCTCTTTCAATATTTGAGAAAATTTAAGCAGAGGAAACACTTCCAAATTCATTTTACAAGGGAAGCATTACTATGATACTAAGCCAGATAAAGAAAACTACAGATCAAAATCCCTGATGCACATAGATGCAAAATCCTCAAGAAAATACTGACAAACTGAAGCAATTAGCAGGATCATACATCATGATCAAGCCAGATTTACCCCCTGGGATACAAGGATGGCTCAACATACAAAAATCAATTATTGTGCTACAGTGCATTAACAGAAAGAAGGATAAAAATTATACGATTACCTCAATAGATGCAAAAAAAAATCATGCGGCAAGATTGAATAACCTTTAATGATAAAAACTCTCAACAAGCAATAATCTAGGTTTAGAAGGAGTATATCTCCTTCTATGTAAAATAAACATGATAAAGCCCACATATGACAAGCCCACAGCAAACATTATACTTAATGGTGGAAAACTACCACATTTTCCTCTAAGTTCATGAGCAAGACAAAGACACCCACTCTTGACATCTATTCAACATAGTACTTGAAATTCCAGTTAGACTAGAAAAATACAATTAGACTAGAAACAGCACTAAAAGCCATCCATATTGGAAAGAAAGAAGTAAAACCTCGCTGTTTGCAGATGATATGATGTTATATATAGAAAGCTTTAAAGACTCCGTTAAAAATTATTAGAACTAATAAATTCATTAAAGTTGCAGGACATAAAATCTATGTTCAAAAATGAGTTGCATTTGTATATATTACCAACAAACGATTCTAAAAGGAAATTAGGAAAACCTTCCTATCAACAATAGCACCAAAAAGAATAAAATATTTAGGAATAAACTTAATTAAGGAGGTGAAAAAGACTACTATATTGAAAACTATACAACACTGATGAAAAAATTAAACAAGACACAAACAAATGGAAAGATATACTGTGTTCATGGATTGGAAGACAATATTGTTAAAATACCCATATTACCCAAAACCATTTACAGACTCAGTGCAGTGCCTTTCAAAATCCCAATGGCATGTTATTATTTTTTTTTTACAGAAATGGAAAAACCAATTCTAAAATTCATAGGGAACCACACACCCACACACCTACCCATACACCCACACATACCATTAATGAATAGCCAAATGATTCCTGAGAAAGAGTAAAGCTGCAGGTATCACATTTTCTGATTTCAAAATATATGACAAAGCTGCAGTCAAAACAGTATTATACTGGCATAAAGACAGACATATAGACAAATGGAACAAATAACCCAGAAATAAATCCATGCATATATTGTCAACTGATAATCAACAAAGTACCACAAATACTCAACAGGGGAAGGACAGTCTCTTCAACAAATGGAGTTGGGCAAATACCTGGAAACTGATTAACATAGTCTTTAACAACTACTGTGTCAAATAGAATATTAAAAGGGAATTAAAAAAATATATCAGGACAGGGGAGCCTGGGTGGCTCAGTTGGTTAAGTGTCCAACTTCAGCTCAGGTCATGATCTCGTGATTCATGAGTTTGAGCCCTGCATCCGCTCTCTGCTCTCAGCACAGACCTCACTGTGGGTCCTCTGTCCCTCTCTCTGTGCCCCTCTCCCACCGGATCTCTCTTTCAAAAGAAGTAAACTTAAATTTTTTTACAAATAAGTAAAAAATATATCAAGACAAATAAAAGCAAAACATAACTTACCCAAATTTATGAGACGCTGCAAAAGCAGTATTAAACGGGAAGTTTATAACAATAAACACCTATGTTATAAGAGAAAAGAGATCTTGAGTTAACCTCAAGGAACTAGAAAAAAAAAAAGAATAAACTAGATCCAAAATTAGCAGAAAAAAAAAGAAATGATAAAACTTCAGAACAGAAATAATCAAAAAGAAAATAGAAAAATGGAGAAAACTTTTTTTCTTAAAAAAACTGTGTTGTTTTTTTTGAAAAAACATAAAATCAAGAAATCTTTAGCTGAAAAATGAACAAAAGAGAAAGACAACTTCAAATAAATAAAATCAGAAATGAATGATGAGGCATTGTTATAGATGCCTCAGAAATTAAAAGGAAAAAAAAAGACATTAAAAGGAACGATTATAAACAATTATATGGAAATAAATCAGATAACACATAAAGGCCACTTATGAAAAGCCCAGGGCTAACGTCATAATCAATGGGGAAAAAATTGAAAACTTCTAAGATCTGCTACAAGGCAAGGATGCCCACTTTCATGACTTCTATTCAATATTCAACGTAGTACTGAAGTATAAGAAAGAGCAAGTAGACAAGAAGAGAAATAAAAGGCATCTAAATTGGAAAGGAAGAAATAAAATTATCTGTGTTTGCACATGATACAATCTTGTATGCCGAAAACCCTCAAGATTACACACACACACACACACAAACTGTTAGAAGCAATAAACAAATTCAGTAAAGTTGCAGGATACAAAATAAATGTTTGAACATCGGTTGCATTTCTTTACATCAACAACGATCTATCCAAAAAGGAAATCAAGAAAACAATCCCATTTATGACAGCATGAAAAATAATAAATCATTTAGGAATAAATTTAACCAAAGAGGTAAAAGATCTGAACATTGAAAACTACAAAACATTGATAAAAGGAAGGTGACAAAGCCAATGTGACAAAAATGGATTGACAAAGATCATAAGGAAAATTCTGGAGTGATGGAAATTGTCTGTATATTAATTGATTATAGTAGTGGCTACATTGTCACAGCATTCAAGATAGGTGAGTTTAAGTTTGTATAAGTTACATCTCAAAATTGTTGAAATTTTCACTTATTTTCCTCAGTATGATTGGTATATTTTTACCTCTTTGCAGTTCCCATAGGTGCACCTGCCATCCACTCATTATTAACCTTAACTAGAGTGATGATTTTGAAATGCAAATTAGACCTGTCCCATCCATACTTACAACATTTTGAAGGGTTGTCATTGCATTTAGGATTAAGCATTGAATTCTTTACCTGGTCCACAGGCTCTGGGTGTTCAGGCTCCAATTGCTTTTCAGTTTTACATTGGTAGCTCTGTACATTAGCTGTTTGGTACTTTCTGTGTTTTGGCTGTTCCTTACTCTTATCATGGGGACCTTCTCTTCATCTGCCTGGAATTCTCTTCCCAATCTCTACTCTCCCTTTGACTGGTTGCCTCTCAACATTCTTAGAGATGTCAGTTCAATTACATTTCCCTTTCTAGTCTTCCATGACCTCTTAGATTAGGTCAGTTCCCCCTATTTTACACTTTCACAGGACTATACAGCAAGAGTGCAATTTCTATTGAGTTGGTGGGTTGACTGTAACAAAGAATCATCATACTCTACCAGGTTTTGAGCCACTAAACTAGTCTCCTCAATGTCCTTTTAATTCTAAAATGCTATAATTTCACAAATTTAGTTACTTACTTGAATTCTTTGAGAGCCTTGCAAAGAAAAATACCAAATTCCAAAGAGATTACTCTAATCCCTTAATTTATCTACTCTACTCCAAGTTTCATTCGCAGTATTTATTTGCTTCTTGTCATGATTATTACACTTCAGAGCAATCATGTCATCTGTCACCTGTGAAGTGTTTACACAACCAACCCTGTGTCATAGCTGAGGTAGATAGAGTTAAAAGCATTCTCCTGAGGTAGCCAGGTAGCTTTGGGTTAGGGCGTGTTCTCATATACACTCTACAATTTGCTGTGCTGAAGGACTGAGTTAATTCATTGGTAATCTCTTCCATTTCTCTGATTTGTCAAATGGGAAATATAGTATCTATAGTATCTATTACTAGCAATCTATTACCTATGATATTACTATTATATTATATATGTAATATACAATAATATTGCCCATTATGAAAATAAACACAAAGTGTTTGACACATAGCAGGCAATCTTTCAATAAACAATAATCATGAAAGAATCCAGCAGTGGAGAAAAAAGGTGTGTTTTTGTTGTTGTTGTTTTTGTTATTGTTATTGTCCTATTTGTTTTGCTTTTTCTTTGCCTTTTTTTTTTTTTTTTTTTCCATTTGCTGAAGCCTTAAGTGTCAGGTGGGAGAATCAATACAAGCCACTTCCTTAGGTGTTGAGGCATAATTGAGTCAAAACACTTCTGTCCCCATCTGCAATTCTATTAACAGATGCCAAGCACTTTAATCAATGTGTCTCAGCCTTGCCTGCCTGCCCGGGCATGCATCTCTTTAAAGCAGAAACACCTACATTTGTAAGAGTCAGAGGGTATCACAGTGGGGGGAATGAAGAATAAGTAGTGACAGAACTAAACTATTACTACTCTGGGGCTAGAATCCGGCCAAGTTAATACTACATTAAGTCTCTTTTAGAGCCATTAAAGGAAGTCCATTCCTATTTCCTTTCTCCCAAATAGATGTATCACCATCCCAAGACGTGTCGCACAATCCTACTTCAATAATTTCCGTTCCAAAATCAAAAATTTATAATTACTTACATTCTCCTTCTGGGCCACTCAACTTTTGAACGTCCACTTTAAAAAATCCAATTTTGAGAAAAATCATTACATTTAACTATCTGATCGTTATTTATTATCATTAACAAATATTCTTTTTGTTTATAAAACTTACATTGGCCAAGTTTTAAACGATTTTTATAATCAGTTCTCAATCTGCAAAGCCCAACTAATAAATTGAGAAGGTCGGGTTTCCTCTCCCAAACAAAATAGAACAAAAGAAATATCCCTTTTCTTCACTTTCTCTGGAAAAGGCATCAACAGTTGAGATAAGAATGTTAACCCGAGGCCAGTTTGTGGAGGAAAGGAGGGAGAGAAGAGAAAAGGAAGGGAGGGAAAGGAGAGACAGAAAGAGAAAGATGTACAGACAGAAAACAAAAGAAAATGTACTTTTATTTCATGGGTGAAATGATAAACTCCATGTGTTAGTAGCACATAGTACCTTTTAAATTTTTTATATGCTCACATCTGTGTCATTAGATCACCAGACCCCCATTTTCAAACATACCTGAATTTCTTACATTTTATTAATACAGTCATTTGCTTTCTGCAAATTTCCATAAATCTACTTATCAGAAGAGATTGGCAGGTATTCTCCCCAGGTGTGTTATAAGAAGATCCTACCTACACAAAACAAATGCTGTAAACAAGTGGTATTAGCCCCCCATTTGTGTTTCCTTGTACACAAATGCCCAAAGTAAAATAAATGCTATTGCTAGATTTGATGGCAGTTTGGGAACTTTAACAAAGCAGAGTTAAGTATTTCACCCTTCAAGACAAGATGGACCCTGATAATTACATACAATCAATATGTCAAAATGATTGGTAAGCATTAAAAACAAAAACTATTCTGGAAGAGTTAGATAAAATAACTTTACAAAGTCTGTGAACTGATCCATAGTAATAAGTTACATAGAAGAAGGAAGTAGGTCCAAACCTCTGGCTGTACTGGACCTTTTTTTTTTTTTTTTTTTTTTTTTTTTTTTTTTTTAGAGTTTCACTGAGTGCCTCTTGTTAACAGCATGCTGTGCCAAACTGGTCTTCTGACATCATGCTTAAACACCAACAATTTATGTTTTTCCCAAACTTTTGTTTCAAGCATTTCTAATACATATGCATCCCTTCCATTTAGCTGTTCTTGAGTTACATTCTATTTTCCTGAGTTCTGTGAGCTGCTCTAGCAAATTACTGAAAAGTTGAAAGTATAGCAAAACATGTACTCATCTATATTCAACAATGGCTAACATTCTGTGTGTGTATCTTTCCATACACATGCACACATAATACTTTGATGAACCTTTAAAAAAAAGTTCAATCATCATGACACTTCAAGCCTACTAACTTCCAATTTCTAATGTTTATTTATTTTTGAGAGAAGGAGACAGAGTGCAAGCAGAGGAAGGGCAGAGACGGAGACACAGAATCTGAAGCAGCTCCAGGCTCTGAACTGTCACCACAGAGCCCTATGTGGACTCAAACTCATGGACCGTGAGACCATGACCTGAGCCAAAGTCAAGACGCTTAACTGACTGAGCCACCCAGGCTCCTTCCAACTTCCAATTTCTAAAAACAAGGTGTAATATTATGACATATAAGAAATACTATTGAGTCTTTGTCCCTACTATCCCAGGCCCACAGCTCCTAAAACCTTTGTAATTCCCTAAATGATAGGAACAATGTGAGACTCTTTTGTTATTTGGTCTTTTGCATTCAAATAGTTCCAGTTTTTCATAATGATCTTTCAAAAACACTTGAATTTATGTTAATGAGGTTACTTCTAGGAAGCCCCTAAGGGTGTGGACTGGTTGCCAGGGAAGCCACCCAGGTGATTAGAGGGTTGGAATTTTCAGTGGCCCCCTCCAGTCTCCAGCATGAAGACAGGGATTGGAGCTAGGATTAACCACCAGCTGCCAGGGATTTAATCAACCATGCCTATATAATGGAGACTCCAAAAAGCCCTAAACAAAAGTCTGTGGTGTTGGTAAACATGAAGAAATGTTGAAAAGGTTGCATGCCCAGAGAGGGCACAGAAACTCCATGCCCCTTCCCATATACCTTGCCACATGCATCCCTTCCAGATGGCTGTTCCTAAATTACAGGGTATTTTCCTGAGTTCTGTGAGCTGCTTTAGCAAATTAAACAAAACCTGGGGCAGGGGGAGGTTGTAGGAAACTGTAATTTATAGCCAGCCAATCGGAACAACAGGTAACAACCTGAATCTGTAATTGGCATCTGAAGTGGAGGGCAGGGAAGCAGTTTTGTAGGATTCAGTCCTTAACCTGTGGGAGTTGACTTTGTTCCCAGTAGATAGTGTAACAATCGAGTTCAACTGTGGGACACCCACCTCGTGTAGCAGAATTGCTTGCTGTGTGGGGAAAACCCCCATATTTGGTGACCAAAGTGAAGTACTGATGATAGGAGGAGACCCACAGGAGGATTTTTTTCACATAAGAACATTTTATCACGTAATTACAATAATATTGTCACAACTAAGATGATTTCCAAGCATCTCCTAGTATCATCTGACCTCTAGTTACCGTCTATATTTCTCCAATTGTCAACAAGTGTTTTCTACAGTTTATTTTTTATTTCTATTGTATTGATCCAGGAGCAAAAGAAAGCTTACACATTCTATTTTGACCCTTTTGCCTCTAACAGCTTCTATAATGTAGATTACCTTTCTGCCACCTCCCCACCTCCATTTCCAGGTCTGCTGACATAAAGAATGTACAACATTCTAGACTCTTCTGTTTCCTTACAGTTTCACTTAACCTTCTCATTCTGTCATCCGTATTTTCTACAATCCAGAAATTAGATCTAAGAACTTGAGTTTTTTTGTAAGTTTACTTATTTATTTTTGAGGGAGAGAGAGAGAGAGAGAGAGAGAGAGAGAAAGTGTGAACAAGTGGGGGAGGGGCAGAGAGAGAGAGAGAGAGGAGACAGAATCTGAAGCAGGCTGCAGGCTCTGAACTGTTAGCACAGAGCCCAACAGGGTCTCAAACCCACGAATCGTGAAATCATGACCTGAGCTGAAGTTGGACACTCAACTGACTGAGCCACCCAGGCGCCTCAGGACTTGATGAGTTTTGAGTTAAATATTTTTGGCGAGAATATTCACTTTATAGGTGATGTTGGAAATGTCACATGAAATCACCACAGGGTATAAATATTGTTAAATTGTGCTAATATTAGTGATGTTAATTTTTATCACTTTGTTGAGAGGTATATGGATTGGTTATACAGTAGTACTGCTTAACAATATTACCACAAATATAGATTAAAACAATGCATATTGGGGTGCCTGGGTGGTTCAATCAGTTAAACGTCTGACTTCGGTTCAGGTCATGACCTCGTAGGTTATGAGTTCCAGCCCCGCATCGGGCTCTGTGCTGACAGCTCAGAGTCTGGAAACTGCTTCAGATTCTGTGTCTCCTCCTCTCTCTCTGCCCCTCCCATGCTCATGCTCTGTCTCTCTCTGTTTCTCAATAATAAATAAATGTTAAGAAAGAAAACAATTCATATTTATCATTTCATATTTTCTCTGGATCAGGAGTCTGGGCATGGCTTAACTTGGTCTTCCTCAGAGTCTCACATGGGGCAATCAAGACAAAGTCCATGGACATGGTCACACCTGATGCTCACCTGGGACAGGATCTACTTCTAAGCTCATATGATTGTAGTAAGCATTAAGCTTCTTTCAGGCTGCCAGACTGAAGGCCTTTAGTGTCTTGGATGCTTTTGGCTAGAGGTAGCCTTCAGTTACTCGCCATGTGGCTTTCTCCGTAGGCCAGCTCCAATCATGGCAATTTGCTACTTCAAAGCCATGAAAGAAAAGAAGTTCTCAGTAGAACAGGTATTATAGTATTATGCAATGTAATCACATACACCTAATCACGCACATTCTTTCACCTTTGCCATATTCTGCTTATTAGGAAGCAAGTCACAAATCCTGCCCACACTCAAGGAGAGAGAATTACATAAGGTCATGAACACCCAGAAGCAAGGATCATGGGGGTCACCTTAGAATCTTCCCCGACAAGGTAACGGCCACATCTTTCCATTGTAAAGGTATACTTTCCAATTAGTAATGAATAAACACTCTGTGGGGTGATACCTTGACACCACTTGAATAATTTAACATATTAATTTTAAAATAGTCATTATTATTAAATTAATGTTAATTTTAAATTGGGAATATTTGAATTCTATAGACATTGTTTAATATATATTATTTACATATTTATACTAATTTTATGTCTCTAAAATATATTTAGACTATGTATTATTTAAATATACAGACTTAAAATATATCTCATGTATATATTTATGTGATATTTATATATATTCAAATATATTCAAATAAACTCATAGATATCTCTAATTCAAAGTTAACATTACAGAGCTTTTCAAAATATCTTTTATTATTTTATTTTTGGATATTCTTTCCCACTGTTACTAATGATATCAAAACAGTTAACTATTTGCTCTATTTTCCAATATAAACATAACAGTTTCTTTTTTTGAGAGAGAGACAGAGACAGCACAAGATGGGGAGGGGGAGAGAGAGAGAGGAGAGAGAGAGAGAGAGAGAGAGAGAAAATCCCAAGCAGGGTCCACACTGTCAGCACAGAGCCCAATGCGGGGTGCAGTCCCATGAACCTTGAGATCATGACCTGAGTTGAAACCAAGAGTCAGATGCTTAACCAACTGAGCCACTCAGGTGCCCCACACATAACAGTTTCAATATCAAAATTATGATTAATAATTTTACTAAGTAAAATCTAAATTGTTTTCTTTTCTTTTCCCCTGAGAATACATTCTATTAGGCATACAGTACTGTGTTCCACAGTTCCTTGAAACAATTACTGTCCTTATGAGTTTATGTCATCAATGTAAAATGCTTTATATCTTGATATTTGAATTCAATTTCAAGATTCATTGTATTTTCTTTACAAATTTATCTTTGTTGTTTCATTGTGAAATGTTTACATGTATTTAAGGGTGATATTTTAAAATTCGGAAAATTTTAGTCCCGTTAACACTTTCCTTTCCTTTTTATTCATACCAATCTGCTATTTGTAGCCATTTCATTTATTATTTATTATCTATTATGTCAAAATTGGAAAATGATTTTCATATTTTAATTTCCTTTTCTTCCATATGAAATGATTGTATATTACATACATTGTTCTTCAGCTTTATTTTCTTTCTCTATTTAAAATATGAAGTATCTCAGGGGCGCCTGGGTGGCTAAATCACTTGAGCATCCAACTTCGGCTCAGGTCATGATCTCATGGTTTGTGGGTTTGAGGCCTGTGTTGGGCTCTGTGCTGACAAGTTGGAGCATGGAGCCTGCTTTGGATTCTGTGTCTCCTTCTCTGTCTGCCCCACCCCCACTTGTAGTCTGTCTCTCTCAAAAATAAACATTAAACAAATATGAAGTATCTCCACATACTTTACAGACATCTTTATTCTTTTTGATAGCTACATGGTACTGCACTGTGAGGGTGCCACAGTTGGATATTCAATGAGCAGATCAGCTTTGTAATGAAATGTTATTCTTATGATTACTACTGAAATGAATGACTTATGCCTATCTTGTTTCCTGCTTATATAGGTGTATACACACCTATACAGGAATTATTATTGGTACAAGTCCCCAGGAACTCTGAGACAAAGATTAGCATGCAGGAGGTTTATTGGAAAAGCACTTAGTCTGAAACCTGGAAGGAAAAAAAAATAAGCATGACTGAATAGGAGAAATCAGACTACATTACAGTATTAACTAAGGCCTTGGCCAATCCTACCAGAAGCTCTGGAGCTAGGATAGTCCTTTAGAGTTATCACAAAATAAGTTGAGAGGTCCAGGCTTCATACCACAGCAACAATCAGTAATTGGTTATGAGATTACCCTGCAAAGGGGTATGATTTTTGAGTTAGTCAACCTTCTTCAACTGAACTGAAAGTTTTCAGCTAGCAACCTAATTGCAGTTGGGTGACTCTATCAGTCCTAAAAGAGATATCAATGCAACATGACACAGAATTTATGACAGTTTTGCTTTTTTGTCTCTTAAATCCAGTTGGACCATATCAATGCAAGGCTTTCGTGGGCCTCTTCTGCTGGAAAAAACACAGTGAACTGCAGTTCCCATTGTTATAACTGGTCCTGAAGCTGCAAATAATGATAATTATCTTCATCCATTACTACCCATTATAGATTCCCTCACTCATAGCTGGTCTTGGTGGCTCACTATGTGGGGTGAATAAAGGCCCTCACTCTTGAGTAGTCTGTATTTCTACTTCCGAAGCTGGCCACTAAACTTATCCATGTAACATCAATATTGGGCTAGGGAGAACTTAGAGATAGCCAAGTGGATGTGTAACATATTTCTGCCTGCTTCCATTGTGTGACAGTGTTCCTCTTCATGATCCAGGTCAAGTGTCCCTACCAGGATTGTGAAATTTACTCTTCGCTGTTGGTCTCTTGGCAAGAAGGGAACACAATACTTGAGTGGCAGTCTTAGCTCAAAGTTCAATGCATCTTTCGCTGGGGAAGCATTTCCCTCTTTGGGAAGCATAACTTCTAGTCCTGAAGAGCACAGAGTCCACAGAGTGTCAATCACAAATTTCTGAAATGGATCACTGGAAATAATGGAAAGTACAGTCCTTCTAGCCCCCACCTATTGTTTCTTGGATCCATCTATTCTACCTACTTGAGACACAGCATAGTATAATGGATGTTGGTATAAGTTGTATGTGATATTTTAGAGGACCACACTCCATCTTCACAGGGTATTATCTTCACCGTGGTTCCTCATCTGTCTCTTCAACAGCTCAGTCTGTTGCTCTATTAGGCCAGCAGTTTCTGGGTGGTGTGATATATGAAAGTACAAGTGAATTCATACACGTTTTATACACTTTCACACCACCTTTGCTATAAAGTGGGTCCCTTAGTCCTCTGTGACATCACGATGAATATGTTGATACAGAAAACATTCTGTTAAGCCCTTAGAGCTGTGCTGACAGCTCAGAGCCTGAGGCCTGCTTTGAATTCTGTGTCTCCCTCTCTCTCTGCCTCTCTCTCTCTCAAAAAAAATTAAAATTGTTTTTAATCCCTTTATAACTCATATATTAGCAGAGGACCTAAGATTTTCCTGGAACAAAGGAGATGGAGATGAAAATGTGAGAAATATACAGTAAAATGAGAGTTCACTCCCACTCTAAATATGAAGGGAGACATAAGAAACCTGAAGTTCCCATTTCATTTCCACACACTCCTATGATAAGCACAGGCAAATATTTAGTGAAAGCTTAACATGTGTCAGCCACTATTCTATGTACATAACTTTGACTAACTTTTTTTAAAGTTTATTATTTTGAAAGAGAAAGGGAGAGAAGGTGAGAAAGAGAGGGAGAGAGAGAATTCCAAGCAGTGTCCATGCTGTCAGTACAGAGCCCAGTGTGGGGCTTGAACCCACAAACCATGAGATCATGACCTGAGCCAAGACCAAGAGTTGGATGCTCAACCAACTGAGCCACCCAGGTGTCCCTGACTAACTCTTTTAAATTTCTCAATGACCATATGAGGTAGGTGCTATGACTATACTATTTTTTTTTTTTTTTTGAGGACACTGGAGCACAGAGATATTAAGCGACATGCTCAGTTCCTCTAGTTAGTAAGAGATGAATCCTTGATTCTAACCTGTATAGTCTAGCTTCAGAGCTGCTACACTTAAAGGCTGTACTATGTTGCTTCTGAAAATAGGAGAAGAGGGAAGAAGGATCTAGGATGGCTTTCTTAAGAACTGCACCAGCCACTGAATATTCTAATTGTTCACCAACCAGTCATATTAATCTCCAGGACTTCTTATCAATTAAGAAGAAGAAGAAGAAGAAGAAGAAGAAGAAGAAGAAGAAGAAGAAAGGATTTGTTTCTAGCAAAGTGAGAAGGGTATCAGTCTCAGATCTGAACCTTGATTCACCCGATTTTGGATGAGAGACCACAGAAACTCTTAGCCTTTTGGGCTTCAATTTCCACTGAAGTAAGATTAGTTGGTTTTTCAGGTCCCTTGGCTATTTCATAATCAAGAAATAATTAACATTGCAGATTATGTTGAACTACCGGGAATTTGGTTGAATGGGTTCATTCTCCCACATAAATGGAGCCTCAACTGCTTACATGAGAGTGTCTTTACCATCACAGTTTATCTGGAGAAAACATCAAGAAGAATTTCTTAACCCTTAGTTCTAGTAACACACATTGGTGTGAAAAGTACAAACTTATCCTAGAAGCTAAAACCTGTTGACAGAGGGGTAGACCGCTTGGGTCCCAGTGACAGGACATTCCTCACTTCAAAGTTAGCCACCGTGATGTGACAAGAAGGTGAGCTCTGAGAGGCCCTGAAAAACTGGTGAATCCATTAGCATTGGTCATCTTGACCAATGATTCATTCAAATCAATGAGTCATTTTGACACTCTCCTGACAGCTGCTGAGTTGTTTCCTTAACACAACTCTTCAATGAGAGACAGATACTGCAAAGATGAGCTGCATAGTTTCACATAGAAATAGCAAACAGAATGAAACCTAGGTTACCCTTCTCCATCAATAAGCTGATGCAAATGAGCTCTCCTTGCAAAAGTAACCACCTCTTTCTTCCTTCTTTCACAACACAGTTACTTATTGGATAGGGTTATCTAAAGTTAAGTACCAAGGGACGTCTGGGTGGCTCAGCTGGTTAAGCCTCCGACTCTTCGTTTCAGCTCAGGTCATGATCTCAAAGTCTGTGAGTTCCTGCCCCATGGCAGGCTCTGCACTGATTGTGTGGAGCCTGCTTGGGATTCTCTCTCTCTCTCCCTCTCTCTCTTTTTCTCTCTCTCTCTGCCCCTCCTCTACTCCCACTGTCTCTGCCTCTCTCAAAATAAATAAAAATTAAAAAAAACAAAGTTAAGTACCATCTTTCCAACCAGCATTCTATTCCTCAAACTGATGCACCATATACATTTATTAAAATATCAAACACACTTATTAGCCAAGAAAAGGAAAAAAATGATCATATATGTATTCACTCATTTGGTTATTCTACTAAAAAAAAAAGAAGTGAAGTGTTGTGCCTTTAGACATCATTTTGTGCCTTTAGAAACAGAGAAATGAGTGAAGAAGACAGATTTCCCGCCAATGAGGCCACTTATAATCTAGCAGAAAAAACAGGTAAACATATCTACAATTACAACAGTGATTGGAAAATGTACTGATAAATACAAACACAGGGTGCTTTTTGAGTACTAGAGGGACATCTTAACTCCTTGGGACAATCAGAGGATGATTCTTGGAGGCAGTGTCAGAAGCTGACTTTTAAAGGGTACAGATATTTAGATGAAGGAACCAAAGGTTGTCACACAGTGAGAGAAGCTTATGATAAGATTCAAAGGTCTACTGGGAAGGGTTCTTCATAAAGTGGGGTGGTCAAGCTGGATAACATGTCAGAGTTTCCCAAATCTAAGTTTTTACTGTTCAATTTTTTGAAACAGGTTTTATCGATGTAAAAACCAACAAATTTTTAAATGATAGTTAAAAAAACAAAAACGCTTGCTCTCAGTTCAACATACATTTACTGCCGCTGACTACGTTCCCTTTTGTACATTCTGTCCTTCATCTCAGGACATGAACATACAGTGCACAACTAAAAACACATATGAAAGAGAACTTCATAAAAAAACACTGAAAAGAGGGAAACAATATACATTTAAAGAATATTTATGCACAGTTGTATATTATACGCAGTGAGAGAAACACACATATGAAATAATGCAGGCTAGCTAAACTAATTCTAATACAACCATACTATTTAATAACCAACAGCTTTTAAAAAGAAGTATAAGTTATGTTCTTGAAGAAGATCCAGTTCAGTGATTAAGACAATTTATGAAAATGTATGCATGGTAGGATACCATTTTTGTTACATACTGTGTGTATACGTATGTGAGTTCATTTAGAACATGTGTCTAAAAATGTAATAACCAATTGTTAATGATCATTGTTATTGCTGGAGATATAGGGGCATGGGAAAAGTTGTAGGGAACTTAGCTATCTAAATTTTTTTTTTATTTTTTACAAAATCCTTTTAAAAAATGTTTAAGTATAGAAAATATTATTTCCTTATACATAATGTTACACCATAACATGTATTTATATGTATTTTTGTTTTATATACACCCATAGACATATGTTATCTATCTATCTATCTATCTATCATCTAATTTTTCTTATAAGTGTTTTGCTTTCTAATCTGCTTCCAACATTTCCTATAGGCCTGTCCTGGCTTCAGTTTTTCTTGGCCCTGTGATGATCTTCATGATTACCATATCTCATCAATTCTCTGGCCAATTTTATGTGATAGGCCCAAAGGTTAAACTTTATAACAACCAACCACAGTAAATCATGATCTTGAATCCACCAGTATCAGCCCACTTTGGCAGACTGACCCAGGTAAATCAATACAGCAATCAATTCATAAATATAATTCATTCAGTTTACTTCTTTTCCATAGGAACTTTCAATAATGTATAATATAGGGGGAAAAAAAGATAGTTTCTGAGTCAGACTAAGAGTCCTTGTCTGACCATGGCCATGCCTGGGCAAGGTACTTTTCTTTTCTACACCATGTTACACATGGAGGTAATATGCAAAGGAAAAAAAATGTATGTTGAGCTACTTTGAGAAAATGACAAGTTATATGCAAGGAAATTTTTATTATTATATGTACCCTATTTTGTCACTTGATACTATACAGGGAATTCTCATAGGGCAAGATTATGATTAATGCCCTTAGAAATCACCCTCATTCATTGATTCAACAAATATTTATTAAGCATTAACTGTGTTTCAGGCAATGATTTAGATGCTGGGGGAAATAACAGTATAAAGTCATAAAGAAGGGGCTCCTGGGTAGCACAATTAGTTGAACATCTGACTCTTAGTTTTGGCTCCGGTTGTGATCTCACAGTTTGTGAGTTCAAGCCCCATGTTGAGCTCTATGCTGACAGTGTGGAGTCTGCTTAGGACACTCTCTCCCTCTCTCTCTGCCCCCACCGCCCCCCCCCACTCTCACTCTCTTTTTCTATAAATAAATAAATAAATAAATAAATAAATAAATAAATAAGACATCCTTCCCTAATGAAGTTTATCTCCTAGTGGAAGGAGACACACCACAAGCAAAATAAATAATTAAAATATGTACAGTTGTAACAAACAATCCTAAAATTTGTATGGAACCAGAAAAGACCCCAAATAGCCAAAGCAATCTTGAAAAAGAAAACCAAAGCTGGAGGCATCACAATCTGGGACTTCAAGATGTATTACAAAGCTGTAATCATCAAGACAGCATGGTACTGGCATAAAAACAGACACTGAGATCGATGGAACAGAATGGCGATCCCAGAAATGGACCCAGACATGTAAGGCCAACCAATCTTTGACAAAGCAGGAAAGAATATCCAATGAATAAAGACAGTCTCTTCAGCAAATGGTGCTGGGAAAACTGGACAGCAACATGCAGAAAAATGAACCTGGACCAGTTTCTTACACCATACACAAAAATAAACATAAAGTGGATGAAATATTTAAATGTAAGACAGGAAGCCATCAGAATCCTAGAGAAGAAAGCAGGCAAAAATCTCTTTGACCTTGGCCGCAGCAACTTCTTACTCAACACATCTCCAGAGGCAAGGGAAACCAAAGCAAAAATGAACTATTAGGACCTCATGAAAATAAAAAGCTTCTACACAGCGAAAGAAACAATCTGCAAAACTAAAAGGCAACCGACAGAATGGGAGAAGATAATTGCAAAAGACATAGCAGATAAAGGGTTAGTATCCAAACACTACAGAGAACTTCACAAACTCAACACCCAAAAAAACAAATAATCCAGTGAAGAAATGGGCAAAAGACATGAATAGACACTTCTCCAAAGAAGACATCCAGATGGCCAACCAACACATGAAAAAATGCTCAACATCATTCATCATCAGGAAAATACATATCAAAACCACAATGAGATACCACTTTACACCTGTCAGAATGGCTAACATTAACAACTCAGGCAACAACAGATGTTGGCGAGGATGCGGAGAAACAGGATCTCTTTTGCATTGTTAGTGGCAATGCAAGCTGGTGCAGCCACTCTGGAAAACAGTATGGAGTTTCCTCAAAAAATTAAAAATAGAACTAACCTACGACCCACCAATTGCACTACTAGGTATTTATCCAAGGGATACAGGTGTGCTGTTTCAAAGGGACACATGCACCCCCATGTTTATAGCAGCAGTATCAACAATAGCCAAAGTATGGAAAGACCCCAAATGTCCATCAGTGGATGAATGGATAAAGAAGATGTGGTATATATAGACAATGGAGTATTACTCGTCAATCAAAAAGAATGAAATCTTGCCATTTGTAACTATGTGGATGGAACTGGAGGGTATTATGCTAAGTGAAATTAGTCAGAGAAAGACAAATATTATATAACTTCACTCATATGAGGACTTTAAGAAACAAAACAGATGAACATAAGGGAAGGGAAGCTAAAATAATATAAACAGAGAAGGGGACAAAACATAAGAGACTTTTAAATATAGAGAGCAGACAGAGGGTTGCTAGAGGGGTGTGGGAGGGGGGATGGGCTAAATGGGTAAGGGGCTTAAGGAACCTACTGCTGAAATCATTGTTGCACCATGTGCTAAGTTGGATGTAAATGATAAAAAATAAATAAATTATAGAATTTGACTCAAAAAAAAAAAAATAAACAAATATGCATCCTAGAAAAGAAAATGCATACAGTTGTATTTTGTTAATCCTAAAATGCACATTGTTTTGTATATTTCTAATACCTCTGAAATCAGGGTACATCTTACATTCAAGTACATGTTAATTTAATTTTTTTATTTTATTGCAGTATATATACAAATGTTGTATCTCATAACATTGGTATCTAAGACTTGATAATATACAGTGTGCCATGGGGGCAAAATACAGGAAAGAGTTATAATTCTGGAAAGGATAAATTTAAATAGGGTGAAGGCTTTTTGGAAATGTGATGTTTGTGCAAAAACCAGAAGGATGTGAAGGACCCGACCATGCAAATATACAGAGAAGATTATTATAGATATATGGACTAGCAAATGTAAAGGCCCTGAGGCAGCTGTGGCCTGTATATTTGAGAAGCAGCAAGGAGATAAGTGTGGCTGGGGCACAGTGAGAAAGTGGAAAGAATATGACCTGAGGTTCCAGAGCAGTGACCTGGGACCACATCCTGTGTAGACTTGTAAATGACCATAGGGACTTCAGTTTGTCTTATGAATGAAACTGACTCTATCAAAGGGTATAGGAGCCCCTGGATGGCTCAGTCGGTAATGGGTCTGACTCTTAGTATCAGGTCATGATCTCGAGGTTCATGAGATCGGGCCCTGTGTCAGGCTCTGTGCTCACAATGCAGAGCTCCTTGGGATTCTCTCTCCTGCTCTCTCTCTGTCCCTTGCCCATTTGTGCTCTCTCTCTTTCTCTCGACATCAATAAATAAACATTAAAAAACAAACAAAGGGTGTAGATCCAAGGAGTGCTGTGGTGGTAGAAGGGGTTGAATTTTGGTGTATTTTAAAGGTGGAATTTTTTTTTTCAATATATGAAAATTATTGTCAAATTGGTTTCCATACAACACCCAGTGCTCATCCCAAAAGGTGCCCTCCTCAATACCCATCACCCACCCTCCCCTCCCTCCCACCCCCCATAAACCCTCAGCTTGTTCTCAGTTTTTAAGAGTCTCTTATGCTTTGGCTCTCTCCCACTCTAACCTCTTTTTTTTTTTTTTTCCTTCCCCTCCCTCATGGGTCTCCGTTAAGTTTCTCAGGATCCACATAAGAGTGAAACCATATGGTATCTGTCTTTCTCTGTATGGCTTATTTCACTTAGCATCACACTCTCCAGTTCCATCCACGTTGCTACAAAGGGCCATATTTCGTTCTTTCTCATTGCCACGTAGTACTCCATTGTGTATATAAACCACAATTTCTTTATCCATTCATCAGTTGATAGACATTTAGGCTCTTTCCACAATTTGGCTATTGTTGAGAGTGCTGCTATAAACATTGGGGTACAAGTGCCTCTATGCATCAGTACTCCCGTATCCCTTGGGTAAATTCCTAGCAGTGCTATTGCTGGGTTATCTTTTTTTAAATTTTTTTAATTAAAATCTTTTTAATCTTTTTTTAATTTTCTGAGGAACCTCCACACTGTTTTCCAGAGTGGCTGCACCAATTTGCATTCCCACCAACAGTGCAAGAGGGTTCCCGTTTCTCCACATCCTCTCCAGCATCTATAGTCTCCTGATTTGTTCATTTTGGCCACTCTGACTGGTGTGAGGTGATATCTGAGTGTGGTTTTGATTTGTATTTCCCTGATAAGGAGCGATGTTGAGCGTCTTTTCATGTGCCTGTTGGCCATCCGGATGTCTTCTTTAGAGAAGTGTCTATTCATGTTTTCTGCCCATTTCTTCACTGGGTTATTTGTTTTTTGCGTGTGGAGTTTGGTGAGCTCTTTATAGATTTTGGATACTAGCCCTTTGTCCGATATGTCATTTGCAAATATCTTTTCCCATTCCGTTGGTTGCCTGTTAGTTTTGTCGGTTGTTTCCTTTGCTGTGCAGAAGCTTTTTATCTTCATAAGGTCCCAGTAATTCATTTTTGCTTTTAATTCCCTTGCCTTTGGGGATGTGTCGAGTAAGAGATTGCTGCGGCTGAGGTCAGAGAGGTCTTTTCCTGCTTTCTCTTCTAGGGTTTTGATGGTTTCCTGTCTCACATTCAGGTCCTTTAAGGTGGAATTTTTTAAGATTTGCCTATAGAGTCAGGGGACAGATGGGATGAGGTTGACATCGGCAGTTGGTCAAAGATAATGCTAAAGTGTTTGGTATGAGTGAATATACCACCCCTACAGATATGCTTTAATACCTAAAAGACTCCTTTCCAGGGTAAGAAATGATAGAGTTGAGTTGCTTTGGTAAAAGATTTAGTTGGTACAATATGGTATTTGCATGCTTAATGACAGTGATCAAAGGAGCTATTAGACTTTAGTAGGGAATGTCTTACAGGGTGTCATAATTCTGAGGGTTTTAACTTCAAACAGAAGTTTTGAGCCACAGGTCTTCTGGAATACTGTTCTCTGCCATTCCCACAAACCCTTGAGTAAGACAGTCTCTGCCATGGTTTTCCTGGATCCCTCCTCTGAGCCTTCTGGATGGTTAATTATTCATAAAGAATTTAACCCACAGGCACCTGGGTGACTCAGTTGGTTAAGCATCTGACTTGAGTTCAGGTCATGATCTCATGTTTTGTGAGTTCGAGTCCTGCATCAGGTAAACTCAAACCCTGCTTCAGGTAAGCAGGATCCTTGCTTCAGGTGAGCCCTGTCTCTCTCTCTCTCTCTCCTTCTCTCTCTCTCTGTCCCTCTCCCCCTCACTCACACTTGTACTCTCTTTCTCATTCTCTAAAAACAAAACAAAACAAAACAAAACAAAACAAAACAATTTAACCCAAACCTGATAAATTCCATCTTTTCAAACATTTTGGTGTTTATTATTATACTATTAGGAGGTATATGTAATCACAAAAAGCCAAGACAACCAGAGACATATTTTTTGAAATTCCACTGATTGTTACCATTTATTAAGAGTCAAACCTTCAACAGGCAGTTTCCTTTAAATCTATCATTTATAATTCTTACAAACCTTCAAGGTAGATGTTATCATACCCATTTTACAGATAAGGAAACACAAAATATGCAAGATCCACAAGGATGGCCTAATGTATTCAAGCCTTCAGAGCTATTTCTACATTACTGTACAATGATCATTAAGGACCATGACAGCAGTCCTAACATGGTATTGTTTCCTCCATCATCAGGGAAAAGTCCAATTTTATCTATGACTTAAAAAATTTTTTTTAATGTATTTATTTATTTTTGAGAAAGACAGAGACAGAGCATGAGCAGGGGAGGGGCAGAGAGAGAGGGAGACAGAGAATCCAAAGCAGTCTCCAGGCTCTGAGCTGTCAGCACAGCCTGACATGGGGCTCGAACTCACGGAGTGTGAGATCATGACCTGAGGTGAAGTCAGATGCTTAACTGACTGAGCCACCCAGGCGCCTCCAAAAATTTTTTTTCATTAAAAAAAAATGTTTATTTAATTTAAGAAAGTGCGAGTGGGAGAGGGGCAGAGAGAGAGTGGGACAGAAGATCTGAAGCAGGCTCTGTGCTAACAGCAGCGAGCCCTATGAGGGGTTCGAACTCACGAACTATGAGATCACAACCTGAGCCAAAGTCATATGCTCAACCATCTGAGCCATCCAAGCACCCCTAATTATTTTTATTTGAGAGAGATAGAGAGAGAGGAATAGAGGTGCAGAGGGAGGGAGAGAGAAGGGGGGGGTGGGTATCCCAAGCAGGCTCCATGCTCAGCACACAGCTCAACACAAGGACAGATCCCATGACCCTGGGATCATGACCTAAGCTGGAATCAAGAGTTGGAAACTCAACCATCTGCTCCACCTAGTGCCACTTATCACTTTTAATATACTAGACATTGCACTAGAATATTTCACAGCAATTTCAGCCAAGTATTCTTACCAAAGCAAGGAATAGGGTCTTGAATTTTAGAAAGACTGGCTAAAACTATACTTCTTAAAAGGGTCATAATAACTTTATTATCTAAAAATCCTAACACAAGAACAGACAAGTTAGCTGAAATTGTGCAGTATAGCAAAGAACAAGAACTTAACAGTAGATAGATATAGATTCAAACCCCAGCTCACATCTCATATTTACTATACATAAGGGACTCAATTCTCTGAAACCATTTTGTCACCTGTTAATAGGAGAGAAGACTGCCTACTTTCAGGGAGGACCAAGTGTAAATGTATGTAATAAAACCTAATCTGGTCTATAAAAGGTAGCTAATATTATTAAGGCAATCTTTAGGAAGGTAATGTAGTATAATGGCAAAAGCTATACGTCTTAGTCCATTTTGGCTGCTATAA
Organism: Panthera onca; assembly: GCF_046562875.1. Taxonomy (NCBI): domain Eukaryota; kingdom Metazoa; phylum Chordata; class Mammalia; order Carnivora; family Felidae; genus Panthera; species Panthera onca. Next base: position 20,603,328 of record NC_138348.1, on the reverse strand, counting down.
TAGAATGCTATAGACTGGTAGCTTATGGACAAAAAGCATTTATTTGTCAGTTCTGGAGGATAGGGAGTTCAAGGTCTGGTGTGACTCTTTTCCTGGCTTATAGACAGCTATCTTTTCATTGTGTCATCATACAGCAGAAGGAACAACAGAGCACTCTGGGGTCTCTTTTCTATGGGCACTAATCTAGAGCCCTTACCACCTCTAAAAGTCCCCAACTCCAAAATACCCTCACACTGAGGATTAAGTTTCAACCTCATGAATTTTGAGGGCACACACATCTTCACTCCATAGCACTATGGTAGGTAGAATAATGGCACCCCAAATGGGTTCACATCCTAATCTCTGGGACCTGTGAATATTATATTACATGACAAAAGAGAATTAAAATTGAAGATGGAATGAAGGTTCTAATGAGCTGACTTTAACATAGTCAGGTTATCCTGGGTTGTTTGTGTGGACCCAATATAATCACATGGATCCTATAAAGTAGAAGAAGGAATATGCAGAGAAAACCAGAAAGCTGGTAACATAAGAACAACTCAATTTGACATTGCTGTAGCTGGCTGTAAAGAGAGGAAAAGGACATGAACCAAGGAAAGCAATGGCCTCTGGAAGCTGGAACGGGAATGAATTATCCATTAAAGCCTTGAGAAGGAACACAGCTTTGTTACCACTGTGATCTTAGCCCAGGAAGACCCACTTCAGATTTTTAAAAAAATTTTTTGAAGTTTACTATTTTGAGAGAGAGAGCATGTGAGTGAGAGGGGCAGAGTGCAAAGGAAAGAGAGAACCCCAAGCAGACATTGTGCTGCCAGCACAGAGCCCAATGTGGGGCTCAATCCCATGAACCGTGAGATCATGACCTGAGTCAAAATCAAGAGTCAGACACGCAACCCATAGAGCCACCCATACTCCCCAACCCATGGAATTCTGACTTCCAAACTGTAATATAATTGTATTGTTTAATCCACTGAAGTTGTACTAATTTGTTATATATAGCAACAGCAACATAAAACCTAAGAGCCAGTAGACCTGAGTTCTAATTCCTGTTCTGCCACTGGCTAGGTCTGTTATCTTAGAGAGCTCTCTTAAACACCCCATGTCTCATTTTTCCTCATCTGTGAAATGGGAATAATGATACTAACAACCTCATAGTATTAGGGTACTAAAAGAGTTAACGCAAAGCTTAATCACTTAAAGTAGTGTTTAGCTTATGGCAATTACTTAATATGCATTAGCTCTAAGCACTTTCTTGGATGCCAGCAATAATTGTCTCAGTGATTTGGTCTCTATCCTTTTAACACTGAAAATACGCAATATATAATTTGTAATTAAATGCAGTATATACATAGATAAACACATATTTACATATTACATCTTATTTACAAAAGATGCAATATATAAATATGTAAATGTAAAATGCTGGGCACATCTACATTTCTTAATTATTTGTTGCATAAACTTGGAGGATGGTTGACAGACTTTAGAATTCACACCCAGCTATGAAAATTGAGGTCATGCTGGTAGGGAAGGCAGAGGCAAGAAAAAAGAGGGTCTCTCAGTTGTGATAATGAAAACGAAAGAAAGGCAACTATGTAAAGAACTCACAACAATGGCAGACCGGTTGCCATTTTTAACCTAACATTTTATCACTTTTTTCTTTAAAGGACAACGCTGTTTGCTCTCAATCATGGGCATAGAGAATGCACATAATTATTTGGCATTTCAAAGAAATAAAATTTGAAAGAGTCGCTAAAGTTATCTATCCCTCTTTTCTAAACTTGAAACATCAAAAATAGATGTCCCTGGCATGATAACACACTGAAGTCATTTTGAAAGAAAATTAGAATTTCCATTCCTCATTTTCCTTTCTTCCCAGTAAGGTTTTAAGCAGATGGGAATATCAATTTAGTTACTTGACATTTAGAAGGATAAATGACTTAAGAGCTTTATGATCCCCTCTCATTGAAGCATATTTGATAACATCTGCCCAACATCTTACACTCACATCAGAGCCAAGTATGATTTAACAAGAAGAGAGAGAATGGCTAGACTCCAGGACCCCAGGATTCCATCTCTGGCCCTGATACTAGCATAAGCAGCAGTCAATATCCAGTGCTAAATAAAGGTTTTTATTAATGGTCAGCTTGTTTATTACCACCCTAGCTAATATGTAATAAAGGCTAAGAAGTTTTCAATGAAATATGTAATAATTTTTTCAAGGAGAAATAATACTGCACACGGGGGCCAGTTTTTGGTTTTAAACTCTAGGAGAAGGTAAACTACCTTCCTTTAAATTGTTATTAGAGAAACCACAAAGTGTTGGATACTATGGCTAAACGTCTCACTCAGGTAGAAGAAAAGTCATTCTTTATTTTTTTTCTGAAGACATCTTTACTAGAAATTCCCATTCTTCTCCTATGTAATAATTGATAGCACTTGTTTTTCCCTCACTGGTTATCAGACTTAAGTCAGGAACATTAAAAAAAAAAATACAATCTAATCTTTCCATTTTTAGTGTCCCTTTAAAGAAAGGGAGGGGACTTTCATCCCTAAGGTGTTTATGACCTCCTGAACAGCCTCTATCAGATAGGAGCCAAAAAACAATTAGCAACATTAACCAAAATCACTTTAACAAATAGAGAGCACGCACTTCCAGACTTTGTACACACACCGCAGTGAATATAAATCTCTCCTGATACCTTGTATTTGGAAATTAGCTAATGAATTGCCTTCACTCCTTTGGAATTGTCCTCTCTTGGAATTATGTGTGAGTCCACTCACGCTGTGTGTCCTGGAAACTGTGCAAACAGGACTCAATAAACAGCTTCTGAATGGATAGATGGATTAATTCATTTACTTACAGTGTTTTTCCATTCTATTGCCTTGACTTGTGAGATTAAGGAATCTGCTTGTATATGTGGTCTCACTGGAACTTAGTTTGCTAAGTCACTCTATTGCATAAATAATGATAATGAAACATGAAATTCTGAAACTTGAAGGGATCTTAAAGGTCAACTGATTCAATATCCTGATTTTCCAATTTGTAGTATGATTTTAGCATTTCAGGGGTCCTCAGCAGGTCATCCAGTCAAAAGTCTGACAAACACTTCATGAAAGATGGTAATACATTTTATGCACTGGAGCTGAATTAAATGCCAATGGTTTGCTTCAGGGAACAGTTTGGTGCTACATACAGCTTGCTTTAAAAATATGTGTATTTATAAAGTATGACTCTGGAAGTACCTGCAGCTTGCTAATTGTCTTTACCATCTGCAGGTCTTTATCTGGATAAAGGATACGTTACATATACACATAAACATATACATAACATGCTCCAGAGGTTAAAATTAAGGTCAATAGGCTAGTAAAGAAATGGAAAAGGGTCTCCTGGGTGGCTCAGTTGGTTAAGCAGCCAACTTTGGCTCAGGTCATGATCTTGCAGTTCATGGGTTCGAGCCCGCATCGGGGTTTGTGCTGACAGCTCAGAGCCTGGAGCCTGTTTTGGATTCTGTGTCTCCCTCTCTCTCTGTCCCTCCTCCACTTGCATACTCTCTCTAAAAAATAAATGTTAAAAACAATTTAAAAAATGGAAATATATGATTCAAGAAAAAAATTAATATTCAAACTACTTAAGGATAGAATTATATATTCTGATGATATTAATTTAGCTATCAGTCATTGTAATATTTTAATTCAAAATTACATGTTTACTTGGGGTTTTCTTATCCAAGGTCATTAGAATACAAACTCCATAAGCATAGGGATTAAATGCGTTCACAACCAAGTACATTGCTTACCACCTATGAGATCATCAATAATTAACAGATAAAAATGAATTCCAGGAGAGAAAGTAAAGGACAGATTGGATATTTTATTAAGGTAGTCATTCCTGCCGTGAGGTCCAAGCACAAACAAGATGGCAGAACTAGAGCATTAGGTGAAGAGGAAGAATGTCAGGACTGTGGCAGGAGGGCTGGCTTCCTGCTGTGTTGTAAATTGACATTATGTAAATAAAGAGTTAGGATTAAAATGTGCCTCATCTTTGTTTATTCAAATTTAAATCCATATCCTCCTATTATGAAAAAATATAATTCTGTTGTCATAAAAGAGATCCCTTCCAACAAAACCATTTAAAAATTTTTTTTACATTTATTTTATTTTTGAGACACAGAGAGTGAGAGAAAGACAGAGTGCAAGTGGGGGAGGGGCAGGGAGAGAGGGAGACACAGGATCTGAAGCCGGCTCCAAGCTTTGAGCTGTTAGCACAGAGCCCAACACGGGGCTGGTACTCATGAACTGTGAAATCATGACTTGAGCCAAAGTCGGACGCTGAACGACTGAGCCACCCAGATGCCCCATCAACAAAACCTTTTTTAATGGTCATTTGATCTTTAATGTCTACCACCTATTCTCTCTTCTTATAGTAACAACATACTGTTTGCTTTGGGTATCACTTGCAACCCACCATTAAATTCAATTTGGGAGGACTAGTAAGTATGGGACACTGTTCATCAATAGTTAAAATGTAGGAAGGTGGCCCAAGATTGGACAACTGCGTGCTCTTTCTCTGAAATTTGTCAACAGTGACCAAAAGATGTAAAATGTCTGGAGTGGATTCATAATAATGATAGAAACCAAAGACGCTGTCCAATAATTTCTGCAACTTGGATGCCCAGAGCTTCACTGGTTCTCAAGTCTTCCTTTATATTAATCCCTGTATCTTTCCAGGAATTCATTTTCTACTTATATTAGTCATAGCCAGTTTCTATTGCCTACGACCAAGAGATTTTAACTGATGCAGAGCTCAGGTGAGGACTTTAGAATCTCTATATCTAAATTCATATATTTTTCTATCATTTACTGATCACAAGATATTTAGTACATTCTTCGCTCTACTTAAGCCCCAACTTCTGCACCCACAAAATGGAGATAAAAGAATTTACAAAATAGAGTTGGTATAGGGGTTAAATTAAATGGTGTTTGTATGGTATCAGGCATTTAGTAAATACTCAATAAATGTTGCAGGCTAATATGTATATCAAAAGTAAAATGACTCCTCATAGAGGTATTACAATTCAGGAATAATTAAAGACAATTGTCAGTTCTCTAAGAATTTTTACTAAGGATCTTTGTAAGAAGTTTTAAGTAGTCACTGATACAGAATTTCCTTGATTTTAGGGTGCAAAGATTTTTAAAAAATCATTTCCCAAACTGCACTTGATGGTTGATATTTTTACTTAATGAGTTATTATTTCTCTGACCTTTTATTTTATCTTCTCTCATTCCACTGATGATACACCTTCCTAAACTAAGTATAGCAACTAACAGGAGTGGGTGGTGAATCACTCCTGCACAATACACAGTGTGAGGGACCCCATCTATTACACATTCCCAAAGCCCGTATATTCTAACTCAGACTCACTGGAGAAAGAAGTTCTAATCATCTTACTAATCACTTGTGCTGACCTCCACTTGTCTTAAATAGAAATAACAATTCTGGTTTGCGTTCATCAAGGGAGCTCCATGTTCAGCCTTCTGTTGTGACTGTTGTAGTTGAAGTTTGTTTTCTGTTGGGATAGCAGATAACGGCTAATTAAAGTACATGCTTACTGTCCTATAATCTTTTTCATGTTTATTGCCTGTACAGTCATGATTGTAGAGGGGAGAAAAGTGCTTTCTTGCTGGAGCAGATCTGCTTAGTGCTATATGGGCAATGTCAGCATTTACTGAGAAGCATTGATTTTCCTTTGGGGGGATATACGTGCATGGGTATATCTTGTCATTTTCCAAGTTGCCTCAGTTTACCAACTTACTAAATACATTAAATACTGTAGAAGGGCTGGGTATAACTGGTTAATTTTTATAAAAGGCCTAGCAATTTAACGACAATAAGAAGACAGTACATTATCTTGTTGGTGGTTTTTAGTACTTTCCTTGAGAGTCACCAGAACAATGTGATGATTTTGAAGTATGAAGAAGGGAGAAAAAGTATTACATAATTTAGAGAGTAGCAGTTTTGAGATCATAGAGAGGTGGATTCCAAACCTTGATTCCCTGCCCCCCACCTCCATTTGCCTTATACAAGTTACGGGACATTCCCGAAACTCAGATTCCTCATCAGTATAATTGAGATCCTCCTACGAATAGCCTGGGACTGGTACACAGTTGAAAGGCATATGTAAATTAAGCATCTGATCTTTAGGTGGAGGGCTACTGGCTGTAGGAGGAAAAACTTTCTATGGACCACAAAGGGGAAGATAACATTGAAATCAAGTCTGCTTCAGCTCCATGGCACATATACTTAGTCCTTAAACAATCTAGAAAACAACAGAGGCCATTCAAATCCACTTTCCTTTTTCTACCCTTTGCAAAATCATAGCTAACTATATAATGAGGTTAGATTATTTTTCCAGAGATAACATTCCAGTGGTACTTGTGCAGAGGTGATGGGTAATTAACTCACTTCCACCAGCCTCAGATGCCAGATGCAGCCTAAGTGGCAATAGCAAGTTATAGGTAGAGGGAACTGCATGGAAGAAGGAAAATGCAAAAATAAGATATCAAGAATTGGTAAGTGAATGTAACGATAATTTTTTTAATGTTTATTTATTTTTGAGAGAGAGAGACAGAGACAGAGTACAAGCGGGGAGGGGCTAAGGGAGAGGGAGACACAGAATCCAAAACAGGGTCCAGGCACTGAACTGTCAGCACAAAGCCCAACGTGGGGCTCAAACTCATGGACTGTGAGATCATGACCCGAGCTGAAGTCAGATGCTTAACTGACTGAGCCACCCATGTACCCCAGTGAGTGTAACTATAAAAAGGCAGAAAGCATTGTGATAGGGAAGGCCTCTGTGTGGATGGGGCCTCTGAAGAGACCTAGGAAAGTGGAAAAGAGAGTCTTGTGCAGATGGATATCTCCGGGATTTCATCACTGACAGAGGGAGGAGAGGTGCGCTTGGGGAAGGCTTGTGTCACACACAGAAAGGGGCAGTGTGACTGAGACAAGGTGGACATGGCGGAGGACTGGAGATGAGCTCTAAGGCATTGTCACAGCAAATATGGCGGGTTTGTTCTAAGTACAATCGGCAGTCAGTGGAGTCTTTGAGAAGTGCAGAGATGTGGTCCGAAACTCTAAGAGTTCTTCGTGTTTGTTGTTTTACAAGAGGAGGGTGAACAGTGTCTTTTGTTCTCTGCCCACTTTACAGCAATGGTGGGAATGCTGTCTACACTGGCGGGTCTGCACATAGAAATGAAATGGATGGGGAAATTAATACCTTAGGAAGTAGTAGCCACTCCTTTTGAGCACTTACTCTATCAGAAATATAAATACAGGCATACCTCGCCTTATTGTGCTTGCTTGATGGCCATCGGCAGATACCGCATTTTTGCAGATTGAAGGTTTGTGGCAACCTTTCATTAAGCAAGTCTATCGGCACCATCTTTCCAACAGCATTTGCTCACTTTGTGTCTCCGGGGCACGTTTTGGTAATTCTCACAATATCCCAAACTTTTTCATTATTGTTAATGTGCCATGGTGATCTGCGATCAGTGATTATAACTCACGGACAGCTCAGATGATGGTTAGTATTTTATAGCAATGAAGCACTTTTAATTAAGATATCCACATTTTTTTTTAGACTTAATGCCATTGCACACTTAATAAACCACAGGTTGCACACTTAATAAACCACAGTATAGTGTAAACATAACTTTTATATGCACTGGAAAACCAAAGGATTCATTTGACTCACTTTATTGAAATATTCACTTTATCGCAGTGGTCTGGAACCAAACCTGCAAGATCTCTGAAACAGGCCTCTCTCTCAAAGTATTAAACATGCTTTCATCCTTCTTACTGTTTATGAAACTAGGAAGTGAAGTTTCTAAGACTAGCTTTGAATTTGGAGTATTGTACTAATAATTATGTATTTATCCTTGAGGTCAGACATTGAGTCTTAGTGAGCTTTGCATTTCCAGCTCTTATTACAAAACTTGATGTTTTATACTGATTTAATACATGATGATTAAATTAGTGCATCATAAAGACTAATATTTGTATATCCACTACTTCGCAGTTGGCAATTCATTTATCATCATCTTTTTCTTATTGTACCCATGTTAAAGACATGTTATTGTACCCGTGTTACTCTCAGAGAGGGCAAGCAGCAGGCTAAAGCCATGCAATTAAAAGCGACAAAACGAAGATGTAAATACTAAATCACATTATATCTTGCCAAGATCATATGCCACATTTGCTGCACATGTCCTTGCAATACTCACTCCCTGAGCTAATCTGTAACTCTGTCAGTCTGTATCCCAGACTAATCCCAGTTAAAGCTATTCATCATATCTCATACACATGTAATGGCTGAAGGTCCATGCATGTTAGAAACATTTTCTAGGTATCCAAAAACAACTGTGTGGAATAAGGGCCTGGGTACATTTTCAGACATTAGCAATGCACATTTTTCACCTTTACTATGTTAGAACAAGGATATTTCAGCATTAACTGAGCATCGGAGGCACTGAATGGAGACTCTAAAATGACAGATTAACAACCATCCAGGGTACTGATTCTTTTGTGCAATGGTCTCAAATTTTGAAAAGGCCTGTTGTATTTAGTAACTGGTAAGAGACATAATTACATGCCAGTATCTTGACTGTCCATTCTACTCTGGTAAAACTGCACATGTCTTTCTCTATGGTTTTTGTCATCTCACCAGGTACTCATTGTTGGCCTGTTTCTACTTATAGAGATCAAGTTAGTTTCTTTGACTGTAAGCGTGTACCCTGACTTTTACAAAACTTTATCAAGCACCAAATTTGCTCTTGGTTCACAGCTTAAACCCAGGGAAATCAGACTCATTATGGAATGAACATTTAAGCAGCTTCTTAGCTACTGAGAATCTCTGGAGACAAAAAGTCATCACCCCATCTGATCTACTCTCCTCTCCATCAGTGACTCTTGGGGTCTCATTATCTGATTTGGTTTTTCAAAACCGAAGCAATTGTGCTAACACCAAGGGCTTCACTCATTGCCACCAAATTAAAAAAAAAGGCAGTGAAAAATGTGCCAGTGTCAGCATGCAATGAGGGTCCAAAAGGGAAACAGATGCACAAATGATTCATCATCATCAATAGGACCTGTCAAGATGAAGTGAAAAGGGGAACAAAAATTGAAAACTCCTTCCAATGTGCTAATGATACTGCTGTCTGAGAGTGAAGGGAAGAATAATGTTCCCAATATCAATTAGATTTTGCTATTTGATTTAATTTCATTAACCACTCAGCTCAGAGGTACAGAGGAGGAGAGGTTTTATGTTTATTTAGCACACACTTATAGACCACTTACTATGTGCTATACTCTGTACTATGAGATTTGTAAGTGCTTCTTTAAATACCAGAAATTCTTGGTCAGACTCATTTCTGTATAATTTCTTCACGTTCTCTTTCTCCTTTCTTTTCTTTATCGTTAGTATATAATATTTTCTATGAATTTCCCAATTTCAGCCTTTACTATCAATAGTTGACTGCCTATTCCTTATTCTACAAGACATTAAGGAAAAAAACAGCCAAATATACTTATTTTTATTATAAATTTTGAAATTTAATTTTAAAAATATCACTGTGAGATCTTATGTACAGAAGCCTAATGATTATAGCAGAGAAGAAATTCGTTCAACTTTGGGGAAATCATATAGTTCTTTCTCTATAAATGCCAGATCCTTATTGATATGTTTTCTACACTACCAATGAGAGGAGAAATACTGACCCAAACAACTATTTTAAGAATAGTTAAAAAGTCTGTTTAATAGAAAAAATTCTATTTGCGAGAAGAAGGGGGGTGGGGAGGTGAGGGCAGCAATAAATATACTTCTCTCTCAGTGAGAAAGTGATTTTTCTAGGTACCTGCTGGAAGAAAAAGAAAATAATTTGTGTTTTTCATCTATTGAAATCACCATTTGTTCTGAGTGGCAAATATAAACAAGTTAAAAAGAGTGAATTTTAAAAAGGCTACTCCAAAAAAAAACCACATTAAAAAATAAAAAATAAAGAATAATAATTTAAAAGTCTAGTCCAACTTTTCTCCCCAACCTGTAGGAAAAGAAGAGCTTGATACTGAAATAAGACTATAAATCAACTAATGACAGCGTTGGATTTTGTGGGAGATTTAGCTTCTCAGCAAATATGTCCTCTGCTGTGGTAAAATTTTAATATGACAAAGTACTATTTTTCCTGTTATTTCTCTGGGAAAGTGGGCTGGGGGAAGGGTAAGAGTGTGTAAAGCTGTACCACTACTGTCTTCGAGTACGTAGATGTATTGAATCGTAGTGACACAACTGACAAAAAGAGTTATGTCTTTTCATGGGCTTGTGTTCTTTATTGCTTATATTAACTCTTAGAGAAGAAAAAAAAAGTGAATTCAACAGGCTATAAATCTTCCCTGACATACAGTATGATACTGTCTTCTGATAGAAGAGAAGGCTAAGGAAACAGCACTTCTCTACCATGAATGGAACATGTGTTGAGGATAGAAAGGGAAAGTTATAATACCAAGGCTCTGATCTGTCCCCAACCCCCAAATTAGTCTTTCCTGTTATAGTTCCAAAACACGCCAACAATTGAGATGATCATGGCCACAAAGAAATCTAACCAAACTACTATCTCCTTACTTCCAAGAGGTTAATTCTATTTCTAAGTAAGCAAATCACTTTAGGAAAAATATGCAATGTCCTATTTATATTGTTAAAAAAACAGAAAGAGAAAACACCAGCTCAAAACTATTAGAAAAATAAACCTAGTTTAATATTGAAGAACTAATAATTCTCAATATGTTCTTCAATAAATTTCCTTAAAAATACTTACAAAGATATAAAAAGGCAAAAGCTAACGACCAGATTACAAATGAAAAATAAGACCGTAAAGCAAGGTGTGAGGGGAAATCTCTAATAACAACACAACCACTAAAGATGGATTGAGAAGAATATTTTTATACTACACATGTAATTTTTTTTTCTGAACCAGAATAGCCCACATGGCCATAGGAAGCTAAAAAAGTGTTTGGTTCATTGACCTCCTCCCATAATTCTGTTCCTAAATCTGAGGTAAGGGAGCTTCCCTAAAATAATTCTTTCTTTTTTCTTCTCTCCCTCCCACCATTCCTTCCTTCCTTCTCTCTATATATACACATGTACACACAAATGCATATATGCAAACAAACACACATAAACCCATATATATTTATTGTTCTACTACATGGAAATTAACTCAACAGCCAAATGTATGCCCTTCTGCCATTTGCCCCAGACTACCTTTCCCATTTCCCATAGGCTCCTTTCTTACTAGGTACATTTATTAAAAGACTGGGTATTTGTAAGCTTTGCTATAGTAACAAATAACCACATAATCCCAGTGGTTTATAACAAACAAAGATTTATTTCTCACATATGTTACATGCCAGTTGCAAGTTGATGATGGCTCAGATACAGCTCTTTTTAATTCAGCTGTGTTCCAAAGATTTTCTTTATACTAGGATTATGCTGAAGAAGCAGCTACAATATGGAGAATGATATTATTCTGGCAACGGAAAAGAGCAAGAATTGAGTAGGAATGAATTCAGTACTGACTCTCAACTGACATTTTATAATGTGAGGATTACACAGTCTTTTTCTTTCTATGCCCCTGAGATTTGCCTTATTTGCCAATAAGGCACAAGTGACTAGATAGAAGTTTGTACCTAGATATGGGGTATAAATCCCACATAGACAGATACAAAAAAATAATAATAACACCCAAAATATGTGACAGTGGCTTCAAGATTAGGTATTGAGTAGAGAACTGATAATGAAAATTGGGAAAATGACTTCTGTTGACCTGTATTCCTTTCTTCTTTCAACTAAATGTTATACAATGTGTAAAAGTGGCCTCTCAGAGCTATCTTAAAAATAATAATGTGGGGTGTCTAGGTGGCTCAGTCAGTTGAGCGTCCAACTCTTGATTTTGGCTCAGGTCATGATCTTGTGGTTGGTGATGAGTCCTGCATCAGGCTCCATGCTGACAGCAGCAAGGAGTCTGTTTGGGATTCCCTCTCTCCTTGTCTCTCTACCCCTTCTGCGTGTGAGCCCATGCGTGCCCACTCTCTCTCTGTCTCTCTCTGTCTCTCAATAAATAAATAAATAAGTAAATAAATATTTAAAAATAAAGATAAGTAAATAAATAAATTAGCAATGTATGGTAACAGAATAAATACTCTGAATACCCAAGAGTTAAGAATAAAATCAGGAATCTGCAAACTATGACGTATAAGCCAAATATGGCTCACTGCCTGTTTTGTAAATACAACTTTATTGGAACACAGCCACACTCATTAGGTAATGGATTGCCTATGAATGCTTTTGCACTATAATAAAGTAGTTTCAAAGAGACTATATAGCAATGAATATTTAATCTGGCCCTTTTCAGGAAAATTTCACTGATTCTTGAATGAAACAAAATCAAATAACTTATTTATTAACTCCCTGCCTTGTTTGATCATAAAATATATTATTTTATGTTAACACATGTTATTCCAAGAAGCAAATTACTTAAAAGTACTTTTCTCCAGAGTTTTGAGGGGGAAAATGTTGTGATTTAAGAAATTTATACCCAGATAAGTTTTCATTTATATGTAAAGGTGACAATAAGTCATCACTTGGTATTTTATGCCTCTGATTATTTAAAATTTTTAAACGTTTATTTATTTTTGAGAGAGACAGAGAGACAGAATGCAAGTGGGAAAGGGGCAGAGAGAGAGAGATTTTCTTTATACTAGAAGATTGAATGCAAAAACAAACACAAATCAAGAAAGATGTTTGAGGGGCGCCTGGGTGGCGCAGTCGGTTAAGCGTCCGACTTCAGCCAGGTCACGATCTCGCGGTCCGTGAGTTCAAGCCCCGCGTCAGGCTCTGGGCTGATGGCTCGGAGCCTGGAGCCTGTTTCCGATTCTGTGTCTCCCTCTCTCTCTGCCCCTCCCCCGTTCATGCTCTGTCTCTCTCTGTCCCAAAAATAAATAAAAAACGTTGAAAAAAAAAATTAAAAAAAAAAAAAGATGTTTGATAGATAACGAACAAATAAAAGTCTCTCATAAAGTGTGTCTATTAGTACAGCTTAAATTTATTAAATTGTGATGAAAAAGTCCATATAACTATATATATATTTATATATGTATATATATTTATTTATCAAGTAAATAAATACTTTCCTTAAAACAATACTGCAGCAAAGGCATGTTGGTAAAGATATAATTATACATTGATATGAGTGTTTAATTTGATAAAAATCTTTCAGGAAAACAATTAAGCAACATAAATTAAAAGCTTGTATTTTCATTTTGCAATCCCTAACCAAATAATTGATTTAAGTAAAGTTCATCTACGGTTGCTAATGCCTCTAGAGGAAAAGTAAACAAAGCTTATTACAAGCACTCTCAACAATAGCCAAATTATGGAAAGAGCCTAAATGTCCATCAACTGATGAATGGATAAAGAAATTGTGGTTTATATACACAATGGAGTACTATGTGGCAATGAGAAAGAATGAAATATGGCCCTTTGTAGCAACATGGACGGAACTGGAGAGTGTGATGCTAAGTGAAATAAGCCATACAGAGAAAGACAGATACCATATGGTTTCACTCTTATGTGGATCCTGAGAAACTTAACAGGAACCCATGGGGGAAGGGAAGGGAAAAAAAATAAAAGAGAGGTTAGAGTGGGAGAGAGCCGAAGCATAAGAGACTCTTAAAAAATGAGAACAAACTGAAGGCTGACAGGGGGTGGGAGGGAGGGGAGGGAGGGTGATGGGTATTGAAGAGGGCATCTTTTGGGATGAGCACTGGGTGTTCTATGGAAACCAATTTGACAATAAATTTCATATATTTAAAAAAAAACAAAGAGCTTATTACAGAGAATAAAACATGAATCCATGAATGACTTACTGATGGTATAGGGAAACTTGCAACTTTACAGTAGAGTCAGGATGACACTAGGAAATCGATCATCTTACCATCACTAAAAGCAGGGCCTTGTATGGTTTCTGATGTGATGTAATATGAAGGACAAAACAGCATTTAGAGACTAACCTTGCCAAGATTTGGGCGTCCAACCTCCAGTTTACAAGAACAAAAGGTACAAAGGTAAGTTGAAGGACCCACGAATAAGCAATCAAATGAATCCTAAATGTGGGAAGCTCTACTCAGAAACCAACTTGTTTCCTTAAAACAATTACTGGCACAGCAAGTAAAATGGAAAAGCAGACACTCATAAATTACGAGATGTAAGAAACAATAGAGGATGACAAGTGCAATCGCTGAGACTTGATGGATCATGGCTTCAACTGACCAACTGGATAACGGGCCTCTTTGTTTTTCTTTTTTAACGTGAATATGGATTAAGTACTTGATGACATAAAGCAATCATTGTTAATTTTCAAAAACTAGCTATGAATTTTTAGGTACAATAATGATTCAGCCATTATGTAAAGTGTTCTTTTCTTTTTTATGTTTTAGAAATGCATAATGAAAAACTTGGTGGTGAAATATAATGATAGTTTGGGATTTAAAATGCTTCTGCAAAACTGATTAAAAGATAACAAAAGAGAGAGAGAGAGAGAGAGAGAGAGAAAAGAAATAGATCAAACCTAAGGGGAAAAAATATTGCTAACTGTGGTGTACGGATGAGGGGATGGTTGGTGGTTTATTACGTTATGCTCTTTACCCTTACATCTTTTTGAAAAATTTCAGAATGAAAGTCTGATTTCTTTTTAAATTTCACAATCTGGGACACATGGGTGACTCGGTCAAACAACCAACTCTTGATTTTGACTCAGGTTATGATCTCACAGTTTGTAAGATCAAGCCCCAGGTCAGGCTCTTTGCTGACAGGGAGGTTGGTGGGGGGGCTTGCCTGGGATTCTCTCTCTCTCCCTCTCTCTCTGCCCCTCCTTGCTCTCTCTCACTCTTGAAAATAAATAAATAAAATTAAAAAAAATTAAACTGCTGTTAAGTTAGTTTAACTTTAAAAGTTAAACAAAATAAAATAAATTTCACATCCTTTAATTTAACTAGTTCCCTTCTGGGAAGCAACGGTATAGCAATCATTAAAAGTGTGGACAAATAATTTTGTCAAAAGATATTGATCAAAGTATTATTTAGTAGGTAAACAAAGAAACAAACAAACAAAACCCACCTGACTGTTGGGTGATAATTTGCAGCTTGAGAATTTAAACATTAATGAAACTTGAATTATTATGCTTATGAAGAATTTATAGTGATGTGGGAAAAATTCTTAAAACATTTAATTAAAATGCTAGATAAACAATTTGTGTGTGTATCTATCTATCTATATATGGATATATATAAAATTAAGTTTACAAAGGTAAATATAGAAAGAATAAGAAATAAGCATACCAAAATGCTAACAATTATTTTATGGGTGATTTTCTTGTTCTATCTAATATGTATACATGCTTACATTCATTTATTTGATAACTAGTAAAGGAATAAACAATTATCTAAGCAAATGATTTTTAACTGGTTTAGGGAATTATCTTCTGTCTGTAAGCCATTTTTTAAATATTTTTTTGAAATTTTTTGGAATTTTTCTTTTTGAAATTAAAAAAAAGTTGATCATAAAAGTTAAAGAGTAAGCTAAAGAAAAATATAGCTATCTTATAAAGAATTTCATAAAGCTTTCAGATCCCTGGAGATTTCTTAGAATGTTTAAGAATCATTATTATTAAGTGCTTTCTATTTATTAAGAGTGAAATTTATAGAACCAGTCATATCATGATTATATTGAAAAAAATACAACAGAGCTGATCTACCATAATCAGTAGAAAATGCTCGGTCTATTTTGAAATTAGAATTCAAGAAGTAAAAAAACAAACAAAATGAAACAATGAACAAACAAAACAGAGTATCTTGACTTTATTGACTCGGTTTTACCTCTAATTCTGCCTGCTTCACGTAATGGAGCTGATAGTATGGAAAAGAAAGGTATGGTATATCCTAGTAAGAGATCTCTTGGAAAAAAATCCTACAAACTCCTGCTTTTATTATTTTATTTTTGTATCTCTCTATCTGAACTCTGCAATACAGCATTTTGTCACTTAATTATATTCTGTCTCAATTTATTTTTAGAGAAGCAATGTTATGCATGAATGAGAGCATGAATCTTTGAATCAGATCTGGATTTGAATTCAAGGCCTGAAATATTCTCCCTGTATAAACCTCAGTTGCTCATTTAGAAAGGGATTGTTTTATTACTTACTTCAAATTCCTCTTGCTGATTAAAAATTGTAAGGCAGGCAAGCACTATGATTGTATCCAGTTCATGTTTGGTCAATAATCATGTTTCAATTCTCCCTTCCACGTCTGTTTGTATTTATCTGGTGTTTTGAAGATATTCTTTTTGAAATGTGATGCCAGTGACTAATTAACTTTATAACCAGTATGTTTTCTTTGAGAATGGCTGGGGTAATATTTATCCAGTTAAGTAATTAGAATATAGTTTATAGGTGTTCAAACTAACTTACTACAAATTCTCCTTTTAGTCTTTACCAAATGTCTTAGGTTTTTCAAGTTATTGTTTTAACAAAGTCACTGTGAAAAATGTCTAGCACCTCTGTTCTCCCATCTGGAATCCAGAGACACTCAAAGGTTACAATTTAATGGCATTGTAACAAAAGATAGCTTTGCCATTTTCATTAGGTCTGTCTTCCTGATGACCCCAGTCTTTCTGGACAGTGTGAAAACAAATTAACACACATCAGCCAGATATTTTTCTCTTCTTTGCCTTTTTGATTTTCACATCAGAAAAGGCCAATTTTGGACCCGACATAACTTGGGTGGGTTTTCTAATTCAGTAAGCTTTTTTTCATTCCTTTATTCCTATTTTTTTTCCGCAAGGAACTGCACTATTACAATTGTTAGTATTTTCTCTTTGATTCTAATTGCAGCGTGGGGCCAACATTCAGTATGAGGGAATCCCTGCCTGCAGACATCAGCATAGTAAGCTTCATGACTGAACTAAGAATTGGGTGTACAGGGAAACATATTCCAGACATACTTTTATAGACTCTTCAGCCTCATACTGTGCGGCTACCACATTTATATTTTATGCATATAGATATATATTGTTTAATAATTTATAAAGCTGGATACAGTTGCTACAAGGCGATGTGATGTTCTCATTTGATCTACTTTGGTAGAATCACTTTCCGTCAGGAAATTTACTGCAATGATGTGCATAGTAAATATTTAATAGCATTAGAGGCAGCAGAGTCTATTTTTCTTTGAAGAGTGCTTAATTATGTCAATTTCCCATGATGAGATGCTAAAGCCAGTATTATTTGAATTTGGAGTACTGGGTGGAGGTGGAGAAATACTTGTGTGAGGCTCCCCTCCCGTAAGAAGTCGACGTATGTGAGTTTAACAAGGCAATACAGCAGAGCCTCAATCTCATTAATTTAGGCCACACTAATTAAATATTTGTGATACTATAGCTGTGCTTGAACTGTCAGTGAAGGGTTGGCTAACCTACACAGAAATATAAACAACAAAGGGGAAATGAGTTGAATCTATTTTTACCATGTCCTCTCTATTCATGTACATATGAGATGGAATCATATGTTGATATTTGGCATTCAAAAATTTTTGTTAATGTTTATTTTTGACAGGGGGAGGGTCAGAGAGAGGCAAATCTGAAGCAGGCTCCAGGCTCTGAGCTGTCAGCACAGATCCCGACACAGGGCTCGAACCCACAAACTATGAGATCATGACCTGAGCTGAAGTCGGATGCTTAACTGACTGAGCCACCCAGGTGCCCCAATATTTGGCAGTTTTGAGCTTAAAAAAGGGAAATTTCATATGGGTCAATTTAGAAGCTTTAATCCTCTCAGTACAAAAACTCTGATGATAGACAAAACATCATTTCCATTCATTCCAGTTGCTGACAAACCATGCTACATTTTTCTTGCATCATCAGTAAAACGTCCTAAGCCAAGACCTTAACTGATGGAAAAGTTGATAGGATAAGCAACCAAGTTCCATTTGGCTTTCCAAGTAACTGCATGCATTTGGCCTCAAGAGTGAGTTATAACTTGTAACTTTTAGTAAAGTCAGAACATATGGCCTCACCATGAAGAATAAACTATAACATGGCTCTCTGTGCATGATCACAGCTTTGACTCAAGTATCTCATTGCAGTGTTATTTTTACATCCTCCAAAAAAAAAATAGACTTTTTAAAGTTTGTATTTTCTTCTGGATAAATAAACAATATTAGATTTTTGGGATAAATTTCCTTTGGAGAAGTTTACAGAAATGTAGTAATGATTAATCTAGAAAACAGGGGTGCCTGGTTGGCTCAGTTGGTTAAGTAGCCGACTTTGGCTCATGGTTCATGAGTTCAAGCCCCGTGTCGGGCTCTGAGCTGACAACTCAGAGCCTGGAGGCTGCTTCAGATTCTGTGTCTCCCTCTTTCTCTGCCCCTCCCCTACTCACACTCTGTCCCGCTCTCTCTCTCAAAAAATAAATAAACATAACTTTTTTAATCTAGAAAACAAAATGCATGAACTTATTATAAAAACACTTTACTGTTGAATGCCATTTTATTTTTTATAATAATAATTTGATAAAGTATTTTGACAGAGTTATATGGTTTCATTTGCAGATTATATGATGTGTACTAGTTAGAAGTTTCTTGAAATAGAAGGGATAGATAATATCAAATTTACCAGTCCATGTCTGAGTTGTTAATTTCTTTACTAGGTGTTGAATTCTTCTAAGACAGAGAAGATATAATACACATCTTGAGATCTTTTAGAACATCTAGTAGACTACCAGTCATAAATCTGTGCTTTACAATACAGATGTGTTTGGCCAAATTGTATCCTTCCCTGTATATCTCAGAGACTGATACCTGGCCCGTCTGTGCATTTTCTACTCTTGATCACAAAGTTGGTGCAATGATAGATCAGTGACCCACACTCAAGCTATGGGGCTCAATTATGGGATTTTTCTACAATGTTGGCAAAAAGAATGGTCTTCTTTATTTCTGAGTATAATACAGTTCACCACCACTCACTTTTCCAAAGAATACTTGCAACCAAGCTCTGCATCCCTCACAAGGAAAGTCTCCCTGAGATGAAAACTAAAAGAAAATCAAAGCCTGATAACATTACTTAAATATCAGAATCTGGCTCTCACTAAAAGTCATTTCTAAAGTCTATAGTCTATATTTATAGCTTAAGATAGTTTGTTTAGTTGTTAATGGCAGCAAAGAAAACACCTGAAAAATATCAAGTGTTTTCCAAACTTAAGTTTCTTGAGCTTAGGTGTTGTTCAGACAACATGATTCTATCTTACCCCAACTCATAGTTCTGGGTAATTAAGGCTTAGTAGTCATATCAGACATGCATCCATGTATTTAACTTCTACAAATCCAATTATTGGCACATAGATATACATATACCCATAGACACATGCTTATGCACATACACATTTTATAAATAAAATATAAAATTTTCAGGTGATTCTGCCTGCCCAGAATGAACTTGAGATGGCAGTTATAATATTCTCTTCCCCCAGATGATTTTAGTATGTGTATTCCTCTCATACTAGAAGTGTTTTATGTTGATGGTTATAAATTTAAATAAGAATTTTTCATATAATAGACTTTACCTCTTGGGAAGTTATAATTTTAACACTACCCCTTGGGTCACTAAAACATTGTTTATCACAGTGAATGAACTGGAGACATACATAAAGGGCCTCTGCTTTGCAAATTACAATACCCTTAGTGTGGAATACTATGCACCTTTTAAAAATGAGAAATATATTGAAAAAATTGGCGAACGATACATTACGACTACATGTTAGTTTAAATTTGTGTGATCTCATTAAAATATATGTGTACACACATATGTATACACACACACACATACAAACACACACATATCTACACATTCTCAAAATGTTTACCACTACAGACACATACATGCATACACACAGGCCCAGGATGTGCCATACAAATACACTGATACTCATCAGCCCTGGGAGATTAATTGCTTGAAAAAATTTTTAAAAGCTACTGGAATCTGCTATAGTACTCCCTCAATGTAACATTTAGTTACAAGAGGGGAAGGATGTAACAGACATGACTCTGTGATTCAAAATCCAATGACCATCAATTAATAATGTTCACAACAAACTGGCTTCTCGTTTGGTATTATGTCATTTTCTCCTGTGTGTAACTCTTTCAGCTTTCATTACATCAACAGTAATCAAAACCCATGCCATAGCAAACTGTGGGCAGTACAGAGAGGACAGGACACGTAAGTTCAAAGCCTGTCCCTTTTCTCTCCTTGTTTAGATATATCTCTCAGATTTTTCTTGGCCTTAAATCTTTATCACGATCCCAGTTCAATGCAGACCCTTCATAATGCTATTCTATCCCTCGGCCTGGCTGTAATCTTACAATTATATTTGGCTCTGTTTTGATTGCTGCAGCCATCCTAATGGCTAGGCCATCTTGTTCATTCTTTCAAATGTGTATACCCCAAGATTCCTACCTTTAAGATTTTAAAACAGCATATAGGCCTATACAACAAATAATTTGTTTCAGAAAAAAAAAAAACTAACTTCTGGCACGAAGAAATGATACTATGGAACTATTTATTCTATCCATGCAAAAGGTTTTAAGTACTTCCAAGAAATCTAAAATTGGCCTCCTCCTATAAAAGATAAACAACTCTACTAGCATCTATGTTTAAAAGCACTCATAAATCTGGTCACCATCTGGTCCCTCTTCAGTAAAATACCTAATTATTCAGCTGCTACCTGAACATTTCTATTTAGAAAGATGTCCCCCACACATCTCCAACTCAAATGCTAAACTGAACTCCTGCTTCTTCTTATTTTAAATCAGCTCCAATCCTTTCTTGTATTAAGTATCTCCATTAATGATGTACCATTTATTCTAGCACCCAACTTTGAAACTGGGAGGCAGAGTCTCTCCAGACATCTTCTTCCCTCATGCCTCGTATTATGTTAATTCCTACTCATTCATTCTCCCCGATGCATTTCATGTCAATCTTTTACTTCAGCTCAGAAATGCATCATCTTTCAGCTACATCTTTGTCCATTTTTCAGTTCCCTGCATTTACTCTCCTCATGGTCACCAAGTAGTCTTCCTAAAATATAAGCCAGTCTATATTCTTGCCATCTTAAAATCATCCAGTGGCTTGACAATTCCAAGTAGTCTGGAATTTTTATATTGTGCATACGGTAAGTCAAAGACAAAAAGAGCAAACACTCTCAGACTATGTCTATTTACTTATAAATTATATATTTCTGTATCACATAAAATGTGCACATCAGAAATCACACACATAAAATAAATACAAGATAAAAATAAATGTAAATAGATATTCCTTATTCTGCTTTAGTTATTATCTCAGTGAATTGTCTTCAGCACCTCTGTGGCTGGCTCACTCCACTTTGGACTCTTCCACTGTTTTAGTAGATAATATACAAACTCCCATGAGGCATTCATTCCTTTGTGTCATTTTATATCTCATTTTTCCTTCTACCATGAACATTATTGTGGTGACATGTGACTTACAGTTTGTGTGTGATAGGGTATGTGTAGAGTAAGGGTTGGATTTAAGATTAGAGGTAGGATGAATCCTTTGAGGTCAAGATATAGTACTTTTTTCTTTCTTTTGGCAATCTGAGTACCCAGCGCATTGCTTACAGTGTGTTTGTTAAATAAGTTAATGAATTAACATAATTAAATACATAAGTTAATATACAAACTAATTTAGGTTGAGCTCTTTAAATGTAAAATGCAGCTGATTAAATTCACTCTCATCTGAAATGTATTTTTGTACTTTAAGTACAATGTACTCCATACAAATTGATACAGTTTTAGAAATTGGGAAGGGGAAATTTCTGCTTAAAGAGATTCATAACTACCTAATATTCTAGACACATTTACTATAAAAAAGTCCTAATTATAAAAGTATATATTTTTGGGGCCCTGTTTAATCACAAACCAAAGTATTTTAGGGGCACCTGTGTGGCTCAGTCAGTTGAGTGTCCGACTCTTGGTTTTGACTCAGGTCGTGATTCCAAGGTTGTGGGATTGAACCCCATGTTGGTCTCTATGCTGCACATAGAGCCTACTTAAAATTCTCCACCCTTAAACAAAATTAAAAATAATTACAAAAATATTTTGGATGCAGGCACTCATACAAGTGTGCATATGAATTTCTTTATAACTTTTTCCACTGTTTGGATTCCCGTTGTGCCCAAAGTGTTATGATTTTACTTGTGTACACTCTTAAGTTTCTGCAAAATAGATGCTGACAGAAATTATATTTTGAGAAAAATTATTACTATGTTTTCAATTGTTGAAATCTCCTGAGTTAGACTAAAGGAATTGAAAGCACGTTTTCATGGTTCACTCCAGTCTCATTTTCTACATCTTGATGCCTACTGTTTAACTATCTTTGTAGAAGATAAATAAGGGCCTTCAACCCTTTTTTAGCACTGACTCCCTTGGAAGGGAGGCTATGCAGTTTGCAAATCAACACTCACTGCACAATTTCAGAAAATGGCCCCCCGAGGTCACTTACAAATAGGTCTCAAGGTAGAGGTAAGATTTTTCGCATCATGCATTTATCATCATGCATTTTTGAAAACTGGCTTTAGCAAACATAAAGTGTCTATTAAGCACCAAAAGGTGGTTAAACTTGGAAACAGAAAATCCACTAACATAAAGCATAGTTAAATGTTTTAATTTTTGTGAAAGCAAGCAAAAATTGAGTCCAGATAGGAACTAGTAATAACAAGTTTTCCTCTTCCTCAAAGCAGATGCCACTGCCATTGACCAGGTTTCCACAATGGAAATTCATTATCCTTAGGGTTAAGCTCAGAACTCAAGGAGACTCTGCCATTTAAAACTTCCTCACCAGTTCCCACGAGTTAAATTTGTGAGTGCACCATGCAGACTCACTCTTGTGAGTGTTAGTTAAGCCTCTAAGACTTCCTGCAACTTGGAAATCACTAATAATGACGGCAATTAACAGGAGCATAGAGATTTTCCCTTCCCAAGTGCTTTACAAATATTCTCTAATCCTCCTAGCCAAAAGCAAACTTTATTCCCCTAAAGTTTACAGTAGGGTTTGGCGTTTGTTTGAAGATCACTTTTCTCATTGGACCTCAAGTGGACTTAATAGTTACTATATGAAAGAGACAAAAAAGGCAAGAACAAGGCAAATTATATCCAATGAAATGAGAGTGTATTATTGAGAAGACAGTAAATGAAAGGCATTGATCTAGACATAGCTGATCGATACAAAGATGAATATGATCAGGACCAAGAAGGAAGGCTTTGTTGAATTGCAATTTGTGTACTTACGATCAGATAATGGAAGTAAATGATATTATGAGAATTTATAGGTTGGAGACATTCAGGTATGGAAAGGCAAAATGGAGAAGCTGGTACTTGAAAAAGATTCGGAAGGGTGGGTAAACAGAATTGGAAGAACAGAAGGCAGACTGGAGCCCAGCAGGGAAGAGGATTCAGGAAAGCAGGTCCTAGAAAGTAGTACACGGAGCTGTTTGGCTGCGGGTGTAAAAGTGCTTGGGGTGTGAAGGGGAGGTGACACTGGCAAAGTAGTGTCTTACTAAATTACAGTAGGTTTTCTATTCTAGCCAGAGGAGGTAGGACACAATTCAGTAGGTGGTGAGAGTCCTTGAAAGTGTTTTAGCAGAGGCGTGACATGATCAGATTTCTGCATTGCTAACAGCATTCTGCTAAAAGCAGAATTTTACAGCTGTGTTGAGAAATGTTGAGGCTTCATGTTAATGTAAAATGTATCCTTCCCAAGGGTTATCAAAAAAATCCTGACTGAGGTGTAATACAAATGTATCCCATTCTGCCCCAGAGCCGTGATGAAAGCCCATTAAGGGGTTTCATTCAAGACCCTCTGTCTATAATGAGGGAGATGGTGTGGCTTACTCTATCTGGAAGCTTTTTCAATGACTGATGTTGCTGAGGCATCTAATTTAAACTTTGTTGGATTTATCTGGCCTAAGGGAGTTACTGAAATATTTTAACTGACAAGGTGGGGATTAACTATTAAAGAGTGATAGAAAAATCAGTCAGGTGTCTTGCCTGAGAGGCAGCCAGGGCTGCAAGCTGGTGAGGGGAGAAGCATCAGTGATGGCTCTCAGAATACATTCCCTAGAACTTCTATTCCTTCCTTTGGCCTAAACAGGAAGGTCATAGATCTGATAGAGTCACTACAGCAGGCGATGCTCTGTGCTTTAACAAGCCTGATCTCAAGACCTCTTCCCAAAGCCCACTTCTTAGGATGCAGGCACCAGATTATTGGACTAAAACTGCCAAGCCTCGGCAAGGCATGCTCCACCTTGAGATCAGTGAATATCTCAGATTCTGCTGGGAAATTTCTGAAGGACCCCATTTATTCATTAGCCTCCTGTGGTTAACATGCTTGGCTGATTCAAATCTCCTCTTTAACTAACTCCTCACTTCTGCTATTTATTCTAATCTTCTTAGCTTTTCTGTCCAAGAGCTCCATAACTATTCTAATTGTGATATTTTTCTAATTAGTCTTCTGTTTTCAATAAGGAAACCCTACTTCCCAGATCCTGTCTCCCCATACGAGAGAGATTTTTATTCAGTATGTCCGGGGTTGGTCCAGGAATACATATTTTTGGCCAATACTTTACTTGACCCTGTTGCAGCCATTCACTGGTTCATTCCAGAACCACTGCCCTGGACCATAAATTACATAGGGATCTATTTGTGTTTACCAATATGTTCTAGTGCCTAACAAAGAACTTACAAAGAAGGGTCTCAATATGTATTTACTGATGGAATGAATGAATGAATGAATGAATGAAATGAATATTGGAATGAACACATAGGCTGCAGAGCTCTCTCTCTCTTCCCCACCCCAATCTTATAAATTAAAGATCCTGGCCTGAGACTAATTGAAAGTTCAGACATGTCTGTGTATTTGGTAAAATGCATAGATTGACATCGAGGATTTGGTTTTCTTAGGACACTTTTGTCAGTGTGACAAGAAAATGACTATCAATTCTTGCCAAGAAAAGGGAAACAACGAAGGGCAGAGCATGATGGTGCCCAGGCCTGTGGTCGGAAGGGCCTCAGAGAGCTGTTGAGGTGCTTTTTGCCTGATGGACACAAGCAAAAAGTGAGGGGGAGGAAAAAACAAAATTGTCTTCCTGCACAAGTTAGTAGGACTTCACCAGAGAAAGAAGCGAAAGGAGGGCTGTTTCGACTCCATACAATAAGGGTTTGAAACACTGGAAGTTACTAACCTTGAAATTTGCATTAACAAGGCAAAAAATGACAGAAATAGCAGTGGCAGCAATCACATATTAAATGGCCAAGAAAAGTTACGAAATGATAGCAGAGAAGGATAAAATCATGTCACATAATCCCAGAGAATCCTTAAGCCATCAATTCACTGGGGATTTTGTGATGGACCTGAGTTAATCAGGTGGGGACCACAACAGTGTACAATGATTTACGTGTGTGAGTACAGAACATTATTAGCACTCATAGCTGATGTGGCTTGGGGATATCTGGATTTTGTGTAAGTCATTGGGGGCACAGCAATCTCCCCCCATCTTTATTGATCTCCAGAGATTATCGTTTCAATCTCCACTCAGTTTAGTCTGGGTAGTGGATGTGCAAAAATCCCTGAGTAGTTTCTGTAAACTTACTAAAATCCTCATAAATATTCCCAAAGTCCTCAAAATTTAGGGAGAAGCTGCAGCTGTATGTTAGGCTCCCCAAAATAATCTTTGGGAATGACTAACATATCCCACAGTGAATCTGTTAAAGTTTGTTCTTATGGCGTAAACAGTTCCGTGTAAACCATAATGTTTAGCTAACCTCTTAGGTAGAAATCTAAATCATCAAAGTGTAAAGTTTTGAAGCACAAGTCCAGAGGGAGTTATACTGATCAGTATCCTGTTGTAGTCTGTACAGTTACTTAACCGTAACAAGTTTGATTTGACTGCCTCTTCTTTACCACACACCCAACACCTAAAGCTGGAAAGATGTGATCAACAGCAGTTGATTAGTCATACGTACCCTTGTGGTTTCAGATATCAAGGCCACATGTAATACTGAATCTTTATTTCTGGCCTTACACCATATAGTCAACACCAACTGAATATCCACCCTGTAGCCAAGGCTAGTATAAGTATTTCATCTCTGCATTTTATCTCTACAACACCCCTATGCATGTAGGAAAATACCAGGGATTTCCTCTTTTTAAAAAAATAGATGTGGAAAGTAAGCAAATACCAGGGATTTACACATGTGGAAATGGGGCTTAAGTTCCCATAGTAAGAGGTAGGGCTAGAACTTAAAGCTCTTCTAACACCATGTGTGTTGCCTTCCATTAATGTCAGTAGGTGGCACCAAGTTGGTTTGGACTTTTAAATACAAATTCAGTTGTGGCATCTTTGAATTTTAGAGCTGTAATGGGTCTCAGAGATCTCAGTGCACCACAGGAAAATTAATGACATGGTTCTTTTGAAGTAGAAAAATAGGACAAAATATAGCATAAAGCAATTGTGGGTCACAAATGAACTAATGCTAATTACACACAGCATTCTTTTAAGGATCAGGGAGCTTATTGTTATTTAAATTGAGTAGTGGTGTTATTGCCAACATGAAAATGATATCTGCTATTAGAAAGATGTCCTACAATTAAAATGCTCTTCCCTGACGTACTGTGTTACAGAAGTCAAGCATTGCTGACTTCACCAATCTGTGGATATCAATGCCTTCACGTTAATGTAAAGAGCCTGTGTTGAACTACTCTTATCCTGCTTCCTTAGTCATCTGTAAAAACAGTCCTCCCAACTATTCACGCTTTTACTCAGGGGATGTCTGAAATATTTCTCATGGACAAATCAGAATTGTCCAGATAGTTCACTGAGCACTCTTTCCCACTATTTATTCTCGAGTTTCACCATATCCACCTGCCACGTTTCTCAGATATGCCTCGGTCCTATCTCTCT
This sequence comes from Panthera onca, assembly GCF_046562875.1. Lineage (NCBI taxonomy): Eukaryota > Metazoa > Chordata > Mammalia > Carnivora > Felidae > Panthera > Panthera onca. Next base: position 20,576,190 of record NC_138348.1, on the reverse strand, counting down.
AGGACCACCTCACTTCTGTCCCATCACAGAGTACAACAGCACAAGGGTGACTCTGTTAGTCCATGATGTCCCCTGGCCACCACGTGGTGGTGTGTGGTCATAGAGGAAGAAACCTCTTTTGTTTTTGTTTTTTTCAGATTTTACTCTTGTAGAATGATTTGAGTGGTGCTAATTCTTTAACTTTGCCATAAAGCAGAGCTTATAACTATTACATTTATTTGGTTTCTTCTTGAGAGGGCATATGCTCTTTTTCTTTTTCATTTTATAGTCAAAAGTAAAAAAGAAAGGATCTTTCTAAATTCAGGTTTCTGCCATTCTTTTTATAGGATTTCTTAACTCTACTTTTTGTTTAGTGTTTATTTATGAGAGAGTGCAAGCAGGGAAGGGGCAGAGAGAGGGGACAGGGGATCCAAAGCAGGCTCTGTGCTGACAGGCTACAGAAGCCAGCCCAACGTGGGGCTTGAACTCACAAACTGTGAGATCATGACCTGAACTGAAGTCAGATGCTCATCCGAATAAGCCACCCAGCTGCCCCACTCTGCTATCTTTTTGTAACTGAGGTATAATTATACAGAGAGTAAAATCCCCCTTTTGGTGCATAGTTCTGTGAGTTCTGAAAAGTACATACAGTTATGAACACATGATCACAATCAAGATATAGAACAATCCCATCATCTCCAAACATTCCTTTGTGCCCATTCACTCCACCTTCTGTCTCTGTCAGCTATTCATCTGTGTGTCTCCCTTTATTTGGGCTTCTTGAGAATGTCCTATAAATAAGCAACCTGGCCCATTCATTTTTATTTATGACTAGGATGGACCAGGACTCCATTCTCCCGGGATTATTTCAGTTTATGCATAATTATCAATAGCACCCCATTTCATTCTCAAAAGTGTCCTAGTCTGGATAATAAATTAAAAGATTCTCTACTTATAGTAACAACACACACACACAAACACACACATATACACACACACCCGTTTCCAGAGAGGACTGGTTTAAGGCTGCATGTGGAAAAAAAAAATCTCCACTCACCCAGGAAAACAAAGGAAACACAAACACAACTTACCAAGTTTAGATCTTTAAATTTTGAATACAGTTATTTTTCCCAAATGGACATTCATGTGCATGACCCACTGGCCTTGGAATATTCAAAATTTTACATGGAATAAAAATAAGATGAACTGTGATTTACATAGAAGTCCCATTGGTTTGGCTGAATTTTTTTTTCTTACTGTAAAAAAACACATAAATGCATCCCAACTTGTAAGTTAAAAACTGCTTTAGGGACACCTGGATGGCTCAGTCGGTTAAGCGTCCGACTTCAGCTCAGGTCATGATCTCACGGTTTCTAAGTTCCAGCCCTGCATCTGGCTCTGTGCTGACAGCTTAGAGCCTGGAGCCTCCTTCAGATTCTATGTCTCCCTCTCTCTTTGCCCCTCCCCTGCTCAGACTCTGTCTCTCTCTCTCTCAAAAATAAATAAAAAGATTAAAATAAAAAAATAAAAATAAAAATTGCTTTACTATGCTAATGGTCCCAGTGTTTATTTAATTAATTATTAATATATAAAGAAACATGTCACCAGAAGTGTCTCTATCCAGACAGGTCAAGTATTTTTGGACTGTGACAGAGATGATCCCAGAATCAAAATGGGCATGGAGGGGACTGGCCTTTCTCATACCTGTGATGCATTCTAATTTGAAACATTTGTGTGCCATTGCTGGAAAGAAGGCAAACTTTTTTTTTTAACATTTTCTTTAATGTTTATCTTTGAGAGAGAGAGAGAGAGAGAAAATGAGCAGGGGAGGGGCAGAGAGAGAGGGAGACACAGAATCTGAAACAGACTCCATGCTGTCAGCATAAAGCCCAACGTGGGGCTCAAACCCACGGACTGTGAGATCATGACCAGAGCCGAAGTCGGGCGCTCAACCAGCTGAGCCACCCAAGTACCCCAAGAAGGCAAACTTTTCATGAAATCCAACCTGCATTTGAATTTTAAATCTGTGAGGTCCTTTCTCAGCTTATGTTTCCTGATCTGTCAAATAGGGATAATAACTAAAAGAATTGTTAGAATTAAATGAGATAACGCATTAATGGCAGTGTCTAGCACATACTAGGAGTTGAGAGGAAAAAAAGGGTAGCTATTATTAAATGAAACCAGAGTGTTTATTAGTAACTTTCTAGAGTTTATTAGTGCTTAGGGTAATACAGGCAGAAATGGTCCATTGAATAAGGCTTGGTGAAACACAGCAATTAAATTTTTATTTTTGTCTAACAGAAGTGAACTATTTTAAGTTTCTCCTTCCTTTGAGAAACATACAAAGCGGAGCATAAAATCACCCTGGTCGTGCACGGTGTCAGAGGCTGCCACAGCTCACCACAAAGCATCCCTAATACTGTCCAGGCTGGGGACAAGAACATAGTGGAGGCCCACATACCACACATCTCAGTGTTTAAATGTTATAAACCAAGCTGACAACCTGCCAAGTAAAATATATTCTAGATTCCTGCATTATCAAGTACATTCATAAAAACATGGAAAGGTAGGTTTGAATTTAGACTTCTGGAATTCCTCAGAGTTTCATGCTAGAAATACATGGGAAGACCTAGGCCCAGGCCCTCATCCCTCTACCATGGCCTCCTCCTTTCCAGCCGGCCCAAGCTTCATCCTGCACTACAAGAGGCATCATGCACACCCATTTCTGCCCATGCAAGTTTTGTCCAAATGCCTCACAAATGGCCAGTACTTGGCTATGCCTGACACCTAAGGATGTGTATATGGGACCTTTGGAAGGTGAACCCAGAGAAGAGCAACCAAGCTGCACCTGGAAATAATTACAAGGATTTGTTTCCAGAGAACTCCGACTTCCCAGGCACCCGTGGATCTTGGCCCTGTAGTCTCATTTCCCAGAGGGGGTGGTGCAACTGGAGGAAATCCTGAGACTATCTGTCTAAAAGGCCTGGCCCAGGAGCACTTGGGTGGCTCAGGTGGTTAAGCCTCTGACTCTTGGTTTTGGCTCAGGTCATATCTCACAATTCTTGAGTTCAAGACACATGTTGGGCTCTCTGCTGACAGAGCGGAGCCTCCTTGGGATTCTCTTTCCCTCTCTCTCTACCCCTCCACGCCCCTCTCCTCCCTGCCCCCCCCCCCCCCCCAGCTCATTCTCTCTGTCTCAAAAATAAATAAACAAACATTTAAAAAATAAGAAGAAGAATAAAAGGCCTGGCCCAGAGCAGGAGACTCCCTTGCTCAGGGACTAAATGCAGTACTCATCTTTTTTCTTCCTGTGTGATTCCATATCAAAGACCCCTTAGGACTTAGGTCCAGCTATTTAAGGAATGCGGCAAGGGGTAAAGCATGCCATTTCTAGGTCTGGTCCTTAAAGATTTCCATGAAATCCTCCCATTGTCTGTCTTCATTCATCAGCTGATCAGATGCAGAGGACCAGCAGAACATTCTGGCAGTCTAAGGAATGGCCTACTCATGAGAAGGAGCCTGAGTCTCTAAGTATCAGCATAAAGAAAACGCCTCCCCATCTTTAATAAAGAGTTTTTGTGTTGAGCCATTGTGACTGTGTGTGCGTATGTGTCTGTGTTAGTAGCTAGCATACTCTGCCCAACATACCCACTATCCTTGAGATTTTTTCTGGATGTATTTCTTATGTAAATGCTCCGATACACTTCTAATTCTGTATCCCTTCAATAAATACACAAAAGGACTTTCAGCATGTGAATAGATACATGAATGAATAAACAGGGGAACACAAAGTGAATTAATTAACAATTAAGTATCCAGATGCTTCCCCTGATAGGCTAATGCCAAATTCAAACATATATTGCTCAAACTAAAAAATTGAGCCATTTAGCCTTTGCCTCAAACATTTCTTCCTATGTCTTTCCTATTTTCAGATTCATTGTTGACCATCATGCTACAAACAGTAATACGAATACAACCCTTACTTTTCAGGTAACTGTCCTGATTACTTGTTTGAATATGTCCCCTTCTCTTTATCCACATGATTGAGAAGGGACCAGCCATGATTTTCCAGCATGACTGACTCTGATATAATTTCTGGACAATAGGGAGACAATAGACACTCTAGATTGGATCAAGCAAAAGTCTTCCCTGAAAATTTAAAACTGAAGGAATATGAGAGTCTCAGTCTGGCTGAGTGGTGAAATCATAAACCTAGCCATGTTTGATGGCAGTTATGCCCCACCAGGTACACTGGGAAACCTGGTAAGAAAGAGAAAAGAAAACAACAACAGATGTACAAAGAGAAGCAGAGATCAAAGATCCAGGAGAGGATTTCCTCGGGTCCCTGTCATGTTACAGTCCTTGGCTTCTATCTCTTTCTGATGTCCATTGTTATCCCTGCCCTGTAGGTCCATGAAAACAATTTATTAGTTTTATAGAAAAGAGCTCTTTTGAATAACTTAAATACATACAGTTTGTGTTACCAGCAATCATTATAGACCTAAAACCAGGCAAAATTATGAGGCACCTGAAGGGACAATACCCCAAATTCCTGACTCCTTTATTTTCTATAGCCATCTTGACCACCAACTTTCATGTCACCTTGAAATTATTCAAAGCACTAAGCCCCTTTTGTCAAACACAAAAAAGGCAAGCTCTCCATCTTTGAAGTGATACTGCCTTTACCATTAGAAAAAAAAATTGCATCTATTAAAGACTTTTTTTTTCCCCAACATAGCAACACAATAAAAGAGTAAGTGTCTTTGTAGTGAAAAAAAATATAGAAAGATAATTAAATCTCAGGGGCATTTTTTTTGGTCTAATGCAGTTTTGCTCAGAAGGAAAAAATAAGCATCAAGGCAGCCCCCAAAGACACACCAACGCGCCATTGTCACTCACATGAAGTTGAGGAATGAAAATTCTGTGCTTGATTTGTTCTTTCTTTTCAAGAAAAAGAGGCTTAATATTCATTGGGGAGGGAGAGTAGGAAAAAAAAAAAAAACACCTCACTGTTATTTTCAAGGGGTTGAAATGCTTGTTCTCACCATCAAAGGTGTTCATTTTTGCAGAGATGGTTGCTAAGAAGCTGGCCAACTTGACTTAATATTTTTGAATGTTTATAAAATTGAAGAGTGGCACCATTGGCAAAGGCCCTTATTGGCAGGATGGAGCCAATTAGTCGGGGCTGTGAGAGTGACTGCACACAGCTGATTTCACTGAGGGGGCAAATGCATGATGATGTATGCTGCTGGAGCCTTCTAAACAGCTGGTATTTGGGTCTCAGATAAAGGAATGACATACTCTTCCTATTTTAGGGCCTTCTGAGTGTCCAACTTTGGGCTTTTGAAAATACATAAATAAAGGGAGCATTCTCAGGCGATTCTAGTATGTTCCCTACTTTTTCTTGGATAAAATAAAAGACAGAATCAGCTCTCCTTGAGGCTAGAGATTGAGTGGCCTGGCCCTGTGTCCCCATTTCATTCACCACAACTGTGCAGTTCAACCTAAATTGTCCTTTTAATTTTCTTCCTCTCATATATTCCTATGCATCATTTTCTAAAGACAATGTTCATCATCTACACTTATAGGGATAATAATTTTTAAAAAGCAGAGCAAAATTGTCTAAGGCAAATGATCCAATGAATAAGGAAAACGAAACAGAAACTTTCCACGATATGCAAAGAGAAGTTCACTGATTCCCCCTCATTGTCTTTTTTGATTCTCTCTCTTACTACTTTTCATCCATATCCCCTAATCTTCATTAGAAAAAAAGAGATGTGTGATCATGGAATGTATGATTAGTGAGTATTATTACTTGGGTTCTCTGCAAAACAGACTCGGAAGAGCCATATATATATACATATACATATGTATATATATACATATATGTATATATATGCATATATGTATATATATGCATATATGTATATATATATATATATATATATATATATATATATAATTTTTTTTTTTTTCTGAGTGTGAAAACAGGGGAGGGGCAGAGACAGGGGACAGAGGATCTGAAGTGGGCTCTGTGAGCGTAGGGCTTGAACTCAAACTATGAGATCATAACCTGAGCCAAAGTCAGATGCTCAACTAATTGAGCCACCCACGTGCCCCCCTGGACTCTGAGAGGTTTAAAATGTAGGAACTTCTTTCAGGAGTGGGCTTGGGAAAATCTGCAGAAGGGGAGGAAGCAGAATTTGACAGAAGAACTTGGGCTGCCATGCAGCCTCAGTGGCAGCTGTAGGTCACTCTATGGGGAGCTCTGAAGCATGAATGACGCTTCAGAGTTGTTCTCAGTGGAGCGATGGTGTCAGGGTTTTATACTCCCATGTAAAGCAGTCATGGATATTGGCATCCCAGGAAGGGGCACAGAGGATCAGGCAGGGTGGGGTCTCTTCAGTAGAGGCAATCTCTGAAATGGGCCAGTAGTCAAAGTTCTCTTCCCACTGCATTCTTAGCAGCTGGGAGAAAAAGATCATCATTCCTGACGCGAAGTCCAGGCAGGACAGCACAACATCCTTTATATTAATTGGAATAATCATTTTTCATTACCTAGCAATGGACTGCATGAGCAGTATAGGTAGCTATCAGTCTATTATTTACTTGTAACATAGTCTATGTCCAACACTGCAAGAGATACAGTGGAGCGAAAACCTAACTGGTACAGGATATTTTGTTTGAGACTTAAATTTACTCATGTGGCACTACCAAAGTACAAGGCATGAAGCTACAAAGTGATGGCTGAAGGGAAAGAAACTTGGAACCACAGGCTCGGGGAGAAGATGGTGACGAATATTAATGAAATCAACAGGAATGAGAGCTTGGCTATGGTTGCATCTTTGAAAGCAGAATTATGTTCAAACATGCAGGTGGGAATAGGGCTGTTGGTGCCAAAAGAGAGAAGACTGTGCACACCATGGATGAAGGAGGCAGAGGATATACTAATCAACAGGGAGACAGCAAGGATGTTTTGCACTAGAAGGAGGCAGATTTGAAAAGATAAAAAGGTATCACATGACAGATTGCCTTGAGTGCCAGGTTGAAGAGACTGGACATCATTCAAAAAAAAAAAAAAAAAAAAAAAAGCAGAACTATTATCTCATTATGGATGTCAGACTTTTAAAAATTAAACTCACAGAGGGATATGGAATAAATAAGCGCAGAAGATGAGAATGCAAACCACCTATATTCTAATTGATAGAGACAAATAATAAACATAAATGGAAAAACAACAAAAAACATAATTATATGAATATAATAATTTCAGAAAACTGTATGTTTTAGAAAGAAAATGTACAGGGTAATTTTATGGGTACTTCCTGGGTCAGAGGTGGTAGATAGGGTTATTTGGAGCCTGAACAAATAGTGGTATTGTAAATGATAGGAAATATGTCTAGTGTCTTATTTATTTATTAAATCTTTATTTTTGAGAGAGAGAGAGAGACAGAATGTGAGCAGGGGGTGGGGAGAGAGAGAAAGAGACACAGAATCTGAAGCAGGCTCTGAGATGTCAGCACAGAGCCCCACGTGGGGCTGGAACTCATAAACTGCAAGATCATGACCTGAGCCAAAGTCAGAAGCTTAACCAACTGAGACACCTAGGAGCCCTATTTAATTTTTTTTTAATAGACTATGATTTTTTTTTAAGTTTATTTATTTATTTTGAGAGAGAGAGTGAAAGAGCAGGAGCAGGGGAGGGCCAGAGAGAGAGGGAGAGAGAATCCCAAGTGGGCTCTACCGTGTCAGGGCAGAGCCCTATGTGGGGCTTGACTCAGGAACCAAGAGATCATGACCTAAGCCAAAACCAAGAGTTGGATGCTTGACCAACTCAGTCACCCAGGTGCCCCTAGTGTCTTATTTTTTTAATGTGCTATTACTTACTAGCTGTGTGCTCTTGGCTAATCTGTGACTCAGTTTTCTCATCAATCTTATATGGGTCTACTGCTGTGATAAATGAGTCAATGTACAAAAGTTTCCTCAACTGGTGAACAGAGTAAGAATGCAATAAATGTTAATTCATTATTAACTATTATTCATATTGCTGAGAATGAGGGTTTCACATTTTCTCATCTTCTCTTTCCTACGCAGAAGCAGCATAAAATCAAATTTACCCAGAAGGTTTCCTGCAGGTAAATTTTCCCTCTTGAAATGATTCTCCATAACCTGGATGCAAGTGGACCACCCCTCACTCAATAACTACTTATTAAACGGCCACTATCTGCTAGGCATTGGCTTCCTTAAGGTGAATTTATTTCAGAAATTACTAAATGAAATTTCTTGAGTTTGTTTTGTTTCTCTGTAAACCCACACACTGGTTTATCAGCCTGCAGGAGGAGGAGGAGAAAGATAGCCTCGGGGGCTCTGTCAGTTGGGCCCAGCCCAGACATCAAAGAATATTATGAATGTGTAAAATTGCCTTTGGCAAATACTATTTACAGACCCTCCAGCACAGTTATGCTGAAATGATAAGAAATGTCACCACAGCCTGCTGCACTGAATAATAAACATTTCCTGCCTTCAATATCAACTATCCACTTATCCAGAACCTGGAATGGCTTGCAATCACAATAAAGGAAGAAGGCAATGGTTTCTATTTTCTTCTCATTAATATGCTGCAGTTCTCCCAATTAATTAAATCAGTAGTATAGCCAGGAGTAGAACCTAGTGAGATTATCTATATTATGCACGTGAAATATAGTTTATCCATTTTAATTAAATAAGTTCTAAATATAACCACTTTTAATTCTTCTATACCCTAAAACTAATTAAAAATGCAATTAGTTAACATTTCTCAGTGACATCATTAAAAAATTGTTCATACAAAAATGCAAATATCCCTATAGTATTCTGCATGTTTACTTGTATCCCTCTGAGATGCTGGTGACCAGGGGATTACAACTTTGCATGAATAAGAACCTTGGGCAAGATTTTTTTTTTTCCTCTGAAATTTCTCTCCATGTGTTATCATGTCTTCTCTTGGTCTCATCTTGGTCTGTTCCAGTCACTGGCTATGGCTTTGAAATACATTAAATATCATCTTCCTGGTTGCATTGTTTCAGATTTTATGTAGGGCTGATATGAATACCTTTATCCCTGTTCTTTTCTTCCTTACGTAGCATATATTTAAGGCCCTCTCCATGTATCAAAAGGTCTTCCATGGTTAAGAAATACTAAAAAAAGTCTAAAGCAACATCTAAGTCAATACATGTCCTTTAGTGGAGGAAATGGGACAAAAGGGAAAGGTAAAAATAAAAATAGTTGTTGACACTTATTAAGGACTCTACAGAGATTATCTTACTGTTTCCTCAAGATAACCCTATTTTTATCATTCACACATAACAGGAAAAGAAACTGAGATTTAGATCATATGATCAGTACCACCAAGCTCATGGACTTACCATGAACCAGCTGGATGATTCTTTCAATGTCAAACTGATCAGAACATGGTCACATCTAGAGATGGAGCCTTCAGAATCCCATAGGAGTTCTCTGCCATTCTTCTTCGGATCTCTATTTTTAGCCCGGTAAAATTCTGCACAATGATTAAAAAAATAATTATTTCAAATAATGAAGTTATTTTTCTAATCAAGAAGAGCCTCATAAAAATATGGAGATGATAGCCAATCAAATATACTCTGACTGAGGGCTTAGTCAGCCAGGTTAACCTATGCGCTAGATTCTAAGGCATACACAGAAGATCTGGGCAAGGGCTATCATTTCAAGGAATTTAGGGTTTAGGAGGTGAAAAAAACATGAATATGTGAAAAGTGGGATCACTTTGTTTTTAAAGATTAGATTGAGAACAGTAGTTTTTTTTGTTTTTTTTTTTTTGTCCCAATGCCTTTTATGACCTTGTCTCAGTAGCTGGAAATCATCACTTCCACTTTATTCTATTTATCAAAAGCAACTCACTAGATCCAAGAGAGAATATGTTCTGCTTCTTCAAATGGAGATATCAAAGAATTTGTGTACATATTTTAAAATCACCATACCTATAAATGCTAATTTATAGGTAAGTAGATCGGGAGGGATCCTTAGATGATTTTTTGGAGATCTAAATCCATTTCATCTCATCATTCTTTGTTTTATGACACCATTTTTCTTAATGCTTATTTATTTGTGTGTGTGTGTGTGTGTGTGTGTGTGTGTGTGTGTGTGAGAGAGAGAGAGAGAGAGAGAGAGAGAGAGAGAGCAAGCGAGGGGCAGAGAGAGAGAGAAAGAGAGTCTCAAGCAGGCTCCATGCTGTCAGCACATAGCCCAACTTGTAGCTCAAACTCCCTAACCGTGAGATCATGACCTGAGCTGAAATCAAGAGGCAGATGCTCAACCAATTGAGCCACCCAGGTGCCCCTTAGAATGCCACTTTTAATGACTCTCCTTAAACTGAGATGTTCCCTACCTCTTCATATCACTTCCTCTCTACCTTGTGATATTGTTAATTTCCTTGAATAGTGACAACATCTCCTTGTTTTTTCTGGCTTACCTCCCATTGTAGTGTCTGCTATATTCATTTATTCAATAATTATATATATATATATATATATAAAATACATTTTTTGTCAAGAAATTTATTAACCTTTACAAATACTATTTTTCATTAATTCATAAAAATGATTTATGATTAAATCTGTAATAAAACCATAAAACATTCATCAGTGCATTCAATAAGACCAGTTTCATCCATAGAACATAACCACTTTAAAACAGCAGTTTTCATTCACGCCCTGCAAGGCTGTCAAATGAAAAGTAGTCCTTATTATTGTAATCTAAGAAATCCATTTCACTTCATGTTATGTGTTAAGACTAATGGATGAATCCTCTAGGAAGATTCTACCCCTTTTCAATCCCTCTCAAACAAGTTTCACAATGGGAAAATACCTGTGAACAGAGAAATCAAATATATGTATTTAATACTATATGTACACATATAGACGCATGCATGTGTGTGTATATATATATTTTTTTTTCCTGCAGCTTATAGGCTACCAGGGAGTAAGAACAATAAAATTTGTAATAGCTCACCAGCTGAGCACATATTGTGGGGCAGGTGCCTGTTCTAAACCCTTCACACAGGTTTACCACTTTAATCCATCACGATGACTCTATGAGGTAGGTACTGACATTATCCCTATTTACAAAAGAGGAACCTATGAAGTTTGCTAACTTTTCCAAGCTTCAGGACTTAAGAAAGTGGAGGTGCTAAGATTTGGATTCAGTCTAATTGAGTTTTATTTGAATTCTGAGCTCAAGTTCTTAAATCAATACCATATGTTTGTATGCGACACAAATAGAAATGGGGAAAAAACAAGGCATAAGTCATTACACTTTTTTAAGTGTAGTCACAGAAAATGCTATGGGATTTCAACGAGTAGATACATCACTGGATGTCCAAGTCCTTTTCTTTTGAAATTCATTTCGATTTATCTATCATGGGTATAATTGGGGTTTTTTTGTTTTGTTTTGCTTTTTTAAAATCATGCTACACTGCTTTCCCACTGCCGTCCAGAAAACTAAGCTATCCTAATAGGATACCACTACTCATAGTAATATTTCAATCTTCCATCCAATCCCATGGAATGTTCAGTTCAACACATTCCACAGTGATATTTACCTTCTTTGAATTTTCTATTGAAAGCATTCATTTTGAAAACCATCCATTTATTCAACACATATTTAACAGGCTTCTACTATAAACCACATATTGTCCTAGATAATAAAAATAAGCCAGTAGGGGGGAAAAGGGCAAACATTTCTATCCTTATGTAGCTTACATTACAGGGGGTGGAGGACACATATAATAAATACAAAACATAAATTATATGTTCAAGGGAATCAAGCCCAGAAGGCTTGAAGTGGAGAAGTATATGTGTGCAATTTTAAATAAAATGGTCAGAAAAGCCTCCACTGAGAAGGCGATCTTTAAGCTATGACTTGGAGACAATGAGGCAGTAACTCAGGTGGATGTCTAGGGAAGACCATTCCAGGCAGAAGAAAGAGCCAGTGCAAGGGGCCCAACAGTGAGATGTGCCTGATGTGGTAAAGAAGTGGCAACGGGGACAGCAGAGCTGAAGACCCTGTAAAGGCCCTGAAGGGCCAGTAAAGTGATTGGCAGACCACCCCCTGGGCATCTATTCCTCCTAAGTGACATCTATAAGACAAAAATATGGAATTATTTATTGCTCTATAGATGAAATAGAGGACAGGGGAGAATCATATTGATTAGGTAAATACGTGACAGACACTATGTGTGGCATCCTCTATAGATTACCTCATTTGGTTCTAGATATCTACCCATCAGCTGTGTCAGAAGGTGGAGGAGAGAGGGTAAAGGATCCCCCAAACTGACAAGGCATATTGAGACAAAGACAAATCAAGCCCCTCCATACTGTTTACAGAGATGTATTCAGGGTAACTTACTGACGGGGGGGATCGGGCAGATGAACAACCTAGGTACTACGCAACCGTACCCCGACTCAACCTGGGACCTTAACCCATAGCTTTTATAGAGTGAGAGGCAGTGCGGTGAGGTCAAAGGGTAGTTACCTAAAGTGTTGCCACCTGTGTGGCAGTCTTTGCTACTCGTTCTCTAAAGTGATCCCACCTGTACATCAGGTAGCACTACTTGTCACCTATAGTGGCGCATTCTGTAGGCCACTTTAGAGAAGATCAAAACAAGCCTTCCTACATTCTGGTCGGGACATACATTAACCTCCAAGGGGCCTAGAAATCAAAGCCTCAGGGAGGTCATGGCACAGGCATAAACAAGATGGAGGGCCAAAGATGGGGTCAGTGCTGTTAGCACTCCTACAAAGTTATCTATGTAATTATTATTATTATTATTTCTACCTGCAGAGGTAGGACTTGACAGTTTAAGTCGTTGCCCAACGTTATTGAGAGTATACAGCAATACAGCATGCAAAATCAGTACTGTGATTCCAACGTTACATTCTTTTGAGCATGATATTTGATCCAAGTTTGAATAAAAATGACTTGATTTCTCTTCAGCCTTGAACACTGCAACTACCTCTTCTTAAATGATTAACCCCTCACAGTAAGACAATGTTTTTTTTAATGTTTATTTTTGAGAGAGAGAGAGAGACAGAGGACAAGCAGGGAGGTACAGAGACAGAGAGAGACAGACAGAAAGACAGAATCTGAAGCAGGCTCCAGGCCCTGAGCTGTCAGCACAGAGCCCGATGCGGGGTTCGAACCCACGAACCATGATCTCATGCATCTGAACCAAGTCAGATGCTTAACCGACTGAGTCACCCAGGTGTCCCAGTTTTTAAAATCCTTGGTGCTTGTAAGCAAGGAAAAGTTTGGATTAAGAGGTGTGTTTTTTCCTTCCAACTTTTATGATGGGCTAAGGTTTACTTTTACTTGAACAGAAGGGCAGCAGAGTGGTTGAAAGCAGGGGCTGTGGAGTCAGATAAGGCTTCCTTTCTTACCACTGCTTGGCTCTGTGTGTCTTTGGACAAAGTGCTGAGATTCTCTAGGCTTCTGTTCCATGGGAGGCAAATGGGCGTATTAACATATGCCTTACAGGGTTGTGGTGAGGATTAAAGGATAGAATGAACATAGAGCACCTAACCCAGGCTCTGCAGGTAATATATGTCCAATATGCGTTAACTACCATCATTTGTAGTTGCTAACTTACTAGAGCTACCTGTCACCCCTTACAGTCAAGCAGTATAACTTTTTAGCATTGATGGGGCCCTACCCACCTACCCCTGCCAAAGTGTGAAGGGATTTCGTCCTAATGGGATTTTAAAAGTTATTTTCACCTGTAATGTACTGCAGTGTAAACCCCAACCCACTCCCAGAAGCACTGCTTAGAATGCGGCATAATTAAAATAAAAGAACAATCAACAGCAGGAATGTTAGCATAAAACCAAGGAAATTATTAAGAAACTAAACTGAACAACATCATTAAGAATCACCAGAGGCTTCTATAAATATGTAAGTAGCGTAGGAGTTGAAATAATACAGAAGGGAAACACACTATAAAAATATGTTTGTGTCTATAGCACTGCCTGCATAAGTCTCTGCAGGTTGTATAACTCAAAGCAGCTTCTTCGATGAGGACGACTAATGATGGTGAATCAAATATTAGGTAACATCATGGCCTGGATTTTAGCAGGTGCTAAGGCAGAATTTATATTTATTCCTATGGTTAAATGTAGGAGCTGAGCCATTAAACAACACTCTGCCCCAATTTTGAAAAAATAAGGACCCTATAAAAATAACCCGCACTTTGTATCCAAAGTTTATACTTTTCTTGAGCATCCAGATTTGATTTATGGTGTATTAAGGGTTTCCAATTATTACTAACTGCAAGAGGAGTCATATTGGAACTATACTGGTAGGGTAAATGAGTCCAAGAACTCATCAGGGCCAAACCTCTGGTGTTGCAGTAGAGGAAGCTGGGTGAGCTTACGCAGGCACTCAAGAGAGTCTTCAAGTGTGAGTTTCAGCCCCTGATTTTGCGCCTGCAGATCTATGAGGAATCTCCTCTGCAGCCCCATGCCAAGTTAGCGCTCCACAGTCTGCAACTCGGAGAAGTGTTCACTTATGCACTCAGGCTGGGCTGTGTCTAGAAAGCAACATTTTGGCTGTGATTTAAAGAACAGGCAGATATTTAGCCAGGAGAAACTAAGTGGTGTAAACTTACATGGAGAAGAGCCTTAATGCTGGAAAACATTGCTGTATTTGATGGTGACTGGAGTGTGACATGTAAGACAGGGAAGTAGCAGCAGGGAAATTTTAAAGGACCAAAAGCAAGTGACGATAGGCCATGTATTCAAGAGCTGAGTTTTAATCTACCTATAATGAGGACATGTTGATAGGTTGTGGCCAAAGGAGTGCTTGAATCTTTTCTAGGAAGTGTCAGAAGCATTTATGAGGAATGAGTAGAAGGGGGGAAGAATGAAGGTCCACCTATGTGCCGAGAAAGGCTAGAATAGTGGCGCAAACCAAGAAATGAAAGTGGAGACAGAGAAAAGTGCACAGCCACTAGATCAGAATCAAAGAAGGTGTAATCTCAGAGGTAGAATCTAGGAGATAGAGTCAAAAAGACTTGCTGGTAAGTGAGATGTGGTGCTAACAAAAGGGAAGTTGTCAAGAATTATAAAGTTTCTTGCTTCAGGAATAATAAAGAACTTTCACTGGGATGGGTGAAATATCAGATTAGGAGATCCAGAGTTCAATAAGGAGTTGCTTGCCAAAGGGCATAAAGTTTTAGTTATGCAAGATGAGTAAATTCTCAAGATCTGCTGTACAACATTGTGCTTGTAGTTAACAAGACTGTAAAGGGCTCTTAAAATTTTGTTGAGAAGATAGATCTTATGTTAAGTGTTCTACCACAATAAAATGAAAAAGAGAAAGAACAAAGAAGAAAAACAGTGTTCAATGTTTAGCATGTTAATTTGACTTGTGCATGAGGCATTCAAATGGAGATTTCTAGTAGGCCACCACATAAGAGCTTTTAGATTAAAAGAGACCTCTGCACTGCTGTCCTGGTCACATACATGGATTGGTTCATTATAAGCAGTTTTTTGTAGGCTTTTTGGCCTAATTTTACCTAGGTCCAAAGAATGATATGACAATCACTATTAGAAGCAACATTTCTCAAAGTTCAAATGACCAGGTGACCTTTGCAATGACGATTCTGAGGATTTGCTGACAGGCTTTGCAAAAGCAACGCAAATCAAGGTTTGCAAAACTAAAGCAACAGACATGGTCTGTTCGTGGGTCCTGAGCATTAGAAAGTTGTGCTTTTCTTGACTCTTTTGGAGATATTGTCTTGGCTGAATTCTGCCCATTGACTTTTACTGAGTCAAAAATAAATTCCCATTTGTAACACATATAACACAGGACTAATAAACTAGAGAAAAACACGCCTTCCTTTCCTACCGGCCCAATGAGAAATGAACTGAGCTCAGTTTTTCCAGAGCCGTGCTAATTAGACAGCAGGGTCTCAAGAGACTGCTAAATCAAGACCCCACCTAAACAGCTTATCTTCAAGCACAGGGTAATAGCATAACGATTCGTGAAATGAAGTCATTTTTGATCAAATTGGTCTTTTTTTCTTAGCCCCTCTGCCCAGTGCAAGAGATTCTTTCTCATGCTTCAACTCCAGAAGTTAAGACTCTCGACATTATGATATTAAAGTCTACAGTAATAGATTCCAACTGTTGCAGCAGCAAAAAATTGCTTTGCTAAGCAAAGGGATTTATAGATTTGGCCACATTTTGTTGTTTGCTGCCTTCGTTTATTACTGATGCATTTTCTTCCGTGTTTTCCAAGATCAGTGGATGGAACTGATATGGAAACGGTTTTAGCAATGCATTAGATAAAGAAAAAGAAAAATTTCCCTGTAGGACCCATTTAAAAATAGCATTCATTTTCTCCCCTTATTTATAAAGAGTAAAATCTTTTCATTGCAGAAACAAATTTTGGAAGCATAGAAATAAAGGAAAAAGTAAAAATTGTTCACAATCATGGAAGTAATGATAAAATCACCATTTTGGAATTTTTATAGAAGTTCTCTTTCTAAAAAAAAAATGTAAGTTTATTTTTAATAAAATAAGAATGAGATAATTTGTATATGCCTTTTTTCCTATGTTCTTTAAAATACTTAAAAATGTTATTTTTTAGTGTCTGCAAAATAATCAGTTAAATATATGTGTAATGGCTTATTAAACATTTTGGTATAATCTAATCTGTAGTTTCTTTATGAAAGGCTCGTTAAAAGTAAGTTTCTGTACTTATATATTCACATTGAAATAATCTATAATTTATTCTAAAATTCTTGATTACAAAGTTTCCATTAAGATTAATAAGAGGTAGGGCACCTGGGTGGCTCAGTCGTTTGAGCGTCCGACTCTTGGTTTCTGCTCAGGCCATGATCTCGTGGTTTGTGAGTTTGAATCCCGCATTGGGCTCCACGCTGACAGCCAGCTGGAGCCTGATTGGGAGTTTCTCTCTTTCCCTGTCTCTCTGCCCCACCCCTGCTCGCTGTCTCTGTCTCTCTCAAAATAAATAAATAAACAAACATTTAAAAAAAAAGAAGAGAAAACAAGAAGCCCTGACATCTAGAATTGTATAGATAGAACATGAATATACATTTTGGAATCTTCTACATATCAAAAAGTTAGCAGGTTTAAAAATGGGCTTATTTTTATTCTTCTCCCTGGACTATCATTTTTCTGGGTAAATGAAATTTTCTCTAGCATATTTTTCATAAAATAGCAAAATGGTCACATAAAACGCTTGCCTATTGGTAGGCCCATATGGTTCATAAACATTTTAAGATCTTTGTGTCATAGTGTTTTGTATTGCAATTGATAAAAGCAAAGAATGCATACCTGTCTTCTACAAACAAATTTTTATTTCTCCCTCTAATTGTCCATTTGCATCAATTCATAAAATTCCCTTTATCTATTCTCATATTATATGAGAATATAGGATCAAGGAGTTTATTATTCCTGCAGATGATAACTTTTGATCCTAATCCAAATGGAGCTGGGAATGGAACTAGCTCAGTGAAGGTCACCTTATGAACCAATGGAATTTCCCACAGTTTACAGTCTTGGACAGCTTGTCCTTACACTCAGTCTGAAGTCTCTTGTAAATCCCTGCCTCCCTCACTTGCTTTTTTTCACATTCTGGTTTCTGCCACATACAAAGAGAAAACTCCTTTCTTCTATGCTGGGAAATTCTGGAATTAGTCTGCAATTACACGAGTTGAAATATAAAAATATAGAGATTTCTCACAGTCTGATCATTTAAGATGTGTATGATGATGTGTGTGAATCTCCCTTTTGCCTACTGACAAGAATCCTATCTTTGTCTTTCCAAGAGGATTTCTGCATTTTGTACTATGGTTAAGGAGGGGTTATATTGAGAAAGGAAGGAAATTGCAGATATGGAACATGAAGACAAAGATTCAATCAAAATGCATAGAAAGCTAAAAGAAAGCTATAAGACAAAAGAGTTCTTTTCAGCATTAGGAGAATCAGTGACAGAAATTGAAAGTGAAGGGAAGAAAAGGTGGGGTAGCCCAACAGTTGATACGGATGGAAATAAGTTTTCAAAGATACACCTCAGAACAGATTTTCTCAAATTCTGCATTGTTTACATTTTGGACTAGACAATTCTTTGCTGTGGAGGAATGTCATATGCATTGTAAGGATGCCTGGAAGCATCCTCTACTTCCTATACTAGAAGCCAGTAGCAGCCCTCAGTTGTAACAAACAAAAGTGTCTACAGTCAATGCTAAATATTCTCTGAGGGGCCAAATGGAGAACCATTGCTTAAATTAAAATGTCTTCTTCCCTTTTCCCTGCTCATTACTGTCCCTACCCCCAACCCCCACAGCCATCTACCTTTTACCATTTTCTCCAGAGATGAAGTAAACATTAAAATTGTTTTGGTAATAGTTTTCTGCTGGATTCTTTTTCCTTTGAATTGACTCTACACAAAGATTGGACTTAACTGGGTGCTAGTTGTATTTAGTTTTGATTTGCAAATCGTTAAACCGATACATAACACATATCATTATATCAATGGTTAGCCACAGCTGGACAAGGAGTAGACAAAAGAGGGTGGCAGGACTGACGATCAGGAGATGCTGTTTGTAGTCCCGAATTTATCCATGATTGGGAGAAAGTAGTTGTACTTATTGGTTTTTACATCCTTAAAATGGGGTAATCACAGAAATTTCCTTCAGATTTGATGTTCAGTGATTTGCTTATGATCTAGTTCTATTACAAATACCCTGATGCAAAGGAACTATTTTCCCAGTGTTACATGTGTGAGGTGAGGAAATTTCTAGATAGCAAAGAAATGTCTATGGTAGGAAAGTCAAGAGTCAGGGAGAATTTTGGTGGACAGGCAATCACATGTACAGAGAGTGCTTGCAAACCTGTCAGGTTTGAAACCTGTCATATATTGATACTCACCTCTATCTTTACCTCTGTCTTATCAGAAGTTGTCAGTTCAGTCTATCCTGCATCGCTTTTCTCAACATATCTTGAATTTGACTGTGAAGCTCAGAGTAGAATAGGATTTGTTCTGTTGGTTTTCTGGTGGGAGCACTTATATTTCTGTAAAAGAAACGATGTATATTCTGTTTACTGGTATTGGGGAATTGTACCAATGTTAGAGAAAAAGCAGAGGGGGTTTTTCTGCCCCTTCATAAATATAATTAGGACCTTAGCTTTAAGAGCTATGAGTGCCCTTATTCTTTTCACTTGTCACCATATGATGGCAGCAGATTTAACAATTAGGCCAAAAACTTCAAGAGTATTTTAAAAGCTATTTTGTTATTCACAGATTTGGGGCAAGAATCCCTGTGGACTTGTAATATCAGAAGGAGAAAAATGGACTGAAGTCATAAGGGACTGGTGTTGTGGTATGTCACTGTGAAATCCAAGACCCATCTTCATTTTGACATCCTGTTTGAAAGCTTTCTTACATCATGAAAAAAACATGTTTCCTATCCATTAGTTGTCTGTCAATGGAAGGTGTTGAATTTGGATGTGATTCTAAGCCTTGTTTTGTCTTCCTTGTATTACTGCAATTGAAAGAAAGGAGGCCAGAAACAATTCAGAACTTCTGCTTATAATTTCAGAAACACAAAAGACAGGAAACCCTTCAAAATTGTCTTATCATTAAGTAAATTATTCAATTAAAGCCATGTCTTATTTTTTTTTCCTGAGATCTCTTTATTTTTTTTTTCAATATATGAAATTTATTGTCAAATTGGTTTCCATACAACACCCAGTGCTCATCCCAAAAGGTGCCCTCCTCAATACCCATCACCCACCCTCCCCTCCCTCCCACCCCCCATCAACCCTCAGTTTGTTCTCAGTTTTTAACAGTCTCTTATGCTTTGGCTCCCTCCCACTCTAACCTCTTTAGCCATGTCTTATTTTTTAAACAACTTTAGTTTTATAGTTTTTGCTCCATTTTTCAAATGCAGAGGAATATTTTCCAGTTTTCAAAAGTCCTTTTGGTCAAGGGAATAATAATGATTATTTTTTTTATATTGGAGCATTAGTGAGTCAGAGCTTTGTAATCATTCACAGAACAGCACAGGATTAGCAAGATATGAATTCAGCAGGGGATTAAACAGAAAGCCTAATCATTTCCCAGAGTCGAATGAGTCCTGAATCTTTCTGGAGGTTGAAAATATTTGATGAACTCATTTTTAAAAAATTATTTTTAGCCCTTGCTGATGTTTCCCAAGTAGAAGCATAAAGATTCAGTTATAAGCTGGAGTCTTCTGCCCTAGGAATTCAATTTTGTTATGCTGTTAATCAGGTACCCAGTATCCTACATATCAAAACTTTGCTGTTGGGAAGGTTTGGATACAAATAGCAAATTATCTAAATCACACTGACTAGAGTATCTGACAAGGTGAATTACCAAGTTAGATGGAATGAGCTGAGAAATGATGGGCAAAATACTTTTTTTCTTTTCCAAAATGGAAGTAATTAATATACTCTTATAATTAGGAAAGTATCTCATGCTTATTATAAATAATTAATTCATTATAGAAAAATAAAATCAGGAATGTAAAAATGGCCTGTATTCATTACCGAAAGATAATCATGCTTAACAAGTTAGTGTATCTACATGCATAAAGTAAATATGAATTTAAATAACTATTGGGACCCAATATGTATTCTCAGTTGTTACCTGCTTTTTTTAACCTAATAATATTCATAAATACCTTCTCATGTTTACATAGATAAATATACTATTTTTTTTTAATCACAGGATATTTTTCCATTGAATAGATAAATAAGAATATTGTATAATAATTAAGAGCAAGGGTTTTAGAGTCAGATAAACCTGAACTTGAGTCCAGGCTCTCAGCTAATTAGAAAATAAGTATGCTTGACATTTAATTTGCTCTCTCCAAATCATAGTTTGTTTGTTCTATTATTTTAACTGAAGAAGAAAAGGGAGATAATATCTAATTTGTAAACCACTGATTGTCAGAAATGAAATGAGATAAATAAGTGCCTTGAATATTATATACAGTATTTAGCACATTGCTTGGGTTCAGTAGACACTGGACATTATTGCATGATTTACTTAGCTAGTCCTCTACATGTTTGGGTTGTTTCCATGTTCTCTATTATCTCTAACACTTTGGAGTTTCCTTGTGAAATCAAACTTATGTACTTGTCTGATTATTTCTGTAGGATAAATCATTTAAATTTTTTGTATGTTTTCATTTTAATTTTTTGAGAGAGAGACAGAGACAAAGGATGAGCGTGGGAGGGGCAGAGACTGAGACACAGAATCCGAAGCAGGCTTCAGGCTGTGAGCTGTTGGCACAGAGCCTGATGTGGGGGCTCGAACCCACAGACAGTGAAATCGTGACCTGAGCCAAAGTCGGACACTTAACCGACTGAGCCACCCAGGTACCTCTGTAGGAGAAATCATTTAAAGTGAATTCCAAAGTGCAGGATTCTTTTTCTTTTTTTTTTTTAAATTAATTTAATTAATTTAATTAATTTTTTTTAGGATTTTGATTTCTGTGGCCAAATTTCCCCATGCCAAAAAAAGTGGACCAATTTGAAATCCTATTAGCATTGTCTAGGAATGAAAGATTTGTCTTACCCCATTTGAACAGTTAAGATAGTAATTTTTTGATGATGAGCTGTATGGGTGAGGAAAGTCTTTGAATCATGTAAAAAAACATTTTAAGCCACTAAAAGACTCCTCTAATGAGGTCTTAAGAGATCACGATGTCCCATTTAAAACATTTAGAACACAATGAAAGCCAAGCTCCTTGCTAAACAATTTCCAGAGAAACATTTATATTCCCCCCAAATAATCATTTTTACAACTCAATAGCACAATTTTTAGTTCTCTTATTAAATTGAATATGGTGATTTTAATGTTTAAAAAAGCTATCCTTTTCAACGTCTATGAATATTGCAGTGGCACAGGGCACAGCAGACATAGTACAGACTTCAGGGTCCAATAAAATGGTCCGGTTCTCATCTATCATGTATGAATTAGTCCTACAAACTTTAAAAGAACAATGAAACCTTTCTGATACTTTGTTTACTCATATCTACATCAGGAAAATTACACTCTAATCAACACTTCTTTACATTTGCTAATTCAGTCGCCCTCTTCTGTTAGCATAAGTCTTCTTTTTTTGGGAAACTGC
Organism: Panthera onca; assembly: GCF_046562875.1. Taxonomy (NCBI): domain Eukaryota; kingdom Metazoa; phylum Chordata; class Mammalia; order Carnivora; family Felidae; genus Panthera; species Panthera onca. The sequence goes on along the minus strand of NC_138348.1, from coordinate 20,554,010 downwards.
CCCTCCCCCCATTTAACATGGCCTCTGTGGGTCTGTCCATTTCAGTCATTTCTACCCCCTCCTTTGTTACAGGGTTGCTCATGTAATGTAGATTTGACCAGTCTTAATATCCATCTCATTAGCTATGAAGATTGGCTCAAGGATGGCCGCATGACCCATGCAAGTCTAACCAGAATCCTCTGAGTTACTCAAGTGATTTAAACCCAGAAGTCCCAATTGCCTAGTCCATCCTGCTGTGCATGGCATAATGCTCTACTAGGAAGAGAAAGAGAGAAGAAAGAAGTAGAAAGAGAGAGAAAGGAAAGTATCTGAGGCTCCCATTTCTTAAGGTCCAAAGCTCCTAGAATTCTCAGCTGCATGAGACCCTCAAATCCCATATATGCTTAACATGGTTTGCATTATGACTCTTTCACTGCAATAGAAAGAATTCTAATGCAAAAATATCCCTTAAGGTGTTGTGTGTTGACTGAGATATGGTATATCACGTATCTAGCCCAAGACCTTCCAAATGTTCCTCTCTTTCTTTTCCTTATTTGAAGCACTCATTCCTTCTCACTGCTGAACAATTTCACTGAGAAAGCGGGTGACCTATCTCGTTGGATGGAGATCAAAGACTCCAGAACCCTTCACTCAAGGAGAAGGCTGTTGTCAAATCTGGAAAAGTTTCAAGAAGAGGCTATACAGAGTGGGAGTTCCTTCCTCCACTTTCACTTCTGTCACCTCAAGAAGCAGCAATCTCAAGTTTAATTTTCAGCCACAATTGTACCTGAGTTCAGCACTTTGATCAGACACGTGGTACACACAACATCTCTCCTGGAATCCTGAATAGCATAGCTTTTATTTACTCAGGAAGTAAACTACACTCAGTGCTGTTTCTGTTCAGAGAAATGGCTGGACTAAGTCAAAGCAGCCTTTGGATTAGACCAGTTCTTTATGAAATCATCATATGTCTGAGGACTCTTGCAGATTGACTTGACTTGATAAGTAAATTTAGTCCTTATTTTCCCTTTTTCAGTTCTTAGTCAGCAATTAAAGCTTTACTACTTGAATATTTTATCCTGGCAATATTTATTATAGTTATTTTCAAAAGAAAAGGCTGGACTTGAATACACAGACGTTCATTTAAGCAAATAAAAGAACAGTAGTGACAACTGACACCAAAAGAAGTGTGGTATCATGAAATTTCCTGGGAATTTCAGTACTGATGCTGCCATCCATTAGTTGAAATGACCTCAGAAAGTCTCACTTAACCTCCTTGGATCCTAACTAAAAGGAGAGAACTGGAAAATGATTTCTTCTGGCTCTAACATTTAATGATGTTATGATTTCATACAATAAAAAACATTATAAAAGTTCTGACCTTCCAGATCACTAGGTAGTTGATATCTGTCTTACGATCAGGCAAGATATTTTCAAAAAAGAACCACATTTACATGTATTCCTAAGACAATTCTAGGTGCCTGTAGCAAGGAAATAGGGTCGGGTCAGGAGCCTTAAGTTGAACTTATATGACTTTGGACTAATAATTTCTCTCTCTGGGATTTCGTTTCCTCACTTGGGACAAAAAACAGGTTTGGAAGAAAACAGTGGCCTCTCTCATATTCCAATCAAAGAATGCTTTTGCAAATGATAATGTGAAATAAAGACTGTAGTTAGCTCTAGTCTAGGCAGGAGTGGAGGGGGAAAGCCTCATTTGGTCCTCTTCCTGCTCCTGACTATAGTCTCTGAAGTATCCCACAGCCACTAGGGTCTATCAGAAACACATTTTGACAAATTTATAGTCCCTTCAAATATACAGTTCCATGACTCCATGATTTAAAAAAAATTTTTTTAAGCCAATTTGGTTCATTTCCTTCTGTGTCTTCTATTAGATTAAGACAGCCCACAAAATTTTAAATGTGGCATTATTTGTCAAGATTGAGTTTATATAGTTTCTGTTTTTATAGGAACATCTAAGAGTATTCCTTTGTATACTTTGAAGTCATGAACCAAAGTTTCAAAACTGTAATAGTCAAAGGCTGCTTTTGCTTATTTCTATTTTCTTTTTATGGCTTTTTATGCTAAACATTCTCTCCTAAAGATCTTTTTGGAGTGAATGGAATATAGTGCCATATTTAAGGTGAATGACAATTCTAGTCGCCCTGGGACTGTCCTCATTTTAGCACTGAAAGTGTCTCATCCCAGGGAATCCCTTAGTCCTGGGTAGACCAGGAGAGTTGGTCCCCATTAGTGCCAGTTATCTTGTTGAGAAAGGAAATAGGGAGAATTTTTAAAAAATTGATTGACCATTTTATCATTAAAAAACTTTTTTTTAAATATTTATTTTTGACAGAGAGACAGAGAGCGAACAGGAGAGGGACAGAGAAGGAGACACAGAATCTGAAGCAGGTTCCAGGCTCTGAGCTGTCAGCACAGAGCCAGACATGGGGCTCAAACTCACGAACCGTTAAGATCATGACCTGAGCCAAAGTCAGGCATTTAACTCACTGAGCTACTCAGGCGTCCCAGCCATTTTATCATTTTAAAGCAATGAAGGAATAGTCAAAGACAAGTAATCTACCCTGTGGTCAGTGAACCTGGCATACTGGCCCAGCCTGCTTGTTCAGCCTTGCCACGGCCTGCAGCTTCACCATCCACTGTGCCCCAGGCTCACCCTCAGCACGCCGGGAGCAGTTCATAAACCCACTCCTCAACACAGGCTGGTTGCTCTCCCCAGGACTACCGCACTTCTTCACCCCTCTACTCCAGTCTAGGCAGAATTGTAAAAATGTACTAATTTTCTATTGCTGCTATAACAAATTCTAACTAATTTAGTGGCTTAAAACAGCACAAATGTATTATCCTGCAATTCTAGAAGTCTATCCTGGGTATCACTGGGCTAAAATTAAAGTGATGGCAAGGGCTGCATTTCCTACAGAGGCTCTAGGGGGGAATCTGCTCCCTTGCCTTCTCCAGTTTCTAGAGGTGGCCTGTGTTATTTGGCTTATGGTACCCTTCCTCCACCTTCAAAGTTAGCAATGTTTCATCTTTCTGTGTCTTTCCTCCATAGTCACATCTCCCTCTTATTCTTTTCCACCCCTGTCTTCCCCATTTAAGGATCCCTGTGATTGTATTCAGCACATCCAGATAATCCAGGATAATCCCCTTATTCTAAGGTCAACTGAACAGCAACTTTAATCGTATCTGCAACCTTAATTCCTCTATGCTATATAGTGTAACATATTCACAGGCTCACAGGACTAAGATGTAGGCATTTGGGGAGGGACCATTATTCTACCCGCTATGCTGTCTCAAGTTGCCGAGGGCGCATTTGTTGAGATTAGGAGTTTGCTGTTATTACTAAGACCAACTCATAACACTTGCTATATATTTAGGGTAATTACATAATCTATCATTCAAATCAGGATACTTTTGTGAATGAAAGAGGCCGCCTTACTAATAATTACTACAGGAAGACCAACATAAATTGTTCTAGTCCAAAGTAGGACACCTGGTAACAATGCATAGTATACATTTAAAACACAAATATTTGTTGAGTTTGACATAATTTATAGATATTTTATTGAATGTTCAGTTACACGTAAGTGATTTGGGAATCCAAAACATACAATCAAGCTGGGTAGAAATGATTGTAGCATACAATACTATACGTAAACTGCATTTTCAGGTGCACTTTATAAGGCATAATTTAGGAAAGATAGAATGTCAGTGAAGGCTGGTGTGTAGTGGAAATAACATGGGGGAGATGACACTCTGAAAATAAGATAACAATGCTACAGAAAGGTAAATAAAATAATTTCCCATAAATTAAACTCAAATTCCTATATTTTCTTCTAGACTTATTTGAATACATAAATGTTACAAGGCTGACACTATCTTGTATCGTGCCTCTTTAAATTACAATATAAACAAGTCTTCATCTTCCAGCACTGTTTTTATCATTATTTCAAGAACTGATAGTCATTAATAAATGATAGTGATATGGCTTCCAAGATTTGCCAAGAATAACTAATACTGTCATGGTCACATCTGAACTGTGGTTCTCAGTCTTTTTTAGATGACAGATATATTATTAATCCAAACCCAGGAGCAGGAAAATTGGTGTGCTTTGGGTAAATTGAAGGGCAAGACATTCTAGATGAGTTCACATATAGGTCTATAGCGGATGAGTAACAACTCCCCAAAGACGTCTGTGCCCTAATCCTTAGATCCTCAAAATGTTAGCCTACATGGCCAAAGAGACTATGAAGATGTGATTAAATTAAAGATCTTGAGATGGGAAGATTATTTTAGATTATCCTGGATGCCTGGGTGGCCTCAACATAATAATCATAAATCTCCTTATAAAAGGGAGGCAAGGGAGTCAGAATCAGAGAAGATGATGTGAAGACAGACGCAAGTCGATAAAGAAGACAGGATGTAAGAACACTATGCTGCTGGCTTTGAGATGGAGTAAAGAGACATAAGCCAGAGAATGTACACGGCCCCTAGAAGGGAAAGGCAAGGAAACAGACCCTTCCCAAGAGCCTCAGATGGAGCCCACCCTGTTGACATATTTACTTTAGCTAAGTGAGACTGATTTTGGACTTAGAATGTCTAGAAAGGTAAAACAATAAATGTGTGGTGTTTTAAGTCACTGAGTTTGTGGTAAGTTGTCCCAGTAGCAATAGGAAACCGGTACAAATCCATATACCAACCACAGAATTAGGAATGAGGGTGGCTTCATTCAGAGCTGGAAGATTAGCCTCTCTGAGCACAGCTCCTTGGGGAAGCAAACACACAGAAAGTAAAGATGAGGGGGAGACAGTGGTGGAGGACAGTGTTGCTGGATTCAAGTCCAAACTCTTCTATAAACTCTGCTAACCATTGTTTTATAAGATGGGGACAAAGCAATTGGCCCTCTAGATTTTTCTGACAATTGGGCCGAATAGCATAATAGTTAAAAGCATGAGCTTTGGAGCTGTAGTGAGCTTAGTTCAAGTCCTTTGTTCAACTGCCAACTATTCATTATATGGATTTAACTGTGTTATTTACCTTTCTAATGTTAAGTTTTCACAGTTCTAAATAAGAGTAATAATACCTCCTTCACAGGGTTGTTAGGAGGATTAAATGTATGTAAGGCAATGTAAAGTATTATGTAATATATGTGCGTTCAATACATGTTACATATAAAATATATGTAAACAATATATAAATGTGTATATTGAGTCAATTCTCAATATATGGCAAGTCTCTACCCTTGGGAGTATGTACAAATGCTCATTTTTTCATTTATTCATTAGTTATTTTTTGGATTTCTACCTGGTATGGGCACTTTAAAAGTACTCAGTTTGCGGCAGAGCATAAAAAATATGTACTCTGCCCTTGTGGCACATGTATTCTGATTTCTTTTCCTTATTCATTGAAAATGAGTCTGATTTTCAGTATTTTCAATGAACTCACCCTTTTTTAAAATGCTTTTTAAATGTTTATTTATTTTTGAGAGAGACAGAGTGCAAGCAGGGGAGGGGCAGAGAGAGAGAGAGAGAGAGAGAGAGACTGAAAATCCAAAGCAGGCTCCAGGCTCTGAGTTGTCAGCACAGAGCCTGATGTGGTCTTGAATTCACAGACCACGAGATCCTGACCTGAATCGAAATTGGACGTTTAATCGACTGAGCCACCCAGGCGCCCGAATTCACCTTTCTGAAGTCCCTGCTTTAGCCTGAAGTGTGAGGCTCTTCAAAGAGAAATTGTATTTACGGTTTTGGGGCGGGGGGGGGGGTGACTCTCCCGGTACCAAGCTGCTTTTTTAGACTGTTCCCTGTTAAAATGGTTGCGGAGCCCCTCCTGCACCAGGTTAATAACATATTAGAAAAGATGACTTTCAAGACTTTCTTATTTATGATGTAATCCCAGAAATATTTCCTCTGTTTGTGACTTTAGGTTCATGGTACTTGCCTAAAGAACTGGATAATGAACCATTTCTTATGTGACAGTTGGAAAAGCACAGAGATATTTATTTCCACTCCCCATAGGATTGAAAAAGGTAGTAGTGATTGGACTGGGCTGAAGAGATCATACTGTTATAATGAAGGAGGCTCAACTAGTAGGGGGTGTAATGAATGTAAGCCTGAAGTGAATGAATCATTATAAAATGTACATTCCATCTCCACAATGAGTCTATTTTATTAAAATAATCTCTGGCATAATGTTGTCCTCTCTTGGCTTTCCCCTACTGTGAATCTATCCATGATTCTACCATCACAAATCTTGTCCCCTGAGGACAGATCCATAATGAGAGTGAAGGGTTTGATTATTTGCTTTTAATAACTCTGCCTCCAAAATCCTACTTAATGCAGCAGAGATTCTATATTGAAGAACATGCCAGAATTATTGGAGGATCAATCAAAATTGGCAATTAATCATCATCACAGCCAGTAATCATAGCTGCAATTACCAATTGATTAATTAGGACAGCTCTTGAAATGCCAGTAGAAATTGAACATCATATTAGATTCAGCCCAATAACCATAAACTTCTACAATTACTTTCCAGCTTACCATAATTTGTGTCATATTTCTTTCTATTATTAGCTGCTATATTTATTTATTCATCATTTTATTTGAGCAGGCCAAACTCTTTCACTGTCTTTTTTATGTTGAGAATCTATTAAAATATGTTTAAGTCATGGCATTAAATAAATCTAGTGTCAGTGCCAGGCAAATATTTGCAAATTTAGGACATCTATTTGCATTGCTTTGCAGGCCAAGAATTATTTTTTTTCTCAAAAAAAATGGGGTGTGAGTATATTCTGCATATTGAAAATTGCATAATGCTGGTATATTGGATTTATGTGTGCAAAGTATCATATGGTTTATTAACCAACTTTTGCAGGCTTGGTTGGCACAGGAAATTTTATGCAACCTTCTTTGAATGATAAATATGAGGCAAAGAGTCACCAGAGCTAAATATGGGCAGGCATCCTAACACTGGTGAAAATGCACATTAAGAAATTAGGAGAGGTCCAAAGTAAATAGAGTAGGGGATCTGTTAAGAAAAAAAAATCAGAATATGTTTACTGGTTTGTTTGAAGACTGTGGATTATATTGAACCAAGGCAAACCACCACCACTTACATCGTATTTCCATTCAACAAACAGCTTTTAAATACTTACTCTGCAAAATATGCTAAGCACTGAAGGGGGTATAGAGTTGAATGGAACTTACTTTCTTACCTTGAGCTCACAGTCCAATAAGGGAGTTGATCATGGACCCCTGTATAGCAAGAACAAAAATCAGCTGTGCAGGATGAATATGAAGAATGGGTTTTGAACAAGTAAGAAATGGGGGGAAAAAGCCATTTGCCACGAGTGACTGCTTTTTTTTTCATGGACCTCCTGCTTCTGCAAAGCTATTTGCAAAATCAAAGATAAAATTTTAATTATCTGCATTTTGAAATTGTGTTTATTCAAAGATTAATTATTCTCTTCCAAATCCCCATGTTAAAATCCCTCAAATTTGTTAACAGCAATTTATCATTAACATTATCTTGTGTCTCAAGTACAGAAAATTTCTTAACTCCTGATTGTAACAACTGATGGGACAAAATAAAGCTACTCTCATTACAGGCATAAAAAGCAGAAACATCTAACCAATATACTCAACACATTACATTGATAGCATTAACTTGAAGTAAATAATGAGCAAGTTTTCAGAGGCATGAGTTTTATTCTGCTATTGAATTTCTCATAATGAGGAGACATATTTTGTGTGATGCATACTGTCCAGGCATGAATCATACATCCATGGGAGGAAGTTGCAGTCTATGTGAGTAACTGATGCTCCCTGCTCTCGGCCCCCACGCCATTTGCAACTAACTATATATACTGCTGCACTGTGCAGAATAACTTTCACTCTTCTTCAAGGGGGTTAATTCAAACTGTGGAATCAGGAGCTGTTAAAACGGTAATAGACGTTTATGAAGACTGCATTACAGTGAAAATTTTGATAGCATTGTGTATTACATCCATATTAATAGCAAATTACCTTAGCATGGATAATAGCATTTCACAATGAACACCCAAGGAATTAGGAACTATTAGCCTTGTCCTCAAAAGCACTGTCTGCCTCTTAAGAGGTAAATTCTGAAAAATGGAGACTATGAGCCGAGTACAATCTTAGACATTCCAGTGCTGTCGGCCCACTCTGAGTTCTATCAATGCAGCCTCCAGCCTGCTAAGCCAGGCAAATTCCAAAGCACCTGGGAGGAGAGCAACAGGGGAGTTATGTACATTGTACCAGTGCTGCTGATTCAACTCCCATTTCTCCCCATACAACTCAAGGCAAGGTCCGTTCAGTGAAACAACCTTTCAAAAAGAAAAGAAGAGGGTGCTTTTAAACATCATCCTAAACATCATCCCTTTAATGGATGAGATGCCACGGTCTCCTGGCAAGTGAATACTTCAGTGGCATAGTACTTTGATTTGCAACAGTTATAAAACAGCTATTCCTAGAGCAGAGATAATTACGGGGGGTAAGCAGTTTGGACAGGCTAATTTATATTGCAATGTTTTGGTTGGCATAAAAGAGTAGAAGGCTGTCATAAGTAACCCTCCTCTTCCCTCCCCAAATAAGTTGTTGCAAATTCCACAGCATGGGTTCTATTAGGATATTAATTTAAGATAAAGCCAAGCAATGATCTGAGTAGACCTTGGCTGACCTGAACAGACCCACCCTAGGACTCTGACATGGTCATCTATAAGACGGTTAAAAAGGCAGCTGGGGTATGTGGAGAAGGTTTGGGGGCCATGCCAATGTTTTGTATACCCAAAGCATCATGGATAACCATTGTGAGTATCACCTACATGTTGAGGTTTCAGATTTATAAGTTTGTATGTTGCAATAAACTGAAACAATTCACAACATCCCTTTAGAGCATGCCACATGCCAATGACATTGATAATGATAGTGATGGTGACAGTATAGCAAGGATGTAGGGAAAAAATCTTACCCAAAGCAACTGGGAATAGAGACTTTATCATTTGAGGCCTCATAAAATACTTGTTTAGGTGTTTCTTTCTTTCTCAATAGAGAATGCATAATCTCTGAAGAGCAGAGGCAGAAGAATCCTTCTTATCTATTTATCCCAATGATTTTTTTTTCCCTGTCTGGCTCAAGGAGGGGATTAGATTATAACTCCTCTCTTACAGGTCCTCTTTTTGATGTATGGAAAAGTGCTCTGCCCTCTGCCCACTTCTTGTGATGCTTGTGGAATTAAAAAAAAACAAAAACAAAAACAAAAAACAAAACTCCCTTGATAAAGGTCAAACTTTTTTCCATGGCCATGTGACCTCCCTCTTCTCTCTTTGGCCAAACATAACTATTAATCTGAGGCCACAGAGTCCAGATAAAACAATCTATATGAATCAGCCTATATCATGGTAGGCAAAGCACAAACTGGCACAGAAAGGGGAACAATGGATGGAGTAGAAGAGTAAAATAAGAATAACCAACAATTCTATCACACAGGATTCATTTGAGAAAAAAATTGGATCATAGGAGAGTGTTTTTAAATGAGATAATATACCAATCTTAATTTTGTTATTGTTGTTAATAGCATTATTGTCATTGGTAGCAATACAATGAAATGAAAAGTCTTGGTAATATAATGTTCTGTATGACAACCAAAAATTGAAAGAAAAGTCAGATCATATCAACTGCCAGACTGAGGTAGAATCCTTCATAATTCAATGAGATTGGTGTCTTGCTTAACAGGGCCAACACAGCTACCAGTGAAGAACATGCCAGATCCCTTTTATTTCTGTACTTTTGCAATAACCATCCAGCCCCTACTATTTCCCACCACTTTGCTTCCTGTGTTTAGCTATATTCATTCATGAATTATTTGTGAATTTACCAGCATGCTGCTCTTTACTTGGTCTGTCATTCCTAGTTTCTAATAGATTCCCAGAGAATAAAGGGGAAAGGATTCATAATTGATAAGTAGACATCATCACAGATACCAAGGAGAGAGCCTTCTTTTTAATAAAAGTTGAATCAAAGGTCTTGCTTTGTCTTCCCACCTTTACTTTATAAAAGATGATTCTGGGCTTGAAGAATTTTCCCCTGATGCTATGAGATTTACTGGACTCCACTGGGAGGAATATACATCCCCCATCCTACTGATGTTGGACTTGATCTATGTGTCTTAGTTTGGCACTGGCATGTGATTGGATACAGCATAGGCATGACTGAGCACAAGCTTTAAGAACCAATGAAGATTTAAGAGACAGCCATTTTGCTCTTTCTTTCTGCTACAAAAAATTCATGTCTTAAATAGGGGCTGCTTCTTCAGCCTGAATCTTGGAATAAAGACAACCCATGCAGGAGAGAAGACCTACAGCTGATCTGGAGCAACTGCCATGTAATAAGAACAAGAAATAGACTGTTTTTTTTTTTTTTTTTTGTAAGCCAATGAGATTTTAACAGTGTTACTGCAGCATAACTTAGCAAAACCTGACTGACAAAATCACAAATAACACTTAAAATATGGAATAGTTTTTAAATTGATTTTCAGAAAGATATTTTAAAACTGTTTAATTGGAAGTATTAGCAAATCTTTAAATCATTTCTTTCCCTCCTATTTCTCTACAACTCTTAATCTACTCTTTGCAATACAGGCCTTCCTCCTCACCTATGACTTATATCTCTAGAACCAAGAACATTTTACCTTATGAATATTTTAGAAATCTTACCTATGTCTCTGAATTATCTCACCTATCTGCTTTTTCCGCTCCTGTCATGGGCTGTAGAGTTGTACTGGAGAAAGGCACAAAATCTTATATACCTAACTAATTATGCATTCTTTCTGTCAAGTAAATTATAATGTTGGATGTTTTTCCATTTGCTTATTGTCTTTCCATTCTTAAAACCCCTACTTCTTCCCTGTTTACCAAAATTTACTCTCAGAAGTAACTTTAAGGCAAAACTTCAAACTATTTCCCAGGTATCTGCTTTTTCACCTCTGTATTTCAGACCATTATTCCTTTAGCTAATCTTCAATATTTTTATTTGTCAGAAAGCAAATTTAATTCTTCTAAAATTAATTATAAGCCTACAATTTCATTTCCTTTTAAAATTCTTAGACCTAGAGTTCAGAGATGTTTTGGTCTGTTCTATTATATATATCTTTTTTTCTTCTATAGATCATTCCTTCTCCTATCCACCAGCATTTATTATAATATGATTAATATGTGTCTTTTAAGAAATGTTATTCATTTATGCACATGTTTTTGATTTACATAAAAATGTTATGTTATATAGGTCTCATGTTTTAAAGGTATATTTATATCGATTAATGCACACCTAATTTGTTGCTCATGACTTTTATATAAATACCCATGGTATGTATCCATCTCATTTTACTTATTTATTTCCTTTACAAAAAAAATATGTGAGGTACCTACAATGTCTACCATCAAAATCAACACCAAGATGCTCTAGCTTCTACCTATCTTTTATAATCTGTGTGATGGGAGTGGATATATTTTCACAAGTGGCAATTTCCTTGCCATTGGGTACATAAAGTTTCACCCTATTGATCTACAGAATTTGTACCAATTTTTACTTTTCTATTTACCTGTGTTCTTGCACTTAGAATTATGTAACTTTCTAATTTTGACCTGTTATATAAGCATAAAGTTATATTTTATGTTGAGAAGGCTTGGGGGCCATGCCAATGTTTTGCATATCCAAAGCATCATGGACAACCATTGTGAGTATCACCTACGTGTTGAAGCCTCAGATTTATAAATTTCTATATTTTTGGTATCTCTCTGTTTACTACTTAGGTTGAACATTGTTGGTTACTATTTAAATTCCTCTCAATTCCAAATGTTTTATATTTTAGTTATGATTTCTTCCTTAATCCAAAAGTTATTTAGTTTTAGATTTTTAGCATTTCCAAATATAATATATATTTCATTTTGTCAGAGATCATAAGGTTATTGTGTTGATTCTATTCCCTGTTTTAAGACAGTGTTTGTGGACTATTTGGTAAAGACAGAAGGAAATCTTATTAATCACATTATTCAAACAGTCTGGATTTTATTTTCTTAGTGCTTTATTCGTTTCTGAGAGAATTTGCTAAAACAGCTTACTAAGAAATTGATTTTTCTTACCTACATCCCAGGTTTATTAGTCATTGTAATACACATTAGGAGACTACATTATTACTAACATATATGGTAATAATTACTTATCATGTTGATCTTTTTAATCACAAATGTATAATGTCAGGACATTTTCCCATCTTATTTCACATCTTCTCTTTACCACATTTTCCTTTTTCCCTTTCTATCTTTCTTTATAAAGATTTATTTCTTAATTTAATGATACAAAATGTATATATTTAATATTAAATTCTTCTGGTGATTGGGACAGCCTACTAATACCCATCCATTTATCCTTGCATGCCATTCAAAGATATTTAAATTATTTCTAACATGTGCCATAATGCGAGGAAGTTTGGATCATTTCAGTTCTATGTTATAAGTTTCTATGGTAATTTTTTATTAAGTTATTTGATATTTCATATTTTCATATTTCTTAGGTTGTTTTTCTCTTTTCATTTGATTCCTTCAGGAGTCTTCAAACTATACTATCTATTCCATGGGCCAAATTCAGTTTGCAGCCTATTTTGGTATACATCCAAGTTAAGAATATATATTTCTTAGTGGCGCCTGAGTGGCTCAGTCAGTTAAGTGTCCAAATTCGGCTCAGGTCATAATCTTGCCATTCACGAGTTCAAGCCCCATATCACACTCTATTCTGACAGCTCAGAGCCTGGAGCCTGATGTGGATTCTGTGCCTCCCTCTCTCTCTGCCCCTCCCCAACTCATGCTCTGTCTCTCTCAGTCTCTGTCTCTCAAAAATAAACATGAAAAAAAAAGAATATAATTTTTATATAATTTAAGTGTTGCAAAAAACGAATAAACAAAGAAGAATATGCACCGAGAACTTAGTGACCTACAAAGCTGAAAATATTTAGTATCTTGTACTTTATAGAAAATGTTTACAGATGCCTGGATTACTTCATCTGAGAATAATTTCAAAGAACATTTCTATGTGGCAAAATTTTGAAGGCCTGTATGTTTGATAATATTTAATATTTCATTTGCACATCAATGCTAATTTAGGTGGATATATAGTTCTGTGTTCAAATTTCTTTGTTTTTTTTTCAATAGTTGAAAATTTTTACTTCATTTTCTTCTTGCAGTTCTGTAGCTGATGATAAAGCTGATGTTAGCCTTTTGCTTGTTTTTGGATATCTAATCTGCTTCTTCTTCCTGGAGTTTTTTCAAATCTTCACTTATTGTTTATGTATTTTATTAAGATTTTTACTTTATCTAGTTCTGCTCTCATTTGATGATGTGTTTTTAACCTATTCCATATGATATTCATTGAGAATGTACAAATTTGGTGTTTTACTTTTATTTTTTACTTATTTATTTTATAAGTTTATTTATTTTGAGAAAGAGAGAGCCTGAGCAGGGAGAGGGGCAGAGAGAGGGAGAATCATGACCTGAGCTGAAATCAAGAGTCAGATGTTTAACCCACTGAGACACCCAGGGGGCCTGGCGTTTTACCTTTAAAAAATAATTCAGGAATATTCTCAGGCATTGTTCCTTTAAATAGTACCTCCCTCCAAGTAGCATTTTGCTTCTCTACTTTTGGGGAAAGAAAAGTTTTACACATCTACTATTCTCTAGGTCTTTGAATGTTTCTATACATTTTTTTAAATCTCTTTTCTTTATCTCTTATGGCTTCACTTACTTAAAAGCAGCTTTATAGACAGAATGTTCTTAACCCCTGCAAAAGTCTTATGTTGAAGCATTAACTCACAGTGTGGCTGTCTTTAGATATGGGAGCTCTAAGGAAGTTATTAAGGTTAACAGAGGTCTTAAGAGTGGGGTCGTGATCTGATATGATTGGTGTCCAAGTTCATTCTCTCAATGTGGGCATAAAGTAGTGGGCACACCACCAAGTGGTGGGATTTTAACAAAACCAGACCTGCTGGCACCTTGATCTTGGAATGTGAGCAAACAAATTTCTTTCACGTGTATGCCATCCAGGCTGCAGACGTGGTGGTTTTTGAATGACTAACACATTTAATTTGGCCCCTTATCTGTTTCAGTGAGATATTACGATAACCCAAACCAGGAAATGCTTTCTTCTCTTTACTTATCCAAATGTAATATCTACAAAAATATTCTACCTATGACTTCCCTTTTCAGAAAGATTATTCTAATTACTCCACAACTTGATATATGTAATTATTCTCTAATTTATTTATCGCCTTGATGTAATACCCATAAATCCTTAGATCATGTCGAATACATATTTACTTTTGCCAATAACGGGATCAGCCCTTGATATAAAATAGACATTTGATATATGGTGATAAATAATTATCTAATTACCATTACTGCCATGCCATAAGGTGTGTCAATCTATGGATCACAACTTGCCAGAATATAAGGATCTAAATGGAAAGTTATATACCTTTATTCTGAGTGCATGCTGACAGTATTCAGTTTTTCACGTGCTTATTTTTACAATACACATCCTTGATGACACTAGACCTGAGGATCTGAGTCTAGGGCTTTTATATCAATGATTTCAAACAAAAATACTGTGTACTAGGCTTAAAACATAGATTAGTTTGTCCAGTATTATGGGTAGATGTTGTTACTTTTTAACAAAAACTAAACAGAGATATATCTATCCATTGGAATTTCACAAACCACACCTAAGAAGTGATTCCAGGAAATTCTTAGGGCCAAATTAATTTATCATGAAGCATTTTTTTAAAATTTGAAATCATTGAAAGGGTATCAAACAATCATTACCCTTAACTTGTGTGCAAAAGCATGCATGTAAATACCTATATGCATTTGCCCAGAGAGTGTCACAAGATTTTAGGGTTCTCTAAATGGTTTCTCACTCAGTTAAAACTGAAGAAATCCTATTTCAACATTTCTACGGAATTGCATTGTATCACAATTTGAGAGGTTAATGGAGGACACAATCTTGAAACAAGTATGGAAGAACATTTGACCCAAAGAAGCTGAACGATTACAGTTCAAGCTGTACTCAAACTTGGGAATGTTAGCACACCTTTGATGAAGTAAAATGTTTAAAATTTTTTTTTCCTCAGATTTCATCAAAATCTATTAATAAAACTCTGATAAGTACTCTAGAAAAGCTACTACTATTACTTACGTAGAGGGATTCAGATAGCATCTAAAGATGGGTAACAACTATATAAAAGACCATCACAAATAAACTATGTACAGTGTGTAGGGGAGAAAATTTTTTCCTCTACCCTTCCAGATTCTATTAGCCAGTCTATTAATTACACTGTCATTAAACAGATTAACAAGAGAAAAACAAATTTAATTTCAAACATACAGGAGCCCCACAAAGACATGAAAGGGTCAATGACAGGTAATTGAGGCTTGTATGCCACCCTGAGCTAAGAAGGGAGTAGGGTTCCAGGGCTTCAAAAGGAAGATAGGAAGAGCAAATGCTTGTTAAATAAATGCTTATCACGCCATGCAAAGAGAGTAAGGACAGAGAGAGAAATCTGAATAAACAAACCCTGATGAGCTTCCCCCTACTCTCAGTTTACCACACATGGCCCATTCTTTTTACTGATCTCTGATGACAGCGCTCTTCTTGGACCAGGTCCTCTATCTATAGTTTTAGAAGCAATTAAGGAGGGAGGTAAAAAGTTTTTCCTGACTCTTTTGTGCCTTGTCTTCAGCTCAAAATAATCCATATAACAAAGTGGTACATTTTGTGGAGGCTCTTTCTGAACCCCTCCTAATGGTATGTCTCTGTCTCTCTCGGTCTTTCGGTGTCTCTTTCTCTCTCCCCTGTGACTGCTGAAAGCTCTTCTAGTTATTCTGGGAAATTCAGAAAGAGAATTTTAAGTATTGCTATGTCATAAAGACTCCATTTACTGGGATGAGAAATATGTTTGAACATTTCAGAAGTCAGCAAGCATGTTATTTAATTTGCTAAAATCCCAAAGCACCAATAGTTGAGCTTCTGTCACTGAGATGGTCATAACATTGTAAGGGAGGGGAAAAAAAATCCTTTTCCTCTACCCATCTTAAGTTCTCCAGCTGGAGATTAGACTGTACATTAGACTAACAAAAGACAGATTAACAAGAGAAGCAAACCTAAATTTATTAACATGTGCATCATGCATGTATACCCTGGACCACCCGGAAATGAGTAACGCAAAATGGTGGTTAGAATTTAGGCTTATATATCATTTTGGGCTAAACAAAGGAAACAGGGTTTTGGAGCTTCTGCAGAGAGGAGGCAGGTTGTGGGAGAATGACCAGGAAAAGTATGGTAAAGAAGGGTTTTTTAATAGGTTTGTTATGCAGATTTCAATTGGTGTCTTCTCCACCGATTAACTTATTAAGAGCCCTCTTCTTTCTGGTGTGAGAGGATACATCTTTACAAATGTAAATTTCCTTAATAAATGTAAATTTCCCTTTACAAAAGGAAAACATGTGACCTATTTTTAAAGCTTTTCCTGCATCTGCTGGCTCTCAAAGGCCTAGCTCAAAAAAATCCATAAGCCAAAAAGATATATTCTGGGATACCATATTCTGGTACCTTCAAAATGTTAGTCAATACTTCCACTCACTAAACACTCCATAAAATAAGTGAGTATCTGTGCTAATACCACATGTCCCTCTAAAAATAAATTTTTATAGTTCCATCATTAATTCTGATTAGTTCTTACCATATACTTTAAACAAATTTCTTTGTAACTAGAGCTCTAAATGCAAAGATAAAGCAGCTCCTAATATAAAAAAGTTCAGCTTATAATCAAATTTAGCTTTCAAACCCATAAAACCCAAGCTCACTGTATGTATTGCATCAAGGAAGCTGAGCACAGATAAGTGGTTATTCTCTCATTTCTTTGGCCTTCATTGATTAATCATGGTGATTCTCTGTGGTGATTCAGGGGGTTGTGTGAAATCCAATTCCAAAGAAGAGACATAAAGGTCTGTCAGCTGGAAAGACAGTGCACCCTCAAGGCAAAAAACTAAAGGACTGAAGGTACCTTAACTGTAACCATCACTTGAGATTTGCTCCTTCGAGAGAAGCTAAATTTCTTGACATAAATTTTCAAGTGTAAAATGGATACCATCCTAAAGTTTTTAAGCATTCCCCATTGAATACTGATTTTGTGGTACCTTCAGTGCAAATCCCCTTCCCAAAGCATGCATGCAGCTTGTCAGAAGTCTGAAGGAATATTCTAGTGACTTCATGAAAATGTAATAGTCTTGCATATCTTCCTCATTTTTCAATTTTTTATGTCACCTGTCCTTAGGTGTTTGTTTTACACATGCTCACTCCCACAGGTGCACATGCAAGCACCCAACACAGAAAGATATGGCCAGCAAGTTATTCATTCAGATTGCTAAAGTTAATTAAGAAACTTAATCAAGGCAGAGGGGGGAAAAGGCAATATTATGAGCTGAATTGTATCTCCCCACTGAAATTCATATGTTGAAGTCCTAACTCTTAGTACTTCAGAATATACCTATATTTGAAGATAAGGTCATTAATGGGGCAATTAAATTAAAATCAGTTGGTAGGGTGGGCCTTATTCAATATGATGGGTGTCCTTATAAGAAGAGAAAGTTTGGACATACAGAGAGATACCAAGGGTATACACAGAGAAGAAAAACCATGAGAACACCACAAGATGGCTGTCTCCAAACCAAGGAGCAAGGCCTCAGGAAAAATGAAACCTGCCAACACCTTGATCGTGGACTTCCAGCCTCCAGAACTATGGGAAAATACATTTCTGCTGTGTAAGCCATCCTGTATGGGGGATTTTGTTATGGCAGGCCTAGCAAACTAATACAGGTGGAAAAAAAGTAAAAAAAAAACCCCGAGGTTTTTGTATCAAGTGTTCCAATTATTCTCTAAGTCAATGTGCTGTGCTTAGGTGATAAGCAATTACCTCGAGAGTGACACTATTGTGCAGCTCAGCAAAACTTAGTATACGGTTATAAATTTAGGGTGTTAACTAATTTATTTATTTATTCAATCATAATAATTGTACATCATCTATTAGCATATATATGTCTAAGCCATGTTACCTGGTCTGAAGGAGTTTATAATATAATTCTAAGGCTAAACATAACTAAATAAATGTACATAAGCTGAGGATATATGAGCAATGAAAGATAGGCAAAGTAAAAGGGTCACATAATTCCAGGAGAATATACATACAGCTAATTTATTTAATGATCAATAACATTTGTTCATCAGTTATACCATAACAGGCACTGAACTAACCCCTTTATATTCACGTACTTATTTAATAGTCACAAAAATTCTTTCACCTGGGCATCAATATCTCCCTTTTTCAAATAATTTAAACTAAATATCAGAGATTAAAGAAATTGCTCAAGACCACATAGATAGAAAATGGCAAAGAGGGTGTGAAGTTAGATTGATCTGGTAAAAGAACCTGTGTTTTAAACACCGTGCTATCTAGAGATTCAGTTGTCTACTGCTTCAAATATCCATAAGAAATATTAAATATTTTTTTCAGATACTTCTCAGTGCCTTAATGTGAAAAATAAAAGGCACATTTACTAATTTGCTTATATATGTTTATTCCTAAATAGTCTGTCATCATTAAATGATGCTAAGAGCAAGAAAAGATGTTCAAGTTATTCTTGTTCAAATCTCTTATTATCAGTTGGGAAAAGTTACATGAGTTATACAATGCTATGAAGCCAGAGGGTGAAATACTGTGCTGTTCCATTTGCCAGCACATGAACAGTTTACTATTTTATGATTATATAAGCTTGCAACAGAATGTTAAAAAATAATAATTCATAGCTTCCTTCCTTGAGAGAGTTTTGCTACGGAAACAATCAGTAGTACTGTAACACTCTGCTTAGTGGCTTAATTTGTTCATGTTAGAAGCTAGAGTCTCATTTCATAATGGAGGATTAACAGCCTCAAAGAGAAGCACTTTACAGACCACATTTTAAGTATCATTTGAAGACACATGAGTGGGACCTTTAGTTCCTTAGCTTCTCTTCTTTCTCTTGCACTAGATAATGATGCAGAAAACTAATGTAGAATAAGTAGATAGAAAGCCCTTAACCTTATTAGCTATGTAAGCTATGTACGTTAAATGTTTTAAATAAAAATTTTCCATATCTACAGGGAAAAAATAACACCTACTTTATATACACTCTATCAGATAAATTAAAGATCATTTATATAAAATGTGGCACAGAGTAGGCACCTAACAAAGTAACTAATATCAATATGAGTCTATGAAGGAAAGTTTATTTTGAGCCCATATATCTCTGATTTAATTTATGACAAAGATAATTTACTGATAAACACAAAGTTTTGTCCAGAAAAGATAATGGAATCACTAAACTACTTAGTATTCCAAGAGTAGTAACAGCAGTAGGACAGTATCAGAAACAATATTGGTGGGGTTGACTGTTAAAACAACCAGAACAAAGTGTATGTCCATTCTTGTCACTTATAAAAGCAGCAATAAAAAATGCTGGAATTCCCAGCATTGATTCAATAAGCTGGATTGACTGTAAAAAATTCTAAAAACAGAAAATATTATATATTAAAAAAAATTTCAGACAGTGGATGTCAGCACAAATTGTACTCCCTGAGAGTGGAAAAGTAAACAAGAGCCATAAATTTGCAACAGATTTTTGCCTGGAAGCAATTTCTGGACCATGATTCCATGAGAGAGCTTGTAAGTGGAAAATGACAGTCTCCGTGAGTTGCAGAGACAGAGATAAGAGTTCAGAGAATATGACCTAGCTGGAATTTATAGAAAAGATCTTTAGAAAATGAGGAGTTATGCAGAAAACAACCTATACAGGAGTTTCTTGGAGCTTTGACTGTAAATCTCCATGAGGCTGGGCAAAAAATAATCAAAAAATAGTAAACCAAACAATTCTGAGAGCTCAAACAGAACTTGAAAATATCTGACTTCCAACCTCCCAAAATGGACAATCCTTGTTGAATATGGAGAGGGTTTGGGAGAGAGCCTAGTAATACCATGTCTTAGTCCTGTGGCTGTCTAAAGTAAAGACTGGACTAGAATAACTTTAAAAACTTAAAAACAAGTTCAGACAGGATTGAGCCAATAGGTAAGTAACTTAACTACCTGATAGAACAAAGCTCAACATTCTTTAGAACAATGCTATAAAACAATGATGTAATGCATTGGAATGGGATGATTCTTCCTGCCATGAATAAAAAATTACTAAGCATTTCAAGCAGCAGGAAAATGTGACCCAATCCAGAAGAATAAATAGTAAATAAAAATAGATCCAGAAATGTTTGTGGTAGTGGATTTGAGAGTAGGATATCAAAAGAACTATAACAATATGTTCAATAATATAGAGGACATCATAAATATAAAGGTGACAGAACTGAAGGAAATTCTAGAAGTAAAAATGCAATATCTGAAATGGAAAAGTCAATGGATGAGATTAACCTCAAGTGAGAGACTGTAGAAAAAAAAAATTAGTGAACCTGAAAATAGAAAAATAGTAGCTATCAAAACTGAAGTACAAAGAGAAACAAGAAAAAGATTGAAAAATATGAAGAAAACCTTAGTATCTATTGGAAAATATCAATTGGTTCAACATACCTGTAATGAAAGCCCAAGAAGAAAAATAATGTAGAACAAGTGGATGGTATATTTGAAGTTTAATGGCCAAAATGTTCCCAAATTTAATGAAAATTTTAAACTCACAGAATGGAACACTCAATAAACCCCAAGACAGATAATCCCCAAGCATACACACATGAGTGCACATATACACACACAAACAAGCCATAGCTCAAAAAAATTACTTAAAAGCATTGATAACAACAAAATTTCAATATCTTCCAGAGAATAAAACAAATGATATTCCAGCTTTCCACAGACCTGCGGAAAATACGATTAATAATACACATACTGAAAATTTAGTATATCTCTTATACTTATCTAAGTACTTCATATGTATCAACTTATTTAACCCTCAGTATAATTTTGTGATGTAGATACTAATCTGATCACTCCTACATTTTTATAGATGAGGAAATTGATGAAAAGCGAGGTTCAGTAATATACCGAAGTATGCATACCAAATGATTGCTATTTTTGTATTTCAAATAATTAATATATTTTTTTAAAAGCAACAAAATCAGTATTTTCAACTGTATTTCTGTATGTTTTCAGAAATTCAACTTTTTCTCTAGAGCTTTCTCAGTGTTTTCATTTAGGTGCTTTGAAATGCTAGAAACCCATTTATGCTAGCTGAAAAAACAAGAAGAAAAAATTGTAAGGCTCTATTTGTGTTTTATTTTTTCTAGTGTCAATTGATACAACTTTATCTCAGAAGGAACCAGAACTTAAATTTTAGACAGTAAGGTCATCTGAAACTAGGCTCATCCTGGAACATCTGTTCCCACCTACTCTTTTTTTTTTTTTTTTCCATTCACAAAGTAGAAAATGCTTGTGCTTATCCCCTGAGTGTGTATATTACATTTCTAGTACACTCAGAAGCTGCCTCTTAACACTATTCACTATTTCCAAGGAAAGATAATCTGATTGGTCCATTTTGGGTCAGGTAGGCTCCATCCCTGACTGAAGTATGGAGGGGATGTTTGGGCTCACACAGTGAAATGTATGGAGAGGGAAGATTTCAGAGAATTTCTGGGTGGATTATAGACTCATATGACAGAAGATATCCCCTATGGGACACCTGGATGGCTCAGTCTGTTAAGTGTCTGACTTAGCTCAGGTCTTGAGCTCATGGTTTGAGATTTCGAGCCCTGCATCGGGCTCTGTGCTGACATCTCAGAGCCTGGAGTCTGCTTCAGATTCTGTGTCTTCCTCTCTCTCTGCCCCTCCCCTATTGCATTCTATCTCTCCTTCTCAAAAATAAACATAAAAAAAGTAAAATAAAAATAAAAGATACCGTCTAAATAGAGTAATACATTTGTGAAGTTACACAAATCCTTGAAAATACCATGTTTCATGTGGATGTTAAGAGCAGAGTAGGTAAGGTACACGTCTGGAGCTTCAGACAACTATGGGATCAGCCTTCTGGTCACTAATCTCATATGCTCCTGTTAGAATTTCATTATCTTTCATGACTTCTCCAAATAATGAAAATGAAGATTGGTAAATTACGTCCTCATGAAGTCACTTAGAATGGTCAGAACACACATCTCTGTTTAGTATTTTGAATTCATGTGTCAACATGGATTTGGGTTGCATGCAGCTGCAGTCCCACCCCCCATGACAGAAGACACACAAAAGCCATAAGCTACATAGAGAGCAGACTATTCCAAACCGTGTTTTACAAAGCATTAATCAGAGATGGATTCTGTAACAAAAATAAGTCAGGGAATATCTGTATCTGATATAACCCCTCCTGAAGAAACAAAACACGTATTAGTACATAAGAAACTTCTTTCAAGCCCTATAGCTAAGGAAACTTCTTTACTTTTTCTGACTACAATGTCTAATACAGTTCCCTTTTTTAGTAATGGATAAATAATGCAAATATAAGCAATTTTTTTTAAATGGTTGGTTAAGGATTGGATAATTTATTGGTTCATGTAACCAAGTTTGGGAAGAGCAATTAGCCTGAAACAATTATATCTGTTAATCTGACATCTTTGAAATCTTCCCTCTCCATACATTTCACTGTGTGAGCCCAAACATCCCCTCCATACTTCAGTCAGGGATGGAGCCTACCTGACCCAAAATGGACCAATCAGATTATCTTTCCTTGGAAATAGTGAATAGTGTTAAGAGGCAGCTTCTGAATGTACTAGAAATGTAATATACACACTCAGGGGATAAGCACAAGCATTTTCTACTTTGTGAATGGAAAAAAAAAAAAAAAAGAGTAGGTGGGAACAGATGTTCCAGGATGAGCCTAGTTTCAGATGACCTTACTGTCTAAAATTTAAGTTCTGGTTCCTTCTGAGATAAAGTTGGTACTTTATGAGAATTAATACATTTGGCATGAAAAGATAGTGAAAAGTCACATTCCTGTTTTTTCTATATTTTACTGTGGTAAATATACGTAAAACATAAAACATGCCATTTTAACCACTTTTAAATGTACAATTAAGTGAAATCAATTACATTCACAATATTGTGCAACATCACCATTATCTATTTCCAAAACTTTTTCATGACCCCAAGCAGACACTCAGTAACATTATACTGAATAATGCTTCAATGAACATTGGCATACAAGCATCTGTTTCAGTCCTGGTTTTTAATTCTTTTGGTTATATATACCTAGGACTGGAATTGTTGGGTCATATTGTTGGGTCTGTGTTTAGCTTTTTATGGCACTTTCAAATGGTTTCCACAGTAGTTTTACCATTTTACATTCCTACCAGCAACGTACAGGGTTCCCATTTCTCCACATTTTCATGTTGCTCATTTTTTAATAGCTAAAACTCTTACCATGAATACCAGTCTCCTGTCATGCAAGATTCAAATTCACACTTTGGAAATATTACAAATTATATATCATTACTCATTTATGCTTCTCTGAAAGTGCTAATGTTATTTTCATTAATAGTAATGATAATGATAATAGTATCAATATACATCAAGGGTCTGCTCTAATCAGAAAGGTTGAAAAAGTACCTTAGACTGTTGAAGGAGAGTGACTCTGACAAAGCAATTCTTTTATGGGCTTTCCTGGATCGGGTCCCATAAATGCATCAAGTAACTGATCTTAATTTTTTTTAAATAGATTTTCTGCCAAGGAAAAAGATATTCATCCATTCTAAATCATTAAATGAGCTCTCTGGTAAGAACGAGTCCCTTGAGAGTTGGGCAAGGCAATGTATCTCTATTTTCTAACACGTGATTATCTAGTATACCTAAGAATCACAGATCTAAGATGAAGACAAGGGAGTGAATTCATACGCATTGAGCTCCTACTAAAGGAAATTTCTCATTTAATTTTCACAGTGGCACTATGAGCTGGGAAGACAGTATAGAGTAGTGAAGCACCTGGAGTGTGGGTTCAGATTATTTGGGTTCAACTCCTAATTCACATCTGAATATTTACATCATCTTTATTTAGCTTCTTCCTTTCCTTCCTTCCTTCCTTCCTTCCTTCCTTCCTTCCTTCTTCCCTCTGTCATTCCCTCCCCTGTTCCTTCTTTTTCTTTCTTCCTATTTTTTTCTTTCAACATATATTTATCGAGCGTCAAATTATGTTTCTTGGGTGATCAAAAATGGCACAATTTCTGTCCCTTGGAAATTACACACCACTTAAAAATATAAACACATAAATGAAAATGCTATAAACAATAAAAACAAAGTATGGAAAGAGGTTAGAGAGTAGCCAGTTTTATTACCTGCAAATGGATTATTAATAATGCCTACCTCAAAGAGCTGCTATGACAAGTTAAAATGTGATGAATCATATAAAGTGCTTGTCAGAATGCTTGACTCACAGGGCATGTTATGAGGTGAAGAAAAAATTAAGATCCAGATAGTTCAAGTATTTAATTCAGAATCACTTGGCTAGTAAGTGCAGCACTAGAATTGAAATACAATTTGCCTATCCAAAACATCTTTCCATCATACTGTGCTTCCATCCTGAGATTCCAAATATTAAGGGGCAGAGAGATACCAACACTGATGCATTTCTTAAGAAGTATCTTTCCTCTATTATTAGCAAAAACATATTCCTCATAAATCATATAAATACCCTAAAGCAGGAGTGGAGATGAGTCACTTCCATATTTGAAGTCAAAATCAACATATTTCTTAAACAAAGTGTTCAAGATAGGGAATTTTATAAAATTCCTTCTTTCTTGCTGTCTTTCATTATCTGGAACAATAATATCATATTATCCTTGAGTTTGAGTTCTAAGGAAAAGGTATCTATCCATGAAATTCAAATATCTCCCTAGACCAGTGTAAGTTATGACCAGAATAAGAATTTGGGGAGCTCACAAACTACTTTGCCATCAGCAAGCCCTACCCAGGATATTTTATCAGAGTCTAGGGAATTGGAAGAAGTTAGAAGCCACACTCCCTGCTAAAGTTGACAATGGGTCATGTATGTACACTTGATTCCCTAGCTTCTTTGGATCTCCACATATATCAGGTGACAGTGTGTTCCAGATTGTTTGGTTCATGTGTACATTGGTTGTCCTGCCATCATTATTAATATCCCCCTTCTTTTCCTGTTAAAACCATGCCTCTTTGCCTAATAAATCACATGTTCACTCTTCACATAAGCATTCAGGCATACAGTGGGTAACACTTTGTAGTGTTAGAACTTGTCAGTGAGGAGATTTTACTTTGATTATTTCAGTTCTGGAAGGCAGTCAAAAATCCACCCTTTCAGATACTTTCTAGTTTGATACGATGAGATTCAGTTTGAGTTTTAACATCTACTGGCTCACAATATAACTGTTAATAGTACATGTCCATTATTTTCTATTCTCAATTCCACATACCTACATTGCAAGTAAAAATTGATTGTCTCAATAAATGTAAAAAAAAAAAAAAAACCAACTAAAAAACCCAGTCTCTGTAGTGGTATTTCAGATCATTAACGAAAGTTTTATAAATAAGGTTTTTATCCCTTTCTTGAATAGGATAAAAACAAAAACAAAAACAAAAACAAAGCAAATATGTGTGTTCAGTAGAAGCAATATTGATCTAAAAGGGAGGTGAGGGGGCGCCTGGGTGGCTCAGTCGGTTAAGCGGCCGACTTCGGCTCAGGTCATGATCTCGCGGTCCGTGAGTTCGAGCCCCGCATTGGGCTCTGTGCTGACAGCTCAGAGCCTGGAGCCTGTTTCAGATTCTGTGTCTCCCTCTCTCTGACCCTCCCCCGTTCATGCTCTGTCTCTCTCTGTCTCAAAAATAAATAAACATTAAAAAAAAATTAAAAAAAAAAAAATAAAAGGGAGGTGAGGATTACGGTGCTTCCAGACTCAACATGGCTTTAGTTGCTATGTTTTCTAACTGAAAACTGGTAAACAGACTGAAAAGACATAAAAAATAAACATAATCTCACAGCAGGTGTTTGTTGGTCATAAGAAAATATTTTAGAGAAGCTCCAACTCATTATCTTCTTTGGTATCCAGTGAAATAGCAAAATAAACAAACTCTTAAAATTTCCCTTTGGTTTTTGCATCAAGGGATGGATAATTTTCTTGAGTAAAAACACACATTTAAGCTTGTCCAAAATTGGATAGCTTTCTCAGTCAACTGAGTTTTAGAAAGTGTAACTTTGAACTTAGAGGAAAAATTAAAGCCTAAACTTCTTAACTGGCATTTGGAGTACAGACTAGTCCTGACTTACATGCTACCCTCCCTAACATCTTTACTAAAACCAAACTGAACTACCTAGGTACCAGAGAAACTGCTCTTTTTTGTGTTAATGAATTCCTTCATACTTTTCCTTCCACCCGTGCTGGTTTGTCTTTCCATTGCAATAAGTTTGAATCCCACTTAGTTCCCACTGTGAACACTTTCAAATGAATTCATTTTTCTCCTCCTTAAAAATCTATGGAGTAGTCTCTCTGAGCTACCCTTTCAAGCTTATGTTGCAAGCATGTATGTATCCACCTGATTTTTTTGTTCTAGAGGGCAAGTTTCATATGTAATTAATCTTCTGTAAATCACTAATGCTACAATGATTTTCTCATACATGTCATGTCCAAAGCAAGTTTGTCAAAGAATAAATCAAGAAAGGAAGGAATGAAGAGAAATTAAGGAAAGGAAAATGGAAGGGAAAAAGAGAAATTATAAACACAATGTTTCTGATGTATTAAAACAGCTCTTACCGTGGTGTACTGAAAGACCATGGTGACATACTTGATCTCCCAGGATGACAAAGGCATGTACTCTTTCAAAATATGTGTTAAATGTGCTAATCTATATAAAGACTGACTGGCACATATTAACACTTTCTATGGTTATCTTGTGAGACAGTTTGCCAACATCCTACATCAAACTGACTCAAAGTGGTAATGGCTTGGTGTACTGGAATGGGCACACAATTTCACTCAGAGAATTCAAATCTCAGCTCACCCACCTAAAAGGCACACTTAGCCAAATTATTTTGACTCTTGTAATCAAAACTTCCTCATGTGTACAATGAGGATTACAGTAGAACTAATGTAATAAGGCTGTGCTAATTATTAAGGAGTCATTTAATAAATGGCAGTTGTAGTAGAGTTAAAAGACAGATTTTCTTAATCAGTTTACTATTTTTTAATTTTTACAAGGAGTACTCTAGAGTTATTAAGCTGTTAACTGTAATCTTTGCAATGATTCATAATTGTAATAGACATTGCTAGTACATCATCCATGATTCACTTGAATACTTTGACAAATTTCCAGGGAATTACACCCCCCTCTGTTTCTTTTTTTAATAGACTTTATTTTTATAACAGTTTTAGGTTCATAGCCAAATTGAGAAAAAGTACAGAAATTTTCCATATACCCCTGCCACCACATAGGCATAGCCTCCCTCCCTCATTATTAACATCCCATTATTAACCCACCAGAGTGGTATATTTGTTACAACTGATGAACCTACACCGACACACCATTATCATTTAAAGTCCATAGTTTACATGAGGGTTCGTTCTTGTACATTCTATAGGTTTGGATGAATGTATAACATACATCCACCATTGTAGTATCATATAAAACAGTTTCACTGCCCTAAAAAATATTCTGTGCTCAGCCTATTTATCCTTCCCTCTACCCAACCCCTAACAACCAATGACCTCTTTACTATCTCCATAGTTTTGAAGGTCACGTAATTGGAGTGTACAGTTTATAGCTTTTTCAGACTGGCTTATTTCACTTAGTAATATGCATTTAAGTTTTCTCTGAGTGTTTTTTTCCCCATGGTTTTACAACTCATTTATTTTTTGGCATTAAATAATAGTTGTTTACAAACAACTATATACCACAGTTCATCCATTCACCTGCTGAAAGGCATCATATTTGCTTCCAGGTTTTGGCAATTATGAATAAAGCTGTTATAAACATCCATGGGCAAATGTTTATGTGTACATAAGTTTTCAACACCTTTGGATAAATACCAAGGAACATGATTGCTGGATCATACAGTAAGAGTATGTTTACTTTTGTAAGGAATGGTCAAACTGTCTTCCAAAGTGGCTGCACCATTTTTCATTCCCACCAGCAATAAATGACAGTTCCTGTTGTTCTACATTGTCACTAGTATTTGGTGTTCTCAGAACTCCAGATTTTGACTATTCTAATAGATGTGAAGTGGTAGTGTTTGTTTATTTTTTAAATTAATTTATTTATTTCAGGGGGAGCAGAGAGAGGGGAAGAGAGAGAGAATCCCAAGAAGGCTTTGCACTGTCAGCGCGGAATCGATGCAGGGCTCAAACTCACAGAACCGTGAGATCATGACCTGAGCTGAAACCAGGAGTTGGGTGCTTAACCAACTGAGCCACCCAGGAGCTCCAGTGGCAGTGTTTTAATTTGCATTTCTCTGACGACATATGATGTGGAACATCTTTTCTTTTCCTGTGATTATTTATCATCTGTATATTTTCCTTGGTTAAGGTTAAGGTCTTTGGCCCATTTTTTTTTTTTTAATTGGCTTGTTTATTTTCTTATTGTTGAGTTTTAAGACTTCTTTGTATATTTGGGTAGCAGTTCTTTATCACATACGTGTTTTGTAAAATTTTCTCCCAATCTGTGGCTTATCTGTTCATTCTCTTGACATTGTCTTTCACAAAGCAGAAGTTTTTAATTTTAATGAATTCCAGCTGATCAGTTATGTCTTTCATGAATCATGTCTATGATGTTGTATCTAAACAGTCATTGACAGACCCCAGATCATCTAGATTTCCTGCTATGTTATCTTCTAGCAGTTTTATTGCTTTGTGGTTTTTTTTTTTTTAGATCTTTAATCCATTTAGAGATAGGTTTGGGGAAGAATGTAAGATCTGTTTCTAGACTATATATTTTTTTCATGTGCATGACCAGTTATTTCAGCACCAATTTGTCTCCATTGTATTCCCTCTGTTCCCTTGATAAAGATAAATTGACTATGTGAGTCTATTTGTGGACTTTCTATTCTGTTTTATTGATCTATTTGTCTATGTTTTTGTCAGTCTCAAACTGTATTGATTACTATAGAATCACAGTAAGTCTTGAATTGGGTAGTATCAGTCCTTCAACTTTGTTCTTCAATATTATGTTGGCTATTCTGGATCATTGCTTTCCATACAAACTCTGGAATCGATTTTGATGATACCCACAAAATAACTTACTGGGATTTTGATTGAGATTGCACTGAATCTGTAGACAGAGTTAGGAAGAACCAGCATCTTCACATTACTGAGTCCCCTATCCATGAACATGGAATATCTATCCATATGTTTAGTTCTCCTTTGATTTCTTTCATCAGAGTTTTGTACATTTCATCCTATAGATTTTGTACATATTTTGTTAGATTTGTATCTAAGTATTGTTCTTTTGGCAAAGTGCTAATGTAAATGGTATTGTGGTTTTAATTTCAAATTCTACTTGATCTTTGCTAGTATATAAGAAAGTGATTGATTCTTATATATTAACCTTGTATCCTAAAACCTTGCTTTGTTCCTAATCTTCATGGAAAACTTTGAAGGTCTCATCAGTAAGTATGATATCAGTTGTGGAGGTTTTATAAACATTCTTTATCAAGTTGAAGAAGTTCCCCTATGTTCCTAGTTTTCTTGGAAATTTTATAATAAGTGGGTGTTGGATTTTTTTTTAAATCATGAATGCAAGTTGGATTTTGTCAAATGCTTTTCAGCATCTATTGATATGATCATGTGATGTTTCTTTTTTAGCCTCCTGATGTTATGTATTACATTAACTGATTTCTAATGTTGAACTAGCCTTGCATAACTGGGATAAATCTCACTTGGTTGTAATATATAATTCTTTCTATGCGTCACTAGATTTGACCTGCTAGTATTTTGCAGAGGACTTCTGCATATATGTTCATGAGAGATGTTGGTCTGTAGTTTTCTTTTCTTGTAATGTCTTTGTCTGATTTTGGTATTATGATAACACTGTCCTCATAAAATGAGTGAGGAAGTATTTCCTGTGTTTCTTTTTTTAAGGCAACTAGTATATAATCTTTATAAAGCTTTGTTGAGTTATAATTAATATATAAAATGCACATTTATATATATATACATATACATATATATATATATATATAGAGAGAGAGAGAGAGAGAGAGAGAGAGAGAGTGTGTTTGGACATATTATAGAAAATTGTTATAATTTCTTCCTTGTATATTTGACAGAATTCACCAGGGAATCCATCTGGGCCTAGTGCTTTCTATTTTGAAAGATTATTTACACAATGGAGTACTACGTGGCAATGAGAAAGAATGAAATATGGCCCTTTGTAGCAACGTGAATGGAACTGGAGAGTGTTATGCTAAGTGAAATAAGCCATACAGAGAAAGACAGATACCATATGTTTTCACTCTTATGTAGATCCTGAGAAACTTAACAGAAACCCATGGGGGAGGGGAAGGAAAAAAAAAGAGGTTAGAGTGGGAGAGAGCCAAAGCATAAGAGACTGTTAAAAACTGAGGGTTGATGGGGGGTGGGAGGGTGGGGAGGGTGCGTGATGGGTATTGAGGAGGGCACCTTTTGGGATGAACACTGGGTGTTGTATGGAAACCAGTTTGACAAGAAATTTCATATATTGAAAAAAAAAAGAAAGATTATTTATTATTGATTCAATTTCTTTAACAGATGTAGGCAGAAATTGATCCATTATAGTTCAGGGTTTTCTTACTTTGACATTAGTAGCCCCCACAGAAGTTTCTGCTCTGGTGAATTTTGATTTTCTGTATTCCCATTCTCTGCATTTTTGAAGGCATTAATTTGCTCTATGACCTCATGTCTCTTACAGATCCAAAAAGAGTTGCTGACTTTTACATTTGTTCAGATTTCACATTCTGTTAAGACAGAATGGTGACTTCCAAGCTTCTTACATACTCAATTGGAAGCCAGAAGTCCATCTCCTTTTGTTGTTCTTTTAACTATTCTATTTCATGTCTCTCTTTCAAGAAATGCCATTTAATTACTAGAGTTGCTTTTTATTTTTCTCATACTTGTAGTGATCTGGCAATGCCAGCATCATGGTGCAATTAGTCAATGACTGGCAATTGCCAAATATGAAAGCTTAAACTTCCTGTCCCAGGTAAGGAAAAACTTCAAAGTACAATTATACTCCAACTTGCCTGTGTGAAATTCAGGTACAGCTGGGATTTTGCCAGAAACTGACACCTGTTTATCTTCTCTTTCTCTATTAGGGTTTTCCTTGGAATCTTGTGCACATGTTTGTTTGTTTGTTTGTTTGTTTGTCTTAGAGTCTACTTCTGGAAAAGCCAACCTAAGAAAATGATGTATGACAGAGGAAAGTGGAATGGAAAAGTTTGGTATACAGCATCAATCCCCACTGAGTTGAAGATTTTTCTGTAGCAATATTATTGTCTCTTCCCCAGAAATTGATTTATTTCTATTTTATTGAACTTACCATCTGTAGTGCCTACCATCTATTACTCATTTGGCATTTAATTTAATGTATTAGTTTTCTATTACTGTGTAACAAATTACCAAAAACTTAGCGGTTTAAATATCTATCTATATCTATCTATTGATATATATTGATATAGATAGATATAGATAGATAGATAGATAGATAGATAGATAAATCTTACAATTTCTGTAAGTAAAAAGTCAAGCCATAGGTTAGCTGCAACCTCTGCTCACCATTTCATCAGACTGAAATCAAAATGTCAGCCAGGACTCTGATCTCACCTACGGCTCAGGGTCCTCTTCCAAAGTGTGTGTTTGTTGGCAGAATTTAGTTTTTTGTGTTTATTGGAATAGTCCCCATTTCTTGTTGCCTATTTGCCAGGGAATGCCCTCAGGTTCTAGAGACTGACCTTGTGTCCTTGCCATATGGCTCTCTCCATATTCATTTCACGACATGTTTGCTTACTTCTTCAATGCAAGCAGGAGCAGTCTCTGGCACTTTGGATTTATATGATCTCTTCTAAAGACTCATCTAAATAAGTCAGGCCCACCCAGGATAATCTCTTTTTATGAACCCAATGTCAATTGATTGGGAACCTAAATAACATCTGAAATATGCCTTCTGGTATATAATGTAACATGGTCACATTGTGATGACTCATCATATTCACAAACCCCGCTTCCCCCTCACTCACACAAGGGGAGGGGTTCCTACAGGGGATATATAGCAGGAAGGTGGGAATCTTGGAGACCACTGGCTTGCCTACCGCACTTCTTTTACCCCATATACTTCTTGCATACAGAACCTTTTGCTTGAGAGTGATGTTCTATGATGTACAATCATTATGGATTTTAAGGGGTGGTTGTGATGGTGATTGTGCTCATAGCTATTACTGTCATTTTATAAAAGGAAACCATATGTCTCCATTATGTGATTTCCACAATCCAAATATCAAATCAGGAGTGCCTGGGTGGCTCAGCTGGTTAAGAGTGGGACTCTTGATATCGGCTCAGGTCATGATCTCATAGTTTGTGAGATCAAGCCCCATGTAGGGCTCTGTGCTAACAGTGCAGATCCTGCTTGGGATTGTCTCTTCCTCTCTCTCTGCCCCTCCTCTGCTTAAGCACATGCATGTGCTCATGCTCTCTTTCTCCCGAAATAAATAAATAAATAAATAAATAAATACTTAAAAGACACAAAAGTGGCGCCTAGGTGGCTTAGTCAGTTGAGCATCCAAATTCGGCTCAGGTCATGATCTCACAGTTCATGAGTTCAAGCCCCACATTGGGCTCGCTGCTGTCAATGCAGAGCCTGCTTTGGATCCTCTGTCCCTCTCTCTCTCTATCCCTTCCCCGTGCATGCTCCCTCAAAAATAAGTAAAACAAAAAATAATTTAAAAATTTAAAAAACAAAAAACAACCAAACAAAAACCAAACAAAAAAGCAAAATATCAAATCAGAAAACATTACCCCAAGAACTTTCAAGAAATATAGACCTAGATTCAAGTTCAATTTATATGGCAAGTTATTTGATTTCTACAATTCTTTATTTTGCTTATAAAATGGGTATAATACTACCTGTTTCACAGGGTGCTGAGAGGATTAGAAGAAATTATTAGACAAGTGGCTGACAAGTAATACATGCCTAACGAATGAGAGGGACTTTATCTTCCTATTCCTTGTATTACAGAATGTCTTAAATGAATTTTCCAGAAAGAGAAGCCATTTTTACAAAAATGTGGAACATGTTTGCCTGACAAGCAGCAGATGCTTTGGAAAGTAATTAACCAGTGCATACAGACAAGAACATTTATCAGTCAGAGGAAGCATTTAACACTAAAAGGTAGTCTCAAAGAGGTAAGGAGAATTACAAAAAGTCAATTGCAAAATGTTTTTCCCCCTGTGTAGAGCAGACGGAGGGGCTTATGACATGGAGAACTGTCAAAGAAGCCCCATATTTTGCAAGTGGTAAGATATAAGAGCCCGCGGGTGTGGAAACTTAATTGGTTTTATGGCATGGGGAAAATTAGATGTTTTCTAGGGAAGTATACCTTATCTTCATTGTCTGGGGACTTTAGGGCTTCAGCTATAGAAGGACAGCACTAGGTAAGATTTTAACTAATATTAATTAATGAACTCTTTAGAATACTGGTAAACATATTGCTTTTGTATACAAATAGTTCAAAAAGTATTTAAGTTTGTTAGGGGTTTTTGATCTTGAATTTTAAAGAACATTTACTAAGTGCTTCCTATGGACCAGACAGTGTGCTGCATATTTGTATTTATGGCCTACAGCAATTCATGGTGAGATATATACTTGCCTTATTATCACTTAGTCACAAATGAGAAAACCAAGACTCAAAGAAATTAAGAAACTTGCCCAATCAGGCTAACACAAAGGATAAAAAGGGACAGAAGCAGGGCTGTAATCCAGCTGTGCATAAATCCCAAACTGCACGCCAAACCTGTCTGCCACACATATTTAAAGTAACCTGCCCTTAGCAGATTCAAGCCTGAATCTTGGTTGTCGGTTAGGAATCACCCTGCTATGATCTCTTCAGGGGACCTTTTCCATAGGGTTTCCTGATTTGCATTCACTGATGTATTTCTATTCTTTCTACTCTGTGCCCCCTGTGGGCTGGCTGGGGGAATGGAAGTCAGGGCAGGTATGAGAAATTCTAGCAGGAAGTAGCCTCTGATGAATGCTTGATTTACAGAAACAGAGGAATGCTCACTGGTGTCACCCATGCTCTCTAATGCTTTCACACATGCTAGTGTGTTAACAGCAAGGCCCATCACAAATGACTATCTCCACTTTCAAATCATCTCTTATTATCTCTGCTCAGTGACTGTGGGCAGGTTTAATCTATTCCTCGCCATTCAAACTATTTTATTCTAACTACTGAATAACATTTCCCATTTCCCATATTCAGGGAAAGGCTGAATCATTTAAATAGAGTTTTGCATGACTTACTTAAAGCTGACAGTTTGCACATGTGGAATTCAAACTCTCTAGAAACCTGATGAATTCCCCCAGATTTTATTAGTTTGCAATTTTTTGAAAGATGCAATAACACCCTAGCTTGAAGGGATGATGGTAATACAAAACCTTTCTTAATATCAAGACAAATCTCCTGAGTCTGGGTCCTCACTGAATCTAAATGGTAATTCTCCCAAATCCAGATGTAGAATTATGAATTCTATACTCCTTTCTTATTCTAAATCACTTTTCCATGAATTTGAATTGATTTTCCCTGGGGACTTCAGGCATCTTCCATAATATCTGGGCCATATTTGTATGACAGTAAACAGATGTGATTGGAAAGAAATTACCAGAGTATACAGATGTGAGCATTGTCAGAAAACAAAACAAAACAAAACAAAACAAAACAGAAAAAAGTTTAGTGTGCTAAGCTATATTCTTTTTTTTAAAGTTTCTTGACTAAGTCTTCACTCTGTCTTTGGGTATATGAAACATGACATGCATAGAAGAAAATGCTCTCGTTAAATGAAAATAAATAGAAAATTAATCAGAACTAGTGGCCCATAGAGAATGGACATACTTTCACACATACAGAAGTCATACACCGTACAATAAAGTCATATGAACACTAAAGTCATACAAATTATGAACAAATTAGAACAATCCTAATTTTCACCCATTCTAATTGGGTGATATAACCAACTTAATGCTTTAAGTTTTCTTATCTATAAGTGGCAATAATGACAGATATCTCACAGAGCTAATAAAGATGAAGTGACATAGAGGTATACACATAATAACCTCGTAAAAAATAGCCACTGTTTCCTTCCATTTCATTCCTAAATGTGTTTCAGCATAGCTAGCAACTTGCTTACAACCAAGCCATGAGTCTAAAACTGGGGAAAAAAAATCACAAATGTACTTAAATGTCTAAAAATATTAACAGTTAATTGAACCATGAACCAAACCAGTTGAATTTGTAACATCTCTCTCTGTTCTTATTTCATTGAACTAGGTCGGAATCAGAGCATCAAAATGTTATCCTAATGGGACCTTAACCAAGTTATATTTGATTCAGTCTAATCCCATCACTGACTCACTGTTGTACCTTTTGGAGACTGCACATTCTTTGACATCTAAGAAAGATCTCATTTCATTCTTTGTCACCCTACCTGGCTCACAGGGCATATGGTTAATTTGTGTTAAAAATAAATAAAGCCATTTAACTTCTGCCATAATTTCTCCATCTCTACTATGGTGATAACAATATATATTTTACCTCACTAACCAGATGTTTGAAAATCTAAGTCGGATAATAGACATAAAACTCTTTTGAAATTATATTATGTGCTATAAAAAATCATTATTATTTAGCATATGGCCAATATATTACCCTGTATTTTTAAAATTAGTAAAATTTAAACATTATTGCCAGTATAATTCACTAGTTTATGAATACTACCCCAAATATAATTATGCTTAACACAATTATATTTTGAAAGATGGTTTTAAAATATGGATAGGATTCCTATGTACTCTGGAAATAAGGCAAATATCAGCCAATAACCAAGATCCCAAAGTGACTCATCAGTCTTCATGATGCAAATTATAAAGCAAAATGGAGCAAAAGACTAGCTCAAATTGACCACAAAGTCTTCAATTCCCTTCACTCTCAAAATTACCATCATATTCAAGGTTTTGCTAAAGTTTGACTGTCCATACATTTGGAACCAGACCCAGCTTTAGCTCAATTCTTTTTTAAAAATGAGACAGACCTTGTAGGATTCTAAGAGACAGTGGTCACTTGGTAGTTCCTGTCATATGCATTTCTTAGTAATATGTGGATATTACAAGGGGCAGTACATCCAGGTGGTAAAGAGTCTGGACTAAAGAAGTAAACTGCTAGCATTCCTCACTGGCTTTAAATTCATGGGCAGGTTACTTGGCTTCTCCTTAACTACTTTTCCTCAGTTTCAAAATGAAAATAATAATCAAACTTTACTTGTGGGGTTTTGTGAGAATAATGAGATAATGTATATGAAATATACTTAAAGCAGTCTCTGAAATATTTATCCAGATATTTCTGAGGCTGAGAGTTGGCATTATTTGTTAGATTACCTCGTAGAAAGATGTAAGAGGAGTTTTACAAAATATCTGAAGTTCATCCCCTTCAGGGACAACCAGCTGACCGTTCTAGCTACAGGGAAGGTGATTTGGGGTTATGTTTGTTTATTTTTCCTGTGCAGATGTGGGAACCAATAATGACCCAATCATGAATGTCTTTTGCTAATGGGATACAAAGGTAATATTTTTTTCTAATTTTGTATACAAAATAGAAATCCCTGTCTTTTTTCTAATATGAAAGATTATACTTCTCAGTTCCCTGTTAGTTTCGCTGGGGTTATATGACTAATTCTAGCCGATGGATTTTGACTGGAATTGGCATGTGTCACTGTCATGTTGAGGCAGTGAGAAGCCTCTGTGCAATATTCCAACACTCTCTTCCCCCTCAGAGAGAGCCTAGATCTAGCAACCTGGAAGGCTAAATTCACTGCATAAGGGAATGTGCCTACAGGGTTATTAGCAAAATTTGTGTGAGTGAGAAACAAATGTTATGTGTTATGTCACTAACATCTTGAGGGTTATTTGTGGCCTCAGCATAAGCCTACTCCATCCTTACAAGTACACATGTTTTATACACAAAGGATTTGTAGTAGAATATTTACAGATATTACATGTTTTCTTATGAATCTGCCTCTAATAAGTAGCATATGATCTTAATTTATTTAAGACTAGTAGAAAACTGTCACAATTTTTTAATGCAATTATTTTCCTAATGAGAAAGAAAAGCTGTGCTTGGTGATCTCAGGGTAAATCAGCCTTCACATTGGAAATTGAATCTTTTGAGAATCTGTTAACTATCATTACAAACAGGGGCGCCTGGGTGGCTCAGTCGGTTTAAGTGTCCAGCTTCAGCTCAGGTCATGATCTCAGGGTCTGTGAGTTTGAGCCTCGCATTGGGCTCTGCTCTGACAGCTCAGAGCTTGGAGCCTGCTTCGGATTCTGTGTCTCCCCCTCTCTCTGCCCTTCCCCTACTCATGATCTGTCTCTCTCCGTCTATCAAAAATAAGTACACATTAAAAAGAATTAGCATTACAAACATATTAGCTATCACAAATTGAAATAAAATGCAAAAATCTGAAAAAATAAGAACATTTATCACCATAATTCTACCACCCTGCCCACCCTCTGTCAAGAAGTCTGGAGAGCTTGAGACTTTAACCTTACTTGCAAACTAAAAAGTTAGCCTGCCACAATTTCATGGAAGGCAGCAAGACACAAAACTCCTGGATCAGACAGGAAGAACTTTAACAGCAATAGCAGCATCTAGGGTATCAGCATTTGTGCTGTTCTCAGAGCCTCAAATGTCATAGAATGATAAACAAAAAAAAAGCTATGTGACATCTGCATATGCAGTGTGTGTTTACACCACAGGAATCCAACCTAAAGAACCCAAATTTTTGATAATAGGCAATGAAGCTACTTACTTTTTTGCCCAGGACAGAGATATAATCTTTATTATATGGTACAGCAAACAAACCTGCACTTTTCTCTAGAGGGAGACATTATCTCTATCTTCCAAAGCCGTTTGCTCTACAAACATCCTTGAAAAGATAGTATAGGACAAAAGGAGTCAGTGGCTCTGCTTGTAAGACATGTGGAAGTATGGAGAGCACATGGAAAATTAC
Organism: Panthera onca; assembly: GCF_046562875.1. NCBI lineage: Eukaryota > Metazoa > Chordata > Mammalia > Carnivora > Felidae > Panthera > Panthera onca. Next base: position 20,515,611 of record NC_138348.1, on the reverse strand, counting down.
CTCCCCAACATATTTATATCTTATCCCTACATTGTCTTGGCTTCTATAAAGTGTTCCCGTGAATATGATAAGCCAACAGCCACTCCAATTAACCCAAAAAACTTTGGCTAGAAATAAATCGGTTCAACTGGTCTCATATAGGATTGAATAAAGGCTTCTATCAACCGAATTCCAAGCAGGAGGATGAGGTCAACCTATAATGATGACCTCAACTATGTTCCTCAGGTCCTGGACCCAACAAGTTGAACAAATCACAAAATTATCACTGCCTAACTTAGAAAGTCAGGTGATTTCTCTTTAAGAGTCTGTATTGATCTTTACATTTGGTCCATGGCATTAATCCAGGTAGAGAGAGATGTCTTAGTGATTGCATTAAACTGGCTTGCAAGGAATAAGTCTGGGGTAATTTGATCATCTATAACAACCCTGGCCAGTGAGTTGAGTCTGACTTTCATGCCTTTCAGGGATACATTTTGACCAGTTTTTCTGAGTGGATGGTCTTACCATCAAGATAACTGTCTGCAGTTTACACAAAAATAACAAAACCTTGGTTTTCCCTCCAAGAAGCTCCCTTAGTAAACCAGGGTAATCTTACTTGAAAGAGATATCTGTAGTCATCTGAGAGCTACCTGACCTAACTGTGCTGTTTCCTTAAATACTTGAGGGTTTCTATGACTCCTAACAGGCAGTCACCGTATTTTCAGAAGGAAGGCAAGTTAATATCTGACTTGCACACAAAAATTGCATTTTCAAGGGCACACATGGTGCCCCTGCAAAGAGTTTTTGTTTTTTTACCATTGATGCCCTCTCCCCAAGTAGGACATATATGAGCTGGAGGTTACACCTTGGAAGGTGACTGGTGGCCATGGGGTACCTAGTTCAGTTTGAATAATTGAGTCCCATCTTTCTTTTTGAGGGAATCATTTGAGGACAGCCAGTTTAACCTATTCTGTTTGTTCACACCAACACCTGGGTGGCATTCATCTGTATTCCAGAAAGACTGCATGTCAGTTACAGCAATGGGGACAGACAGCTATCTGGATGTTTTGATAGATATTTTGTATGGAGGAGGCATACCCATTGATGGGATCATATGCACTGGATTATCCAGTTGAAGAAGACACTGTGCCTTTAATTTATTTCCTTATAGATACAAAGTTCATACTGGGTCACTTGAGAACAGAGACTACATTCAAAGTTCCTAACACAGGGACTGTTTGATGAAATTACCTTATAGCCTTTAAGACGTTTTTTCTGGGGCTGCTGATAATAATTAACAACAACAACAAGAATGATAATAATGATAATAATAGAGATAACAATAAAAATAATACTAACTAAACTTTAACATTTTTATATGCCTGGCATTTTGTCAGATATTTTTGTAAAATACTGATCTTTATTACATGCACTCCACCCTACTCCCATTCCCTCTTCATCTGTCTCCAGAGGGTGGATTAAGATTAAGAACAAGGTAATGCACTGAAGCCAGAACTCTGACATGATGAAGGATTTTGAACTTAGAATTTGCACTTTTCCTGGCCTCCCTGAGAGCCTGGGTTTCACATGTTGCCAGAATCTCTATGATAAATGAGATTTAAGCTTATCTCTCAATTAGGAATTGGCTTGGTCTGGGAAGTCTCTGGAGAAAGGGCTAATATTGAAGTTTGTGGTTTAAGCTTTAGGTCACAGGCATAATATCAATGTTTGGGTCTATGAATAATTTAGCTACATTCAGCAGGGTGAGGGTGAGTGATTTTAGAATACTAGCCTAGGTTTTCTGACTACAGAACAATTATTTTGCCATGGTCTTTTATAGCAAACCCCAGCGCTCAAATGATTTAGGATGAGCACAGTGATAACTACTGGTAACATCTAGAACCCATGTCTCCTATTTCTTAGTCCATGGATTATCATATTCTGTTGTGCTGGATTAAATAAATATTTCACATTAGCAGACATAAATTCAGTTTGTTAGATATGTAGCTCAAACTTCACTTCCCTTCCTCTCTTCTCAGATTGTTATAGGCTAAGGTCAAAGCTTTTAAATGTTGCCAGTGGAGTATAAAATATGTGTTAAACTTCGAAGACATTCCAAACATTTGCCTCTATGGTTTGTGACCAATGTATCCATTAACTTGCTCTTTGGTCATAGCTTTTGCCATGTAAGTCTTAGGTCAGGTAAACACTGATGCTTTCAATTTTTCTTTCATTCACTTAGCAAACAATCACTCCTGAAAGCCCCATGAAATGAATGCCAAGCCAATCTACAAAAGACAAGGATGATGTCAATAAACAGGAAGAATTGTTCATCTTCAGATGGGATTTGCCTGGCTCAACTTTTATCTTTCCAGAGCAACCTAGTGTAATGGTAATAGTGGAAGTGAATAGGCCTTTAATTGGATTGGGCTATTATGGATCTAAAAGCTGCTAAAGCAGACTGAAAATGCTGTGTTCTTAGTCTTGGCTAAGATAAAAATGTAGTTCAAAAGCAAAATGGAGTTGCTTGAAGTCAGTTATTAGCCCATCCAGATTCACTTTCAATGGCATGCCTCAGTGTGTTACTTGTAATACCATCACATGGTCTCCTCTCAAAGATGGTCTTTACTGGCCATTTCAAAAAGTGGCAAAGCGTCCCTTCTGTCTTCCTCCCATATTGATTTTTATGTAACCAAGGGGAATATAAAAACTTCCCAAATGCCTCTGATTAATCCTTGGTGTCTCAGTTCCTCATCTATAAGTGGAAGAAACCAATACCTCTTGGAATCACCACATTGTGTTGTTTTGAAAATTAAATGATATAATATTTGTGAGGGTGCTTTGAAAATTGGAAATTTCTCTATAAATGTATGGATTATTAGATTGCTTACCATCATTCAATCAAACTCTGGATATATCTTCAACAAAGGAAAATCTGAAACATTCCTCACTGTTTTTAAATTCCCTTTGATCCTTTTTGTCCTTTTAATTCCACCTGGGGTATGAAATTGCTCAACTATTGTCCTGAGAGTTATTTAAGTTGTAATTTCAACATAGTCATTAACATAACTTATAGACAACCTTATGTGAAATACTATAACCTTGGGATTTTCATCCCATCTTATATTGAGAAAGAACTGAAATATGAAAATGTACTCTGAAAATAGCAAATTAGTTAAGAATCCCTCATTATCTATGTGACAAAATTTTTAAAGTAGTCTATTGAAGAAAAATAGATGAGTGCTCTGTCCAGTGAAGCCACATTTTGGAAGATGATGAATCCTGACATTATGCCAATGGGATCCCAACAATAGCCCATGACTGATATGTGATATATGTGTGTCTAGGAGCATGTGTGCACATATGTGCAGTAGGAGAGAGAAGGAAAAAAGAAATAAATATCTTGGGTAAGTCATTATAGCACATAAAACCAATATACATTTACTATGAACCCGAAATGTAATAGGTACAGAGAATACAAAAGTAAATAAGAAATTACCCTGGCCTCTAAGTGACAAATCAAAATTCCTTTGACATTTTCAGTTTCCTAAATGAGACAGTTGGATCACATGATATTTAAAGTTACCTCAAATGCTAACATGGTGAGAGTGTACTTAATTTTTACATTTAAATTTCCTTTATAAGAAGAAGGTTATATCTTGGCTTCAGCCGGGGAGGAAAAGTTTTCCTTGAAGGAAATGGAATATGGATCCTTTCCTTGAAAGGACCACATTAACCAAAACAAAACTTCAGCTTGTCAGGGTTGGAATCTTTTTTTTTTTTTTTTTTTTTTCATCATTAGGAGTGAATAACAAAAAAGCATCAATGGGGGGAAAAACCTGATGGATAGCATTTTTATTTTTTCTTCCTTTAGTTATCTGTTTACTGTTTATTCCAAGGCCCCAAATTAGACCCAAAACCAGGTGGACAACCCAGGACACTGGGGTAGATCAGTGATTTTGCCCAATGGCTGCCCATTAGAAAACAGCAGCACCTTTAGAACAAATATGGCTTTCCTTGCCCTACCCCAGATCTACTAGAGTAGAATCTCAAAAGGCAAGGCCCAAGAATCTATAATTTTTTAAAGCTGCCAAGTCAACTCTGATCAATCTAATTTGGCAGAAGTCTGTGGATGACCTTTGGAGAATCCCTGCATTCCAGTAGTTTGCTTATGATGTCATTTGTCCTCTTCCTCGCAAATTCAGTGGTTCCACTTTAGTTCATATATAGAATTGTTCATCTTTTCATCTAAGCTTATTTTTTTCTCCCATTTTTCCCTGGATTAATTTTATCTCTATTCCAGCCTGGGCATCTCATTTGATTTTCCTTCTTTTTCACCCTAAAATGACTCGCCAAACTCTACACTGAAATTGTTTAACAACTGCCGGATTTGACCTACGTTTTCCCCGACATGTTAGGTCAGAGTTGGTGGTCTTTCCCCCTCTTCCCAGGAGTACTTACTTTTAAATATATAACTGATTTTAAAGTGGATGAACTCTGGTTAAAGGAAGGGTATGAATCACAGAGCACCGCCACTCATTTCTACGTCCTGCATTTGAGAGTTCAAAAACCAGCAAACCAGACTATTTCAATATTCTCCTAACTGCTCACATCTGATCAGGATTTCCTTTGGTTCAAACATTCTTGCTGGGTTTCTGAGAATTCAAAGTCATTTATTATATCATTCCACATTTTCCCAATTTGTTTAACATTAAATCTCAAATCTCCCCAAATCTGATGCTCCAGTCACAAGATGACTCACTCTTCCTGGAACATGCCCTATATGTCTCGACTACCAAATCACACTGGAGGGCAAAGGCAGTGTCTCCATCATTCATTTTTTTTTATATTCTATAGCGCCTAAAGCTCTCCATCTAGTCTGTTCTTACTATATGAATGTTACATTATTGCTTATCATGCATCACAGTCTGTTTTCCTAATCTATGCATTTTTATTATTAAACACATGCTTATTGAACATCTATTGTATGCTAGGACTATTTCTTGGTACCACAGACAAAGTACCTGCCTCCTAGAAATGCAAATTATTTGTTACAAGTTCGATCTAGCAAAATAATATGGACTGTCTCGTGCAATTCTATCACCTCTATCGGAAAAGCAATCTGAAGTACCCCCTATGATACCTCTAGTGATATGTAAGTGTTATTGTTTCTTTACTTAAAAGGGAAGGTTTTTTTCTCCCCCTGAATGATTAAAACAGTAGCTACAATTTTTGAGCACCTCCTATGTATCAGAAACATTATATACACTGTACAGAGGTATATCTTATTCTTATTCTCATTTGTTCTCACAAAGGTGGAACAGAAAGATCCAATCTTATAATTTTGAATCTAATATTTGAACCCTACCTTGGCTGTTGCCCTTCCTGCAGGCTGCTTTTCAATACACATGCTCAGAAGTTGCCCCTTGTGAGTTCTGATTTCAGGAGAACACTCTGCTCCCCTAACACATCCTTCATGTTCCCCTTTGCCTGGCACCCTAAGGGGCCTTGAAAAAGGGTAAGAGTTTGTGGGGGCTCCTCTTTCATAGTGAGAAGCCTGCTGTGAAATCTATCACAGCAGCAGAAAGATACAAGTAAATGTTTTCCAAATAAAAATCCCTCAGTAAATCAAAGAAAAAAAAAAGGTATAATTTTCCTTTGGTAAACGCAACATGCACAAGTTATTTGAAACAGCTGGTTCAAGTGGAAATGAATGACTTCCCCAGGGTCACAATCTGACAGTAAGTGCTTGCTGCTTACATGTGTGGAAGAGGGAACGGGGACAGACATTGTAACGGAGCAGAACAATTTCTCCGCCTCATCAGTTCATGAATATTTGAATGGAGAGGGTGTGATTCGGAGAGTTCCTTCATGGCTTTGCTTTTTATTTTCCCTAGAGTCTCCCTCTCATCCAGCAAGTATCCATCATATACCTCCTATAATGTAGGCATATTGCTAGGCACTGTGGCCATAGAGTTCAATATGATATATTCTCTTACCTCAAGGATCAACCTTCTTTGTATTATTTTTCAAATTATCATACAACTGTATTAGACAAAGGAGGACAGCTATCCTTGCTTATATGGAGTGAGGATGAAGAAATAAAGGCATCTCAGCCCCCACCCCCTCTACGACTGCACTCTGTGCTACAATACATGCACAAAGTGGGAACTTTTGGATAGAAACATTGAACTGTATCTCCATATACTTTTCTAAGGAACTTAACTTACTTGCTGTGCCATTCAGTTCAATACATATTTTTTGAACATCTATATGCAATGTAACACTCTCTAGTCCAGGTCTTTTTCAACCAAGTCCTTTTATATTCTTCATCACAGGCTGTCTTTTGCTAGGAACTTATGTACCTCCGCTAAGAAATGTTTACTGAAAACTACATTCAAAAGCTTTACATTGGTAATGGTGTTGGTTAGCAAGGACTCTTTACAGATAGCAAGTATGGTTGTTACTGTTCTCCTTACACCTACTTTCTAAAACATTTCTCAGAGACTGGGAATTACACGGTGAAATAGAAATCTAAGCTATTTATTCAATCCAAAGCTGCCAGGAAGTCAGAGTCATTTGTTTCAAGTTCAGTGGTTTGGAGCTGGTGACATCCTGGCTCTATTTAGCTGAGGAAGGTGGATGTGTGTATTTAAAGGAACTAAAGGTGGGGGGAGACCACAATTTGTCAATGTCCAAAAAAGAAAGAGATGAGAAGATTAATGTAGTAAGTGAAGAGGAGATTGATGTAGGAAAATCCCACTTACCAAAGTTTGTGTAAAGAGCCAACACAATCTACTAAAAGACAGGAGTCTGGAACTTTAGAACAAAATGAGCTAGAGGAGTAACAAGCAGAGACAATCACTTCTAGTATGAGGTATAAAAAAGAGAGAGGAGGTACATTCTCAGTTCAGAACTCTGAGTAATAAATTCTCATTGACATGGGTTTGGGATTTACAATAATCTTTCATATGTAGAGACTTCTTCGGTTCCATCGACGGGCTGAGAAATTTGTGATTCTAAGAGCAAAGTGTGATACCAAGAGTCAAACTAGAACCTTGTAGGAAAAATTCAAATCTACTTTCTCACAATTGTCTATTTGCCAAATATCATATTGGCTAAAAAAAAAAAAAGTATGCACTTTTTTGCTTTCTTTCTTCTTTTTTAAAGGAGGTTAAAAACTTGGAGATGATTTGGAGGAAATATGCCCTGTATAGACTGGGAAAATCAGTTGATGACTAGAAAAAAAGCACTGATCATAAAGCCTTAGTCCTCATGTGGAGGTGTGGCAGATCATAGAACTCCAAATACATGAAACCAAAGAGCTGAAGATTAGTGTGAGAACAGATGGTTATTCCATTGTCTTCCTTGATTTCTGAAACAGACAACCATTCACAGTCCAGCTCCAGAAAAGGGATACATATGGTAAGGATACAGAAGAGATTTTATAATAATCAAAGCGCAAGAATTGCAGCCTACTTTGCCTCCTCAGAATGGAAACAGGAACATATAGCAATTGTAATGGTTCCTATGTATGCATTATTACCTTCTTTCCCCTAACTTCCTTGACTTACTTTTTTTTCCCCCTCCCTCAAAACTTAAGACAACCATTTCTCAACACAGCAGTGGGTAAAATAACTTGTAATTCATTCGGTTCCAAACAGCTACTCACATGTCAGTCACTGCAGAAATGTTGCATTTCAGTTGAATTTTACTTTCTTTGAAACTGAAGATTACAACAAGAGAAGTGGCAGCAGACAGATGAGCCAGTTGTCATGCCAGGAAGAGATACAGCATTGCCCATACTCTTAGATATGAATTAACACGTGGTACTTGGCAATCAATCTATAGATGGTGGGAAAAGGCAGGTGAATATGAACTTCATGTTCCTTAAAAATTGTCCTCCAAAACTCAGGAACAAATCAGTGACCAGGAAGGGAGGAAGACAATGGTGGTTAAGAGCTTGATCAAAACTGGTGCAAAAGTAAGAAATATAAAATCATGACAAGTGTACCCTCACCCTCAGGGTTAAAGAGTGGGGTATGTGCTCTAAATGGTCCAGAGTAACAATATCCAGGGAATTCATAATCCCATGGGCTATATGAGTCTGTTCTTGGCCTAAGGAGATAGTGATCATATCATAACATAGGATACAGTGATCTTCTACGGAGTTTCATTCTTTATATGGGGACACCAGAAACCACTGTGCTCAGTATCTCAAATGGGCTACAGAGTCCATTTAAGTGCAGATCTGGAACCTTACCATTGCTTTCTTTACTTAGGGCATACAGTGATCCAACATCATGTAGACAAATGCTGTCCAAAGTGTTGTACCCAAACCCGCAGCTTAACCATCAGTCTTGGGCTTATTAGAAATGAAATGCATAAGCCCTGCCCTAATTCCATGAATCAAAAGGGGGGTGGGTGGGCATGGGAGAGAGATAAGAATTTTTAAATATGCTAAAGTTAGAATGCATTTGTATAAAGATGGCTTTCTTATCATTCCACCATTCATCCCAAAAGTATTTACTTTGTGCAAAGCACTTTTCTGAAAACTGGAGATTCAGATAAGCAAGACAAACATAAGTCTGCCCTTATGAAGCTGAATACATTTTAGCAGTGAAGAAAAATATTAAACAATAATTTCTCAATTAATGATTTCATTACAATTGTGGTCAATATGTTAAAAACAGACCAAGAAATATTTTGAGGTATTTGAAAACCTATGATTGAAACCAATGATGTCTTTGGTATATCTTGGCATTGTGATGATATATATGAAAAAGTACAAACTATTAGACAAAAGCCACACACACACACACACACACACACACACACACACACACAATAAAACACTTCAATTGATGCTGGTGTGTAACCCAGGGAATGATGACATTCATTCATAGATGAATCATCATTGTTCATAGATGACAAATCCAAGAAGTGGAGGCCTGTGTGGAATGGTCCGACTGGCTTCCAGACATTTCCCACAGTTAGGCTTCTCTCTCTCCTTAAATAGAATTAAAGTGATTCAATAAAACCAATATCAGAATCTATTCTCAGTCTCCAAGGGATGATTTAACTCTTTACTGTGCAGTGCAATGATTCTTAATTGATCTGTCATTTACTAATCATAGCAGAAATCTCAGGATGCTAAGACCTGAAGATTAGGACAGGGCATATGCAAAGACATAATGGGATAGACGTTTGATTCCATCATTGAACAAGGTACCGTCCCTGCTTCTGTGGTCCCTATTGACTACTTCACAATTTCATCCTTTTAACTTAAAGGAACTATTTAGATGAGATAGATAAAGAATAATGAGCTGAAATAAATTGAAATGTACTTTCCAAGTACATTTTTATAGCTTTTATCCTTTTTTTCTTCCTTATGAACCTTTCAGTTTTTTTCAAATGTGGTGTTGAAAATTCAGAATAGAATAACCTATCTTTGCAGACTGATATTTTCCTTCTTATTCTGGGGGGGTCAGGGAGAGGGGTTCTGATTCCCTCAATGCTAAAACTTTCTATTCCTCTAGTTATGAAGGAGTTTTCTTTCTTCTGCTGCTCTCTTCCATTTAAGTCAACATTTCATTCTCTGATGCTATGTTCTATTTGATTCAATACTTCATGGTACCAGCATAATGTCAGTTGTGTAATACAAAGACTGATGCATATTAGTTCTTAATAAAGTTTTATTTGGTAAATGAATGAATGAATGAATGTGTATTGCTTTCACCCTATTTGACAAGCCTTCTAGAAAGAGTTGGAATGGTGAAGGATCATTTGTAAGGCTGGGTTCAAACCTGGATAATGACATGAAATTATGATGAACACAAGGGGCCTGATATATTTTATTAGCACTAGATTGTCCCTATCTCATCTCATGTCTCCTCATAGCACTTAAACTATTTTAATTTCTTTCTAACATGATGAATCTGTCTCCATTGAAATGTTGACTCCATGACAATGGGCAATTTACTTTATACTGCTTTTTCAGAAATGCAGCAACTCCTACAGTGCTCTTAACTTGGAAGATGCTCAGTAAATATTAGTTGAATGATGTCTTATCTTGAACTTGACCCGGAGGCAAGGATTTAGGATAAGTATTTTATTTGGGAACTGAACAAATCATCTGCAGAGGAGTGGGGAATTGAAAAAGGGGGGAAATGCAGTTAATAGAAGATATGATATGGAGTCCCAACTAGCACCACTGGGTACCACCTCATTTTGCTTCACTGAGGCCAGATAGGGGTGGAAACTCAGCTCCCCACTCTACCCCTGTCTCAGAGGTAGGGAGTTGTGTATGACACTGCCTTGGTCATTCTCAGTGGTGCCAGGTGGGTTAGTGGAGGTTCATCTCCCCACCAGGTCCCACTGACATCAGGGTGGAGAAAAGTTGGGTACTGATTTCCTCTTACTTTAACTATCTAGTGGAGTCTCATTGCTATGGGGTGGGTGGGGGTGGGGATTCAGCTACCCACTGGATCCTACTGACATGACTTCCACAATTTGCTTCTGCTGGGTGGGGGATGGAGGACCAACTCCCAGTTCAGACCCCTTATACTACCTTGGTTGGCTAGAGAAATTGAGTACCGCCTGCTTATGTTGAGCTGGGATGGAAGAGGCACTTGTTCTCACAAGGTGGGGAAATGTGCTTCCTAGGGTTGGCTTGGTGGACTAGAACATCAACAACTTAATCAACCCTCCTGGAACCATGAGGGAGGGGATAGCAGTTTCTGTGTGGGTGTTTGGCTTGAGTAGGATGGGTATTGCCAAGAAAGTTCTTTTGCTCTTAGGCCATCACTTCCTCAGTCACTTGACTATGGATAACAGACTTTCTCAAAGTTTCTTTTGATCTCTTGACTGCACTGAACTGAAGCCTTCTATAGAGTCCTGCCTATAATATACAGGAGCCAATCAGGAAACTCAATGGCTATGTTGCTCTCAAGTTCCAAGATCTCTAGGCAACCCACCTTCTTCCTACCTTTTCACCTTCCTGTGCTTGTTTGTTGGGTTATGTCCAGGGTTTTTTACTTGTAAGGTGGAGAACCGGGAGGAATGGGCTACTACATTTTGGCCAGAACCAGAAATCTCAAATTATCTTTAAAGCCCAAATGCTTATAGAAAACTTCATAAATTCTGAGTTTAACACGTTTTCTATTTATATTATTCATTTTCCTCTATAGTTAGAGAGTTAGATGAGTGGAAAAAGAAATTTCTATTTCATTTTAAGTGGTGCCACTTGTGCAAGTTATTATACATTTTTCACTTATGATGTTCCTAGCTGGCTTTTTTTTAATGTAAGGGAAGATAAACAAAAGATATTACAGCCCCACTCCATGTGCTAGGTTTTTAAACTGTTTTTAATGTTTTTTCTCTGTCACTGGATTCAGGGTACCCATAGGTGCAATGTACTCTATTTTTTCAGCCTCATTTATTTAGAAATTAATCTCACACTCAAAATCCAAAATCATTTTCTATTCCCAACTGCAGTGACCTAAAAAGTTTGCCTTAAATATGACTCCATAGATGTATTTATATTTAATCAAGCCTCTTTACTGACACTCCTGGCTACAGCTGCTGATTCTGCTGCTGACAAGGGCAGGAAGGACTTTGAGTAAAATGTTATGAGATCTAGCAAGTTCAGGGCAGGAATTTTTCCTTTGAACATTGTACATGAGTCATATGATATCATCTATTTACATCATCACAATTTCCAATAATGTGGCATACAAAACAGAGATCCAAGAATAAGGAAGGGTTAGAAAAAACAACAACAACAACAACACAATGACAACAACAACAATGAAGAGAATACATCCAGATTATTTTACTCCTGATTCTCAAAAAACAGTCGTGTGAGTGAAACATTCATTCAGTTCAGAGGGCACTCTGCCTAAGTTCAAATTCTCATATTCCCACTTGTTGCACATGTGAATTTTGGAAAATTATTCAATGTCTGTGACTCCATTCCCTTTTCTATAAAATGGTCATAATAATAGTACCTACTTCAGAGATTAAAATGAAGAGCAAGTGAATTCATAAATGTGATGTACAAAGAATAGTGCTTAGCAGGACATTCATACTCAACAAATGCTGGTTATTATTCAGTAATCATTATGGCAACCAGTTACTAAAATTTTGCTAACTGTTAAAAAAGATTTTAAGTCCACAAACATTCACAAAGTTATCTGGGACATCAGTAAAAAATAAGCATAGTCTCTAACATCAAAGAAATTAATATATGCTAGAAAAAAAGGAGGGAGAAATTATAAAGTTGATTTACAGTGTGGAATGAATACTATATAACAGTTCATAATAGTAATTATTGTCTCCATTTTGCAACAAGAGTCAGAAAAGTGGAAGAATGTGGTCAAGACCACATGGTTGAATTCAAATATCCAAAGACAGATGTATTTGAAGTCAAAGATTACAGAAAACTCTTATAACATTAAAGTAATTAATAATCAAAGCAAAAATAAGCATTACCTATAGGGTTGAAGGTAATTCTAAACACACCATGAGCTGATGTCAGTTGTACCTTGTCTATGGCCAATGACTTGCCTGAAGGATATTCTAAGACCCAGTAGAGAGAAACTCTATCAGCCCAGTCTCCTCATCTGTAAAATGAGTTGAGGAGAATAGATATCTCTAAGGCCCCGTCCTGATCTAATAATCTGTAATCCTCTGAATGTTTATGTTCTGCAACTCCATTCCTATATTATTAGCCACAGTATTGGATGCTGTTTGATAAACTGGAACAAAATTTAGCGGAAGGGCTTACTGCCAACTGTGAAGGAGGTCAGTGCCGTTAGAGAAAGTATTTTCAAAACTTTTATAACATGAAGTAGGAAGGAGCCCAACTATTATAGAGATTAGGGGTGGAATAGGGGAACTAAAAGGGCAGGACAGGTGTGAGATTCTTGAAGGTTCCACAAGCTTCTATGCTCCTTTATTGATTTACTAAAACCTATGACTACACCCAATGGTTAAAGCATATTACCTTAGGTAATCCTTAGAAAACCCCTATGGAACTGGAATATTTAATCCCCAATTTTATGTGAATGACTGAGCCTAAGAGAGGTTAAGTAATCACTGCTACAAGGTCACACAGCGAGTTTGCAGGGATGCTGAAATTAAAATTCAAGTCTACATGCAGCAATGCCCATTGTCTTTCTAATGTTTTATAAAGCCTCCCAAAGTTTTCTATGTACACAAAGCATTTTTACTCTCAAGCATTTGTGTAAATGACAGTATGGGTCATTACTGATGAAATTGTTATTTATAATAACTATTGACATTAACCTTTCTGAACCCTGAATTGAAAGTGCTATTTTCATTCACTGATGAAGCTGGTCCTACTAAACATTATAATCTCCCATTGTAATTTTCTTAGGAAGTATTTTCAGGGGATAGAAAGGCAAAGGGACTAACATTTGTGAGTACTTACTATGAGCCAAGCACTTAATATGTATTATCTTATTTAAACATTACATTTTTGGAAGGATATTATTTTCCCTTTCTAGTAGATGAAAAAATTCAGGTGCAGATAGGTTAAGAAACAAATTTCAGGTCCCTATTATTCAAAAGCCTCTGTTTTATGGTACCTCCCAGTACTTTCCATGGCCAGTTTCAAAAGCAGCCTCTAGTTTTCTTCTGTTTCTCTGAACTTTTAGCATGCATGTTCTTCAGATTTTTATTTTAGGGCATCTCTAAAAGTCCTGAAATATACATTGATATTAGTAATTAAAATATATGTTGTTCAAAAAAATAAAATGAAATATATGTTGTTAAGAGAGTGATCAAATCATAGTCTCAAGACTCACATTATTAGTGTCTGACTTATGCTTTTAATGAACATAAAGATATATAATTTCTTTAGTTCTTGATCATTTTAGGGCCTCAATATGCATTTGGTTATTGAGTGAATTAGCAATTTGTATTGCTAAACAACAACAGCTTTGTTGAGTACTGATGTCTGACCACAATGCTGAATCTGTTTGACAGTAAGTTGTGCTGGTTCCTTTTCCTTCCCCTAAATAAATCTTTTATTATTTTTTTCTACAAATACTTGTATTCAGCCATTTAAAATTTCCCCAAGTCAAAGAATACACATCCCTTGATGGAGACACCTAAATCTTTGTAATTTTTAAGCAAGAACTTGATTTGCTATATGCCATAAGCTAAATGGATAGTTTGGGGCACACATTTGTCTGGAGACAAAGTCTTGCTCTAAACAACAGTTTAAAATGTTTCAGTGAGCACCTATTGAAAGTGATATATTATGCAAGCAATTTCTTTGTAGTTATGTGTAGAAACAGCTCAGCTACTTAGACATAAATGAGTGGTGAAGCCAAGGTGAAGTGTTCCCCAAATTCCCATGCTGAGTTGTGTGTTCTGTCCTTTATGCTCCTACAGCACTTTTTTCTTACTTCTGAAATAGCATTCACCAGCTTGTACTTATTTGTTCACATATAAATCTTCTGCCACATCTGACCATTAATTGTTCATGGTCAAGGACAAGTCTTAATCCTCATTATCTCTTTCCTCTCTAGTACCTAGCACAGTGCCATATACATAATAAGAGCTCAATAGATATTTCTTGAGTGAATGATTGAATGAAAGAACAGAGATCTCCATTTTCTTCTAATGTATTAGGATTTGTGGGAACCAATGTTATATGCTATCTTCAACCTTTCACCCCAGCTCATGGGAATGTTGTCATCAGCCTGCCTTCAGTTATCAGTACCTTCAGGGACTGCCTCTGCTGCAAAGAGCTATTTAGCTCAAGGTCACACTCATTCTCATAGTGGGTCATGATCAATGAGGGACTATAAAGGCTTGGCCACCTAGGCCAAACAGGGAGCAGATATGGGGAGTCATTCAAACTCCAGAGTTCCCTTAGGGTTGGTGAAGACTGCAATTGGATTTACATATCAGTATAAATTTTCCCCATACCCAATCCTGTTTTATTCCCTTCTATGAGTGTTTATTCCAAGGCAACTCCTTAATAAATATATTTCAAGTTAGTCTACGTCTTAGTTCCTAAAGAACTCAACCTGCAGCAAGTTTAAAGAAACACATTTAAGCAAAAGTTGTATGAATCTGCTTTAGTGTCTTACCTCCAACCTTAAAACCTCTAGTGGTCATCAATGCTGATTTATAGATCACATGCCATGAACTATATTATGTAGTTTCACCTACATGATTTTATATAATTCTCACATTAGCTTTGAAGACTAGGATTTTTGTTTTAATTCCAAATTTTATATATGTGGCTTAGAGAGCCTAACAAAAATGTCTGAGATCTTACTGCTCATTTTAAAGGTAGTAGTTAAATTTCCCTTGATCCCAAAATAATATTAAAAGGCAAGAACTAAATTTGAAGTCTGAGAGATTTTATATTATCTTCCCTACATGCCAAGAGACCATGGGCTTGCATAACATGCTTCTTTTAACAGGCATTCATTGAAATGTTCAGTAGAAAAAAAAAAAAAAAAAAGAAAGAAAGAAAGAAAGAAAGAAAGAACAAAAGAAAGAAAGAAAGAAAAAGAAAGAAAGAAATGCTCTGCAAAATAACCTTTTCCATTTCACTGCCTTCTCTATCTTTCTTCAAAAAATAGTTAGAAGAGAAGGTGTCTAAATTTGTTTCTTGTAAAAAAAAATAAATAAATAAATAAATAAATTTGTTTCTTGTAAATCTTCATCCTCTTTTAGGGAATCTTAGGTGGGTTCCCTAGAAGTAGAGCTTGAGATGGGAACTCTTATTCAAGTGATTTATTGGAAGAGAAAACTGAGGAGAGGGAAGTGAAGAAACCAGGTGGGGAGAGGAAAAATGCTAAGCCAGGTTATGTTCTCAGCTAAAGACTACTTGTAATCTGATCTCCACGTCTGGACAATTAATGCACCACAGAGCCAGTCCTGTGAGGCTAGGTTGCAGCCTTTTATACAACTCTGTAACCAGACATTAGCTATAGGCTATCTCCATACGGACAGGTAACCAACCAGGTAGCACCTGGTAGGCAGAGATGAATCTTCAGAGAAGGAACCACTGTATGCCATTAACAAAGAACTCAACAGCAGCCGGGGATAAGTGCACTGCTCAAAAAAGAAGACATGTGAAAGGTACCAGAATATACACTACATTAGGTATTTTTAATAGCCTATGGTCTACTTTATTCAATTAGTATTTATTGACCACTTACCAAATCTGGGCTCATCTTAGGCACTAGAAATATAGAAACAAATAAAACGAACAAAAAATCTTGCTCTATTGGAGTTTACATTCTAGTAGAGAGAGATAGGTAATAGACAAAGAGGTAATAGATCAGTAATAAATAAATTATTGATTTAATGTATCAGAAGTTAAGAAGTATGAAGGAAAATAGAGGAGGGACTACAATTTTAGATAGCATGATCAAGGAAAGCTTCATTGAGAAGATGTTGGAGCAAGGACCTAGAGGAGGTGAGTGAACAAGTCATGCAGATGTTCTGAGAAAGAACCTTCTAGTAGGAAGAACTACTGGCACAAATTCCTTAAGGTGAGAGTGCTGGTCATTTTAGAAAGACAAGATGCCAGTGTGACTGGAATAGAGAGATCTGTGGGGACAGCAAAAGAGATGGGATCTGGGACAGAGCAGCAGCAAGGCCAGGTAGAATCTTATAGGTCACTGCACATACTTGATTTTGCTTTGAGTATGATAGAAAATCACTAGGAGGATTCTCAGAAGAGTGACATGACCTGACTCACATCTTAAAAGAAACACTTTACCTGCAGTTTTGAAAAGAGGTGGGTGGACAGGGAAAGAACACAGACACCCATTAGAAGGCTATAACAGTATCTAGAAGAGAGCTATCTGTGGCTAGGGTCAGGATTAGAGCAGTGCAGGTGAGTGAGAATTTTTTCCAGATTCTGAATACATTTTGAAAATACAGCCAACAGAACTTGTTGACTGAATATGGGGAATGAGAGCAGGAAACAAATCGAATGTGGTTCTAAACTGCAACACTCATAACAATTGACCAACAACATTGATCTTGGTTTCAGACCCATAGTCAAACTCACTGGATATAGTGTTTCACTATGCATCATGCTTACTGAGCTTTAAGAAAGGATGTAGGAGAGGAATCCATGTAGAACTCACGCCAATGGCATAACAGAGATCTTGTGACTCACATGAGCAACTTTTAAAACCCCCCAAACACTTTGCATTTGGCATGCACAAGTTCATAAGAGAAGCTGAGTGAGAGAGGTTGACATAGGCTCAGTTAAACACATCAGTTCTGTAGTCCCTTCAACTTTTATACTTTGTGCCCATTTACTGGTGCAGCTGTATCTCATAAATATTGGTTAGTCATTACTTGATAAACAATCTCAACAATGAGATACAGGTGCTTGGTCCTATACATAATAACCTTGGCCAGAATCTCACCCAGCTTGGATCTGTTATACTCCCATAAGTTTCATGAGTTAGTGTAGTACAGGAAGATTTGATCAAGATTTGATTCATCAATTGTCCCTGAGAATAAGAGAGGCCACTAATCAGCCACTGGCACTTTCTTTCCATAAATATTTTGGCCACAGCAATTGGAAGGATGGAGTTGTCATCCTATGGGAGTTGTGGCTTTGGAAGGCATAGGAGGAAGAATATCAAGAATTCAACTTTGGACACATTAAATTTGAGGTATATTTTATACATCCAGTAGAGAAGATGAGTACAAAATTGGATACATGACCCTAAATTTCAGCAGAGAAGGGTTGGGATACAGATATATATATTTGAGAGTTAACAGCAAATAAATGGTATCCAAAGCCATGAGTTTAGATGGGACAAGGAGATCCAGAGAGAGTGAATATAGATAGAGAAGTATAAGAATTGAGAATTTTAGTTGCTGGAGAGATTAAAAAAAAAAAAGGACTAGCAAAGGACACTGAGATCAAGAGGCCAGTAAAATAAGAGAGAATCAAAAGTATCTGATACTCCATATGCCAATGGAAGAAAGATTTAAAAATTAAGGACACAGAAATCAACTGCATCAAATTCTAATAACCAGATCATTAGAATGAGGACTGTTGGATTTAGTCACAAGAATGTCAATGCTGACATTTACAGAAGTGGTTTTGTGGAGTGGTGTAGAAAAACTGATTAGAGATGACTCAAGAGAAAATGGGAGGAAAAGAATTAGAACAGCAGTTATTGGTAAACTTGCTGTAAGAAGAATAGGATCACAGAATTGCAACATTAGCAATAGGAGAGATGGTCTTTGCTGTTGCTGCTGCTATTGTTTAAGATGGGAGCTATTGTGGGCTTGGGAGAATGATCTGTTAGATAAATAATGAAACTAATAATGAAGCAGAGAAGGAGAATTATTGGAATAATGTTCTTAAGTGGGCAAGAGAGGATGGGACTAATGGACAAGTGGAGGTGTGGATCCAGAAGGGAGTGCAAACAGTTCTTCCATTTTAATAGGAGGGGAGGAAGAAATGCATTGGCAAAGATGCAGGTCAGTAGGTGGAGACTGGAAGATGTTCTTTCCTCAGTTTCTATTTTCTGTGAACCAGAACACAAAGCAAACATTTGAGAAGGAGGAGGGAAGAGGAAGTGCTGGATGTTAAAAAAAAAAAAAAAAGGCTGCAAACAGGTTATGTGGGAGAGTGAATGGGAAAATAGGATTATTGGATGCAAGAGTCCACCTATGAACAGTGGCCAGGGTTTTACAGCAAGACAAAGCAGGATGGTTATACATTTTTCTCCAGCCATTTCCAATTCAGTGGTGAGGTTTAGTCAAGGCATGGGAAGAGAATTAGAGATCATCAAGGATAGATTTTTGTCAGGTGAGTATATAATGTGAGAAATGAGCAAAATATTGAAAGTGTGTACATGCAAGGGAGTTATTACAATGATAGGCCACGAAACCCAAACTGTTCAAGAATCCAAGTGAAGACCTAGAAGGTAGGGGGAATGAAGGACATTAAAAAGGAGACAAAATTGAAAAGACTGAAGGTCTTGGCAAGGTGGAATATTTGTTAGAGTCAAGTGCTACAGGGAGTAACTTGGAAAGATGGATTAAAGGTTATGGTCTAAATGTGGATTTCCTAAAATTTAGAATACAGAGGAAACGCATTTGCAGGTCATAACTGTACCTAGGCTATGACTCTTGCAATGAGTAGTTAATGTAGGATAGAGGACACAATGAATCAGAGAATGCTAAGAATTTAAAGTCCAATATAATGGAACTCTCACCTAGATTGGCACTAAAATCACCAGTAGTTATGATGGAGGTAAGGTGGGACAATGAAACTGTGAACCAAAGGTTAAAATCTTCAAGGAATCAGGGAATTATCCAAGAATACGTAAGTGAGCACATCAAGGCTGGATGGCAGGGACTTGTATGAAGATAGGAGGAAGAATAGTCAGAAAGCAGCAATTGGAAACAGAGGGACAGAGAGTCCATACACTTGCAGCCCAATGGTGGGCTGCATGGTATGCAGTGTCACAGGAGAGCGTGCGTATTATACATGTAATGGCACACAGACTACCTCATTCATAAGCAATTCCAAATTCTGGGAGAAAGAGTCTTTTTAAATTTTTTTTTTAACGTTTACTTATTTTTGAGACACAGGGAGAGACAGAGCATGAATGGGGGAGGAGCAGAGACACACACACACAGAATGCAAAGCAGGCTCCAGGCTCTGAGTTGTCCGCACAGAGCCTGACACAGGGCCACGAACTGTGAGATCTGAGCTGAAGTTGGATGCTTAACTGACTGAGCCACCCAGGCGCCCCCTGGCAGAAAGAGTCTTGACGTGGTTTTGGAGTGATGGTGGAGATCCGGAGCCTATGGCCAAGAAAGAATTCTTGAGACATCTTCCATACAAAAAAGGTGATTTTATTAAGGCACTGGGACAGAACCCATGGGCAGGAAGAGCTGCCCTGCGATTGTGAGGAGTGACTGATTATATACAGTACTTGGCAGTTAGAGGAGATAAAGGCAAGGGGAAATTTCTAATTTTTTTTTATGTTTATTTATTTTTGAGAAAGAGAGACAGAGCATGAGTGGGGGAGGAGTGGAGAGAGAGGGAGATACAGAATCCAAAGCAGGGTCCAGGCAATGAGCTATCAGCACAGAGTCCAATGAGGGGCTTGAACCTACACTGTGAGATCATGACCTGAGCCGAAGTCGGACGCTTAACTGACTGAGCCACCCAGGTGTCCCGGCAAGGGGAAATTTTCAAAGGAATTTTCATAGGCTAAAGAATACTCACAGCACACTGGAAGCCTAGCTATTGTCCAGCTAAGCTTGCCATTTTCTTCTGCCTTCGTTTCCCACATCAAGTCATATTTGTCCAACTTGGCTTTGTTGATGACATCCCTGGGAGCAGTCATGAGGGACTAAGGGCCTTCTCCTGTTACCTTGTAGATAGGGACAGAATTCTTATATATACTTCCTAACTTCTTCCTACTAAGGAAGAATTGCTTCCTAAAATAGCATTAACCTTTCTTCTATAGTCTTTTTTCCCTTTTCAAAATTCTAAACCAGCCAATTCTCTGCTTATCTAGGAAGAGCTGAGTCAATGGTCAGGCAATGGTCCACATGGTTGAGTTCCAGTTGGACATCCTAACACCATTATCCATAATTACACAGCTACCCCACATACAGAAACTTCCCAGCTTGAAATGAAAAGCTCAGTAAGAAGCTGCGGCAACTTACCTGGCATTGGCACAGTTTATTGTTGTGCAGGCAATCTCGCTTGGCACAGGACATCTTGATTTGTGTTAACATTCTAATGCACTAATCTTCCTAATACCCCTTATATTTATTTATGACATAAATCAAATCTTGCTCAGAACTAAGTTGTTGCTTTTTTTTCTCTCCTACTGTCCTGCTGGGTGTATTTATGTTATGCTGTGTTGTGTTGCCACCCTTGCTGCAAATTTATCTGAGCTTCGACTTTTACTGCTGATTTAGCAAACATTTTATATTCTGCAATGAACTGTAAACATTTTTTTTTCTGACAGATCCATTATGACAAGTGTTATAAACTCTTCACTGCAGACTGTATCTCTTCTATTGAGCTGCTCTTTCTATCAATTTTACTATGCACAGAAAATGATGCTGGTAGTATTGCACCTATCTGAGCTTGGCCAGGACAATCAGTAAGTCCTGCGACATAGAGCATGTATATACTTAGTTTTATTACATCTGTTTCTGGTTTATACAGCATGTTAGTGGAAATCAAGTTTTAAGAGTAGTCAAATGAGCTGAAACTAGCCTGTGAACTCCAATTTCTTTCCATTTAAAAGTTTGTCTGTCTATAAACATACAAAATATTTTTCAGTAGCTCTTAAGGTTTCCCATCCCCCATCAGGTATAAGATGTCATGATATAGCTACATTAAACCCAGGTTATATCTGAGAATAAAAACTCATCCCAAAGAAAAGCCTTCATCCTGCCAAGCCACACCTATATCCTTTGCTAATCTTTGCTGGTGGTGGTGGGAGGGGATTCATTCATTTGCATCTCAGATTGCAACTCTATTTGGAGATAGAATTTTTAAAGAAGTACTTAAGTGAAAATGAGTCAGCCCTAATCCAATATGACTGGTGTCCTTATGAGAAAAAATGAGAGTAGGACACAGACACACACAGAGGGAAGATTAGATGAAGACACAGGGATTAGGCACCTGTCTACAAGCCAAAGAGAGAGGACTCAGAATAAACTAACACCGCCAACATCTTGATTTTGGACTTGTATCCTCCAAATTGTGAGAAAATAAATTTTTCTTTGTTTAAGCCACCCAATCTGTGGTATTTTGTTATAGCAGCCCCAACTAATTAATTCACCGTGTTTTTTATTTCTAATTTTCACTGAAACCTTCACACATTATTTCATTTGTGCAATAATCCTGAGATGTGTCTACCACCTTCATTCTTAAAGATAAAGAGACTCAGAGACATTAAGCAATTTCTCTAGGTCATCCAGCTAAATGCTAGATTGCTGTGGTTAAAATATAGGTTTTTCTGACTCAAAATCTATGCTCCTCTTCCTTTACATGTTGCTCATCTATATGTTTACTCCTCTAGCCCAATGGCTCTATGATGTAATGGGTAGTGAAATAGGATGGAAAAGAAGGGCATGTCTAGTCTATCCACAAGGCTTCAAAGAAGTTCTCCACCTATAGTTACTCCCCTATTCCTGCTAAATAAGGCGTGCATTTAGTGAGACTTTACTTCAAATACATATAAGAACAGCCCATTTAAGCCAGACATAATTTCATATTCATGGAATTGCTTCTAAGAAAGAAAAGACTAGAAACCAATATTTCATTTGAAGGAGACATTCTTTTTTTCTTTTCTTTTATTTTCTTTTTAATTTTGGAGGGGGGAGGGGCAGAGGGGGGGGGAGAGAGAGAGAGAGAGAGAGAGAGAGAGAGAGAGAGAGAGAGAGAGAATCTTAAGCAGGTTCCACACTCAGTGCAGAGCCCGAATGCAGGGCTCAATCCCACAACCCTGAGATTATGACCTGAGCCAAAATCAAGAGTCAGATGCTTAGCAGAGACTAAACCACCCAGGTACCCCTGAAGAAGGCATTCTGATTGAAAATATCACATAATCTGAGAATATTTCTAGAGTTTCACTTTTCATTCCTAAACTTAAAATTGAATAAATAGCTGTTGGTTACTATCTGCATTTTGGGCAAAGGATACAAAGTGGATAAAACAGATATGGTCCCTGCCCCCACAGAGATTTCCTTATGATAATCACACTGAATTTGGTGGGTTTTGTTTGTTTGCTTGTGTTTGTTTTGCCTTTGGTTTTAAACATGTCTTTCTTCCGTCTAAATGAAAAACTTTGAGGTCATGGACTATGTCTTGTTTGCCTTTGTGGCTGCAATGCCTTGGCAGAGTGCCTGGCACATATTAAGAGCTCAATAAATATTTTTAAATTGAATTGGGATTCCAAATTTATAGCTGATGAAGATGAATGAATATCCAGTTACCTGACAAAAGTTCAAGTGACATTCTGAAAACTGCTGATGGCAGCTCAGCCTTTGTGCATTACACATAAATACCAACCATCTGAATGGCTCATAAAGCTGCACTAATGTGCAAAGGTAATCTTAGACACCAGATAAGTAATTGTTGCTTTTTTCCTTACTTTTCCCATTCCTATTTTAGTAACATCATGTGATTTTATAACGTTTTTTACTTTGATTTAAAAACAACAATTAGAGGGAATATGAAATGCACAAAATATAAGATAGCTCATCTTTCTGTCATAACCTAGGGATAAACACTTTTACAGTTTCTGAAATTTATCCTTCTAGTCTTTTATGCCTAAAGTTATTATAAATATATTATTTTATATGTGGGAATCATACTATGCAGAAAATTCTGTAACATGTCTCTTTCACAAAATATTTATTAAAACATTGCCCCATACCATTAAATATTCAAGTGTGAGTTAACAGATTTGAACAGACTTAATAGATTTAATGGGTGGTATCTATTTTTCATTTATTTATTCAGTGCATATCTACTGTTTACCAGACACTATGGTAGATACTAGAGCTACAAAGATGATGAAGCATAGGACCTACTCTTAAAGGTTATATTATGACCTTTGGATATTCTGTCTTCACTGTATGCAATTATCTTGAGTGAACTTATTTCTTTGTCTGGTATTAATTTCTCCAGTAAATATTATTCATTGAACATACTTTATGTGCTAACCCCATTCCTTAAACCCATCATTTTACTCAAAAACATTTACTGAGTGTAAATATTTGAAAGGCTCTGTTCTAAGCAATGACAAGATATCAGTAAAGGAGACTATTCATGTTTGGGAAGATATCAGTGAATAAGACTGTCAATGTTTTTGTCCCCATGAAGGTTATTTTTAATGGAAGGACAGAGACAATAAACAAAATAGATAATGTCAGGTGTGTTTAGGGGTAAGAGGTACAGAGAAAGATAAAGCAGTGTTGAGGTGTGGGGAGAAAATACAGTATTATACAGAGTAGCTGGGGAAGACCAGACATAAGGTAGCTGTGACCTTAGCAATGTGAGAGAACAACTTCTTCAGATGTCTAGGGAAAGAGTTTCAGGCAGAGGAAACAGCAAGTGCAAAAGCCCTGAAGCAGGAATATACACCTGGTTAGCTGGAGAAATACTGAGGAGGCCTGTGTGAGTAATATGGCAGGGGGCAGTGGAAGGGAATGGGATGGGATAGGTCTCAGGAAATCATAGGGCATTTGAGCAGTAGGGAGATAAAACTTCTAGAAGTTCTTTTCTACATACTTTCATTTTCTTAGTTAATAAAAAAAAAATAAAGTCATCATTTGAAAGCAGAGAGTGAAAGGAAAAGTTTTGGAGATTTAAGAAAGGGGGCAGGAATCTTTGAAGGGAGGAGGAGCCTGAATGAATGGCCAGGATGTTGTACAGGACTGCAAAAAAGCACTAAGATCTCATTCTTGGAAATGTGACTCGTGACACTATTAAATGGCTCTTCCTATTTAGTCCCATGGGATTTTGCACATCACTCTTTTATGGTATGTATCCTGTGTTATTGTAATTAGTCTCTCACATGGGTTTCTCCCTGGGCAGACTGTGAGTTCTTCAAAGGCAAGGGTAATGCTTGATTTACCAGAGTAACCAAAGCACAGCTTTTAATGTACAGTAAATACTACTAAATCTTTCTGGCATGAACATGTTTGACAAGTGGATGTTTTTCATAACCTGTTTCCATTCCAATTTTTTCCAACAGTCTCAGCAACCAAGACCAAGCATGGATATTAAGATTTTTCATGCAACCTCACTGGAAGCATTTTGGTCTTTTTTAGAATTATTATTATTATTTTGGAATCTAGATTACATACTTTTGTAAGCAGCAGTTTTTTTATGCTTCCAAAAATGGTGTGGAGATGTCAACATAGCACAAAAACCATGAATGAACATAAGAGGTTTAAGAACATTGTCACCCATTTAGATTTAGTCCAGCACATGGAAGAAAAATAAGTTTTATGCCACATAGCAACTTCTGGTGGTTGGTAGTGGCTGCATATATAAATGGATTTTAACATCTTAGTTGGATTCAGAATGGAAGAGTAACATCATGAGTTAGGGATGTCTACCTTGGATTTGTAGTAATGGATGGTGGCATGAATGCTATGAAATGTCAAATATGGATTATGGTATTGTTAGACTTTTGCTAAATCCCAAAATATGTTTTTTTAATCTTTCAGTTACCCAGTTATTCAGTACCATTTATTAAGAACTTCTCTGATTATTGTGGTATATCCTGAAAATACATTGAAGAATGAATTTGGATTCTTCATGTCTGCTTACAGTCTACGGAAATAAAGCAAATAAGTCTAATTATAATGCAATGCAAAGGGAACTTCTTAGGGAAAGTTTAGGGTGCAGTAGGAACACCTATAATGAGGTACCTAAATCAGACTTGGGGGAAACAAAGAACCAGTCACTTCCAGTTTTCCATTCTGCATATTAGGAGCTTAGAAGTTGCCACTCTGTCCTAACAAGTAAAAAGCTAAACACACTGAATAATCAACAACTCTTCTAGGATCTGTAAGAGAGAGGAGGACTCAGGGCAAATCACTGCCCTCAAGATTGGAGAGAAAGGCAAATACTGGAAGTGATGGTTTGTTGGAACAGAAACTAATGGGAACCAGTGCTGGGTGGGAAAGCAGAACGTTGGTAGCTCAGTGTGGACAATTATTAGGGTTAAAATCTCCAGAGCCACTCCCTCCCAAACAATATTGTGAGACTTAATTCCAGAGGTTTGACCAAGTTCTCACAGTAAATACCTGAGAAAATCACCTCATGGTTGCAGCACAGGGAGGGGAGAAGAAACCATTTTGCATTATGCCAGAGCATTGTTCTTTTACAAGGCCTGTCCTAAGGGAAAACTAGTTAACCAGAACCAAACAAGCTGTAGTATTATCAACTCCTAAAATACCTCAGGGAAGGGAAATACCCAACTCCAGGCTGCTGTAGCCATCCTGTTCTACCTAAGCAGGAAGAACATGGAAAAAATCTTGTGAAATTCACAGTTCAGAGGCATAGGCTCATTGAAAGACTGAGTCCTATTCATAGGACCATAGAATACTTCCCCTCCCCCTACGCCTCACAACCACATTACTAAAGGGCTATTTATAGCAGCTCCTTATACCGTGTATGTCATGCCTGGCTATCAAGAAAAAAATGACAAAGTTTACCCCCCAAAAAAGGAATTTCTGAGCTAAAAAAAATAAAGAATGGATGACTTAAGTAATGCAAATGGTTGTCTTTTTTTTTTAATCTACTGACAAGTTGCTCTAGTAACCCAAAGAAGTGAAGGAGAAAGCAGCTGCCTCACTGCCCAGATATTGATTTGTTTGGATGTTTCAATGCCTCATGATACAATAAAACCATAAAAATTTTCTTAAAAAAAAAAAAAAAGAATGGAAGTTATCCAAGAAAAAAATAAGAGCATGGTTCAAAACCAGTAAGAATACTCCAGGCGGAGAGGAAACTATATCCAAAGACCTGGAGGTAGGAAGGAACATGGTTACATTTGAGGAACTGAAAGAAGGCTAATGAGGCTAGAGTGAGAAGCAAGGGGAAGAACAGTGTGAAGTAATACTGCATAGATTAGCAAAGTCCAGATTATAAATCTTCAAATTGGATTAATACAATTGGATGTAATTTTAAAGACACTGCAAAGACTTTGAAGAGGTGTAATAAGGAGAATGACAAAATTAATAATGCATGTTCCACCTATGTTAGGCAGAGCAAACTGTCATTAACCAGGTTTGGTGCTGGGCAAACAACTAAGTAGTTGCTGCAAATATCAGACAACAGGTAATCATGGCCTACACTGGGATAATGTCAAGAAAGAAATGAAAATAAGTGAATGTAATTGAGTGGTATTTAGCAAATAAAATCAACAAGACTTGGTCTATGACTAAAAATTGGTAAAACAAGAGAAAGACAAATGACCTTTAGGTTACTTGTTTGGCCAATGAGATGAATTAAAATAACATCAATTAATATGCGGGGGAAGGAGAAGCAGGTTTGAAGGAAACAGATTATGACCTCAGTTTGGCAGGTTGAAATTTTGAGGTTTATGTAATATTTAAGAGGAGATGTCCTCTACACAGTTAGATATAGGAATGTGAACTTCAAAGGCAAAAATACAGGTGGGATGAATAAGCCTGGGAGTCATAGCCATAAATAATTATTAAAATCACATATGATGATGAAATGATCCAAGGAAAGGATCAAGGAATGACATGAAAAATTGTTGCAAATATCTGCCTGATTCCCTAAGTCTCACTGCTGTTTTTGGTTCTGGAAAAACAAACAAACAAACAAAACCATCTATTCTGAATTGCCATTAGATGCCAAGCCCATGGCTTCTCCTCAGCCCATGACCATTGGACATCTCAGTTCTGGTCTCATTCACATGGCTATTGACTATCAAGGAGTATCAGCATCTAATGCTTCAAAGGCAGTCCCCATGACCTTAGGGCAAACAATAACACCAGAGCTGGAATCCAGTATTTTGAATGGATGTCCCTTTTAGGTTGAGTGGCCACGGAAAATTGGAGGATACCTGCAAAAAAGAGATTTGGCCCTGAATGTTTCTAATAACTCTTAGGACTGGATCCCTATAGGAACTATTCTTATCAAGAGCAGCAAAAGCCTCTTTATTACTGAATCTTTTAGGCAGTCTTAAAAATTGTATCTCTTGACCTCTCCTGAACATTTATTAGTGTTGAGAATTCCCATCGACTTGAAACAATCTCTTTCCTTAATTTTGTGCCAACACATACTTCACAATTTATTGTGGCCTTCTCTGGATACTCATCAATCCCTTTATAGTTTCCTCCTTTTCTACCTGAAACACAAATTTTAGTTACTCAGGGTTATTTACAAAATTCATTTTTCTTTTTTTCTACGTTATTTTCTTGAGTCATCAATTTGCACGATTTCCTGCTTTTTCATTGTTAACCCCTTTGGTCATGTTCTAAGTTGTGGTGCTTTTCCCTACTAAAATACTGATTTCCATTCACTTATCTTCATTTTTCTTGATATTATTAACCCATTCTAGCTACTACCACATCTTGTCTTATCATTTCAATACATGGGTAGGTCTGTGAGGCATAGAGAACAGGAGCTCCCAACTCCACATATGGTCAATTAAAATAGCTATGTTATTTTCTGGCTTCTTTTAAAAATGTATTATTTAATTAACAAATTAGTAAGTTAAAAAAAAAAGTAATTTTTGGACTCTCCAGCTGCTAATTTTAACCTATTTTAGATTTTCTAAGACAGATGATTTCACTAACAAGATGTATCACAAGACCAGCTCAGAAGTGCATTATGAGTAATTATATCTCAAGACAATTTATACTCTGGCATACAGTCTCTTATGGCATTAAAGCCCCTTAGGAAATGATCCTATTGTAATATTAATTCCATTTCATAAAGCTTGGTAGATGTCAATGAGATTATAACCAACACTATTCTTTTTAAATAATAAGTCATATCAATGCGTGTATAAAGCATGTTTTGACAAGACAGTACGATGTTATTATTATTATTTATTGTGTCCAAGGCACCTCTCAGCCTGTAGGAAATTAGGTTTAATATCACATTACTGCTCTTCTAGCTCCCGCTTTAATGGGCTTCCAGGCAAAAGCAGCCTTGTTTCCTCTCCTTCGTGATGGCTTAAAGAATCTGACTACTCCTGCTGAGCTGGTCTCTGTGAAGTGTGAAGTTTTTAATCTGATCTCTGTTCATCCTCAAGCATTTAATTTGCAGCTTAGGAATTTATAGAGGTCTGCCATGCAGATCAACAAGGGTAAAAGCTGTTAAGATTTGCCAATACATTTTGAAGAAAGCTGAGTGAGAAACAGCAAGCCAATTTCACTGGAAGAAACTATACACCAACACCTGAAGGACTGATTCTGCCTTCCATGTAGAGTTTGAACTCTTCCTGCACTGCCCTGAGACATTACTGTGCTCTCTTCGAGGAAGATCCTAAGGTGGAAAATTAGTGCAAGGATACCTTGATTTCCTGCAGCTCAGGAAAATGAAAGGTTTCAAACCAAAAGAAAGCAAATGAACAAAAAAAGGGAGATTCAAACCAAGAGAAAACAACTGGACCAAAAACAAAAACGAAACAAAAAAACAAGAGAGGTAGAAAGGAAAGAAAAGAAAAGAAAGGAAAAAAGAAAAGAAAAACCAAACACCTAATAATTACCCAAGGATCAATGTTGTTAAGTTTGTCAAAATAGAATGAATGAATATACACTTTATCACTGTCTCCAGTTCTGACCTTCTGATACCACAAGAAAGGTCTGTTGCATCCACCCTCTACCAAAGCTCCACCAACACAACATCACATTCATTTTATTAAAGACCCTCCACCTAACATCCCTCCATCTGTCTCTCCATTATCTAAATCCTACTCACCGCCATGACTCAAACTACATATTTCCATATTCATACCTCCTTAGAAGATTTCTTGACTATGCCAAAACAATTCCACACCCAATTCTCTCTTATTTTACACATATAATACATCTAACTATATTTATATAATACATACAATTCAAAACAAGTGATACCATGTGTGATACTGATTATATATATATATATATATATATATATATATATATATATACTGTATCACATCATTGTTTTGAATTGTCTCAGAGATATTGGTTCTTCCTCCACAGTTAGATTATAATTTCAAAAAGAGCAGGTACATTCTCTAAGGGATGGCCTGGTTCTTAGCCCTGACTCTGATATTAACCTGCTTTGAGGCTTGCTCATGGCTGCCATAAAATTATATGCATCTCTGCCTTGAAAAAATCACTTCCTATTACTTGGAACCTTCATTTTCCACCTTCACAAAGATAGTGTTAGAGTAGATGAATCTATTTTCTTTGACAGCTCAGATTTTTATATGATTTATTATTCTGTTTCTCATATTTCCAACAAAAGTTCATATAATTCTGTATGCATTGTTATTTCTTAATAAATAAGTGGATTTCATTGTAGTGGTTGGATAGCTGGACATTTAGATGAATGGATGAAATAACAAAAGGATATCTGTATAAACTAGCTATTTGGAAGTCTTTCATTTCTTCTTAGCATTTGGTAGAAGGTATAGATTGACTTACAACTGGGTTCTTGCTTTACCCAACATTGAATGTTGAGTGGAACCCTAGACTCTTTGCTGGAGACACCACAGGACAGAAACTATCTGCCTGAAAAATAAACTTGTGTGATGTATTTCTATGGAGTAATAATAATCCCCAGGGGTTTCAAAGGTAGTACCCAAATACTAAAAGAGCCTTAGATTCTTATCTAGGGAATAGAAAAAGAAATATTACAAGCCATTTATTTTTTCAAAAGGAAAAGGCACCCACTTGTCCTGCATTCAGGTATCACATAATGAAAATGTCTCCCGGACATCATCAGAGTCCATTGAAACTCATAACCCCCAAGCTCATTTTTCACCCTGTTGCTGGCTGATCTATTTTTCATATTACCTTAGCCTTTTGACAAGTCATATAAAAGAAAGGGTGAGAGAATGTTTCTGGCGTCAAAGACTGCCTCTATCTCTGGAACACACCATATCAGGTGGCAGGTAAGAAATGACCCTATTATCATTTCCAAGAAGTAAAATGGCCAAGGCTTTCCAAAAGAGCTGTTTTCCCTGAACAAGTGTATACCACAGATGGATAGCAGCCTATTTATGTGCAAAGCCACAAACACCACTTGGCCACATCGCCCAGTAAAAAAGAGTCAAGTAACCTTACACAGGTGCTAATTTTTAGACATTGTCTGGTTGAGGGCCCATAACTTCATTTACAAGTGATCTAAATAAATCTATATTGATGTTTCCCATATGTTCCTGCTGCACCCTTACCTTAACTTTCAACATGAAATGGAGTAGCATAAGGTAACATCAATAAGGATGATCTGGATTGTTTCTGGGCTACTTAATGTCCCTTTGCTTATTAACAATCTCATTTTCCCTTAATAGATAAGCCAAACTACCTCACAATTTCCTATTCTCTCAGTTTATCCACTGACAAGAGAAGACTGACATGTCCAAGTAGAATACTTAGCTTTAATTTAATAGAATCTGTGTTCAGGAACAGTGTTGGGTTCCCTGGTGGACGCATTCATATTTTGAGCATTAAGATGTCTGTGTTTACAGGATCCAGAGTCACAGAGCTTAAAAACTAAATTAAACTAGTAGGTAATTAGGGATAATAACACATGGAATGACCTTTGTTTCTGTCCTTTGGTTCCTAGAACCATGTATACATACTTGACTGTATTCTACACATCATATACCAGAGCATCCCAACATTATAAAGCACTATCTCAAAGCTAGAGCTTACATGAGTCTCTCTAGCCATTCTACTATTATGCAAGTCTGTTTCCTTGGGTGATATGGATATGGTGAGACCAGTGATTCCTATAGATATGATTGCTTCATTCTTTCTCTGAAAAGTGAGTTTACTTTGCATGGCCCAACATGGTAAGATACTCAGTTTCAGGTGACAGTTCAGGCAAAAAAAAAAAAAAAAAAAAAAAAAAAAAGGATGATAAGCTAGAGGAAGCAACTAACAACTCAGATGTGTTTCAAGTTAGCATAAATGACTATTTCCTACCTGATGGATGGGAGTTCACCTGTGGCTTTTT
Source organism: Panthera onca (assembly GCF_046562875.1). NCBI lineage: Eukaryota > Metazoa > Chordata > Mammalia > Carnivora > Felidae > Panthera > Panthera onca. Next base: position 20,483,897 of record NC_138348.1, on the reverse strand, counting down.
TTTTTTTTTTTTGAAAAAGTCATATTGTTTGGGGGCTGAAGTTCAATTTCTATTGTTTGCAAGCTGAAGAGTAGAAAGAGAAATCAACCTTGTGGAAGGAAGTCCATATTACTGAGCACATGCATAGTTTTCATGACTACTTAGTTCACAAGCCTAGTGAGCAATCTTTGGAGAGCTGAGGAAGAAAGTTAAGTTACCTGTCTTCTCCTTAAAAACCTTCTTTATGAAAAGGGTATTTAGTAAAATTTCACTTGAGAAACCAGTATTACCTAAATGCTGGGCCCATTTCAAGAAATTCACCCTTATAAGTCTCCACAGGTACCTTTGCCATGAACTCTAGCTCCTCCCAAGACTTTGACCATCCATCAAAATCTTTACCTCACCATTCATAAATCACTGAGAGGATTCCCCCTTCCCCCAGCTGTTTATCAATGTCTTATTGGCTAAGAATGTATTAGCAGTCATTTTCCATTGAATATCAATTTATTATGCATATATATATATATATATATATATATATATATATATAACATTATTGACTTCTTTTTTTCTTCCTTAGACGACTGGTCACAGTCACTACCCATGAGGCTAAAATTACAGGTTCAAGGAGGCATGACATTGAATTTGAAGTAACCCATTGAAAATATGTGTATGCTATGTCTTTAATACCTTTTCAACTTGGATCTATCACTTTCACACGATTATTAAAGGTTGTTGGGCACGACCAATCTGAAAAATCAGTGGATCAAATAATAAACATTTTATGATAGGTAACTTGAGCTACATGGTCAATGGTATCTCATACTAGGTATTTATTCTATCTTAGTGTGTCAAGGTAGAGAAAATCTGCTTTGTTAAATGACGGTAAGTTAAATTTATATGATGGCACAATTTTGTCCCCAAATCATAAAGACCTTCACTAGAAATTAACCACTGGAGGGAGCATCACAGGTATGATGTAACATATCCATCTTCCCCAGACATTCCAAGCACCCCTGGGTCTCTCCATCTATAAGAACCAACTGGCAGTACTACTTGTTCATGTACTTACTGGAGTATCTTTTCATATCCTAGTTTCCTAACCCGAAACTAGAAGTGTTTCAGGTCATCTGGCAAATTGGTCAGAGTGTGGTTTATGTGGTTTATTCTGCTCTCAAAACTCAAAGATACACAGTAATCATTGGATATACTTCTTGGTATGGGAGTGGGCAATGTTGTAGGCACTGCAGGTGATATTCCAACATGTTTCAGGTTATTGAAAGCACAGAAACTCCACTAATGTGGCATATAAATATACTGAAGTTTATCTCTAACCTTATTATGTGCATATACCATGCTGAAACATCTAGGATATCTGCTACTTCCTGCTTTATAGCTTCTATCAATATAAAGTTATCACTGAAGTCAGTCTGTATAATGACCTATGGGTTGATAAGACACTCAAGGCATCAGTAAACTAAATTGTGATACAGAGCTAAAAGGATGGCATAATTCTGATATTTTATAGCAAAGGTGTATTGCCATTTGAGCCAAATAACTATAGAATAGCTAGTATTTTCAGTTTATTAGGATAAAGGAAAAATATCAGATCAATAGCTGTACAAAGACACAGTGATTAATCTGACTTTCTCAAATGAGGAGACTATATCTGGAACCAAGCCATCAGCTTCCTTCAGTCTCCTTTTGAGAAGTGTGGAAGCTTTGAGAAGTGGGATGCTCCACTTAGGTCCCTCTTCAAGGAAGGCTCTGCTGCCCAGCTGCAAGGAATGGGTGTAGCAGACAGCTTCCAGCTGGTAGCACCTTCCAAATTCCCATTTCCACTCAGCTGAGGTCATTACTGTTTTCAGAGCAGCCCTGGCCAATGGCGTAGCAAGGTGATGGGTGGCAAAACAGCCTGGCACTTTTTGTTCAATGTGAGACTTCTCTAATGGGCCATCTTTGCCCTAGAGCTCTCCTTTGGGCTGACAGAGATTTTCTCAGATCTGCATCATGGTTTTATGGATTCCCTTGTGCAACCCTGCTTTCTCCGACTTTCTGTTCACAGATGTTACAGACCAATAAAACTTTTGTGCTCTTAACTCCATCTCAGCCTGTTTCCTAACGAATCTAACCTGCAGCACTAAGTTTGCATTAATTTCCTGTCTTTTTTTTTACAAACTGCCTATCCTCTGCACCTGAACTACAGTCTTGAAGGGAATTTTTAAAATGGAAACCATCCCCTCTCTACCTGTAAATTTTCTGGTGATAGCATAAACTGTCAGGTTTTTCAGAGATGAGATATTAATTCAAATGTGCTATTTTGGTGGGAAGGATTAGCACTAGTGCTCCTTCCTTTGCTTTTCCTGCCATAGTAATTGCCACTCTATGGGTTAGGACATCACTCCAGGAATGCTACTAGGCTCCCAGTATGCACCAACTATATATTAAGGAACTTGGAAAGAGACAATAGGGTTATAATCTGCTCTGATCCCTGCACTGTTTCCTCTCATTTCTTTTTTGTTGTTGTTTTTATTTGGGGTGTGTGTGTGTGTGTGTGTGTGTCTAATGTTACAGGATGCTCTCAAATGTTGGTGATCTTTAGGACTCTGCTCCTATTTAAGACTGAAACAGGAAAGGTTAATGAGTAATGTTTTATGCATAGCCTGAGTTTGTCAAATGGTGGACTTCACTATAAGATGATCTTGTTGAGCTGTTTCACAGGAAGGACATCTAGCTATTTATTTTTATAGGTACTTTTTTTTTGAGCTAGCCAGTATGCCTACAAAAGAAATATCTATCCTTCTGCCTGAATGATTTAAGCCTGGCTACCAGCATTCTGGAAGCTTAGCAGAGAAAGAGAGCAAGTAGTCTCACTTTTCACTCAACCACCCTGTGTTAATTACGACAGCCCTGCCCAGAGCTGTGTCCCCTGTCACCAAGAGCAGTGCGTCTCACTCACTCTCTCCAACGAATCATCTTCCAGTTTCCTTTTTGAATATGGTATCTATATGATTCTTCTATAGGCTTCCAACCAATCTCACGGCTTCAGCCACACATTCAGGACTTTTTCAGAGTTATTTTTATTCTTAATTCTTGATGCTTTTTATGCTTCTGTGATGGTAATCCTCTCACTCTGGAACTTCTACCATACCAGTTTAGGTTTCTTTGTTATCTGGCCTGCCAAGCCCATTGCTAATCACCATACATTACTGCTCTCATCTCCTCTCCTTTTATTTGTGTCCTTGGGAGTTACAGTTTACTGCTTTCTACCAGGTTTCAGACATAACAATTGTGTCCAGTTCACTCTGTGAGGTAGAAATGTCCCTTGCTTATTTTTGTCACTCACTCCCAAGCATCAAACTGACAGAACCTAAATATATTCTTGAGCCCTAGCTGCTAGAATTCTCAAAAAACAAATCAGGGTGGCCTTGAAACAGGCATCTCTCACCAACACCGATACAATAGAAGCTCTAAACACTGAAGATTTCAAAAGAGTTTTGTAGGGGAGGCAGTATTGCACTGTTCCAGAGCTCCAATATTCTTCACCTAAGGCCATACCATCCAAACCTGTCATCAGTGAGTAGTTTCTTCCTGAGCTGGCTCTCCACCAAGCTGCCCCTATTCAAGGTTTCAATCCTCAAGATGTTGGTCTCCATACGTCTATGTAATTAGTAATGATGATAATGATAATAACAACAACACCTACATTGGTACATTGGTACAACTTGTACCTTGGTACATGTGCTTTTTGCGAGGTTAATAAACATTAGAAAAGTGTCTCATTCTCAAACCAATTTATAAACTTGTAGTAAATAAATGTAAAAAGGCTTCTTTCTGATAGGACTCTTCAGATCCTTTTAAAATATATTAATGTATTAAAATGGAAATAAAAGAATGTAATAAGAAATGATAGAATACCAGAGCTGAAAAATGTATCAAGATCTATTTAGCCTAAAATCCTAAATTTACAATGATGTAACTCAGGTCTACTGTGGAAAATTGACTTGTTCCAGGAAATGCAGCCGAGTTTTGAAAGTATCAGACAAGGTACCCAGGACTGCTAACTTCTAGTTAAAGGCTCTTTTGAATTTCTATTTCTTGCCTTCAAGGAACTTATAAATGGAATATATGTGAACTGTTGAAGGTAGATACATTGTTATAATGTGTGTGTATTTTTTCCTAATACTTAAAAAATTAAGGTAGATGTATCAATTAAGAACAAGGGTTAGGATCTGGAATGAAACAATTCTAGGTTCACATTGGAGTCCCAATATTTATTTGTTTGTTTATTTTGAAGCTTATTTATTTATTTGTTTTGAAACACAGAGAGAGCGAGCACACATAGGGGAGGGGCAGACAGCGAGACAGAGAGAGAGAGAATCCCAAGCAGGCTTCACACTGAGGGGTCTTGAACTCACGAACCGTGAGATCATGATCTGAGCCTAAACCAAGATTCAAACACTTAACCAACTGAACCACCCAGGTGCCCCGGGTTCCGCTATTTAATATTTAACAACCTTGGACAAGTCACTTAATCACCTTAAATGCAAGTTTTCTCATTTCTAAGAAGATAATGAAACTGACTTTATGAGTTTATTAAGCCTACATGAAAAAATTAATAACAATTTATATAAGTCCAATACCTAGAACCTAAGGATCACTTAATAAATTATATATTTATTATTGGCATTATTTTTAATTCCATTATTATTCATGAAGTTCAAGTCAGATTCTAATGAACCATTTTATATGGAGGTACAGTTTCTATTGCCCACACCCATAATAACTTATTTTTTTTTTTTTAATATATGAAATTTACTGTCAAATTGGTTTCCATACAACACCCAGTGCTCATCCCAAAAGGTGCCCTCCTCAATACCCATCACCCACCCTGCCCTCCCTCCCACCCTGCCCTCCCTCCCACCCCCCATCAACCCTCAGTTTGTTCTCAGTTTTTAACAGTCTCTAATGCTTTGGCTCTCTCCCACTCTAACCTCTTTTTTTTTTTTTTTTTTTTTTTCCTTCCCCTCCCCCATGGGTTTCTGTTATGTTTCTCAGGATCCACATAAGAGTGAAACCATATGGTATCTGTCTTTCTCTGTATGGCTTATTTCACTTAGCATCACACTCTCCAGTTCCATCCATGTTGCTACAAAAGGCCATATTTCATTTTTTCTCATTGCCACGTAGTATTCCATTGTGTATATAAACCACAATTTCTTTATCCATTCATCAGTTGATGGACATTTAGGCTCTTTCCATAATTTGGCTATTGTTGAGAGTGCCGCTATAAACATTGGGGTACAGGTGCCCCTATGCATCAGTACTCCTGTATCCCTTGGATAAATTCCTAGCAGTGCTATTGCTGGGTCATAGGGTAGGTCTATTTTTAATTTTTTGAGGAACCTCCACACTGCTTTCCAGAGCGGCTGCACCAATTTGCATTCCCACCAACAGTGCAAGAGGCTTCCTGTTTCTCCACATCCTCTCCAGCATCTATAGTCTCCTGATTTGTTCATTTTGGCCACTCTGACTGGCGTGAGGTGGTATCTGAGTGTGGTTTTGATTTGTATTTCCCTGATAAGGAGCGACGTTGAACATCTTTTCATGTGCCTGTTGGCCATCCGGATGTCTTCTTTAGAGAGTGTCTATTCATGTTTTGTGCCCATTTCTTCACTGGGTTATTTGTTTTTCGGGTGTGGAGTTTGATGAGCTCTTTATAGATTTTGGATACTAGCCCTTTGTCCGATGTGTCATTTGCAAATATCTTTTCCCATTCCGTTGGTTGCCTTTTAGTTTTGTTGGTTGTTTCCTTTGCTGTGCAGAAGCTTTTTATCTTCATAAGGTCCCAGTAATTCACTTTTGCTTTTAATTCCCTTGCCTTTGGGGATGTGCCGAGTAAGAGATTGCTACGGCTGAGGTCAGAGAGGTCTTTTCCTGCTTTCTCCTCTAAGGTTTTGATGGTTTCCTGTCTCACATTCAGGTCCTTTATCCATTTTGAGTTTATTTTTGTGAATGGTGTGAGAAAGTGGTCTAGTTTCAACCTTCTGCATGTTGCTGTCCAGTTCTCCCAGCACCATTTGTTAAAGAGACTGTCTTTTTTCCATTGGATGTTCTTTCCTGCTTTGTCAAAGATGAGTTGGCCATACGTTTGTGGGTCTAGTTCTGGGGTTTCTATTCTATTCCATTGGTCTATGTGTCTGTTTTTATGCCAATACCATGCTGTCTTGATGATGACAGCTTTGTAGTAGAGGCTAAAGTCTGGGATTGTGATGCCTCCTGCTTTGGTCTTCTTCTTCAAAATTACTTTGGCTATTCGGGGCCTTTTGTCCCACACCCATAATAACTTATTAAAGGAACTCCAAGATTTCTCGATTTGTCTTATAGCTAAGCTTCTAGATAAAGAATGGACATATTGCCTACAGTTTTGTGCTTTCCACTTACTTTCAACCAGCTTAAAATAGGTCATACCCCTATCTCCACAGAAAGAATACATGTTAACGTTATCAATGACCTTTATGTTGATAAATCCAGTACATGTTTTTTTCTTGCCATCCCGATCTTTTAGCAACATTCAACACAGCTGGGCCCCGTCTGTCTTTCTGTGTGTTTCTGATTTTTTTTCCTCACCCTACCCCTAACCCCTAAGCAGTGTCTTTTAGAATGCTGTGCAGTTTAGAGGAATGGGGTTAGTAAGGAAAGCTGGGGCTTGGAATGCAATAGACTTAGGTTTATATCTGCTGACCTCTTTATTTGACAGAGTCACTAATCATGTACCATGTGCCAGACACTGTGCTAACCACCCAGAGGTTTCTCCTTAGCCTCTTTTTTTCCCATTCTACATTCTATGTGGTCTAATCTACTCTAAAGGGTACAACTCTGAAGTCTATACCTCAGCCCAGACTTTGCTTCCTGAGCTTCTAATCCATGCATCTGCTTACTGACGTCCCCATTTGGATAGTTCATAGATAATCTCAAAGTTAAAGTATTTAAAAATGAATTCATCAGGGGCGCCTGGGTGGCTCAGTCAGTTAAGCGTCTGACTTCAGCTCAGGTCATGGTCTTGCTGTCCGTGAGTTGGGAGCCCCACATCGGGCTCTGTGCTGACAGCTCAGAGCCTGGAGCCTATTTCACATTCTGTGTCTCCCTCTCTCTGACCCTCTCCCGTTCATGCTTTGTCTCTCTCTGTCTCAAAAATAAATAAATGTTAAAAACTTTTTTTTTTAAAATGAATTCATGAGCTATAAAGACAACATGAATCTGCTACTCTTCTGGTGTTTCCTATATTAGGAAGTGGCATCAGCAAACTTCCAGGAACTCAACGTAAACAAACACCTGGGAGTTTTCTATGACACCACCCCCTCCCAACAGTCTCTTCCCCAGCATCAATACAATTAAGAACCAAATTCAGTTTCTTTTCTTGGAGCCCTTCAGGTCTGTCAGCGCATTCATTTATTTATTCATCTTGCATTAATTCAGTGCCTCTTTGTGCTAGAACCTGTCCTGGATTCTGGAAAAATAAAGGTAAACCTGGGTTCAGATTATGATGGCAAATGACCATGTCTTTCTTTTTTATTCCAATAAGTCACAGATAGATTCTTTGATAAAATAAAATGAAATCAATTAGTAGACAAGTAAAATGAAAATGGAGATACAAAATACAAGCCCTAGTTTTCCTTATTAGATTCAATAAACATAAATTATTCACCAAACTGCTGTAAAAGTTTGTAAACGCTTCTTTCAATTTCTGTACCTATCTCCTTACAGACTAGTAAATTTTACAAACTGATGTCATCTATGATTGTACTTTGAGTACCACTGAGGAGAGAGCCTGACTTTTTTTTTTAACATCAAAAATATAACAATAACATTATGCCATTAATTTGTGCTTACACTGAAGAATCAAAAAGTAGAAGCGTGTAAATAGAAAAACCAGAGTCCCATTTTTCCTATTCCCTAGTCTCAGTTTCAAGAGTTTGTACATTTTTCTAGAAATTTCCATATGTTTGGAAGCATATTTATTCTATATGAAAAAAATAAGTGGATGAGGCACCTGGGTACCTCAGTCAGTTGAACGTCTGAATTTGGCTTAGGTCATGATCTCACCGTCCGTGAGTTCAAGCCCATCAGGCTCTGGGTTAACAGCTCACAGCCTGGACCCTGCTTCAGATCCTCTGTCTTCCTCTCTTTCTGTCCCTTCCCAGCTTGTACTTTGTCTCTTTCTCTCTCAAAAATAAACATCAAAAACATTTTTAAAAATAGGTGGAGTCATAGAGTGCATTTTCTTCTAAAATTTACCTTTTTATTTAGGTAAGCAGATTTTGAGAACTTTTCTTTTGTAAAAACATAACACATCAAATTTCTTTCTTTTATACTGCTAGATATTGGGTGATGTTAGATATTAGGTGAACCACATGGGATTGCTGATATTCAATACTTTTGATTTATAAAATGGCAATTCCAAATGGTTCAGTGTCATATTTTATTGTATGGCCATACCATAATGGAGTTGAACAATCCTCTATCTGTAAATAACATGATTGACTCCAGTATTTTATATGTAACATACTTACAAACTTTGAAAGAATACTACTCCTGGTCCATTTAATGGGAATGATCAAGGAAACATTCTTTCTCCTAAAAGTTTACATTGTTTTTAGAAACTAAAAACACAAATAAAATGTTGTTGTTTTTTTAAGTACACCCTGTCTAATTTGATTGTTGGCCTTGAAAAATCTGGATCTTTGTTACTATTGAAAAGATTGTACCAATATGAGGGAGGTCTAAAGTATATTTTAATAACATGGGGCACCTGGGTGGCTCAGTCTGTGAAGCATCTGACTCTGGCTCAGGTCATGATCTGGTGGTTCATGAGTTCAAGTCTTGTGTTGGGCTCTGTGCTGTCAGTGTGGAGCCTGCTTGTGATCCTCTCTCTCTCCCACTCTCTTTGATCCTCCCCCACTTGTGCATGCTCTCTCTCAAAATAAATAAATAAATAAATAAATAAATAAACATTTAAAAAATTTTAAAAATAAAGTACATTTTAATAACAAACTAATAGTTTCACACATATAAATGCAAATAACTTCAAATGGCAGAGGGAAGTATTTATAAAATTTGTTACTGTCAGCTCATATAGAGAAAAATGCTAAAAATATCTCTGCAGGCAGCAAAATAACTGGTAAACAACTAGCAAGAAAGGTTATCTGTAGTACAAGCTTTAATATTCATTTGTTACCAATTACAGGGTCCAAAATAAATACCTGAGATAATGAAAAAAATCTGATATTCTCTTTTTAAAAGCAGCAGCTGGAAGAATATGTTTATGATAGGAACAGGATGAAATAAAATAAATTAATAAAGTATATGTCTTCCAGACTACAAAACCTGGTTCTCAAAGCCCTTTTTTTTTAAATTTTATTTATTTTGAGAGAGAGAGAGAGAGAGAGAGAGAGAGAGAGAGAGAGAGAGAGCATGTGTGCACACAGTGGAGGGGCAGAGAAACAGGGAGAGGGTGAATCCCAAACATATTCCATGCTGTCTGTGTGGAACCTAATGCAGGACTCAAACTCACAAACTGTGAGATCATGGCCTGAGCCAAAATCAAGAGTCGGAGGCTTAACTGATTGAGCCACCTAGGCACCTCTCAAGGCACTTTAGAAATAGATGATGAGAACTTGGTTGTTATTATATTTTCCCTTTCGCTCTACTTCATTGTGGCATCTTTTTAAATTTTTTTTTTTTTAACGTTTATTTATTTTTGAGACAGAGAGAGACAGAGCATGAACAGGGGAGGGTCAGAGAGAGGGAGACACAGAATCTGAAACAGGCTCCAGGCTCTGAGCTGTCAGCACAGAGCCCGACGCGGGGCTCGAACTCACAGACCGCGAGATCATGACCTGAGCCGAAGTCGGCCGCCCAACCGACTGAGCCACCCAGGCGCCCCAATTGTGGCATCTTAACACATTTTCTTCTTCATAGAACAAGATGAAAATGTGAAATTTTTAGTGAAAGAAGCTGGAAGCCTACCAGAGTGTTTGAGGTTGATTTTATTTATTTGTTTATTTTTTGAAATTGGATAAGTACTAGAAAAATAATCTCTGGTGATAGTCTTAAGAAGAAAGGGTTATTGGATCCATTTAAAACCTGAGTAAACCTTTTGTTATAGTCAGATTTTCAGTCAAATGAAAGACATTTGCAAGAGTTCAGTTTTTCCCATTTCCCAAAAATGACAAATGAAAAGGGGCCATTTTGAAATTTCTAAGCATGTACTGATTATGTTTGGTCATTATTGTTTATAGTCTTAGCCCAGCCAGCTGCTGACTTCAGGGGTAGAGATGTTCTCACAGACTCAATTCCCCCCATTTGCAATATTTGCATTCAAACTGTTCAGGCTATGTAAAGCTATTTTTAAAACAATACTGTAATTAAGATTATTAGTCATATTTCTAATGATCAGAAGACAGCTGATGTATGAATAACAGTTTGGTTAAATGACAAAATTGGGTACCTGAATCATTATCCTGAGTGACCAAAATTATTTCAAGAATTACAAGAGGGGCGCCTGGGTGGCTCAGTCAGTTAAGCTTCCTACTTTGGCTCATATTATGATCTGTCAGTTCATGGATTCAAGCCCCACATCGGGCTCTGTGCTGACAGCTCAGAGCCTGAAGCCTGCTTCGGATTCTGTGCCCTTTTCTCTCTGCCCTTCCCCTGTTTGCACTCTATCTATCTCAAAAATAAATAAACATAAAAAAAAAGAATTACAAGAAAATCAGCTGACTGAAATAAAGGAGCCTTTAAAGTCATTCTACATTTAGAACATTATTGCTTAATCCTACATGAGGATTTTTATGGATATTGAGGGTCATGTCTTGAGCGAGTGGCTCCCTGTCCTCCTGCCTAGATTAGACTATAAATGTAGACCTGACTCACTCTCTCTTTCTCATTTGTTATCTGGGAATAAGCCAGCTTCCATATTGTGAGGGAATCTCACAATAAAGAGGGCCATGTAACAAGGAACTGCAGAGAAGATTCTAAGAAACCTATGGAAGCAAGAAAGCAACATATATAGTACCAGATGGATTCATTAATACCGTCATATATTTACTATTCACTTCATATTTATTTGCTTATGTATTTGGCACATATCCGTTGAGTGCATATCATGTGTCAGACATGGAAAGCAGTGAGGAATAAAAGGCAAGCATAGTTCCAGACAGATAAAGCACAAATGAATAATTACAAGTTAGGAAAAGTGCTAGGAAAGAGGAAAAGGAATGCAATGATGGAGAAAAACATTGGAGGGGCATAAACTACAATGAAGTGGTCATAACACTTCTGCAAAGGTGAAAATCTGAAACTAGAATAATGAAAAGAAATCACCATAGAAGGCTTATGAAGGATATTGAAGAAGTTACAAAGAAACGGAAAAACATTGTGTGCTTATGGGTTGGAAGAATAAATATTGTTAAAATGTCAATACTACTCAAAGGTATCTACACATTCAATGCAATCCCAATCAAAATTGCACCAGCATTCTTCTCTAAGCTAAAACAAGCAATCCTAAAATTTGCATGGAACCACAAAAGACCCCAAATAGCCAAAGTAATATTGGAGAAGAAAACCAAAATGGGAGGCGTCACAATCCCAGACTTTAGCCTCTACTACGAAGCTGTCATCATCAAGACAGCATGGTATTGGCACAAAAACAGACACATAGACCAATGGAATAGATAGAGACTCCAGAATTGGACCCACAAAAGTATGGCCAACTAATCTTTGACAAAGCAGGAAAGAATATCCAATGGAAAAAAGACAGTCTTTTTAACAAACGATGCTGGGAGAACTGGACAGCAACATGCAGAAGAATGAAACTAAACCACTTTTTTACACCATTCACAAAAATACACTCAAAATGGATAAAGGACCTGAATGTGAGACAGGAAACCATCAAAACCCTAGAGGAGAAAGCAGGAAAAAACCTCTCTGATCTCAGCTGCAGCAATTGCTTACTTGACACATCTCTAAAGGCAAGGGAATTAAAAGCAAAAATGAACTATTGGGACCTCATCAAGATAAAAAGCTTCTTCACAGCAAAGAAAACAATCAACAAAACTAAAAGGCAACCAATGGAATGGAAAAAGATATTTGCAAATGACATATCGGACAAAGGGCTAGTATCCAAAATCTATAAAGAGCTCACCAAACTCCACACCCGAAAAACAAATAATCCAGTGAAGAAATGGGCAGAAAACATGAATAGACACTTCTCCAAAGAAGACATCCAGATGGCCAACAGGCACATGAAAAGATGTTCAACGTCACTCCTCATCAGGGAAACACAAATCAAAACCACACTGAGATACCACCTCATGCCAGTCAGAGTGGCTAAAATGAACAAATCAGGAGACTATAGATACTGGTGAGGATGTGGAGAAACGGGAACCCTCTTGCACTGTTGGTGGGAATGCAAACTGTGCAGCCACTCTGGAAAACAGTGTGGAGGTTCCTCAAAAAATTAAAAAAAGATCTACCCTATGACCCAGCAATAGCACTCCTAGGAATTTACCCAAGGGATACAGGAGTGCTGATGCATAGGGGCACTTGTACCCCAATGTTTATGGCAGCACTTTCAACAATAGCAAAATTATGGAAAGAACCTAAATGTCCATCAGCTGATGAGTGGATAAAGAAATTGTGGTTTGTATACACAATGGAATACTACGTGGCAATGAGAAAGAATGAAATCTGGCCCTTTGTAGCAACGTGGATGGAACTGGAGAGTGTTATGTTAAGTGAAATAAGTCATACAGAGAAAGACAGATGCCATATGTTTTCACTCTTATGTGGATCCTGAGAAACTTAACAGAAGACCATGGGGCAGGCGAAGGGGAAGAAAAAAAAAGTTACAGAGAGGGAAGGAGGCAAACCATAAGAGACTTAAAAACTGAGAATAAACTGAGGGTTGATGAGGGGTGGAGGGAGGGGAAGGTGGGTGATGGGCATTGAGCAGGGCACCTGTTGGGATGAGCACTGGGTGTTGTATGGAAACCAATTTGACAATAAATGTCATATTAAAAAATAAAAATAAAAATAAAAATAAAGAAATCACCAATAGTTAGCAGAGAAAGAGAGAGAGAGAGCAAGTATCGTGACATTGAGGTAGCAAAGAGCTTAGTATGTTTGAAGGACTGAAAGAGAGTCTATATATGGCCTCAGGTGAAGAAGAAAATGCAAAGTCATAACTGGAGATTATAATATCCTTCTCTAAGTAATTAGTAGAAGAACCAGACAAAGAAGTCAGTGAGTTATAGAATATTTGAAAAATACTATTAATCAGCTTGATCTAATTAAAATTTATAGAGCACCACATCCAGTAACTGAAGAGTACATATTCTTTAAGTACATATGTAATGATAACAAAAATATACTATATAATTGATAATAAAATGTCTCAATGAATTTCAAATGACTAAAATTTTATAGAGTATTTCTTATCACAACAGAATTAAATTAGAAATCAATAGCAGTATCTAGAAAATCCACAAATATTTGAAAAATAAACAACACAATTGTATATAACTTATATGTCAAGAAAAAAAAAACTAAAGGGGAAATTAAAACCATAATCTCAACTGAATGACAATAAGATTACAGCATATCAAAATTTATGGGATGAGCTAAAACAGTGCCTATAGAGACATGTGTAGCTTTATATCTTCATATTAGTAAACAAGAAAGGCTCAAAATTAATATCTAATTTCTACCTTAAAAACCTGGCAGAAGAAAAGTAAATAAACTGCATTAATTGGAAGGAGGCAAATAATGGTCAGAGTAAAAAATCAGTGAAAAAAAAATTAATGAATAAAAGAGAAACAAAATATATAATGCTAAAAACTGATTACTTGAACAGATAAATAAAATTGATTGATTAGGAAAAAAGGAAGAGATATGACTAGACATCTTACACGTATTAAAAATATAGTAGGTAATATCACAAAAAGTATGCCAAAAAAGTTAACAATTTAGAAGGAATGTAACTGAAAAACAGAATTTTTCAAAACTGATATAAGAATAAACAGATCTGAATAAGTTTATAAACAAGAAAGAAGCAATATTCATAATCCAACACCCTTCCATAAAGAACATTCCTAACTTGATATTTTTTCAGGGAGTTCCATTACAAATTTAAAGAGAATATAATCCTAAATTCTGACTCTTTCACCAACTAATGGAGGACAAATACCTCCCCGACTTATTTTAGGAAAGCAACATAATCCTACCACCAAAATCTTATAACCATACTATAAAAAAGAAACAAATCAATATCCCTTATGAACATAGACATAAACATCCCAAAGAAAACTATCAAAAAATCAAATCCAGAAATATATAAACAGAATAATATATCACCAGTGAAATTTTTAAACTAACAAATGAATTTAAGCACATTAACAAAATAAAGGAGAACATCCATAGGATCATTTCAAAATGAACAAAATTCAATACCCTTCTATGGTAAAACTGTGTGGCAAATCACAAACAGAAGTTTCTCTTTTATGCCAATTCTGAATGTCCACATTTCTTTCCTTGGCTAAAGGAATAAATAATTTCTAGACTTTTCAGATGAAGCATTTTGGTACCTTCATGTAATGAAAACAAATGGAAAACCTCTTTTTTCAAAAAACAAAACAAAACACCTTTCTTCAAATGGGAAATGAAGTTTTAATTCTGTGGGGTTTGCCTACTTCATGGGTGATCTTTTAAAACAGATTCTACTTAGGTAAAGTCCTAGAGATCAATTCACATCGGAGCAAAATATTCATACCTATTTTAGTCCTTCTGGAACTCAATTATATATTCATTAGACTGTAACAATGTTCCACTGGTTATTTATAATCAGGTTTTTTTTAAATTTTTAAATTTTTTTCTATGAACTTCTGTTTAGTTAATTCTTACTGACTTGTTTTCAAGGTCACTAATCCTTGCTTTTGTAGTATTCAATCATCTATTAAGTCTGTCTAGTGTTTATTGTTTTCTTTTTTGGTTTTTGTTTCTTTTTTCAAGTATTAACTGTTTTTACCTATAGAATTTTGACTTGCTTTTGTAGATTCCCATTCTTTGCTGAGAATTTGCATCTGTTCACTTATTCATCTTTTCCTGTAAGTCCTTGACACATTTAAAGTAACTATTGTCAAGTTCCTGCCTGCAAATTCTGACATTTATTGTATATTTCACATTTTTAATTATAAATAAGACGTTGCATGTAGAAGAACAGTGATGTTTGAAATATACTATTTTTTCTGGTTTTCCTAGAAATACTGAGCTCTTTTCCTATGTCTGGCACCTGAGTTGAAGTGCCAAGTTGATCTACAACTGAACTTCAGATTTAATAAGATTAATGCATTTGTGGTTAGCTCACCCACCAACCAGTGTGTTCCTGTGGCTTCTCTTATGAGGGGCTAATCTCTTTTATTTTATTAGGTTTGATCCAAGAGGCAGTTGGCTCATGCTTTCACCTTCAAAATCAGGGGCAGGGATCACTTTTTTTCCAAGCACAGTGAAAATGCTCAAGACGGCAGAAATTATACTCTGTAGCCCTGCCTTCACTGTCACTTACTTTGACAAATTGGGCGTAATTATGAATTGCCAATCTAAAATTATTACTTTTATTGTACTTGAAACTCCAAACCTCCTTACCTTCCCTATCATTGCCAATAGCTTGACCTTGTTATTAGTCTCTCCTCAACCCTGAAAATTATCTAGAAGAAATTCTTCTATCGCCCACACCCCAGACTTGGTGTTTCTCTCCAGAAAAGAGCCAGGACTCTCACCTCACTTGCGAAGGGCTCCCCTCTTCTGAAATTAGTGCTTCTGAACTTTCTTGAATTTACCATTCTTTTTTTAATGTTTATTATTTATTTTTGAGAAAGAGAGAGACAGAGCACAAGTTGGGGGGGGGGCGGGCAGGGGCAGAGAGAGAGAGCGAGACAGAGTATCTGAAGCAGGCTCTAGGCTCTAAGCTGTCAGCATGGAGCCCCATGCGGGGATAGCACTCACGAACCATGAGATCATGACATGAGCCAATGTCAGACGTTTAACCAACTGAGCCACCCAGGTGCCCGTTGATTTCACCATTCGTTAACAGTCTCACATACAATTTCAATTAAACTAGACTTTTTTTTTTTTTCATGTGAAAATCCTTTTATGTCCTATCTTGAAATGGAACTTTTATCCACTCCTAGACTGTTCTCTGGAATGTTCCCATTTGTTGTTAGTTAATGGTTCAGTCTAGTCTCTAGTCTGATGCATTTACTAATGATTTAAAAGCATCTGACTAATCTCACCGCTGTTCATTTGTTTGTTTTAATCAATATGCTACAAAACCAGAGCACTGGATTTTCTTTAGCTCCTAAATTCCTAGATAAACTTTTGGGGTTGCATATCTTTGTTCTTCAATTCCTCACTGTATCATATTTGATATCCATTTAGGATAGGTTCTCTAGAAACAGAGCCTGATGTTGACGTTTGTATGCACGTGGTTTACTGTGAGAAATTTCTCTGGAGAAGCTACTAAGGCTGAGAGAAACAGGATAGGAATAAGGTGTCAGTGAAATTTAAATTCAGCATGATCCCTCAGGAATGTCTGGAGTCTGTACTCTATCAGAGGCTGTCCTTTCTAGAAGCAAGGGGAGTAGAGTGACATAACTGCCAAGCCTCTCTAGGTAAGGAAGCTTTAATCTCTCAAGGACAATCTTCAGGGAAAATATGCCAGTGGGAGCCATCAGTAAAATACTCCTCACAGCTGGGGGATGAATGCTACAACAGACTTGGTGACAGGGATATCAGGGAACTGGGTGGGACACACATAACATTCTATTAATGTTTCTGATTCCTAAATGGCACATTGCTTCTACATTTAATCCTCCTGGGAACCACCCAGGAATAATCTTCACTATAGACAGGCTGTCAAAAGATCTGGAATACTAAAAGTTAATTACCTAAGACACAGGTTGCCTCTATCTTCCTACAGAAGATACTTATATGATGGGGAAAAAAGACAAATAAACCCAGAAACATTACCACTCCATTGCAGACAGAAATCCAAACAGTGTGGTGTCTTCAAACAACAGTTGGTAAACCAAAAGAGAGGTCAAAGCATAGGTCCCATGTTTTATTGAACAACATTATCTGTTTAATAATTGGGGGTTAAAAAGAATCTGTTGGCCCATTTGGACTGACTTGGGAGAAACTAAAGTTAAGTTTCTTAATGGATCATGACCCCCATTGCCAATTTTTTAGAGCCACTGATTCTAAAGGAAGAGACCATCTTAAAAGGCTATTCAAATATAAATCTTACTTTTCTTTAATAAATTGTATTTTACTCCCCTAAATATGTATGTATATAGTCCAATAATAATTTCTTGTTGAGCATTAATCACACTGCAGGGGCCAAAGGCAGGCCACACCAAGATGGACCAGTTTGGCATGAAGATTATTTCCAGCTGAAAGCAATTGAAACTTTGTGGGTTCGAGAGAAACTTTGCCCCTCCCTTAACTACCTGAAGAATCTAAACTGGGGCTCTTTCCCAGTATAAGGGTTATTAGCAAAGATAAATTTTATGTGAGTGACCCATAATTACCAAACATCTCCCATTCTTATTACCCAATGAATTGCATTCCTTTCCTCTGAAGTTCCAGACACCCTCTTCTTCTTAGTTCAGGATGACATATATATTTCATTTTGCCTGTCTTTGAAATTTCCATGTCTGAGTATTTTTCCTATATGTGCAAAATTAAATTTTATTTTCTCCTGTCTCATGTCAATGTGGTTCTTAGTCCAGATAGAAGGACTTTTGAAAGGGACAGGAAATTCTTGCTCCTGACAACACAGAGACTGAAAGTTTAGAAAACAGTCTATCACATAGTTCTGTTCTTTAGAGTGTGTGGCCCCCTTCTGATGGAAGGTAAGGTTATAGAATGGGTTTTCTGTCTGGGAATATGGGCACAGTCTTTATAATTAGAACACTAAGTGATAAACTATTCTGGTTGTACTGCATAATTCTGTTTGGGATAAAATTATAGATATATTTTTCTTAATTTTTCCTGTGTAAATCCTTATGTAGGCTAGCTCCCTAACAGGTGGATAATTTCTTAATGCATTCTGAGGTGTGTACTGTGAGACACTATGACATGCCTCATAAGAAAAATCAATAAGATTTCATGGTCAGTTAAGTTACCATCCCTTACACCACCACATTAAAAGCACAGAAATGTTTTAGAGCAAAGAAATACGTTTACTTTTGAATATTTTAGTGTTGGTGGGATAATACTTTGGCAGTCTATATTTTTATGAGTGTTACTTTTATTTACCATTACTATTAACATTCAAAAAACTGGAGTATCATTTGAGAAACAGGAATTGGAATGATCATACAGGCATTCGGTATAAATGAAATCTAGAGGAAGTTAAAATTTAGAATGTTTTACTTCTTTTTTCTTTATTTTCCCTCAATGTTCTTTTTGTTCCTACTATTTTGCTAGATGGACCATGCTCCCACAATGCACTAATACCAATGGAAGAAAGATGGAAATAATAAATCTACATTAATTTGTTTCTTAGGTACTGGAACGCATGCTCAATTTGACTTAAGAAATCTGAATTCGAATAGCAGATCTGCTGGGGTGCCTGGGTGGCTGTTGGTTGAGCATCTGACATTGGCTCAGGTCATGATCTCATGGTTCCTGACTTCGGGCCCCTCATCAGGCTCTGTGCTGACAGCTCAGAGCCTGGAGCCTGCTTCAGATTCTGTGTCTCCTTCTCTCTCTGCCCCTCCCTCACTTGCACTCTGTCTCTGTCTCAAAAATAAACAAACATTAATATGAATATATTATGAATATAAACATGAATATGAATATATTAATGTTTGTTTATTTTTGAGAAAAAAATATATATTCAAAATAGCAGATCTGCTAATGACTAGCCATGTAACTTTGGGCAAGTTAACCTTCAGATTTCTATACCATAAAAAAGAAAAAGAAATCATGCCTCCATCTGCCTCACAGAGTTAAAATGGTAAAGAATGCAAAGCTTAAGTAATAAGTGCTCATTTGTTGGTAGTGACTTTTTTTGACATTAAAATGCTATGAAAGTTTAGGATAATTGTTATATGTATATAGTTGTTATACATACATAGAATATATTATATATGTTGTTATATATCATGGCCTTGTTGCAAAAACATATGTCAGACAGTCTTAAAAATAAATTATTTTCATATATAAAAAATGAAACTAAAATCAGATGCAACAAAAGATAAGGACCAGATAGTGAAATGAAATCTGTAAGAGTTAATATACAGATGTGCACTCTGTATGGAACTGCCTGCTTAATTGATTGAATCATTACTATTTTTTTTTAAATTCCAGAATAGCTAATATATAGTGCTATATTAGTTTCAGGTGTACAATATACTGATTCCATAATTCTATACATTACTTAGTGCCTATCATCATGGTAAGTGTACTCTTAGTCCCCTTCACCTATTTCACCCATACCCCCACCCACCTCTTCTCTGGTAACCATCAGTTTGTTCTCTACAGTTAAGAGTCTTATTTTTTTTTGTTTGTCTCTTTCTTTCTTCGTTCTTTTTGTTTGTTTCTTAAATTCCACATATAAGTGAAATCATATGGTAGTGATCTTTTTCTGATTTCCTATTTCACTTAGCATCGTACCCTACAGATCCATCCATGTTGTTGCAAATAGCAAGATTTCATTCTTTTACATTGCTAATGTTCCATTATACCACTTTTTTAATCCATTTATATATCCATGAAACTTGGGTTGCTTCCACAATTTGGCTATTTGAAATAATGCTGCAATAATACGTTTGGGTGCATATATCTTTTCAAATTAATGTTTTCATATTCTTTGGGTAAATACTGGATCATATGGGAATTCTATTTTCAATTGTTTGAGGAACCTCCATACTGTTTTCCACAGTGGCTGCACCACTTTGCATTCCCACCAAAAGTGCACGAGGGCTCCTTTTTCTCTACATCCTCACCAACACTTGTTGTTTCTTGTGTTTTTGATTTTAGCTTTTCTGACAGATGTGAGGTGATATCTCACTGTGGTTTTGATCTGCATTTCCCTGATGATGAGTGATAATGAGCATTGTTTACATGTGTCTTGTTGGCCATCTGTGTCTTCTTTGGGGAAATGTCTGTTTATGTCTCCTTTCCATTTTTAATTGGATTATTTGGTTTTTGGTGTTGAATTGTATAAATTCTTTATACATTTTGGATGCTACCTCTTTATATATATCATTTGCAAACATCTTCTCCCATTCAGTAGGTTGTCTTTTAGTTTTGTTGATGGTTTTGTTTGCTGTGCAAAACCTTGTCATTTTGATGTAGTACTAATAGTTTAGTACTTTTGTTTCCCTTGCCTTAGGAAAATATCTAGAAAAATGTTGCTATGTCAGATGTCAAAGAAATTACTGCTTGGGCTCTGTTCGAGGATTTTTATGGTTTCAGGTCTCATATTTATGTCTTTAATCCATTTTGAGTTTATTTTTGTGTATGGTGTGAAAAAAAGTGGTCCAGTTTCATTCTTCTGCATGTAATCGTCCAGTTTTCCAACATCATTTGTTGAAGAGACTTTTTCCCATTGCATATTCTTGCCTCTATGTTACAGATTAATTGACATATAATCATTGGTTTGTTTCTGGGCTCTTTATTCTGTTCTATTGATCTATGTGTCTACTTTTTTTGTGTGCCAGTACCATACTGTTTTGATTATTATAGTTTTTCAGTATAACCTGATATCTGGGATTGTGATACCTCCAGTTTTGTTTTGTTTTGTTTTGTTTTCCAAGATAGCCTTGGCTCTTTGGTTTTTTGTGGTTCCATACAAATTTTAAGATTATCTATGCCATTCTGTGAAAAAAATTCTGCTAGTATTTTGATAGGAATTGCATTAAATATGTGAATAATTACTAGTCTTAAATGCTCTAGTCAAAAAACAATTTTATAGCAAAAGTGGGGAAAATATGGAGGAATAGTTTAATAGAAAATAAGAATGGAAAGAAATTTCTTTAGGGACAAAAAGGTCATTTAAATCTGATTTCTTAAAACTCCAAAATTATCAGTAACATAAAATAAATCTATTCAAATGAAAATTATTTATCATGTAAAATTCCCCAAACATTTTGTAAATCAGTCAGAGAAGCTGTCAAGTCCCTGGTTTGATCCAATGGCCAACATTAAAGACTTTAGTGATTAGTGTAAGAATTCATGGGGCATAAATTAGCTTTTACTTTGTTAGCTATTGAAAAGTAAACATGGAAAACATATCTGGCTTTATCACTATAAAGCCTAAAGGTATTTACCCAAGTATTTGCCTGAGATAAATGCTTTCAATCTTTAACCCAGTGTTCAAGTAAAAATCTACTTTTATAAAATATTTTACTTCATCTGCTACTTTCATAGCTTTGCATAGTTTGGCATTATTTATTAGATTTTTAAACTTATTACTATATATCCAGTTTGTAGCCTGAACAGTCCCAGAACAAAATACCATGACTTCTTTCTTTGCCATATTTTGCCCTCCAACTATTATGCTTGGCTTCCAATAACCACATATTGAATGAATATGTGAATAAGTTACTGAAAAGCTATTCTCTAACAAATATCTGGTTAGCAGATAAGTGTGAATGAATTAAAACATAAACATGATATTGAGTGAAAAAAAAGACTAAGACAAAATTCTACCAAATGACTCCATTTAAAATAGTTCATAAACAGGCAAACTCATGACATCAAAGTGAGGATATTGCTAATTTTTGAGAAGAATAGTTATGGAAGGGAGCACTATAGGGCTTCTGGATACTGGAAATGCTGTTTCTTAATCTGCTGCTGGCTACACAGGTATTTTCAAGTTTGTGTAAAATCCATTGAGACTTGACCTGTATACTTTTCTATATGTATGCTCTCCTTTATAAAAAATATGTTCAAAATATACTTAATCACCTGGAGCAAAAATAGATTAGGTCATTTGACTGCCCTTTTTTTCTAATGGGAAATATTAGGTGAATATTCTGTCAGTAGTCATAAAGATACTTCATATCCTCTCCTTAGCTTAGCTTTTATGAGACATTTGCAAGGAAAGAGGCAAACCACCAATGATCATCCAATCACAGATCTTATAGATGTGCACTTGAGCATGACAACCTTCATGGCAGACTCATTTTCTATTTCCTCAATACCTACTTCTTTCTTCACATTCCTATTGTGCTACCAACTTTAAACTGGATTTCTCCCTGTTCTCTCAGCTATATGCCATGAATTATATAATATCTTCTTTTCTACAATATCTCATGCTTCAAAGATATTCAACATATTCCCAGACACAGGAACAATGGAAATATTATACAGTAGTCAAAACGGACAGACTGCTCTATCATTCTTTCTTAAATTTTCCTCTCATGGTTGAAAACCATGTTGGTTCAGAGACTGGGTGTTGATTTTTTAAATTTCCAATCAAAACACAATCTTGGATCCTCTTCATCCCTGGAAAAACATCCATATTATTGGCATTTAAAGCAGTGCAAAAAAAATTGTCTTCCTTAAAGACGGATGTCTTACAAAAGTGGTCTGGGATCAATCCTATGATGAAAGTTTGTTACTTCACATGGAGGGATTGAAAAATTCATAGTTTAGGTTATGTGTGTCCTGAATTAGGAATACACATTCACAAAATCACAAAGTAAATGCCATGGTTTTGCATCTACTTGCTAGACAGAAACACTGGCATCAGTAACACAACTGTGAAGATCCAGTCTTCCTATTTTCATATGTGTATATGCAACTCTCTTTGCATTACTATATACCAGACTCATTAGATACCATTTGTTTACCCCAGCTTGTTTTACTTGTCATCTGCCCAACCCTCCCCTACCAAACCTTGAAACTGCTAAAGAGGGATAACTGGCAAGACCTGTCTGGTGGAAGGGAGAAGAGTAGTTTAAGAAGTTTATGAAGATTCAACTTATTTCCTCAGGGGTTTTAAACCAATACAAAAAAATGTATGTTGAAGAGTTAAGATTAAGATTTGCGTCTGGGTTTCATTCTGATACACTTTACATGTCATGCACCCTTTGTAAATGTTAGTTTCCTATCGGTGAAGTGAAATATGATCATGATAACAGCAAACGTTTATGTGGATACTGTCTGTAAGAAACAAGTACATTAGAAGTACTGGAAATATATTGAAGACAGTATAAAATGTGAGTAAACATTGAATGATTTATTTGACAAATTATAACAAAAGGGGATATGTGGCAATTCCTCAGATCTTTCTTTGATATCCTTCCAAAATAATCATAATTTTTCATTTTTTTAACTTTTTAAAAATGTTGATTTATTTTTGAGAGAGAAAGAGAGAGAGAGAGAGAGAGAGAGCGCGCGCAGGGGAGAGGCAGAGAGAGGGAGACACAGAATCCAAAGCAGGCTCCAGGCTCTGAGCTGTCAGCACAGAGTCTGAGGCGCGGCTTGAATTCATGAACCGTGAGACCCCATGACCCTAGCCAAAGTTGGCTGCTTAACCAACTGAGCCACCCAGGTGCCCCTCATTTTTTTAAAGGTAGCTTTAAATTACTTTCCTCCATTTTTCATTTTTATTTAGTGCATTAACATAATTGAGAGCACAGTTATAGAAAGATTACTAGGACTTAACAATGACAAAAAAAAGTGTTGAGTGGCATCATTTTGAGAAAAAAAACCAGTAAATTTTAAATTGCATTTGTCTTTCTTATTAACCATGTGTAAACTGTATTGTCTTTCTTATTAACAGATATTTATATAGCACAATATTCACTTCAATAAGCATTTCACCAAAGAATAGTGAGTTACTATAATCATTTATTTCTCCCTATGAAAATTTAGAAATATATTTGTTTTTAGTGATCATATATTTAATGATTATTTAAAAACATAAAAGTTATGTAAAATTGACAGGGAAAATGATCCAATGGTGAAACTTCCTCAAGAGTGTGATTTAGGGACAATCCTTAAAATGTGGTTGATTATATAATATATTAATGTAAATAATAAATATATATATAATACATAATAAATATATATTATTTACATATAATATATACCATAATACATAATAAATATTGTATCTTTATTTTATTTCAGGTTTTCTGAAACTGTCCTGTTACAAAATATCCAAAAAAACCCACTATATAAATAATAAAATATTTGCCAAAAGAATAAAAAGTATATAGGCTAAAAAAGTACAGACTAAGGAAGTGCTAAAATCAAAGTTTTCTGATGTTGTCTGTCATCAAATTGGGCAACCAGGTGCTTTAGTATAAAAGGTTACATACAGTGGTCAAGAGACAAAATACTAAATTCATGAAAGAAGGAGAGTAGGATAGACGACACATGCATAAATCAGAGAACCAATGAATTACAATCTCACGTAAAGTTTAAACAAGGAAGAAAAATCTTCCCACTAAAGAAAGATGGGAAAAAATCTGATTGACTTACTCTGGGCTGCATATAAAGAGGAAAATATAGAAATAAAATTTCTTCAAATTTAATATCTGCAAAAAAGGCTAGTATTTGGGCCTAAGTTAAGGCTATCTTTGTAAATTAAAAAGGAGGCAAGCAGAAAATTTGATTTTTCCCAATGGGTAGTCAATTTGAAGTAGATAAAGCTGATATGTGCTTTATGAATAATTAAGATTTATTTTGCTTTTCATCTCTATCTACAAGTAATACTGTCATTTACTTCATCCTTTTAATCTATATTTAACACATAAATGCCTATTTATTCTATCCATATTTAACATGTCCTATAGGTTAATAATGCACTTATTATCTATAGTTAATATTTTGTTTGAGTTTCATCTAACCCATTTGTTATTCTTTTCCTTAAAATCAGCAAAGACAATTCTGAAATAATGTAGCAAACACACTATACTATGGATGAAACATCTATCTGAGGCACAGGGCATATATCTGAATCACCACAGTTTGGTAGTATGCCCAGATACTGTGAACTGTAGAGTTCCTACAAATAACTTTAAATAGCAATAGCTGTTAATAAAATGCATAGAATTTATCAGAAAGTAATTGGAAACTGACAAACAAAAGCCAGAATCAGATACTAGAATTACTGGGTGCATAAAATGAAAATCAATATTTATTATGTTTTAAGGAAATCTAATGCAGGAGCAAAAAGCATAAATTAAAAGATTGGCATCTATGAAAAATGATCAACTACAAGTTTTATTTTAATCAAATAAACTTCTATAAATGTAAAACATAAAATTAAAGTAAAAACTAAATAGCAATAGCAAACAAACAATCCAATTAAAAAAATGCACAGAGAAAAACTACAGTGAGATACCACCTCACACCTGTCAGAATGTCTAAAATGAAAAAAAAAAAACAAAACCAAAAACAAGAAAAAAGTGTTGGCCAGGGTGTGGAGAAATAGGAACCTTTGGTGGTGGGAACACAAACTGGTGCAGCCACTGTGGAAAAGAGTATGGTTCCTCAAAAAGTTAAAAATAGAACTCCCCTATGATCCAGTAATCATGCTACTGGGTATTTACCCCAAAATACAAAAACACTAGTTCAAAGGGATATGGGCACCTCTATGTTTATGATTATTTACAGTAGCCAAATTATGAAAGCAACCCAAGTGTCCATCCATAGATGAACAGATAAAGAAGAAGTGGTATATATACACAATGGAATATAATTCAGCCATAAAAAATGAATCTTGCCATTTGCAATGACATGGATGGAGTCAGAGAATATAAAGCTAAGTGAAATAAGTCAGTCAGAGAAAGAAATAACATATAATTTCACTCATATGTGAACTTAAGAAACAAAAGAAATGAGCAAAGGGAAGGGGAAAGAGAGGGAGAGAGAAACCAAGAAATGGACTCAACTATAGAGAAGAACTGATGGTTATGAGAGGGGAGATGAATGTGGGCATGAGTGAAATAGAAGATGGGGATTAAGGAGGGCACTTGTAATGATGAGCTCTGGGTGATGTATGGAATTGCTGAATCAATATATTGTACACCTGAAACTAATATAACACTATATATTAACAACATTGGGATTAGAAAGAAAGAAAGAAAGAAAGAAAGAAAGAAAGAAAGAAAGAAAGCAGAGTATCTGAAAAGAGATTTTCCAAAGAAGACCTACAAATGGCCACCAGGTACATGAAAAGGTGCTCAACATCACTAACTATAAGGGAAATACAAATCAAAAAACAGTTGTTACAATGGTTATCATCAAAAAGACAGAAATAACAAGTGTTGGCAAGGATGTGGAGAAAAGGGAACTCTTGTGCACTGTTCGTGGGAATGTAAACTGGTGCAGCCACTATGGAAAACAATATGGAGTCTCCTCAAAACATTAAAACTACAACTACTGTATGATCTGGCAATTCCACTTCCAGATATTTATCCAAAATAAAAATAAAAACACTAACTGGAAAGGATATCTGTACCCTTATGTTCACTGCATCAATATTTACAACAGCCAAGATATCGAAGCAACTTAAGTATCCTTCAACAAATAAATAGATAAAAATAATATGGTATAGATCCATGATATAGTATTATTCAGCCATGAAAAAGAAGATCTTGACATTTGACATAATATGAATGGATCTTGAAGACATTATTATGCTAAGTGAAATAGATCAGACAGAGAAAAACAAATACTGTATGATCTCACTGACACATGGGGTCTAAAAATAAAACCCAAAGAACAGAAAAACTGAGTTCATACATAACAGAGAAAAGATTGGTTGTTGCCAAAGTGGGTGCTGGAGGGTGGCCAAAATGGGTAAAGGTGGTCAAAAGGTACAAACTTGCAGTTATAAAATAAATACTACGAAAATGTAATATACAGCATAGTAACTGTGGTTAATAGCATTGTATTGTATATTGGGAAGTTGCTAGGAGAGTAAATCTTAAAAATTCTCATTGTTAGAAAAAAAATGGAACCATGTGTAGTGATGGATGTTAACTAGACTTATCATTGTGATCATTTCACAATATGTACAAATATGAAATCATTATGTTTTATACCTGAAACTAATATAATATTATAGGTCAGTTATAATTCACAAAACAAATAATACTTTAAAAAGGATATACAGATAGTAAATAGGGCCACAGAAATGTGCTCAACATCATTTTTTATTAGGCAAATGCAATTAAAACCACAATGATATACCACTACTTACCAACTAGAATGACTTTAAATTAAATTTAAAAGAATGACTTGATTAAGTCTCATGAGAATAAATGAATTGCTAATATTCCATTTGTATAAAAAATACTGTCAGTAATGCAAAATAGAAAACAAATTTGAAAACATTTTGGGAGTTTCCTTAAAAGTTAAATGTAAAGTACCATATGACAATCCAGTTATTCAATTCCTTGCTTCTAACCAAGGAAAATGCAAGTAAATGTTCACGTAAAGGTGTGTATGTAAATGTTCATAGCACTTTTTTTTTTTTTTGCAAAAGCAGAAACAACCCAAATGTCCATCAACATTTACCCAACAATTTATAAACAAATTGTATTATATCCATAAAATAAACCTCTTCTTAGCAATGAAAAGAATTAACTAGTGATAAGCACAATATGGATGAATATCAGAATAATTATGCTGAGTGAAAGAAGCCAGACCATAGAAATGTATAGCTTTTATGATTCAATTTCCATATAAATCTCTTGAAAATATAAACTAGCTTACAGGGATAGAATGCAGAAAAATAAAACTGCCTGGAATGGAATTCAAAAGGTCACAAGGAAATTTGAGGGCATAATTATTATGTTCACTTTCTGACCATGGTGTTGGTTTCATGGGTGTGTGTGTGTGTGTGTGTGTCTTAAAAATCAACAAATTGTGTATTTTAAGTATATATGGACACACACACACACACACATATATGTGTGTCTATCCTTAAAGTTACTAAAACATTTATTAAAAATCAAAACTGTAAAATAAACTATATATATATATATATATATTTTATAAAGTATACAGTTTAAAATAAGAACCAAAATATCTTGAAAGTAAGAGAATAAGAACATACAATGTAAATACTAATTAAAGGAATATTCACCTAGCTATATTCATATGAGGCCAAGAATATTTTAAGGTGAGAAATATTAGTAGAGATAAATAAAAGTATCCCATAATATTTTGAGCTAAAGGATCAATTAAACAGAGAAAAATAATAATTCTTAATTTATTGGTGCTATAATATGCTTTAAATTGATGTCAAGCTAACAGAGCTAAAAGTGATAACATAATGATCTACAATTATATTTGGGTATTTTAACATAGCTTTATGAGAAGTTGATAGAGAAAATTAATTTATAATTAGCAAGAAATAGATCTATAAAATTTCACAATAACATTCTTCTTAAATGTTATGAAACACTTACCACAACTATACATTGATCTAAAAAATAACTTCCAATAATTATCTAAGAATGAAACTATGCAGAGTATGTTCTATGAACTCTTCAATTACAATGAAACTCTATGAAGACATTATAACTTGATAAATCTTGAATGTCTGGACATGATGAAACTAACTTCCAAATATCCAATGGGCAAGAAGAAATATCAAATAAAAATTGGGAAATATTTTCCACTGAATTATAGTAATATTATGGCATGATAAAATGTGTGAAATTCAGCAATTTCAGTGTTCAAAGGAAAATGTATGTAGTATAAAACAAGAAAGTTTAAAAATCAGGGATCTAAACTTTCTTTTCAAGAAGCTAGCAAAAGAATATCCAGTTAAATCCAAAGAGAGTAAAAGAAGAATGTAATTAACAATAGAAAACATAGGGATGCCCGGGTGGCTCAGTCAGTTAAGCATCCAACTCCTGGCTTCATCTTAGGTTATGATCTTCTAGCTAAACTAATTAGAAATAAAAATTAAAGACAAATAGAAATATCAGGGATAAAAATGTTAACATTATTTCATATTGTACATAAATTACAAGAGTAACAAAAGTACATAATTAGCAAGTCTACACTATAAATTTGACAATTTGAAAACCAAGTAATCAAAGTTGATATGAAAAAAGAAAATTTGAATACCTATATTTTTACTAATAAATATGCACATTAAAATCTTCCCAGTGAGAAAACTACAGGAGAGGATGGTTTCACCAGTAAATTTTTCAAATGTTTAAGGAAGAAACACACACGTTTTCAGAGAATAGAAAAAGTGAAGACACATCAAAACTCATTTTATGAGCTAGTATAACTTTGGTATTTAAAACCTGACAAGAATCGTATGCAAGAGAAAATTTATAGGCCAATATCTCCCAAGGACAAATACACCAAAAAAATCCAAGCATTATTTAAGCTATTGTAATCCAGTGTTAAATAAAAATGATTTTTCATCTTTACAAATGGGGTTTATTCCAGGTACATAAAACTGGAATTATAATCTGAAAACCCATCAGTGGAGTGCACCACATAAACAGAATAAAATGAAATAACATATCACTATCTCAATAAATGTAGAAAAATCACTTGATAAATTTTAATATCTATTCATTAAATAGGAACAAAGATACTCCCAGGAAACCAGAAATAGAAGAGCTATTGTTTAGCCTACTAAAAGCTATCTACAGACAAGGAAACAATAGACAAACAGAAAACAAAAACTGTCAGAAAAATGCAGTGGAATATTGAGCATTTTCCTTTGGAGGCTAGAAACAAGTCAAGAATGTCCATTACTTCCAATTCTATTAAACATTATACAGTGACAAGGCAGTCAAGGTTAGTGCGATAGGCGAGAAAATAAAATAGTTGCCACAAAAATCAGAAAAAAAGAGATTAAAACTCTCATCATTTACAGATGATAATCATGCAATTAAAAAATCAAAATGATTCTGAAAAAAGATGTCAGAAATAACAAAAGAATTTATCAAGGATTCTAAATAAAATTTCAACATAGGTAGAAATCAATTATATTTCTAGAGATTAGTAGAAGACAACTGTAAATAAATTTTACAGGTATTATTTACAATAATATTTAATTTTTTTTACATTTATTTATTTTTGACAGAGAGAGAGAGAGACAGAGCACAAGTTGGGGAGGGGCAGAGAGACAGAAGGAGACAGAGCATCCAAAGCAGACTCCAGGCTCTGAGCTGTCAGAACAGAGTCTGATGCAGGGATGGAACTCAAAAACGGTGAGATCATGACCTGAGCCGAAGTCGGACACTTAACCAACTGAGCCACCCAGAGGCCCCCACAATAATATTCAAAGCATCAAAAACCTCAGGATAAACCTAATGAAAGATGTGTACAACATATACATAGAAAACTACAAGAATTTTTAGAAACATCACAGAATACAATACAGAATGCAAATAAATGAAGGAACACACTGTGTCCATGATTTAAGGGTTAACTATTATGAAGAATAAATTTTCCCTAATTTTATTTAAAAATGTAATGCAATCCCAGTCAAATCAATAAGGATCTTTAGAAAAAATTTGTAAGCTCATTTTAAAAATTAAATGGCAATGAATATTACCTATAATAGTCAACATAATCTTGTAAAAAAAAAGAGTAAAGTTAAATGACTTATAGTACTAAACATCAAGAAATACTGTGAAGCTAATGTATTAAGACAGTGTGATATCCATGCAAGAATAGGCAAAGAATCCAATAGAACAGAATACACAGCCCAGAAACAGACATGCATACACAAATAAGTTTTCAACCAAATTGCCACTGAAATTCAGCATAAAAGATAGTCCTTTAATGAGTGCTGCTTGCCTAATTTGATATCATATTACAAAAGGAGCTTTGACCCTTCAAAAGACAAACAAAAATTCATCCCATATGGAATAGAGTATAAATTAGGGGATGCAATATGCCATGAAATAGAGCTGGAAGCTTTTTAAAAGAGTAATAAAATAGAAAAATACTTGGAAAAATTCAAAGAAATATGTTAATTCTTGTTTTTTCCAAACATCCATAACGACTAAGAAAATGCGAGTATTCACATTCAATTTAAATTTCTCATAATCCACACTTACTACATATAACTTTTAAGTATAACATGGAAAATGGTACCTTGACTAAATGGTCCAAGATTGAAACTCAGAAAATAGGAATTAAAAGATATTTAGCAACACCAAAGACACAATCCATGAAAGAAATAATTGATAAGACAGACTTCATTAAAATTTAAAACTTCTGCAAAAGACAATGTCAAAAGAATGACAGAAGAAGTCACAGACTGGAAGAAAATATTTGCGAAAGACACATCTGATAAAGGATTTGGATAACATTCGTTATCCAAAATACACAAAGAACTCTTAAAACCCAACAGTAAGAAAGCAAACAACTTGATTAAAAGACGGCCAAAGACCTTAACAGATACCTCACCAAAGAAGATATACAGATGGTAAATAAGCATATAAAAAGATGTTCCATACCATATGTTTTCAGGAAAATGCAAATTAAAACAATGGTAAGATACCAATAAACACCTATTAGAATGGCCAAAATCTGGAAAACTCACAACATCAAATGCTGATGAGAATGTGGAACAGGAGGAAGTCTCATTCACTGTCAGGGATACAAAATGATATAGCCTGTTTGGAAGACAGTTTGATGGTTTCTTACAAAACTGAACATATTTTACCATGTAATGCAGCAATCATGCTCCTTGGCATTGCCCAACAGTGTTGAAACTTATGTCCACACAAAAACTGCACATGGTTATTTGTAGCATCTTTATTCATAATTGGCAAAAGTTGGAAGCAATGGAGATTTTCTTCAGGAGGTAAATGGATAAATAAACTGTAGTACATCCAGACAATGGAAGAATATCCAGTCCTAAAAAGAAATGGGCTAAGCCATGGAAAAATATAGAAGGACTTTACATGAATATTACTAAGTGAAATAAGCCAATCTCAAAAGACTACATCCTGTGTGACTCCGACTACATGGCGTTCTGGAAAAGGCAAAACTGTAGGGACAGTAAAAAGATCAGTCATTGCTAGGGTTGGAACTGAGTGGGAGAGATGAATAGGCAGACCATAGAGGATTTTTAGGGCAGCGAAACTACTCTTTATGATACTGTGATAATGAATACATGTCATTATATATCTGTCCAAACTCATAGAATGTACAACACCATGCATGAAACCCAATTTAAACTATGGACTCTGGGTGATAATGATGTGTCAATATAGGTTTACCAATTGTAACAAATGTTCCACTCTGGTGGGGCATGGGGATAATTGGGGAGACTATGTATGTATAGGAGCAGGGGGTATATGGGATAACTCTTCACCTTCTTTTCAACATTGCTGTGAACATAAAACTGCCCTTAAAAAAAAAAGACTTGTTTTCAACATATTAACATTTGTATGATTTTTAACAATAAAATAATGTGTATATCCCTGAGCAATATCTTTAAACTTAGAATAGTTAGTATTATTAAGATATTAAAATTTCAGAAGAAAGAGCATATAGTTTTTGTGTTGTACCTCCTAGGTTTAATTGCTTTGTAGTTGAAGGGGAACAGAATTTGCCACCCCAAAATATATCCCTGTGACATAAGGATTATCTTGAACTGGTTATTTTGAAGAAGAAACAGAACACAGAAGCTCTGAAAATCCAGTAGAGGTTACTTTTTGTCCAAGAAATTTATATTTATAAGGGAAATATTCATTTGTAAGTATGTCTTCCTTTCTGTACCATGAAAAGAAGAATGACCAAATCTCCAGAAACTTTTATCAATGGAGAAGGCAAAGGCTTAGATTTGCAGGACAATCTACTGTTGTTACTTGTTACTGCTTTTCCTGGTAACCTTCCATTAACAGGTCACCCCCCTTTCCCTAACCCATGCCAACAAAACCTTTCTTTTGTCAGTAGCTGAAGATGACATTTAAAGTGATGGCTTTGGCCATTTTGGGGATCTTCTCAATTTTATGGCCATCTTCCATGTACACACAGGACATATACATGTTATTAAACTTCTGTTTGTTTTTCTCCTGTTAATCTGTTTTTTACTACAGAGGAGTCTCAGCCAAGAACCTAGAAGGGTAGAGGGAAAATTATTTTCCTCCCCTACAAAGTCTTGAAAAAGAAAGGAGAGAAAGAGGTGGGGATGTGAGGGAGGTAGGGATGAAAGAGGACTTAAACTACCTCCATTTTGAACTTAATCTGTACTTCCTAATTAAGCCCTTCTTTCTAGTTTGTCTCTTTACTCAGGCAAAAGACCTAGCAGGCAAAGCATCTCATGATGGGTACCAAAACTATCCCCTTAAACAATAAGGACCGCCCTGCACCAGCAAGACCCTATGATTGACCCCAAGACAATGATCAACCTGACTTTTACTGCCCACCTGCATGTACCCACTGACCTTTGTCCCACATTTTCCTTATATAAACCTAGAAGCATTTTCAGCACTTTGGAGGTAGTCTTTGAGACATTAGTTCACTGTCTTCCTGGTGTTGGCTTCACTGAAATAAATTTTTTTCTTGTTTCACCTCCACTTTCTCTGCTTTCTGATTTTGTTAGCGGTGAGTGACCAAACATGGTTTGTTTGGGCTCCTGGAGCCAGGTGCTCTTGCACCCCTGCAACCTGGTGATGAGGGGAGGGGGAAGAGAGGGGAAAAGAGGAGGAGAGGGGAGGGGAAGGAGACAGAGGGAGAGAGGAAGGTAAAAAAAGACAGAAGGAAGAAGGAAGGGGGTTGGCAGGAGAAAATCTGTCAACAGCAGACTTCTTCTCAGGGAAAAAAATGGTACATATTTAGGAACCCGCTGTAATGGGTAGGTTTATTCATTCAGATGAAGCCCCCTGTGGTATTATTTTTCAGATAGGACTAGAAAAGACTTAGTCACACTGAAAGAAGTTAAAGACTGATGATGAAGCAGAATCAAATCGGAAGCATAACCGAGGCACTACAAAGAAGGCTGAAGGATGAGCAGGAATTCTGTGAAGTTCCTAGTGGCATCTCAGCCACACGGAATTCGAA
Source organism: Panthera onca (assembly GCF_046562875.1). NCBI lineage: Eukaryota > Metazoa > Chordata > Mammalia > Carnivora > Felidae > Panthera > Panthera onca. The sequence continues at coordinate 20,449,832 of NC_138348.1, read as the reverse complement.
AGTCGGGCAACCTTATTTTCAGTTTTAAATTGTTTGCTGTGTTGCAACACAGGTTGCACGGGGTCTTCAGTAAAATTTCATATACTCACAAATGTCCTTTACAAATAAGAGCTGGAGAAAATCAAGAGAACAGGGCAGAATATGGTGAGCCAGAGAGAAGAGAAAGAAACACTGGATTTAAGTGTCATTGAAAAGAGAGGCAATGGGTGAATATAAGCATGTGAAAAATTTGCAAAAGTCTTTGTGGAGAGCGCTCCTTTCACTGAACGAGGGGTAAAGCAGTTCAAACCAATTTTCTTTAAATATCAAAGGCCTGCATGACCTTTGATACCCAAGTTGCAGTATAACTAGAGGGTAGAATAAAGAGTAGGAGTAAATGACCTTTTAGGCCTCATCCAACTCCGAAATGCTTTGATTCTAAGAGGAGCATATGACTGTTTAGCAATATATCAAAGACTTGCCACTGTCACTGTGGTTTGGGCCAATTACTACATTTATTTATGGTTTAGGAACTTCATTTAGGGCTTGAGGTACAAGACTAAAATAACTCAAGTTCAAAGAAATAACAGTGACATTGACATTTCACACTGATCAGCAAGTCTTTCAGGGAGTTACAGAATGGCAACATTTATAAGCCACAGTTGCTGCTACTCAAGTAGAGTATGAGATTAGTAGAGAAAACTGTCCCTAAAGCCTCATTACAGAGTAAATCAAACCTAACCCGCTGGCCCAATGTTGCTGTCACATCAGGAGAGACCAAACCACTAAAAATGGCAAATGCAGTCAAGCCCTTATTGCTTCTTTGGGGTAAACCAGAGGAAAAAAAGGCTGAACTAAGCCTTTCCGAAAGCTCATCTTAAAATGTGGGAGGCCCTGGATACTGGCAGCTTTTCAATTGGATTACCCAGGACAGTTTGCAGTTAACAAAGAGAAAAATCAATGTCTCCTTATTAACTCTGGACAAAGAAGTTTTAAGTGTTTGCCATAACACTCAGACTCTAGTTACCTTACACACAAAAGCTCAATGATTAGCAAACATGGCCACTGTCATACTTAACTCTTTACATGCTGACATTTTCAGATAGCACAGAGAGGAACCATTTTGACCTAATGGTAATTTGAAGAATAGAGGGACTTCTGAGTTCTAATACTTTCAACTATAGATAGTATCATGACAAACACCACCACTCTAGGATCATGAAAGAAATGGCTAGTTTAGGCCAGACTATACGAAGCTTCTGAAAAAAAGCTAACTACACATTTGCCAATAAAATTATGTCTTGAACTCCAGAGAGGTGAGTGACAAAGACTGAAAACCAATAGGTATCAAACACGGTGCTAGACATATTTCATTGTGGAAAAAGTAAGCACCTTGCCTACAGATGCAGTAACAAAGCTATGCAGCTAGAATTGAAGCCCGTCTCTCCTTTGTTTGCATTCTAAACTATATAATATGACATAGTACAATGAAATGCAAGAAGGCTAAGATTTAGGAAGCTGAAGCTCTAATTCTTGCTCTGCCACTAATAAGCTGGGTGACACTGAGCATGTCATTTCACCTCTCTGGCGCCACATTTTCCTCACCTGTAAAATGAAGGAAATGGACTTTGTGACCTCTCTTCCAGATGATAAAGTTTAGGATTCATTTGCTACCTTTTCATTACCTCTACCTATGGTATAGAATTCTAATCTGAGTAATCAGAGGAGACCCTTTCTGGGGTCTAGAGACTTAAGGTTCATGCAATCAGTTACCTATGTCTTGCAGAAACATTCCTGTCTCTCTTTTTCCAACTTTAAATGCCCCACTGGACTCATTTAATTTGAAGGAGTGTTCCCGCTGAGCTGTGTGTGAAAAGAAACTGCCATTATATGAATATTTACCCATCCACATTAAACTAGACATGAAAATATTCCAAGTACTCCACTTCATTCTATTAATATTTCAGTCTAATAGATATGGAAGAGGCACTGACTCGTGATCACTTTCCCAGCTGGTCTCTGCAGAAAGAAGTGGAACAGTGTGTACATACATACATTTCACTTACTAATTGCATAACTGGATGTTTCAAGTTCACTCTGACCCTCTGCAGAGCAAGATACTCTACAGTAAAATATTTCTGTGTGGCAGAGACTACCGTAATCTTTCAAGATCCAAAGGATTTATAGTTAGGAGCTTCTTAATTGCAAGAGACAAAATACTGATTTCCAATTGCCTCAAAAACAAAACAAAACAAAAAACAAAGTGGAGATGCATAAATGTTTTAGCTCATATATATGAAGAGTTACGTGATATGTAATTTGACTTTGTGTAAATCATTCTCTTTGTGCCCCACTTGCCATGCATTACCCACCGTTCTTCAGCCTTTTCTATGCCACTAGAGGCTGATTTTTGTTAACTGCTTCATTGACTTTCTTGCTAGCTCTCTTTCAATTGGGTGATGACAAGGGAGTTACTAGGAAGAGACTGGAGGGCTAGCTGAGAAAAATACCACAGCATTTCAGTTCTACTCACTCCATCCTTCAGGGGTGAGTTTCCTTCCCTTTACTACTAATATCCCCACAACGCACTTCAATATTCCAGCTTTTACTGAGCTGGAATAACACTGGGTCTTCCCCCTTGCCTCCTCAGTTCCAGAGATGGTAACAATTTTCCACTTTTCCTAGATGTTGAGTGCCTCATCCTTCCTCATTTATTCTTTTAATTTTGCCTACTGCTCTGTAAATGGTTGTTTCATTAAAATATTTTCATATCAACCATCTGGAGTGAATTCTGCTCCCTCTAGGACCTTACTGACACAAGCGAAGGGCTGTTTGATCTAGAACTCAAACCGTGTTATTAAGACCTACTCTCTCTATTTCTCTGCTTTATGCTCCTTCACCTTGGTACATTTTTAGGTTTCATGTGGTAGCATGATGGTTACTAATAACTCTGGACTTACAGCTTTCCATGTCGCGGTCCTTAAAAAAGAGTTTTCTTTAAGGGTGCCTGGATGGCTCAGTCTGGCTCTCGGTTTTGACTCAGGTCATGATCTCGCGATCATGGGAGCAAGCCCTGGGTGGGGCTCTGCACCCATGGGATTCTTTCTCTCGTCCTCTCTCTCTGCCCCTCCCCCGCACGCATGCGCTTTTTCTCTCTCTCAAAATAAATAAATACGTTGTTAAAAAGTTTTCTTTCTGAGATATTTGAACAGAAAATCTTGAAGTAGCACTCATTAGCCCACAGAGTGGAGTCAACAACAAAGTTCTTCCACTGAAACTGATGGTTCCCAGGAGTATTTTTTGTGTACTAATTACAAAGGAAGGAAAAGAGGATACTGGTGAGTATAAATCATGAATGAACTAATAAAATGAATTTACTTAGTTGACATGAAGGCTGAGCCTAGAAAAAGGTTGTATGTTCCTCTCTTGTAGCTCACTCTATCCTCTTTACCCAGGCCCCAGACCCACCTTTCATTTTCCTTTTATCTCGGGGTCTCTGTACAACCAGCATGCCATAGTTAGATCACTACTTCCACTTCCAAAACATTTTGTGTTTGGAAATGGTGTTAGGAAAATTCTCTCAATTTTCACTTAAGTGTGCTTGTATTTAATTATTATTAAAAATAATACACTCTCAGAATAAAGCCCTAAGATCTTAGCATGGAAACCCAACTAAATTTGGTTCCTTCCTCCATGATTTCATTTCATGCAAGGATATCCTTTTCTCTCTACACCACAGCTTCATTGATATACTTAAGTTTCTGAAACATATTAAACTTGTTTTCTCCTCAGGGATATTACAAGTAGCTGCTAACCTTTACTTGAAATACTCTTTCCCCCATCTTCACAGGCTGTTTCCTTGTTCATTCAGGTCTCAGCCTAAATGTCACCTTTTAGCTGAGACCATCTTATGCCCCTCACTTTTTTTTATTCCATTTTATGGTCCTTTTATAGGATTATCTTTATTGAAAATTATCTTGTTATTTTTTTCTCTCCTACCAGATTATCTGGTAAGAGAGAGAATATTCATTTATTCATATTGTTCCTGTCACAGTAAATATTCATTGAATGAATAACCATGGTAATGAAGTAACTGAAAGTAATTAGCCCCTTCTTACTCAAAAGGAATGATAGATTTAAAATTTTAGAGGGAAGGACATTTGGGGATCTCTTGATGCCCTACAAATCTACATATTTATAAATATATTATTGTAAATAAAATTTGTAAATAAAATTGTAAATAAAATTTTAGAAATGAAAACAGATAGAAGTATATTTAATGATGTATAAAACAGGTTTGTCAAGTTTTTTGTTTTGTTTTCTGATCAAGTATGGAAAGTGAACAATGGAAGTGAACAGGATAGAAACATAATTATTTATGCTAACATTGGAAACTACTGTTGTTCTTAACAGACATATTAAGCAGTTCAGGAATGGCCACAAAATGACTATTGCTAACCTATCTCCAGATTCCAATATTTCTAGTGCAAATGAGCCCTCCACCCCACTGCACCACACATGCAAGACTGAGGAAGAGTACAGTCAAACATCTAACAGAAATTGACAATTGCTATGGAATGACTGGTGGTATACATGAGAATAGAAAGTTGGGTTGATATGGCATTTTGGTAAATGATATTGTAGTGTATCAACAATATGTGGTAACGCACAATTGAAAAATCTCAGATCAGCATAACACTGTGATTAGGCTGTATAAAATTCTGGACCCTTCACTTTCTGCTTGAGAAATTGGGAAAATTTCTTTGTCCTTCTGAGTCTCAGTTTTCTCATGGTGAGAATGGTAATGATATTGTTCCTATAGCAGTATGATATCAAGCATAAAACATACATTTTGGTATGAGAACTAATATTATAACTCATGGAAAGGACTTATAACCTATGTCTGATACAGACAGTAAGCTCTCAATAAATTGTGGTTTCTATGAATATTATCGTCATTACTGCATGCATTACTCTAGGAATTCTAGTTATCAATACCTATTTTCAGTGTCTAATAGAAACCAAGTCAAAATGAGGATTTATTCCTACATACATTATTCCTACCCAAAAGAAACATGATTAAAAATAAAGATTTAATAATAAGTAAAAATATTGCTAGCATTTACATTTGTGTGAGTTATGAAGAGTTTATCTCTTTGAAACTTAGTTTCATTATTTGCAAATTAGAGACACCAATCTATGGGGGTAATTAAGATGATTGAACGATATAACAAATATAAAAGAAACTTAGCAGGGAGGAGATGTGGCAAACACAGTAAATGGGCATTAATGTTGCCATTATTATATGTTAGGCTTAACTTTTATTAATTTTTATTTTAAACATTAGGATTAACTTTTTGGTAGTTTTAGCAAATTTTATTAGCACTATCATATGTATCAGGATCCTGACACTCAGAGAAACTAAACTTTCACTTAGGTAGAAGCTAGAAAATAGGATCTTGACCTCAGGTTTTCTCATGTCAATAGCCTTACTCTTTCCATCACACTGTGTCACTTCTGATTTGGGGTTTTATTTAAAGTCTCTGGCATGGTGAAGAAGATGAATCTATTATCTGTCTCTGGCCTTACTAGAGGATAAAAGTAAAGGAGTCCTTCTATAAGCAGCACCAATACAACTCAGATATGTTCCCTCAGTTACAACCATGGTAAGTCTAAATTTACTCAGCAAAGGAAGAAATTCTGTAATGGCCAAGAGCAAAAGAGACTTCTAAGCAGTATCCTTGGTCCACTTCTCATTTCTGAAGGAAGATGGTCCGGGTCTCAAGAGTGGTAAAGCACAATTTCTCTGTTGTAGGGATATGCCAGGTCTCTGAATTCCTCGAAGAATGGTGGAACCAGCTCTGGAAGCCCTTGTCATAAGGTTATATTGGTATTAGCTGGAGCTGATCTTTACAAGCTGAGGAAGCTGCCATTTTCATTAGTTCTCTGCAACACAAGACATTCTCCTTCACTGTGTATGGTGACCTCTTCCTTTTGCCCTTTTAAGGTAGATTGCTTTTACATCGTGTTCCTGCGTCTTCTGTAAGCCACTTTTCAACACTTACCATCCTGTTTCACAGTCCTATATGCATTTGCATACATCGCCTGTGCCTGGAAGGTTTCATTCTCCCAATCCTAGTCCCTGTTTCCTATTCCACACCTTCCCACACAGCATCTCTTCACCCATCAGAATACTGACTCTTCCTGCAAAAAGTCTCTCCGTGAAGACTCCCCCAAGGCCTTCTCACTCTTTTACAACAGAGTTTACCAGAGTATGATGCATTGAATATTGTCCCATTTGTAGTAAACTATCCGATATTATTTTTAATATGCTTACCAAAATTTGTACATTTGTCTGTCTCAGGACTTATTCCAGACTCTTACACAGTGAACAAATCAAATGCAGTCCCTGCTCTTGTGGTTTTGCCAAAATAGTTTCTTTTTATAAACTGTTTATCTCACCTTAATATATCATGCATACCATGAAAGCAGAGTATGTATGATTCATCATCAAATCTACAATGTCTAGCACAATGCCGGGCACATATTAGTTACTGATTAAATATTTGCTGTTTCATAATGGTTAATGAATTTTATTCTGTGTTATTATAAGAATTTGTGCTTCAGAGTTATACAATTAAATCTAAGATGTGACTTTAGCTTCTTCTCTGAAGATTCCCAAAGGACTGGCTTCTTACATTAGAGGCAACTGAATCTGCCCTTCAGCACAATTTGTTGACTTTGACAAGTTATTCCCTCAAGTACAACACCAAGTTTTGCTTAACGAGATGCCAGAGGTGCTGGGATCATTGTAGACAGTATTTAGTAGCATGATCACAGCCTTTGTAGCTAGGGAAAGCTGGAAGGACATATGAGGAACATTATAGACAAGGGCAGCCTGGTTTTTATTACGAAAGAAGCAGGAATAAAGTCTCTTTTTCAGAAAGTGTTTTGGCACAAGCTTTCCATTTATAAAAAGCAATTGGAAATAAGCAGGGAAATCTTTTAATTTCCTGATTATCCTCAGAATTGCATTAGGACATCTTCTTATGGTGGTATCTGAAACTCTTCTAATCCTGTCCTCTCTATCTCTTACTATGAACATATCTTTGAACACAAATGCTGTATAACTTAACAAATACAAATAGTCCTTAAATATATTCACTCAACCAATATTTACCTACAAGATGCCAAAGAATCTACTAGATGTCAGAGCCTATGATAGGCATAGAGATTACATAGATAAGTAAGATAGTCACAAATTCACTAATATTCTCTGTTCTTTGGGGGAAGCAGACTCCAGAGCAGAAAAATGTAGTGTCAATTCACCAATGTCATATTGAAGGTAGGACTACATGCTGAGAAACCCCAAAGGAAGCAGCAATTAAGTTTTGCCCATGACTGCAGGGAAACATCCAGAGGTACATGTTTAACATTTAGCTGAGAATTGAAAGAGAAGAATAGTGATACATGGACTCAATGTTTGTGCCCCCTTTCCCATATTCATTTGTTGAAGCCTAATCACCAATGTGATGGTATTAAGAGATGGGGTCCTTGGGGCTCCTGGGTGGCTTAGTTGGTTGACTCTACAACTTTGGCTCAGGTAATGATCTCATGGTTCACAGGTTTGTGCCCTGTGTCCAGCTCTGGGCTGACAGCTCAGAGCCTGGAGCCTGCTTCAGATTCTGTGACTCCCTCTCTCTCTGCCCCTCCTCTGCTTGTGCTCTGTCTATCTAAAACAAATAAACATTAAAAATGATTTTTTTAAGAGATAGGGCCTTTGGAAGGGAAGTACATTTAGATAAGGTCATGAAACTGGAGGCTCCAGAAAGGAATTAGAGTCCTATAACAAGATACAAAAGAAATCCTCCTTCATGTGAACATACAGCAAGAAGGTGACTGTTTGTAAATCAGGAGGAGGATCATCACAAGACACCAAATCTTCTGGCATTCATGATGCCTGCCTCCATAAGTTTGAGTAATAAATGTTTGTTGTTTGAGCCACTCAGTCTATGGCATGTGTTACTGAGCAGACTAGGTCATAATGGGAGTAGACTAAAACAGAAGTTGATCCCAAGAAATGGGGTGCTGCTATAAGAAATATCTAAAAATGTGGAAGTGGCTTTGGAGCTTGGCAATGGGTAGAGGTGAAGAACTTCAAGGTGCATGCTAGCAAGAGCCTAGATTGCCCTGAACAGAATTTTAAAGGTGATTCTGGTAAGAGCTTAGAAAGAAGAGACGAGAGCCTCAGAAAAACTTTCTATCTTAGAGAATACAGACATAATCGTGAATAGGCTGTTGATAGAAATATGGATGGTAAAGGCCATTTAGGTGAGGTCTCAGAGATAAATGGGAAACACGGTATTGGACAATGGAAGAAAGGTGATCTTCATCAGATGGCAAAGAACTTGGCTGAATTGTGTTTGTGTTCTAGTGTTTTGTGGAAGACAGAACTTTCAAGCAACGAAACTGGATATTCAACTGAGATAATTTCTTTTTTTTTTTTTTTTTTCTCAATAACATGCATCTGTGTTTATTCTTTCCCCAATAATTCAAAAATACCTTGAACCATGAGATTTTATTTACATTTGGTAAAAATCTTGCTCTAATACTTTACTTATCAAAATGGCAATTGGATATTTTTGCACTTTTTTTATTTTTTTTTTATTTTTTTTAATTTTTTAATATATGAAATTTACTGTCAAATTGGTTTCCATACAACACCCAGTGCTCATCCCAAAAGGTGCCCTCCTCAATACCCATCACCCACCCTGCCCTCCCTCCCACCCTGCCCTCCCTCCCACCCCCCATCAACCCTCAGTTTGTTCTCAGTTTTTAACAGTCTCTAATGCTTTGGCTCTCTCCCACTCTAACCTCTTTTTTTTTTTTTTTTTTTTTTCCTTCCCCTCCCCCATGGGTTTCTGTTATGTTTCTCAGGATCCACATAAGAGTGAAACCATATGGTATCTGTCTTTCTCTGTATGGCTTATTTCACTTAGCATCACACTCTCCAGTTCCATCCATGTTGCTACAAAAGGCCATATTTCATTTTTTCTCATTGCCACGTAGTATTCCATTGTGTATATAAACCACAATTTCTTTATCCATTCATCATCAACTGAGATAATTTCTAAGCAAAGTGTTGAGGTCATGCTTCGTTCCTCCTGGCTGCTTGTTGTAAAATGTGAGAACAGAGAAATAAATCAAACAAAAAATTGTTAATCAAAAGACAAGTGGAACTTAAAGATTTAGATAATTCTCAACCTTCCATATTGCCAAAAAGAGAGAGAGAGAGAGAGAGAGAGAAACTTGTTCAGAAGAGAACACTAAGAGAATGGGGAACCAACCATTTGATAAGGAGGTTAGTGTAGGTGTGAACCATAGGTGTGAACCTAATCAGCCAGCTCAGTGGGAACACTGTCAGTTTGGACTGAAGGGAATGGAGACAGAATGAAATGAAGAAAAGCTCTCAGACTTCTTGAATTTTACAGGACTGGACCGTTGAGCTCTTTGGCTGTGAACATGTAAAATTCTTTAAGAATTCACACAAAGGACTAATGACCTTGAACCAGACACAGAAATTATTACCTCCTCAGTTCCAAAAGCTTGGGGCAGGGCATTGCCTCAGTGTCAAGACCGTATAGCTTCTTCTGTAAGCCTTGGGAGAGGGACTACCTAGAGCCTATTCCTTGGACAAGCCAATCTCAGTTTTGTCTTGGTAGCTTTACACATGCTATCTCTTCCTGTCTGAATGTCTCAGCCACCCCTACCCTATTTACATGGTTAACTTTTTGTTTGGTTTGGTTTGGTTTTTGCCATTTAAGTCTCACTATAAGAACTCTACCCAAAAAGGCCCCCTTTAAATGTCCAAACTAAAGATTACTCTTCCCCAACATATCACTCTTTATCCTGATTGTTTCACTCTTAAATAAAAATTTGAGCACCAGGAAATAATTGGTTGCTGGATTCAATCTGTCTTGGACGTGAACCAACTCACAGAGCAGTCCCAGTACACAGTAGGTTCTCTTTAATCTTCCTTTCATGATTGATTTCTCATCTCTCATCCCTTATATGTTGATTTTTTTTTTTTTGGCAATGACTCTCCAGTTTTTATTTATTATAAAGTTTAGTTATTGTTTTTCTTCCTGATGATGACATTTTTTCAAGGTTAAATTTTTATTTTTTTTATTTTTTTAAATTTTTTTTAATTTTTTTTAATATATGAAGTTTATTGTCAAATTGGTTTCCATAAAACACCCAGTGCTCATCCCAAAAGGTGCCCTCCTCAATATATATGTTGATTTTTTAATGCAACTCTCTCAAGTATACTTTATTGCCCATATTTTTGGAGCTCTTGGGAGACTCCAAACTTCTTTTGAGTTTGCTATGGCTGCCATGAGAAAGTGCCACAGGTTAATTGGCTCAAATAACAGAAATTTATTTTCTCACACTTCTAAAGGATAGAGGTCTAAGATCAAGGTGTCGGCAGTATTGGTTTCTTCCAAGGCTTCTCTCCTTGGCTTGGAGATGGCTGTCTTCTCCATCTGTCATCATAAGGTCTTCCCTCTGCGCTTGTGTGTGTTTCTGTGTCCTAATATCTTCTTCTTATAGGAGTACCAACACAATAGATTAGATCCTAACGACTCTATTTAACTTTAATTATCTCTTTAAAGGTCCTATCTCCAAATATAGTTGTATTCTGAAGTAAATACCTCCACATATGAATTTTGGAGGGACACAATTCAGCCCATAGTACCACGTAATACATCCCCAAAATCTTATAGGAAATTAGAGGTTACCATATAAAGCAATTTTTATTTTTATTTTATTTTTTTTTTTATCTGTTGCCTCATTTTATTTTATTTTTTTTTTTTTTTAATTTTTTAGTATATGAAATTTACTGTCAAATTGGTTTCCATACAACACCCAGTGCACATCCCAAAAGGTGCCCTCCTCAATACCCATCACCCACCCTGCCCTCCCTCCCACCCCCCATCAACCCTCAGTTTGTTCTCAGTTTTTAACAGTCTCTAATGCTTTGGCTCTCTCCCACTCTAACCTCTTTTTTTTTTTTTTTTTCCTTCCCCTCCCCCATGGGTTTCTGTTATGTTTCTCAGGATCCACATAAGAGTGAAACCATATGGTATCTGTCTTTCTCTGTATGGCTTATTTCACTTAGCATCACACTCTCTAGTTCCATCCATGTTGCTACAAAAGGCTATATTTCATTTTTTCTCATTGCCACGTAGTATTCCATTGTGTATATAAACCACAATTTCTTTATCCATTCATCAGTTGATGGACATTTAGGCTCTTTCCATAATTTGGCTATTGTTGAGAGTGCCGCTATAAACATTGGGGTACAGGTGCCCCTATGCATCAGTACTCCTGTATCCCTTGGATAAATTCCTAGCAGTGCTATTGCTGGGTCATAGGGTAGGTCTATTTTTAATTTTCTGAGGAACCTCCACACTGCTTTCCAGAGCGGCTGCACCAATTTGCATTCCCACCAACAGTGCAAGAGGGTTCCCGTTTCTCCACATCCTCGCCAGCATCTATAGTCTCCTGATTTCTTCATTTTGGCCACTCTGACTGGCGTGAGGTGGTATCTGAGTGTGGTTTTGATTTGTATTTCCCTGATAAGGAGCGACGTTGAACATCTTTTCATGTGCCTGTTGGCCATCCGGATGTCTTCTTTAGAGAAGTGTCTATTCATGTTTTCTGCCCATTTCTTCACTGGGTTATTTGTTTTTCGGGTGTGGAGTTTGATGAGCTCTTTATAGATTTTGGATACTAGCCCTTTGTCCGATGTGTCATTTGCAAATATCTTTTCCCATTCCGTTGGTTGCCTTTTAGTTTTGTTGGTTGTTTCCTTTGCTGTGCAGAAGCTTTTTATCTTCATAAGGTCCCAGTAATTCACTTTTGCTTTTAATTCCCTTGCCTTTGGGGATGTGCCGAGTAAGAGATTGCTACGGCTGAGGTCAGAGAGGTCTTTTCCTGCTTTCTCCTCTAGGGTTTTGATGGTTTCCTGTCTCACATTCAGGTCCTTTATCCATTTTGAGTTTATTTTTGTGAATGGTGTGAGAAAGTGGTCTAGTTTCAACCTTCTGCATGTTGCTGTCCAGTTCTCCCAGCACCATTTGTTGAAGAGACTGTCTTTTTTCCATTGGATGTTCTTTCCTGCTTTGTCAAAGATGAGTTGGCCATACGTTTGTGGGTCTAGTTCTGGGGTTTCTATTCTATTCCATTGGTCTATGTGTCTGTTTTTATGCCAATACCATGCTGTCTTGATGATGACAGCTTTGTAGTAGAGGCTAAAGTCTGGGATTGTGATGCCTCCTGCTTTGGTCTTCTTCTTCAAAATTACTTTGGCTATTCGGGGCCTTTTGTGGTTCCATATGAATTTTAGGATTGCTTGTTCTAGTTTCAAGAAGAATGCTGGTGCAATTTTGATAGGGATTGCATTGAATGTGTAGATAGCTTTGGGTAGTATTGACATTTTGACAATATTTATTCTTCCAATCCATGAGCAGGGAATGTCTTTCCATTTCTTTATATCTTCTTCAATTACCTGCATAAGGTTTCTATAGTTTTCAGCATACAGATCTTTTACATCTTTGGTTAGATTTATTCCTAGGTATTTTATGCTTCTTGGTGCAATTGTGAATGGGATCAGTTTCTTCATTTGTCTTTCTGTTGCTTCATTGTTAGTGTATAAGAATGCAACTGATTTCTGCACATTGATTTTGTATCCTGCAACTTTGCTGAATTCATGTATCAGTTCTAGCAGACTTTTGGTGGAGTCTATCGGATTTTCCATGTATAATATCATGTCATCTGCAAAAAGCGAAAGCTTGACTTCATCTTTGCCAATTTTGATGCCTTTGATTTCCTTTTGTTGTCTGATTGCTGATGCTAGAACTTCCAGCACTATATTAAACAGCAGCGGTGACAGTGGGCATCCCTGTCGTGTTCCTGATCTCAGGGAAAAAGCTCTCAGTTTTTTCCCCGTTGAGGATGATGTTAGCTGTGGGCTTTTCATAAATGGCCTTTATGATCTTTAAGTATGTTCCTTCTATCCCGACTTTCTCAAGGGTTTTTATTAAGAAAGGGTGCTGGATTTTGTCAAAGGCCTTTTCTGCATCGATTGACAGGATCATATGGTTCTTCTCTTTTTTTTTGTTAATGTGATGTATCACGTTGATCGATTTGCGAATGTTGAACCAGCCCTGCATCCCAGGAATGAATCCCACTTGATCATGGTGAATAATTCTTTTTATATGCTGTTGAATTCGATTTGCTAGTATCTTATTAAGAATTTTTGCATCCATATTCATCAGGGATATTGGCCTGTAGTTCTCTTTTTTTACTGGGTCTCTGTCTGGTTTAGGAATCAAAGTAATACTGGCTTCATAGAATGAGTCTGGAAGTTTTCCTTCCCTTTCTATTTCTTGGAATAGCTTGAGAAGGATAGGTATTATCTCTGCTTTAAATGTCTGGTAGAACTCCCCTGGGAAGCCATCTGGTCCTGGACTCTTATTTGTTGGGAGATTTTTGATAACCGATTCAATTTCTTCACTGGTTATGGGTCTGTTCAAGCTTTCTATTTCCTCCTGATTGAGTTTTGGAAGAGTGTGGGTGTTTAGAAATTTGTCCATTTCTTCCAGGTTGTCCAATTTGCTGGCATATAATTTTTCATAGTATTCCCTGATAATTGTTTGTATCTCTGAGGGATTGGTTGTAATCATTCCATTTTCATTCATGATTTTATCTATTTGGGTCATCTCCCTTTTCTTTTTGAGAAGCCTGGCTAGAGGTTTGTCAATTTTGTTTATTTTTTCAAAAAACCAACTCTTGGTTTCGTTGATCTGCTCTACAGTTTTTTTAGATTCTATATTGTTTATTTCTGCTCTGATCTTTATTATTTCTCTTCTTCTGCTGGGTTTAGGCTGCCTTTGCTGTTCTGCTTCTATTTCCTTTAGGTGTGCTGTTAGATTTTGTATTTGGGATTTTTCTTGTTTCTTGAGATAGGCCTGGATTGCAATGTATTTTCCTCTCAGGACTGCCTTCGCTGCATCCCAGAGCGTTTGGATTGTTGTATTTTCATTTTCGTTTGTTTCCATATATGTTTTAATTTCTTCTCTAATTGCCTGGTTGACCCACTCATTCGTTAGTAGGGTGTTCTTTAACCTCCATGCTTTTGGAGGTTTTCCAGACTTTTTCCTGTGGTTGATTTCAAGCTTCATAGCATTGTGGTCTGAAAGTATGCATGGTATAATTTCAATTCTTGTAAACTTATGAAGGGCTGTTTTGTGACCCAGTATATGATCTATCTTGGAGAATGTTCCATGTGCACTCGAGAAGAAAGTATATTCTGTTGCTTTGGGATGCAGAGTTCTAAATATATCTATCAAGTCCATCTGATCCAATGTATCATTCAGGGCCCTTGTTTCTTTATTGACTGTGTGTCTAGATGATCTATCCATTTCTGTAAGTGGGGTGTTAAAGTCCCCTGCAATGACCACATTCTTATCAATGAGGTTGCTTATGTTTATGAGTAATTGTTTTATATATCTGGGGGCTCGGGTATTTGGCGCATAGACATTTATAATAGTTAGCTCTTCCTGGTGGATAGACCCTGTGATTATTATATAATGCCCTTCTTCATCTCTTGTTACAGCCTTTAATTTAAAGTCTAGTTTGTCTGATATAAGTATGGCTACTCCAGCTTTCTTTTGGCTTCCAGGAGCATGATAAATAGTTCTCCATCCCCTCACTCTCAATCTAAAGGTGTCCTCAGATCTAAAATGAGTCTCTTGTAGACAGCAAATAGATGGGTCTTGTTTTTTTATCCATTCTGATACCCTATGTCTTTTAGTTGGCGCATTTAATCCATTTACATTCAGTGTTATTATAGAAAGATATGGGTTTAGAGTCATTGTGATGTCTGTATGTTTTATGCTTGTAGTGATGTCTCTGGTACTTTGTCTCACAGGATCCCCCTTAGGATCTCTTGTAGGGCTGGTTTCGTGGTGACAAATTCCTTCAGTTTTTGTTTGTTTGGGAAGACCTTTATCTCTCCTTCTATCCTAAATGACAGACTTGCTGGATAAAGGATTCTCGGCTGCATATTTTTTCTGTTTAGCACACTGTAGATATCGTGCCAAGCCTTTCTGGCCTGCCAAGTTTCAAAGGAGAGATCAGTCACGAGTCTTATAGGTCTCCCTTTATATGTGAGGGCACGTTTATCCCTTGCTGCTTTCAGAATTTTCTCTTTATCCTTGTATTTTGCCAGTTTCACTATGATATGTCGTGCAGAAGATCGATTCAAGTTACGTCTGAAGGGAGTTCTCTGTGCCTCTTGGATTTCAATGCCTTTTTCCTTCCCCAGTTCAGGGAAGTTCTCAGCTATAATTTGTTCAAGTACCCCTTCAGCACCCTTCCCTCTCTCTTCCTCCTCTGGGATACCAATTATGCGTATATTATTTTTTTTTAGTGTATCACTTAGTTCTCTAATTTTCCCCTCATACTCCTGGATTTTTTTATCCCTCTTTCTTTCAGCTTCCTCTTTCTCCATAACTTTATCTTCTAGTTCACCTATTCTCTCCTCTGCCTCTTCAAGCCGAGCCATCGTGGATTCCATTTTGTTTTGCAATTCGTTTAAAGCGTTTTTCAACTCCTCGTGACTGTTCCTTAGTCCCTCGATCTTTGTGGCAAGAGATTCTCTGCTGTCCTGTATACTGTTTTCAAGCCCAGCGATTAATTTTATGACTATTATTCTAAATTCACTTTCTGTTATATTATTTAAATCCTTTTTGATCAGTTCATTAGCTGTTGTTATTTCCTGGAGATTCTTCTGAGGGGAATTCTTCCGTTTGGTCATTTTGGAGAGTCCCTGGCGTGGTGAGGACCTGCAGTGCACTTCCCCTGTGCTGTGGTGTATAACTGGAGTTAGTGGGCGGGGCCGCAGTCCGACCCGATGTCTGCCCCTGGCCCACTGCTGGGGCCACAGTCAGACTGGTGTGTGCCTTCTCTTCCCCTCTCCTAGGGGCGGGATTCACTGTGGGGTGGCGTGTCCCGTCTGGGCTACTTGCACACTGCCAGGCTTGTGTTGCTGGGGATCTGGCGTATTAGCTGGGGTGGGTAGGCAAGGTGCACGGGGGCTGGAGGGGCAGGCTTAGCTCGCTTCTCCTTAGGTGATCCACTTCAGGAGGAGCCCTGTGGCAGCGGGAGGGAGTCAGATCCGCTGCCGGAGGTTTGGCTCCGCAGAAGCACAGAGTTGGGTGTTTGCGCGGAGCGAGCAAGTTCCCTGGCAGGAACTGGTTCCCTTTGGGATTTTGGCTGGGGGATGGGCGG
The DNA here is from genome assembly GCF_046562875.1 of Panthera onca. Lineage (NCBI taxonomy): Eukaryota > Metazoa > Chordata > Mammalia > Carnivora > Felidae > Panthera > Panthera onca. The sequence goes on along the minus strand of NC_138348.1, from coordinate 20,433,497 downwards.
GGGAGATGGCGCTGGCGCCTTTGTTCCCCGCCAAGCTGAGCTCTGCCGTCCGGGGGCTCAGCAGCTCTCCCTCCCTTTGTCCTCCAGCCTTCCCGCTTTCCGAGCAGAGCTGTTAACTTCTGACCTCCCAGACGCTAAGTCGCGCTTGCTGTCGGAACACAGTCTGTCCGGCCCCTCCGCTTTTGCCAGCCAGACTCAGGGGCCTGCTTGGCCGGCGAGCCGCCCCTCCGCCCCGGCTCCCTCCCGCCAGTCCGTGGAGCGCGCACCGCCTCGCCGCCCTTCCTACCCTCTTCCGTGGGCCTCTAGTCTGCGCTTGACTCCGGAGACTCCCTTCTGCTAATCCTCTGGCGGTTTTCTGGGTTCTTTAGGCAGGTGTAGGTGGAATCTAAGTGATCGGCAGGACGCGCTGTGAGCCCCGCGTCCTCCTACGCCGCCATCTTCCGGCACTCCTCAAGCAATTTTTAATTCTTAAAACTTTCTTGATTCAGACAACGGATGTTGATTTTTTTTTATTTCAATAAACACTGATGAAATCGGATATATGCTAAGCTCATGTAACAAAGACGCCTCTAAATACAGTAACTTAAGCAGAATAAATGTTTAGTTCTGTCTCAGCCCAGAATTATATGGAGAATTCAGTAGGTCAGCAGTTCTGCTCCAGGGGTTTGTTCAGAAATCCAGTTCCCTTCCATCTTGTCACTCTGCTATTCCACTACGGTGGTTTTCTCATGTCTGCATAGTTGAACCTACCTTCCTAGCACAACTTTCTCTTTTAGCACAACAAAGAAAGAGGCAGAGAAGAAATGTGGAAAACGCAATTTTCTATTATGGATGTGGCATTGGAATTAAGCCCTCCACTTCTGTTTTCATTCCATGGAATTAACTTGCTGACATGGTCGTATCATATGCAAAAGGGGCTTAGAAATGTGTCTATTCAGGGATCATGTCCCCTGCCATGTGAACAACCCCATGAGTGGTGGACTTCTATTACTAAAAGGAAGAAAGAGGGGTTGTAATCCCTGTCACAGTGGTTTACAGCAATATTTTAGACAGAATAGTATAAGACACAGTCCCTGTCACTTGTGCAATATTCTGATTTAAAAGTTTAAGATTAGCTCAATTTGTTATAATTATCACTGGAAACTGGGATTACTTTTTCCCCAAGTTTGACATAAATTCCATTTACTTTGATCATATTTCCTGATCACGCTAGGGTTATCTAGGATACAAATGTAGGCCAAAATATTTTGCACAAATGCATGGCATTTTATATAAATTAGAAGCATAAGAGGAAGCCAGACAAAGAGGCAGCATGATATACTTTAAAGGACACTGTTTTGGAAGTGACACGGAGTGTGCAAGCATTAATTACCAGAACAATAACTGCAGGCAAGGTCTCTCATGTCTCTGAATCTCAGTTCCCACAAGTCTACGCTGATTATAATGTTTACCTTGAGGGCTGTCCTAAAGGCTTAGACTAATGTCTGAAAATCATCCTGGGAAAACTCAGTAAGCCCTCATACAGTTTGGCAGTTTCCTTCACGTAACAATATGGTCTGTAGGTGGGATTGCTTCTTAGGCATTTAACATTTGTGACATCAGATTCTCTTAATCTCTTTAAGTCCCATTTTTCTCCACTACAAAATGAAGGTAACAATAGGACTAAGTTTTTAGTGATGGGAAGTTTGAGTAAAACAATGTAGTAAACTGCCTACTGCTTGGTATATCCTAAGGGTTCAGTAAATATTCCTGACGTGATTTTTTCTCAGCTGAGTATTACGGCCCATGTCATTAGACAGGGTCTTCTTCCAGCCTCATCTGATGCCCTAGATATCTATAAACTGGCTGTACTCCTGGAGAAAAAGTGAAGATGCACAGCACATCTGTTTCCCATTTAGGAGGCCTTCAGGCTGGGCATCTTAAAAATTAAACTGCATTATTGTCATTATCCATGTGAAGTCTTCTTTTCATGGTGAAGCTGTTCATACTTAGAGTGGAAAATTACAACTTCCAAAATTGTCTCCCCAGGGGAAATCTAATGGGTACGTTTTTTATTTGGTGTCTCTCGTAAATGATCCCTACCAAATGAAGAAATCTGATTAAAGTAATGGAAACTTTTCAACAGACAGTGACTGGAAAACTGTGGAACACGCCCTTAGCCACATTCATGGTCTCATCCTCCACTCTTGATCTATTAATTCAACAAGACTACTTAGCTCCCTTTTTCATGGAAATGAAAGGACAAAAAAAGTTAGAAAATTTCTGACTACAAGTAATTGCCCATTTGGGGAAAATAAGGTCAGTTCACAAAAATAACTGCCAAGAGACATCGTTTAGCTCTATGAACATTCAGAATTGACATAATCCATTCTCGTAAGACTTATTATTTTCTATAGCAGATGTGCCTTTGGGATACATCCCGATAACACACTCCTGCAGATCCCTGAGACATATCAATTTTTCTTGAGTAATGCTACCTGGGCACTGGTGATTCCCATGTCAATTCCAAAATTCACATTGGAACCCATTAAAATATTTAAGAAAAAAATAAAGCAACCTAATTTGCCACCTTATGGCATTCTGTGCACTTTATCAACTGAATAGACAGAGAGGTGACTTTCACAGCCTCAGGAAGGAAAAACCATCTAGGATTAAAGCTAATGTCAAAGTCATAGGTACCCTTGAAGCTTGGTTTAAAATTGTTAAATCACAAGCATTTGTTGTGGGTGGAATGAATCATAATAGGAAGTGTTCTTCTTGACACAGGGGTACTTAAAACTAGGAAATCAGATCTTGTCACATTCTGGAATTTGTGTTTCCTCATCATTAGAGTCCAGTTAAACAGTCATGGTGGGAATACAATATAGAGATGATTACTCCTTTTTGCATCATGTGAGGAGACATAGATGGTAAGATCTTTCTACTATTAATGACATCAAGATTGATAACCTGGTTAATATGATTAGTGAATCATCCCATATAAAAGCACATTTATTCTTTGAAGTATTAGGTAAACCATAGAAAGATACTTTGAAATTCAAATGAGATTGATATAAAGAAATACATAGTTCCAGAATCTGAGTAACATCTTTCTATTCTTGAATGGCCAGATAGGGAGAGGAGAGGGGCCCTTTATGCCCATGTCAGAGATATTCTCAAATCATATTAAAGAACTGATATCCAGCTTCAGTGAATGTTTTCCACTTAAACAAGGAAGAGAGTAATATTAGAAACTAAAAATCCCTGCAGAAACATACATTACACTGATATCTAGTCAATGGGACTGGTGCTGGCATTTGTTAGCTTTATACATAAACCAAGTCCTGGCTTTATGATTTGTTTAGAAACATATCATCTCAAGAAGCAGAAATGCTATTTCCTTTCAACAGATTGTAAGGAAAGGAATAGTACAGCAAAACTATTTTAAAATGTAATTCAGTATTTATATTCTCCCTTAATTACTCAGTGTTTTGTTTGAAAAGAATAAAAAAAGCAAGACAGTTACTCATCTATAGGTCTGTAAATCTTTTCTCAAAATCATTTGCCATTTTTCTTCCGGCAAAGTGCATTCAGTGCCAAGAAAATGGTTCCACATTAACGTGCCATTTCTGTTTGATGTTAAGCCAAATTGTCTCACACTCCAAGAATGATTTTTGTGAGGCACTGGAGTGGAGCTTTCCAATTGTGCTGCTTTAAAATAGCACCACAAGTTCCTGGGGAGTTGGTTGAGAGAATCCATTACCAATTGGCCAGCCGTTATTGTTCTCTAATCCATAAGTCTGGTCTATTGACCAAATGATTCAATGGTTTACAAGAAAATGTCAATGGACCAAACATTTTGACCACCCTGACTGGCTTGCATCTCTAGCTTTTAATCAAGGCATTGATCCATTCAGCTTAGAACACCCTGTCTATAACAATGAGATATTGAACCCCTGCCAGGTGTCACTATGCTGAGCTGAACTGCTGGGGTAAAATGTGGAAGGCACCACAGATCATGGCTACCACCTCACCCATCTGACGGGTAATCCTGAATGCCTCTTGCAAGGCACCCCAAACCTTGTCACAAAGCTTACACAGTCTCTCCCTAATTACTCTATAAAAGAACTGCAAATACTTTGCTTTCCACAAAATGCTAATGGATCCAAAATGCTGGTAAATGAAGGCATTGAAATGTGTGCCTACTTCAAAGAACGTAATATTTTTCAAAAATTATTTACCTAAGAGTTGCTCGACAACAGAATGAAGGAAATAAAAATAATATGAAGGTACATGTTGGCACTTGTTTACTCTTAGTACTACAACTCTCTGCCCTCATGTCCCCGAGAAGTGTACAGCTCTCAGAAGAGGGAAATAATAATAATGGGGAAACATAAAACTATTCTAAATATTCCTTTAAATTAAAAAAAAGTGCATGCTAACAAGATGTGGTAGAAAAGCTAGGAGATAGGATTCAAAAAACTTACCATCACTGTTGAACTATTGGCGAGTTAATTTCTCAATACCCATACCCTCATCTGTAAAACTACATTAATAGCCTCACCTTGCATACGTGTGTGATGATTGAGCAAATAAAACAGATAAGACATCCAGCACAGAGTCAAATCTAATCATTACATTGGTAATTTGATACAAAACAACATTTGAAATCTATTAATCTATCAAAGCCTCCCTCAGCAACCACCAGGTTCCTAATTACTACTCATTCCTTCTTCCATTAACACATACTGAGTACCTGTAATGTGTCAAGCATTGTGCTAAGACAAAATAAACACATTCTTAGTTCTCCAGAAAATTCAACCCATGATGGGTGGCACAGACAAGTACAAAGATGACTGCCATTTTGTAGAGCAGTGTATAATGGAAGCACTATTTAAAGACTTGACGTTGGCTTTCTAGATCAACTCCACAGCTATATTATAAATTGCCTTCACAGAAAACACTTAAAGAAAAAATGGTTTCACTTAAATTAGAAGTCAAATAGGCCCCAAATCCAAGTCCCATTCTTCCAGTGCTCTCCACTCATTAAATTGTATGACCTTGAAATAGTTATGTAACATCTTTTTACATCATTTCTTCATCCGTAATATGAGGTAATAACATAGTTATTTTATTGGTTCATTGTGAGAATTTAAGAAAACAGCACCTAGAACAGTATGAAGCATGTTTAAATCCTCAATAAGTGGTAGCTGTTATCATAAATTCAGTGATACATGTTTTTAATAAATAGTTATGGAGTGTCTTTTGTGTTGGAATTCATTATGTTATTTTCACTATAATGGCACAAATATAGTCATAGGTCCTAAACTCATGGGACCTTTGTTCTTGGGGGAAAAAAAATTACAGAACTTTAATGGATCATTTAGTCCAATCATTTTATTTTATAGATAGTAAAACAGAGTCCCAGAGAGACATAGATAATAGAAAAAGCTAATAGTTACCGAAATGTTATTATGCATATGCCTGGCACTTTTACAAGTGCTTTAGATGTTTTAACTCATTATATTTACAAAAAAAAAAAAATACTACAGCATATTTACTAGTAGTATCTCCATGTTACCAATAATGGAACTGAGGGATAGAGATTTTAAGTCAATGGCCTAAGGTCACACAGCTAATAAGCCACAGAGATATAATGTGAATTAGGCAGTCTGGCTCCAAGATTCATGCTTTTGCCCACTAGGCGATACTGTCTTTCAATGTAGATTACTTATCTAAGGACACCCATCAAGAAAGTAGTGACAAACGAAGGACTGGAAGCAAGTGGGCCAGATGCAGAGCAGTGGTGGTCACCACATACCACCCACCCCACTATGTATTTAAGTGCCTGTTAATGAGGAAGTAACTTCAATTCCAACCTTTCCTAGGTTGTCGGGGTTTTTTGTTTATTTATCTACTTTTCACCATTCAGAAAGGCCAACAAAGACAATGCGTCAACAATTAAGCACAAAGTGAAAAGTAAATTAATTCCTTTAAATCTGAAGTACTTGGTCTTTTTTCAACAAGAGACAAGTGGAACTGAATTTTAACTGTTCTAATCTATTCAAAATACCTGAATTCTTTATCAGGTCTTAAAATTATATTGTCTGTCTTAGGTTTCTAGAGTTCACAGAACAAGAACTATTTCATTTTTATTGTTTTTGACGTAAATTATTGCCTTTTATGTTAGTCACCAAGGAGTTATTGTCCACAAAGGCCTTTTAAGAGAAGAAATGATTAAAATGGTTCTTGTTCTGGAACTCAGCATTAACTATTACTTAAGTGTATTAGTCAGTATAAATTAAGTAATGCTGCAGTGATAAACATTCCGAAATGTCATTGGCTTACACCTTACAAATATATTTATTTCTCACATAATATCTACCCAGGTTGTTTAGGGTTCTGTGCTACCTAGGATCTGAGCTGAGGGAGGCTCCATTATCTTGTAGTTATTCTATCTGGAAAAGGGCCTTCGTGATGACTATAGCAAGGACAGGGAATTGTTGGTTTACCTGCTGGCTCTTTTGTAATTTGCCTAGATGTGAAACACATAGATTCTGTGCATAGTTTCTTGGTAAAAAGTAACACTTTGCCCTACCTAATTGCAAGAAGTTGGGGATATGTACTACTACTCCAGGAGCACAGGAGGAAAAGGAACAAGATCTGGGTAAGTGCTAGAAGTCTCCACCACAATGAATCTGTACAGACATCCTGTTGTACCGATAATGATATAAGATAACTAGGTACTACTAGGTGTTCCAGTGCAATGCAACTACCCCTACTACTATTTCCACTATTGCTATATTACTATTATATCATATAGAGAGCATGTACTATGTGCCAAGAATATGTGAGCAACTTTTATATATCTAACTCCATAAAAATAACTCTGTGAAGTCAGTATTGTTCCCAGTCCATAAATAAGAAACCTGAAGTTCAGAAAGTTTAGCATCTTGTTCAAGGTCCACAGATAAGAAGTGATGGATTCTTTGTGCACCTTCAAAGCATTTGCTTTTTTCACCATGAAATATTGCCTTCCTCTAAACCTAGAAAACCAGCTGAAAATATAAAGCAAAGTAAATTAGATAAAACTTCCATGTGGTAAGCAGAAGCATGAAGCATCTCTCTCTCTCTTTTTTTAAAATATATTTTTTAAATTTTTTTTAATGTTTATCTATTTTTGAGACAGAGAGAGCATGAACAGGGGAGGGGCAGAGAGAGAGGGAGACACAGAATTGGAAGCAGGCTCCAGGCTCCGAGCCATCAGTCCAGAGCCCGACGCGGGGCTCGAACTCACGGACCGCGAGATCGTGACCTGAGCTGAAGTCAGACGCTTAACCGACTGAGCCACCCAGGTGCCCCAATCTCTCTCTCTCTTAAAGAACTTACTATTTTATTAGATAATCAACCTATATGCAAAACACAAATATATTTTCTTAGGTCTCTGTATTTAAAAATAAAGCATGAGTAACATCATCTTCCTCACATGGTATGAATTCCTTCCCTTGGCACTTCTGTACTTCCTTTCCTTCCATTTTCTTTGCATGTTTTCATTGACGATAACCACACTCATATTGTATTTAGTGCATATACTCCAGCCAAAGTGTGAGGGCCAGTATACCATCTTAACGTTTACCTAAACCCTGAAAAGTTCTTCTTTTTTGCCTTCATGTTATAGATGAGGAAACTGAGACTTAAAGAATTCCAGTAACTTGAACTAGGATACAAATTATAAATGGAAGATCTGGGATTTGGAAAGTAATCTTTTGGGCACAGGACTCCTCTGTTTTGAACTACATTAGACCACTTTAATCTACTAAACTTCTCAATATCCTGGGCTCAGCTAAAGGATTATCTGTCGTGTGAAGCATTGTAGACATCCTTAGTTAGAAGTAGGTGTGTTCTCTATTCTCAAAGACCACCGAGTAAAAGCCAGTTAGCACATTCTATTGTAACTGTGTAACTGTAACATGACTGTTTCATAGACAGACTGCAGATCCTTTGAAGTAAGCCTAGGCAAATGGAGTGTCTCTGATCAGCCTTTGAAGGCTAGGATTTGCACAGAGTTGCCCTTGCCCCCGGCCAGACACAAAGGATATTAGCCTCAGAGTAAATGGACCATCCCAGATTTTGGCAGCAAGTCAGTGTCAGGCTGCTCACACAAGAGCCTGCCTTTGTGAATAGGCTCAGGGTATGAGCACAACTGGCAGTGACAGACTTTAAGAGTGAGACATGACAAGGACACAAAAATGTTCAATTACAGCATGCATATTTGTATGTCTATTACATGCATGAGCTGTGCTAGGAACTAGGGATGCAACAAAAAATAAGATAGGCATGGCTTGTGACTTTATAGAGTTTATACCATAGTGAAAAGAGAGATAAAAAACTAAGAAGCAAACTATCATAACAAACAAATGTGACTTTGAAGTAATTCTTTGAAGAGAAGTCAACACCAATCACAAAAGCAACACAATAAAATCATAGATAGACAGACCTATTAGGCAGAGTATGTGAGAGACAGAAGTATCTACTTTTGATGTGTAGTCAGAAGAGACATTTAAACTAAGACCTGAAAGATGGAAAACAGCTGAATCGATAAAACTAGAAGGAGAACATTCCAGGCAGTGGGAAGTACCTTAAGGTGGCAAGGTCAGATATATTCTGACAAGTCCCAAATATAATTACAGCTCTCAATTCCCCCCAAATTCCAAACGGCATATTGACATTAGCACTTGGATGTCTAATATAAATTTTAACTTTAATAAATTATTTTTTAAAGTTTATCTATTTATTTTGAGGGGGTGCAGTACAGACAGAGGTGAGAGAGAAACCCAAGCAGGCTTTGCAGTGTCAGCACAGAGGCTGACACAAGCTCACAAACCGTGAAATCATGTGCTGAGCTGAGTCAAGAGTCAGGGACACTCAAATGACTGAGCCACCCAGACACCCCTCAACTTCAATAAATTCTTGATTTTCCCCGAAAACATGTTTCTTCCCCACTATTGGCAAACAAGACTACAGTTACATACTTGCTGTAGCTAAAAAGTTTGAATCATTCTTTTTAATGTACAGAAAAAAACTTATTAGCTTTACCTTCAAAATATGTTCCAAATCTTTTTTTTTTAATTTTTTTTAACGTTTTATTTATTTTTGAGACAGAGAGAGACACAGCATGAATGGGGGAGGGGCAGAGAGAGAGGGAGACACAGAATCGGAAGCAAGCTCCAGGCTCTGAGCCATCAGCCCAGAGCCGGAGGTGGGGCTCGAACTCGCGGACCGCAAGATCGTGACCCGAGCCGAAGTCGGACGCTCAACTGACTGAGCCACCCAGGCGCCCCAAAGTATGTTCCAAATCTAACTACTTGTTATTATCTTCATCTCTCCCAAACCACACTATCATCATCTCCTGATGATGAACAACATTAAATTTGGTCTATTCTTGCATTGCTACATTTTATTCTTTGCACAGCAGCCAGCGAGTTTGCATCTATTTTCTGTCCAAAATACCCTTTGCCTCCCTACTTCACTTAGAATAAAATCCAGTCTTTACCATTGGCAACCCCTTACTCCCTTTATACCTGCTGTCTTACCAACCGCTTTCTTTCTTTGCTCTACTGACTCTGACTTCTTGTTGTTCTCTAAACATGCTAAAACTGTTCTGTCCTTTGCACTAGAATGTAAAATAAATAAAGACAGCATGTGCTATTTTCTCCACTCTGCAATCTTTAGCATCTCTGTCTGGAACATAAAAGTTCAAATATTTGTTGAAGGAAGGAGATGAGGAAGGAAAATGGAAGGAATACAGAAGAAGGAAGGGAAGGAGGGAGAGAGGAAGGAGGAAAGGGAGGAAGGAATGAAAAGAAGAGGCAGAGAAGGAAGGAAGGAATACAGGTAGGCAGTCAAGAAGGCTCCCTGTGTATTCTAGAAGGTCGTGAGTTTGGAGTACAAGAGAAAGAAAGGATAATATGAGGGGCTAAGAATGGAGTTGAGTAGAGAAGCCAGGCTTTATGGGCATCAGAAAGAGTTTCAGGTTTTATTCTAAGTATAGTGGGAAGTCCAGAAAGCCTTTTATTGTAAACATAAGTACACTCAGGCTATAGCTACACTTATAAATGATTTTAACTTTCTTCCTTAACCACCCCCGCCCCCCAACTACTGGCAAAGTCTTGGTTTTCCTGGCTACTTGAATTTCATTTTAACAGTCAAACTGATAATGTTTACCACCTCCCCCAACAGAAATAACTGATACAGGGCACACACACATTTCCCATCTAAACTGCACCAAAGTACACATTAGTCAAAATGATTCACTGTACAAACATAGACTTCATACACTTGGATCCCTGCATTAGAGAGAGCCATGGATTTAAGGATTAGAAAAACTGGAGTTCAAAGTCATGCCCCCTCTCAAGCTGGGTGACATTAGTCACATAATCTACTTTTTCTAAACTTCAGTGTCCTTAGCTCTAAAATGGCAGTCATTATACCTAAATTTCAACTTTCTATGACTAGTAAGTGAAAAATGGATACAGAAAAGGACCTGGAACACAGTAGGTCTCTATGTTTCTACAGCAAGTGGAGGATAAGAAAGAGGGACCTTGATCACTGAGTACTTGCTTAAAGGACAAACATGACCTAGTAACATGCTTCTGTTTTGTGAACTTCCACCATCTCCTACTGGCAAATCATAAAGAGAGAGAGATACCACTTCCTTATAACCAATGGGGGGGGGGTATGATATAAGAAGGCAAAGCAAAGAACTATAAATTTCACCATATTTGATCCTGAAATCAGACCTTCTGCCCATCTAGAGAGGTTAATAGGAACATACTACATAAAGACACTGAGTGGCTTGGTTTTGAGGACCAAGAGAACCCACATACTAGTCTGTCGGATTCCCAGAATTATGAATTATGGTGTTAAGATAACACACCCATCATGTTTTCAGTGGCTAAAGGCTTCTTTACATGGAACCAAGTGGCTAGTGTTTCTTTGGGTGTACAAGGGAGTAGCCTTAAGAGCTGCAATGGCCACATTTTCAAAGGGAAGCTGCACAATGGTGTCCTACCACTTTAAGAAGAGCTTACACAAGGCCATTTAAGGCAGTTTTGTGTAACATTTCCAGTGCTTTCAAATTCATTTTCTTAACAAGCATTAAACGTAAATGTAAAATCTGGTCACGACTACTTCAGAAGTAATGAAAAATGGTTCCATTGGACAGATACAAATATTTATTGGACTGAACTAAATGTCTTTCAAGATTATCAGGTGTTGCTAGTGTTTATACCCAGAGAAGATGTAATCATTCTGTTTTCATCACCTGTTGCTTTTTAATTTCCTTTCTCATTGAGAATCCTACTGCTGTACAGACAATAACATCACTGTCTATATGTATATATACCAACTGTATGGGAGCTTTGGTGCTGGGACAAGATATGCCAAAATAATAAAGCAAAACAGATTATGCCTTCCAAAGAGCTGTTTGCAAATACTGAAGATGTGCTATCAGTGGCCATGTTTACACAATGGAAATCATAAGAAAAAAAAAAGAATCATACATTTTCTGAAATTTATTTGAGTATCTCTCAAGGATAAATTAAATTTGTCTAATAAAATTCTCATTACTGTTTAGCTTTGCATAGATTACTTTAAATAAATATGTGACTGCAGAGGGGTACAGATTTAAAGAAACCCAGGTTTTAGATCCAAGATGTTAAACACAAATTTGCTATGTGGCATTGAACTCCATGATGATTTTCCACAAACTCCAGTCTCCTCATTTGGAAATGGGGTAGCGAGTACTTGGTCCTAGGTTTGCTATGAATATAATATGAAATCGCTTAGGTAAAAGCTTTGGGTACACTTTAAATTAGAGTATAAAATACTATGGTATATTATACAATTTTATATGTATATATATAAAATAACAATAATAATATTTTTACAGAAAACTAGTACATATTGAGTCCCTCCACTGCTTGAACATTAATTTTTCCATAATTATTTCCTAGAGCTCACGCCAATAAGTTTTAGTCCTGTCAGGGACATACGGATCTTCAGCTTACCCTAAAATAGTCTGGGAAAAGGCCAGGCTCAAGATTTATATAGGAAATCCAACTGCATATTACCCCTTTAGAGATCAAAGATCTGAACAGAATGAAAATAAAAGTCACAACTGTTTCACCTCCCCCAAGGAAAATTGAATATGGAATGGAATAATTTAACCTCTCATCCCTTCCAGAGCATTCTGGTGCTGGAAAGGCAATGAAAATAAAGACTTTGAGACTATAGCTGTGTCTTTGGGGTCTCCTCTAGAGAAAAACATAATGCAGGACCTGTGATTCAACCCTGATTTTAATAGGGTAATTTTGTGTAGGGATAAAAGATTCAGTGAGGAAAACACATATTATTGGAGCTGATTTTCTAACCCTTTGGTGAAGGCAGAATATCAAGTACCATGCCCACAGAATGTTTTTTGTATTCCTGTCTACCAAGTAACAGGTCCCTTGTCTTCAAAAAAACAAATTGTCAAGAAATCTTTTCCTGACCTCCCCCATCTCCAACCTACCCTGGTTTAGGTATTTTTTTCTATTAATCTGCCTCTCATCCCCACTAGACTACTAGCTCATTGGGGGCACAGGGCACAGGAGAATCCATTCAATTCCCATTGTTATCACAATGCCTATTATCCTGCAGGGCAAATATAAAGCATTCAGTAAAACGCTGGAAGAATTAATAGTGGATAGGAATCTGTTAGAAAGAAGTACCAGTCTTTAAGTCCTTAGACATGTGATTTTACTATGTTATAGATCAGAGCAGAATAGGATGCTGTTAGATAGATACATACTCCTATCGAAAACAATCCCAAACAAGAAAACAAGTTACTAGTACCATCGTAAAAAGGGAATCAGATAACATAGATCAGATTTTCAAATGTCAAACTTCAGTCAGATATTTTGAGCAGTTACTGCCTCTACTTTCTTGTGTTCGTTATACCATTTTCCTAAAGTGATCACAAATAATATCCCTCTAAATGAGAAATCTGTAGGCCAGTGCTTGTGTTTTGTTTACAAATACATTTACCAAGGTAGGTGTTTACAATATCATCAGTGTCAAAGTAGAAGGAAAAAAGACAACATTTATTATACAAAAAAATGGGTGAATGGGTAGTGGCAAGATGGATAAATAAACCAGTGAGAATATGCTGGCAGCACAGAGAAAAAAAAAACCCTACAATAAATAGATGACACACACATTAATTTATATGTATGTAAACACGCACGTATACATGAATACATGCATGGATGCATACACAATGTATAATATTTTATATAAAATTTATATAGAGAATAATATATAATATTGAAATATAAATAATCATATAAGGAAAATATTATGTTTTAATATTACATGTAAGTTTTATATGTAAAATATGCATATATGCACACATACATCCGTGCACACAAGAAAGGAGAAACACAGGTCAATATTTGGACCTAAGTGAGACATCCTAATATTTAATGTGAAAGCTTAACACTTAACTGTTGGAAATGAATGCTTTTTTCAGTAGTATTAAGACGGTATTTGTGCTCAGGTGAACAAAAGATGTTTACGTTTATTATATGCAATATAGTATAAATTCTTTCTGTCCCCAAAATAGGAATATACAGGGACAAAGGCAAACGAAACACTTTGTCATTAGCTACATTGTTCAATATAGAGCAGAGGGGTTCTGTTTTCCCCTCTATGCACATTCACAGATCTCAGTAGATTAGAACAATCATGGTGAACGGAAGTCAGGAAAGAGAAAGAAAGCTGGCCAGACTTATTTCAAACTTTGAGTAATGCAGAGTGTCATCTATATGAGACTGGAATGAAGAGAAAAATGACTAGGTCAGGTTCATGTTCTTTTTTACTACTTTTGTAGCTTTGGTGAAAAATGTACCATAGAGAACACCAGATGTACTACAAGTTGGGCACGTGCAAGGAAAGACAAATATCTCCATACCTGTAGGGTGGCTATACACTCTGCTATGCAAGAGATAATCCCAGTATAAACTGTTGGCCCAGTATAATTTTTAATAATGCTTCTTTCCTTTTTATTTTATTTTTTAAGTTTTTTAAAATTTATTTTATGAGAGAGAACAAGTGGGGGAATGGCAGAGACAGAGGGAGAGAGAGAATCCTAAGCAGGCTCCACACTGTCAGAACAGAGCCTGATACAGGGCTCAAACTCACAAGCTGTGAAATCATGACTTGAGCCAAAATCAAGAGTCAGACGCTTAACCAACTGAGCCACCCCAATGCTTCTTTTCTTTTTAAAGGTCTCCTGGTTTAGATGGTAACTATATAGATACTCTATAGATCATCTTAATACTCGACACGTGTATGGAAGAGTAGAAAGAGCACAGAAGATTTTAACATAGACAACCACCCATCTGGCTAATAATGTATCTAAGATTTAACTAGATTATAAATTCTTCTTCTTGGGATGGGTGCAAAGGGGAGAGTGGAATGCTTAAGAACCTCCATCCCCTTTGCCTTCTGATACACACCTACAATTTTTAAATTCCATTAAAAATTTGCTCACTTCAGATGCAGTACTTCCTTCTACTTTATCCCTCATTTCTATCCTTTTTTAGTGTATGAATTAGCAATTGTTTTTCATCCATCCTTGTCATAGTGGAAATGCTAACAGAAATACTAATGGCAATATTTATTAATTTCCCACTATGTGCCAAAGATAAATTGCATACATCATCTCCTTGATTTTTCTCAGTAAGAAGGAGGCAAAAGGATCAAAGGAGAAAGTGGAAGTGACAACGGAAGCAAGAAGTGGGAATGATCTGAAGAAGGGATCATGAGCCAAAGAATGCAGGTGGCCTGCAGAAACTAGAAAAGGCAAGGAAACAGATTTTCCCATAGAGACTACAGGAAGGAATCAACCCTGTCGACACTTCAGCCCAGTGAAATTGATTTTGGGCTTCTAGCCTCTAGAATTTTAGGGAAATAATCTGTAAAACTGAAACATTTATAGGACTATAAAGACGTGATTACAGTGGGCTCACTTGGCTGATCCAGAATAATTTCTCCATCTCAAAATCTTTGAAATAATCACACGTGCAAGTCCCTCGTGCCATATAAGGCAATATTCACAGGTTCTGGGGAACAGGATGAGGACATCTTTTGATGTGAATACATTGAATATTTTTTTTAGTCCCTCTATGAATGTCTTGTTCAAATACCTTGTACTTTTCTGTTGGGCTGTTTGTCATTATTTATTTGCATTGCATATTCTAGCTGCTAATGCTTTGTCTGCTTCTGCTAAAGGATTGTAAATGTGTCTTTAAAAATCGAGTATTCAAATTTGTCAATCCTTTCTTTCATGTTTCATGCTTTTTGTGCATAATTTTATAAATACTTCTATATTGAGGTCAAACAGATGTTCTGTTCTAAATCTTTCTGCAAGTTTTAAGGTTCTGGCTTTTTTTTTTGTTTGGTTCACTTTCCATGCTTTAGTTTTTAATCCATCTGGAATGTATATTTGGCTTGTATGTAAAATAAGTACCAATTTACTTATTTTTCTTAAATAGAAAGTCAAATTTTCCAGTATTTAAATCTACCTGTTCACCACTGATTTGCTGTATCACTTCAAATTTCCATGTATGCATGGTTCTCTCCTCTGCTCCAATAGATTTCTATTACTGTATCAATCCTATATTGACTTAAACCACATATATTAGCAATTCTTTTTGGTTGGAGGCACATTCTCCATGTCATGTCAAATTATTATTTATGTATTTAAAATCATATGTATGTTTAATAATATAGTTTTCTGCTTAACGAGGTTTCCAAAAAGTGTTTATTTAATCCCTCCTCATATCTGTCAATTTACCCTTATATATCCATTACTTGTTTCTTCATATTTATCTTATCTTATACTGTTAAGGTTATACATATACATACATTTTCATGGTGGATTATTCATTATTTTTATCAGTGTAAAATACTGTTCCTTGTACATAATAAATTTCCCTTAAATTTTTACTTATGATTTTATCTGTTATTAATATTGCTATAATGTTGGATTTGGTTATAAGTTTCCTGGCACATTTTTCTCTAAATCTTTATTTTTTTATTTTTTTTAATATATGAAATTTATTGTCAAATTGGTTTCCATACAACACCCAGTGCTCATCCCAAAAGGTGCCCTCCTCAATACCCATCACCCACCCTCCCCTCCCTCCCACCCCCCATCAACCCTCAGTTTGTTCTCAGTTTTTAAGAGTCTCTTATGCTTTGGCTCTCTTTCCCACTCTAACATCTTTTTTTTTTCCTTCCCTCTCCCATGGGTTTCTGTTACGTTTCTCAGGATCCACATAAGAGTGAAACCATATGGTATCTGTCTTTCTCTGTATGGCTTATTTCACTTAGCATAACACTCTCCAGTTCCATCCATGTTGCTACAAAGGGCCATATTTCATTCTTTCTCATTGCCACATAGTATTCCATTGTGTATATAAACCATAATTTCTTTATCCATTCATCAGTTGATGGACATTTAGGCTTTTTCCACAATTTGGCTATTGTTGAGAGTGCTGCTGTAAACATTGGGGTACAAGTGCCTCTATGCATCAGTGCTCCTGTATCCCTTGGGTAAATTCCTAGCAGTGCTATTGCTGGGTCATAGGGTAGGTCTATTTTTAATTTTTTGAGGAACCTCCACACTGGTTTCCAGAGTGGCTGCACCAATTTGCATTCCCACCAACAGTGCAAGAGGGTTCCCGTTTCTCCACATCCTCTCCAGCATCTATAGTCTCCTGATTTGTTCATTTTGGCCACTCTGACTGGCGTGAGGTGATATCTGAGTGTGGTTTTGCTAAATCTTTATTTTTAACACATTTGGGTTACGTTGTTTCCATTGTGTTCTACCAAATTACTCTTGTACTATTTCATAGAAATTATTCTATGCAATTTGTATTATTTCACATTGCCTGATATATATTGAACATTTGAACTATGCATGATGAGAGAGGAAATACATAATAATTATGTTAATCATGTTAATACACAGAAAGAACCAAGTTTTGGCTTGAGACATATCAGGATACACACCTTTTTACCATGTTAGGGCATTAGGTCACTTCAGCAGATATGAGTTGTTAGGATGATGCCTTCCTTCTTCACCTCTCAATGGTTTCCCTCCCAATTCTCAACAGAGGAAGAAGTGGGTTTTCCTGAGCGTGGTAGCAGGTATATATATGTCAGTGTAATCACTTCCTAGTTTTATAATTATGCATAAGGTGCTTAAATAATCCTGTCCCTCAATTTTATCATTTTTCAAATGAATTACTCCCACTATATCATGATAATTCTACAGTTACATGGAATACGCATGTTCAAGACACTTTCTAAGGCACAAGGAAAGGAACTGATGTTCCCTGTAACACCTTTTTGTATGGTGGATACTAATTAAATGCATGTGAAATGATGTTGAGCTGCTTAGGCTGAAAAGCTATTTCCACATTTCTGAAGACCCATGACATTTAGTATTAACTACATGAATGTCATAGACCTTCATTCTACTCTGAAATTCATCCCTGGTGAATAGGTTGAATAAGCATAAATGTTGTCACTCAGATCAAAGATATAATAAAAAAATTACAAAGATTTGTTTTTCTTCTCGAGGGACAGGACAAATCTCATAAAGGTATCATTTATCATAAAAAATGATGCTTCACTGGTTTAAGATCTGTCTGGCCCATCACCCACAAATCTCATTTATAATAACCTGCCTTGTTTTCTGTGTCATTTATAGGAATGTTCCTCAGGGAAAACAGAACAATAGATATAAAATATTATTATATGAGGAAGATCACAGATTTTCTTCTCTCCTTCTCTTTCTTTTCTTACTCTTCCACTTACATTCATACATGCCAGGATTCCTTATTAAAATGAGTGTAGAAAAATTGTTAAATTTCAGCACAAACACAGTGGTGTTAAAATTTATAGACAATGGAAAGAATGTGGTCTTCAAATGTTTCTTAGATTATTTATTGGGGCCAACAACTGGCAAAACCACACACTCAGTATCATATATTTTCAACACTCTAACACCTACCTCTCTTCTGGGAACTAGCTTCCTACCATCTGATACATTCCCAACCATATCCACGATTCTTATATGCACATACAAGTGCTGAAGTCAAGAGAATTAGATTGGAAACCTGTCACCATTACATACTAATAAAAATCTTGCACCAGGCAATTCAACTCATTAAGTCTTACTTTCACATCTGTAAAATAAGTTAGGTATTGCTATTTTGGTCATCTCACATCAAGTGCTGTCAAAGTATAATTTTCAAAAAATGAGAAACATGCCTCTTATACTAACATACAGTGAGCACATGTCAAAGTTTGTTTAACTCATTAATGAAAGAAACAGTGGGATGGTAAATCTAGTTCAAAGGAGAATTAGAGAAACTGAGTAAAAACAGGCACTGAAAGAAAGAATGTTGGATCACTACAGGGCAGGCAATAAATCCATAAGCTTTATAGATATCTTTTCTACCAGAAAAAAACATCTCAAAATGTGTAATTTTACAAATTCATGGTTCTAATAAATACTAAATAGCAAGTCAGTCAAATGTGCATTCACTTAGGAAAAGTAAATGATTCTTAGGTGGACCTGTTAGATAATACTCTGGTATAATTTTGCAAAGACATAGAATCATCCTTTTCTACATCCTTCCCATATTTTGGGTGATATTTCTTAATAGTACAAAATATTTGTCCAAGTTCTTTAATGTGCTATCCTTTTTCAAATATTCATGATTACTGAAATTGCTACTACTACCAACACAATCATTATTTATTTTGAAGGCGCTCATATGCCTAGAAGTCTTTGTAAATTCATAATTTCTTCTATTTATGTTTTTCCATTTATTGTCCTAAGTGATGCAGATATAGAAATGAGGAGGGAAATTGTCACAGCTTTAAGAACCTTTAATCCTAGGATGGGAAAATGTAAGAAAAGATTGAGTATGAGTTATGTACATTACAAGGGTATGAAGGAGCTGGCAAATTTGTCTAATTCTTCCCAGGGGAGGCAAGAGACTCCATGGATAAACTCTTGTTTCAGATGTGCAGCCAATGGCCAGGAGATAGGACTCTACCTGAAGAATTATACAGAGACAATGAAGACTGAATTAACTCATCATCCACACCGGGAGAACTGAAAATAAGTTATTGTGGCTATAGCACAGAAGGTGAGGATATAGTAATGAGAGAGGACAATGGCAAGGGGATATACAGTCAACTTTCAAAATCCTCTCTTTCCAGTTCACAAAAGTTACAAACAAATGGCAATGTTTCCATTATAGGGAAAGAGGACTGAATTAGAGGCCCAGATACCTGGATTCTAGAAACTATTCAGCCAATGACAAACAGTGGTTCTTTGACAAATTTCTTTTCTGGGTCTCAATTTTCTATTTGTAAAATGAGGGTTGCTGTACAGCATGATGAGCCAATCCTAGATATGTGATGATGTCTATAGTAGGCTGAAATCCCTGGGAAGTAGATTTTGAGACAGTTATTAGGTACTGCCTTCAATATCAAAACCTTTGGAGTGAAGGTGAAGGGAGCAAGAGTAGTCAGAAAGAGTTGTTGAACTGTGATTCAGGGCCAAGGAAAGTACTAGCCACTTCATGGGGTGCTAAGGGGTTAGAGTGGCCTTACAAAGTAGTCCCAAGTTGGGTGGACATGGTCAGATTTTTATCCTCTCCCTCACATAATGAGTAACCATTAAGTATGGGCCCAAGAAAGGTTATGATTTTGAGCAATCCCTGAATGGCAAAGTGTTGCTTCCCTAACAATGAAGGCTATTGGTCAATAGCACTCCCAATAGACAAGAAAAGAAATGCTTGGAGGGAGGTGTGGGTGGGCATCACAGTGTCCACCAAAATGTAGGATGAGATTAGTCATATAACCTGTCCATCTCATTTATGTACTACCTTTCCTACCCTATCCTAACTCTACTCCACCTGTATGAAATTATTTACAGATTCTCAAACTTTCCCTGGAAGCAT
Organism: Panthera onca; assembly: GCF_046562875.1. Lineage (NCBI taxonomy): Eukaryota > Metazoa > Chordata > Mammalia > Carnivora > Felidae > Panthera > Panthera onca. The sequence continues at coordinate 20,413,428 of NC_138348.1, read as the reverse complement.
ATTCTCTATCCCTAGCACCACTTCCCTAATCCACTCACCTCTGTGTTTTCAACTTAGCCATCATTTCTTTCCAAATGCATTCCATTGCATCCTGAATTTAGGCAGAGTCCCTTACTTGTGTTCACTATTGGGACATTAGTCATGCATCTGACTTGCCTTCTAACTGTAAGCAATTGGAAGCTGTTTAATGGGACTTCTAATATCTAGCACATAGGGAGTATGTATAGTAGGTACTGAATGTATATTTGTTGGAGAAAAAGATAAATAAGTGAATATGTTAATTTCAGAGACACTAAATTAGAGTCAGAGTGTGAGTATTTCAACCCAAAGGATTGGGGAAATAGTCTCAAAAAATTAGAACATAAAAAGTACCATGAGGGAGGGAGCCAAGATGGCATGGAAGGTTTTTGTGTGTCTCACATCCATGAAATACAGCCAGACCAACACTAAACCATCCTGCACACCTAGAAAACTGATCTGAGGATTAACACAACAATCTGCACAACCTGAATCACAGAATTCAGCAGGTACGGGGCACAGAGAGGTGAACTTGGGGAGAGAGAAGCCACAGAGGGCAGAGAGGTGCTTTTACATGCAGAGAGAGGATAGAGATGTTGGGGAGAATACAGGAAAAGCACCCCTCCCCAAAAGCAGCTGGAGAAAAAGTGGAAAATTGGAAACAGCCATAGGGACTGAACTACAAAGGGAGAAAGGAGAAAGGAGAGGGTTTAAATTCCATTAAGACTGTAAACAAGGGAAGCGCAAAGTCAGCAACTCTGCAGCTCGATACCTGGCGGTGCTCTGGTGGGAAGGGTGAATCCCCAGGAGTAGAGTGGGGCCCAGGAGGATCTTGGGCCACATGGAGAAAAGAGGTTCCACTGCTGGAATGACATTTGGTAGAGGCTGTGAGGCAACCTGGGCCTAGCAGACTGCATAAAATGGCCACATTCAGTGGCGCTGGAACAAGGTCGTTAAGGGTGAAGCCTGGTGCCAGATGCGTGTTGTGATTTTCCATAATCCCTGAAATGCTGCTGCTACACTATCTCGTGAACTTTTTCTGGGGCAGGCTGGCACCTAGCCACAGTCTCTGGGCATTGGCAGCAGCACAGTCCAGCGAACTTTCCTGGGTGCAGCCGGCATTCAGCCATTGCTTGGTGAGACCCTCTGCAGAGGGGTAGAATGGGTCAAAGCCACAGCCCCTCAGAAATAAGGGGCTGGGGAAAATAGCTACATCTTAGATGGAACTCAGAAGAGAGGTACTACCTGGGGTTTGGTCACGGACAGTGTAAAATCGGGGAGTGGACCAAAGCTGAAGACAAAGGATGGGTGCACGATTACTGATTGGGGAAAACAGAGTTCGGATACTAGAGACTGGGTAGCTGGGTGATGCCATATTCACTGCTCCCATGCATGCGCATACACACCTACAAGCACCATCACAATCCACCCCAGTAGGCTAGCAGCGCCATCTAGTGGAGAACAGAGCTGTTACACTAAGCCCCGCCCAACTGGGCCAATCTTGCTCTTCAAGAACAGAAGTCTCACCGCCTGCTTAGTCTATGGACTATAAGGCACTTCATAGTCTGACTTCTAGGGGAAAACGAAGTAATATCAGTTGTATTTCAGTCTGTTAGCAGGTCCATCTATTCACTTTTATTTCTTTTTCTTTCTTTTTTTCTTTTTTTTCTCTTTCTTTTTCTTGAATACAGAAAGAGAAAAGATTCATTTTTATTTTTATTTTTTTATTAGAAATATTTTCCTTAATTTTTTTCTACTATATTTTTTACTTTTGTGTCAATTTTTTTCAAATTCTAGTTTACTTCCAACATTTCATTTTAGTCTACTTCAGTGTATTAATATTTTCAAATTTTCAAACGATTTCCATTTTTTTCTTCTTTCCCCTTTTTTCTCTAATCTATCAAGCCCCTTTCAACACTGAGACCAAAACACACCTAGGATCTAGCATCATTTATTTGATTTTGTGTGTGTGTTTTTAATTTTTTAATTTTAATATTTTTTAATTTTAATTTTTTCTACCTCATTAATTCCTTTTCTCCCTTCAAAATAACAAAATGGAGGAATTCACGCCAAAAGAAAGCAGGAAGAAACGACAGCCAGGGATTTAACCAATACAGACACAAGCAAGATGTATGAACCAGAATTTGGAATCACGATAAGAACACTAGCTGGAGTCGAAAATACATTAGAATCCCCCTCTGTGGAGATACAAGAAGTAAAAACTAGTCAGAATGAAATAAAGAATGTTATAACTGAGCTGCAATCACGAATGGATGCCATGGCAGCAATGATGGATGAGGCAGAACAGAGAATCAGTGATATAGAGGACAAACGTATGGAGAATAACGAAGCAGAAAAAAAGAGGGAGATTAAGTCAAAAGAGCACAATTTAAGAATTAGAAAAATCAGTGACTCATAAAAAGGAACGACATCAAAATCATAGGGGGTCCCAGAAGAGGAGAGAGAAATAGGGTAGAAGGGTTATGTGAGCAAATCATAGTGGAAAACTTTCCTAACCTGGGGAAAGACACAGACATCAAGATCCAGGAAGCACATTGGACTCCCATTAGATTCAACAAAAACTGACCATCAACAAGGCATATCATAGTCAAATTCACAAAATACTCGGGCAAGGAGAGAATCATGAAAGCAGCAAGGGAAAAAAGTCCTTAGCCTACAAGGGAAGACATATCAGGTTCACAGCAGACCTATCCACAGAAACTTGGCAGGCCAGAAAGGAGTGGCAGGATATATTCAATGTGCTGAATCAGAAAAATATGCAGCCAAGAATTCTTTATCCAGCAAGGCTGCCCTTCAGAATAGAAGGAGAGATAAAAAGTTTCCCAGACAAACAAAAATTAAAGGAGTTCATGACTACTAAACCAGCCTTGTGAGAAGTTTTAAGGGGGACTCTCTGAAGGGAGAAAATATGAAAATATCAATCAATCAATCAATCAATCAATAAAGACCAAAAGCAGCAAAGATTAGAAAGGACCAGAGAACACCACCAGAAACTCCAACTCTACAAACAACATAATGGCAATAAATTCATATCTTTCAGTACTCACTCTGAATGCCAATGTACTCAATGCTCCAATTAAAAGACATAGGGTAACAGAATGGATAAGAAAACAAGAACCATCTATATGCTGTTTACCAGAGACCCACTTTAGACCTAAAAACACTTTCAGATTGAAAACAAGGGGATGGAGAACCATCTACCATGCTAATGGTCAACAAAAGAAAGCCAGAGTAGCCATACTTATATCAGACAATCTAGATTTTAAAATAAAGATTGTATCAAGAGATGAAGAAGGGCACTATATCATAATTAAGGGGTCTATCCACCAAGAAGACCTAACAATTGTAAACACTTATGCACAAAATGTGAGAGCACCCAAATATATAAACCAATTAATCACAAACAAAAAGAAACTCACTGATAGTAATACCATAATAGTAGGAGACTTCAACATTCCACTCACAACAATGGACAGATCATCTAATCAAAAAATCAACAAAGAAACAATGGCTTTGAATGACACACTGGGCCAGATGTACTTAGCAGATATATTCAGAACAATTCATCCTAAAGCAGCATAATATACATTCTTCTCCAGTGCACATGGAACATTCTCCAGAATAGACCACATACTAGGACACAAATTATCCCTCAGCAAGTACAAAAATATTGAGATTATACCATGCATATTTTCAGACCACAATGCTATGAAACTCGAAATCAACCACAAGAAAAAAAATTGGAAAGGTAACAAATACTTGGAGACTGAAGAACATCCTACTAAAGAATGAACAGGCTAACCAAAAAGTTAAAGAGTAAATTAAAATGTACATGGAAGCCAATGAAAATGATAATACCACAACCCAAAACCTCTAGGATGCAGCAAAGGCAGTCATAAGAGGAAAGTATATAGCAATCCAGGCCTTCCTGAAGTAGGAAGAAAGATCTCAGATACACGATCTATCCTTATGCCTTAAAAAGCTGGAAAAAAAACAGCAAATAAAACCCAAAACCAGCAGAAGATGGGAAATAATAAAGATTAGAGCAGAAATTAATGCTACTGAAACCAAAAAAACAGAACAGATCAATGAAACCAAAAGTTGGTTCTTTGACAGAATTAACAAAATTGATAAACCACTAGTCAGATCAAAAAGAAAAAGGAAAGGACCCAAATAAATAAAATCCAGAATGAAAAAGGAGAGATCACAAAGAACACAGCAGAAATAAAAACAATAATAAGAGAATATTCTGAGCAATTATATGCCAGTAAAATGGGCAATCTGGAAGAAATGGACAAATTCCTAGAAACATATAAGCTACCAAAACTGAAACAGGAAGAAAAAAAAATTGAACAGACCCATAACCAGTAAGGAAATCGAATTAGTAATCAAAAATCTCCAAAAAAACAAGAGTCCAGGGCCAGGTGGCTTTCCAGGGGAATTCTACCAAACATTTAAGGAAGAGTTAACACCTATTCTCTTGAAGCTGTACCAAAAAATAGAAATGGAAGGAAAACTTCCAAACTCTTTCTATGAAGCCAGCTTTACCTTGATTCCAAAACCAGACAGAGACCCCACTAAAAAGGAGAACTATAGACCAATTTCCCTGATGAACATGGATGCAAAAATACTCAACAAGATATTAGCCAACCAGATCCAACAATACATTAAAAAAATTATTCACCACAACCAAGTGGGATTTATACCTGGGATGCAGGGCTGGTTCAATATCCACAAAACAATTAACATGATTCATCACATCAATAAAAGGACAAGAACCATATGATCCTCTCAATAGATGCAGAGAAAGCATTTGACAAAATACAGCAGGCTTGCTTCATAAAAACCTTCAAGAAAGTAGGGATAGAAGGATCATACCTCGGGTTCATAAAAGCCATATATGAATGACCCAATGCTAATATCATCCTCAATGGGGAAAAACTGAGAGCTTTCCCCCTAAGGTCAGGAACAAGACAGGGATGTCCACTCTCACCACTGTTATTCAACATTTAATTGGAAGTCCTAGCCTCTTCAATCAGACAACACAAAGAAATAAAAGGCATCCAAATCAGCCAGGAGGAGGTCAAACTTTCACTCTTCGCAGATGACATGATACTCTATATGGAAAACCCAAAAGATTCTACCCCAAAACTTCTAGAATTGATTCATGAATTCAACAAAGTTTCAGGATATAAAATCAACACACAAAAAACGGTTGCATTCCTATACACCAACAAGGAAGCAACAGAAAGAGAAATCAAGGAATCGATCCCATTTACAGTTGCACAAAAAAACCATAAAACACTTAGGAATAAATGTAACCAAAGAGATGAAAAATCTATACACTGAAAACTATAGAAAGCTTTTGAAGAAACTGAAGAAGACACACACACACAAAAGAAAAAGATTCCATGCTCCTGGATAGGAAGAACAAATATTGTTAAAATGTCGATACTACCCAAAACAACCTACATATTCAATGCGATCCCTATCAAAATAACACCAGCATTCTTCACAGAACTAGAACAAATAATCCCAAAATTTGTATGGAACCAGAAAAGACCCTGAATAGCCAAAACAATCTTGAAAAAGAAAACCAAAGCAGGAGGCATCACAATCCCAGACTTCAAGCTATACTACAAAGCTGTAATCATCAAGACAGTATGGTACTGGCACAAGAACAGACACTTAGATCAATGGAATAGAATAGAGAACCTAGAAATGGACCCACAAACATATGGCCAACTAATCTTTGACAAAGCAGGAAAGAATATCCAATGGAATAAAGACAGTCTCTTCAGCAAGTGGTGCTGGGAAAACTGGACAGCGAAATGCAGAACAATGAACCTGGACCACTTTCTTACACCATACACAAAAATAAACTCAAAATGGATGAAAGACCTTAATGTAAGACAGGAAGCCATCAAAATCTTCAAGGAGAAAGCAGGCAAAAACCTTTTTGATCTTGGCCGCAGCAACTTCTAACCCAATACATCTCTGGGGGCAAGGAAAACAAAAGCAAAAATGAACTACTGGGACCTTATCAAAATAAAAAACTTCTGCACAGGAAGGAAACAATCAGCAAAACTAAAGGGCAACCGACAGAATGGGAGATTTGGCAAAAGACATATCAGATAAAGTGTTAGTATCCAAAATCTACAAAGAACTTATCAAATTCAACATCCAAAAAAATAATAATCCAGTGAAGAAATGGCCAAAAGACATGAATAGACACTTCTCCAAGGAAGACATCCAGATGGTCAACCGACACATGAAAAACTGCTCCACATCACTCATCATCAGGGAAATACAAATCAAAATCACAAGGAGATATCACCTTACACCTGTCAGAATGGCTTACATTACCAACTCAGGCAACAATAGATGTCGGCGAGGATGTGGATAAAGAGGATCTCTTTTGCATTGCTGGTGGGAATGCAAGCTGGTGCAGTCACTCTGGAAAACAGTATGGAGGTTCCTCAAAAAGCTAAAAATAGAACTACCCCACAACCCAGCAATTTCACTACTAGGTATTTATCCAAGGGATACAGGTGTGCTGTTTTGAAGGGACACATGCACCCCCATGTTTATAGCAGCACTATTGACAATAGCCAAAGTATAGAAAGGCTGAAATGTCCATCAATGGATGAATGGATAAAGAAGATGTGGTATATATATGTATACACAATGGAGTATTACTTGGCAATCAAAAAGAATGAAATCTTGCCATTTGCAACTATGTGGATGGAACTGGAGGGTATTATGCTATGTGAAATTAGTCAGTCAGAGAAAGACAAATATCATATGACTTCACTCATATGAGGACTTTAAGAGACAAAACAGATGAACATAAGGGAAGGGAAGCAAAAATAATATAAAAACAGGGAGGGGGACAAAGCATAAAAGACTCATAAATATGGAGAACAAACAGAAGGTTACTAGAGGGGTTGTGGGAGGGGAGATAGGCTAAATGGGTAAGAAGCATTAAGGAATCTACTGAAATCATTGTTGCACTATATGCTAACTAGTTTGGATGTGAATTTAAAAAAATAAAAGTAAAAAAATAAAAATAAATAAAAAAAATAAAATGAACATTAAAAAAGTACCATGAGGAGCTAGTATGAGAAAATACCAGTTTGACACAGGAGTATTTCTTCATCATGAAATTCTCTGCCATAAAGTGAAGGAGTACTGCTACCATCACAGATTGCTGGAGGCGGGGTGGGTAGGGGGGAAAAGAGAGGGAATAAGCTATCTATGACTCATGATTGTTTTCATAACTCTGTTTCTTAGTGTAATCTTCTACTGTGAGATGTGATTTCTTCAACCCTGTTGATGGTTGCTCACTTTTGCCTTCAGAAGTCAAAGAAATGGGGAAAAAATGTCTTCTTCCATGTATATACTGGGTCCTGAATTAGCAGTAATAGTTTTTAAATCAATACTCTCTGAAAAGCTGTGAAAAATGTTTCTATTTCTGGTCCTTTAGATATTCTGACTACTAAGGCATATTTGTGAGATAATGCCTATTGATATTTGGTAGCACTTATGTTTCAGTCAAATGCTTTCACATTTTAAATCTATCATTTAAACAACACAGTGTGGGATACACATACTTACCAGAAAGGACAAAAGTCTCAGAGAGGCCAAAAAGTTGCTTACCATCACACATCAGGGTAAAACCTGGTTCTAAACCCACTTAATTGAAGTCCAAGTCAAGTATTCTTCCTATTTTACCATAGCTGGGATGTGAGCCTTAATAGGCTGTCTCCAATCACATCATCAGTTATATACTTACTTGATACTTAAAGGCTTTTGGTGCTCCATGTATTAAAAGATAAATATCTCTAGGAGGGAATATGTATCTAAAGCCTTAGATAAACACAGAAAAGGAAAGAGCAATTACTCTAGCACAATGCATAATGATTTTAAATTGCCATCTCCTATACTTTAAAAAAATATAAAATACACATCATTATCTCTATTTTAATGATGAGAAAACCAAAACTCAGAGGCATTGGACTACTTGCTTGAGGTCCTCAACAATTATGGAAAAACTGTAATTTGAACTCAGTTCTTTTTGGCTCCATAGCCTCCCACATTAATGTTATACCTTCTTTTATATTTGTATAACCTCCGTATTTCAGACTTCCACCCTCCTTCACACTTAGAAATAGCATCAACAAGTTTAAATCTGTCCAAATTGGTCTGTTCCCTTGTGGGAACCAAAGTGCAAGTCCCCACCTGCCATCCTGAGTGAGATTGCTGGATCCAGAGCTATGCATCATTTAAGATCATTAGTGTAAAATCAATAGCTGCAGGAAATAATTGTAGCTATCCCTGCGACCTTGCCCCCTGTGGTACTTCATCCTTGAAGGTTATTTAATTAAAGTCCAAGCAAGATGGGTTAGCTCTGGAGTGGTGTATAAGTGGAAGTGACATGACACCAGAGGGAAACAGCCTTCGCTCCCAGCAATGCAATGTGTGGCTTGGGCAGAGATCTCATGATTCTTGGAGCCAAAACACAAGGTTGTGTGAAAGGCACTGTCTTACAGGTGGTTAGATCTTCTCTGACTTTAGGAGAAAGGAGTGGGCAGTTACCATTTAGCAAATATTTATTAGGGTGTCTATTGGAGAGCTACTGTATGCTACATGCTCAACCTGTAACAAAGCTGAATATGACATTATCCATGATTAACTTCCAGGGGTTAATTTGAATGGAAGTAAACAGCCCAATAGCTATGTAAGCCAAATGTCTCCTGGTTTGATGCCTGCAGAGGCAATATAGCCAGACCTATCTTCCAATTATCTAGATTCTATAAAATCTGGTAAACTTGTGGGAGGGAGGTAAGTTTGAGTTTTTGTCTCATGTCACCTCCCTTCTGAATTCAGGTCACAGCCTATAATTCTACTCCAGCATCACTATTTCCAGGATTACCATGGCCCCCGCTTCCCCTGGCAGTGAATGATTTGTTTCCAGTGTTTCCAGACCATTATCCACCTTTAAATTTATACTGTTGCTATTTTGTAGTAAGAGCATACTTACCTACTTTGTACCAAGTATGCATTCAGAGCCTCACTTTATTTTTGTTCGCAAAGAGTGAAAACATTTACTCATTATTCATTCATTATTTCAACAAATATTCATTGAGAATTTAGTTATGAAATCAACTACACGATCAGCTGTAGTTCTTATTCATACCTAATTATTTGAAAATTATATTAAAATAAAAGTTTTATTTTATTGCCAGGATAAATTCTGCTCTAATTTAATTCATGTAACAGACATTCACAATATCCCCACTAAGTACCATTTACTGTTAAAAATGCTAGGGATACAACAATAAATGAAACAGAGAAAGTTATTTGCTTTGAGAAACTTATATTCCTGTTGGGGAAACATACAACAAACTAAAGAAATTTAAAGAGCAAACAAATAAATAATTGTACCTACTAAAAGTTACTATGAAAAAAATCTAATTAAATTAGATGTATTGGGTTAGACAGTATGCAGTTGGGTACTGAGGTTCCTATTGATTGGGTAGTCTTAGAAGACCACTGCAAAGAAGTGCAAGTTGAGATGCACGCTTTAATAAAACACTTACTGAACACAAGCAAAACCAACTTGAACCAGAAACTAGCTATGGCTCACCTCAAGTCTGTAGTCCCAGACCAGTTCAAAGCCTGCACTTCTGCAGTAGAGACTTGTGCTTATATTTTACACTGTTGGCATGGTTAATCCAGGAACATTATATCCTAAAATCCCCTTCCCTATGTGATTCTGAGATACCGTTGGCTAAAAGAAACTCATTTGAGGCTTCAATGGCAGCAGTAAAGCAGCTACCATTACAATACTGAAGGTCGTCTACAAAGTATAATGGACAAATGTGGAAGGCGTCCTCTCTGCCTCTTCTCCTGTCCAAGTCCTGCTGTTCTCCTGGTTGCTGGCCTTGTGTACCAACAGCATCCCAGGCTACCACCACAGAGATAAGCAGTGATTCCCATGGACACCTCCACTAACCTCCCCTTGGTGAGCTCACCTGGTTATTGGATGTACTTGATGTCTTAGACTCCCCTGCAAACTCTGATACATTCAACTGTGCCTGTGTTATACTTAGGGGACATTTTTGTGATCTTTCCACTCATTTCTAGACCTTCATTTTCCTATTTCTTCCCGTAATTGTATAATTTCTAATTCCTTTAAAAATATTTTATCTCATAACACTTATAGTGCCTCTGTTTCTCTGTTAGATACTCATATTGATCCTACAAGTGGAGCCAGAGGAACAAAATCTTAAGGATGGGACCCATAATTGGTTCTCTGATGGGTTAAATTTTAAAGGCACTAATAACATGGGTGCTAGCAGTAAATGGAGTGCTGATAGTTTAAATTTTTTTTAATGTTTATTTATTTTTGAGAGAGAGACTGATAGAGCACAAGCAGGGGAGGGGCAGAGAGAGGGAGGGAGACACAGAATCTAAAGCAAGCTCTAGGCTCGGAGCTGTCCACACAGAGCCTGACGCAGGGCTCGAACTCATTACCTCAGCTGAAGTCAGATGATCAACCAACTGAGGCACCCAGGTGCCCCTAGAGTGCTGGTAGTTTATAGCAAGTGGTGGCAAAATTGAATTATTCACCTGTAGTTATCTGGAATCAAATGTCTAAGAAAGATAAGACTTTGAGAGAACTTAATTCAGTAGAAATAAAAAGTAAAAACTCTATGAAGCTATTTGGTTACTTGCAAGGTTCCTAGAGCAAGTTTAATTCCCAGCTCCAGGTTTTGCTTGTTTTCAGAACCCAGAAAGCTTTTACTGCTAGAGGGAGGGACTTTGGGAATGACAGAATGAGGACCCCTGTGCATTTGTTCCTCCATAGAGGCAACAAAACTGTGGGCAAAATTGTCCAAGTCAACTTTTTCATAACTCAGGAAATGAACCAAAGGATTCTAACAGTATAAAGATCATTTACCTAAGAAAACCCGCTGAACCTCCATCAAGAACAGTGGATGTTTGGGACATTTAACTTGGCTTCCTTTCATTCACCTCTCCCCAGCTCCATGGTAGTCTTGGAAACCCAGTAGTCCTAATTTTGCAACCACAGAAGTGGCAGACTGGGTTTGACTCTCCTCAAAAAGCTCTATCTCCAGGGTACTATTATAATTTGACATATCCCATAGCTTCCTGGTAGAGCCCCACGCATAGGGCACTGTCATTTTTTGACCTGATGTGAAACTCACTCTGTGGGAAAAAATCCTACCCCCTGCCATGCTGCATAATGTAGAGCAAAGTCAGTTCCTAATGGGAATAGAAAGATATAGCTTGTTTTTTATTTATTTGATTTGAGCTGGGTGGTTGGCAGCTGGCTTAACACATATAAAGTAAATTTAAGAAGAACTTACCAAGATGGAAATTCAAATAGGCAAGAGGTCCCAGAAAAGAGAGAAGAAATATATAGAAACATTTTAAGTAAAGATAAGAACACACTTCTGACTCATATTTTTATGAGGTATGAATATTAGAGTTTGTGACTTAAGATTGCAGGCTGAGAGTAACAGCATCTTTTTTTATGTTTATTTTTTATTTATTTTTGAGAGAGAGAGAGGGTGAGAATGGGGAGGGAGTGAGAGAGTGGGAGAAAAAGAATCCCAAACAGGCTCTGAGCTGTCAGTGCAGAGCTCCAAGTGGGGCTTGATCTTACAAATGGTGAGATCCTGACTTGAGCCTAAATCAAGCACTAGACACTTAACCGACTAAGCCATCCAGGCATCCAGAGAATAATGGCATCTTAAAGAACTGGGGTTTGAACTCAGGGAACATGAAGTAAAAGGGAAGGAATGCCAGTTTCCTAGGTACAAAGAAAAGAGGATGGTAGGGAGGTTTTTAGGGGGCCTGATGATGCTCTATCATCGCCATTTTGCTCTGTGAAGTGAGAAAGAATTTTTAATCCTCTCTGCCAAATAGGAAAAATGAAGTGTACATTCTCTAGGAGGGAATTCAGTGTTTCTAGGTTGGAGATATTCATGGGAAAGGAGGATGAGCAGGTATCACAGTAGTTAGCAGGAGTCTGGGCATTCTGTACAAATGACTAGGATTGAGATAGAATAGGACTAAGAAGATTATGATATGATAAAAAAAACTGGTGAATGTTATTCATCAGATGGTAGAGAATATGTGGGTTCAACAGAGCAAATTGGTAAAATAGTGTTTTGATGCTTACTGATTGAGACTTTTTTTGAAAGGTGTTGTTGTTGTTGTTGTTGTTGTTGTTGTTGTTGTTGCTGTTGTTGTTTGAGGTCTGCTATCATTGAGACAAAATCCGTTAGTCAGTCAGTATGGTCTGTGTAGCTAACTAGCTACTACCACTTTGGATTTTTTAAGTTTCTGATATGTTTTTCATAAGAGCTAAGCTATTGATTTGCAATCACCTTGGACCCATTTCAGGTTAGATCATTAGATGTTGCCAAGGACTTTCCTTTGTGATTTCATGTGACAACAAAATTTACTGTCCCTTCCAATGCTACTGAAACTCAGCTGTATCTATAGAGTATCTGTTAGCCATGCTCAAAATCCAGGTTTAGGAAAATCTGTGATATAGTGAAAATATTTCTAGTTTTGTTTATGTCTTAGTTTTTTTCCCATTATTAAAAACTCTACCTGTTTTATAGAAAACATAGAAATTCAAAGGAAAGAGTATCAAAACCTCACAATCAGAAATATGGAAAAAGTATGTTCCATAATTGCAAGGTTTTTCTTATTCTCTTTATTATAGTCTCAATATCTATTTGTTATAGCATAAAGGCCCTTTGTAAATATCATGTAAGCAGAGAAGTAAATAAAATTATGAATGAATTATAGATGAATGAGTTAATATTTTGGTGAATTTTGTTCCATACTATGTTTTCTGGATAATAGTGATTTTCTTGTTAATTTTTTTACATAGTTTCAATTATACTATGTATATACTATTGCTTCATTCACTTACTATTAAGTGAAAAATTAATATGTCATTATATATTCTTACAAAATAAGAGTTTAAATAGTTATACAATATTCCATGGAGAGATTGATTATTTAGCTCACCAGTATTCTCTCTTTGGTCTTTGAAGATGCTTTCTATTATTGCTTATTATAAATAGCATTACCAGGAATATATTTATTCATAACCACAAATATCATAGTTAATATGTAGTATAATAATATGGAGGACTTTTTTCTCCTCTCAAATACATGCATCACACCCTAGCTACAAAGACCTTGTCTTAAAATTCTCAAAGTTTTCTTATGGTGGAAAATATTGAAGGCTTAGATTTTGCCCAAAGGAACATTTTATTTTGTTTATTTGTGTGTGTGTGTGTGTGTGTGTGTGTGTGTGTGTGTTTGGAGGAAAATATTCTACTGTTTTTGCATGCTTAACACATTACACATTGTATTACATAACAGTGTTTTGAGGCCATTTGCATGATCTGGATGCTGCCATAAGGTTGAAATTTGGAAAAATAGCCCATATGCCTGGCTGCCTTTTGGAGAGAAAATTACTTGACCGGGTGAGAGAAAAGGTAGAAGGCAGGCATTATTCTAGTTGGAATATTTTATATGTGCAACAGTGTGTTAATTTGCTAAGCAAGGAATAAAGCTTGGACATCACCCCAGTTCAACTAATGTTTCAAAACATTCAATTTCTCCAAAGGATATTTGGAAGAGTTATTCTAACTTAATCCCAGATCTTTACTGTACACAATAACCACGGTCCAGTATAGAAAGACCTCCTTACTTTGTGAGCTGATCATGGAACAGCACCTGATTCAAATTGCAGCACCTGTTACTATGACTATTTGATCTTAACCAAATATTGGCTTAATATCTGAACCCCAAATCAAAGGCACAAAGCAGCTGCATTTAAATATGTTGGATTAGTTAAAAGCTAATTTATCTGTTACTTGGTGAAATTACAAATACATATATTGTTAACCAATTTTACTATTTTAATATAAATTGACTGGTAGGCAGAAGAAAAGTTATAAGAAATGGAGTAAAGATTATGTTATAAATCTAAGGCAACAGGCTAATAAATCACATGAAAGGGTAGGATGCAAACTGAGAAAACTTGGTTATGATATAATTTCTAAACCCACTACTCCTCTTCTTCTTAAATACATTACTCATGATTCTCTTTTTAATGTTTTATCTATTTTTGAGAGTATGCATGAGTGGGGGAGGGACAGAGGATCCTAGGCGGGCTCTGTGGTGATAGCAGCAAGTCCCATGAGGGGCTTGAACTCAAGAGCTGTGAGATCATGACCTGAGCAGAAATCGAGAGTTGGACACGCAACCAACTGAGCCACCCAGGCACCCCTAACTCATGCCTTTATTGTAACTTATTACTGATTTTCTAAAGTCTTTTTCACTTGTCTGTCTCTCATAGTAGACAGTGAGCTTCTCAAGGACCATTTTTTTCAAATTTCTATACCTGCATGATTTAACCTAAGAATCAAAAACACACTTGATAAATTTAAGCTATCAAATAAATTTAATACTGATCTATAACAATGGTGTACAATAATCTGCTTAGAAAAAAAGAGCAGATGATATTTCGGGTGCCAACATCAGTTTGGTGGAAAATTTAGATGTGACCATGAGATGATCAAGCAAAGAGTCATGCTGGTAAATTTTCTTAAAAAACAAAAAAACACTGGAACCCTTTTTACTTTCTTACTTTCAAAAATGAAACAGAAAATCAACTATAGCAACATATATTAATTACAATATTGAGTACAAAATTAAACAGCAAGTAAATCATGAAGTACAAAAAAATAATAAGATTTCCCTATCATTATTAACCCATCCACGTTAAGCAAATGTTGGATTTTAATTAGTAGTCAAGCTCTAGAATGCATTCTTTAATTAAATGAAAAACCTCCTTTAATACAAAGTTACATTTCCAAATTTAAGGCACCAAAGTTTAAGACAAAATCCAAAACTAATCTCGCAGGAGCATGAAGTACATAATAAACAACAAGAAAATAACATCTTATACTAGATTTGCATGATGTGAGCAAATATTGTTGCAAGCAGCTTACTGTCTGTATACACTTAACAACTTTGTTGCTCTCATTTGCAAGATTAGGTCCCTTCCAAGGCTAATTCTTCTTTATAAAGATTTTTTTTTTCTTTTTTTCAGAGGTGGTGGTAGATGAGATGGGATTTGGGGGTGGTTGTACTTCATTGGAGGTGGAGTTTGAAAATCTTATTCTTAAACTGGACCTCTTTAAAAATTGCCTGCCTCAGTTCTGTATTGCAGCACAGCCAAATCATTCACCTGCCTCCCAATTTCCAAAGGAAGAATGCTTGCTGATCCCACCTCTGTTTGTGGCAAATGTGCTGGTTCCTTGTATTTCACAGCCCCCTTTCTTCCTCATCATCTTTTTATTTCTCTATCTTAGAACTTACTCTTGGAACTTGGCCTTCGAACCCAAACAATCCCCAACTTCGAAGATCTCACTTTGGGCATGAATCTGAATCTCCTCTAGGACTTTCTGACCCTTCAAAAGATGGGCACCAAAGATAAACTAGCCAAATTTATATAAATAAATTTATATAAAAGTAGTCACTCTTTTTATTTTTCTTTTAAATCTCATCTAATTTTACACCAAGTCCCAAAGTCCCAGAAGTTCAGCACGCAAATCTGTGAACGCTTATCTATTTTTCATTTTTATGTTTCCACCAATAATCATTAACAGAAATTAGGACATCTGAAATCAAATTAAGGTTTGTAAACTAATACCAAACACCATTAGAAATAGATGTTAGCCCTCTTTTGCGTTTTTTGACAGGTGTGTGGATATTCAACAATGAATTGGGTTCCCCCTTGCTAGGATGCTTAATAAATACTAACAGCAATTATATAAAATTAAGATTTTATATAGGCTCCATTCAATCCCAGGAATGGATATAGGAATGGATATAGAAATAAAGACCGGGGTGCCTGAGTGGCTCAGTTGATTAAGCATAAGGCTTCCGCTCAGGTCATGATCTTGCAGTTAGTGAATTTGAGCCCCGCGTCATGCTCTGTACTGACAGTTCAGAGCCTGGAGCCTGCTTCGGATTCTGTATTTCTCTCTCTCTCTGCTCGTTTTCTGCTCATGCGCACACACACTCTCTCTCTCTCTCTCTCAAAAGTAAATAAGCATTGAAAAAAAATAGTAATAAATCCCTTGCAATTACTCCAGGAGAGGATGCCTTCAGAATGTGGTCTTTCTCTAACAAAACCACCACCTAGTCACATGCCATTACATTGCTGTTGGAGAATAGCATCACCTAGCATTGCCTTTATTCTAATTATTTCTTCTGGTTAGTCAAGGGTTCCGGGGCAGTCAGGTGGGATTCTTACCTTAGCAAAGTTAATTTAGTTATCACAAACCAGAATGTTCAGAATGCAAAATTTTGATGAAGGCTGCTGTTGCCAAAAGCATGAGGGCTTAGTAGGGGTAGGGGGACACTAAATCTTGCTTTACCATTTACAAGGTGGACAATCTTAGACAAGTCAATTTACCTCTTATGATCTTAGATTCCTCATCTCTAAAATGGAGAGAATAATGGTTTCTATTTCATATATTTAAGTTTCAATGTGCAACTTAAATGAATGTATATAATATGGCTGACATAACAGATGACACATAGTAGGTCTTTAAAGTGGTAAAATAACTATTATTGTCACTGTTATTAACTTATGGTGTTGGCTCTGCAACTAAGCTGTTTTGCAACTAAAAAAAAGAAAGACAGGGCTTTTGATCCTGAAGATGGTGGCATAGGAGAACACTGGGCTCACTGCGTCCTGCTGATCACTTAGATTCCACTGACACCTGCCTAAATAACCCAGAAAACCACCAGAAGACTAGCAGAATGGATTCTCCAGAGCCAAGCATATACGAGAGGCCCACGGAAGAGGGTAGGAAGGGCGGCGAGGCATGCTACATGGACTGGTGGGAAGGAGCTGGGGCAGAGGGGCGGCCCACCAGCCAAGCAGAGCCCCTGAGTCTGGCTGGCAAAAGCGGAGGGGCCCGAAGGAGTGTGTTTGGACAGCAAGCGGGACTTAACATCTGGAAGGTTACAAGCTAACAGCTCTGCTCAGAGAGTGGGAGGGCTGGAGGACAATGGGAGGGAGAGTTGTTGAGCCAGGGACGACAGAGTGCAGCTTGGCGGGGAACAAAGGCGCTCACCAGCGCCATCTCCCTCGCCCATCCCCTAGCCAAAATCCCAAAGGGAACCAATTCCTGCCAGGGAACTTGCTTGTACCTCGAAAACACCCAACACCGTGCTTCTGCAGATCCATCCCTCTGGTGGCGGGTCCGACTCCCTCCAGGTGCCACAGGGCCCCTCCCGAAGAGGATCTCCGAAGGAAAAGCGAGCTGAGCCTGCCCCTCCCACCCCTGTGCACCTTGCCTATCCACCCCAGCTAATACGCCAGATCCCCAGCACCACAAGCCTGGCAATGTGCAAGTAGCCCAGACGGGCTGCACCATCCCACAGTGATTCCTGCCCCTAGAAGAGGGGAAGAGAAGGTACACACCAGTCTGTCTGTGGCCCCAGCAGTGGGCTGGGGTCAGACATCAGGTCTGACTGCAGCCCCGCCCACCAACGCAAGTTATTCAAGACAGCACGAGGAAGTGCCCTGCAGTTCTTTCCAAAATGATGAAACGGAAGAATTCCCCTCAAAAGAATCTCCAGGAAATAGCAACAGCTAACGAACTGATCAAAAAGGATTTAAACAATATAACAGAAAGCAAATTTAGAATAATAGTCATAAAATTAATCGCTGGGCTTGAAAACAGTATAGAGGACAGCAGAGAATCTATTGCTACAGAGATCAAGGGACTAAGGAACAGTCAGGAGGAGCTAAAAAATGCTATAAATGAGCTGCAAAATAAAATGGAAACGACCACGGTTCAGATTGAAGAGGCAGAGGAGAGAATAAGTGAACTAGAAGATAAAATTATGGAAAAAGAGGAAGCTGAGAAAAAGATAAAAAAAAATCCAGGAGTATGAGGGGAAAATTAGAGAACTAAGTGATGCACTAAAGAGAAATAATCTACACATAATTGGTATTCCAGAGGAGGAAGAGCCAATGGAAAAAAGACAGTCTCTTTAACAAATGGTGCTGGGAGAACTGGACAGCAACATGTAGAAGGTTGAAGCTAGACCACATTCTCACACCATTCACAAAAATAAACTCAAAATGGACAAAGGACCTGAATGTGAGACCGGGAACCATCAAAATCCTAGAGGAGAAATCAGGAAAAGACCTCTCTGACCTCAGTCGTAGCAATTTCTTACTTGACACATCCCCAAAGGCAAGGGAATTAAAAGCAAAAATGAACAATTGGGACCTCATGAAGATAAAAAGCTTCTGCACAGCAAAGGAAACAACCAACAAAACTAAAAGGCAACCAACGGAATGGGAAAAGATATTTGCAAATGACATATCGGACAAAGGGCAAGTATCCAAAATCTATAAAGAGCTCACCAAACTCCACACCCAAAAAACAAATAACCCAGTGAAGAAATGGGCAGAAAACATGAACAGACACTTCTCTAAAGAAGACATCCGGATGGCCAACAGGCACATGAAAAGATGCTCAACGTCGCTCCTCATCAGGGAAACACAAATCAAAACCACACTCAGATATCACCTCACGCCAGTCAGAGTGGCCAAGATGAACAAATCAGGAGACTATAGATGCTGGAGAGGATGTGGAGAAACGGGAACCCTCTTGCACTGTTGGTGGGATGCAAACTGGTGCAGCCACTCTGGAAAACAGGGTGGGGGTTCCTTAAAAAATTAAAAATAGACCTACCGTATGACCCAGCAGCAGCACAGCTAGGAATTTACCCAAGGGATACAGGAGTACTGATGCATAGGGGCACTTGTACCTCAATGTTTATAGCAGCACTCTCAACAACAGCCAAATTATGGAAAGAGCCTAAATGTCCATCAACTGATGAATGGAGAAAGAAATTGTGTTTTATATACACAATGGAGTACTACGTGGCAATGAGAAAGAATGAAATATGGCCCTTTGTAGCAAAGTGGATGGAACTGGAGAGTGTGATGCTAAGTGAAATAAGCCATACAGAGAAAGACAGATACCATATGGTTTCACTCTTATGTGGATCCTGAGAAACTTAACAGAAACCTATGGGGGAGGGGAAGAAAAAAAAAAAAAAGAGGTTAGAGTGGGAGAGAGCCAAAGCATAAGAGACTGTTAAAAACTGAGAACAAACTGAGGGTTGATGGGGGGTGGGTGATGGGTATTGAGGAGGGCACCTTTTGGGATGAGCACTGGGTGTTGTATGGAAACCAATTTGACCATAAATTTCATATATTGAAAAAAAGACAAAATAAATAAAATAAATAAAAAAATAAAAACTGATCGCCAAATCCAAAAAATAAAAAATAAAAAAAATAAAAAAAGAAAGACAACATTTATTTATGTTTCATGTTTAAAATATAAGTGAATATATTTTCTACATTTTAACCTTCTTATCCCTGATTATTTTGTTTATTTTCCTGAAACATTAAGTGCCTGCTATCTCAGGCACATATCAAGTGTGTATTAGAATATGGTAACAAAATATATAAATGAACAAGGCAAAGAAATCATAATCCAATCAATTTCTTCTCTTAACCATCCACATTAGTGGGTGTTTTAATCTTATTAATTTAATTACCCTTTTTGCTAGAAAAAGCAAAAAAGCAGTGATGAAAGGTATAGGTTCTTGAGCCAAACTGCCTTGATTTTCTCTTAGCTTTATGACCTTATGACCTTGGACAAGTCACCTAATCGTTGTCTTGGGTTCCTCATAGTTAAAGATTATTGTAGTATTTCTAGGAGTTTTTAATAATTTATTAGTCAATATTCTTGAAGAACGTACAACAGAGCCTAGTCATAAATAACCAAGCACAACAAATGAATACAATGGAATTAATATCCTAGAAGATAATTAGGATTTTCTGTGCTGCGTTGCCCAAGTGAAATTGAGACCTTTAAGCAGGAAATGTTGGGAAGAAAGGAGGGATTAGAGGCTACAGCCTTCAGTTGTATCAATCCTATGTCATTTCAACTAGTACACCAAGTTCTAATAAGAACGTATCATCTGGGCATGAACATGTGAAGTGTATTCAATCAACCCAAATGCAGATCTAGAGACCAGAAGTCACAATAATTTGAAACACTCTCAAATCAACTGATGGGTTTTACTCCATCTTTCCAATTAAAGCTATTTATCCCAATTATAGTTTCTGTCAAGAACTCTATTACACAAGCAGCCTCCTTATGGGCTGATGCTGGGTGTCTACCAGGGCCAGAGGCATTTACACCCTGCACAGGCCTACAGAAGAAGAAAGAGGTAATTCTGAGCAAGATATCTCAACTGTGGTACTATTGACACTTGGGCCAGATAATCCTTTGTTTTGGGGGTTTGTCCTGTGCATTGTGAGATATTTAGCAGCATCTCTGGTCTCTACCCTCTCGATTTCAGTATTCTCAAATGTCACTTGGGAGGCACACTCTCACCTGGTTGAGAACCACTGCTCTAATGATGTAGGAAATGGCCCAGTGAGCAATAAAAAGAAACCATAAGTAACTGTATTGGCTATAATTGATCTCATTATCTCCATATGAAAACCTTAGATAAAATATCACCAAATAGAATACACTAAGGCATTAAAACACAACAAAACCCAACACAACTAGAGTGGACACTAAAAATGAAAAACAGCTTAATATGAAGAAATCTGTTTATATAAGACATGAAGTGTTTGGTAGATCACATAAAAATAAAAGGACTTAATAATATCTCCATTCCTTCCAGAAAGGCATTTAAACTCAAAAATTATTCCTAATGAAAAGACACATATATATATAAAAAATAAAACATACTAAGATATATTTGAAATATGTTAAAATGATCTATTTTGATACATGCATTAATTTAATAAATGTTGAGTGACCAGACTATCTTACCAAGGGGCTTTCATTCTAGATGTGTATTTGGAATGAGGAAAATAAAGGAATATACAAGATGATTAAAAATGTGAGGTTAAGGAAAGCTACCATAGAGTGGTCAAGAATGAGTCTTGAGGCAGGGTACCATTTTAGGTAAGATCTGAGGGCTAAAAAAGCACTAGCCACAAAAAGGCTGAAAAATTCAAGTTGAAAAGAACATAGAACAACAACAAAAGAAATCAGGGTGATAAGTGTGTCAGTAAAGGAAAGATGAAACACAAAGAGATTAGAGGAACAAACAGAAACCAGGGCTTGGTGAGAAGTTTGGATTTTATTCTAAGTGCAGTGGCAAGGTTTCAAGCAGGAGGATGGTGGACTAGGATTTCCATTTTGAAAAGATGCCTCTGCTGCAAAGCAAATGGAATAGAACAGAGGTTAAGGGTAGAAACAGAGAAATCAGTATTTAGAAGGCTAGTATAGCAGTTTATACATAACATGTTTGTGCCTTGGACAGAGGACTGGTGATGGAATCAGGGGCAAGTGGTCAGATCTGAGACATTTTGAAGGCAGAACTGATAGAATTTGCATATCATCCAGATGAGGCTACTAGGGAAAGAAAAAAAAATCAGGGCCATCTTTTACATATTTGGCTTAAGCAATTGGAGAAATAGTCGTATTATATCATTTGTGGACATGAAGAAGACTGGGGAGGACTGCGTGTGTTTTCTGGGAGAAGTCAGAGTCAGAGATCAAGGTTTCAATGATGGCAGGGAGACAGCTGGATATATGAACACGGATCTGTCCTATGAGCTCCAAGAGAAGTCATTAATTGAGAAAATGCATTTGCACATCACCAACAAATGAGTGGTATTTAGAACCATGGGAGAAGATCTGAATTCTTAGATAGTATAAAGAAAGAGAAGGGGAAGATCCCAAATTCAGCCCTGGTGTACTCAAACATTTAAGATACTGAGTAGATGGTTTGGAGAAGGCAGGAAAATAAAGTAAGAGTTGCAAGAAAAGGGTTAATAAAACCAAACTCGAGATTCTTTCCAGAAAAAGTCCACTATGCGGAATATGCTGATGGATTAAGTAAGTGTAGGTCTGACCAGTGTTCCTTGGTTTTGATAACATCGAAGTCACTGGTGACCATGACATGAAAAATGTCAATAGAATGAATGGATGGGGGCCAGAACAGAATGGGCTGAGTGAATGAGAGGGAAAGGAGTGGGTACAACTTACAGAGTAGGCAACTATTCCAAGATGTTTTACTGTGAAAGGCAGAAAAAAAGGCAATGATTAGAGAAATATAAGTTTTCAAAGAATGTTTTGCTTTGTTTTTAAGATGAGTGATTCTACATCATGTTCTTTTGCTGATAGTAGACAGGAAGAGGAAGGCAAAGAGAAGAAAGTACAAGACAATATGAATAAACACATTTGCCACAGAGACAAAAACTGAAGCAAAGAAAACACATTGGGATTCAGTGAATTAAAGGCAGCATCAACCTTCAATACAAACAGAGGTGTATTTTAATGAGAAGACATGGACACAGATGTAGGTGCATTTATAGATTTGGTGGAGGTAAAATCAGGGAATACCAGTAAGATGGTCTGTATTGTCTTGAAGTACGAAAGGAGATCATCAGGGAATAAATAAGAAGGGTGTCTGTGGGAAGCTTACGGAGGAAGAAAACATTATGAACTAAGATCTAAAAATCACACTGAGTTGTGAAACTATAGGGATTTTGAATCCCATAGAAGAATGACCACAATTTAAGGCAGTTGGAAAGAAATAAATGGATAAAATTATATTTTAAGATGAAATGGCTGTACATCCAAATCTGAGAAACTTCCAATTAATAGCAATTCACTAAAGTGGCTGGATAGAGGCTACATGTATAAACCTCAGTGGCATTTGCAGATACAACCAATTATTCCTTGAAGATAAAATAGACAATTACCACCTTCTTAATATCTGCATTTAGTGTCATGGCTGAGCTATGCTTTGAAATATTGGTTCTTCGCAACTTCCTGCCTCCTGATTTTTCAGTGGTTATTTGAGGGCCCCTTTTCTTCTCCACGTATATCAGCCAAGAAAAAGACCCAAGAGGCCACAGAGGCAAAAGGTAGGCGGAAAGATTCAGATGACTAGAAACAAAATGAGTTGTGAACTGCTCATAACTCCTAACCTGTGAACAATTGTGAGACTGGATAATTGTGAGACTCCCTGAATGGAAGGATGAGAAACTTGTACATCTTAGAGTAGGGAACAAGGGAGAAAATAGAGAATATTATTCCCTGATCACGATGGATCTGACTTTAACTAAGTGGAAATTTCCCTACAATCTGCAAAAGGGTAAAACCACCACTGCTTATCTCCTTGTTTATTTTCATTTCAACTATTCTCTAAACAGAAGAGTTAATAGATTGTATTCAAATTGTATGCATTAATCTTGCAAGGCATATCCTTTGCACATATCTTTGATTTACTGTATATTTTTTCTGTTCATCTTCAAAAAAATAGCCTTATTCATTTATACTGCAACCAACAAAAATGCAAATAACTCCCAAATTGGTGGAATTTTGGGCTATTTTCTTTCATAAATTTCCAATGACTGGTAAATCACCTTTATCTTGCAATGTATTTACATTTGCTCCTATATTTGGCCTTTATTGATGCCCAGTTAGTTCAAGAAAAGGAGTACTGAACATGTATTAAGATACAGAGTTTAACTGCTATTGCAAATATCAACCTAAATCTACCCTGAAGTTGGTTAGAACTCTCACGTTAGAGACATTTAAGCAAGGTGGCCCAGGAAGTTGCCCACTTCCATTTTCCTCCCTTTGCTGGCTTTGTTTTGAGCGTCCAGGGATTTACCTCAGGCTGGGCACTCTTCCTCTTCAGAGAAACTCACTTTAAGAACAATCCACTACAGAGCCTTTCATTCTGCTTAGAAAGCTAGTCTCTCATTTTAAACTTGAGGTTAAGTGCCACCATAGTTCTCAAGGAGTTATTTAGAAAAAAAGCTTCTTTTCTCTCTCCATAGATGAGATCAGATGTGGCTTCTTTAATGCTTTCTCCATTAGCCTGGTTCCTTCTGCTTTCTGTTCTGGACACTCTTCAAATGGTCTGACCTATAATTTATAATTTCCTAGTGCACTTCAGTTGTGCTCATTCTGCTGCCTATTTAGTATTTTCTTTTTTTTTTTTAACGTTGACAACTTTATTTTCTTGTTTGTTTTTAATGGCCTTTATTTTTTAGAGAAGCAAAATTGAGAGGAGGATACAGAAATTTCCCATATATCACCTACCCCCCATATCCATATAGCTTCTCCCATGTTCCACATTCCTCCCAGGGAGTGGGACATTTGTTACAATTGATGAACCTACACTGACATACTGTAATCACTCATAAGAATCCAAACTTTACATTAGGGTTCACTCTTGGTGTTGTACATTCTATAGGCTTGGACAAATTTATAAGGACATGTATGCACTATTATAGTGTCATATAGAGTAGCTTCACTGCCCTAAAAATCCTGCATGCTCTGCTTATTCATTCTTTCCCCCATCCCACTTCCCAACTCCTGGAAATTACTTTTGTAAAGTAAAAAGTATGATCTTTTTACTATCTCCACAGTTTTGCCTTTTCCAGAATGTCATATAGTTGGAATCACACAGTATGTAGCCTTTTCAGATTGTCTTCTTTCGTTTAGTAATACGTGTGTAAGATTATTCCATATCTTTTCATGGCTTGATAGCTCATTTCTTTTCAGCACTAAATAATATTTCATTATCTGGATATACCACAGTTTATCCATTCACCCTCTGAAGGACATCTTGGTTACTTTCAACTTTGGGCAACTATGAATGAAGACAGGATAAACATCCATGTACAGGTCTTTGTATGGAGATAACTTTTCAACTCTTCTTGGTAAATACTAAGGAGCATGATTACTGAGTCATATGGTAAGAATATGTTTAGCTTCATAGGAAATTGCCAGACTATCTTCCAAAGTGGCTGTATCATTTTTCGTTCCCACCAGCAATGAACGAGACTTCCTGTTGCTTCACATCCTTGCCAGAATTTGGTGTATCACTACTCTGGATTTTG
Source organism: Panthera onca (assembly GCF_046562875.1). Classification (NCBI taxonomy): domain Eukaryota; kingdom Metazoa; phylum Chordata; class Mammalia; order Carnivora; family Felidae; genus Panthera; species Panthera onca. The sequence continues at coordinate 20,388,275 of NC_138348.1, read as the reverse complement.
GTCACTCTTTTCTTTTTTGAAGTTTATTTATGTAGTTTCAGAGAGACAGAGAGAGCACGCACAAGTTGGGGAGGGGCAGAGAACAAGGGAGAGAGAGAATCCCAAGCAGGCTCCATGCTGTCAGCACAAAGCCCAACATGAGGCTCTATCCCATGAACTGCAAGATTGTGACCCCAGCCAAAATCAAGAGTCAGACACTTAACTTACTGAGCCATCCAGGCGCCCCCAGGTTTTGATCATTCTAATAGGCGTTTAGTGGCATCCCAATGTTGTTTTAATTTGCATTTTCCTGATAACATATAATGTAGAGCATCTTTCCTGATGCTTATTTGCCACCTGGGCATCTTCTTTGGTGATGTGTCTGTTAATACTTTTGACTCATAATTTATTGTTGCATTTTAAGAGCTCATTGTATGGGGCGCCTGGGTGGCGCAGTCGGTTAAGCATCCGACTTCAGCCAGGTCACGATCTCACGGTCCGTGAGTTCGAGCCCCGCGTCAGGCTCTGGGCTGATGGCTCAGAGCCTGGAGCCTGTTTCCGATTCTGTGTCTCCCTCTCTCTCTGTCCCTCCCCCATTCATGCTCTGTCTCTCTCTGTCCCAAAAATAAATAAACGTTGAAAAAAAAAAAAAAAAAAAAAAAAGAGCTCATTGTATATTTTTATAAACTGTTCTTAATCAGATATAACAATCATATTTTTAATTTATAATATTTCTACTATTTCTTATTCATAGAAGTCTGCTCTTGTTTCATATGCCCTTGAATATAGGATGAACATGTAAAGTTTTCCATTGTTTACTCTCTTAACTGTTTCTTTTTTTTTTTTTTTTTTTTAATTTTATTTATTTTTTTTTTTTTAATATATGAAATTTACTGTCAAATTGGTTTCCATACAACACCCAGTGCTCATCCCAAAAAGTGCCCTCCTCAATACCCATCACCCACCCTGCCCTCCCTCCCACCCCCCATCAACCCTCAGTTTGTTCTCAGTTTTTAACAGTCTCTAATGCTTTGGCTCTCTCCCACTCTAACCTCTTTTTTTTTTTCCTTCCCCTCCCCCATGGGTTTCTGTTACCTTTCTCAGGATCCACATAAGAGTGAAACCATATGGTATCTGTCTTTCTCTGTATGGCTTATTTCACTTAGCATCACACTCTCCAGTTCCATCCATGTTGCTACAAAAGGCCATATTTCATTTTTTCTCATTGCCACGTAGTATTCCATTGTGTATATAAAACACAATTTCTTTCTCCATTCATCAGTTGATGGACATTTAGGCTCTTTCCATAATTTGGCTATTGTTGAGAGTGCCGCTATAAACATTGGGGTACAGGTGCCCCTATGCATCAGTACTCCTGTATCCCTTGGGTAAATTCCTAGCAGTGCTATTGCTGGGTCATAGGGTAGGTCTATTTTTAATTTTCTGAGGAACCTCCACACTGCTTTCCAGAGCGGCTGCACCAATTTGCATTCCCACCAACAGTGCAAGAGGGTTCCTGTTTCTCCACATCCTCTCCAGCATCTATAGTCTCCTGATTTCTTCATTTTGGCCACTCTGACTGGCGTGAGGTGGTATCTGAGTGTGGTTTTGATTTGTATTTCCCTGATAAGGAGCGACGTTGAACATCTTTTCATGTGCCTGTTGGCCATCCGGATGTCTTCTTTAGAGAAGTGTCTATTCATGTTTTCTGCCCATTTCTTCACTGGGTTATTTGTTTTTCGGGTGTGGAGTTTGATGAGCTCTTTATAGATTTTGGATACTAGCCCTTTGTCCGATGTGTCATTTGCAAATATCTTTTCCCATTCCGTTGGTTGCCTTTTAGTTTTGTTGGTTGTTTCCTTTGCTGTGCAGAAGCTTTTTATCTTCATAAGGTCCCAGTAATTCACTTTTGCTTTTAATTCCCTTGCCTTTGGGGATGTGCCGAGTAAGAGATTGCTACGGCTGAGGTCAGAGAGGTCTTTTCCTGCTTTCTCCTCTAAGGTTTTGATGGTTTCCTGTCTCACATTCAGGTCCTTTATCCATTTTGAGTTTATTTTTGTGAATGGTGTGAGAAAGTGGTCTAGTTTCAACCTTCTGCATGTTGCTGTCCAGTTCTCCCAGCACCATTTGTTAAAGAGACTGTCTTTTTTCCATTGGATGTTCTTTCCTGCTTTGTCAAAGAGGAGTTGGCCATACGTTTGTGGGTCTAGTTCTGGGGTTTCTATTCTATTCCATTGGTCTATGTGTCTGTTTTTATGCCAATACCATGCTGTCTTGATGATGACAGCTTTGTAGTAGAGGCTAAAGTCTGGGATTGTGATGCCTCCTGCTTTGGTCTTCTTCTTCAAAATTACTTTGGCTATTCGGGGCCTTTTGTGGTTCCATATGAATTTTAGGATTGCTTGTTCTAGTTTCGAGAAGAATGCTGGTGCAATTTTGATTGGGATTGCATTGAATGTGTAGATAGCTTTGGGTAGTATTGACATTTTGACAATATTTATTCTTCCAATCCATGAGCAGGGAATGTCTTTCCATCTCTTTATATCTTCTTCAATTACCTGCATAAGCTTTCTATAGTTTTCAGCATACAGATCTTTTACATCTTTGGTTAGATTTATTCCTAGGTATTTTATGCTTCTTGGTGCAATTGTGAATGGGATCAGTTTCTTCATTTGTCTTTCTGTTGCTTCATTGTTAGTGTATAAGAATGCAACTGATTTCTGCACATTGATTTTGTATCCTGCAACTTTGCTGAATTCATGTATCAGTTCTAGCAGACTTTTGGTGGAGTCTATCGGATTTTCCATGTATAATATCATGTCATCTGCAAAAAGCGAAAGCTTGACTTCATCTTTGCCAATTTTGATGCCTTTGATTTCCTTTTGTTGTCTGATTGCTGATGCTAGAACTTCCAGCACTATATTAAACAGCAGCGGTGACAGTGGGCATCCCTGTCGTGTTCCTGATCTCAGGGAAAAAGCTCTCAGTTTTTCCCCGTTGAGGATGATGTTAGCTGTGGGCTTTTCATAAATGGCCTTTATGACCTTTAAGTATGTTCCTTCTATCCCGACTTTCTCAAGGGTTTTTATTAAGAAAGGGTGCTGGATTTTGTCAAAGGCCTTTTCTGCATCGATTGACAGGATCATATGGTTCTTCTCTTTTTTTTTTGTTAATGTGATGTATCACGTTGATCGATTTGCGAATGTTGAACCAGCCCTGCATCCCAGGAATGAATCCCACTTGATCATGGTGAATAATTCTTTTTATATGCTGTTGAATTCGATTTGCTAGTATCTTATTAAGAATTTTTGCATCCATATTCATCAGGGATATTGGCCTGTAGTTCTCTTTTTTTACTGGGTCTCTGTCTGGTTTAGGAATCAAAGTAATACTGGCTTCATAGAATGAGTCTGGAAGTTTTCCTTCCCTTTCTATTTCTTGGAATAGCTTGAGAAGGATAGGTATTATCTCTGCTTTAAACGTCTGGTAGAACTCCCCTGGGAAGCCATCTGGTCCTGGACTCTTATTTGTTGGGAGATTTTTGATAACCGATTCAATTTCTTCGCTGGTTATGGGTCTGTTCAAGCTTTCTATTTCCTCCTGATTGAGTTTTGGAAGAGTGTGGGTGTTTAGAAATTTGTCCATTTCTTCCAGGTTGTCCAATTTGCTGGCATATAATTTTTCATAGTATTCCCTGATAATTGTTTGTATCTCTGAGGGATTGGTTGTAATCATTCCATTTTCATTCATGATTTTATCTATTTGGGTCATCTCCCTTTTCTTTTTGAGAAGCCTGGCTAGAGGTTTGTCAATTTTGTTTATTTTTTCAAAAAACCAACTCTTGGTTTCGTTGATCTGCTCTACAGTTTTTTTAGATTCTATATTGTTTATTTCTGCTCTGATCTTTATGATTTCTCTTCTTCTGCTGGGTTTAGGCTGCCTTTGCTGTTCTGCTTCTATTTCCTTTAGGTGTGCTGTTAGATTTTGTATTTGGGATTTTTCTTGTTTCTTGAGATAGGCCTGGATTGCAATGTATTTTCCTCTCAGGACTGCCTTCGCTGCATCCCAGAGCGTTTGGATTGTTGTATTTTCATTTTCGTTTGTTTCCATATATGTTTTAATTTCTTCTCTAATTGCCTGGTTGACCCACTCATTCGTTAGTAGGGTGTTCTTTAACCTCCATGCTTTTGGAGGTTTTCCAGACTTTTTCCTGTGGTTGATTTCAAGCTTCATAGCATTGTGGTCTGAAAGTATGCATGGTATAATTTCAATTCTTGTAAACTTATGAAGGGCTGTTTTGTGACCCAGTATATGATCTATCTTGGAGAATGTTCCATGTGCACTCGAGAAGAAAGTATATTCTGTTGCTTTGGGATGCAGAGTTCTAAATATATCTGTCAAGTCCATCTGATCCAATGTATCATTCAGGGCCCTTGTTTCTTTATTGACTGTGTGTCTAGATGATCTATCCATTTCTGTAAGTGGGGTGTTAAAGTCCCCTGCAATGACCACATTCTTATCAATAAGGTTGCTTATGTTTATGAGTAATTGTTTTATATATCTGGGGGCTCGGGTATTTGGCGCATAGACATTTATAATAGTTAGCTCTTCCTGGTGGATAGACCCTGTGATTATTATATAATGCCCTTCTTCATCTCTTGTTACAGCCTTTAATTGAAAGTCTAGTTTGTCTGATATAAGTATGGCTACTCCAGCTTTCTTTTGGCTTCCAGGAGCATGATAAATAGTTCTCCATCCCCTCACTCTCAATCTAAAGGTGTCCTCAGATCTAAAATGAGTCTCTTGTAGACAGCAAATAGATGGGTCTTGTTTTTTTATCCATTCTGATACCCTATGTCTTTTAGTTGGCGCATTTAATCCATTTACATTCAGTGTTATTATAGAAAGATATGGGTTTAGAGTCATTGTGATGTCTGTATGTTTTATGCTTGTAGTGATGTCTCTGGTACTTTGTCTCACAGGATCCCCCTTAGGATCTCTTGTAGGGCTGGTTTCGTGGTGACAAATTCCTTCAGTTTTTGTTTGTTTGGGAAGACCTTTATCTCTCCTTCTATTCTAAATGACAGACTTGCTGGATAAAGGATTCTCGGCTGCATATTTTTTCTGTTTAGCACACTGTAGATATCGTGCCAAGCCTTTCTGGCCTGCCAAGTTTCAAAGGAGAGATCAGTCACGAGTCTTATAGGTCTCCCTTTATATGTGAGGGCACGTTTATCCCTTGCTGCTTTCAGAATTTTCTCTTTATCCTTGTATTTTGCCAGTTTCACTATGATATGTCGTGCAGAAGATCGGTTCAAGTTACGTCTGAAGGGAGTTCTCTGTGCCTCTTGGATTTCAATGCCTTTTTCCTTCCCCAGTTCAGGGAAGTTCTCAGCTATAATTTGTTCAAGTACCCCTTCAGCACCCTTCCCTCTCTCTTCCTCCTCTGGGATACCAATTATGCGTATATTATTTTTTTTTAGTGTATCACTTAGTTCTCTAATTTTCCCCTCATACTCCTGGATTTTTTTATCTCTCTTTCAGCTTCCTCTTTCTCCATAACTTTATCTTCTAGTTCACCTATTCTCTCCTCTGCCTCTTCAAGCCGAGCCATCGTGGATTCCATTTTGTTTTGCAATTCGTTTAAAGCGTTTTTCAACTCCTCGTGACTGTTCCTTAGTCCCTCGATCTTTGTGGCAAGAGATTCTCTGCTGTCCTGTATACTGTTTTCAAGCCCAGCGATTAATTTTATGACTATTATTCTAAATTCACTTTCTGTTATATTATTTAAATCCTTTTTGATCAGTTCATTAGCTGTTGTTATTTCCTGGAGATTCTTCTGAGGGGAATTCTTCCGTTTGGTCATTTTGGAGAGTCCCTGGCGTGGTGAGGACCTGCAGTGCACTTCCCCTGTGCTGTGGTGTATATCTGGAGTTAGTGGGCGGGGCCGCAGTCCAACCCGATGTCTGCCCCCAGCCCACTGCTGGGGCCACAGTCAGACTGGTGTGTGCCTTCTCTTCCCCTCTCCTAGGGGCGGGATTCACTGTGGGGTGGCGTGTCCCGTCTGGGCTACTTGCACACTGCCAGGCTTGTGTTGCTGGGGATCTGGCGTATTAGCTGGGGTGGGTAGGCAAGGTGCACGGGGGCTGGAGGGGCAGGCTTAGCTCGCTTCTCCTTAGGTGATCCACTTCAGGAGGAGCCCTGTGGCAGCGGGAGGGAGTCAGATCCGCTGCCGGAGGTTTGGCTCCGCAGAAGCACAGAGTTGGGTGTTTGCGCGGAGCGAGCAAGTTCCCTGGCAGGAACTGGTTCCCTTTGGGATTTTGGCTGGGGGATGGGCGGGGGAGATGGCGCTGGCGCCTTTGTTCCCCGCCAAGCTGAGCTCTGCCGTCCGGGGGCTCAGCAGCTCTCCCTCCCTTTGTCCTCCAGCCTTCCCGCTTTCCGAGCAGAGCTTTTAACTTATGACCTCCCAGACGCTAAGTCGCGCTTGCTGTCGGAACACAGTCTGTCCGGCCCCTCCGCTTTTGCCAGCCAGACTCGGGGGCTCTGCTTGGCCGGCGAGCCGCCCCTCCGCCCCGGCTCCCTCCCGCCAGTCCGTGGAGCGTGCACCGCCTCGCCGCCCTTCCTACCCTCTTCCGTGGGCCTCTAGTCTGCGCTTGACTCCGGAGACTCCCTTCTGCTAATCCTCTGGCGGTTTTCTGGGTTCTTTAGGCAGGTGTAGGTGGAATCTAAGTGATCGGCAGGACGCGCTGTGAGCCCCGCGTCCTCCTACGCCGCCATCTTCCGGCACTCCTCCTCTCTTAACTGTTTCACTGAACACTATTTTTTCTGATTGTTGTGTGTCTTTTCTTCTTTGGACTTGGTCTTCCTCACACATAAGCGAGTTTTGGATATCTATTTATTTGTTATTGAAATGAAGGAAAATCTTTGTTTACCTGCTGAGACTATGTATTCTAGGTATTAAGAAGCTGTCAGTAAATTAGAGTGGGCATAAGGAGAAACTCACCTCAGTGAATATCGCTCCTGGGCTCACTGGGGAGTAGATGTGTTTGCAAATTTAACCAGAAGCCAAAAGGCTGCATCAGCTTCCTCATGGCCTTTTCCTCCCTCTGCTATGTATGTGGCAGTTTGGTGATTCTGATTCTTTCTGCATCCCAGCAGTCATGCTGGGAGTCCTCCCCAGGCAGATGCATTACCGTTTTCCAGACCATTTGATCAAACTCACAGAAGGGAGAGAGAGGAAGCAAAGGAAATATACCAGAGGTAAGGGGAGTGAGCAACTTTTCTTAATCATTCACTATATTCCATACTGTTTACTACAATCTTTTTAGTCATCTCATTTAATGCTCCTAGCAGATCTCCAAGATAAGTATGATCAAGTCCATTTTGCAGATAAAGAAAACGAGATATAGAGGTCAAATAAGTCAAAGGGAGATCAAATTAAAACATTTTACTTTTTATTTTGAGCCCAGTGTATGGCCTCAGAATGAACAGTAATATGGTTTACCCTAGCTATTCTTAGGTACACAACCTGATACCTCATAACCATCCTATTTATTCTAGGCTTATGCAACCTCTGTTAAATTTTTTCAAGGGTTTCCAGCTCAGAAAGTTGTAGTTCAGGAAGATATATCATAATAGGTCACCCTTTTAAAAGGCCAACGGAAAGACATTCATTTTGTAAACTGGAAAGTATTTTACAACCTGGTTCCATATATTTTAATTAAGTCTCCTCACCACGAGCAGAAGATAAGTGATATGTTTTTGACATTGGTCATGCCAGTGCTTGTCACAGTTTATTCTTCTGGTCATACTGGTGAGGCTGTGTCCTTTTTCTCTCTCACCCCAACTTATGTGTCTCTTTAGACTCATTCTCTGTACACAATGGAGAAAACATTCTTTAATTAAGGGTACAACCTCAATGACTTCAAGTTACCAAGGAGAGGAGAGGAGTGGATAAGAGGGCAGATGACAACATTTAAGATAATAGCCTGAAGAGATGGTCTGGTCAGATAAAAAGGGTACAAATTCTCTTGACAGGTCTAGGACCCAGGTGGATAGAAGGCATCATTGTCTCCACCAATAGTTACTGACAAATATCCATAACACATTATTATGGGCAGAAAAGGAGGATCTTAGAGAGGCAGCATAAGATGACAGGAATGAGGCCCCAGACTTTTCTGCTATTAACTAAATCATTATTCTTCAAGCCACTTATTATCCTTTGTGTAAAAAGAGGGAATTGCACTGATTTCTAGGGTTCCTTTCCAACTCTAAGAATAATACTGTGTGCTGCCTCTTCTAAAATGTATGAGAAAAGAGTTTCAGAAGTCCTTTGGAAACTGGGGAGTTCTATATAAATGTGAGATCTGATTTCTTTTACAAAAATTCACGGATCTCCTAGCTCATTCCAGCCCCTATTACAGGCACCAAGAATGCTAAAGTGCTTTGCTTAACAATGTAGGAGGCAGGCTTCATTGTGGGCAGGGGATAGTTCTACAGATCATGTGATTAAATAAAGCCTTTTCCCCCACTACATGGTAGGGCCAACACACAGTCTTTCAGGTGTTTTGACTTGGAGTGAGAGTTTAAAGAACAAGCTGTAGGAGAGTCCTATCATTGGGATCATGAGCTGGCTCCTACAATCCAGCAGCAGGCTGAGGGCTGAGGTTGTATAAGGTCCTATAGGGTACAAAAAAATGATAGTCCCTGCCTTTCATAATATCCTATTCTATTTCCATAATCAGCCAGATTATAAATGAGTTATTTTGAAAGATAACCAACCAAAATGTGAAGGCTTCTGAGTGTGTGAAAACCTTGGGCCTCCTTTAGACACTTTTAGTATTCCAATGCACCAGAGAGTTTCCATCAGTGTATTGAAACTGGGCAGCTAGGCAGTCAATCCGAAGAAGTAGTTTTAAGCTGGGTCAGGAAGGGTGAGGTGTCCACCTCAGAGTTGGGAGAAGGAACTAGCAGGCCTAAAGAGTAACACGGATGGAAGAAGCCAGGGCATGAGAGAATTTGACACACCGGAGGTGTCTCCACCTCCAGAATCCCCTTTAACCAACTTGGGAAATGCCAGGTACTACTAAGGAAGCCATAATAAATTTTTTTCAACCATCTCTTAATTTAGAAAGCTTTTGTGTAGCCATGAGCTTATTATTCAGAGAAAGAAGGAAAGAAGCAAAGAAGGAAAGAAGGAAAGAAAGAAAGATACCTGCTATAGCAAATCTATGAAGGAAACATAACAGTAATGGTGGCCCAATGTTCACTATGGCTCAAACTGCTTTATCTGCAAACTCACACAGAAATTCCCCAAATACTTATGCTCAAAGTTACATTTGCTTGGTTAACAAAAAGTCCAGTCTCTCTTTAGATTTTCCTTGCCAAATGCTACCAAGAATTAGGAGGTGTATACCAGCTTGGCCATCAGAGGTAAGGTTCCTTTTTTTCTTAGAGTCCCCTGGATGGACAGCTGCCTTCTGCTTCAGTGTCTACTATACTTCTGATCCTTCTTTCTGGTGTTTTGTTCTGTTTTAGTTTCCTGTGGCTTCTGTAACAAATTATAAACTTGGTAGCCTAAAACAAAAGAAATTTCTTTTCTCACAGTTCTGGAGGCCAGAAGTCCAAAGTCAGTTTTTATGGGACAAATCAAGGTACAAAAGTGCCCTGAGTCCTTAGTCTCCAAAGGAGAATTGGTTCTTTGCCTCTTCCAGCTTCTAGTGCTGCTGTCATTCCTTGACTGTGGTTACATCACTCCAGTCTCTGCCTTGTGGTCAAGTTGCCTTCTTTTCTTTGTCACATCTCCCTCTGCCTCTCTAACTATACTTGTGACTCCATTTTAGGGCCACTCAGATATCCAGGATAATATCCCCATCTGAAAATCCTGAATTTAATCACATCTGCAAAGACCATTTCTATAAATAAGGTAGCATTTTCCATTTCCAGTAGTTACACCTGATATCTTTGGGGGGGGGGGGCATTTTTCTGTGTACCTCTTCCCACATCGATCTATTGCTCTACAGTTCAGAGATACAAGTTCGTAATTATATATTGCAAAAATCTCTAGGCCTCTGACCTTGCAAGGCCTCTGGAGCTCTTCTCATCCCCCATTAGTAGGGAAATGATTTTGCTTCTCATTTCCATCTTTCTTACAAGGGGTTCCCAGGGAAGAGATGCTGGTCTTTTAATTAGAAGGCTTTTTCCTTTATCCCAGAGTCCTATCCATACACTCAGTTGCAGAATTACCATGGGATTCAAGCTGTTCCAAAATCATTAATCCCATTCAGGTCCTACTTCTAAGTCATGGCCCATTCTGCTATAATCTTTATTCACACATAATGATTTTCTAACAGGTATGTTATGATGGTTAATATTATATGTCATTTGGGCTAAGAGATGTCCAGATAGCTGGTAAAACATTATTTCTGAGTGTGTCTATAAGGAGTTTCTAGAAGAAGTTAGTGTTTGATTCAGTAGACTGGATAAAGAGATTTGCCCTCATTAATGTGAGTGGGCATTATCCATTCCATTGGAGACTCACACAGAACAAAAGGGTAAAGGAAGGGCAAATTTCCTTTCTGTCTTCTTCAGTTGGGACATTCATCTTCTCTCACCCCTGGATATCAGAGGTTCTGGTTCTCAAGCCTTCGGGCTATGAGTCTTATACCAGTAGCTCCCAGTTCTCAGGCCTTTGGACTCCCATAAACTCTCCTTGTTCACCAGCTTGCAGACAGCAGATCATGGGCCTATTTGGCCTCCATAATTGCTTGAGCCAATTCCTATTATAAATCTCTTCATATATATCTTATCAGTTCTGTTCCTCTGAAGAACCCTAATACATGTGTGTTTGTCCTTCCCACTTTCAGGCTTTGCTCACTGTACTAATTCATCAGAAATATATGAAAGTAGAGAAATCGTATTTGTCCATAGGATTATTTACCATCTCATATTAGAGAGATATCACCCCCCTCTTCCAAAGTGGAGTGATATTACAAAGAAAAAATGACTCCTGAATGGCAAACCTCACCTCAAAACTCCACACAGTGGATCCTCTGGAGGAACCACAGTGCTAGATATGTTATGTTCAGCTATATGCTCGCACATATTTTTTCTGGAGTTAATAAATGGTTTTGTTTGCAAAAACCTGAGAGTTATTCAAGATACTCAAACAATGGATATTTATTGAATGGCAAAAAATACTTTACAGCAAAATTATTGCAGGCATCCAGCAAAATAATTAAGATAGAACCTCAGCTGTACCTCCAGGCCCCATAAAAACTGAGGACAACCACACAGCTTATAAGCTTACAGGATTACAAGAAAAGATGCATAATAAAAAGAATAAAATTATAGGGGGAGCTTGGGTGGCTCAGTTGGTTGAGTGGCTGACTCTTGATTTCAGCTTAGGTCATGATCTCATGGCTCGTGAGTTCAAGCCCTGCACTGGGATCTGTGCTGGCAGGGCAAAGCCTGGTTGGGATTCTCTCTCTCCCTCTCTCTCTGCCCCTCCCCTGCTCACGTGCTCTCTCTCTCTTAAAATAAATAAAACATTAAAAAAACTGTAAAAGATAGGAAAAGCTAGATAGTCACACCTTACAGAGATGAAAACCTAGTTGAGCGACTGAAAGGTTGGTCCATAATTAATTTGTATCTTCTGACCTCATTGAGTCTTCCATATCTCCAGAGCAAGAATGTGTTGATCTCCATCTGGTTTTCTGTCATTATCATCCACTGCATATCTTGTCATGTCCACTTTTGGTTCTTGTGCCAATCTTCCCATTAGCTTTATAATTCCTCTGGGAAGGTCTGATCAATCCAGTATGTCTCCAATGGACCTGGCCTGCAGAATTCTTAATTACAGTTCACCCCCTAGACTTACAGATTGACTTCTTTTGGGACAAATGTCCACTAATGAGCCAGTCAGCTATGGATGTTGGGTTCACATATAACTAACTGGACATCATATGTGGTTGAAAACTATTAGTAAGGAGTTGGAGGTAGGCAGATGGTTAAGTCTTGCCCTATCCAGGGCACCTACTTGCTCAGAGACCATGGAAATCAGCCCCATATCGCTGCACTTTGAGCTCAGTGCAAAGCTTTCCTCCCCTCTTAGAATGACAGCAGAAGCTCAGTTGTGTACCAGAATATATGTGGAGACTGGTGACCATGGACACACAGTCTGCTACAGCTCAGAATGAGATACCAAAGAGAGAGCTAAGTAATGTGTTAAACCTGTAACATAAGCTGAGTGCTGTGTCAGCACTGAACTAGCCACTCTCTTTGGTGCTGTTAGATACACATGGCAAAACTTCATTCCCATCATGTTTATCGCTCCAGCATTGCCTAAGGGGGTTATAAAAACTAGTAGTAGCCTGTGTAATTTTTCTGGCATGGAGAAGAGAATAGCCTTGAACTTGGAGACTGATCTCTGGGTGTAAAATGGTAATGGGCTATCATTCACATCACTCCTTCCCGGCTGCATTAAATAACACTTGGGTATTTAGCCATAATTCACAATCTGCAGGGGCTGTGTCAGAGGGAAGGAGGACATTCACTCAGTTTGACTGCAATTTCAAACACAAATGCAGTGAAGAATAGCATTACTGAGCCTACAGAAATTATTATTCTGGACACAGCTCTTTTAATTTGTGTAAATGTTGGATCCTGTACTTACAGAAGAAAAGAAAAAAGTGACTGTGCTAGGGGTCGGGTGTGGCACAGAGTGGTGGCAGAAGGCATGATTTTTATTTAGTGAGATGTGCTTTCTGCCAGAGTCTTGGACTCTGAAAAAAGAAAACTATTTGAAAAAATAAAAGGAATGCAAATGCAATGTCCTGAGTGAGGTGTTAAAACATAGTCATTGCACTTCAGGGAGACATATATATGAATTCACAATCCCCAAATGGTGGCAAAGTCTCTGGGGTGGGAGAGGCTGCTGTCCTTGTAGCGTCCATCCTGTCCCTGGACCCTCCCTGCCCCCATATCCAGGAGCCCTAGATGCTTTTATGCCTGGCAGAGAATACATGTTTCTCTGTGTGTTTCCAGAGCAGGGCCATTCTAATGGGCCACATGAAGTAAAGGAAGAGAAATCAGATGTAATGTAAGATTGGTAAACAGAGAATTTTCATTCCTTGGTCCCTAGAAGCTAATGTTGAAAACAAGTGCAAACCATTGATGTCTTCTATGAACAGGGCAGTGTGTTATAGGTACATAATAATAACAATGATGATGATGATGATGTATGTCGCAATCAAATAGACTTTGATTTAAATCTCAGTCCCTCACTTCCCAGCTAAAAGACCTCAGACTAGTCACATCAGCTGCCTGAATTTTGGTTCCTTCAACTGCCAAAGGATGATATTAATGGGTACAAGGTGTTAAGACAATTAAACTGGGTAGTATCTGTAATGCACTTGGCACTGTGACTCAAAAATGAACATGACCTAGCCCAGCATGAGCTGACTCACCTTTCCTGCCAGCCTCATTTTGGACCAGTTTGATAGTCTACCTCTACCCCTATGGCACCCTGGCCTGATTTTATTTATTTACTTTGAGAGACAGACTGAACAGGGGAGGGGCAGAGAAAGAGGGAGACAGACAGAATCCCATGCAGGCCCTGCACTGCCAGTGCAGAGCCTGATGTGGGGCTCAAACCCACAAACCATGAGATCATAATCTGAGCCGAAATCAAGAGTCAGACACTTAACTGACTGAGCCACCCAGGGACCCCTCACCCTGGCCTTATTTTTATCTCTCAGACCCCCCAGTCTTTTTCCTATCACTGAGGTCTTTGTGATGTTTCCACTGCCTAGAAGGTTCTCCCTGTTTCCAGCTCTTCTTTTGCCTGGGTAATGTTTTCCAATGTCAAGCTTTCACCTTTTAAACGGGATTTGTCAAACAAGGACATTAGTCTGCCTTATCCACAAAACAGGTGAGATTTCATATGTACATTTTGTTTTGTTTTTCTTAGCACCTTGCAGTTATCTGCCACTCTACTTAACTACAGCTGTGGTTAAATGTATATTTTATAAACTATCTTATTATTAATTTTTTTAATGTTTATTTTTGAGAGAGGGAGAGAGACAGAGCGTGAGTGGGGTAGGGGTAGAGACAGAGAGGGAGACACAGAATCTGAAGCAGGCTCCAGGCTCTGAGCTGTCAGCACAGAGCCCGACACAGGGCTCAAACTCACAAACCGTGAGATCATGACCTGAGCCGAAGTCAGTCGCTCAACTGACTGAGCCACCCAGGCACCCCTATAAACTATATTTTTAAATGTTAGTCTCGCACAAAGAACTGAAAGCTTTATTGAAGAAAAAAAAACAAACATAAAACTTCCTGTCTTATTCACCAATTACCTCCAGCCCTGGCCACAGTAACTGTACCCAGGAGTTATTCTTTGTAGATTATAGTTGTATTCCCTGTGGTGGGGCATGGGAAGAAAACCAGTGAACATTACCCAGTTCGAAGTATGATGTCTGTAAAGCAAATGGGAAATATTATTTGAGTCCACACAAGTGGTCATGGTCCCCCTAAAAAGGCAGCAACTTGTTCACTGTCCTTTTCCTTTCTCCTGCATTCCTGAAATGTATCCAAAGCATGAGAGTGTCCAGAGGGGTGTAAAGATGATATATGGGTCCTTTAGGGATAGGCCAGTTTTCCAATAGAACACTTGTGTTTTCTCAGCTCAAATTTTGACTGGGCTCGTTGATTTGGTAAGAACATGTCAAAAGGAACTCCAGGATGATTCAATGTGCTTGATAATACGGATATAATCTAGAGTGGATATTTGAATTTCAAGCTGTATTTAAAAGTGACTCTTAGCTTCCCCAATGCAAAAAGGTACTACACAGAACATGACAAAGTCAACCCTGAAGAGTCATACCCATGCTGCATAAACTTTCCACTGTTATATGAATCCCTGAAAGAAGGGCTAGGTTCTATTGTTTCTGAAAGAATACCCAGTACATGGTGGTATTTTATACATTTTTTGAATGGATGAATGGATGGATGGATCACTCAAACATAAGCTGGTAACCTATTTTGCAATTATATATGGGAAACAGATTTTTTGAGTGTTCCAATATTTTATCGCATGCCTTAATTCATGTAACAATCTTGTTGAGAAGTATCCTCTATTTACAGATAATAGCACTCAGAAAATCTACCTTTTACTAAGCACGGCACAGAGCTTGTACAGAACTTTGCAGTGCTGACTCTGGAGTGTAAGAAAGACCAAAATGTTTATTTTTGAGAGAGACAGAGCATGAGCAGGGAAGGGGCAGAGAGAGGGGGAGACACACAATCCCAAGCAGGCTCCAGGGTCTGAGCTCTCAGCACAGAGCCCAACGTGGGCTCAAACCCACGAACCATGAGATCGTGACCTGAGCCAAAGTCAGATGCTCAACTGACTGAGCCACCCAGGAGCCTCTGCATAGGTAAGTTCTAATGTAGAATTTGTGTCTAGAAATTCCAGATAGAAGGTGATAGAGGAGCACATGAAATGATACGTAAAATCTTCAGATAAGGGAAATTTTCAGAAAATGCATGACTTTATTCTGATACTGAAGGAATGAGAAATAGAGACCCAGACATTGAGCAATGGATGACATTTCCAGAAAAAAGAAATAGCTAATATGAAGCCTTGTTGTAAACGTGTACTTAGCACACCTGCAGAAACCCCGGATACAGGTGGCTGCAAGGTAGGCTTAGGTAGAGGATCTGTGAGAAACGAGACAGGGGGAATGGAGGCCAGACCTGAGGCCCAGGGGAACCATCACATGCCTTCAGGTCACTGGAGGTGTAAAGATTTTTTTTTTTACTTTTCACAGAATTTAGTTACAGTCTAGAAAATGGCTCGAGGCAGGGCACAGCTGAAAGAAAGGGCGAGAGGGCCAGGTAGTAAGGGATGACAGTGGCCTGTGCTAAAGACGGTGCATGAGGCTCAGGATGGGGGATATGATACGTTATGAGACATTCAGGAGAGAATCAGCATCTCGTGTGGTAGGTACCATTGTGTCTAATTTACAGAGGAAGGATCCTAAGGTTAATAGAGGAAAAATAATTTGTCCAAGAGCAGAGCAGAAGCTCAAAACCAGATGCGCCCCACAGCCTTACTCTGTTCACATGACATCATCTCCCCAAAGCATGATGTCCCAGACATTTGAAGCTGTGGTCTCTAAGAGAGACAGCCCATATCCCCAGCAACTCAAGTCCTCTTTGTATGGCTTTCATACTACCTTCTGTTTCTTCCCCCAAGTACCAGCTGTTGTGCAAAACACTTCAAATTATCAAATGCAAATTCTCTTTGAAAATCAATTTCAGGATGCTTAGCCAGAAATGTTGTTAAGCAGCTATTGATTGAAAGCAGAAAAGTTAATGTGCAAATCAAATCTAGATTACCTGTGTCTCTAACACACATAACATCATCTTTCACTGACATAGATAAGATGCTGCTGTTAAAAACAAAAACAAAACCAAAACCAAAACCAAAAAAAAGCCTCCTTGTTGGCATCTCAGAAACAAGCACCCCTTTGCTTAATTTGCCTCTTTCTTTGACAAGAATAAACAAATCTTTTAAAAATATAATGAGTCAGGCCATTCTCTCTGTGGTGTGTAAGTGGCTCCAAGGGACTCCAGAAGGTCCCTGTTGAGGGTCATTACCTCTTTCAGGCCCTCTGGGAAGCATTCGGCAAATAATTGCTTCCCCACATTACATAGATACCCTGGTGTTCCAAACACGGGCTGGGGGCAGGGAGTAACTTCTGAACTGGGAAAATCTGGCTGATTAACTTTCCATTAAATGCCTCCCGACTCCATGCTGAAACTTCGGGGATCAAGCTGAGAGCTGAGAAAAAAGAAACAATCTGTAAGCTTGGCTGGTAATTAACATCACCAGGTGACAAATCAATACTACCTGGCTGTTCCCATAAACAATGATAACAGGGAGAACCGAGCCTTCTAGCCCAAAGCTTCCTGGTTATTTTTCTGTGGCTCCTGTTGCTTTAAAGATAGAAAGGTGAAAGACAGGTGGATGGTTTTCTTGAACTGTAGGTGGTAGGGAAGGCTGAAGATGCAAACAGATCTTCCAAGGCAAAGAGGTTTGGGCAAAAAATAATGAAATAAGTTACAATCTGAGAGGTTGGACCAGAAAAACGTGAATTTGGGTAGGTATATAAAAATTAACAAGAGAACTCATTAGAAATGCAAGTTCCAGAAATTCTTTTTTTTAAATTTATTTTTGAGAGAAGAGAGAGAGAGAGAGAGAATGCACGTGAGCCGGGAAAGGGCAGAGAGAGAAGGGGACAGAAGATCTCAAGCAGGCTCTGCACTGAAGCAGTGAGCCCTACATGCGGCTCTAAGATCATGACCTGAGCCTAAGTCAGACGCTCAACCGGCTGAGTCACCCAGGTGCCCCAGAAATGCAGATTCCAGAAATTCTGTTTCGGGAGTATTCATTACAAGTTTCCCCAGATCATGCTGGTGCAGGTGGGTCACAAATCATACTTGAAGAATCATTGTTAAATACCTTACAGTTCCATTTGTTAGGTAACTAGAGCCAAGCAATTTAAGAAGTATTTATGTCCTGACAACTTAGTAGTTCTTTGAAAAAGTGATGCATATAAATTGAAAGAAAAATTAACTTTCTCCCTTCTTAAATTACCACAAGTGAGGTGCTGCTAATGGGATGTGCACACCTGTTGGGCACTGCACAACTTCTCAAAGCTTGGAATCAGATCAGACACTGCCACTCTCACTTCCTGTTCACACTGATTTTCATATGGGGCTTGCTTTGTATCATAGCAACTGCTGAAAACCCAGCTTCCCAAAGATGTGGCACCACTGACAGGAATATAAAGTGATTGTGGAAAACGTGAACTACTTGGAGCCAATAATTCCTACAGCCTCTCACAAAAGTCAAATTCTCACTCTGTTGTCCTATCAATTAAAGACATCTCAGTGTGCCCCTATGAGTTTGGGGTGGCACCCTTTGGGAATCAAGGGCATGAACAGCAGTGAAACAGAAAAGATCAGATAGCATTAGACCCCCAGAGTCTCTTCATGGCAGAGAATGGACAATTAGACAGATGTTTGGGGGTAAGGAATTGCCTATCCTTTGGAGATGGAAGCACTTTTCTCTTTCAGGATAGATGGACTGTAGCACTCCAGCTTTAGGCTTCTCAGTGAACCTAATTGGAATAATTTGTTAGTTGTTAGTAAGTGGTGTGGTTTAATTAAGCCTCAAGTACTTTAAATTTAGAAATGTCTTGGTTTTGTTTCTTGGTTTTTGTTTGTTTTTGTTTTTTGCTTTGTTTTGTTTTGTGCAAACCCACTATGTTCCAGAAAAATAGAAAAGCACATTCACCAGTTCATTGAATCTTCCCCACAAAACTAGAAGGTATTGTTATCCCCATTTACCAGTTGGGGAAGCCAGGGATCAAACTGGCTAAGATACTTACACAATATTCTACAGACAGTTAGTGTTGTTAGGCCTGGGACCCAGGTTTAATTGGCTCTAAAATCCAAGCTTTTTGTTCTGTAAGCCAGAGCCTCTTTCTGAGAAATAGCCCCCTTAGGTGGCCACCACGTGAGTCTAGAAGGTTCAGCTTGAGATGCTTAGTGTATCCTTGTTCCCAATTCAGTAGTTATGTGACCTTCAGTGGGTAATTTACCCCCAACAGGCTCATCATCAAAAGAAAGTAAGTAAGGGGCACCTGGGTGGCTCAGTCTGTTAAGCATCTGACTTCGGCTCAGGCCATGATCTCACAGTTCGTGAGTTTGAGCCCCATGTCAGGCCCTGTGCTGACAGCTCAGAGCCTGGAGTCTGCTTCAGAATCTGACTCCCTCTCTCTCTCTGCCCTTCTCCTGATCATGCTCTGTCTCTCAAAAAATAAATAAACATTAAAAAAATTAAAAATAAATAAAAATTTAAAAAAGAAAGTAAATAATAGTAACTACCTTGTAGTTATTGAGAACAAACTGACATAAAGCCTCTTGCACATAAGAAACATTTCATCAGTGATAGCTATTATTATAGCCATATATAGCGGTACTATGGGCAGGTATATGTTCCCTATGATTTATGTCAAATTTTTAGAAGAAGAGATTATATCAAAATATTATGTCTGTGTTTATTTTATACTATATAGAATACACAATCATTCAGAAAGGTGACAATGGTTTGGAAGTAAGCCCTCTTATATAACCTCATTTCAATCTATAGGTGTATATATTTATCACCCCTTTAAAGTTCACTAGACTTTTGAAGGCAAATGGAGATTTTTTATTAGCCATTATTTTATTATTTAAAAACCAAATACAAATAAGTGAAAGGTATCTCAAGGTAAAAAGTGGAGAGATTATGGCTATCTCCTCCCTTCCAATAAATTTCAAGTAAAGATAACACTACCCTCACATCTAGTTCCCCACCCCCATCCATGCTGTGTCATTTTGGGAAATTATTTAATTGCCTAATCTCTTTGGGACTTAGTTCCCTTTTCTATTTATATTTATATTAAATAATATCTGTGTTAACTACTATTAACCCAGTTCACCTAAAATCAACAGATTTTTGACTGACCTTGAATTCGTGTTAAGCACTAAACAATGTGAGACAAATATGTGGATAAGAAATACTCTACCTATCAGAAGCTTAAAATTGAATATGTGTGTATGTGCATGTGTGTGTGTGTACATGTGTGTGTGAGGGTATGACAGAGACAGAGAGAAAGTGAGAGAGAGACTGAGAGACACAGTTTCACTGTACTGGAACCAAAAGAAAGGGATATTTTCTGCCCTATTTTGGGACTTATATTAAAAGTGGCAGCCCTCCTCATACCTTCTGTGCTTCAGTTGGTCCAAGCTGAATAATTTTCTTGAGACCCATTAAAAACAAAATATAGCAATTAACTTCCTTTCCCCCATACTGTAAAAATTTTGGTTTCAGACCATTAATTACATGTCAGTGGTTGAAGGAGAGGTGAAAATTAAAGCTCTAACTTAAGTCAAGGTTAAAGAATCAAGAAAAACCTTACTTTT
Organism: Panthera onca; assembly: GCF_046562875.1. Classification (NCBI taxonomy): domain Eukaryota; kingdom Metazoa; phylum Chordata; class Mammalia; order Carnivora; family Felidae; genus Panthera; species Panthera onca. Next base: position 20,368,259 of record NC_138348.1, on the reverse strand, counting down.
TAATAATGCTATTCCACTTACACACAAAAGTACTGATTTGCATAGATTTTCAGGGCTCACAATTGTCCCTACTATTATTCAATATTAGGTAAGTGTATTAGGTATTATTATCAGTAGACTATTTTGACCTCTAACTTCAAATGTGGATAGAGATGCTCCAGATACAAATAACATAGATAGAGCCATACATACACACACAGATCTAGGTATCCATCCATAAGGTATCAGGTCTCCTATTCATACCCTGGTATTTCTCCAATGTCTTAATTATATTAATGTGCCCATTTCTAAGGCAGGGGAAAGGCAAAGCAAGTAGTGCTTTTTCTCCCCCTTTAGTTTCCTAATCCCAATTACTAACGTTGGGTATTACCATGAATTAATTAATTAGTTAATTAAATTTTAAATTTAGGGGTGGTTTATAGGGAGTGGGAAAGTAGAGGAAGAAGAGAGGCATTGATTTTGTTTTGGTGATTTTCATTTCAATTCCCTTTGACTCTTTAGTGGTAAATGGTCACACTGAGCTGAGAAAATGAGTGACAGGATTCTCATTAGTGCTACAGGGGTTCCCAGTTTAATATTTACTTGGCTGTATTTATAGCTTTATGGATGAATGGGTGCATGGTTAACAGAGTGCATATAGGATTGAAAAAAAATGGGACGGCACATTAAAACGAAACAAGAGGGAAGCACTTAATTGCTGCTGCTGTTTTGATAGCTGAGAGTACAATATTCTCTCTACATATAATGATCATGCTAATAAAAGTTAGTGTTTTCTGCCCCTAATATGTGCCTGGCTTGGTGTTTGTGGGGGGTGAGAGGTGGTGATTAAGAAGAAAGATTTATTCAACCTCTTAGAATTTACAGCTTTAGTTTCATGTGGTCCTCACAGCAGCTGCTTTGGGTATGTCTTATAAATTTTATAAATTTTATGAATGTGCAAACCAAGTTTCAGAAGTCACTTGCCTACAGGTAGAAGTGTCAGAGCCAGACTCTAAAGGCAAGTCTCTTTTGACTCCAAAATCCAGTTATCTCCACTACACTGGGCTGCCTCCCACACCGGATATATTGATAATACAGAACTAATCAATTCACTAGTTGCATCTCATTTTTTTTTCAGCATAGACTGGTTTCATAGATACATTTATACTCTCTGGAAAATTGATGATGATTCTAATTTTGAATATATTATAACATACATATGGTTATGGTAATCACTCATTAAACCCAAGAGTGAGTGGAATTTTCATGAACCACAGGACTCCATCTAAATTTTCAGAACAATACTGAGACATATCACCATTAGGCTGACAAAAGTAATTATAAGGAAAGAACATGTTCCATTTACACCCCAATTTCACATGATAAATGGCCCAGAACTGTCCTTTCCAAATTTCAGTACTCTGGTTCACGACCTCACCATCACCTGGGAGGCTTATTAAAAAAACATAGATTCCACACTCTATTGACTCAGCATCTCTAGAAGGGGGGAAAAAAAAACACTTGGAGAATCTGTATTTTAAACCATTTGCCTAGGTCATTTCCGTCTATAATAAGTGTAGGATCTACTTCTGTAGGTATGAACTACTCCACTCTAGTTGGAGGAGCATAATCTCACATCTTATATCTTTTATTGTTAATATTGGAATTATTAAAAGATCAAAGCCTCATCTAGAATAGTAGCAAGTCCAGTACCTTCTGTAAGAGGGGAATGGACTCCCCATAGCCATTGTTGAACAAATAAACAAAGGCTTATGCAAACAATTGATTCTACTATAAGACTAACCAGGGCAAGTTCTAGACTATAATTGGGTCATCCATTCCATTGCTCTGTTTCTCTCCGTAACACACTGTTGCATTGAAAGTGGGTGTTTTGGGGCGCCTGGGTGGCGCAGTCGGTTAAGCGTCCGACTTCAGCCAGGTCACGATCTCGCGGTCTGTGAGTTCGAGCCCCACGTCGGGCTCTGGGCTGATGGCTCAGAGCCTGGAGCCTGTTTCCGATTCTGTGTCTCCCTCTCTCTGCCCCTCCCCCGTTCATGCTCTGTCTCTCTCTGTCCCAAAAATAAATAAAAAACGTTGAAAAAATTAAAAAAAAAAAAAAAAAAAAGAAAGTGGGTGTTTTGACATAAGGTGTCCTGAACCTTATGCCCAGGAAAGGTGACTTCAATCATCTGACACTGAGCTCACAGAACACTACTCCGAGCTCCGACTCTCATTTGAATTCTAATTCAGCACTCCCCTAAGGTTTCCCAGGAGTTTATTAGAGTTGTCTCCAGGTTCTCCCCTCAATTCCAAGGTGAAAGAGTACCTCTACTCCTTTTCTCAGGGAAGACAGCTTGACTACTTCCAGTGGGTCAGAAAACCTTGGACCAAGAAAGACGTATTTGTGAGAAGTTTCCAGCCACTCTACTCTGTGCTGTTTCTGGAAACTTTTCACTCTTTATCCTTACCACACAAGGCTGATTATACTCCCTCCCTTGCCAATAGAGCTTGATTGGCCTTTTTTTTTTTTTAAAGCAAAAACAAAAAGATCCCTGAGGGAAGCAGTCATTCAGGGTCTCAAATGCAATTCACTCTTCCTAGGACCACCAAATGGATCTGAGTCTTATTAAAAACAACAAAACTGAAACAGAAATTAATGCTGAAGCTTTATAACCTTGTTATAAATACAGATGACCCTTGAATAACAGGGGTTAGGGGCACCCCCCAACACACACACACACAGTTGAAAATCCATGAAAAACTTTTGACTACACCAAAACTTAATTACTAATAATTGGACATCTTACCAATAACATAAACAGTTGATTCACACATATTCTGTGTGTTATACGTGTTATATGCTACATACATATATATAGTATATATTACTGTATTCTTACCATAATAACTTTTTCTTATTTTTTTGGTATTTCTTTTTTAAAATAAAATTTTAAATGTTTATTCATTTTTGAGAGAGAGAGAGGGGGAAGGGGAAAGAGAGGGAGACAGAGAATCTGAAGCAGGCTCCAGGCTCCAAGCTGTCAGCACAGAGCCCAATGCAGGGCTCAAAATCACAAACCCTGAGATCATGACCTGAGCCAAAGTCGAATGCTCAGCCAACTGAGCCACGCAGGCACACCTTATTATTATTATTATTATTATTATTATTATTATTGTTATTTCTTAGCTAGAGTTTATCTGCGAGTTTTTTTTAGAAATGTCACAAATCCCCCAAAAAATTTCCAATATATTTACTGAAAAAAAAAAATCCATGTACAAGTGGACCCATGCAGTTCAAACCCATATTGTCCAAGGGTCAGCTGCATACATTCTTTTTTTAATTTAAGTTTTATTTTATTTTGAGAGAGAGAGAGGAAGGGAGGGAGAGAGTGGGAGAGAGAGAATCTCAAGCAGGCTCCAGGCTGTCAGTGCAGAGCCTGACATGGTGCTTGAACTCATGAAATATGAGAAACCAAGAGTTGGACACTCAGCTGACTGAGCCACTCAGGCACCCCTACACATTATTATTGACATCATTACCATTATTTTTTCCCAATTACCATGCTCCCTATGTCACAGTGAAATATAGTTATTTTTAGAAAAAGTTATTTTCTAAGAATGTATACCAATTCCTTCCTAAATCATTGCCCTAAAATATCAAGGGAAACTATAGCTCTCTGCACTACAAATGTGTGAAGTGATATGCCCACATCACTTTCCAGTTCCTATTACCTAAACCAGTTTCTATAAACCCGTTCATCTCTACTTCATACAACACAAATTCCAGTGATGTTTTACACATGCCAAATAGTTTCTAAAATCAAATGTTTCAGAAAATTACCAGTATAATAAAATAATTTACTACAAGTTCTACAAAGAAACTGTGAATCTTCCAAAGAAGATAGAGTATTAGAGTTTTTCTCAAGCTAAAATCATGGAGCCATTTTCCACAGAATATCTTAAATGATTGGCATTCTACAAAACTCACCACAGAAAATGTTGGTTCAAGCCAACTTCTGTTATTGATCATTCTATCAACAAATATCATTGAATTTCAGCACTGTTCTTTGCGCTCTTTTTTTTAATGTTTTTTAACAGTATTTATTTTTGAGACAGAAAGAGACAGAGCTTGAACAGGGGAGGGTCAGAGAGAGAGAGAGAGACACAGAATCTGAAACAGGCCCCAGGCTCTGAGCTGTCAGCACAGAGCCCGACAGAGGGCTCGAACTCATGGACTGAGAGATCATGACCTGAGCTAAAGCCAGACACTGAACCGACTGAGCCACCCAGGCACCCCTGTTCTTTGCACTCTTCAAGGAAATAGGGTAGGAATGGAGAAACATCTAGGAATTAAAGGGGAAAAAAGCAAATAACATTTTCTTACTTGTCACACACAATGATATAATAACTTTAATAACTGTTATAACTACCTCATGTGATTTCTTATTTAATCCCTTTAAATGCTTTTAACATTTTATTTTCTTTTTTGAGAGACAGAGAGAGAGAGAGCGTGAACAGGGGAGGGGTAGAGAGAGAGGGAGACAGAATCTGAAGCAGGCTCCAGGCTCTGAGCTGTCAGCACACAGCCCAACACGGGGCTCAAAGCCACGAACTGTGAGATCATGACCTGAGCCGAAGTCGGACGCTCAACCAACAGAGCCACACAGGCACCCCTCTTATTGCTGAGTTTTAAGCATTCTTTGTATATTTTGGACAATAGTGCTTTATCAGATGTCTTTCCCAAGTATTTTCTCCCGGTGTGTGGCTTGTCTTACTATTCTCTTGATATTGTGTTTCACAGACCACAGGCTTTTAATTTTGATAAAATCCTGCTGATCAATTATTTATTTCATGGATTGTGCCTTTGATGTTGTATCTAAAAAGGCATCACCATATCCAAGGTCATCTGGGACTTTTTCTTCTGTGATACTTTCTAGGAGTTTTGTAGTTTTGTGTTTTACAATTAGGTCTATGATCCATTTTGAGTTAATTTTTGTGAAGGGTGTTAAGGTTGGTGTCTAGATTTTTTTTTTTTTTTTGGTTGGATATCCAGTTATTCCTGTACAATTTGTTGAAAAGACTGTCTTTTCTTCATTGTATTGCTTTTGCTCCTTTGTCAAACATCAATTGACTATATTTATTTGAGTCTTTTTTTAGGTTCTTTCTTCTGTTCTATTGATCTTGTTACTATTTTTCCAATACAGTGTCTTGATTACTGCAGCTTTATAGCAAGTCTTGAATTCGGGTAGTGTCAGTCCTACAACTTTGTTCTTCAATATCGTGTCAGGTGACTGTTTTTAGTACAGTATTCTTTTTCCCATTTCTGATGTTATTTCCTTCCCCCTTACCCACATCACGTGCTTGCTCCCACAAGATGCTTCATGTTGAGCTAAGAGCCTAATATGTTTTCTACCATAGCTTCTTCCAACATCACGTAATTACTTACACAGACAGATTCAGATTGAATCCATTCTAAATTGTATATTTGTCATAGTTTAATGTCTTTGGAATTAAGATACAATAATAATTGCTGTGAAACACCCAAGTGGTGACTTAGTTGCTATTCTCTATTACAGGCATGTCAGTATCTAAAGAATGGGAATTCAGGGCCTGGGGAAAAAAGTCTGTAGACAATGCTGGAATTCTCACTTTATAAATGTTAATGATCTTGATTGCAGAGGAAGACATTCTGCTGACACCCAAAATATCTATGACCTCAATTTGAAAAGGATATGAAGAGGATTTAATAAAACCTTGAACAGTTTATTTTGCTTACATGTTCCTTTTCCATATGAAAAAACTTATATAAGGCAACCACTGATATGCAGTTACATCTAAAAGAGTTCTTTAAATGAAAGTTAATTTTTTAATGATAAAAAAGCTTTCTGCCATAGTTTAATCTCAGCAGTTTTCCTTTATATGAAATAATGTTTTACAATCAGTGTGTTTTACAATCAGTGGTATTTTAGGTTCAATAAAGCATAATACTTAAATGCATACATACTTATAAAGTTTTTCATTTTTTTGTGAAAATAGAATCATATTTTATATAGTTTGTCTCATTCAGTGATATCTTATGGAAATTCTTCCAAATCCAAGAAATACATTTCAAATCATTTATCTTATTGGCTAAATAATATTACACTGTGAATTCATGCCTTTATTCTTCTACTGATAGGCATTCATTTTATTATTGCTTTGTTTTAATGCTATAATAAATATCCTTATAAATATGTATTCACATACTAATAGATATACTTATTTGGGATAAAGTTCCAGGAGTGGAATTTTATTTAATTTTATTTATTTAATTTTATTTATTTAATATTATTTATATTGTGCATAAAATTTAATAGATATTGCTAGTTTACTTTCCTAAAGGGATGAAACGAATCTAACATAGCAATGTACAAGAATACTCTTTCTCATGCAATCATGCAAAAAATATATTATTCTTCTTTATGGGAGTCAGCCATATCTTAACATGTTAATCATTATTACTTAGCATTTCCCAAAATATCAGTGATTTTTGATACCTTTCCATATGTTCATAAGTCATTAGGATTTATTTAGAATTTCTCTATTCATTCTGCCCATTTTTCTGTTTTGTTACCTTTCTTGTCTTTTTCTTAAAGAGTTATTTGCATACAATAGATACATTTTTGTCATCAAGGACACATATTTTCCATATATTTGCTGACTTTATATATGATAATTTTTTCTCACAATTATCTTAATTGCTAACTTTTTTTAAAAAAAATTAATGTTTATTTTTGATAGAGTGTGAGCAGGAGAGGGGCAGAATGAAGGAGACACAGAATCTGAAGCAGGATCCAGGCTCTGAGCTGTTAGCACAGGACCTGACGTGGGGCTCAAACCCACAGACCACAAGATCATGAACTGAGCCGAAGTTGGACACTTAACCAACTGAGCCACCCAGGTGCCCCATCTTAATTTTTTACCTTTATCATGTATCTTATGGCTCCAGGATATCCAAATTTGGTTAAATTCTGTTAGATTTTGTTGCAGGACCTTTCTCCATTTGAAATTTGTTTTGCGTGTATTGCAATAGAAGTTACATTTTACTTCTACCCAGTTGTGTCATCACCATTCATTAAATATTACATCCTTTCCTGCTTATTTAACTGAAATCTCAACTTTACATACACAGCCTTCTTATACACACAGAGCTATGCTCTGAATTATCTTGCCAGTTTCCGTTATCTGTCGGTCTATTGCCAACAGCAAAAAGACTTGACATCTTATCTAGAGGACAAGTACCCCTCGCTGATCATTCATTTTATAACATAGGAGTGGCTCATAAATGTCAGAGGGAACATTTGATCCCAGCCTATCTGACTGAAAAACCCCTTGGCACCGCCTCACCCTGACTCCGCACAGACCTCCTCCATAGTCTGGCAGCTAGAATTTTCAATTCCTACAAGTGAGGAAGTGAGACTAGGGGAAGGGGAGCTAATGTGGCCAAGACTACGAATGTCATTTTCGGGAACATTCCTTTATATTTATACAATATAAACTTTCATGAATAACATATGCTTTCTTTTTTAAAATTTCTTAGTGTTTATTTTTGAGAGAGAGAGCACAAGTGGGGGAGGAGCAGACACAGACAAGAGGGAGACACAGAATCCAAAGCAGGCCCTGGGCTCTGAGCTGTCAGCACAGAGCCTGACGTGAGGCTTGAACCCACAAACAACGAGATCATGACCTGAGCTGAAATCGGATGCTCAACCTATTGAGCTACCTGGCGGCCGCGACATATACTTTTAAAGGCCCCTCATCCCCAAAGCAGTACATGCCTTTTATTGACTGTACTGGTATTTTACTTTTCCCCCACCCCTTGGACATAAGAGTAGGCAAGCTGGATGTGAATGTCTCGGGAGGAGTAAAGGAACATCTGTATTCAATACCCAACACTACCCCAGGGGGCCCTTGATGCCGGTCACCAGCAGCCTGGACCCTACACCTACTTTTGACCAGTGGCAAACCCTACAGACCAGCACACACTCCTGACAACGAAGCTAGAACCAAAGGTCTTTCACACCAAAGCCTAGGATGCGAGTGTTAAAACCTAACCAATGCTGCCTCTATGTGGGAGTCACACATTTAGGACTATCAGCTTCTGTAAAATCCTATCAACGGAGTTCAGGCCACTGCACTTGTTCATATCCTCATAACCAGGGGATCACATGTCCTGGTTTTCCTAGAACAGTGCCAGTTCACGTCTGTTGCCCCAGTGTAATTCATAATAAAGTCCCCTTTCCCTCTCAAAACTGTGTCACTGCAGTAAATTACACGGTCATGCTCTTTAGAAAGAGACAATGCAAGCATGGCAAGTCTTGTAGTAGTACAGAGTTGATAGACCTTCTCACCCGGTGAGGCTGATGGAATTATCAGTGGAGTGCCCGAGGGGAAGGACTCTAGGACAAAACAGGATAAAACCTATTTTATGTCATTGTCATCTAATAGTACTGTTTTCTCTGGAAAAGTAACAGGTTGCCATGTTTAGGAACTTTTCCAGTCAAAATGACCTACCTGCTGCAGTGGAAGGGAGAGATAACTTGGGAATAAGTATACAATTCCTATCCTCTGAAAACAAAAATCCAGGTTGGTAGGTCTGATGTTCTTCTGAGAGTCTATATCTCAGGGACATTGTGGTACCCGCACTCCTTTCAGCCAACCATCAATAAGAGGACCCCAAAAGATCTCAAATAAAAGCTTAAAAAGATTCAAGTCTGCTTCGATTCCACCTCCTTTGTTCTTTCTACCACATTAGCACATTCAGAAAACTGACAAACTGATTTGAGTTGATAAAGCAAATATACTACTACTTGGAGTCACATAACTATCGCAATTGTTTTTTGTTTTGATAGTGAGGTGAAATTCAAGTAACATAAAACTAACCATTGTAAAGTGTGCCATTCAGTGTACATTCAAAGTGCTGTGCCAACTGTAACTTCTATGTAATTCTGAAATATTTGTATCACCCATAAAGGAGACCTGTACCCATTAATCAGTCACTCCTTATTCCTCCACCATCACCCCTGGCAACTACTGATCTGTTTTCTGTTTCTATGGATTTTCCTATTTTTTATTTTCCATATAAATGGAAACAAATACGATCGTTTATGTCTGACTTATATCTCTTTCCTTATAGTACTTCATTCCTATTTTGAATAACATTCCATTTATGTACCTAACATGTTTTATTTATCCATTCATCCGCTGGTAGACATTTGAATTTTTCCACCTTGGGGGCACCTGGGTGGCTCAGTCGGTTGGGAGACCGACTTCAGCTCAGGTCACGATCTCACAGTCCGTGAGTTCGAGCCCCGCGTCGGGCTCTGTGCTGACAGCTCAGAGCCTGGAGCCTGCTTCAGATTCTGTGTGTGTGTCTCTCTCTCTGCCCCTCCCCCACTCATGCTCTGTCTCTCAAAAAAAAAATGATATATATATATATATGAATTGTTTCCATCTCGTGGCCATTGTGAATAATGCTGCTATCAACATTCATGTACAAGTATTTGTTTGAATATGTGTTTTAGTTTGACTTGAATCACTGGATCAGAGATACTGCCAAACTATGTTCCACAATTAGCAATGTATGAGAGTCATCCCACTAGCAATGTATGAGAGTTACAATTTCTCCCTATTCTCACCAATAGTTATTTTCAATTTTTTTTTATTACAGTCACCCTAGTGCATGTGAAACAGTATCTCAATATAGATTTTCTATATATGGGATTATGTCATCAAGGAATAGATATAAATTTTATTTCTTCCTTTTTAATTTAGATGCTATTTATTTAAATTATTTATTTGTCAGCACCTAGTTTCTCTGCCTAAAACTTCCAGGACGATATTGAATAGAAGTGATAAAGTCGATATTCTTTTCTTATTCCTGATCTTGAGGGAAAGCTTTTGGTCTTTCACAGTTGAGTATGATGGTACTTTGGGTTTTCATAAATGCTGTTTATCAGGTTGAAGAAATTCCCCAGTTTTTTGAGTGATTTCATCCTGAAAATGTGTTGGTTTTTGTCAAGTGATTTTTCTCATAAATAAGATTGTGAGTAGAAAAGAAGGGTAGATTAAAAGAGTTATGAAGAATGAGAGACAGTAAAAGTAACTTATGGCTAGGTTGACCAGGAAGACTAAAAGTAAAAGATGGACGGATTTACATTTTGAAAGGTAAAAGAAAAATGGGTATGCACACTAAATGTACAAGAAGCAACCCTCACAGGCATGAATTAAGAATGAGTAGGTAATTTTTATCTAGTTTTTACTAACTCCTTACATTATATATAAAAGCAATTCTCTATAGGCATTTCAGCAAGGGTCCTCAGGTCTCAGCTGACACCCAGCATCAACTAACTGCTAAGTGTGTGAGTGAAGTTTTCATGGTGATTCCAGTCCCTCACCTAAATGGTAACTGCCTAAAACTGATAAAGAACCATCTGAGTGAACTCAGTCTATCCTAAGAATCATGAGAAATAAAGAAAGAAAGAACCATTATTATTTTAAGCCATTGGGTTTTGGGGTGCTCTGTTATACAGTAGTAGATACATGAAAAAACAAACACATAAGCACAGACTAGAAGAAAGGCTGCATAATGGCACCAGGCCAGACCAGGATACAGTTGTTTATATATTTGAGTAATCCACTCACTAAGCATTTCATCCAATGGGCACAAGGCCAGGTCACAGACACTAGAGATAAACATGAGTATAAAGTAGTTCCTGCTCCAGAGGAAGTCACAATTTAAGAAAGAGAGACACTGTCTATATACAGCAAGCAGTAATAAAATGGTGCGTGCCATTGATTCAAAATTATGGGAGCAAGGAGGGAGTGATAGAGACAAGGAAAGAAAGAGATTTTCAAAACACAAGGGTTGCGTGTTTTTTGAAAGGTGGAAAATAAGGAGGGAAACTTTCACATAAAAAAAAGAACAACATGTATAAAAGTACAGAAGTGTTCAATTATGTCTTATTCAGAGGCTGAATGAAGTCAGATGTGGTTTGAGTATCAAAGACAAGAGGGGTGATGAGAAATAATGAAGGATGAGGTGAATGGCATTTTAAAGAAGTGTGGGCTAATCTGTAGGCTGAAAGAAGACAGTCACTAAAATGAATAGTAGCATAACACTTAACCAAAGATCAAGAAGACAATCCTGATGGCTTCAGATTTTTGCAGAAAAATGGGGAAAGTATTTACTCAATCAGCATCACTACAGGTTATACTGCCTTCCTAGGCAAATAATAATGGAGACAGACGCAGTCACTGTGGAGTTCTTTGGAAAGGGATCATTCAAATTGATGTGATACACACCTGATGTTTATTAGATGAAAACAGCCCTATGTTATGTGCCAAATAGTATCCTTTCTAATTTTCCTTTCCTGTCTCTACTCTTTTCTTTAGTACTACACGCATAACCTCTAATTGAAGAAAATTATTGTTTATATGTCTTTATATAATGGAACAAATTTCATTTCAAAGTTGAATGGAATGATTATCGCAAATGAAAGTGAAATTGCTAACAAGTGAAGACTGTGACCCAATCATCACACTGAGACTTTGGAGACACAGTTTCAAGGATTCCCAAATTATCTTATGTCTCTGATTGTGATTGCACTCTTGATCATCTTTTTCGACAGCTTTCTTTCACTGGAAGTCAAAAGTTATCATAATCCTTTTGGATTGCACTGCTCAGCTCTTTCACCATCAGCTAAGATCTCTCACTGAACCCCATGGACCACTAGCAAAGAACAGACACACAACTTCCAAATAAATAACTGATTTGTTTGGATAGTAACCAAAAAGGTGATAACCAACCCCCCTTGATGCATTGTAATTAAAATACCTTGGATCTATGTAAAATATTACCTCTAACATACATTATATGCACACTTACTGTTATTATTATTATTATTATTATTAATAGCTAACTCTCATTAAGGACTATATGCCAAATAATTATGTTAGCATTTTATATTGATTAATTTAATTTTCACAGTGGTACTATGAGGAACTTTGCTTTCACTTGGGATGATCTTACTCAGAACCCAGCTACTATGTTGTGAGAAAACCCAGGTCATGTGACTATTTCAGCCAACAACCCCAACTAAGCCCACAGCAAGCAACCAGCAGCCACTGTCAGGCATGTGTACAAATAGGCCTTCAGCTACTACTGGCCTCTCAGGCCTTAAGTCTTCAGCTGAGGTCCTAGAAACAATGGAGCAAAAACAAGCACACCTGCTGCTCTTTATCCTAATTCCTTATGCAGAAATAGATAATTAATAGAGTAATGAAATGGGCAACTAATATTTCCACATTGCAGATGAGCAAACCCTGTTGTTAACTATTTCTTGAAATGTCTGTTTCCTCCACTAGTCTCCCTTAAGCCAAATGCTATGTCTTGTTTGTCATTGTCTTTCCTGCTCTAAGCACTGGTCCAGGCATTAATATATGGCAATGAATGTTTGCTTAATGAAGAGATTATGAGAACCATAGATGGAGAGCAGAGAGAGAGACATTCTTCTAAGTGCATTTCTCCTGTCTTTATCCAGTTCCCCCTGAGAACAGTCAGTGTTCACATAGGCAAGCAGACCTAAATTGTTCATTTATTACAAAGAATGAGGTCTGTGGAAATTACATAAAGAAGGTGAATTACAATCTGGAACTGATTTAAAGAGTTATTTTTGCAGGAAGATTGTTGAGCCGAGTATCTGTTTTACCCACTACTGAGACAAAAGAATATTCTTCTTTCCTGATGTTATATTTATCAGTGGTAGTCTCCGAGACCAATAGATGGCAATGCCATGTAGTGATGAAAGAGCCCAGAGCCTAGAATCCTTCCTATTCCTAAACTTTCATTTACTGTTGCATTCATGCCTCTCAGATACTGTGACCAACTCCCTGATTCTAGATACTGACAGCAGAGAAACACATGCAAGCCTACAAGGATGACCTCAGTTACCGTCACTGTCCACGGACCTCCCTTCCCTGGCTTGTACGTGCTTTGAGCCTGCTGGCCTGTGCTATCATCCTCTGCAACAGAAATCTGCCTTTGCACTACTGAGCCATTTGCAGAATGTGGCTTGGAGATTATGTCTCCCTTGGATGACCCGTAGCTCATGACCGATGGGTACAGGCTTATGAAAGCATAGCTCCCTCTCTTGGAATTGGGACAGATTAAGTGTAATTTACATTTAATTACAGAGTTGCCCTTCACAATCCACCTGATCCAAGACTTCAGATCTTCTGCTTTCCTGCCCAATTTCCCACACTATATTAAAGCATTTTCCTGGGTGCATGTCTTTAATAAATCAACTATCCAAAAGTCCTCACTCAGGATCTGCTTCTCAAGAACTAACTTGAAGGCAAAGGGTATCAATAGCTTTGTTGAGAAAGAGAAGTGTCCTATTAACAGATAATCATAAGACAGAGCACTGCTTTAACCTCCCAATCTATCATTTAACTTCCTAGCTACATTCAAATTTCCCCAGGGTGCTGACACAATGCAGAGAAGGGATCCATCAGGTACAAAAACTGTGAGAAGTAATAGTGACTTTATAATGTTCACAGTCATCTTAGGTGCAAGCTATATAAGAGCTCAAGCATTCAGATGAGCCAAATTATATATGTGTACAAATTATATATATTTATATATATAATATATATTATTACAATATAGAAAAATCTTATCAGGGTTAAGAATAAGTATCAATTCTATTACAAGCCATACACTTAGCTAATAATATTGATCCTGTGCTCAAGGGACTAAATAGAAATCATGGGTAAGGGCCAAGAAAGATCAAACATGACCACTGGGGCCGATACCATCCAGCAGGTGGAAGCACATGATAAAATTGAAGTCATATATTGTAATCTTCAGGATACACATGACATAAAATCCCATCCCATCCCAATAGGGAACTATTATTCAGAAGAGTTTGGTTTAAGTAGAATCAGGATGTTCTATAGAGTGCCATAGTGGGACTTTAAGCAGCAATTCTTGGCATTGAATAAGAATCAAAATTTTCAAATGATAACGATTAGTGTAAGAGTGACTATAACAAGGCTCTGAGTATCTGGAAAGGAAGCTAGCATGAATCAAGGAAGGGGGTTCAGATTCAGAACTAGCTTCCAGATTGTGAAATCTAAATAAGGCAGCAGACACTCATGGATTGTTGACTAATTTGGCACACAGTAAAGTTAGTCAACAGACTGAAGTTATAATATTTCATTTTAGGGGTTGGTATAGTGAACTCCTCTCTGTTTTCATCCAGGTAAGAGGTGTTAGGGGTAGAGAGTTTTGATAGTATTTACAGATCCTACTGCTCATGAAGTGGGGGTGGTAGTGCCCAGCTGTACATCATTCTAATGGGTAGGATCATCATCATTAACGGTTGCTTCTCATTCCTCCTCCTCTTCTTCCTCCTTTTCTTCATCTCCTTATTTTGCTCCTTCTCCTTCTTCTCCTCTTCTTCCTTATTTTCTCTTCTTCCCCCTTCTCTTCCTTCTCCTTCATTCTGATTAACAGCAGCAGCAAGAATATATATTGAGATCTTACCATGTGCCTGAAACTGTTGTAAACAATTAAAATGTAATATCTCACTTAATTTTCACAGTAGCCATATGAAAAAGGTATTATACAGGACATATTTTACAGAAGAGGAAGTGAAGTACAGGGGACTTATATAATTTGCCCACATTTCTGGAAAATTAATATCAAAGCCTGGAGTTGAACCCAGGCAAGGTACCAGAGCCCTTGGAAAATACATTCCAGTACTGAGTGATTACTATATAAAAAAAGCGTAGTGCTGTGGCTGGCTGTGTCTTATATCCAAAGGAATTACTTTGAATTGGAAGAAGGGGATTCATTTCTCTTTTTCAAATTCCATTTTAAACTATCATTTCCAAAATCCTGTCAGACCCATATAATCCACAGGTACTTCTTCATCTTCTGAAATCCTTTATTGCTTAGTTGCAACTCAATATTTATACTGAATAACCAGTTCCCACTTCATTTATTTGCCTTCTCATCACAACTGCACTAAATTATCTCTGCAAGGAGACATTGCATCTTACCGATGTTGCATTTACAGAGCCTGGAATACAGTAAGCACTTAACAAAATCCTGTTGACAGATTAACTGCAGATTGATAAAATGGGGATTTTCCAACAACGTAATATGGTGCCAAGAGGATCAAATCTGCTTTCAAAGAGATGTTTATAAATAGGATTTAACCTCAACCAGTTCAGGTGAGTTACTGTGGTCCTACTTAAAATGAAAGGAATGACCTCCAAAGATCCCTTCTAAGCCTACGACATGATGCCTCTGGGATCTGTTTTCTTAAACTTCCATTTCCCTTCCTTTCAAGGTATTTGTGGCATAAGAAGACTGGAAATCTTGACCTTATGCATAATGTAATATTTTGTAAAAAAAACCTGTAAGCTTTGGGGACAGATTGGGATATTAACTTAAGCTCTATAATATATAGCTCAGTAATCTTGATCAATTTTAACCTCTCTGAGCTTCAGTTTCTTCATGTGAAAATTGGTTCTGATGACAGTAATTTTATAGGTTTATTCTAAGAAAATGTAGATATGTGTAGGTGAATGCAGCATCTGAAGAACCATAAACACTCAACAAATATTAGTCCCCTTTCTTCTAACTTAACTCTTAATAAAATCAGATCATTCTACAAGTATTTCAGTAGAAAATAGCCATTTAACTTGTATGAATTTATGAATATGCATAAATATATGTATGAAAGTACTATACCACAAAGCTCAGTAAGGTAATTCCAAGAAAAGTAAATTCCAGATGTCAGCTCTAGGGTTGGCAATGATCTGATAATCCATAGCTTATAAGAGTATTAAAATTAGTAATAAAAATTTTACTACCATTTACATCAGAAACTGGTTTTAGTAGGGGGCCAACATGGTGGAGAAATAGGGGGATCTGAAGTTCCCTCATCTCACAAACGAAGCAGTGTTGAAGCTAAAGGACTTTGAACTCCAAGAGTCCGGGAAGAAAAGAGACAGTCGCACTTCCAGGGACCCACTGGGACAACCTGACGGGACATAGGGCTACTTCAATGAACAAATCAAAGCACATCTAGTGGAGGGGTCAAAACATCACTACAAGTAGGGAGATAAAGTAACCAGACTCACAACAGAGAGCAAGTAACACTCTCCAAAAATCACCTCCTGAAGGGCCAGGCCCTGGACAGTGTATGACTCCCCTTTAATATAGCAGTGCTCACAGGTGCAGGACACATAACAAGCTTTTAAAACACATAAGGGACAGAAAACTAGCCAAAATGATGAAATTGAAGAATTCCCCTCAAAAGAAATTCCAGGAAGAAATGACAGCTAAAGAATTTCTCAAAACAGATATAAACAATGTAACTGAACAAGAATTAGAATAATAGTCATAAGATTAATTGCTGCACTTGAAAAAAGCATAGAAGACAGCAGAGAATCTATTGCTGCAGAGACCAAGGAACTAAAAAATAGTCACGATGAATTAAAAAATGTTGTAAATGAGGTACAGAATTAACTAGAGGCAGTGACAGCCAGAATTGAACAGGCAGAGGGGAACAGGTGAAATAGAAGATAAAATTATGGGAAAAAATGAAGCTGAGAAAAAGAGAGAGAAAAAAATTCTCAGTCATGAGGGGAGAATTAGAGAACTAAGTGATTCAATGAAGCATAATAATATCCATACCATGGGAGTTCCAGAAGAAGAGAGAGAGAAAGGGGCTGAAGGTGTGCTTGAACAAATCACAGCTGAGAACTTCCCCAATCTGGGGAAAGAAACAGACATTGAAATCCAGGAGGCACAGAGAACTCCCTTCAGACATAACTTGAATCGATTTTCTACACTACATATCATAGTGAAACTGGGAAAATACAAAGATAACGAGAGAATTCTGAAAGCAGCCAGGGATAAATGGGCCTTAACCTACAAGGGTAGACACATAAGGGTAGTAGCAGACTTATCTACTGAAACATGGCAGGCCAGAAAGGAATGGCAGGAAATTTTCAATGTGATGAATAGGAAATATATGCAGCCAAGAATCCTTCACCCAGCAAGTATGTCATTCAGAATGGAAAGAGATAAAGGTTTTCCCAAACAAACAAAAACTGAAGGAATTCATCACCACTAAACCAGTCCTATAAGAGATCCTAAGGGGGACTCTGTGAGTATTAAAAGACCACAAAGGACCAGAGACACCACTACAAGCATGAAACCTACAGATAACACAATGACTCTAAACCCATATCTTTCGGAGGAGGAGCCAAGATGGCGGAACAGCATGGAATTTTTTTTTGCACATCGTATCCATGAAATACAGCCAGATGGACACTAAACCAGCCTGCACACCTAGAAAACTGATGTGAAGATTAACACAACAATCTGCACAACATGAACCACAGAACTCAGCAGGTACGCACATGTGGAGAGGTGAACTGGGGGAGAGAGATGCTGCTGAGGGAAGGGAGCTGTTTTTGCTTGCAGAGAGAGGACGGAACAGGGGGAGAGTTTGGGAAAAGCACTCCCCAAAAAGCAGCTGCAGAGAAAGTGGAAAATTGGAAGCAGCCACAGGGACTGAACTAAAAAAGGAGAAAGGAGAGAGGGTTTAAATTCATTAAGACTCTATAAACAGGGGAGAGGAGAGTCTGAAACTCCACAGCTCAATACCTGGCGGTGCTCTGGTGGGAAAAGTGAATCCCCAGGAGCAGAGTGGGGTCTGGGAAGTTCTCAGGCCACATGAGAAGCAGTTCCACTGCTGGAAGGACATTTGGTAGAGGCTGTGCGGCCACCCGATCCCAGCAGACCCCAGAGAACAACAATCGTTGGTGTTGGAATAAGGTCATTAAGGGTGAAGCCTGGTGCCAGATGTGTGTTGTGATTTTCAATAATCCCTGAAACGCTGCTGCTATACGATCACGTGAACTTTTTCTGGGGGTGGGCTGGTGCCCAGCCACAGTCTCTGGGCATTGGCAGCAGCACAGGCCTGTGAACATTCCTGGGTGTGACCAGCACTGAGCCATTGCTCGGTGAGACCCTCCCTCAGAGGATCTGAGTGGGTCAAAGCCTCAGACTCTCAGAAGTGAGGGGTCAGGAAACACAGCCACATCTGAGATAAAACTCAGGAAGGAGGTGCTGCCTGGCAGCCTGACGGTTTGGTCGCAGACAGTGTAGAAGTGGGGAGTGGACAGAGCCGGAGATAACGGATGTGTGTGCAATTGCTAGTAGGGGAGAACAGATTTCCGATACTGGAGTCTGGGTGGCTGGGTGATGTCATTTTAACCCCTCCTGTACATGCGCATACACACCTACAAGTGCCACAACAATCCACCCCAGTAAGCTAAGCAGCTCCATCTAGTAGAGAATGGCGCCATCACACTAAGCCCCACACAACCCAGCCAACTTCGCTCTTCAGGAACACCACAAATCTCTCTGCCTGCTTAGTTTATGGACTATAAAGTGCTTCATAGTTTGACTTCTAGGGGAAACCGATGTAATCTCAATCGTATTTCAGTCTGTTTGCTGGTCTGTCTATTCAATTTTCTTTTTTCTTTTTCATTTTTTTTTCTTGAAAACAGAAAGAAAAATTTATTTTTATTTTCAATTTTTATTAAAAATATTATTTTCTACTGTTTTTACTTTTTTGTAAATTTTTCAAATTCTATTTCACTTCCATCATTTCATTCTATTTCATTGTATTCATTTTCTCAAATTTTCAAACGTTTTCCTTTTTTCCTCCCTTTTTCTCTAATCTATCAAGCTCCTTTCAATAACCAGACCAAAAAACACCTAGAATATAGCATTATTTATTTGATTTTTTTGTATGTGTGTTGTTTTTAATTTTTTAATTTTAATTTTTTTACCTTATCAATTCCTTTCTTCCTTCAAAGTTAGGAAACAAAGGAATTCACCCTAAAACCATATCATTCAATAATAACACTGTATGTAAATGGACTAAATGCTCTAATCAAAAGCTATAGGGTATCAGAATGGATAAAAAAAGAAGACCCATCTATTTTCTGTCTACAAGAGACCCATTTTAGGGCTGAGGTCACCTTCAGATTAAAAATGAGGCGATGAAGAACCATCTATCATGCTATTAAAGTCAAAAGAAGGCTGAAGTAGCATTATTTATATCAGACAAACTAGATTTTAATCTAAATACTGTAACAGGAGATGAAGAAGGGCATATGTAATAATTATTGGGTCTATCCATCAAGAAGAGCTAACAATTATAAATGTTTATGTTCTGAATTTGGAAGCGCCCAAATATATAAAACAATTAATGCAATCTTATTGGTAAGAATGTGGTAATTTCAGGGGACTTTAATATTCCACTTACAACAATGGACAGATCATCTAGACAGAAAATCAATAAAGAAACAGTGCCCCTGAATGATACACTGGACCAGATGGATTTGACAGATATATTTAGAACTTTTCATCCAAAAGCAGCAGGATATACATTCTTCTCAAGTGCACATGGAACATTCTCCAAGATAGATCACATACTGTGTCATAAAATAGACCTCAATAAATACAAAACAATTGAGATAATACCATGCACACTTTCATGGTGTGCACGATCACACCATGGTGTGCAAGATCACAATGCTATGAACTTTGAAATCAACCATAGGAAAAAGTTTGGAAAATCTCCAAATGCATGAAGGTTAAAGAACATCATATTAATGAATGAATAGGTCAACCAAACAATTAAAGAAGAAATGGAAAAACATATAGAAACAAATGAAAATGAAAATACAACAATTCAAACACTTTGGGATGCAGCAAAGGCAGTCATAAGAGGAAAATACATTGCAATCCAGGCCTATATCAAGAAACAAGAAAAATCCCAAATACAAAATATAATAGCACACCTAAAGGAAATAGAAGCAGAACAACAAAGAAATCCCAAACCCAGCAGAAGAAAAATAATAAAGGACATAGAAGAAATAAACAATACAGAATGCAAAAAAACCCAAAAAAACAAAAAAACAGTAGACCAGATCAATGAAACTAAGAGTTGTTTTTTTGAAAAAATAAACAAAACTGATAACCCCCTAGCCAGACTTCTAAACAGAAAAGAGAGAGGACCCAAACAGATAAAACCACAAACGAAAATGGTTTATCACAACCAAGCCCTCAGATATACAAGCAATTATCAGAGAATACTACGAAAAATTTTATGCCAACAAACAGGACAACCTGGAAGAAATGGACAAATTTCTAGACACCAACACACTACCAAAACTCAAACGGGGAGAAATGGAAAGCTTGAACAGACCCATAACCTGTGAAGAAATTGAATTAGTTATCAAAAATCTCCCAAAAAACAAGAGTCCTGGACCAGATGGCTTCCCTGGGGAATTCTATAAGACACTTAAAGCAGAATTAATACCTATCCTTCTCAAGCTGTTCCAAAAAATAGAATGCAAGGAAAACTTCCAGAATAGTCTATGAAGCCAGCATTACCTTAATTCCTAAACCAGACAGAGACCCCCCAAAAAAGGAGAATTACAGACCAATATCTCTGATGAACATGGATGCAAAAATTCTCAACAAGATACAAGCAAATCGAATTCAACAGCATATAAAAAGAATTATTCACCAGGATCAAGTGGGATTCATTCCTGGGCTGCAGGACTGGTTCAATATTCTCAAATCAATCAATGTGATACATAACATTAAGAAAAGAAAAGGATAAGAACCATATGATCCTGTCAATAGATGCAGAAAAAGCATCTGACAAAATACAGCATCCTTTCTTAATAAAAACCGTCAAGAAAGTTGGGATAGAAGGAACATACTTAAACATCATAAAAGTCATATATGAAAAGCCCACAGCTAATATCATCCTCAATGGGGAAAAAATGAGAGCTTTCCCCTTGCAATCAGGAGCATGACAGGGATGTCCATTCTCACCACTGTTGTTAAATTAGTTTTGGAAGGCCTAGCATCAGCAATCAGACAACAAAAGGAAATCAAAGGCACCAAAATTGGCAAAGAAGGAGTGAAACTTTCACTTTTTGCAGACCACATGATACTCTAAATGGAAAACCCAAAAGACTAAACCAAAAGACTCCTAGAACTGATACATGAATTCAGTAAAGCTGCAGGGTACAAAATCATTGTACAGAAATTGGTTGCATTTTTATACACAAAAAATGAAGCAACAGAAAGAGAAATAAAGCAAATGATCCCATATTTAATTGCACCAAGAACCATAAAATACCTAGGAATAAACGTAACCAAAGATGTAAAAGACCTATATGCTGAAAACTATAGAAAGCTTATGAAGGAAATTAAATAAGACACAAAGAAATAGAAAAACATTCCATGTTCATGGATTGGAAGAATAGACATTGTTGAAAAATCAATACTACCCCAAACAATCTACACATTCAATGCAATCTCAATCAAAATTGCACTGGAATTCTTCTCAAAGCTAGAAAAAACAATCCTAAAATTTGTATGGAACCACAAAAGACCCCAAATAGGCAAAGTAATATTGAAGAATAAAACCAAAGCGGGAGGCATCACAATCTCAGACTTTAGCCTCTAGTACAAAGCTGTAATCACCAAGACAGTATGGTATTGGCACAAAAACAGCAACACAGACCAGTGGAATAGAATAGAGAACCCAGAATTGGACCCACAAATGTATGGCCAACTAATCTTTGACAAACTAGCAAAGAGCATCCAATGGAAACAAAGGCAGTTTCTTTGGCAAATCGTGCTGGGAGAACTGGACAGCAACATGCAGAAGAATGAAACTAGACCACTTTTTATACCATTCACAAAAATAAACTAAAAATTGATGAAAGACCTAAATGTGAGGCAGGAAAACCATCAAAACCCTAGAGGAGAAAGCAGGCAACAACCTCTTTGACCTCAGCCACAGCAATTTGTTACTCGACACATCTCCAAAGGCAAGGGAATTAAAAGCAAAAACGAAATATTGGGACCTCATCAAGATTAAAAGCTTCTGTACTGCAAAGGAAACAATCAACAAAAGTAAAAAGCAACCAATGGAATGGAAAAAAATATTTGCAAATGACACATCGGATAAAGGGCTAGTATCCAAAATCTATAAAGAACTCACCAAACTCCACACCTGAAAAACAAATAGTCCAGTGAAGAAATGGGCAGAAGACATGAATAGACGCTTTTCCAAAGAAGACATCCAGATGACCAACAGACACATGAAAAGATGCTCAACATCACTCATCATGAGGGAAATACAAATCAAAAACACACTGAGATACAATCTCACACTGGTCAGAATGGCTATAATGTACAAATCAGGAAACTACAGATGCTGGTGAGGATGTGGAGAAACGGGGACCCTCTTGCATTGTTGGTGGGAATGCAAACTGGAGCAGCCACTCTGTAAAACAGTGTGAAGTTCCTCAAAAAATGAAAAGTAGAGCTACCCTACGACCAAGTAATAGCAATACTAGGAATTTACCCAACGTATACAGGAATGCTAATACATAGGGGTACGGGTACCCCAATGTTTACAGCAGCACTTTCAACAATAGCCAAATTATGGAAAGAGCTTAAATGTCCATCAACTGAGGAATGGATAAAGAAGATGTGGTTATATATACAATGGAATACTACTTGGAAATGAGGAAGAATGAAATCATGCCATTTACAGCAATGTGGATGGAACTGGAAGGTATTATGCTGAGTGAAATAAATCAGTCAGAGAAGGACAGATATCATATGTTTTCACTCTTTTGTGGATATTGCGAAACTGAACAGAAGACCATGGGGGAAGAGAAGGAGGGAAAAAATAGATACAAACAGACAGGGAGGGAGGCAAACCACAAGAGACTATTAAATACAGAGAACAAACTAATGGTGGATGGGGGGGGGGGGAGAGGGAAAATGGGTGATGGGCATTGAGGAGGGCATTTGTTGGGGAGAGCACTGGGTGTTGTATGTAAGCCAATTTGACAATAAATTATATTCATAAAAAAAAAGAAACTGGTTTTAGAAAGTACGTGGCTACAATGTGATGGCCATTGACTGCAGTGGCTCAGAGAAACAAAGAATCCCTACCCTACGCAGTAGCAAAAGCTACTAGAAAGTAAATATTAACAACTGGAGGAATTTTTAACAGTTACACGAATCAGTATAATAACAAATAAGGATGGAAACAGTAAACTAACTAATAACAATGTAGGTAATGGGTTCTGTACCAAAATGTATTAACTTTGAAAGAGCCTAGGTAGACACAAAGAATAATGGGAAATTAAAGTTTTAACACTGATATAAACAAGTGGCTATCTGGAACTGGGAAGGAATGCCAAGAGGGATCAAAAGATGTTCGAGAACCAGGACAGTTTAAAAGAATGAGAAATTAGGACTAGGTCAAACTCATAATCATAAACCATTCCAGGCTAAGAGGTTCACCACATTACCTTAACAAAAAGATTTTGACAGTAGCAGAAAAAGCACAAGTGGCTTCTGTCTGAATATTAGTGTCAGTTTGTTGAGAAAATAATAATATATTTGCAACTAAACTATTTCATGGATTTTTTATTCTATATATTTAAGTTAGATTCTTCTCAGCAAATATATATATATTACTCTTTCAAGAGAGTCAAAAAAAAAAAAGTCCTTTTAGTTTGTTAAGGATAGAAAATCCAGCAAAATATACTAAATCTTGGTTTCAAGACTTGTTCCAAAGTTAAGAAACAGCCTTTGTTAATGTATCCTGAAACTATATCTTCTATAGTGAAAAAGGATCATACCAGCATAAAATATAAACTAAATATATACAACCATTTGTGTGAGTGTGCACATAGAGACATTCAGAATTTAGTTTTAATATATTATCTTATGGGGGATGCCTGGGTGGCTCAATCCATTGAACAATTCTGACTCATGATTTCTACTCAGGTCATGATCCCAGGGTCATGGGATTGAGCCCCACATTAGGCTGCATGCTAAATGTGTAGCCTGTTTAAGATTCTCTTTCTCCCTCTGTCTCTCTACCCTACTCACATGCATGTTCTCTCTCTGTGTCTCAAAAACAAAAACAAAAAATACAGTATCTTATTGGAGAAAAATTCACTTTAACATTACAGAAATCGCAAAACAAGTCAGTTCAGGATTCACTGCTTTTTCAGTTCACTTTTATGCTGAAATAATAAAGTTTCAGGGACCTGATATCATCAATCACCAAAAATAAATTTGAATGATCTTCACATATAAAGATCATAAATGCTAGAAATATTTGTACATATTTAACATATGTGAGAATTTTATTAGGGACTATGGAAATGAAATTCATTTAAAATTTTGAATTCATGATATTTCTTGAATTGGTATCTATTAGCAATTATAAATTTAACTTTGTGTACACAGGAAAATTATGCAATCTAAATTTAAATTAATTTTCATTAATAAAAACAACATATTGCACTGAGAACATCCAACTGCATTCAACTGCATTTGATTTAGCCACTAGAATTATCCAAAATAAGCAGTAATTTAATTGCTACAATATTAATTCTAAATTCAAATATATACTAATTAAAGACTTCAGACAGCTAATTACTTTAGTGCGCAATACAGAATTGCTTTCATTTTTTCAAACCCTTGTTTAACTTTGAGCATTACACATTTTATACTTGGATATTTTTTTATTTGTGTAATGACTCTCTATGATTTTATGGATCAAAGACAAATGAATTAACATATGATTTCTTCATCCATAAGTGCATGATGTCATTCATGGAAGATGTTTACACAAACAGGACATCTACACCCATGTCACGTCTACACCTGCAAAATTCGAGGTTCTCTGAAGTACTGAAGGACCTCTGATTATCTTCCAACTTTTGACATCCAAGATTTAGTATGTTCTTTCCTTAGAACTGCTAATTTCTGGCAACCAATTGCTGATAATCAAAAGATATCATTACCATTATTATTTTCAGTTTCATCTAAAGAATATATACACTTTAAATGACAGTCTTTTACTGCCATGAGAATTTATCTTGTAAGCCATCCTTCTCACAGAATAAATAATCCAGAAATAAAGTGCTATGGGAAGAAACATAGCTAGCTCTTAATGAGTAATTGCTGCGTGATAAGGATTATATATTTTACATATGTTCCTTATCATTTAATTTCATAGAACACAGTATGGCACATACTATGATTCTCCCCATTTTCAAATTAAGAACTTGAGACCTAAATGGATAAGTAGACTGTCTAAAATGACATGTTTACTACTGGATTAACTCAGACTTTTTTACTCCAAAGCCGGTGGACCTGTTAGCTATAATCTCTCCTTTCTTCAACCCTCAAAAAAAGGAGACACATATGTACATGTACATCTGACTATAAAATATGATAATGAGATAAGAACAGGAGTAAATTTAAGAAACTCATTTACACAAAAATAAAAAAATTGGATCATCAGATTTAAGAAGTAAACAGATAAATTCCATTTTGAATAGCCTACCATGTAAAAATATACTGCTTATTGCAAATTTAAGAAGAGGGCTGTAATTTTCTTATTTTCTAAAGTAACAATTATAAATTGCATAATATACAGACACTCATTATGTTGTATAAAGAAGTTTGACAAGTACAATCTATAGATTTAGGCTACTAAGTTCTACCCTTACAGGCTATGTGTCTCTGACAAGTAACTAAATGTCTTCATGACACAATTTCTACATCTGACAAATGGGAATAATCCATGCAACCATTCTTTTGGGTCATTAGCAATAGTAAAAGAGATAATACATTTAAGCACCGTATTAATGAGTGGAAGCATCTCGAATCATTCCCATCAAAATTCCTTAGTTCAAAACAACATAAAACTTTGGAAAATTTTCCAATAATGCACACATGCAATTGCTCAATTTCATTCATTCCTGAAGAATTTTTAGAAACAAACTAAAGAGGTTTCCAAACAAAGAAACCGTAATGGGAGAGGAGAAGGTGAGGGGGCAGGAGGAGGGTAAAGGAAAGGTGATAAAGGTCAATGGAGGAAGAATAGAATAGGAAGAAAGACCTATGCCTACTATCAATTATTTTGTTTTTGGTTCATAAAGCAGAGTTTCCCAACCTCTTAACTTTTCTGATAACCTTCAAAAGCTCTCCAATAGTCCACTTTTCAGTGGTTTCCAACTTGCTCCTTAGTTCCTTGGAGAGGATGTAATTAGAAGCTGTATTTTAATTGAATTAACAATGAGACTAATGCACTTAAAGTTTCTGACTTTGTTGCCAAGGTAAAATAGTAATTGAAAACAAAATGATTAGGAGCGGGCAAAATAGGTTGAAGGCTGAGCTGACAGCAAGTTGTCCTCAGTAAATAATCAGAAGAGCCACAACAAAGTTATTCCTGACTCTATTATCTACCTCTTGGTTTCTTGTACTCCATAACCTGAAGCAGATTTGGTGTATTTAGTGTAGGTCACCATATTTACCAAGCATAGACAATGTATGGGCAAGAATGATAGCAGAACAGAAGAGACAAGAGAGATTGTGTGTTTGTGTATGTGTGTGTGTGTGTCTGTGTGTGTGTGTGTGAGAGAGAGAGAGAGAGAGAGAGAGAGACAGACAGACAGACAGAGACAGAGAGGAGTGAAAAGGAGGGAAAGACAGAGGCAGACACACACACACACACACACTCTCTCTCACACACACACACACACTCTCTCTCTCTCACACACACACACACACACACACACACACACACTCTCTCTCTCTCTCTCTCTCTCTCTCACACACACACACACACACACACACACACACTGGCGGGGGGCGTGGAGGACTAAGAAAAGTACAAGACGATGGAGTGAAAACCAGAGTCGCAGAAAGATGCAGACATGGGGGCATATGGCATACTGGCAAGGTCATCACTTTAAAATAAAAAAATAATCTAAGTTCTAATCTTCATTCAATTAATTTTTATCTCTTTGATTTGAGAAAGTTATTTAATTCTTCAAACCCTCAGTTTTCTCATCTATATACTGAGAATAAATATGCTAACATTATAGGTTTTATTTGGAAATAAAAGATATCTGTTTCAATCACTCAAAACAAATTAGATGTTTTATATATGGTAACTCGTATTATTTAACTATACTTCCTAGAATTATTTAACTTCATACCTCTGCTTTTAATATTCCACAGACCATGTTACCTCCTAAAGGAAATAGGTTGTGTCAGTCTGCTTGGGCTGCCTTAACAAAATCCCACACGCTGAACTGATTGGCTTAAACAACAGAAATTTACTTTCTTATGATTCTGAAGGCTAAAAGTCCACGATAAAGACACCGGCCGTTTCTGAGGCTTCCCTCCTTGGCTTGCAGATAGACACCTTTTGCTGTATCCTCACATGGCCTTTTCTCTGTGTGCACACATCCCTACTGTCTCTTTTTTCTTACAAAGACACCAGCCATATTGGATTAAGGCTCCAACCTCATTTAACCTTAACTACCTCTTCAAATTCCCTATCTCCAAATATACAGTTACGCTGCAGGGTTAGGGTTTCAATGTATAGATTTGGAGTGAACACAATTTAGTCCATAACACATGTCATTGGAAATGATCAAATCGATGCAGGTGGTTCAGCTTCGACTTTTAGAGACTTTCTACATATTCCTGAAGAACATCTCATCTTGAGACAGAGCTTATTTCCAGTTCTACTGTATTATTCAAACCCTATTTCCAGGATTCTCTTTGTTAGCATGCCCTCAGTCTGTGTACCCTTACAAAAATGTTAGATGACTGATTGGAACCACTGGATTAAAAACTATTCCCCAAGCCAAAGGCAGTAAAGTACCATTTGGATGCTATTATTGATACTGTCCTCTTTAACAAATGTACAGGTTATTTTTACTTTTTCAGGGAATTTTTGATGAACATGAAATATTCATAGAGGACAGATAATATTTAAATGACATCGTTAAATAATTAAAAATGTGAAGATCTCCACTGGGAATTACAACATTAAGACTGCAAATACATTCTCATTATCTGCTCTCAATTTCTGAGATATTGTGGAATAAAAGGAACTTCTGAGTAATTTCTCTATGCTATTATTAAGAGAGTGGAAATATACCTTTGGAGAGCCAAACTTCACATTGGATTTTTCAGCAGAATGATTATTAAAATATTCTTGAATAAATTTCAGGACCTAAAACTCAAGTGCAATATGTAATAAGTAAAGAATATACCAACATGTTAGCACTTCCAAATATCAGTGACTGAAGGTATAAGAAAAAGCCTTTGAGAATCCAAAGGATTGAGTTTAATTTCAGCTATTATATTTGCCAAGTACATATTCTATTTGTTTCGCCCATATTCACTTTAAATCAATTAGAAATTGGTTTATTTCTATCTGCCTGTATGTGGCATGGCAATGGAAAGGTAAGATTTTGTGTACTTGATTGTCTAATTGTCTCAATATGTCTATGGAGAGAACTCTTTCAGAAGAGAAGAAAGTGAAGCTAGAAATGTTGAGTAAATTGACAAAGATCATAAATGATAAATGGCACTGGAAGTAATCTAAACCCCAACCTAATCATAAACATTACTACTTTTTCTCAAAATAATACCCTCATACCCTGTTCTTCATAGGGTTGCTATAAAATTCATTGAAACAATGAAAGTTAAGGTGGTCTGGCAATTATTCAAGGATTCACATGTGAATTTTGTATTATTGCATACTATTCCCAAACTATAGTAACATTTTTGTCTGTTTACTAGCTAGAGGTGTCAACTTGTTATCTGTATATGTATTAAATAGAATTTATCCATTATTTTGCAATAGAAGACTGTCATGGATTTCAAGAAAAAGGAAAATGGGATATAGAATCATTAATATGACAAGTGAAATGGTATTTATCAAAAGTTTATTGTGCATTAAGGATTATGCTTAAGGCTATGAAAGATTACAACTACTATCTGAACAATATACAATATTCATTTCCTTACTTTTTAAAAAATGTTTATTTTGTATTAACAAAATTTTTTAATGTTTATTTATTTTTGAGAGAGACACACAGAGTGTGAGTGGGAGAGTGTCAGAGAGAGGAGACACAGAATCTAAAGCAGGCCTCAGGCTCCCGAGCTGTCAGCATGGTGCCTGATGCAAGGCTCAAACTCACAAACGGTGAGATTAGACCTGAGCAAAGGTGGAATGTTCGACTGAGCCACTCAGGCACCCCACAAATGTTTATTTTTGAAAGAGAGACAGAGCATGAGTGGAGGAGAGGCAGAGAGAGATGGAGACACAGAATCTGAAGCAGGCTCCAGGCTCTGAGCTGTCAGCACAGAGCCCAACGCGGGGCTTGAACTCATGAACCTCAACATCATGACCTGAGCCAAAATCAGACCTGAGCCAAATTGAGACACCCAGGTGCCCCTACATTTCCTCACTTTTAAGCTGAAACTAGGAGAAAGACATTTTGAAATAGTAATTATTAAATAAAGAACAGCAACAACACTTATTGTGTGCTGAGAAATACTTGAAGCATAACATATATGACCTTACATATTAACACACAATCCTGAGGTTAATAAGAAACTCCTTTACTAATGCCTCAATTTCCAACTATTCTTATTTACTAACATCTTGGGATCTATTTGATTTATTCCCATCATTCAAGAGATCTTTCAAAATTTGTCACTATCTTACAAATAAACAAATCTAACAGCTTGCTCTCAATTACTCTCTGAAATATTTATTATTGAGAACCTCATTTTGGAAATGCTGGCTTCCCTTGGATGCCATGACACTACATCATGAGTTCTCCTCCATCTCTTTGATACTATCTCTGTCTATTTTATCACTGTTTCTTCCTCATTTAACCCAAAGTATAGTACATATGCCAAGAATCTGTTTTAACATAACAATCTCAGCCACTTCCATGACTTCAATTAGCATCTCCCCAGGTACAGCGAAGTATTTAAAAGGCAAATGCAGATAGTGCAATGATGCACTGGTTTATCAAATATTTATTGACCATCTTCTCTTTAATAGGTGCTTCTCTAGGTGATGGAAATACTGCAGCAGCCAAAAAAAAAAAAGAGGACAGAAACTCATATCCTCATAGAACCCCCTTTCTCGTGATAAGGGGGAAATGACCCTCTTAATCTGTAAATTTTTATTAAAAAACAGAACAAAACAAAAGAATGGTAAAGAATACTTTCTTTATGGCAAATGAAGTCCATTATTAGAATCGTGCTTCTAAAAGCCCCAAAAATATCCATTTCAGTTTACACTTTTCACAACCATTTTCAGAACAGAAAAATGTTGGACTTTATATAGTATGGTGTAAAGATGCAACTAAAAGGAAACTTAATGAAAAGTGACTTTGTTCAAAGCAGTGGTGATTTCATCTTAAGTAAAAGAAAGAGAAAGAAAGAAAGAAAGAAAGAAAGAAAGAAAGAAAGAAAGAAAGAAAGAAAGAAAGAAAAAGAAAGGAAGGAAGGAAGGAAGGAAGGAAGGAAGGAAGGAAGGAAGAAAAAGAAGTTATAAGGTACACAAATGAAAGCAACTCCAGCTGGCTCTCCAGCACTATCGGGGACTGAAATACTGTATACATTTTCATTTGTGCATTCTTATCATACCAAAGGTATATTCTATCAACATGTTTTATGACTGTTGATGTTGACTTTGATTAGCTGGCTGAAGTAGTGTTTGTCAGATTTCAGCGCCACAAAATTATTCTAGTTTCTCCCTTTTCCATGTTATACTCTTTGGAAGGAAGTTGCTGTGCACACTCCACATTTAAAGAGTGAGGATTTAGGGGCGCCTGGGTCATTCAGTCGGTTGAGCATCTGACTTCGGCTCAGGTCATGATCTCACAGCTTGTGAGTTTGAGCCCCTCATTGGTCTCTGTGCTGACAGCTCAGAACCTGGACTCTGCTTCAGATTCGGTTTCTCCCTCTCTCTCTCTGCCCCTCTCTCACTTGCTCTGTCTCTCTCTCTAAAAAATAAATAAAAACATTAAAAAATTAAAAAAAAAGAGTGAGGATTTATAATCCCTCTCTTTGAGAACAGAGAATCTGCATAATTTATTTAGATTTGTCTCTTCTCTCCTATTTATTAATTTAGTTGAAATTTATATCAGCATGGATTCACAGATATTCACTTTGTACTCTGGGTTATAATCTAATATTATTTCATGTATTTTTTTCCTCAAAATGTTCCAGCTTTGGCCATTGGAAGCTCTTTCAGTTGGGTTCTGTGCCCCTTTGACATAATCAATGTGCTTTTCTTTGTTTGAGCACTTGTATATTTTCTGATACTGTAAGATTCTTCAGGTTCATCTCATATATTGCCTAGAATCAGTCATTTCTCCAGGGAGGGCTGGTTCTTTTTACTAGTACGTGGTATTAGAAACCAAGATCTGGGTCTTGAGTGTGCTCATTGCTACTGTGGTATTACTTCTTTTAGGTCCTCTCAGCAGACAGCAAAAAAGAAATAAATCTGTGTATTATTTCCACATGTAACCACATATACATCTATTTTAAGTTAAACATGAGATCTTACCAATATCTCCAGCTTTAAGCCATAGCCACATGAATTATTCTACCCTCCTATTCTTATTTTTTCTGCAAATTCCCACTCCAACAGTGAGAAACCTGGCTCCCACCATCCACCATGCATTAGCTGTTCAATTCCAGTATACATGCATAGAAGTATCAGAATTGTTACTCTTTCCCTCAAAGGAAACAACTTTAGCAACCAAAATACAATGAGCAGGCACAGTTCCTTTGGCCTTCAGTATTGCAAAATCCACTATTTTCTGGTTACTTAGGTCAGCATTCCCCACCCACCGCCACCTTCTTCATTGAGATTTTTTCATACATTTACTATACAGATAGATATTCTTGACACAGTGTATAGTTTTGCCTGTGATACCCTAAGCTTCTAAATGATTTTTTATATTTGCATACATTAAGGTAAACTATTTGTGCAGTAAAATTCTGCATTTTTCAAAATACATAGTGTCATGTATGATACATTAGAGTATCACAAAGAATAGTTTTGCCGACATAAAAATCCCCTGTACTTCACCTATTTAACTCTCCCCTGAATCCTGAAACCCTGGAAACCACTGGGTTTTTATTTATTTATTTATTTTTTTACTGTTTCCATAGTTTTGCCTTTTTCTAGAATGACATTTAATTGGAATTATATAATATGTAGCCTTTTCAGACTGGGTTCTTTCATGTACAAATGTGTACTCAATATTCCTAAACATGTTTTTTTGGCTTGATAGCTCATTTCTTTTAATTGTTGAAAAATATTCCATTCTATGCATACACCACAGCTTGTACATTAATTCACCTATTGAAGGACACTTTAGTTGTGCCCAGTTTGGGACAATTATGTAAAAACCTACTATAAATATTCACACACACATTTTTTGCTGGCTATAAGTTTTCAACTCAAGTACATCAGTACCTAAGAGCACAAATGATAACCCATATGATAACAGTATGTTCAGCTTTGTAACACACTGTCAAAGTGTCTTTCAAAGTGGATGTGCCATTTTGTATTTCCACCAACAAGAAATGAGAGTTCCTGTTGCTCCACATCCTCATCAGCATTTGGTATTTTCAGTGTTTCAGTTTTTAGCTATTCTAATAGATGTATAGTGATATCTCGTTATTGCTTAAATTTGTAATGGCCTAATGACATGTCATATTGAATATCTTTTCTTATGTATGTGTGACACTTCACCTTTTGTGATGTGTCTGTTCTGATCTTTGGCCCATATTTAGTTGGGTTGTTTTCTTATTGTTGAGTTTTAAGACTTCTTTGTATATTTTGGATATGAGTCTTGTATCAGATATATGTTTTGAAAATATTTTCTCCACATCTGTGGCTTGCCTTTTCATTCTCTTAACACTATCTTTTTCAGAAGTTTTTAATTTTAATAAATTCTAAATTATCAACTTTTCTTTCACAACTATGAAAGAAAACATGTCTTCCTGGAAAATGTCATGTAGGCGATTTAACAACATAACACAGAAATGTTTCATGTCTGAGATAGCTGTCTTCTGAGTAAGTGACGCAAACAAACAATACATATTGTTTAAGAATCTCATGTTAAACTGGGTTATTGTGCCTCTGAAGGGACAAACAGGGGTCTGGGAAACTATGGCCCTAGAAATTTTCTGGTTTTTCTTGTGTAATATAATTACTTTTGTCCTTAAAGTTATTACTAGAGCTTTACATTGTATAAGATTCCTGATTTATATGAATCTGGTTTGAGTAATTCTTTGTATTATTTTACTTGCTAATTAGAACTTAAATTACTGTTGTGGTCTTAAATATCTTTGTATTCTCTATGGCAAATTTGATCAGATTTGAACAAATGTCTGCAATTACCTTATATGTATGAGAAATTTCACATATTCATTTAATTTTCCATAAGCCTATGAGATATGTATTATTATCACTATTTTACTGGTGATTTAATTAAGGCTCAGAGGTTAAAAAACTTTTCCAAGCTTATGTAAGTATCAGGGACCAAATAACCCAGATATGTTACTTTGAAGCCATGCTATTTTATCATTCTACTCATAACTTCTTTGGATTTGGGTCTGGGCAACTGGTGAGGTTCTCAATACCTAAATTTAGTGTGTTTATACTGACTACCAATTGGAAACATATGAACCTGTTTAATAAATTTAGTAAGTAAAATGATTGGATAGCTTCAGAGACATGTATTTACCACTGATATCTCAGCTCCCTTAGAAAACTTGTGAATTGGTGAAAGAATGTGGCATCCCAATTTATGTCTCCTTAGCATATTCATTATTTTAGCTGATTTTTTTTAGTTTTTAATAAACTAAAGACATCAAGGAAGTTCTGAAAACTGCATAAAAATTACCCTTTTGTAAGACACACATTTAAATTGGAAATCTCCATTTCTAAGTGTGTCTCCTTCTCTGTACCAGGAAGAAGAGGATAACCAAATCTAGAAAATTTTATCAATGAAGAAAGCACAGACATAAATCTGCTTAACAACCATACCCTTGTTTACCATGTCTTTTTGATAGCCTTATGTAATAACTGGTTCTACCAACCCCCACCGTCTTCTTTTGTTTTTAGCTGGAGATGTTATTTAAGACGGTGGCTTGGGCATTTGGGGGAGTTACTCAATTTTCCCGGGTATCTCCCATGTACACTGGAGGTATACCTGTTATTAAACTTCTGTTTGTTTTCCTTCTGTTAATTTGTCTTTTATTACAGAGGGTGTCCTTGGCCAAGAACCCAGAAGGATGGTGGAAAAATTATTTTCCTTCCTAATATTAGCACTTATAATTGGATAAATGGTGGGCTATAAAGATCACTGCCAGAAGAGTTAAAGTTTATTGAGTACTCTGTATTTTTTTTTGTCTTTTTGTTTCTTCTTCTATCTTGTTTCCTGTTTTCATTTGCCTTGTCCTCTACTTGGAAAAATAAAGGGTAGTAATCATGACCCTGATGTTTGAATCATGAGAACTGGCAATTAATATGGAAAAAATATTACCTATTTGTGTTGAAAATATGCAGACTGCTTTTCCCCCTCCTGCAAGAATTTAATTAATCCTCTCCCTCACAAGAAGTTATAACTCACATTCCAAGCTAATTAGATCTGGAGAACATAATGCCTTGTTACAATACAACTTATCATTTATATATAATTTACCCTAAGCTGGAACTATGATATTATTCCTTTTACCAATTATATTGTATTTCTTAGAATGGGACCACCCAGAGCAATCTGATTGGTCCTCACAAACATGAAAGGGTAGTCAGGAATTGGTGGTGAGGTGTGTGTTAACAACAGGGTACATGCATCTTACATAATTCTAAAAGAGTTCTAACTCTCTAGCTCATGTCTCAAATTGTGAAATTGACTGCCAATATGTCTTGTAGCTATCAGAGATGTTGACTCCAAAGAGCAAAAATCTATTCCTATCACAGTAAAGGCATTAAAATTAGGAACAGAAAGCCAAGAATATAGGGCTATAGGGACATTTGTGGCTTTGTGGTTATCTAGCATTTTATTCTACCTCTTTGGGGGAGGACTCTTCTTCCCAGAAGACACAGTCAGGTGGGTCTATTAATCAAGCTGCCAAGCACATTTCTGTTGAAAAAGTAGACACATTGCCCAAACAAGACCAACCAGACCCTCCTTCTTAGAATTTGAATCTTGGCAGACAAAGCAGACTTAAAATATTAAGAAATAATTTACACTAGCAATGCTCTTGAGATGAGTGAAGTGGTCATGAAACTGAGTCTATGTTATTTTATGAACTTGATTCTTCAGCTTTTCTGATTTCTGTGACACCTCCAAGTCTGTCTGACAAATTCATTTTTGCCTTTAGGTGGGTTTGTTTTGCTCTCTACAAAAAAACCCCAAACCAAACAAAAACAAAAAACAAAAACAAAACCCTAATTGCTACAAGACCTAGTTGTAGGTTACTGACTGTGAAATTCAGCAAGTCACTTAGAATCTATAAACTTCAGCCTTTCACCTGACAAACGTGAATATATATGTCCTTTAAGTCTCACAGAATCTGGACAGTAAAGGAGATTGTAAGTTGTCTGTGTTTTGCAAATAATATTCTACATGAAATTAAAAGATCTAAGAATAATACGTTCTATGTGTTCTGCTTTTGCAAAGTAAAAACATGAAGAAAATAACATTTGTGTATAAACCATATTACATATCACATACATATATGTATTTCTATCTATCTATCTAGTCATCTATCCATCTATCTTTATTAGTTAGGATAAAGAGAAAAATAAGTGGAAGCCCAAAGGCAAAGCAATGAGACTGCCAGTGATGGTTAAGGGAATGTCAAAGGGATGAATGGAAGATATGAGGATAATTCCTAACACCAAAATTGTGTCTTCATTGCTATCGTTCTAATTCATCTGGATGAATGTGGAAATTGGAATACAGTCCCATGATATTTACTCTGGTTGATATGTTGTAATACAAAGAGTTTGTAAGGGTAAATATTTAAAAATAAAATAGGACAAGACTGCAATAATGCCCCTAATAAGGGATTAGATTATGACCAGTGTTTACTGTAGATATTTTTGTCATCAGATTATCAAAGGCATGCTATTACCACTCATGTTGTGGGTTTGGCATTTAAGAGAATAATAGACTTCTGTTTAGAAATCATGTTTGTCATTAAAATCCTAACAAGTGACAGCTGTAATAATCTATAGCCTATACATTCCAAACACAAGGTAAGTCAAGAATTTTGCCACCAGAGCAATGATCTAATTAGGACCTGTGTTCCTGGGCTGCCAGTAAATTTATGCTACTCTATTAGGGGATTTACCTTGAATATTCTTGGAAGAGAATACTGCTGTTACCCAGATGACTGGTGAACTTTCTAATAGTGATGAGGAAACTAACATTTGTGTCACCTCTTCTGGGTGTTGGAGAGTTTGCACTTTGTATTTACAAGCTTTACCCGACTGCCCCCTCACAATACCCCTGTGAAGTTCCTATAATTAAAACTATTTTTCTGCAAAAACTGCACTATAACACCATGTAGGAGCCTCTCTATCACAAGCATAGAACTGCAAACTGCATTTCAGCACTAACTTTTGATAGATGTTGATCTGCAGTGTGACAAAACACACATTCTCTGAAGCGAGGCCAGTTACACTTCTCCTTCTCAGACCTTCTCCCATCATGGTCACTGTGAAATATATCTGACTGATACTAGGGCCAAGATAAATGGGAAAAGTTTGCGCATTAGCTATAGGAAAGTATGAGATGACAATAATGATTCCATTTTAATATATAGGGACAAATACATTCTTCATAAGTATAGAAATGTAACTGTTCCATCATATCTCTATGGTATTAATTACAAACCTGTTGAGACAGTGAGGATATTGATAATGGAACTTAGAAATTGTAAAGTACAATGCATATAAAATTTATAAAACTTAAAAAAACATATTTATCATGTCCTGGGAGCTGTGAAGGGACTGTAGATACGATGATTAACAAGACACATTCCCTATGCTCAAAAAACTTGTATAGTATCATTGTAGTTGCTATTGTTGTGTGTACTATTAGTTATATTTACAATACTTTCGCTTTAATCCTCTATGTTATTAGATATAAAGTCAAAATTATACAGCACAGTGTTTATTTTCTTTTCTTCACTTTGGCCTTTGACTACTTCAATCACATTTATGCAGATGCGACCCAAATTCAAATCTCACCCTCTCTCGTGAGCTCAAGTCCTGTGTTTACAAAGTACATGCTCAACCTCTAAATAACCTGCTGATTCCTCAAACACAATCTACCTCAAATGGAGTCATATAATTCCCTTCCCTCCAAATGACAGTCACTCAACCATGAAAATATACATTCAATTTGGGTCCTTGTTGTCACCTAAATCAATCGTCAAGTCTAATGAGTTGGTATTCTTTCCATATGTCCTTTCTGGCCTCCCTCATCCAGGATTCCATCACATCAACCTATTGTATATTTCGCAGTGTCCTTATATTCTTTCCAGCTATGGTTCTAATCATATCAACTATGCTTAAAAACATTGGCACTCCACAAAACATACTCAAATTCCTCAGTCTACTGTTGAATGCTTTCTGTCATCCAGCACCAACTTCTCATCTGGTTTATCTTCCACAGTTCTTAATGTCCAGACCTCACAGGAAACTTATTTGTAGAATATTCCAGCACATTTCTTCTTAATCTGCTTAGGTCCTTCTTATTCCACTTAGGTCCTTCCACTCTCCACACACTTGGCAGCCCCTACTCACCCATCCAGGATAATCTCAAAATGTGTTCATTACTTCCTTTAAGCATTTCTGATTCTTTGCAGGTCAAAGAGCCGTTCTTTCTCATCTTTAATTCTAGTACCTTTTGCTATATTGTACTTATGGGTTATAAAATTAAAGGTATGTGCTTACATACCACATCTCTCCTAGCAGATGTAAACTCAAAGAAAAAATATGTCTGATTTATATATATATATATATATATATATATATATATATATATATATGTGTGTGTGTGTGTGTACATATATATATATATGTATACGTATACACATATATATGTATATACGTATACATATATATATATATGTATGTATACATATATATATACATATTTCAATATCATAGATAAGGAAAAGTATATAAATCACAAGTGTACACATGGATAAGTAAATATTCACAAAGCTAGCACACCCATGTAGCTAACATCAAGATCAAGAAATAAATTAGTAGAATACCAGAAGTCACCTCATATTCCCATTCAGACTCTACCCTTAGCCTCAAGGAAATCTAAAATCCTGATTTATATCAATATAGCCTAATTTTAAACTTTGTATCAACAGGATAAAATGAATGTACTATTTTGTATCTGTTTTTTTGGGGGGGGGTGAGGAGCTCAAGTTTATATTTATGAGATTCATCCATGTTATTTCATGTCCTTGTAATTTATACAGTCTCATTACTGTATTGTTTCATTGCATAAATGTATCCCACTTTGTTTATCCATCTTTCTGTAGATGTACAATTGGCAAGTTTCCAGTTGTGGGATATTACAAATAGTGGTCCCTTCTTGGGTCTTCAGTTGCACATATATAATGCACATATATAGTGCATTTCTATTGGCTAGATAGTGTCTGATGTATTTTTGTATTCTTCACAGCATCTAATTCAGTGCTCTGCTTGGAAAAAATGAACAAATGAATAAATATATATGCTATGTCCTTTCTCTTAAAATGATTTTAAATTGCCCATGGCCCATGCATTTTTGCATCCTGATGCATCAATGCTGTGTTCAGAATACACATATAACAAAAATTGGAGATATAGATAGATAGATAGATAGATAAATTTAATACTTGAAGGTGTATGTCATGAGGTAAGATCTTTTATTACCTAGAATTTGTCAAATTCTCAAGGAATATGTTTCTAAATTGTACCTGTACCCAAGAGAGAGCTAAGTATGAATGAGGTTTTTAGGGAGTGGCAGAACCTGGCTTATCACATTTTATGAGAATGCACAAGAGAGGGATTGGGTATGAAGTTAGTTCTTATTAAGGTTCTGAAAAAGAGTATGAATAAAAACAATGCAATCAGCATTCATAATCAGATAAGCCTTTAGAGTTATATATTAATTAATAAAATAGAGAAACCTCTTATATAAGCATTTATTTACTATCTTAAATGTCTAAACAGGTGAGTCAAATTGTTTTAGTTTTATTCCTTCATTAACAGAGAAAATTACATACTTATGGCTATAAAAACACCTTGCTTAAAGAGTGAGGATCCTTCAAGTAGCAGAGTGAACATATATTATTATTTTTTTATTTTTTAATGTTTATTTTTGAGAGAGAGGGAGAGAGAGAGAGAGAGAGAGAGAGAGCGAGCATGAGCAGGGGAAGGTCAGAGAGAGAGGGAGACACAGAAGCCGAAGCAGGTTCCAGGCTCTGAGCTGTCAGCACAGAGCCCAATGTGGGCCTCACACTCATGAACTGTGAGATCATGACCTGAGCTGAAGTAAGACACTTATCCAACTGAACCACCCAGGCGCCCCATATATCATTAATATAATGTGTTTTCTCTATGTTTCTCCCTCTGTCTCCCTTCCTCCCTTCTCCTTCCTCTCCTATGTCTCTCTCTATTTCTTTCCCTCTTTCCCTTCCTTTCTTCTTTTCTCCCTCTTTCCCTCTTCCTCTTTTTCCTCTGTTAGTTGGGTCTCCCTAGAAGTAGCTCTGACACATGAATGGCATGCAAGGATATCTCTGAGAATTAAAAGGAAGAGTGATAGCAGAATGGAGAAGAGACACATGGAAGAAAAAGCAGCTCAATAACACAATGAGTGACCAGAGCTCAATCCAGTGGGCAAATTGGGAAATGATGCAAAACAACTCATATATAACCCAACCAAGGGGTAAGGGAGGTGGGGTATTTATATACTAACCTGAGAGACACTGATGAACATTTTCACAGGGAAAGCTAATTCTCTGGCACTTCTAGCCTTCCACACACATATGCATCATGGACTTTAGAGGTTCCAGAAAATGGCCTCAGCACAGATACAGATACTAGCAGCTGGAAGTCAGCCGAGCCCCACTAAAATAGCAGGTCTGAAGGAATATAAACAAAATGCTGACAGTAATTATTCTTTCATTCTTACTCTAGTCCTTATTTTCTTTGCCTCATTCCCTTATGTCTCTTTCATTTTTTCTGACACCACAGCCACCATAAAAGTCTTTAAATTCACCTTAATATATCCAGGAGCATTTAAAAAATAAAGCGAAACTGAAGAAATCAAGACAATTGGAAAAATAAAAGTTAAAAAAAAAGCAGATGGACCCAAGGTGGTATTATTATTCAAAATACTTTCCATTCAAGGGATGAGCCACAGATTCACAGGAACACTAGCCACCAACACCATCGGTAAACATGATAATCTAGAGCAGAATTAAACAATCCAGTTTTCCAGGAAAAGCACTTTTTATTAATACCAAGATCATGGAAAATTTCTACATCAAGCCCTCGATAAAGGGAGCACTATGCAATGTAGTAAACAATGTCATTTTCAAACTCCCTAGAGAAATAGAAGGTTCAAAAAGCTAGAAGGAAATCGAACTTGAGGCCTTCAGAGAAAAACAAGCCTGAAAGGAATCATGTCCCTTTTGAAAACTATTCTCCAGCCTCAAATTATGAAAAACAATACCTTCAGGAAACAGTTGTCACAACCAGGGATTTCTAATGGCATCATGGCAAAGTTGATAATTGACCTGAAGATGCTTCAAGAAACCACTCACCATCTCAATGACACATTGACCTTTGAATAGCCTCTAGAGAAGGGTTAGGGCAGTCCGTCCAAGAATTGAGGGAAACAAAATACAGGAATCAAAATCATTGCTGCTGTCATCATGTTGTCCAAGCATGACAGCTTCAGGGCCTGCCACCACTCTGGGCTTCAGGGGCACCAAGAAAAAAAGGGCTGGCAGCAGTCCACCCCAAATGGAGTCACACAATGCCTCCAGCAATTAAGCCTGGTAGTCACAGTTTGATTACACCAACAGTATACACTGGGCCTATCCGTTCATCACCATTGTATAGGCACTGTCACCCATCTCTGTCACCCTGTCCCTGCAATCTTTAGAGCTGCTACCATCAAGATGTTCTATATTTCCATGAATCTAACTGGCTGCACTCTATGCTTACCTTTCTAAACTTCTCACTCTCTTATCTTAAAACATGACTCTATAAGATATAAACTCATTTTCATCTTTAAACTCTTCCTTATCTCTTTCCTTACTTCCTTGCTTTAATGAAAGGTTTGCTTTTTCCTACAGATAGAATTTCCTATGATGACTATGTATTATAAATTTGAGGAGACAGTTTTCCTGTCCATTAAGCCATGATATTCACAGAGTGTTACTCCCCTGTATCAGTCAGGATAGGCTATAATAAGCCACAGTAACAAAGAAATTCTGAAATGGCATAGTGTGACACAAATATTCATTCCTCACTCAAAACACAGTCTGATGAGAAGGTCAAAGTACTTCCCTCAAATCATCTGTTTCTTTGTGTTGTTCCACCCTTTTCTGACATTAAGATCATCTTGGCATCATTCAGACAACAAATGGAGATAAAACTGAGGGAATACATGCTATATATTTACTCATCCCAGTCAGAATGCGACATGTTATTTCTGCTTACATTCCAATAGCCATACTCAGGAATATGGCACCAACCTAAATGAAAAAGCGGCTCTCAAATATAGACTCCTAGAGTTCCCAAGAAGAGAAAATAATACCGATCAGTATCTGTGACAACTCAATATTCTGGTCAACAAATATCTATTTTTATCCTTTTTCCAATACATAGAATACACTCTTTATTCCTAAAACAGACTGGCTAAATTACCATCTTGCCACTGTTTCCACCTCAAAATCAGATTCTCCAGGTGATTTCCACTCCTCTACATCAAGTCCACATGTGGCTCCTTTCCATAAAGATAAAATATATGTCTCACTTCAATATACAATGATGATATGCACATCAGACACTTCCATATAAAAAGAAAGAGGTAAGGAGGAGACGCAGCTGGCATTGTCTTCTTTACATGACTCTTACAGCTGTTTCTCACTAGGCACAACGGCAACTCTTAAGGAAAAACTGATTGTGTCAGTCACAGAAGAAGAGTCAACCGTCCCAAACAATAAGAGTACTGTAGTGGGTGTTGGACAAGTTGGCAGGGCATGTGCCATCAGCATTCTGGGAAAGTCCCTGGCTGGATGATTTGGAAGTGAACTTACCCTGGTGGATGTTTTGGAAGATAAACACAAAGGAGAAATGATGGATCTGCAACATAGGAGCTTAATTCTTTAGACATCTAAAATTGATAATTTTGTGACAGATAAAGATTACTCCATGACTGCCAATTCTAAGATTGTGGTGGTAACTGCAGGAGTCTGCCAGCAGGAGGGAGACAGTGGCTCAACCTGGTGCAGAGGAATGTTAATGTCTTCAAATGCATTATTCCTCAGATAGTCAAGTGCAGTCCTGATTATATCATAATGGTGGTTTCCAACCCAGTGGATATTCTCACATACATTACATGGAAGCTAAGTGGACTACCCAAGCTAAGTGATTGGAAGTGGGTGTAATATGAATTTTGCTATATTTCACTATGTTATGGCTGAAAAACTTGGCATTCATCCCAGCAGCTGCCATGGATGCATTTTGAGAGAACAAGGCAACTCAAGTGTGGCTACGTGGAGCAGAGTGAATGTGGCAGGTGTTTCTCTCCAGGAACTGAACCCAGAAATGGGAACAGACAATGACAGTGAAAATTAGAAGGAAGTACATAAGATGGTGTTTGAAAGTGCATACGAAGTCATCAAACTAAAAGGATATACCAACTGGACTACTGGATTAAGTATGGCTGATCTCGTTGAATGTTGAAAAATCAATCCAGGATTCATCCAGTGTCAATGATGGTGAAGGGAATGTATGGCACTGAGAATGAAATATTCCTGAGCCTTCCATGTATCCTAAAAGTTCAGGGGTTAGCCAGTGTTATCAACCAGAAGCTGACGGATGATGAGGTTACTCAGCTCAAGAAAAGTGCGGATATCTTGTGGGACATCCAGAAAGACCTAAAAGACCTGTGACTTCTGGCTTCTTGGCTGTAGAAATTTAAAACTACAATGTGATTAACCATGAGCCTTTCTTCAGTTTTTCATCCATATACTTTGATCAGTTTGCTTATATCTTCCTAAATATGTGAATCTGGGCTCACAGAATTGAAGTCCATGCTTAGTGCTTACAAATGAGCACTGAACAAATAAAATTAACTATCATAGTGTGCTTCTGAAAGAAAGGGAAAGAAAGAAAGAAAGAAAGAAAGAAAGAAAGAAAGAAAGAAAGAAAGAGGGAAGGAAGGAAGGAAGGAAGGAAGGAAGGAAGGAAGGAAGGAAGAGGTAGGGAGACAAGGGGAAACCCATAGCAGTCATGGGTCTATAGTAATTTTGAAATTTAGGAGAGCAGACAATGGAAATTGTCCTTGTTTGAGAGGTAGTGGAGATTCCATGAACTGGGTCTATTTTTTAGAAAGATCTATTTTGGTCATAGCTCTTCATGACTTCAAGCTCTTCTCTTGGGAAGTATTCTCCTTCCCATTACCATACTTGGCCACATCTTACATAGGGATTAATGTGACCTCCTTGAGGCAATGAAATGCAGACTTAAAGGCTGCCTCTTGATTATGAGAAATTAGGAGACTAGAAGTTGTTTTAATAGCTTGAACAGCATTAGAGATTTTCAGTCTGGTCTTGAAGTTTCTCTGGCAATATATTTCCAAAAAAAAAACTTGTCAGGCTTGGGTTTTGTCCTTTTCTAGTCCATCCATGGTCCAACAGCCATATCCAAAGTTCTTTCTAGATAAAATACTTGAGCTGTGAATTTCCCTATGTTTAATTACTATTACCTTGGTCTCTTGAAATAAATATAAATACAGATCATATAATCTGTCTCATCCTCACCCTGAAACATTCTGATATAATGACAAGCTGAATTAGGTGTTGACACTCAATAAAAAAATCCCGTTTCTTACTATTTGGAGTCAGAAAGAAGTTTTTTTGACCCTACCAGTTCTCCAGTTTTTTTACTCCATCTATTCCACTTCATTTTTTCAAAAAACTAGCCAAATTTTCATTATGTCCTCCCTTTTTATAACACTTTGCCAAATGTCATCCATAACAGCCCACTCACATGAATTACATGATTTTTTTCAAATTTCATCCACTAGACTTAGCACGTCAGTTAGGTGAATGATCCGCCTCCGAAATGTTACCAAAAGTGACAATCTTCCAAATGTTTTCTCCCAGCATAACATGAGGTACCTTCTTCCAATATC
The DNA here is from genome assembly GCF_046562875.1 of Panthera onca. Lineage (NCBI taxonomy): Eukaryota > Metazoa > Chordata > Mammalia > Carnivora > Felidae > Panthera > Panthera onca. The sequence goes on along the minus strand of NC_138348.1, from coordinate 20,323,784 downwards.
ATGTCTTCCCTGTTTGCTTTCTACCACTAAGCCAGGGCCATACATTTGTGAAGACTTTTTTGTGGTATCGATTCACTTCTGCTTAAGATCAAAGATACCAGCTGCTGAACAAGTATTCACACTCTCAGTGACTTAATATAAGTTTAGTTCTCTCTCCTGCCATATTCAATGGTGAGAGTTAAGATTTCCTGGCAGCTTCACTTAGTTCACTGAGTCACTAAGTGGTGACTCAGATCCTATTGTCTTCTATTACAGAATCCTGTTTCCATCCACAAAACTGGGAAGAGAGATGAAGGGTCAAAGAGTTTTCAGTGTTTTGAGAATTCAGACCTAGGAAGAGTCTATATAATATCTGCTCACATTCACTTGATCACAACTAATCTTATGACTCCTAACTAAAGGCAAAGAAAATTGGGAAATCTAGTTTCTCCATGCCTAGGAAAAGGACATAAAATTGATGACAGATTCAGCCAGTGTCTGTTACAATCCAACCTTCTGGTCAAAAAATATCTGTCTCAATATTCCTTTCACACATAAGAAATTCTCACTCAAGTACCCAGTCTCCATTCAGCCATTGCCTCTGGCTAAATGGAATCATGGAATCTGGCTTTCTGGAATCAGTGCATGAGGTCCAGCCATCTCTGTCATCTTCAGATGTGGTTTATGATGATCCTATAAACTTTGGACTAAAAGGATAAGTTATCTTCTCCCCACCCACATACACACCACATCTGGAAGTGAAACAGGAATAGGATGTCAGCAAAAAATACTCCCATTTACAAAGGTGAAGAATGAAAAAGTCACCACTCTTACCACTCTTACAATTCTGCATTGTTGCTGGGCATACATAGTAAAAATCTCTACCCTGGGGTTTATGATTCTTGCTCTCGGGACACACTTCTTGCCCATTGGTCTCCATGGGCTTCAGGCTCCTCCCTTTGGGAGTCTTTTTATTCTTTTTTTAGAAAAAATTTATTGTTTATTTACTTTTCAGAGAGAGACAGAGACAGAGACAGAGACAGAGAGTGTGAGCAGGGGAGGGACGGGGAGGGGGGGCACACAGAATCAGAAGCAGGCTCCATGATATGAGCTGTAAGAACAGAACCCAATGTGGGGCTCAAACCAAGAACCATGAGATCATGAGCTGATCCAAAGTTGGACGCTTAATCTACTTAGCCACCCAGGTGCCCCAGGAGGCTTTTTATTCTTAATCACACCACTGCCCTGTCCAACAAATCAGTTTGAACATTTATTTTCTGAAAAGTGACTCGAAAATCAGTCTGTTTCTATCTTTTGGTCTTTATGTTTTAGAGTTTAAGTTAATTCTGAAAACGTTCAACTGACCTATGGAGAAAAGAAATCAAAAGGAAGATACACTGGCTACTTAATCATCTCATTAAAAGACTGAAAACATCATTTCTTTTTGTCTACCGATGGGCAGAACTCAGTCACATGGTCCCATCTAACTGTAAGAGAGGATGAGGACTAGGGTCACTCTAAGTGATCAAGAAGGAGAAATGGGATTGGTTAGTCAGTCTCTGAAACTTTTCCCCAGTGTCTTTTTTTTTTTAATGTATGTTTTATTTACTTTTGGGAGAGGGAGAAAGTGTAAGTGGAGGAGGGGCAGAGAGAGAGGGAGATAGAGGATCCAAAGTGGGCTCAATGCTGACAGCAGGGAGCCCATGTGGGGCTTGAACTCACAAACCATGAGATCATGACCTAACCAAAGTCAGAAGCTCAACCAACTGAGCCACCCAGGTGCCCCCATGGTGTCTTATAAAACATCTTCTCCTTGACAGTGATAGCTATTTCGCTTGAACATTTCCTCTCTCCTAGTATCATCATTCTCAGTAGCCCTCCTCTTGCCTCTCCTAAAACAGATACTTTACCATTTTGAAAATTCTTCCTTATAACTTTATTGTCCATTCATGTGGTCAACCCACTCAGACCACTGGCCTCAACATTCTTGAGCTCCTCAACTCTGATGATCTTCTCCAACATGATACCTCAACCACCCAATCTCAAAGTCACATACTAGAGCTTACCATCACCTGAAACAGCTTCATTTCCAAAATCATTAATCTCACTTCTTTCTATCTTCCCCACCCCACCCAACACTATGGCTCAAATAACATCAACTTTATATTTCTAACTACAAAATTTCCTTCCTAATTCATCATTTAGAATCCACTCTTAACCCTTTACTCCAGTCCCTCTGCTCACAGCTCCCTATTCCAGCTTGTTTACTCAACTGACCTCTTTATACCTAGACTAATAATAACTGCCTTTACTTTTTCCCAGTCCAATAATCTTGCCTTTTTACGAATGCTCTCATTATCCAGTTTAGGTTCTTTGGTTCACCATTTCAAAAATAGTCTTGCTAAACACTTTTTCCTCTCTATTATAAACCCACTTTGAAGAATATCAGCCCTAAATGAAACTAAGCATTCCCTTCCCTTCTGCTTTCACCCAAGCAACTGAACAAAGCTTAAGAAAACTACACAGAAGAACAAGTTGATGCTACAGTTTTTCCATGATCTTCAAATCGCAAAAGGCCCTAATGTGTGCTTGAAATAAGTCGCTTCTCTAGACAACAAATATTTTCTACTTTCCACAACAATTATGTTAAAATTTTGTGCTTCCCACAAAACTCTCTGTAGGTCCTCACCTCACTCTCATTGCCTGATACGAAGAGAAGAGTCTGACATAAGATAGGAAGCCTTCATAGCTCACTACCAGTTCATATGACTACCTTCTTCTTGCCCTGAGCCCCTTTACCTCTCTTTTACTATAACGAAGCTGTGTGCTTCTCTTGTAGATGGCTCACCTATGCTTCAGTCTCCATTCTTATCGAACTTCATAGGAAATAACCTATTCCTCCCCATATATTATTTATCTCACCATTAATACTGCTCTTTTCTCAATTACATTTCATTCCTCTTATCTGTCTTATCTGAAAATACAGTAAATAAATTAAAACATTCTCATTTATAGCCACAGCTTCAATCTGATGACTGCTAATCCTTCTCAGGGCTTCGATCCACATTATCTCCATCTACCCTCTTGACAATTTACAAACATGTTGAACTGAACACATCCAAAACTGGAATCACTAGCTATTTTATACTCTAAAATCTTTTTCTGTTTCTTCCTCTCTCAATGAATGGTTCTATGTTTATCCTTTTCTGCATATCAAGTGCCTAGGAGTCATATTTGACGGCTCCCTCTCCTTTTCCACTTGCATTAACAAATTCTGAATGCTACATCTAAACATACCTTGAATACTTCTATTTCCATTACCACCACCCTGGCCCAAATAACCTCACATCTTTCTGGACTATAAAACACTCCCCTTCCTCCTTCATGGTTTTGAACTCCCCACTCTCTGTTTCTCTCTTTACATAAAATGGTGATCCAGCAGGATAAACTCTTGATTGGAAACTAAAAATCTGTTTCCAGTCCTGGCTTTGCCACAGTATGACATTCTGTACATTGTTTAAAGTTTCTGAAACTCAGTTTTGTACCATTTAACATATGAAGGTGAATTTATAAATTGTCTTTCACATCTAGACTTCTAAGACTCTTAAATAAACGTCTTTGTTATGTGCCAATAACAATCATAATGAGAAATTCTGAATTCATATGGAAAAATCTAATCACATTTCAGGGTCAAATATAAAATCCTAAACAGTGAGAAAACACACATGCACACACAAATAGAAATCAAATAAATAAAACATCAAACTCTTCTCTGGTTTCTTGTTGTTAGCTCACTTAGTTCTCCTATTGCTTGATATTCTAAAGAGACATACTTTATCCAAATTTTATGTTCCTGTAAAAAAATTAATATGAATATACTATCAATTTTCCCATTGGATTTTCAATTATTTCCTACAATGTTTGGCATGCATTTGAGTGGCATGCATGAAAATAAAACTTGTCCTGATTTGTTTTCCCTTTGGTGGATCTGGATGTTATCCCAGAACATGAAGCACAAAAGGTTAAGAGAGGTAGTAAATGAAATATAGATGAAAGATAGAAATTGTTCATACAGCTTAGAAAGAGTTTATCTCTAAAAATAGCTGCCTATATTAAAAAGAGATATTCCTAAATCAGTAGCTGCTAATAGAGCTAGATCATTAGAAAGAAATACTTTTGGTGTATCATAAAACTTGGAATAATAATGCAGCACTTGGTTAAACTAATAAAGGTACATTAGGGTATGTGAAATGGGAGACTTACTAAAGAGAGCAACTGCTATTTTATGACCAAAAAGAGAAGGAAGCAGAGACCAGAAATCTTCCTGTAGCAAAAGCCAACATTTTAAAGTGTCAACTCACCTCAAGGCAAGAACAATCTTCATTCTCCAGGGGTGGTTAATAAGAAAGTCTTCACCAGTTAGGTTCTGATGAATAAGTATAACCCCCTGGGAATGGGAGCTGAGGAAATGATCAGAAAATGTCCCAAAATCAGGCCTTCAGGAGACAAGATAGTTTTTGGGGCATCATCCTGTTGGGAGTTATACAAATGAAAACTATGGTAGTTATGGACTTGTCTGGGCTAACATTTCTTTTAAATGTATATCATGTAGGTCATTTCCCAGGTCCTAAACAACTTCTCTAAATGGTGGGCCAGTTCCTATTAGTGGCAGAGCAGGGGAAGCTTTTTCACTCAAAGAGCTTTTGCTTGGAATGTTGAGTTTGGTTTTCCACTGCCAAAATCATGGTGGAGAAGTCCAATGCAGAGCTCTCTCTCTCAGGGCACCTGGATGGCTCAGTTGGTTGAGTGTCTGACTCTTGGTTTTGGCTCAGGTCATGATCTCACAGTTCAGTTCATTGGATCAAGCCCTGCATTTGGCTCTGCATTGATAGCATGGAGCCTGCTTGGGATGGTCTCTCTCTCCCTCTCTCTCTGCCTCTCTCCTCTTCACATGCACACATTCTCTCTCTCTCACAATAAATAACATTAAAAAAATAATAAATAAATAAAATAAAATATAGATCAGACAATTAGAACAGTGCCTAGCTTATAGTAAGCAATTAATAAATATCAGTCATAATTAATCTTTATATTCAGGGTTTTCTAAGTATGGTTAACATAGTAAAGTATCTAATAATACAGTTGATCTTCATTTATTTTTAGACTCCATATTTGAAACGTCATCTTTATGCTAAAATATATTAGTAACTTCCAAATCAATACTTGGGGTGTTATTCAAGGACATATACAGAGTAGGCAAAAAGACAAAGAATAGAATGAATGTACACATTTCCAGCTGAGGTCTAAAAAGGTGATGCTCTACCCTCTTGTTTCAGCTCTCATACTGTAACCAGTGTCTTTTTTGTGGTCTACTAAATTCCACATTTTTCACATTTTTGTGCTTTTTGTTAGTGATTTTTCTGTTTAAAATGTTCCCCTAAATGTAGTGCTGAAATGCTTCTAGTGTTCCTAAATGCAATAAGGCTATGCTATGCCTCATGAAGAAAATATGCATGTTAGATAAGCTTCATTTAGATATGAGTTACAGTGCTATTGGCTCTGAGCCCAATGTTAATGAATCAATACTATTATGAAATGAGGTATCTTTCAGCAGAGACAGACATAAAGCAAGGTTATGTATTGATTGATTGACAACAATATTACAAGCAAAGGCTCACAGGACTCTAAATCTGTATTTCCGCCAGAAACAAACGTTCAGTATTTGCTAATTTAGTGTTAATGGTAACTTTATATAACATAATTATCAAAAATAAGAATCAATTATAATAATAATAAAATCATAATAAAATAATAACAAAACAATAATGTACTATTTCTTGAGCCTAGGTATTTCACATTTGTTCTCATGGGACAGAGTGGCTGTCCCATCTCAAATACTCTCAAACCACTGCCGCATTTGCCTGAAGTGGTGGCAGGTAGTTTTTAGTATGCTGATAGCTTTCTGCCTGAAGAAAATGAACTTCTCTGATTCTGTCTATGAGGTCTCTCCGTTACACGTGAGTGCACCTTACAAATATGAGCAAGTACAAGTCCCGCGCTCAGCTAACCAATGAGGAATAGGAGATTATAGGTACATACTCCAGCATCCCAGCAATCCTGTGGGACAATTTTGAGGCATATTACATCTCATAATTTCTCCATGGAATTTAGGAAAACTTTCCTGTAGAAACAGTCAACCATGGTGGCCAGCTTCCAAGATGGCCCCCAATGGTCTTTTCTTCCAGGTTAACCTGTCCTCTATATTCCCTTTCCATATGGATGAAGGCTAATCTGTATAATCAGTAGGATATTAAGGAAGTTACATTTCCTGACTTCTGAGGATATGTCATACTGAGACTTTAGCTTTGGCCTCCTTTGGTTTACTTACTCTGGGGGGAAGACAGCTGTCATGTATTAAAAATATTCAAGCAGCCCTCTACAGAGGTACATGTTATGAGGAACTGAGACCTCCTTCTAATAGCCAGCAGTAACATACTAGCCATGTGGGTAAACCATCATGGAAGCAAACCCACCAGCCCCAGTCAATCCTTCAAAATGACTGCACCCCTAACAATCATCTTGATTCAAGCTCATGAGAGCCTCTGAAGCAGAATTACCCAACTAAGCTATTCAAATTTCTGACCAACAGAAACTTATATGACGTGATAAACATTTATTGCTATTTTAATTCACTTACTGTTGGGGTAATTTGTTACATGTCAATAGGTAACTAATGTATCCAAACACTAATACAGATTTCATTGGCTTTATTCCTATCTGTCTCACTTTTTTTACTCTCACATGTATACTTCATAGAATCATCTCAAAAGTAAACTATATATATGTCTGTATCCTTATTTCAGGGTCTGCTTTTAGGGGAATTTAAACTTTAACTCTTGGTACTGAAAAGGCTCCTGAAAGAAAACTCTTAGGATGAGATCCTGGGATTGATCACTCAATGGTCAATGGATCCCATTTCTACTGCTAAGTGGTGTGATGGTATCTGGAAAGCTGTGATGCCATTATTACTAAAACTCTCACTTTGGGTTGATTAAGGGTTAGATACAAGTAGAAAGGGATATATTGGCTATGTAATACCTCTAATTCTTGAACATACCAAGAAAATGTTATATATATACTATACACACACACACACACACACACACACACACACACACACACACGCATACCATAGTGGAGTCAACTGGCTTTCATTAACTGTCCTAGAAGACTTGAAAAGAAATAATGGCAAGAATAACTCAATCAGTTATTCACTCTAAGTATTTTCTGAAAATCAGGAGCCATGCCCATCAGATTTTAAAGAAAATCCCATTTCCTGCAGCAGGAGTGTCAAATCAAGTACTTGATCATAAAGGTAGTAGAGCTATAAAGACTTACAACAGTGGAAGCTTTCCTATCTGAAGTGAAAGCCTTATTAAGGACATGTAATAGCCTCATATGAGGTGTATGTCTCACAAAGTGATGCTTGACTTCCTCAGTATCTACTTCTATTTCTCCTCATTGCCTCTAGACTAACAACTAGAATCAGATCTCAGAATAACACAAAGAAGCACAGTCTTACTTTGGTAGAAAATTTATTTAGCCAAGAATTACAGAACTAGTTACTATGTACCAACAATGACTAGTGAGACGGTACTGGGTTGCCTAGGAAGTATGGAATATGAGACTGCATGGAGGAATTTATTGACATAGCAGCTCTCTCCCATGACCAGAATTTAATATCCTGGCAAGGATGCTTGGACATGGTCCAAACATTAAAATGGTATGGCTCCCACAGTTTGAACAGGACAGTAACCTACAATAAATGAGGTTTTTGTGCCTGTAATGCCTTGGTATAAAAAAGGTAATAAGGAATCACGAAGTGAGCATTAGAATAGATTTATTATGTGAAACCAGTGAACCCAACAGCTGATTACTCCCTAGGACAGTCCAGAATTAACTACGTTTATGAAAACAAGAAGGCTACACCAGTAAGGGAGAGGGACAATGGCTTATTTGAAAAGTATAGTGGTGTCTGTCCTCTATAGATCAAGATTAATATAATAAACGATGCTGCCATGGATCTGGGTTCCCTAGTATCAGCGAGAATGGTAGAACTCCAGAGAACAAAGGCAAGATGGTGGCACTTAACCTTCTGAAGTAAGGTGGATAGATCACTGTAACAGGCAATAAACCTGGAATGGAAACAAGAGGGCCTTGACACTCAGGGAATTGTTGCAATAGCTGATAAGCCATGGTATTTTTGGAGATGAAACAGATGGACAGGCAACAAAGAACTACTTATTTTGAAAGCTGGTGAATTCAGTCACAGCAATGGAAAACCATGATCTCTCACCTGGCTTCCAGATTTGTGCCATTTTGAAACCCAGAACCAACCTATCAAAGATCTTTTCTTGAAGAAGGGTCTTACAGTGCATAAGCATATATATAAAATATTCTCCAAAACCTTCCCCCAAAGGTTCTACAGCCATTCTTAGTATGGAGGTACACTGGGTAAAGGAAATACTTTTCACCATTTTAGAATTGTCAGAAAAGGGGTTGATAAGATAACCAGGAGACCTGAAATGCTAGGATGACTCCCTGTTGGTGCAGTGAATGTATGCAGATTCCAGGTGACAAATAAAATACTGAGTCAGGTCTATATCACATAGAACTATCCTGTGTCTCATTTTTTTTGTCTTCTACCTGGATTTATAAGTTGGTGGGAAGGGCTAAATGAAAGCATCTAAAAATGATCCACTGGCCAAATAAATATATCAGAAGCAATATACATCCCCAGGTGGATTTGAATTGCTACCTTAAAATGTTTGGATAGGGATTAGTGTACTCAGCATATCCCCATTTGATTCATTGGAATGGCCACTTCAAGAAACAGATGAATCATGGCAGATTAAGGCTACCAGCATTTAAACATGACTAAATGATATTCCCAATCACATCTACTCTACTGAACATATCTTTAAAAGAACAGATCAACATAGGCTTGGAAGTACGTATGGGGTCATGGATCTGACAAATGTGTTCTCTTCCATCTCCAACAGCAAAGAGAATCAAAGCAGCTTTCATTCACTTGGAAAAGATAGCATTTCAAATTTACTTACTTTCATAATGGCTATGTTAAAATTCCAGCTCTCACTTACAGTAATATCCAAGGGACTAAGACTTCCCTGATAGTCTCAAGAATATCATAACTCTGGGTCCTCTATATTAGTAAAGAGGATAATGTAAAGAATGACCCAAATCTCCATTGATGAGTGAAAGACATCTAGCTCCTGGGAGTGCTGCCAAGAAAGAGCCCTCAGCTCTTAGTCCCCTTGGGAATTGTCCCTGCTAGAGAGAGCCACCTTCACCTGGTCCATTGCTCTCTTCCTGGAGTGGCCTAACTCCTATGACTGATCAGCGTGGGAGTATGAAGGCCTGACTGACTCATGCCACCTGGGGAAAAGTCTAAAGAAAAAAATTTATTGTAGCCTAAGAGTTTCTATTAAAACTGCATCATAGCCTATTACTTTCTGACCAATCAGCCTTCTTCATTTACCTTCTATGGTGTCTCTTCTAAGAGTCCTCCCTAACAAACCTCCTGCACACTAATTTAAGTCTCAGAATTTCCTTCCTTAGAAATTCAATTTGAAACATCAAAGTATTTGTTGAGCCTAGAAAAGAAAAAGATGGCAAATACTTTAGATGTCCTGTCAAAACACATGCATGTGAGAGTGTAGAATATAAACCTTATAGGGATTCAAAGAACTACCACATTCTAAGATATGCTGGAACACTGTTCTGAAGTAATACAAAAATCACTATATTTTGTATCTTCATCATTAAGGAAGATGCATAGTGTTTGGTGGGCCAATTTGGATTTTGGAGGCAGAGAGTGATTTTTAAAGCAAAAAAAAAAAAAAAAAAAAAAAAAAAAAAAGGATTCTGCATTAGATATTGGCTTTAGTAAAACTTGCCCTTCAGCTCAGGCCACTATAGACCCATTGATGCTAAAGGATCTATGGTAGATAAGGATGGCATGTGGAATCTCTAGTAAATATAACAGAAAAATTACAATAAAGATCCCTAGTGTTCCAGGGCATAGCCATGTCTTCTGCACTACTCACCATTTGAAAATCTGCTACTGGGCCTTGGTAGAGACAAAATACTACACCATGGGAAATAAAATAGCTATAAAAATGTAGCTGCCTACAATGTGCTAGGTATTCAAAGACTCAACAGTTAGAAGGGTGCAGAAGCAATCTATCATATGATTAACAGCAAATCTGGTATTCAAGCTGAGCATGTCTAAAAGGCAAAAGGAAGTTACATGTCAGATATTGTACATGCCAATGTCACATACCTATGCTATACCATCACTTCCCCCTCAGCTCACAATATGGACTTCTGGTAGTCTCCTAAGACCCTGGACATATAAGGATGAAAATCAGGCTTGGTTCATGGATGGAATAGCTCAAAACACTGATGTGAGCAAAAAGGGACTGCAGGAGCTCTGATGAAAGGAAAACCCTCCCCATAGGGAGAACATTGAGAGGTATAGAATCCTTCTATAGAATAGAGATCAACAAATAATGGCTCATGGGCCAAATATAGTCAACTGCCTGATCTTACAAATGAAGTTTTATTGAAACATAGCCATACCCATTTTTTCCATATTGTCTATATCTACTTTCACACTACAATGACAGAATTGAAACAGAGTTGCAACAAAGACTATGGGGCCTACAAAGTCAGACACTTAAATGTTTATTATCTAGCCTAACCCCTGATATACCAGAAGTGATCTAAGATATGTGCATACATACAGTATTGGGTAGTGGGAAATGGCTCAGATGGCAAGGAGGATTCTGAAAGAGCAAGATCTGATGATTGGAGACAAGAATATTTTAAACAAGAAGTATATAGATAGACTTATGAGAATAAGTACAGATTGTTCAGGTCATGCTGTCTCACTTTACAGCCATTAGGAAGCATGTACCTTGGATGGAGCACTGAATAAGAGATGGATAAATCTATCAGAGGTGGTTAACCAAACTCTTTCTGTGAATACTCTAATGCTTGCACAAAGGGCTCCAAAACAAAGTAGACATGGTAGCAGAGACAGGCCATTTTTAGATCCAATAGTATGAATTCCCTCTTAGTGAGGCTGATCTAGCAAATGCTGCTGCTGGCATGTCAGTAACAAAAACACACTGATCTCTAATACGTAGGATCCGTTACCAAGACTAAACCATTCACTTGGCAAACTTGTTCACTTTTGAGTCCCATCAATTCTGGAGGTTCAGCCATTCCTCCCCACAGGGATTATTATTTATTTGGGGTATGACCTTCTCTTCCTTGTCCACGTTTCCTAGGCCATCACCACCATCCAAAGACTCAGAGAATATTTGAATGGCTGACATAAAGTACCACCTACAATTGCCTCAGACCAAGGCAACCATTTTATGATTAAGAAGGTAGGGGCACCCGGGTGGCTCAGTCAGTTAAGTGCCCGTCTCTTGGTTTCAGCTCATGTCATAAACTTATAGTTGGTGGGTTTGAGCCCCACATCACGTTCCACACTAACAGTGAAGGGCCTGCTTGGGATTCTCTCTCTCTTCCCCTCTCTCTGCCCCTGCCCTGCTCGTATTCTCTCTGCTTCTCAAAATAAATAAATAAACTTAAAAAAAATACACATGACTATGGAATTTACAGATCCTACCACATACACCATCACTCAAATACTACTATCCTGACTGAACTTTTAAAAGGCCTTTTAAAGATTCAGCTGAGGAACCATCTTGAAGACAATAACCCAAACAGTTGCAACACTGTCCTCTAGGAGTGGCATGTACTTTGACCCAACTACATTAGATAGAAGTATCATTGGCTTCTTTCATTGTCACTCCCAGTGACTAACTTGGAGAAATTATACCTTCTTTACTCACTATTATTGGTTGAATTGTATCTACCAAAAAGGTATGTTGACGTCTTAATCTCCAGTCCCTGTAAATGTGACTTCATCTGGAAATAGAGTCTTTGCAGATGTAATCCAGTTAAGAGAGATCATTGGGATGGAGTCTAATCCAATATGACTAGTATCCTTAAAAGGAGAAGATAGTCACATAAAAGAAGAATACCATGTGACAGGGAGGCAGAAATTGGAGTTATATAGCTCTAAGTAAAAAAAAAAAAATGTTGACCACCAGTGATAGCAGAAACTGAGAGAAAGGAATGTAACAGATTCTCCTCTAGATCCTACAAGACAGCATAGACCTGCCAACCCCTTGGTTACAAATTTTAGTCTGTGAGAGGCTAAATTTAGTCTCAATAACTGTAAGAGAATAAATTTATTTTGTCTAAAGTCATCCAATTTGTGGTACTTTGTCATGGCAGCTCTAGAACATTAAGACACCTACAGTGGTAGTCTTTGCTGGATTAGAAATAGTTAATTCAGGCCAGGGATATTTCCATTGGGAGATACAGTAAGGGTCTACTGAGCCAAAACTTACTACTGCCTCTTGGTTGTTTTGGACTACTCACGTAATAGAGCAGAAAAGAAAGGAGTTAACATATTTGCAAGAGATAACCAAACTTCATTATCATGAATAATTCAAATATCTGATACATAGTGAGGGCATGGAAGAATAAGATTGGAATTAAGAGCATTCTCTGCAGTGCTTCTTGATTATCCAGGTCCAGTGACAGCTGCAAATGGGAAGGTAGCAACCATAGCCTGAGAAAAACACTGTCAGCAGGAATTCAGGTATTCAAAGGTGAATGTATAAGCCACCCCACCAGAAAAAGCAAGTCAAACTAGTATAAACACTGGCCAAAGGTGAGGGGAATCTAGAATAGGGAGTAATAGAGAGAGTTGATGAACATAAACAATGGCCTTGGGACCAGGTGCAGAGGTGAGAAGTGTAGCTTTTATGACAGCTATCCATATTTAAAATCTTTTTTAGATTTTGTGTCTGGCCACCACACTGAAGCTTCAGTGAAAGAGTGGACTTAATATGGGGCATAAGAATATCTGAGAGAGACGTATCTGTATCAGATACTATTGATGTACTACCTTACTTCTGGGTTTATTTACCTTTGCAATAAATTATTTCTAGAATGTTGACAGTGTCCTATCTCAAGTGCATGCATCTGTATGCATCTTTTGCCTGAGTGTTTAATGGCATCATGAGGAGCGTGCTCAGATGTAGGAAAGTACAAAGTCAAAGTAAGGGGGAGTTTAAGTGTCTGGGGAGGAGGAAAATGTACAAAAGGGCCCCAATCTCCATTCCCTATGGGGACCTTTCTGAGGTAGGTTTCACGCAGGTTCTTCAAGAGGGCCTGAGCAACTGTACTCCATTGGCCAATTGTTTTTAGCTCTCCAGGTCACTTTTAACATCTCCTTACTTTTATTTCCAATGATCACACTCAAGTCCTTGTCCTGTGGTCTGTATTTGAAGAAAATTTAATCAATATACTTCTCTTTAAAAGCTATCACAAGTAAACCTTTTAAAAAATTATTTTTAAAAAAGGGGGGGTGCGCCTGGGTACCTCAGTTGATTAAGTGACCGACTTCAGCTCAGGTCATGATCTCACAATTCGTGAGTTTGAGCCCTGTGTTGGGCTCTGTGCTGACAGCTCAGAGCCTGAAACTGCTTCATATTCTGTCTCTGAGCATATTCTGTCCCCTGCTCATACTGTCTCTCTCTCTCTCCCTCTTTCTCTCTGAAAAATAAACATTAAAAAAATTACTAAAAGCTATCAGCAGCTGAGTGCAATTACATTTTATGGACAGGTAAATAAGAGTCAAAAAAGTTAAAGAACCTGACCAAGATCACACAGTAGTTAATGGAAGACCATTCTAATGGCTACAAATCTTTAGTTCTTCACATAATATCTTCATAAGATTGCCTCCTTCACATGCCATTTAGGTTATTTTATCCAATTCAAATAAATATATACACAATAAAGGAAAAACCCCATACCCATGCTATAAACAGAGAAGGACCATAAAAGTTTATATAAGAAAATTGATCTCTGATACATCTAAAGGCTAATGACCTCTACATTCTAATGATATGAGGTAATTCTAAAAGACTTTTCTTCTTGCTTCAGGCGTTAGCTGCTCCCATTCCTCCAACTGCCATTTTGCTTCAGCTGAGCTGCTCAAAACTGAGTACAACTTTCATTCACATTCTCATCCCCACCATGGAGCATGCCATTAAATTCATGGCTACCACAGTTCTGAAAACTGTAACATATTATAAAGGCATAGTCTGTGAAATCTCTCCATTGAATTGTTTACTTCTAAAACATTTCTTAGTTTTCAATGCCTAACTTGATAAGAATGCACTTATCTCTAGATATAACATTTGTCAGCCAATAACCTAGGAAAAATTTATGTATACATTCCCAGTTTTAAATGCAACATTTACAATGCGCAGTGAAAAGACAATGCGCGGTAACAGCTATGAGTTACACCACAGATACAATTGATGGAAAATCAGAATCACAGTGGGCCTTTTGAAAAGCATTCTGAGCATCAACAAAGGGGATGTGGGTCTCAAAGTTGCTGGTGCTGAGAGGCATCACAGTGTCATTCACACCCAGTGTGAGCCATTTTCTGCCATCCTGAGCTTGTCCTGAGTAGATTTCCACAGAATCTTTTATGCTTAGCACTTGTTTTGACAAAAACTGTTCAGTGACTCCCCACCCACACACAATGAATATTTTGCTAAAGAAAAATTAGCAGAAAAATTAAAGAAAGAATTAAAGTGAAGGAGAAAAATAGAAGAGGTGTTATTCCATAAAAAAGCAACTTTTAACATAATTAATACACTGGTGATCAGAAAGTGATGTTTTAATTTTTTTTTAACGTTTATTTTTGAGAGACAGATATAGAGGATGAGTGGGGGAGGGGCAGAGAGACAGGGAGACAGAATCCGAAGTGGGCTCCATTGAGTTGTCAGCACAGAGCCCAACGCGGGGCTTGGGCTCATGAACCATGAGATCATGACCTGAGCTGAAGTCAGACATTTGACCGACTGAGCCACCCAGGCGCCCCTGGAAAGTGATGTTTTAAGCATCTTCTATTCAAACAACACAGTTTGAGCCTTAAAAAGGTCGTTTGTTTTAGTTACATTTTAAGAAGTTTGTAATAGATTTTGGATTGATCCCATTATAATTGATCCCATTTAAAATATGGGGAAATTGGGGCTCCTGGGTGGCTCATTTGGTTAAGCGTCCGAATCTTGATTTTGGCTCAGGTCATGATCTTATAGTTTGAGACTGAGCCCCATATTGGGCTCTGTGCTGACAGCATGGAGGCTGCTTGGGATTCTCTCTCTTCTCTCTCTGTCCCTTCCCCACTCACATGCAAACTCTCTGTCTCAAAATAAATAAACAAACTTTAAAATAAAATAAAATGAAATGAAACAAAATATTATCATAAAATAAAGGGAAACTGACTCCCAGGAGCTGTTTGCATGCTGAATGTCTAATTTCCTGGAATGAATTACTGGTGACAGTAATTAAGTATCTATCTATCTATCTACCTATCCTTCTCATCTTAACAAAAATAACCTGAGGGGGCTCATAACACAGAAAACATAAGATACCATAAAATTAAAATTACAACATAAAAATGAAAATCCTAGAAACATCAAGAAGATAAGCATGCCGAACATGAAGGCCAAGGTAGGATCATCACCTGTATTTCACTTTCCTAATATGAAAAATAATGAAGTATAATTTTGGAACAGAAAAAGAACATTCCAAATACAAATTTTAAATGTTATATTTCATATGATCTTTTATATAGGAGCTGATTTACAAAAAAATATGGACATGATGTGGATATGACTTTTAATGGTAAAGACCCACATAAATAGCCAAGAATATGCTGCTAAAGCACAGTTTCCTGATGACAATTTAGTGAATGGTTAATATGATATGGACTCAATTGAAAAATGACAAAATATAAATGTAAGTGATACTGTAAAGTCTATTCCTTTATTCCTTTAGACTCCTTCTTTTCTGTCTCTCCCTCTCCCTCTCTTTGTAAGTACCATTTCTCAGGACTAAAGTTTGAATACAGTACAAGTGGGATACAGGGATGTACCTACTCTGATGAAAAGAAAAATCCTAATATTCCATGTTGGTGGCTAGGACAAAAAGCTGCTGAGACATTATTGGCACTTAAACTGAGACTAAATCATAATCCCAACCATGTTTTCCTATACAATCTTCAAAGGAAGATCTCCTCCTGCATACTTCTTGAATGACCTTGCACAGTCTCGACATCTGATTGACAATCAATAAATATCTTTTAATTGATTCCATCCCAGATGAGGAGTGGCATTCTTAGCCATTCAAGTCATTACCTTGAGCCAACATTCAGCTGATACTACTGTATCAAGAACAGACTGAAGTCTTCTTGATGAATAGGTTCCTCTGCTAGCTAAGTTAACCAAAGAGAGAATAAAAATCATAATGAAGGAATTGGTGCAAAACCTGGATTATCTACTAATTACCATTGCACAGATATACATACATCATGTACACTTAGAGTTGAAATATTTATAAGGCCTACCTTTGCTTTGACTGTGGAGACAATCTATACATAATTGATCTCCCTCCTATTGGCATCAATTTTTTGCTATGTTCTAAATAAATGTCTATGAGTTATTGAGGGATTTACATATATACTTATTACATACATATACAATATATACATATATATGTATTTATTATATACGCTTATATATTATATATGTATGGTATATATTTTAGTGTGTGTGTGTGTGTATATATATACATATATATGTATATATACATATATATACACATACATACATACACTAAGTCTCTGGCCTACTTAGCGGGTATGATTGAACAAGTAGCTGTTGTTTTTGTTCTTTTGTTATCCCTGTATAATCCATTCACTGAAGAAACAGCAAACATCTTGCTGAGGCCAAGATCTATGAAGTCTTAAGCAAAATAGCCAGAAGGTCAATTTGTTGAAACTGTACTACAGTAATATCCCAAGCAAGTATATTGCAGTTGCATTATTTTTTTTTCTCACGAAAGTGATGGTTATGTGCTTTGAACTATTTTCCCAAATAAGATAAACAAACATAGAACCATCCATAAGAAAATAGGTCATCGTAGTTTCATAGATTGAATGTGCCTCATTTGTACTGCCTAAATGGAGTCAGAATTGTGTCAGGCCATTGAATTTGCTTTGATCTGAGGTTGGCATCCACAGAACCAGAGAAAAAGTCAGGAATCTACTCTGAAACTGCACAGGAAGCTGAGGGTGGGAGGCTGAGATAATCCAATGTTCCTATAGGGAATCCAGCCTCCAAACACCAAGAAACCACATGCCCACATACCTATGTGTAAACACACAGATGTATAGATATACATACACCTATCGATCACTCTATATATCTATATCCACATAATTGCCAAGTATTTAGAACTAGGATGGATAGGATATAAGTGGGGGTGGGGGGGGCATAAGTAATCAGCAAGTAAGTGAAGTGTATTCCAGGACTATAAATTAGTGTTACAACTTATTTCACGGGGTTGTTTGAAGCATATGTACTAAGTTTAGACAGCTCATTTGGCTAGAATAAAAGCAAAATAAAAAATATTCCCTTAATATATCTGACATCAAACCCCTAGAGAAAAAAATCTTTCTCCTTTCTCCAGTGATGAGATTGGGGGCAGCTTACCTCTATCCATTTATCTGAACAGTATAAGAAGCATAAGAGAAAGTGGACAAGGAAAATAAAGTCACTTTATTCCTCCCCCCCACCAATGGATCTTTGAGATGTCTAATTGTGCAGTCTCCATCACAGTGGCTGGCCCTACTCTAGCACTTGTCCTTACTCCTTCCTATATGGCTTCCCTTCTTCCTGCAAACATGGAGCTGTGTATACACATCCATCTGGATTCAGACCAGAAGAATGATGAATCACTGCCTAACCTGCCTATTGCTTTCTTCTCTATTTTCTCTAACCTGAGCTCTTATCCCATCACCAGAATAGAAAGAGGAGACAGAGGCCACTCGCGAATTTTGTCTTTCATAAATCTTGTAAACCAGACCAGGCTTCAATTGTCCCCTCTGATTTTTCAAGAACTCTATGAATCAAACATCACTTGCTCAGGGTTGGATCCCTGAGGGCTACCCATGGCTAAGTCCTTTGCTTTCTAGGACAGCAAGCACAAAAGAAGGCCACATGGGGTCAAGGCCCTTTGTAGCCAACTCATCGCCTTTTCCTACGAAGCACAGCTTTCAAAGACAGAGTTCAGGAGAGAGGCCATCAAGGGTAACTGAATTTGTTCAAAGAAACACAACCACACGTTTGCTTTTTCCCAGGGGGTTGCAAAATATTTGCATTTGTTGAGAAGAATAACTTACAAACACAGAATTCTGTAATTCTTCAGTGTGCTATGGAGAAAAATGTCACTCTGTTATTGTACCCTACCCTCTGACATAGACAGATCAGGTATAATTTTGGTATTTTGATAGATGAGAAAATCGAATCATTGACAGTATAAATAATTGAATCACCATGTTACAACTTTCAATAGGGAGGCTAGGTCTAGAATCCCAAATCCAGAGGTCTTTTCACTACACTACGCCGTATGACCAAGGTCTTTTTTTAGCTGAAACCCATTCTTCGTTTACTTTCATTTTATGAAATGAAACTAACAATCCAGAAGGAAGTATACAGTGTCAGAATTACCTCTCTCCCTTTGTTTTTCTCTGCAACCTTATAGTTACTATTTTTCCATCTTTTCATGAGACTCAAAATAGGATCAGGTTATAAAGGACAATATTCTCCAACCATAAGAAATAATCTTCTTAAGGGTACCAGGAGTGCAAATACCATAAAATATGTGTATATGAATAGGATGGCTTCCTTTTCTTGACAGGTATCCTCCACCCTTCTGCCCCACTCTGGGAGTAATTAAATCGCTAATGTGCAAGGAATGACCTCTGTGCCATGTAGGCAAGTTTTAGGCAATTATTCCTATAAAATGTTTATGAAAGAGATGTTGGAGACCAGTTCTCATATTCTAGGAATCTGATGTCTCAACTCAAACAGTAAAATGCAAGCTGCATAGAGTCCTGGATATCATCAGACTGGGATTCCTGATAGACCATGGTCTTAGGCACCATGCTGCATATCCGCCATTTACTTGCCTCTCCAAATATACTTTCCATACTTCTCCCCACTCTGTGCCTGGGAGGCTGCCTATATGGATTGATCAACACGTTCTTCAGACCTCTGCTTCTGTTTAGGTTTATCCAGTGAAAGGCATCAGCAAGAAACCAGAGGATCGGAGGACAGTGAGATTATAGCATTATTTTGCATCTTCCTTCCCATCGTGATCATTCTACCAAAACTTTTAGTTCCTGTCAAGCAGCCATTTACTGGTGGCCACTCTTTTTCTGGGTTCCAGCAATTGCTCTTTCTTCTCTGCCTTTCAGGCCTGGGGTAGTAACAATGAGATTCCATGTTACAACTCTCAGATAATTGGAACTCCTGATTCGTGTCTTTGTAAATAGTCCCTAAACTAAATTCTTCTCAATTTAATTCCGGTGTGTGTGTTATGTTTCCTATTGACATTTTGACTAAAACAGACCAGTTACTTTATCTCTCTGAACTTCTTTTTTCTCACTTACAAAATGGGTAAATAATGTTTACCTTGTATGATTCTTGTAAGAATCAAAATTTATTGTCGATAATAGATTAACAAGGGCTATTTATGTGTCGGGAAATTAGCTAGGCTCTAGAAATCCAGCAGTGAATAATATAGATAAAGCATATCATTTATATATTGCTATGTAACAAACCATCCTCAAAATTCCACAGCTTGAAATAGCCATTTTACTTACTCATGAATTTGTGGGCCAACAATTTGGGCTTGATACACCTGGATGATTTTCAACTGACTCCACCTGTAAATACTCATTGTGATGGCAGTCAGCTGGTAGCTGGACTGAGGCTGCATAGTCTAAGATGGTCTCATCTACATGCTGGATATTGCTGCTGACCTCTTCCCCATATGGTTATTCAACCCCAAGGAAGCTAACTTGGCTTCTTCACATGGTGGCCTTAGTTTCAAGAGAGTGAGAGCAGAAACTATAAGGTCCTGAGCCCTAGACTCAGAACTTTTAAAATGTTATGTCTGCTACATTCCATCTGTCAAGGGAAGTGAGAAGCCCAGCTGAGATCCAAGGAGACGAAGACACACACTCCACCTTTTCCTGGAAAGAGCAAGGAAATCATATTTCAAATGGGAGCACATCCTGGGTTGGAGGAACCTGAAGCCAGTTTTTGCAATCTACTATAAAAAAAAATTCTGTAGTTCATAGAACGTACATCCTGCTGTGCAAAAATCCTGTATAATATAAGGTACAGAATTCATTCATTCATTTAACACCGATGTACTGAGTACGGGCATTGAATGCTTGGGATACAATAAGCCATAGTAGTTAATCACAATACAAAATACATAGAAATATGCATTCATTACAGACCTGCTACTTTATCTCTAGTTGTAGTCAGACATCATCAGTCAGAAAGTAAACTCCTTGTAACCAAGATATAAAAATCCACACGTCAACTATGGGAAGAGATATATATATATATATCTGATATATATATATATATCTGATATATATATATATATCTGATATATATATATATATATATATATATATATATCTGATAATGGTAGTAATCACATCTCCTTCCTTTCCTGCTATTAACACTATTGCCAAGCCATAAATTAAAAAACAATGTCTTGACCCCACACTTTTGGATATCTGCCAAAATTGGTGTTGGGACCATGCTTTTGTGCCCTCCTTCTCCTATTCCAATTGCACAGGTTTATATGGGCAATCTGCCACTATCAGCAAAAGGGCATCATATTTCCCCACGTTCATTCTCCTTATGAGGAATTTATAGAGTGCCAAGTTTGTCTAAGAAGTCCTTGTGCCATTGCTCCCCTAGATATCTTATTAGTAAGTAGAAACTTTTTAGAATGACTCCTAATCATTATTTTGTTTATGAAAGAGCAAGCAAAATAGGAAGTAATGGGGTTCCTTTCCAAATACTGGAATGAGTGTTAATTGGATTCTATTAAGACCTCTACCACCCATGACCTCTATTCTTCCCCAAATCTGAATTCATGACAATATCTGCCAATTTTGCCCTCTGGCTGTCCTGCAAAATACATTGGCTCAGAAGAGTTGTGGGGAATGTATATGAACTACACATAATCCTCACCCCCACTAAATGGTCCCATTTGTCTCATACATCTCATGCTTAAACCATTCTAGACTTCCTACCTTTACCAAAATGCGATTGCATTTTCAAGCCTTTCCATCCTGCTATTTTTTCTGTCTAGAAATGTTTTGGGTGTGCCTGGCCAACTCCTTCTTTCCCTTAAAATCTCAGCACAAATATCTTCTCTAAATCTGTGCTCTATTCACCTAGTTCAAGAGGACTCATTCAACACTTGGAATATAACAGTATATGTTGTACACATTAGTCACTGTCACAACGTGTCAATTTTATTTTCATAAATGTTTCTTTTCCTCATTGGGAAGCCATCTCTTAAGGAAAGAGATTTTTGTTTCATGTTTTTTTCTGCATCAGTGCCTGGCCAAACATGAGTGTACCTTCTATATTGAATGGGATTAGAATTCATTTTAAGTTTGCTTTTAGCTTGATACCTAATTTACCAAGGTCTCTATTCCAATATGTCCATAATGACTCTTGGGCTAGAGATACTCAGTTCTCCACTTGCACTCGATCAGCTCATTCCATTAAACACAAAACCAATCTGGAATAGCTGCTCTAAGAAATTAAACTCTACCTCTTTTCATTAAAAAAAAAAAAAAAGCAAAAAGAAAGAAATCCTAAAAAAAAATTTAGAAACTCTCTAGTCTTCAGGGACACTATTCACATATATTTATACTTTTTACGAAGAAAAAATAAATATTTTTTTTTTACAATTAGTCTCATAAAACTGAGTCTGTCACTGCTAAATGCATAGCTGTACTGCCTCAGTACTTGAATAAAAGGAAAGAGAACTCAGAGTTCTTAATTCACCTTCTTCATAAGGGTGAAGGTTACATTTTTTTAAGGAAACTCCTGGGAGTATTTCAGATAGAACATTTACTATTTATTTAGCGTTCCAACTGCTTCCCCTGAAGTCATTCTGATTTGAAGGCAGATGCAGTCTATGAAAAAGTCCGTTGCTGGACATTTGAAATCCTTAACATATTTCTCTGTCAAATCTCCCCTTTGTAAAATATAGTTAATTTTAAACAAAGGGGAAAATAGGTCTTAAATGGAGCAATAAAGACCCAGATTTTTATTATCCATCCAAGAATTCATTCAATCAACAGGTTTCTTGGAATAATCTACTAAAGAAAAACATTAAAGAGAAAATTTACTTTAATATATAGAATAAAATTAATTTTATCTTGCAATTACCATATGGGTCTATTGAACACTTTTATTTATAAAATAACCTGAAATTATGAAGAATGAAAAGGATACAGTGGACCCAAATAGTAAATAGGGATGGATATTTTTTCCTAGAATAACAAAGTTTAAAGTTGCTTTTGCTCATTGTCTTTGGGTTTTTTGTTTGTTTGTTTGTTTGCAATTATTTTTTTCCTGTAGGGATGGATAGACAAACAACTGTGTTTTTAATTTACTATGAAAAGTTCTACCACTAGATAGAAATTTAAGCTAATTTGCTCTTACTTTTGATTTTTAGGATTGCATTTAAAATTTTTATTTTGATGTATAATTATGTATATTTACATGATTCCAAATTCAAATCAATAAACAACTCTATACCTTTCCCCTTCATTCTATTCTTTCTTTCCCTATAAACATTTCAAATATATCGTTTATCTTGTTTTAAATTTAAACATACATATTAAGCATAATATACTCTAAGTATACATATAATGCCCCTCATTCTTAAATAACCAGACCCATAGATTGTATACCAGTTATCTATTACTGTATAACAAACCACTCCAAATACAGTGGCTTTAAATAGTAATCATGCGTTTGTTCATGTCAGTTGTCAGCTTGACCTCTCTTTCCATGTGATGTCTCATCCTCAAAGAGGTTAACCCAGGCTTTTATACACAGCAGTCTCATGATAGCAAGCAAGATTAGAAGCTATAATGCCTTTTGAGACTTAGGCTGAAAAGGCTTACAATATCTACCGCAGTTTTTCGGTTTAAGCAACTTCCAAGACAACTCTAGATTCACAAGGTACAGAAAAAATTTTACCTCTTGACAGGAGGAGTGGCAAAGATACACTGTATGGAACATGCCTACAAAGATAGGCATGAGAGTTATCTGTTCTCAAGACCTGACTTGTCCTTCTGTCTGAAAAGGGTACAATAAAGCAACTCATCAGCAAATGCAAGTAATAAATATCCTGGGCACTAGTCAATCATACTAGCAACTAGTCTGCCTTTTGGAGGAGGAAACACAGAAGACATATGGAAAAGGGGGCAGAGGTTCCCTATGAAAGTGGATTTATTTGCTGCCTAAGCCTCAAACTCAACTGTTTTCTTCCACAATGCTCCAATTTTATGCAAATGACCCCCTGTCCCCATGAGAATCAGGGAAATGACCTCACCTCTAGTTATTCTGAGTTAATCAGTGAATGGCCTTCGTATGGTAACTCTTATCCAGTCCTGGTTTGAGACATAAATTGGCCCAATCACACTAAAGGAAAGTGCATACTACGTAAAATTCTTCTTGGCAGGAGGTCTCTCTCTCTTTTGCCCCTGCTGGACAGGAAAAAGAATTCCTTTGGTCATGATTTCATCTGCAAAGCATTTTAACATCATAAAAGAAACCAGCTTTAGAGGAAGCCAATACTGAGGACAGAAGATTGGAAAGACAGTAAGAACCCAGGCCCTTTGATGACATTCTAAAGCCTCTATTCCATTCAACACCTGGAGCTTACCCAGCTGGACTTGCATTTATGCAAGATTTAAATGTTCTTGTTGCTTAGCACAGGTCAAGGTTCTTTTTTTACCATTTCACTTTGGATTTTTGTAATCACTTCTACGAGGATTTGAATTTAGAAAACTGTTTTCACACTTATAACATACAACATTGATGCCCCTACACCAGTGAGAAAGGTACTAAGGTTCTGGATGCTATTTTAGAGATAAAGAAACTGAGGCTTAGGGAATGTTTTTTTTGTTTGTTTGTTTGTTTTTTAAATTTTTTTTAATGTTTTATTTTATTTTTGAGAAGAGAGAGACAGAGCATGAGCGGGGGAGGGTTAGAAAGAGAGGGAGACACAGAATCAGAAGCAGGCTCCAGGCTCTGAGCTGTCAAAACAGAGCCTGACACGGGGCTCGAACTCACAGACGGTGAGATGGTGACCTGAGCCGAAGTCGAAAGCTCAACCAACTGAGCCACCCAGGTGCCCCTGCTTAGGGAATGTTAATAAAGCAAAATGAGATAACAAATGGAAGTGTGTTGGACCAGATCCAGAGCTTAGAGGAGAGTTATGATAAATATTAGTCTCAGGAAGATATCACCATTTCCCAAGGATTTTACTACAACATTCCCAGCCCAAAACTTTACTACCAAAATTTGTAGAGTCATGGCTCAAATTCAAGTTCTAAATCTTTCTGACCAGGCCATAGTGGCTTTCTACTTGGTATTCATCCAGAGATTCTTTGGTGAGATCAAGCTTTTGAAGGAAACAGTGTTTTGAGACACAGAAAAGAAGTATTTTTTGCACACTGGAAGGGCAGATCTAGAAAAAGACGCTTCCATGGACAGCATAAGGGTAATATGTGTGCAGGTATAAAGAAGACAATCAGAGTAACCTAAAAAGAAAAAGAAAGGATGACAAGTTTAAAGCAATGAAAAATCCTGAAAAGAACACTTTTGGCATCAAGCAACCAGGTTTGGAGTCCAAAATATCTCTTGTAAATTCTCTTTCCAAGATAATGTCCTTGTGTTTAACATAGGGTAACAGCATTTACCCAGAGATATTAAATATATATATATATATTATAATATATGGATATATAATAATATATATAATTAATATATATAATATAATTTATATATATATATATTATATATACGTATAAATAATGTGGCACCTTAGCACAGGCTACATTTCTTGTCTGGTGCTCCATAAATGTTACTGTAAAGACCTATCCTGGTGAGACTGGGTCCGAGATTTATAAATTCTTGCTAGAAGTGTGTGTGTGTGTGCGTGTGTGTGTGTTTGGGTGTGTTTAGGGATGGACTTCCATTTTATAGCTAGACATATTTCTCCTGCTTTTTTACAAGATCCTGATTTCAACTTTTGCACAATAACTTCCTTTATATTTTATAAAAAATATTTTGTGTATTCAATAATAAAGCAAAGCAAAAAGGAAAGGAAAAGAGAATTTTGAGATAATGGCCAGCTAAACTACACTGCACAGTGTATTTCTTTTTTTCATGAAAGAAAGAAAATGCACCTTTCCTAAATAAGGGTAAACCTGCACTCTCTCCATGAATACATGTAATTTCTTGAGAGATCTGCATGACCTAGCTATTGTTACCTGCTGACAGAGGAAGTGCTGAGAGGTACATCCTTACCTCATGATGTATAAAAAAATCTGGTAGGGAAGACTGAAGTCCTGTCTATATCGTCTACTGAAGTCTTCCATGAGTTATTCTTCTGGACTGAATAACTCAGACTTTGGGAAATGTCCCGCACTGGGAATATGATGTTCTAATGCCCTGGCCAAAGACATTTGAGGGGGGCAGAAGGAGTTGTTTTGATGAAGACAGTGAACATTTTGGCAACCATCGTGGACAAGGGAAACATTTTGGTAGATTCAAAAGCAGAATCTTCTACACCAGATGGGTTCAAGAGCATTTCCATTTATGCACACTTTTGTCCATTCAATAAACATTTACTGAGTAGCAACATGTACCAACAACTATTCAGTTTTTGGAATATAGCAGTGAACAAGACCCCTCTTAAGGAGCTTTACCGCTGGTTGGAGATATAAGTAGTAAACAAGTAAAACCAACAAATAAGCAAATTAAATGCAGGTAATGATCACTACTATGTAAATAATATTTTCTGTGACCAAGGGAGGCCCCTCTGAGAACAACATCAGAGCTGATGTCTGAATAACAGGAAGAGGCAGAATAATGGCCCTAACAAAGATGTCCACACCATTGTGCTCAGAATCTGTGTATAATGTGACCTTACATGGCAAAAGAGAATTTGCAGATGTGATTAGAGTTAAGGACTTTGATGTGGATAGATGATACTGGATGATACATGTGGACCCAATGTAGTCACAAAGTTTAAACACAGAAGAGGAAGGCAGAAGAGTGGGTGAGATGGATGTGAAGTGAGGACTGGACCTGCTGTTGACAGTTTTGAAGATGGAGGAAAGAGGCCATAAGCCAAGGAATTTTAACAGCTTCTAGGAGCTGGGAAGGACCTCAGCTGACCACCAGGAGGAAAGCAGGGACCTGAGCCCTATAGTCACAAGGAACTGGACTGCCACCAACCCTAATGAACAGGAAGTGGATTCTCCCCTAGAGCCTCCAGAAAAGAATGAGGCCCTGCAGACAGCTTGATTCTAGTTTGGTCAGATTTGTACTTGACTTCTGACCTACAGAACTATAATAAACATGTGCTGTTTTATGCCATGAACCCGGGGTACTTTGTTCTAGCAACAACAGAAAACTAATCTACGTGCAAAGACAAGAGGCACACACATTCGACTGTGGAGACAGAAACACACAAGCCCTATGGTGGCTGAGCTGACAATCAGAAGAGTGACAATCAGGACAGAGTTTTGCAATACTTAGACACTCTCCCAAATTCTCAGACATGGTAAATATATTTTATGCCTCACAATCAGTTGAGATACAGGTGTACACCATTATGAATTGGAGAAAAAAGAATTACCATGCAGACTTGCAAAATCTGGATATATGGGTTTTATTAGTAACCTTTTATACTTGGAATTCACAGTGAGCCTCTGAGACAAGAGTTTGTCATGTGGTAAGCACTGGAGTTCCAGAACGGAGATCTTAGGCATAAGGAACTAGCCCGAAGAGTCCATTTGTAAAAGCATCTGATAAAAGAAAACAGATGAAGGCATCGCTCCATCAGTGTAGCACATAGCTATATGATCCCTGGTTGGGGGAAGGGGGACATCTGACAATAAATGAAGAATGCATGGGG
This sequence comes from Panthera onca, assembly GCF_046562875.1. Lineage (NCBI taxonomy): Eukaryota > Metazoa > Chordata > Mammalia > Carnivora > Felidae > Panthera > Panthera onca. The sequence continues at coordinate 20,296,511 of NC_138348.1, read as the reverse complement.
TGGGGGCGTGACCCTGGGCAGAAGAGGGTTGTTTATGGTCCTGAAAGAGCTTTTCTTATTGCAAGAGAGGGAAGAGCCTTTTTCAGGGAAGATGCCATTAGCTTTTTCAGAGGGGACACTGACCCAGGCAATTTAACCACCTTTCAGAAGCAATCTCTCTGCTTTTCTATTTTACTGTTTCATTTCAACTTTTCTCTTTTTCTCTAAATTGTGTAGCCAATTGCAAACATGTTTCAAGGAAAGGGGAGAATGGATGGCAGCCTGTTCTCTAGCTTCCACCCATGAGCTGCCCCTTTGCTGCTTTTACAAACTACAAGCTTCACATCGACCAGCTGGGAAATGGCCAAAGTGAAAAGCTATTTGCAAGCAGGAAGCATCCTAGCTGTCATTATTAACTGGAGGCAAAGGCAGATGGGACTTATGCAAGGGTATGGGGAGGGAAATAGACAAGCGAACACAATAAGGAGCAGGTGTGGACACTGCTTGCTGAGAAGGGAGCTGAGATGAATAGAAAGAAATGCAGGCAGCAGTGCTTTGGACACATCTGGCACAGAATCAGGATAAAGGCTGAGAGGACTACCTGGGATGGTGCAGCATCGTGGTTAAGACTCCTGGCATTGTGAAGCCTGGGAGTGAACACGTGCACTGCCACTTTTTAGCTGTGTGACCTCAGCGATTAATTAACCTGTTGCATCTTGGCTTTAATCTTCCACACCTTATTGGAATATTGTGATGATTACATGATGTTGCATATAAAGTGCCAGGCACCTAGGTGCACTTGGTAAATATTAGTAGGTGCTATTACTATTCCTGATTGATATTTTTTAAGGGTGGGTAAGTCCTAAATGACTTTTCATTACTTTGCTACAACCAGGAAGTGAGTAGAACCACATACCTCTCCCCAGAGGAGACACATCAGAGAATTAACAGGTGTTACAGCTGAAACGTACTCTGGAGATCGTTGTACACAATCCTTTTAATTGACAGGTGGGGAAACTGAGGCTGAAATGTTTTTGTTCAAAGTTACAAAGGTAGTAAGGGACCAGGCAGGCACTTGAAGGCTACGCTGTCTCTCATTCCATGACTGTCTAGTCAAACAGTGTTTGTTGGTTTGTTCACCTGATTTGAAATCATTGTCTTATGAGACCAAGACAATGGAAATTTCATACAAGTCCCCTCATCCACCAGCCCACACTGCACGTATCCCCATCTGGATTACATTTGTGTGGAGTAGATTCTGTCTCCTACTTCTCCATATTTTCCATGTCTCCAGGTCAAAACTGCTGTGCATCTCCTGAATCACCAACCCCAGTGGAATCACTCAATACCAACAGTTACAATATTTTTTGGGGAAAAAATGTTATTTAGAGGTTAGAAAATATTGTAACCAACCCACAGATGGTTTTGTTTTTCCCACACACAATGCTGTAAACCTTTGAATTCAATGATCTACTCTAATCTTTTATATGCTATACGATTCTTATTCTTAGGCTCAGCTTTATTCACACAAGTATGTGTCAGGCTGGCCACTGTCGATTGTATTTAGTGACTCCTAGTATGTATCTGCCTTTGCTAATAGAAGAACTTTGTACTTGCAATAAAGTCTTCTATTTAGGCATTTCTATTACATTAATAGGAAGTTCATATAATTTCTAAGAGTTTAAACTTCTGGATTTAAGCAAAGAGCGTTTCCTTCCCCTAGTTTAATATGTCCTCCTGGCCAGAGTTATAAACAGTAATCTGGGTGTTGCTGTAAAAGCATGTTAACCACATCTACAATCAGTTGACTTAAAGTAAAGGAGGTTATCTTAATTGCATGGGAAGGCCTCATCCAATCAGTGGAAAGGGATTAACAGCAAAACTGAGGTTTTCATGAAGAAGAAAAGAAGAAGGAGGAGGAGGAGGGGGGGGGGTAGGAGGAGGAGAAGGAGAAATTCTGCCTCAAGACTAAAGCATCATCTCCTGCCTGAGTCTCCAGATTTCAGGGCTTAAGTCTTTCCAGCTCTCACAATTACATAAGCCAAGTCCTTGAAATAAATCTCTTTTGAAGGGTCTGTTTCTCTGGGAAACCCTGACTGATAGAGGAGTCAAGCAAAACATTAGCCAATGGTTCATGAGAGACATTACCAAATGTTTTAAGTCAGGTAATGCTAGCTGCTAAAACAGGTATTTGGTGCATCTCTGCAGCTTAACTCACTGGAAGATTATTTCTCACTTACATAATGAGAACCAGTAGGTAGGGCTGAAGGAGACAGATCCAGGATAGAAGGGCTTGAAGCCTGTGTCACCTCCATAGTCACTTGGACATCAACATCCAGCCAGAAGACCAGAGAAGAAAGAAAGTGGAGGATCCTGTGAAAGATTTGATGAACTAGGATCACTTCTACACACATTCCATTGGCCAGGACTTGGTCATATGGCCATTCCTACATGTAAGGAAACATGAGCTACTTGTTTCCCAGAAGAAACTGAAAATGTGCTTGACAAACAGCCACTCTTTGTCACACAAAATTATTGTTCGAGAAGCTTCTTGGAAAACATCATGTATTCTTGGTAGGACCAGCCTCTTTGATAGAAGTTTTGTGACTAACTTGTTAAGTATTGTGGTGTCAATACAGGAACAAAAATAGAAAATGGAAAAAAATTTTAAAAAGAAAACAGAATGAGATGGCAAGAAAGCAAAGTGTGAGGCAGGAGACAATTTAAAACAGCAATTAGAGTCTAATTAAACCCGAAGTTTGGTATCATTATCAGAAGTTAGGACATAGCTAATTATGCTGAAAGCAAGTTTCAGTTCAGGCTATAGTCATTCAATAAGGGAATCTTTTCTTCCCAGTAGAAAACACTAATTTTGAAAAACACTTAAAAGATTCTCAATAATGGATGGCATGTATGTGTGTGCATTTTAATCTCTTTATCCGTATTGTCCATGTGGTATTTAGTCTTTGTACTTAAATCCACAGTAATTGTTTGTGGTAGCATGAGAAATTTTTGCCTCATTGATTTTCCATAGCACTGAAATGTCACATTAGCTCGAGGTGAAAAGCTAATAGGATGTGAATAATGATAATAATAATCAGAATGATAATAGAAAGAATCATACACCTGAATGTACATTAAAATCCTCTATTGCATCTCAGGACTCTGGTGACATTTCAAACCCAGGAGAAGAGAGAGAAAATAGTTTATTAACACTGTGCTCTCTGGAATCTCACTGCAACTTTGGCTGCACATTTTGGCATGGATGACAATTTGCAGAATGAATGAATGAGGACCAAGCACAACGTACTATGTGTTCTCCCTCAATTTTACTCCATTTCCAAGTATAGTTTATTAATGTTCAATCTTCCACATTCCCGTCTAGGACACACACCTACACGTATAAATAGGCATTTGGAATTTGTCATATGCATAGGGTCACTAAGTAAATGCACTCAAGTTAGATATAGCTTGGAATCCCAGGGAGGCCAATTATCACCCAGCCATCTCAGAACATTCACTGAGTCTCAAACATTTGCTCAAGGACACTGGCTTATGCTACTAATTATTAAAAAATGAAAATGAACGGAAGATTCTCAGATCCTCTGAGCCCATAGTAAGTAACACAGTACGTAACAATATCTCACCTCACTTTTTAGGTATTCTAACCCCCTGCTGGTAATTGCAGATTCATAATTATAAGTAAATGAATCTATTATTCTATTACTCCAGAAAGTCACTTCAGAACCCAGACACCCTCTCCCTCTGTGGCCCAGACTCTGTTTAATTCCACTGTGATAGCCTGCCATGGAATTCTAAACTTTTATTTTGTAGCACTTTGCCACTGATGACTCTTTAACAGATTTTTTAAATAGTTGCTTAATGTCTGCCTCCTCCTCTACACTGTATAGCAGGAAGCTTCCTTATGCCATTCAGTTCTGTGTCCCCAGGAAACAGAAGAGGGCTAAAAGACAGAGTGGTTCTCAATCAGTGAATGTTCATTCCATGACTGACCTCAGAGTGCCTCATTCCTCCCTATGAAGGACCTATAACACTTTTACTTTGCAGATTGAATTTTACCTTACTATTACCTTTTAGAACCTGCAACTGCCTACCTCCAATGTATCTTTCCCCAGCATCCATCCAAGTGATCTCATAACTCTTGACTATATTTTAATGTGTTCAGACCACACTGGTCTTCTTAAACTCTTTACTCTCATGGTTCGTTATTACCTATAAGTCCTCATTTATGCCATCAAGCTTCTTAGGGACTTACATTATAATGGTTATATTCTCAACTTTTCCATCTACCTCTGTTGATTCCAACTGTTCCTAAAGATTTCTGGGTGTTGCAACGAGAAAAAATGAGATGTTACTAAAGTATTTTTTAACAGAAAAGAAGTATAACTTCTCAGAGGTAAACTATAAAGTCAACCCAAGGTGCATCACAGTAGTAATACCCAATTACCTTAAATGAAAAGAAAATTTCCCAGACCAAATCAAGACTTGACACTAACCAAACCAAAGGTGTTGAGTATATATAAAATGTCCCACATTTAAAAATAAATTCTTATCCATGTTTTACAAATATGGACTCAAATTCTGATCAAAATGAAGGGTTCTAAAGTAATATCCTATTCCTCAGGGACAGTATATCACAATAATAACATTAAATTATCCAGTCTTATGACTAATTTTTATTCTGAATCTATACTCATCAAGTTAGCCTCTTATTATTACTTTACAACAAGGTGACCACGTCTTATTTATCCAAAAAATTAACTAATCAACTTCATTTTGGTATACATTCTTGAGTCTATTGTGAACTTATTTAGCATGATCTAGTCTTCCTAGATTAACCCAACTCAGCTCTACTGAGTTCAAGTTCAAGTTTCTGGATGTGCAAAGCTGAGGAACCTTGGCATATTAGTGCCTTATCCAGGGTTTCCAGAGAAACAGAACCAGTAGAAGATATAGATAGATAATCTCCTATCTAATTCCTTAGATCTATGCATCTCTATCTATCTATCTATCATCTATCTATCTATCTATCTATCTAACATATCTTGAAAGACATTTATTATAAGGTATTGGCTCACATGATTACAGAGTCTGAGAAGTCCCATGATCTGCTATCATCTGCAAAGCTGGAGACCCAGGAAAGCTGATGGTGTAGTTCAAAGGCCTGAGAGTTGATGAGCCAATTGTATGGATTCCAGTCAGAATCTGAAATCCTGGGAACCAGGGTCCCTGAAGAAAGAAGACTGATGTTTTAGCTCAAGGAGACAGGCAAACGCAACTTCAACCTTCCTCTGCCTTTGTGTTCTGTTGAGGCCCTCAATGGGTTGGATAATGCTCACCCACACTGGTGAGGACAATCTGCTCTACCCAGCCCACCAATTCAAATGCTAATCTCTTCTAGAAACACCCACACAGACATACCCAGAAATAATGTTTAACCAGATATCTGGGCATACCATGGGCCAGTCATGTTGCCACATAAATTAATCATTCACACTTGCAGAAGCTTCTCCTATTCCATAAGACTTCTACTTCTAAGGTACTACCTGCCTATAAGATTGCTTGAAGACCAATCAAGCAACTTCCCCTGGAAATATTCCAACACCTCAATCACTACATTATCCTATCAGAAGTATTTAAGATTCATCACTCCTCCTGAAGTTCTTTGTTACCGACCCTAGTCCATCCCATAGTACCTTATTTTGTGGCTCATCACCATTTGGGACATTGTTTGTCCCAAACATTGTTTGTATACACCAGCAAAAAAAGTATGAATTGTTTCCATGTAATGATGATCATTTTTAGGATTATGTAATAGCAACACAGCATACATATTCATTAAGCATAAACTCTAATTATTTTCTATTACCATGCACTATAATCACCATGATTTATAATCTCCCTGGAAATTACCAAAATGGAATGTGCTCTCTCTTCAAGTATTTCACAGGTCACAGATGATTCGCAAATCCTGAAATCAACTCTCTTATATGATGAGCCCTTTGTGAGTTAAAGGAGACCCAGACCACAGGCATAGCTCTCTGGGGACCAGTGGACCCTACTGACACATTTGGTAATGGCAATAAGCAGAAAAGCAAAGCAAACAGGCAAACTAATTCCTAATGTCAGAAAGCAATTAGATATGCTAATTACCAAATAATGTATGTACAAGCTCAAATGTATGTCAGTGTGATGATTATCTATCACATACTCAAAATCACTTCCTGTCTACAGAATTCTCTTCTTCCCAGGGTATTTCCAGCAGTTTCATGGAGCCCACACCTACCACTTACCAGATAGAGGATCACCTTTTTTTTTTTTCAATATATGAAATTTATTGTCAAATTGGTTTCCATACAACACCCAGTGCTCATCCCAAAAGATGCCCTCCTCAATACCCATCACCCACCCTCCCCCATCAACCCTCAGTTTGTTCTCAGTTTTTAAGAGTCTCTTATGCTTTGGCTCTCTCCCACTCTAATCTTTTTTTCTTTTTCTTTTTCTTTTTTAGAGGATCATCTCAAATTGACCTCAAAATCCTAGCCAGGGCCAGAAATCACTGCCATTTGAGTGCTATGTACTTCAGTGCAACAATCAGTTGGGTGTCATGTATTACAAATTCCCTGGTCAAAGACTAGATACTCTTAATTGAATAGTTTTGATCAAGCAGTAAATAGTAATACTTGAGGTGAAAAGGAGTTGAATTCTGATTTATCTTTAAGGGTCCTTCTCTTCTCACTTGTCTTTTCCTTGAACCAGCTGTGAAACCAGCCAGCAGTGTATCCTGTCCAATTTCCTTGAGCTTCCGTATCCTTATCTATAAAATGGGAATGAATTCATCTACTTTCTGCATCTTAAAACAAATTATTGATAGTACTACTGAATAGTGAATGTAATGAGTGTTCTAAAACATATATAACGAAGCATGTAAAGACACATAACAATGAAGTCGTACTCGAATTTAAATTCTTACCAATTTATACTTCCTCTATAAACATAGAACTTGGAACCCTAAAAACTGATGAAAAAAGATCTTGCTCAATTGAGATCTGAATTAATTTTTGTTTTCATTTTTTTTCCTTCTCTAGATCTGAAAAGAGATGAAAATACAGTATGATGAAATGAAATAAAAAGCAGAGATGAGAAAAAGAGAACATTATAATCTAAAGAAAATGAATTTAGACTATGAGTTAGAACTACTTCTGGTTCCAATTCCCCTGTGTGACACTTTGGCCTCATTTTTCTCCACTTTCAAATACATATTTCTTACTTCTCTGATGAAGACACTATGTGAGAAACTTAGGTTATCTACTTAAACTCTAGAGTATTGACAGGGTATGAGAGATCAAGGGAAGTTTCATTTTTCAAGGAGAAATGAAGAGATGATACAGAGAATAGAAGACAAATTAGTTATCAGATGAACCATCCATTTATAAAAGTCTTTAGAATTTATATAGAGCATCTTATATAACCTTCATAAACACCTGTGAAGTGGGTAGAATTCTCTTTCCTTAGGGAAAAGGAAATTGTAGCTTATAAAGTTTACACAAAACCAAGGACACACAGAGCTAGTAAATGGCGGCCTTGCATGGACTAATTCTACTTTACAGTGCTCCCAGATGGATCACAATCAGAGTCTTTTAGTTGTGTAATTAAAAACAATTTTTTTACATTTTTATTTATTTTTGAGAGACAGAGACAGAGCACAAGTGGGGAAGGGGCAGAGAGAGAGTGAGACACAGAATCTGAAGCAGGCTCCAGGCTCTCAGCTGTCAGCACAGAGCCCGATGCGGGGCTCAAACTCACAAACCATGAGATCATGACCTGAGCCGAAGTCGGATGCTTAACCGACTGAGCCACCCAGGCACCCCTAGTTGTGTAATTTCTAAAGATAAAATAAATCCAGGGTTATAACACACATAATTCACTAAGCACAGAAGGATTAAAGCAACAAAAGGCCTAGTCATTTCTAAAATCAAAAGAACTTGGTAATGCTTAAGTGAGTGAGTGAGTATGTATGTGGGTAAACAGGTAAGCAAGAACAAAAACAAATTTTCATTTTACAGGCAATTGGATTATCACCTAAATATGATGGTTTTCAAATGCCTCTTGAAGAAACAGGAAAGTGGACCCCCAAAATTAGCAGTTTAAGTCAGTAATTGAGCATTGCCTGGAGTCAGACTTCTTCTTGACTTTAAATCTTACATGTACTACTTATTAGCTGTGACAAACAAGTTATTTAATCCCTCTGTGCCTCAGTTTCTTTTCCCTAAAGTTAAAAAAAAATTGTACCTACTCACTGTAGGTATTAAAATAATATGACACACAAGAAATTCTTAAAATAGTGCCTAGCACACACTAAGTATTCAAAAAAACCCCAAAAATTTAGTGCAAAGAAGTTTAAGGACCCCTCAAATATACCCAACATAGGTAGGCAAACTGGTTTCAGGAAGGATCATAGCTATAGGGATCAGATAATAAAGGATTTGTTTCTTGTTGGATTAAAATGGAAAGATATCAGTTTGTTGTTTTGTTTTTCCAACGGCCGTAGGGTTTCTTTGTTACTCGTGTCACATATATGCTTTGAAATGTTCTTCAACCTATAATCCAGTCTTAATCACATTTATTTTTTCTCCTCATCCTCTGGCTCTAAGACCTCCACATTAGTTCCACATTTGTCAGAGGGGTTAGAAACCAAGTAGCTAAAACAGAAAGGAGAATGTCTTGTAGAAATCTATATAAGACATCTCTTAACACAGACATCAGGGTTTAGTTGATAATTACACACTATAATTTATTTCTATTATTATTATTTGATAGTGATACCGGTATTTTACAGCTTACGATGGTAATCACATCAATTGTCTTCATCCTTCTCAACAAACATGGGAGGGTACACAGGACAGATTTTAGTCAATTTTATGATCTAAAGGAAATGAATCTTCAGTGGCAGGATTTTAGGTTTAATAACAAGGAACTTTATTTATCTATTAATAATAGGGATTAACTCCTTTTTTTGCCTCTGTTGTCTACAAACTACACGGGGAGAGAGTGGAAAAGAAAAGCACTGACTGGACATTGGTCTCTTCAGATTATTATCAATTCCAACTCTTCCCTTCTTGTTTAAAATGGTTTTATTTTGGGTAGTCAACCTTGGATATCCTTGTTACCTTTTATACTCCAATTGTCTACTACCAGAACTTTCCAAAGACTTACCTGCAGAAGTGTGTGTGTGTGCATGCACGTGTGCATGTGTGTGTGTGTGTGTGTGTGTGTGTGTGTGTGTGCATGTTACAGAGATGGCAAATGGAGAGATGGGCCCTGAACTCTTTCCCTTGTCCTGTGGAAACAATGTCTGCTCTTGAGATTAACAACCCAGACAAGTTGACAGATTTATTGTTTGGTTCTCCATCCTCCCCACCCAAATTCCTCATCTACCATTAGCTGCCTTCTGACTCTCTAAGCTGCTGGCAAAAAAAAATGCTGGAATCTTTGGGAACACATATTTGGACTATTTAGGGGTTCATGGAAGCTTCTCTTAGAGTAGATCCCTAACTTTGGTGACCAACAAAGAAATGATTCCTCTTTCTCTCCATGCCACAGAGGGTCTGCTCCATTTTTTGCCTAAATTCTCCTGTTCTGGTATGGGTGCTCATTTAGGGGACTCACAAGGTGCCTTCAGCTCTGCTGCCTTTCACAGTGTCCTTTCCATTCAGGGAAAAATTCCTGTGTCTCTGACAAGTAGTGGAAATGCAGACTGTCCCAGTCCCTTTTGCCTTATTTTTTTTTAAATTTTTTAATGTTTATTTATTTTTGAGAGAGAGAGACAGACAGACAGAGTGAGAGTAGGGGAGGGGCAGAAAGAGGGAGACACAGAATCCAAAGCAGGCTCCAGGCTCTGAGCTGTCAACACAGAGCCCAATGCGGGGCTCAAACCCAGGAACTGTGAGATCATGACCTGAGCTGAAGTCTGGTGCTTAACCAACTGAGCCACCCAGGCGCCCCCCGTTTTGCCTTATTTATACTTCTCTTTCCCTCTCTCTGGCTCTCCCCACCTACCCCTGATGCACTTATCGCCAATCACCAGCAATGCCAGGGAAGTCTACCAATTTAGTTGCCCAGAAACTTTTAGACAAGGTATGAATGTCCTCCAGAGCTAGGGCACAGGTCAGATCTAAGACCTTTACCCCCTTACTTACGACATACCACCCATAGAGGGACAAATGCTCTAAAATGTTTTTCTTTCCCTAAGAAAATAACTTCTTTCTTAGACTTTCTGCTAATTGTTTTCCTTTTGTTGGAAATAGTTGCCAATCATATTTGGCTTGCCTGCAACATGCAGACAGAGAGACACCATGAATCAGTTTCTCTTTGACAGGAAATTTTCTCCTCTTTAAACCCCTTACTCTATGGTTAAAAGACGGGACCAAGTAATCCTTCACAAAGCAGAAAAAGTTCTCCACCATCCCTCTGCCTCTAATATATATATTCACAATGTATGTCTATCTATCCAAATGCTTCTCTTTACCGATCCATTCACCTATTTTTTCTTATCTCAAATGTTTCACTTTTCCATCTGTTGTACGGCAATATGGAGCTCACAGCCTCAGTCTTTGAAAGCTCAGGATATTACCTTCTCACAGAGCTGTATCCAGGACAAATCATTTCTGAAGTTTTGAAATTTCTACTTTTAATTCAAAACTAGTGGTTTGAAGACAATAGGAACTGCCAGATTTCAAATCTTCCCAACAACCTCCTGTAAAACTCATAACAGCAATGAAAATAATATGCGTTTACCAGAACCAGAAGATAAAAAGTAGCACCACCTTTAAATTAAGTGTAAGTAGATTTAAAACTTCCAGACGAGCTTTTCCCCTTTAATGTAAGCCTGTAGATGTAGAGAACAGGATACAAGAGGCTTTAGGGATTTAATGAAGAAAATAAGAGGGTGAAGGACACACAAAAAGCACAAAATCACCTGAGAAAGTGAAAGTTCAATATGAAATGCCAATATCGTGAACACAAGTTAGAACTTGGGGGTTCACAGCACTGGCTACAGTGAAGGAGCTTAGCAGGTAGTGGTGACCATGTAGAAATACTGCTTTGGGGTGATGTTCAGATATATAGAAGATGAGTACTCTTGTTTAGCAATGAGGTAGTGAGAGGAAATAAGGAACAAAGTGGAGGGGGTGGAATTAAGGATTGTACAAACAAAAGAAAACGAAAGCTGATCAACCCCTCCTTCCCACTACCACACCAACCCCATTCATAGAAGAAGTAGCAGAGGAGAGGACAAAAGAGAAGACACAGAATTCCCAAACTAGGAACAACGTTTAAAAAATAAATAGAAACAGCAAAATAATCTGACCATATCCACATAAAGCTACAGAAATAGAAACAGGAAAGATGAATCAAAGCATTCCAGCTGGTGAAATGTCTCCCTTCCTCCCCAAAAAGACCACTTGATGCTGAGAAAACTATATTATACTGAAAAACTGCAATAAAGATCGTCATACAAACATTTGGAAATTGGAGGGCAGAACTTTAATTTGGAAATACACTAGCACCAAGTGCTGGTAAAGGATGTGGGGCAGCAGGAACTTTCATCCATTGCTGGTTGGAATGCAAAATGCTAGAGCCACTTGGGGAGAAAGTCTGGCAGTTTCTTCCAAAGCTGAACATACAAAGCTAGACTTATTATACAATTCAACCATCACAGTCAGGTATTTACCCAAAGGAGTGAAAAGCTTATGTCCTCACAAAAACCTTAGTAAGAATATTTACAGCAGTTTTATTCAAAATTGCCAATTTCTGTAAGAATTCAAGATGCCCCTCAATCGGTATCCATAAAATGAAATATTTTTCAGCAGTAAAAACAAATGAGCTATCAAGTCACAAAAGTACATGGAGGAGAGCCTTAAACACATACTGCTAAGTGAAAGGAGCCAATCTGCCTTTGTAGCAACATGGATGGAAGTGGAAAGTGTTATGCTAAGTAAAATAAGCCATACAGAGAAAGACAGATACCATATGTGTTCACTCTCATGTGGATCCTGAGAAACTTAACAGGCACCCACGGGGGAGGGGAAGAAAAAAAAAAAGAGGTTAGAGAGGCAGAGAGCCAAAGCGTAAGAGACTCTTAAAAACTGAGAACAAACTGAGGGCTGATGGGGGGTGGGAGGGAGGGGAGGGTGGGTGATGGGTATTGAGGAGACCACCTGTTGGGATGAGCACTGGGTGTTGTATGGAAACCAATTTGACAGTAAATTTCATATATTTAAAAATAAAATAAAATTTAAAAAATAATAAGTAAATAAATAAATAAATAAATTCAGCTATTCCCTCAAAAAAAAAAAAAAAAAAAGAAAGGAGCCAATCTGAAAAGGCCATATAATGTATGATTCCAACAACATGAAATTCTGGAAGATGCAAAACTATGTAAAAATATATTTGTAAAATACATAAAACTATGTAAAATATGCAAAACAGTAAAAATATAAGTGGTTACTTGTTTTTCAGGGAGCAGAGAGGAAGAATTATAGGTGGATATTTAGGAATATTTATAGTCATGAAACCATTCTACATGTTATAATGGTAGATACATGACATCATGCATTTATCAAAACTCACAGAACTGTATAACACAGAAAGAACTCTAATATAATCTATGGACTGTAGTCAATAATAATGTATCAGTATCGGTTCATCAGTTGAAATCATTGTTCCACAATAATGCAACATGTTAAAAATAGGAGAAACTGGTGGGAAGGATAGGGCATCTATAGGAAGCCTCCACACTTTCTGCCTAATTTTTCTATAGACCTAAAATTACTCTAAAATTGAAGTTTATTAAAGACATAGGCAATTATCTGAACAGAGGTCTCACCAAAGGAGATACACAGGTAGCAAATAGGTACATCAAAAGATGCTCAACCTCATTTGTCATTAGAGAATTACAAATTAAAATAATATTTTCATACCATTAAACACCTATTAAAGTGGCTAAAATTCAGACAACTGACAATACCAACTCTGGAAAAGATAAGGAGCAATAGAAACTCATTCACTGCTGGTGGGAATACAAAATGGCACAGCTAGTTCGTTTGGCTACTTATTACAAAGCTAAATAGAGTCTTACCATATCGTCCAGCAATCTTACTCCTAGGTTATTTACCCAACTTTTAAAACTTATGTTTATACAAAAACCTGCATGTAAATATTTGTAATAACTATTCATAGTTGCCTAAGCTGGAAGCAACCAAGATATCTTTCAATAAGGGAATGAATTAATAAACTGGTACATCCATATAATGTAATATTATTTATTGATAAAAAGAAATGAGCTATCAAGCTATAAAAGGCATTGATGAACTTAAATAGACATTTCTAAGGAAGTCCGTCTGAAAAGGCTACCTATTTTCTAATTCCAATTATATGATATTCTGAGAAATGCCAAACTATGAAAACAGTAAAAAAGATCACTTGTTGCTGTCTCCCCAGCTGCCTGCTAGAATCTTAAAAGTTTAAACAGAGACCTCAGCTGGGTTCAGGCACATATTCAGTCCATCTGGTCTCAACACCTTACTCTCTCAAGGCTACATCCTTCTAACAGCTCCAGCTGTGGGATTGGTAGGTGGAACACACATTCCAAGGACAGGGGAGAGGGTGAGTTCGTGGTTCAACTGGGGGTCATGTCCTCTTGATGACCTCCTCTAACAGTTGCCCAAAGGCCAAGAGAAGGAAGGAAGATTTAATAGATCAAACACACTGTATACTTATATGATGGAGAAACTATTCTGTGTGAAACTGTAATAGATATGTAACATTATGCATTTGTCAAAACCCACAGAACTTTGCAGCACAAAGATGGAAACTTAAAACATATAAATTAAATAAAAAAAAATTAGGACACCTGGGGATCACTGGATAAAATGCAGCATGGTGCAAAATAATTTAACCATATCACAAATATATGAAACAACCTCAGTGTTGGGAGTGGATGGGGAAGTTGATGACCTAAGTAACTCTGGAAGTGAGGGGAGGCTGTAACTGAACATAAGCACTATGTTCTAATTGGCAATGTTGTTTCCCACGGGGGTATGGATTAGCAATATTCGTAGTGCTGTGCATGTATACTTGAATTGAACAATTAAGTAAATGGATGGCAGATGGCAAAACCCAGATTTCTTGAATATAAGAGTTGGAATAAGAGTTTACTTATATGCCAGGGGAGCCTGCTGGAATGATAGACATGTAATTGATGAGAGCAGGAAACATCAATAAGAACTCACATGTAGCTTAACATAGTGAAGATAGAAGGTTACAGATAATATGTGTGTAGATACAAATATATATTTCCTTTGTCAGCTGAGATGGCCTAGAATCAATGACACTCCAGTAACAACAAGGATACCTAGCACCCTGATGTTGGCTTCTAATATTGTTCTCCAATAAAAGGGACCAGAGCTACTTGGAGAAATGATTGATCCAAGGACTGGGGTAAAAATACATAAGATGAGTCTGGAGCATGTTGTGTTGTCCATATTAAGTGCTTAAAAAAATCCCCCCCAATTTAATGGTGTATGTCAAAGGCACACAGAAGCCAACTGAAAGAGCTCCCAATGGCGAAAGCTAAAAAAATCTGAGCAACAACATAAAAAATCAAGAAGCACTGGACTATAAAATAAATATATATGGGCCCATACTGATATAGATAAATACTGGAATAATTAAATAAACGGAAGAGATAAATGTGTGCATTAGAATTCCAAATAATTTGTGGACTTACTGTATCCTCCAGGACTGGAATCAAATCCCAAACTTCAGTGTGGGAAGCACAGTGACTTCCTTTCAGAGACTACAGTAAGAATGGGGGGGTGGGGGGGAAGAATAGCTTCATGGTAGAGAAATCTGACAAACATTATCTCAGTGCTCAAGGTCAAAATCAACTGAGATAAAACATGTTGATTATACATAGCCTTAAAACGATTTCAAAAAATGGCATTTTTGCATCTATGGTCTTCCTCCCCCAAACTGACAAACCCAGCCACCCATGAAAAAAAACACCACACCAATTCCAATAGAGTGTCATTCTACAAAACACCTGACCCATACCCCTCAAAAGTACCATTATCAAAAACAATAAAAATATGAGAAAGTCTCATAGCCCAGAGATGCCTAGGAGACATGACAACTAAATGTAATATATTTTTCTTGTTTGAGGTCCCGGAACAGAAAAAAGATATAAGGCATAAACTAAGGAAATCTGAATGAAGTATGAATATTAGTTAATAATAATGTGTCTGTTATTACTGGTTCATTAATTATACAATAATATAATCATTATATAATATATAATGATTATATAATAAATATATACTAATGTAAGATATTAATAATGGGGAAAACTGGATTGAACTATAAGGGATTTCTGTACAATGTTTTCCATTTCTCTGCAAACTAAATGTTTTCCCTTTCTCTGTAAACTAAAACTTGTGAAAAAAAGTAGAGTTGATTTAAATAATGACAAATATTTAATTAAAGGGGCGCCTGCATGGCTCAGTCAGTTGAGCATCTGATTTCAGCTCAGGTCATGATCTTGTGATCCATGGGTTCGAGCCCCACATCAGGCTCTGTGCTGACAGCTCAGAGCCTGAAGCCTGCTTCAGGTTCTGTGTCTCCCTCTTCTGACCCTCCCCTGCTCATGCTCTTTCTCTCTCTCTCTCAAAAATAAACATTAAAAAATTTTTAAAAATGTATTTAATTAAGAAATTTTAAGCAAAACAGACAACCGACCAAGAATAAAAATTAGATGAAGATATAAAAATAGAAAGTGGATGAAATAAAAGACAAAGGAAGTCAAAATACATATGATTGATGACATAAGGACAAAAATAAAAACATGAAACAAAATCAATATTTAAAACTATAGCCCAAGGAAACTTTCCAAAAATAAAACAAGACCTGTATCTTTTCATTAAAAAGTATTTACCCAGATGCTGGGTAAAAATGACTCAGAATGATCAATTCTGAAACATAACCCACTAAAACTGTTAGATTTTAAAGGTAGAAAAAAAAAGTCCTTATTATGAAGAAGGAGGAAGAGGAGGAGGAGGAGAAACAGGCAATAGAATTAGACTGATACTGATTTAAAATAAAATGTATAAAGCAAGACAATCTGCAATTTAAAAAAAGTGAAAATCGAAGATATATCATGCTAATTAATCTGTTCTTGACTATCATAGCTACAGGAAATAATTTTGAAGATGAAGTCAAAGCTAAAGAAAGAATCTCCTTCAAATCTGAAGTCACTGATCAGGAGTATGGCTTTAATTTTATGAAAAATCTGGTCATTCAATAAATATTTCCATTCTAAAACTAGCATTGAACTTACTGGAATTCTCTACAAAACTAACTGTACAATTAATTTAAAATTCAACCTTGTCGATGGGAGACAGAAACTCGTTCTTTGCCCTGAGGGGAAAATTATCAATACACCAAATAAAGGCTAATTGGCACTGACCTAAGTCTGCTTGGGAGAGAAAGTTCTGTAGGCTGGTAAAGAGGATGGGCTTTGGGGTAAAAACAACAACAACAAAAATTCTTCTGTGTTAGTGTTTTTTTCTGATTCTTATTAATTGTGTGATCTCAAAAAAGTTACTTAATGGTTCTGTATCTCATTTTCCTCATCTGTATAAAGAGGATGATTAAGTCTGCCTTACATGTGGTCATTAGGAGCTCCTTCAGGTAGGTTCATGTGTTCTTTCAATAAGCCCCAACCTTTTCTGAACACTTCCTATTCAGACTTATCTCATATTTCTGTCTTAGCCTTTTTATCTACTACTTCTCCAAAGATTCTGAATTCCTTCTATTGGGAAATAGTGGTGAGAAACCAAGAACTAGGAGCTAGATGTATACACTTTGGTTCTGGCATTACCTTCTTTCTAGGCCCTCTCAATGTAAATACTTAGGAAATACATGTGTATTTACTAAATCACATATGCACATGCATTGATATCAAAGCAGGAATGGTTTGAACAACAACATAAATAATGACAATATTGAATTATAGCTCCGACATTAAAAATATCGATTCCTGGCACGCTTGGGTGGCTCTGTTGGTTAGGCATCTGGGTTCGCCTCAGGTCATGACCTGGTTCTTCTTGAGTTCAAGCCCCGCATTGGGCTCTGTGCTGACAGCTCAGAGCCTGGAGCCTGCTTCAGATTCTGTGTCCCCCTCTCTCTCTGCCCCTCCCCTGTTTGCACTCTCTCTGTCTTTCTCTCTCTCAAAAATAAATAAATGCTTAAAGATTTTTAAAAATATATTAATTCCTGAACCTATCCTGACTTAATAAATAATTAAATAAATGGGGAAGAAAGGCAGCACTTCCTTACAGTTGAATTCCAGTTAATAAATGTAAAAGGAAAGAGGGAGATAGAAAATAACCATTACACTACAGCAACAATTGCTGCAGACAAGTTCCATGATGGATGCCAACATTTGTAGGTGCAAGTTAGAAGAGAAACCGGATTAGCATAGCCTCAAAGTATCCCCCTCATGATATTTCTTGCCATAAAGAGAAAAGATACTACCTTACAATGGAGAAACCTGCCAAAACAACTTTCATGAAGTGACTCAGCACAGTATCTCAGCGATAACATATAATATCACGAATCCTATGACAGCCTGCACTGAGAAGGATATGGAAGCATTTCAGTAGAATACTTTGCCAAAAATGCGTATCTGCAGCTTGTCCAATCAGGAGGAAACAACAGACAAACCCGGACTGAAAGACATTTGACAAAGTAACTGATCAATATTCCTCAAAAGTGTTTAGACTGTAAAAACCAAGGAAAGACTGACGAATATTATAGACTACAAGATGCTATGAAGAAATAAAAATTTAATGCAATTTGGGATCCTAGATAAGACTCTGGAATAGAAAAAGGCCACCAGTGGAAACACTGGCAAAATATAAATAAATTTTATAATTTAGTTAATAGTGTTATATAGGATTGAATTCTAGATCTTGATAATTGTATTAAAATCACATAACACTAATATTAGGGGAAGTGAGGTGAAGGATAGATACAAAAATTCTATATTTTTGTAAATTGCTTGTAAAATTAACATTAGTTTAAAATTAAGAATTAAGAAAATTAAAAAAGAGGGGTGCCTGGGTGGCTCAGTCAGTTAAGCAACTGACTTCGGCTCAGGTCATGATCTCACAGTTCATGAGCTTTGGCCCTACATCGCGCTCTGTTCTGACAGCTCAAAGCCTGGAGCCTGCTTTGAATTCTGTGTCTCCCTCTCTCTTTGGCCCTCACCTGCTCATACTGTATCTCTCTGTCTCTCTCTCAAAAATAAATAAAAACATTAAATTTTTAAAATTAAATATGAGTGTTTATGGCAGTACCTGGCATAACTGTGCACAAAAAAATTTGTGAACATCATTGTTATCATCGTTATTAATATTATTCATATAATAAAATGATACTAGATACTACATATAATTTTTTTGTTGTTTACCTGAGCTGACAACAAAAGCCCAGAGGTGAGGATAAAGGTGATTAAGTTTAAAACATTCTAGGTTCAGACCTGCTACCTCTCTGGCAAACCACTTCACCTCCTGCCTTGCAGAGGAGCAACGTTTCAAAAGACCTAGTTATCCCCTCCCCTTACCTCAAGATGGTTTTTAAAAGACTGGAAGGTCAACTGACGAATGGATAAAGAAATTGTGGTTTATATACACAATGGAATACTATGTGGCAATGAGAAAGAATGAAATATGGCCCTTTGTAGCAACGTGGATGGAACTGGAGAGTGTTATGTTAAGTGAAATAAGTCATACAGAGAAAGACAGATACCATATGTTTTCACTCTTATGTGGATCCTGAGAAACTTAACAGAAGTCCATGGGGGAGGGGAAGAAAAAAAAAAGAGGTTAGAGAGGGAGAGAGCCAAAGCATAAGAGATTCTTAAAAACTGAGGGTTGGTGGGGGGTGGGAGGGAGGGGAGGGTGCGTGATGGGTATTGAGGAGGGCACCTTTTGGGATGAGCACTGGGTGTTGTATGGAAACCAATTTGACAATAAATTTCATATTTAAAAAAAATAAAAAATTTAAAAAATTTAAAAAAATAAAAGACTGAAAGGGGAGACAAGTTTATTGTTTTGAATACTGCAATATTTATGAAGAAATCCTACCTCTTTTCTTTACATTCCAGTTGGGGCAGAAAGAGATCATATGACTAGTTCTGACTCTTAATGCCAAGGGAATCACTTGTCAAATTTGGGAGTGTCTAGAAAGAAGGGTATTATGGGTTTAATCATGTCCCCAAAAAGATATTTTGAATTCCTGACCCTGAGTACCTCAGAATGTGAACTTATTTGGAGATAAAAGTTATAGATGTGATTAGTTAACTGTGATAAGATTATACTGAAGTAGACTGGGCCAAAATCCAATAAGTCCTTATAAAGAAGACCTTAATGAGATGAGGAGAATGCCACATGACAATGGAGGCAGAGATTGGAGTGATGCAAGACAAAAAGTGCCAGAGAACAATGGCCACCATGAGAAGTTAGGATAAAGCAGAGAAGCGTTCTATTCAGTCTCAAAGGGATGGCTACCAGTTGGACTAACCTGCCCAATGCTTCCAGGTCAGGGCAAAGAGCTTTGGGGAGAAATGGCACGGTGGGATGGACAGGTGTGGATGATGGATCCTAGTAGTGTCCGCACATATCACAGGTGATGCCACATTCGGTAGATGAAATTAGTACCCAGTCTTTTAGAAGAAGTGGGACAAGGAAATTGCACAGCCTAGGAGGACAGCATGACACCATCAGCATGACTCAAGGGCGAGCCTCACAAAGGGCCCTCAGTGTCCAGTGGGGCTGCTTGGACTTGAGCCTCCATCAGTATGAGGGCTCTTAAAACCACCAGCAGTCCACCTCAAGCTCAGAATCAATAAGGCAAGAAAGTAGTCCCAAGCTGTCCAGGAAAAAAAAAAAAAACTTACATATTTCCACCACCCTTTGCTCTCACCCCAATGCCTCAGAGGTCCCCATAGTGAAGGGAGGGATATGTAAATGAGAACAGACCCCTATACCTCAACCCCACCAGTTTACTAGTGTTGCATAGGTACCACAGCATGTTGGGGAGCTGGTACAGAGCAGGAAAGGAATAGGAGAGTTTTCTCTCAGACATGGATTTGAAGTATTATAATTAAAAGTTCTGAATCTTAAGAACTAAAAAGAAATTACTTTAATAACCTAAAGAGACAAAAATGTTACAGAATTAGATACCACAAAAGGCACCTGCTCCCCTGTGGGCAAGAAAGGGCTTAATTAAGCCTTACTGGGAATTCTTATTAGCAAGGATAAAACTGGGGCACCTGAGTGGCTCAGTCAGTTAAGCGTCCGACTCTCGATTTTGGCTCAGGTCATGATCTCACGATTCATGAGTTCGAGCCCCACATTCGGCTCTGCACTGACAGTGTGGATCCTGCTTGAGATTCTCTCTCTCCCTCTCTCTCTCTCTCTCTCTGCCTCTACCCTGCTCATGCTCTCTCTCCCTCTCTCAAAATAAATAAATAAACTTAAAAAAAATGGAAATGATAAAACTATTTTATGTGTACACCCCAATGATCCAACACTCTTAACTAAACAGTAATTATAATACATTAATAATAATAATAAAATAATATAATAATAAAGTGTAATATAATAATCACATCTTTTCACCTCATCAGCAAAATGTTCCTTATCTGTAAAAGAAGATTTCCTTTCCTATTTATCTGAGGGCAAAGCTGCTTTTGATCATAACTTAGAACAAAGAGTTATTGATAAGCAAAGGATTTGGAGGACTCTGAATGTGGCAAGGCTTATAGGTTTCTAAATGATGAACATTTTAGTAAGTGAATGGTGGAGGCAGGGAGGTCTCCAGAGAGTCTTGTGCCCTGAAATATAATGAGTTTCTTTGGGGAGTAATTCATTAGGAAATGAGAAAGCAAAGGCTCTGTCAAGAGGAAGCTTTCAAAACTATTACTCTGTTTTAATCAGCAGGCTTGATTTTCCATTAAGAAACAAGAAAAAATGTTTTCCCTGGCCAGGCAACTCTTTCAACAGGAGACTTTGTTGGTTTTTAATAAGGCAAAGTATTTAGGGGCCCAGAGATTGGTCCACCTCAAGAGGTTTATAGAATTTCAGAGTCAGGAAAATATGAAACATTTTTAATTATTATAGAAGACAAAGTTGCTAACCTTCAGCAAGCAGCATCATCTTACATTTTAGAGCTAGGTGTGTGCCGTTGGAAAAACATCTTTACCTCTCTGAGCTTCAATTTTCTCATCTACAGATGGAAATAACAACACTTCTCAACCTCTCACTTAGAGGTATTTTTGAGTTTAAAACAACGCACGTAATGTACTTAGCAAAAAAGTGCTAGTAAATAGTAGAGCCAGGATTTCAACCCCAATTGGTCTGACTACAAAACTCATGTTCTTAATCATTACCCTCTATTGCCCCTACTTCATAGAGAATTGTCATGAAGATCACATATGAATGCAAGAATAAACTTATGAAGGGAAATATAAATATAAAGTGTAGAGTCTGCCAAGATAGATCCAGGACTTTATAGTCAGAACTAAAGGCTTTTGGTAGTGATTTAAAGAAGAAAAGAAAGTGCTCCATTAGAGAACAAAAGATATTTCTTTTGTTCACTGCTCTATCCTGGGTTCCATAATGCATAATGCTGTTTTATTATGTGTATTGGTTGAAAGGATGCTACATAACCCAACACCTATCAAAGGACAGAATACCTGTAGACAATACCTATTTTAAGCCCTGTAAATGTGGTGACATCATTATCCTTAAAATCTTAGCACACATAAAAAATACCTACACTTTAATGAAACTTCTTTATAGATGTTGATTATTTTGAACTTAGCATAGTATGTAATAGAAAAAAATCATTTTAGAAGATGTTATGACTTGATGTACAAAAGTAATATATACTTTTAGAAAGAAGTTATCCAGTTTTTCCTTATCTAATCACATATATGAATTGAAAATAAATTACAATTAGATCTGACAAAGATATCTCCTTTTCCAGACTCTAGGCAGGTTTCTCCAAACCCTCTAAGCCTGGACCGTGATATTCATTGTAGCAAGAGTCTTGCTAAGACTTAGTTCATCGAGAATTCCCCACTCCATCTCCACCCCCATATCTGATCAAATTCCTCATCCTTCATCATCCCTCAGCTGAAATTTGATCACCTGGACTGCCTTAAGCAAGAATCCTGTCAGATCTCTTTAGCAACAATTCCCCCCACCCTTGCCCTTGATGTTTTCCCTTAGTGATTTTCCATCCACTGGACTCTAGGGCACCACTTGTACCTTATTCCTTGCTCCAGTTCTATTAATCAGACGTACCATCCTCCTTCTCATGTCAGGGCTTTATGTGTGTGGCTCCCCTCAATTCATCATTTCCAGTTTAGTATCCTTCAGATTTCAGCTCAGAGGTCACCTCCTTGAAGAATCGTCTTTCTAAGACATCAGATTAAATCAGGTCATCTTGCTATAAGTTCTCAATGTACACTAGACACTAAAAGCATGTATCACGGTAATGGAGATTTACATTCCTCCTCTTTGGTGGGGGGTCGACCCACTAAAACTTGAAGCTCCATGATGTAAATGATATACACGTATGCCACATTTGGCAAATTCCTTTATTCATGTGAAAGTACAAAAAACAAATACTCTTAAGATCTGACCCAAAGCCTTGGTCTATACTGCCCACATTTCTCCTCTTCCTGTATCTCCACCCCTCTCCATATCCTGTCTGCCATTTTTTAAGTGTCTACAACATATCAGGGAACTAGCAATATGCTACACATACTATCCCTTAACTCTTAGAATAATAAATGAAGCTAGGAAATGACTACCTTCTGATTTTAGCAAACTAAATCCTAGAAGTCCAAACACTTAAACCACACAGCCCAGGAACCAGGTACTGTAAGTCCAACTGGGAATACAGGTCTGCAGAGCATCCAGTCCATGATATTATCTCTCCAGCCTTCACACACTGGGTATTGTCTCATCTATTGTCAAGACAACCTCGGAACACTACTCTTGTATGCCCCGCTTTTTTGGGTGCATGCATCATCACTTGCCTGTTATGTTTGTGGGAGGGTCACAAGATTAAAAAATCTGGCACAACAGGGGATATATCTTACATTTCTTTCATACTTTGCTCCTAAGCCAGGAGGGCCTTGTGCCAGAAGTACATTCTTGATGCATATGTTACTAAAGAATCACAAAATGTGACAGCCAGAAGAAAACTTGGTAATCTGGTCCCGTCTCTCATTTCAGAAATAAGAAATGTAGTCTCAGATATGCTATCCATCTAGCCCAGGGACACTGCTAAATAGTTGGCAGAGAACTTAGAAGTTAAAACACTGAAGTTTAAATTTTCAGTTGTACTATGTTGCAATCCACTCCCTGATTGGTGAGTGAATGATAAGATAAATGAACTTATTGTTTTTAAATAAATGATGTCACTTCTGAGACCTTCTAACCTTTAGGGAATGCCTAGTGCTGAGTAGGTGTCCTGTTTCTGATTAATGTCAAAGAAGGTTTTTTTTTTTTTTAAAGAAGGTTTTAACCAGGAAGGAAAAAAGGTAGAATGAGGGCCACATGCTCTCATTACTTTTCACCCAATGTCATGGCATTTTATTGCCCATTTGCAGGTCAAAGAGCCTCTGAAATATGGCCCAACATGATTGTGCTTACCAAGCATTAAGTGAGAACAATTTTTGTCTGTCTTGGTGCAAGCCCTTTACCCTCTCTGGAGTCATCCAAATGCACTTCTATGGCTGAAACACTTCAAACAAGTAGACAGACTCTCTTGTTTTTACTTCAAGGATAAGTTTTATAGTTTTAAGTCCTTTCTATAGCCACAGTTCCATGAAAATTTATGAGACCAAAAATTGCCTACAACTAAGTAGTGGGTCTCTAGATGGCAGCTGCCACAAATGACACTCAGAACTTATTTTTCATGTTGTGTGCTGGGCTAAAAGTCTGCACTAAAATCTTGGGCTTGATCCAAGTGCCCTCTCTCAGGGTCCCAAACATGGCACAGAGTGCAGGCACCATTGGTTCTCAAAACCTTGGATCTGTCACCCCTTGGCCACATCCTTCATACCCAGCAGAGTCACCAGCCTACAAATGATAGGATTCTTATGACAATCCCTTAATTAGACTGGAGTGACTATTTCATTGACGTACTGGAAGCTTACGAGTCAAGTAAAGGTAATATGGATTATCTCATTAAAATAAATAAAGTTTGGGGCACCTGGGTGGCTCAGTCTATTGAGCATCCAACTTCGGTTCAGGCAGTGATCTCGCATTCAGCGGGTTTGAGACCCGCATCAGGCCCTGTGTTGACAGCTCAGAGAGCCTAGAGCCTGCTTGGGATTCTGTGTCTCCCTTTCTTTGCCCATCTGCCACTTGTGCTCCGTGTGTGTGTGTCTCTCTCTCTCTTTCAAAAATAAAAATAAACATAAAAAATGTTTAAAAATAAATAAATAAAATAAATTTCTCAGTAGTACATGATAAAAACACTAGACCTTTTGATAACCTCTCAGAGAAAAGAATCATTTGATATGTTATATGTCCTGCAATGGGTTTATCAAAGTAAAGTGAAAAATGCATACATATTTATATATCTACAGATATATAAAATATATATTTACTTAGATTAAGATATATGCATATATTCTTTGCAAATATGAGAAATGAGAAAATAATGTATTTATGCAATAGTACTCATTTGAATGATAAAAAGAGAAAATTAGCATTCTCAAGGAATATGTGGGGGAATGTTCTATCTTACAAATAATCAAGTTAATGTAAGTTAAAATAATGAGGCTATATTTCATGGCTATTGCACAGATGAACTTTTAAAATATATCACAACTGCCAAAGATAATAAAGATGTGGTAAAATGTGTAAGATCAAGCAATTTGGGACACAACTGCAATGTGAGTCTACCATTTTGAAAAGCAATATATCAAATGCATACCAATGGAAATAAAGGTAACTAGGAGAGGGAGCCAAGATGGCGGAACAGCATGGAAGTTTTTGTGTCTCGCATTCATGAAATATAGCCAGACCAACACTAAATCATCCTACACCTAGAAAACTGACAGGAGGATCTGCACAACCTGAACCACAGATAAGCAGGAATTCACCCCAAAAGAAAGAGCACAAAGAAACGACAGCCAGGTATTTAACCAACACAGATACAAGCAAGATGTCTGAACCAGAATTTAGAATCATGATAATAAGAATACTAGCTGGAGTCGAAAATAGATTAGAATCCCTTTATGCAGAGATAAAAGAAGTAAAAACATAGCCAGAAAGATTAAAAATGCTATATGTGTATATATATATATATATATATCTCAAAGCAACAAAGATTAGAAAGGACCAGAGAACACCACCAGAAACTCCAACGCTACAAGCAACATAATGGCAATAAATTCATATCTTTCAGTACTCACTCTGAACGTCAATGTACTCAATGCACCAATCAAAAGACATAGGGTAACAGAATGGATAAGAAAACAAGATCCATCTATATGCTGTTTACAAGAGACCCACTTTAGACCTAAAGATACCTTCAGATTGAAACTAAGGGGATGGAGAACCATCTATCATGCTAATGGTTAACAAAAGAAAGCCAGAGTAGCCATACTTATATCAGACAATCTAGACTTTAAAATGAAGAGTGTATCAAGAGATGCAGAAGGGTATTATATCATAATCAAGGGGTCTATCCACCAAGAAGACATGACAATTGTAAACATTTACGCACCAAATGTTGAAAGCACCCAAATATATAAATAAATAAACCACAAACATAAAAAAAACTCACTGATAGTAATACTATCATAGTAAGAGACTTCAACACCCCACTCACAGCAATGGACAGATCATCTAATCAAAAAATCAACAAGGAAACAATGGCTTTGAATGACACACTGGAACAGATGGACTTAACAGATATATTCAGAACATTTCATCCTAAAGCAGCAGAATACACATTCTTCTCCGGTGCACATGGAACATTCTCCAGAATAGACCATGTACTGGGACACAAATCAGCCCTAAGTAAGTACAAAAAAGACTGAGATTATACCGTGCATATTTTCAGACTACAACACTATGAAACTCGAAATCAGCCACAAGGAAAAATTTGGAAAGGTAACAAATACTTAGAGACCGAAGAACATCCTACTAAAGAATGAATGGGCTAACCAAGCAGTTAAAGAGGAAATTAAAAAGTATATGGAAGTCAAATAAAATGATAACACCACAACCCAAAACCTCTGGGACACAGCAAACGCAGTCATAAGAGGAAAGTATATAGCAATCCAGGCCTTCCTAAAGAAGGGAGAAAGATCTCAGATACACCTAACCTTACGCCTTAAGGAGCCAGAAAAAGAACAGCAAATAAAACCCAAAACCAGCAGAAGATGGGAAATAATAAAGATTAGAGCAGAAATTAATGCTACTGAAACCAAAAAAACAGAACAGATCAATGAAACCAAAAGTTGGTTCTTTGACAGAATTAACAAAATTGATAAACCACTAGTCAGATCAAAAAGAAAAAGGAAAGGACCCAAATAAATAAAATCCAGAATGAAAAAGGAGAGATCACAAAGAACACAGCAGAAATAAAAACAATAATAAGAGAATATTCTGAGCAATTATATGCCAGTAAAATGGGCAATCTGGAAGAAATGGACAAATTCCTAGAAACATATAAGCTACCAAAACTGAAACAGGAAGAAAAAAAAATTGAACAGACCCATAACCAGTAAGGAAATCGAATTAGTAATCAAAAATCTCCAAAAAAACAAGAGTCCAGGGCCAGGTGGCTTTCCAGGGGAATTCTACCAAACATTTAAGGAAGAGTTAACACCTATTCTCTTGAAGCTGTACCAAAAAATAGAAATGGAAGGAAAACTTCCAAACTCTTTCTATGAAGCCAGCTTTACCTTGATTCCAAAACCAGACAGAGACCCCACTAAAAAGGAGAACTATAGACCAATTTCCCTGATGAACATGGATGCAAAAATACTCAACAAGATATTAGCCAACCAGATCCAACAATACATTAAAAAAATTATTCACCATAACCAAGTGGTGTCAGGTATAAATCCCTGGGATTCAGGGCTGGTTCAATATCTGCAAAACAATTAACGTGATTCATCACATCAATAAAAGAAAGGACAATAACCATATGATCCTCTCAATAGATGCAGAGAAAGCATTTGACAAAATACAGCAGTGTTTCTTGATAAAAACCCCCAAGAAAGTAGGAAGAGAAGGAGCATACCTCGAGATCATAAAAGCCATATATGAACGACCCAACACTAATATCATCCTCAATGGGGAAAAACTGAGAGCTTCACCCTAAGGTCAGGAATGAGACAGGGATGTCCACTTTCACCACTGCTATTCAACATAGTATTGGAAGTCTTAGCCTCTGCAACACAAAGAAATAAAAGGCATCCAAAATGGCCAGGAGGAGGTCAAACTTTCACTCTTCACAGATGACATGATACTCTATATAGAAAACCCAAAAGATTCTACCAAAAAACTGCTAGAATTGATCCATGAATTCAGCAAAGTGGCAGGATATAAAACCAATGCACAGAAATCGGTTGCATTCCTACAACCAACAATGAAGCAACAGAAAGAGAAATCAAGGAATTGATCCCATTTACAGTTGCACAAAAAACCATAAAATACTTAGGAATAAATCTAACCAAAGAGGTGAAAAATCTATACACTGAAAACTATAGAAATCTTGTGAAGAAATTGTAGAAGACACAAAAAAATGGAAAAAGATTCCATGCTCCTGGATAGGAAGAACAAATGTTGTTAAAATGTCAATACTACCCAAAGCAATCTGCATATTCAATACAATCCCTATCAAAATAACACCAGCATTCTTCACAGAGCTAGAACAAATAATCCTAAAACTTGTATGGAACCAGAAAAGACCCCAAATCGCTGAAGTGATCTTGAAAAAGAAAACCAAAGCAGGAGACATCACAATACCAGACTTCAAGCTATACTGCAAAGCTGTAATCATCAAGACAGTATGGTACTGGCACAAGAACAGACACTCAGATCAATGGAACAGACTAGAGAACCCAGAAATGGACCCATAAACATATGGCCAACTAATCTTTGACAAAGCAGGAAAGAATACCCAATGCAATAAAGACAGTCTCTTCAGCAAGTGGTACTGGGAAAACTGGACAGCGAAATGCAGAACAATGAACCTGGACCACTTTCTTACACCATACACAAAAATAAACTCAAAATGGATGAAAGACGTCAGTGTAAGACAGGAAGCTATCAAAATCCTCAAGGAGAAAGCAGGCAAAATCTCTTTGATCTGGGCCACAGCAACTTCTTATTCAACACGTCTCTGGAGGCAAGGGAAACAAAAGCAAAAATGAACTACTGGGACCTCATCAAAATAAAAAACTTCTGCACAGGAAGGAAACAATCAGCAAAACTAAAAGGCAACCGACAGAATGGGAGAAGATGTTTGCAAATGACATATCAGATAAAGTGTTAGTATCCAAAATCTACAGAGAACTTATCAAATTCAACATCCAAAAAAATAATAATCCAGTGAAGAAATGGGCAAAAGACATGAATAGACACTTCTCCAAGGAAGACATCCAGATGGCCAACTGACACATGAATAAATGCTCAACGGCACTCATCATCAGGGAAATACAAATCAAAACCACAAGGAGATATCACCTTACACTTGTCAGAATGGCTTACATTAACAACTCAGGCAACAACAGATGTTGGCAAGGATGCGAAGAGGATCTCTTTTGCATTGTTGGTGGCAATGCAAGCTGGTGCAGCCACTCTGAAAACAGTATGGAGGTTCCTCAAAAAACTATGACCCTCCAATCGCACTACTAGGCATTTATCCATGGGATACAGGGGTGCTGTTTTGAAGGGACACATGCACATGTTTTAACAACACTATCAACAATAGCCTAAGTATGGAAAGAGCCCAAATGTCCATTGATGGATGAATGGATAAAGGATATGTGGTGGATATATATACAATGGAGTATTACTCGGCAACCAAAAAGAATGAAATCTTGCCATTTGCAACTACGTGGATGGAACTGGAGGGTATTATGCTAAGTGAAATTAGTCAGTCAGAGAAAGACAAAAATCATATGACTTCACTCATATGAGGACTTTAAGAGACAAAACAGATGAACATAAGGGAAGGGAAACAAAAATAATATAAAAACAGGGAGGGGGAAAAACAGAAGAGACTCATAAATATGGAGAACAAACTGAGGGTTATGGGAGGGGGGTGGGATAAATGGTAAGGGGCACTAAGGAATCTACTCCTGAAATCATTGTTGCACTCTATGCTAACTAGTTTGGTTGTAAATTTTAAAAAATAAAAAAATAAAATTAAAAAAATGGAAATAAAGGTATCTCAGTAATCCCACTCTCAGAAATTATTCTGGAAAAACCATTCATTTAGCTTTTTTCCCTTTCAATTAAGATGCTGACTACAATATTAACCATAATACCTAAAGATGAGAAATAACTAAAATGTCCAACATTATGGTGTGTCTACTTATTGAAATGTTACACAAATATTTTTAAATATTTTTTGAATTGTCAACATCATGTCAAATGTGTATGACATAAATTAAAAAAGGAAACTACAAAATTCTACATTCATAGTGATTACAATCATGCAAAAATATATTTGACTAAATTTTTATGTAAACATAGTGTCCTTTAATTATTTTAAGCAACTGGCATGAGGAATGTCTTTTAATTTTTATTATTATGTGATTTTCCTCATTAAAATGGGAACAAATAAAACTGAGTTTATTCTATGGGCTGGAAATAAAATTATTTTTTTCATTGCAGAGGGTGTGTACATAGACACTGAAGACAATAGGCTTAGAAGTCAGTAGAACAGCTGAGTTTGTGGATTCCCTTCCTTTGGAAGCTGTGAGATTTTGGAAAAATAATTTACACTCCCTGAGTGCCAGTTTCTTCTTATGCAAGATGAAGATCATTGTTTCTCATAGCTATGAAGATTCGCTGAAATAAAGCCTTTATCATCTAACAAGGTTTCCGACCTATCCTAAGTGTTCAAGAAACAACAATTTTGCTTTGGTTTAGGTTTTCATATTTTGGCAGCAATCATTTTTAGGTCACAAAAAAATTATCCAGTAAGTATTTTAATGTCAGAGTGTCTAAATAAAGAAACAACAACAAAAAACCTATCAGGAATATATCTCATAAAACTGTATCATTTTGGACCTTACCATCACAACATTTTTTTAATGAAAATTTCCCCCATTTTCTTTCAGGTACTTAGAATTTTGAAGTACACAAGTTTATTGGAAAAGAAATGCTTTTACAAATTAAACTATGTCCATATCTACATTCGAAGGGAAGCACTCAGAAATTACATCAAGTGTATCCCTTTTTTATAGAAATAAAATATCTGAATAGCTGACATATTATAAACAACTCTTCTTCTCTTCCCCATCTCATATCTCATACCTACCTCTGTGTCTATACTCAACCTCCTGAAAGAGTTAATCTTCCCCCTCCCCATTCCCACCCAGTACCACCAAATGAATGAGCAGTTTACTCTTTTTTTGATTCCCAGTGGGGTCTGGCCTATTTCATGTGGGCACAATGAATGTAGGTTCCAAAGGATCCTACTGATCCACATATTATAGAGAGCTTCTAATATAAAAGTCCACAGAGATAGCTTTTAGATTTTCAATGTCCAGTTTTAACTTGAAAGCTGTGCACATTTGCTCTAGGAAGACATAACAATGGCTTCCCAACATTGTTCCTCTTTTCAATGTAACCACACTTAAAAGGAATTCAGTTTCTTTAGCAACAAAAGTATCCCAAGGACTCAAGGTCCTCAGTGTTCACATCTCGGAAAGACTCCATGTGAGCCAAGCCACTGTAGTTTCTTTTGAACATTTCATTGTTGCCTCTCAGCCCGTTGGGTGGAGGACAATCTTTCTGACTTGAAACCGGGGGTGAAACAGGAAAAATCTATGAGATTTATCACCTTCCCTTCATGATGTACCTTGGCAGCAAAGTGACCCAGGCAGTGAAGAAGCATTATTGTGTGCATAACACTTTAATGAGATCTTGGTGACTTTGGTCTCCAGTGAGCATTTCATTGGGAAATTTCTTTATTAAGTGGCTTTTATGGGTACATCTTTCCCTGAATCCCCATGAAAGCTTGCAACAATTTTGAGAAGTGGATGTGAACTCAAATCAGAATTTCCTCCAGTTGAGAACTATGGGTTAGTAAGTAGAAAACTTTTTTCCATAAAGGGAATATCAAATATTCCCATTCTGAGTTACCTACCTTCAATGAACAATTCATTTAAGAAGCATGCACAGCGCTATATAAACCAATTACTACCTCCATTTCAAAAGATGCCTAAAAGAGATTCATGGAGTGGTTATCTTCTTCACATTTCATTCATTCATTCATTCATTCATTCATTCATTCATTCATTCAGCATATATTTACTGAGTATCTACTCTGTGCCAGGTATTAATGAATCAAAAATATTTTTATTTTTTTTTAAGAAAATTTTCTTAATGTTTGTTTATTTTTGAGAGAGAGAAACAGAGTGTGAACAGGGAGAGAGGTAGAGAGAGGGAGACACAGAATCCAAAGCAGGCTCCAGGCTCCAAGCTGTCAGCACAGAGACCAACGCAGGGCTAAAACTCATGAACTGTGAAATCATGACTTGAGCTAAAGTTGGAGGCTTAACCAACTGAGCCCCCCCCCCCCCAGGTGCTCCAAAAACGTTTTTAAACAAAACTGGCAAAAAATAATCCCTGCCTTTATGAAGCCTTCACTCCAGAAGAAGGAAACAGAAAATAACGAAAAAACATAAAAACCCATAAATAATATAATATGTTAGGATTGCAGGTGTTCAGTAGAATAGCTGAGCCAAGAGGACAACCAGTGCAAAGGCCTAAAGAGGAAAGCATGCTTGATGCAAGAACAAAGAAAACACCAGCTAGCATGTCTGAGGCACACATGGATGAGGAGGAAAGTGATGTGACAGGAGGTGAGACAGGTCAGTAGTGCCATGAGGTCACTGTTAGGGTTCTGGTTTTCACTCTAAGCAGGTGGGGAGCCACCAAAGAGTCTGGGCAGAGGAGCCACATTATCTGACTTCTATGTTAAAAGGATCACTCTGGGTGCAGGATGGGATAGTATCAAGTCCTGTATCTTCGAGAAGCCGTGCCTGGTACTGCCATCTCAAAGGAGCTGTCTCACCATGGCACTTCTAACACATTCATGTATTTTACCACCTTTACTGAATATCAGCCTTCTCGTAAGAGACAGAAATACAAAATGAGCAGTATCTTGTCATATTTTGCCTCCCCAGCATTCAGAATTGTCTCCTATTTGGGAAAACCTCCTTTATATGAGCGTTTCAGCGTGACAGAGTATCTCATCTTTCCTCCTGTAAAGTTCAGTCAAACATGCCATGTGTAAGCAATGGTAGAGAGGGTGACATTTATATTCTATGCTCATGTGTAAAAAAAAATAAGCCTCATTGACTCCTAACTGGAACTCTGACCAAATTCAACCATCTGCTTAGAGAAGACAAATTACCCCACCCCCCTTCAACTTAAGTTATTTAAGTCAAGCTTAAGTGACCTTAAGCTTACTGTTTATTTTTTTTTCACCAAGCTCAAGCATCATTATTTCATTTGCTACCTGATCATTTCGTATAAGTACTCTGGTTTTCAGTATTTCTTTCTCCTCCTCTTTCTCATCTCTCTGTACAACGGATCAAGGATGAACTGCAAGAAAGAGATTTATGTTCCCAGATAGTTCTCATATTGTCTTGATTTGAGAAAATTATTTCTTGGGTATAGGTTCTCTGTCTGTCATCCTTGGACATAGTTGGTCTGCCTGGTCAACGGGCATTCTGCAATGGTATTTACTGAAGTGTGGCAAGATCTGTCTGGTCTTTTGGACATGATGCTAACCCGTGATGATGGGGATGATGATGGCTGCTCTGATCTCCTTAGTGTTCCAAGCACTTCTCTATCCCCAGAGGCAACAAGGAAATCTTGACTAAGATTTGACTAAATCTTGACTAAAACTGGCTGCAAGATGTGGAACAATATGAGGCTAACCTCAAGTCCCTACACTTAAGGACTTCCCTTGGACACTCTGTTTTCTCATGGTGCCATTTGCAGTGTGTCTGAGTCTTCCAATCTACTGTCTATGCTCAGAGATGGAGTGCTTACCCCAGGTGTTCAGAATTCCCAGAATCATTCTCTCATTCTGTTTGGCTTTCTTTGCTCTCTTCTATTTTTTTTCTCTTTCCTTTTCCCCTCTCTCCCTCCCTCCTTCACCTTCTCTGTCTTTATGGCCTCCTTTTCGTAACATCTTTATGCCCTGTTGTTTTTTTTTTTTTTAGCCTTGGTGATTATCCTGTAAACCCAACTGTGGGCATTCACAGAAAAATCCCTTTCTTTCTCTCTCCCTAAACCCAGTTTTAATTTTTGTTTTATCCACATTGAAAGCACTTGCT
This sequence comes from Panthera onca, assembly GCF_046562875.1. NCBI lineage: Eukaryota > Metazoa > Chordata > Mammalia > Carnivora > Felidae > Panthera > Panthera onca. The sequence continues at coordinate 20,262,823 of NC_138348.1, read as the reverse complement.
CAGTCTCCTTGTGAACTTAGAAACTAGAATCCAAAGTTCAGGGCTGGGTTCTGGTCTGTGTCGTCCCCTCCCAAAATAATCAACATCTTCACTGCAGTTGCTGGAAAACCAGCCACTGGCAACCAGGGAAACTAAGATTTTAAAAAAATGTTATTATCCACATACTAATAAGACTAACAAGTCCCTCCTATCAATACTGACTTTAATAAAAATAAGAAAGAGAATCTATTTGTTGAATGTATTATTAGTTAGTAAATTTTCATTAACTTTGTTATAATCTGCATACCAAAGCATGCAATGCTGTGAATATGAAAAATATAGGAAGATTTAAAAAACAAAAACAAAAAACCTGAGGCTAAGAAGCCCTAAATTTGCCCACAGTCACACAGCTAAGGAGTGTTGGGAGGTGGCATGATGCTTGAGCAGTGCCTGTATCCTTTTGGAGAGCCATAGTGCACAGGCTTATTAAAAATCAAAGGCTCTGAGCGGTCAAGTCAGAGGCAGAGTTTCCTGTTTAAATGTATTTAATAGTATTCCCCATGTCTTTTACTTTAGAATGGGGATATTAAGTTTAAAGACTGTAGGGGGGGGGCAAGTTTCTCCTGCTGCTCATGGTTGCATGGGGGCTAGAAAACAAACAAAGTAATGGTGGGACAGTGCTGGATCAACGCAACAGTATAGTAGGAGATCCATTCACTCAGCAAACGTTTGCAGAGCGCATACAGCATCAGTCATTATACTAAGTGCCAGAAACCTAAAGAGAGAGGCAAGATGCCCTCTGTGTCTGCAAGAAACTTAGTCCTAAGTGCTTTCTACTTCTGTTGGAGAAATTGGTTCTCAAACTTAAACAGGGTCTTCTTAAAACACAGATTGCTGAGTCCCACCTCCAGAATTCTGATTCTGTAGATGGGGGGGGGGGGGGGGGTGGAAGGGAGGTGTTGGGGGGGGTTTACCAAAGAATTTGCATCACCAGCAAGCCCCCAGGTGATGCTGGTGCTACAGGTCCTAGGAGCACACTTCAAAAATGACTCTGTTAGTCAAGTACTAGCTGTTTCAGGATCCTGGAGAAATACTTTGTTAATTCCCACGATTTCCAGAAAAGAAGTTCAAAATTGTAATCTTGACCTGTTGGCACCGTTATGTCCATGGTAAGATAAGAAAAGCCACAGTTCTTTGTCTTTATGGCCACAAACGTGCTGGCAAATTACATTTATCACTGTCTCTTCACCCTCACAACAAATCAATAATAGATTTGTTGATCAGTAATTGGTGCTCAATTCGAGAGCCTCAGACAGGTCAGGAGTTGACACAGCGCGCATAAATACAAGATGCAAAGCTGGGATTCAAACCTGCCCCTGTTATTCCAGAGATGCGGTACTTTTCATTCTGCCTTACTGCTGAGACCAGTTCATTTGATGATGGTGGTGGTGGGAGGTGGCGGCATGGGAGACAAGTGGCTTGTTAAGCATCAGGAAGCCCCGATAAATAATTGATTGAACTCCTTCCCCCCCCCCCCCCCCCACCTCTTTTCTTCCTGCTCGTGAGGAAAGCATCTCATCTGTTAAAAGACTGAAGCTCAGACAGTGCTGACAGGAGAGAAAAGGTGGCTCTCTATTCCCTGGAGCCTGGGAACATCTTCAACAGCTGCACAGCTTCTGGAACTCGGCTTTCAGCCCCGCCCCCACCTCTCCCTTGGCCCCAGAAATGGAGGTGAAAGGCCACGAAGACCGCGTCACCCTGGCTGTGGGAAGGACTGTGTGTCGGCAGCACCACCAGCAGGAGAGCAGGAACACAGACCTCCTTCTGTGCTGCCTGCCTAATCCCCCTCTGGAGCTGGTTGTCATGGTGACAAGGGCAAAGCGTGCAGGTGCCTTATTGTGACTGAGACACGTGTGACTCAAATGCCGGGAAGAATTAAAGAGGATCTGCAGCCGGCCCGGCAGCTCCAGCAGGAGGGCTCTGAGTCCCGTGGTGCTTTAAGCCGCCGGCTGAGAATTGAGAAGGCTGAGGAAGTCCAGGACTGAGAGAGGGCCCTGACCCAAGTCAGGCCTGAGAGAGGGCCCCGGCCCCGCCCCCACCCCACGTGGCTTTGGCTGGATGGAAGCTGCAGGTGCAGGCCCCAGATTTGTAGGGTCCATTAGAAGAGGTGCCTTCCCAACCTCAGGAGAAGCATCTATGTTGTACTACTCACTCCCTTCCTCTCCGACCAACCCTTCCCTTTGCAGCAGAAGCTTAGGAATGAGCTAGAAGACAGAACCAAATTAACTCAGTCTTGCTCTATGAAATCAAAGTGATTTGGCAAAAAAATAGGAAAAGGGCTTGAAAACAGCAAGCATGTTTTCGAGTGTGTGTGTGTGTGTGTGTGAGTGAGTGCTGGGTTTCTCCTTTGAAAAACAAGTTCGAGTTTTCTAACTTCGAGGAGTTCTCATTTCAGTTGGGTTTCAGGGTGGTTTGCAGGGTGGTTAAATGGCGCCCCACTTTTGCATCCCACGGCTCATGGCTTCTCTGCAGCCCTCCTGTGCGCTGAGCTGCCAATCCGTTTGCCCCTCACAGTTCCGACTCTACCCTCCTCTCTCCAGCTCTATCAATGGCAGCAACATTAATATTAATGAGAGGAATTAATACACATTTCCCGGAAAAGGTCAAGGAAAACAGAACCACAAAAGACTGAGCACAATTAGTGTGCTCGGTGTTTGGTAAACATTTTTTCATTAAATCCAGACGATGTAGCACTCAGAGGTAAGCACAACCATATCTCCACTTAACAGATATCGCACTTCAAAAAGCTTAAAGCAGTATGGTCTAAATAAGAAACAGAACATAGATTCATATTTAGGTCTTTATTGTCACCCAACTTCAGGGTTGTTTTTTTCCTACTACAATGCCACATTGCAATGTCCCTCAAAAAGAAGAAAAAACAACTCTCTTCTTTCCTCTGGTAATTTTAACATTTAACTGGTAAGAGTTAGAGATCGTATGGCTTTTTTGATGCCATGTGTCAGGGCTCTTGTCCCAGTCTTTATTATTAATAACCAATATTTGCTGACTAATTTTTACTGTGTCCATTTCACACCCCTATCGCATAGGAAATATGTTAAAGATTTATTGATGGTGTGCAAATTTGGACTTAAGGAGATTATCTGCCCAAGGTCCCACAGCAGCTATAGATAGGTCTAGCCAGGACGTGAACCCAGGAGCAGAACACTTACTCTCTGTGCTGTGCTATGCTATGAGGCAAAGGTCTTACAAGCTTTCCTAGGTATGAAGACAAAAAAGGAAAGAGATGTTGTAAATCTTTCCCTAGTTGGTTCCCATGAAAATAAAGCTAAACCAGGTGGGGTTAGGACTTAAACAAGGGCATTTCAAGAAGCGTAAGAGCCCTTCTTGTGCCACCTTCTATGGATTGTTTTGTTTTGTTTTGTTTGAATTCTGGAATGTTCCCAGTGCCTATTGTTTGGGGTTAGATACTTAGATACGGGCAACCTAAGTCTGCAACTGAAATGACTTTCACAAAAGCTTTCCTTCCAGGATGTGTTTGATAGAGATCAATGCACTTAATATTCATTTCAGGCTAATTAGCTAAAGCAAGGGTCCCATGAGCAACCACGAGCCAGGAGAAGGGACAATTCTGGACATCTTTGTCTAATTCCTCTTTAAATGCTAATAGCTTTGAGATTATTCTATTAACAGGCAGAATCAGAAAAGGAATAAAAGGGCCTGTTTCATTTAATAAAGGGATCACCAAATGGATCGGAATGTTTGTAACAGCCTGAGTAATTATCTATTCATTTAGGTCAAACTACTGTGGGCATCAGGAAAACATAACTAAGAGCAATCCGATTTATGCACAGCCTGCGGTGGGGCCTCATTACAACACAACCCCTGATCCCTATACTTCTGAATGCCTGATAGAAGATCAGCTTTACAACAGAGAATGAAGACCTTTTTCCTTGGAGTCCCAGAACTCCAAGTCAAACATTTACGATATGACAAATAAAAGCTATGTTCTAATGCAATACATGTTACATAAACAGTGTGTTTGGGCAAAGAAGGAAAGGAGGCTGGGCCTAGACACCAAGTGTCATCTAGAAAACCAGAAAGACTTGTGTTTGAACCCTGGTTTCTCTTTAGTAACCCAAAAACACCCTCCCCCAGGCTGCAAGTTTTGTAGTACTATGACCCTCTCACTATTTGCCTGAACATTAATCAGGTAAATTAAACTCACTGTTTTAGGTCTTTGTTTTTGTTTTTTAACTTACAGAATAAGCATAATCATAGTGTCAAGCTTGCAAAAGTTGCTTTAAGGATTAAATGAGATACTATATGTGCAAAGAGACTAGATCAGAGACAATGTTCAAAAGATGGTTAATAACTGTTACCTGGCTTTGTTATAGAGACTGGCTCTGTCAGAGACACCTGAAAGATCCAAGGGTAAGGTGATTAGCTTAAGAATTTAGGCACTGGTTGTTCAAGAAAGATCCATCCAACAAGTAGGTTCTTCCCAAGGATATGGATTACATTCTAGTTAGGTGAGTGATGACATCAGTCTATTTTTAGAGTTTTAATTTTGGCTTTCGCAGAGATTTTCCAGTCACTTTGTGGGGGGAGGAGTTGGTGAGAGCAGCTACGTGCATATTTGTGGTCTAGTTGAACAGGTAGAGGTTAGCAAAGGTCTTCTGTTGTACAGGCTGTTGTTGTCACGTGCTCTGCCTTGGCCAGCTGTGGCTGCTGATCACAAGAAGAGCATCTCAAAAATGCAGATTCTGGGTCCTAATCCAGAGCTGCTGAATCAGAATCTCCAAGAGATAATACCAAGGAATATGCCTTTTCTAAAATTTCCTCAGGACACCGGGACATATTCTCTGGGCTAGAGTTTGGAAACCTATGCGCTAAGCAAGTGCATGAAACTGAGCCCACTGCAATATCACATTTGTGATGAGGACCTTTCTGAATACATTCTACAAGCCACCTTGCACTCATGTCTCAAGAGGGATATATCTGAGGCCCATTAACATTCACTTCATAAAACACCAAGTGCCTATGTGCCCTATTCCTGCTTTCCTCCACTAATAAGCTATAAGAAAATGGGAAATAAAAGATGGTTCTTAATGGAGACTTTTTTTCTATCCCATCAGGCCTCTGCCTTGACCCATTTCTTGCCTACAGGTGGGAAAACAGAATATAGCAGGAGCTTTTAAGCAGATATATAAAACACCGAGTTATCATGACCAGCAACTTAGGTATGACTGACTTCCGCTGCAAATGGCCTCTGCAGCCTATTAATAAAGCAAGAATCAGATTGAAATTTATTCCAGAAGTTTCAAAGCGACTTCATATGGTGAAAAATAAATATATCCAGGGTACAATTACTAGCTCATATATCCTGGTTATATATGTGTGTGTGTGTGTGTGTGTATATATATATATATATATATATATATATACACACACACACATATATATGTGTATATATATATATATATACATATATATATATGTGTGTATATATATATACATACATATGTATGTATACATACATATACATGTATGTATACATACATATGTATGTATATATATGTGTATATATATATACACACACATATATATACACATAAATATGTGTGTGTATATATATATACACACACACACCCTAGTAATCCTACTATATATCCTAGTACAATTACTAGGTTATAAGTCAGGTATATATGTTTAGCTCAAACAAATATTGCCCAAACTTTCCCAAAGTAATTCAACCAATTTATACTCCCCCCAGCATACATGAGTGTTCCAATTCTTCCATATCTTCATCAAAATATGGCCTTTCAGTTTTTTTAAATTTAGCCATTCCAGTGAGTGTTTAATGGGATCTTGTTGTGGTTTTAATGTGCATTTCGTAAGGCCTAATCATTTCACATGAAGTATCTTATTATAGTGTTTTACTTGTAACTCATCAATTTCACTCCTAAGCCTAGGCCCAAGAGTGCATATGTGCACCAAAAGGCATATGTATGCAGCTTTATGTATAGCTAGAAATAACCTAAATCTCCATCAACAAGAAAACAGATAAATAAATTGAGAGTATATATACAATGGAATACATAGAGAAGAAAAATAAAAACTACTAAAATATGCAACATCATGGGTAAATCTCACAGATACTACATTGAGGGATTTAAAAAAAAAAAAAAACAGGCACAAATGAGTATCCACAGTATAATTCCATTTATATTAAGTTCCCAACCATAACGAGTAGAGACAGAAGTTGGAATAGTAGTTAACTCTGGTGGTGGGGAATGTAATCAGGGCAGGCTTCATGGATGCCTGTCTTATAAGGTTCCACACTTAGGAAGGTCCTGTGCTTGGTTTAATGCTCCATTATCACTATTTTTTAATTCATAATATTTTTTGAACAAGGGGCTCCACTTTTTTTTAAATTTTTTTTAACGTTTATTTATTTTTGAGACAGAGAGAGACAGAGCATGAATGGGGGAGGGTCAGAGAGAGGGAGACACAGAATCCGAAACAGGCTCCAGGCTCTGAGCCGTCAGCACAGAGCCCAACACGGGGCTCGAACTCATGGACCGCGAGATTGTGACCTGAGCCGAAGTCGGTCGCTTAACCGACTGAGACACCCAGGCGCCCCTGGGCCCCACTTTTTCATTCTGGACTTTGAGCTGTGTGTTATGCACCTGGTCCTTGGTTCATTTGCCTAGAAAAGGGCATAAGGGAGCCTCCTGGGTGCTGGAACAGGGTTGTAGTTACACAGGTATACACACATGTCTATTGAGCTATAGACATAAGATCTGTGCATTTTACTGCATGTAAGTTATAACTTAGATTAAACTTTAACAAAAATGTGAAAGAATAAATAGAACATATAGCAGCATGAAGAACAAATTCACCAGAATTGCCAGAGGCTCTGGTGCATAAGTCTAGGGAGGATTCCAACCATAAGTGACTCTAGCTGTAAGAAGGAGCAGGGGAGTGATGACTGTTAACATACACTAAGCATCTACTGTGCGTCAGGCATTGTGGAAATCACTTTATATGTGCTGAATCATTAAATCTGCACAGTAGGGAAGCCTAGGTGGCTCAGTCGGTTGAGCATCCACCTTCGGCTCAGGTCATGATCTCACAGCTCCAGAGTTTGATCCTCATGATGGGCTCTGTGCTGACAGCTCAGAGCCTGGGGTCTGCTTAGGATTCTGTGACTCCACCTCTCTCTGCCCCTCCTTGCTCACACTCTGTCACTCTCTCAAAAATAAATAAACATTAATTTAAAAAAATCTGTACAGCAATCTTGTTAGATAGCATTAGCCTCAATTTATAGGAGGAAAAGCGTTCCAGAAAAGTTAAGTAACTTGTCTAATAATAGACGGTATGTGAATGGCCAAATGGAGTCTCAAACCCAGATCCATCTGCTTTATAGACACATCCTTTCAAAACTATTATGCTACCTCTACTTGCAAAATTCTCCTGATCATGTACTGAGGGAGACAAAAAAGCGGACCATATTCCAAAAATATTTAAATATGACATAACTATTCAGAGGCTGCATGCAATATGGAGAAACCCCTTTCCTGCCCCTGGCAGCACGCTGTGCCCTCCCAGGGCATGAGATCTGATTTTACCTCGTAAACATAAACGCAGGTATTAGTCCTGGAAATACAATTACCCATCTCAAGTATTTGACTCAAGGACTTGGTTCATCCTCTGATTCTATAGCTTGCTGATGGGCCATAAGAAATAAGCATTGTTATGTGACCTTCAAAACATGACATATGAGTAGCAAAATAAATGATTCATTTAATGGGTTTAGATATAGAGGGCCTTCCCCTGCTTCAGCACTGAGGTCTTATTTATGGCCTGGTCTTAACTGAGTTTCTTTGTGTGTAAGCTTTGAAAAACCATTATGGTCAAAACCTTTCACAGGATTTATTAGAATGCTTTGAAAATTTCTGTGTAGAGAACAGAAGCAGTCAAACTATTATGTCTGTTGCATAAATGCAAAAAAAATCCCCTTAAACTTCTGAATGTTTGACACTGTGGAAATAATAAGAATGGAAAATAATCTCTACTTAATCAGGTTTAAAAATATGCTTATCTAGGGTTTTATGAGTCCTGTACATACTTTTTATCCAATGGATTACTCAATAAACATGTACTGAGCATCTTTATATACAATGTCACTATGCTCAGGATTTTTAAACATATGAGATACACATTTGATCTTCCCAAAGGCAAGTGTAAAGAATATTATATAACATGTGTCCTACCTGCCCCTAGTACAAAAGATGATGTAATAAATTAAAGAACTGTAGCATCAAGAGAAGGGATAATGGGAGAAGCAAGCCCCATACCTCCTTATCGTCCTCAGGAAAAATTAGTGATTGCCAGAAACATAATGGAATTGCCAAATATAAAATTAACTATATAGTCAGGTGCTTCGTATTATTGTTGTGTTGTTGTTGCTGCTGTTGTTTTCTTCCAGGTAGTTTTAGAGACTCCCCATGTCGGTATTTTATCCATGTCTCCCTCTCATCTGTATCTCTAGCTCATTGTGTTTCACTCTCCTCTTTCCTCACCTGGATCAGAAATTAAAGAGATTAAAGAGAAACCCAGAAGGGTGTGAAATACCTGTGTTCCAGCTTAAGACCAAAGACAATGGCACATATGCCTCTTCCAAATATTTTAGTCTCCCTTTGGGTAATAGGGGCATAAAAATTCACAAAATATCAGGTAGAAATGTTTTGGGAATCTGAGACAAAATCATAGCACTGACCAAACTAGTTGGATGTTGGTTTAAATTCTGATCCCACAGAAGATAAGCTTCTTTCCTGCAAAGCCTTCAAAAATTCCCACCAGCTTTTCACCAATAAGAAGAAAAGACACACTAGGCTCAGGCAAAGGAAGGAAAGAAGAGAGGAAGGAAGGAAGGAAGGAAAGAAGGAAGGAAGGAAGGAAGGAAGGAAGGAAGGAAGGAAGGAGTGGAGGGAGGGGAAGGCGGACAGGGAGGAAGAGAGAGAGGGAGAAAGGTAGCATTGCATGTTTCTTCTCATAGTTAAAAAGGAAATATTGAACCATCTTGGTTTAAAAACTAGGCTTTCAAGGGGCACCTGGGTGGCTCAGTTGGTTGAGCGTCTGACTTCAGCTGAGGTCGTAATCTCACACTCCGTGAGTTCGAGCCCTGTTTCGGGCTCTGTGCTGACAGCTCAGAGCCTGGAGCCCACTGCAGATTCTGTGTCTCCCCCTCTCTCTGCCCCTCCCCTGCTCATGCTCTGTCTCTCTCTGTCTCAAAAATAAATAGAAACATCAAATTTTTTTTAATTAGGCTTTCAAGTTAGAAATGGACATAGTATGGTAACAGAATGGATACAGAAATGGAGATCGTAATAACTAACATTTATTAAGCACTTATGATGTACCAGGAACCATTCCAAGCTCTTCATTTTTTAACTCATTAACTCCTCATGACAATCCTGAAAGGTGATACTATAATCGTGGCCACTTTAAACATGAGGGAAATGAGGCAAAGATTGCCTAAGTAAAATGTCTAGTCACATCATATGCTTATAAGTAATGAAAGTGAAATTCAAACCCAGGCAGACTGTCTCCAGACCCCTCACTCTGAACCACCGTGCTGTTTTATACAAGGCAATGAAACTATGGAAAGTTTTGGAAATAAAACAACAAAACTATAGAAAAACGTATCTAAGATGAAAAATAAGCATCCCAAATGTAGCTGTCTTTACCACGTTACCTGGCTACTTCAATTATTGAGGGGTGCCATGACTACTGAGTTTGGAATGAGGTGAGAATCGTGTCAATGGAAATGGTCTAATTATAGATAGGAAAAGTGAGGCTGAAGAAATCAGGTGATTCCTCCAAATCTGTATAGGTAGGATTAGAACCTGGATACTTTAAACTCTTGGACCTATATGCTTTCTATATTGCCACACTAACTTACACAGCTGATTTTAAGGCCTCCTCCTCTGCTCCATTCTCCTACCATCTCCCAGCCACATGGCCTGTCATCACACATCAACACGCTCACCACAAGGCAAAGACAGAATCTTAGAACCTCAGAGGAGTAATGTCCTTAGATATGACCCAGAAAATCCTTTGTTATCCAGACTTGTTTCATATAGATGACAGGACCAAGGCCTAGGAAAACAAAACATTTGTCACAAACTCATATTTATATGGTAGCTAATTGGGAGCTAACTTCTTCCACTTCCTACCACAGTTTCTTTCCAATATAATACATCATCCTGGATATTCACTTTTACATGTATTAAACCATTCATCACCAATGACATGTGTTGGATCATATGTGGATAATCCCCCACCTTAAATTTTCACATTGAATGCCCAAGAAGACTCATGAGAAACACATTATGCTTATTTTTTTCTAATTTAGGATCATTAGAATCCCAGATCTAATCACTCCAAACTCAGTGCTATCTCTAACCTGCCATGGCTGTCTCTCCACTCTTTAGCACTACAAGTATTCTCGATCAGATTTACTGGCTCCAGATTTAAGACCATTCAATATTTGTTAGCTACCAACCACACAGCAGTGACATGTACCTCAGGATTTATACCACATTTCCTAAACATGCATTGAGTACCTGCTGTGTAGCTGGGATACTATATATATGTACACATGCATGTGTATATATACTTATACATACATATATACATGTATGTATATGGACATGAACATATAGAAAGAGATGTATACCTATATAATAATTAAAAAATACAAATATATATCTTTATATGCCCATATCATGTCATATGGTCCCTTAATTTAAAACAGCTACACAAAATTAATATGTAAAAAGCCTTAATCTGAAATAGCTGACATAAAATATTTATGACAATGAGAATCGACGGATTTGTCCAACTCAATCATCTTTTATATACCCCAAAGTTTTGCTTACTTGAACTACAATTACTACAATCAATTTCTTATCTTGCTTTTATTTATTATTCAAGACCAAAAGACAATGAAATTCAATTGGTTTCCCTATGAGCTTTAAAAAGCAAGAAAAGGCCAGAAAGTACAGCAGCAAGTTGCTGCAGACCTCAAAACTAGAAGGAGAGAAGGCTGAAACCTTCACCAAAAGACGCCACTGCAGAAGAGATTGAAGCGGGGTATAAGGCAGGCAGGAGAGCCCAGAAGGAACCTCCCTGAATTTCAAGGAAACTAATTAAGAAACTAATATTCCAGAAAAAGATAATCAGCTACCAATAAAGAAAGCAAACAAACCCAAACCAACCAAAGACGTGTCAAGCATGGGCCTATTTCAGCATCATTTGGCTCTATCCTTGAAATAATAAAAGTTGATTGTTTTACACATAAGAGAGTTGGACATACTCCTGGCTGTAAATACACGCTTGATAAGCATTCTTCTCTGTGTTCCTTGAATGGTGCTTGGGAAAAAAAAAAAAAAGGTCATTTTCTTTCACCTCTATGACCAAAATGTCTATGGTATGCTGTGCTACTCTTATTATTGTACACAAGCATTACAGAGCCCTTAATATAAACCCAGTATCATGCCAGATGGTTTGCAAGCATTATCACATTCAATCCTGACAGAAGTTCTGTGGGGGTCGTCCTATTAGGATCTCGATTTTAGAAATAAGAGGAATAGAGTTTAAACAACTTTCTTCACCACTTTCACAACTGACTAGTGTCAAATGAGGTCATAAACCAAGGTCTATTTCATACTAAGAGCAGTCCCTTTAACCACCAGACACAATGCCTAAAGAAATCTGTATCCAAAAAAGAAGCTTACAAATGCAGATTTCAATTAAACATGCAAAATAAAGAAAGCTGCCATAAAAGACAACTTTTAGCATTTTTGAAGATACTCTATGTTCTGCCTCTTCTCAGAGTTTCAAGGAAGACAGAAGGCCTTCATCCCTTCTCAGCCACTAGACTATTTATTGACTTTGCCCTCAAACTTGGTAGTTGTACCTACTACTCAAAGCACCAAGTTTGACCCTTGGAGGATTATAAAAGAAAAACTGACCAAAAATAATCTCCACTCTGGCAGCATTAAAGGGACCCAATTTAAGTGGATTGAGATGTCAAAATTCATCATTACAATTTACCTCAGAAAAGGCCTTAAATGTCAATTTACCTTTGCAGTGAGAGTACCTTGGAGCAAAAACTGAGAACATATCCCAGTATAATAACCTCCCTTAGCCAAGAGCACCTCTGAACCACTGCTAACGTCTTCTCATTTCACAGACACTAAAAAGCAGAATTAATTCTGCAGTCAGTGAGCACGCTGTCCCCCTTTCTGAAGATACTCATCCTGTATCGGTTTGCTAGGGCACCATAACAAAGTGCTACAGACTGGGGTGGCTCCAGCAATGCAAGTTTATTTTCTCATGATCCTGGAGGCAAGAAGTCTGATAGCAAGGTGTTGGCAAGGTTAGTTTCTTCTAAGGCCTTTTTTCTTTGGCTTGTTGATGATCGTCTCCCCGCTGTGTCCTTATATGGTCTTTCTTCTGAGTGTGTTTGTAATCTAATCTCCTTTTTAAAATAAGGTCATATATAATTAGGGTCCATCTGTATGATTTCATTTCACTTTAATCATCTCCTCAAAGGTTCTATCTCCAAATGCCATCCTATTCTCAAGTGCTAGGGTTAAGACTTCAACACATGAGTCTTGTGAAGTATGCGACTCAGCCCGCAACACAGCCCAACTGAAATGATCCCCATTTGGTATTGCTCTATCCCTGTGCCTCCAAAAATTTCAGTTCTTATTCAACAGTCCATTCTTGCCATTCACCAGTCCTTCTTCCTAAATTCTAAATCCAATCTCTCCCCAGAATATAGCAATGAAGCCCAGTGCTGTCTTTTATTCCCAGAGTACAGGGGTTGATCCAACGACTAGCACGTGCCCCAAGCAATAAAATACAATGCAATATAATTTTCCCTGGTAGAACAAAGCCTCTTTCTCTTGGCTCTTGAAGATAAATCTAGAATGATGTAACCCAGGGGGCTGGTAGAAATCATTTTGCAACCAAGAGGGACGGCTCTGAGCATAAGTCAAATAAAGTTAGACAACAGAGTGGACCTGAAAGACTGAGAAAAGATGGTGTTGGTGACATTTTTGAGGTTCTGGATCAAACTCTGTCTGAAGTTAAAATTATACCCAATCTTTCCCATCACAATAATTTCCATTTTGCTTTAGCCTTTTGGAGTCTGGCTACCTTTAATTCTATCTGAAACAACAGTTTCATATAGATGAAAGGGAGTAGTAGAGCTCAGGAGCAGGCTGTGAGAATAAATTAGGAAAGTTTCCTTTTGCTTTCATCTGTTCACCCTGTGTAGATATGGTGTTTGTGTTAAGTTTCTAAAAGTCAAGATCACTTACTTCATTAGTTCAACAAATGTCTATAAAATGCCTAATAGAATCAGGTATTGTATCATAGCATACATTCTCAACAGGGGTGTTATTGCCTCAAAAGGGACAAAAATTGCTTCTTCTAGGGGTAAAGAAAATCTTAGTCTTTTTTTAAAGTGTAAAACACAGATATACATACAGTGTATAAACAGAGTATATTGGTGTTATTATAATTTCACAGGGGATGGGGACAATTAGGAGGGAAATCTGTCCCAAAAGGCTCTAACAAAGGCAATAATTTAAAAAAAAAGAAAAAGGTTGAGAAACACTTTGCTAAAGGAAATCTGGAGTGCAGATATAAATGTGAATGCAGCAGGCACTGTGATAAAGATATAGACAAGGTACAATAAGGACTGAAAGGGAAAGCATTTTTAATCCTACTGGGATGGGACTGAATGAAGAGTCAAAATAGTAATGTAGAAAATGATACTTTATCTTATTCTGAAAGCTAAGAAATCAAGAAGAAAAAGCACATCCTAGTCTGAGAGGCCAATGTAAGCAAAAGCATGAAAGTACAAAACGGTGTAGCTCAGTACCACTGAAGTTCAGGCAATAAAAGAAAAAGCAGGCAATGAAGGAGGCTTGGCATATCAGGTAGGAATATTTTATCAATAGTGGATTAAATGCATAAAGTATTTTGCTTCTCTCCTAAAAAAAATTCTAGAGGCAGGAAGCTTTCAGCTTCAGTTCAGTAGCTCAAAGCTGTCACAGTTGGCATTTCTGAAACGCTATTTGCCTTTTCCTCTGTGTTTGTCATTTCATCCACTCTAGGCAACTGGGGCAATTCCAGACACTCATGTTTAAGATAGGAAAATGGAGAAATTGCATTTATTGTATACATCAATCAACTTTTATCAGGAAAGGAAAAGCTTTCCCAGAATTACATCTTCATCCCTGCCCATTTGCTCATTGGACTGATTTGGGTCACTCAGCCATCGCCAGTCACAAAGGAGACTAACAAAACAGAATGGTCATAACTTGTTCAGACAAAGTATTCCAACACCTCGAGACAGGCATGTTGCTGCTGCAAATTTAATCTCAGTACTGTTGGAAAGAAATACGTGGGGAATAGTTTTAGGCTAAGAAAGAAGTGATCAAAGATCAAATTGTTATTTAGTTCTCTGTAGCTAAGACTAGACATAGAATAAAATTTCAATGTTCTTCAGAAATTATTATTAGAGAGATGATAAAATTATTGGTGATTTTTATATTCATCTTCATATTTCCAAATTATCAATAGTGAATACACATTAGTCATATAATCAAGAAAAAACCCAAACATTATAATATTTTGAAAGAAACTATTCCCAATAAAAATATTGCCTGGGTAAGAGAACTAGATCATTTTAGGAGCTAAGCTGGTAGAAAAATTAAGTATAGTATATAACACATAGAAAATATGGAAGAAAATTAGTGAGGTCCAAGAGGAGAAAAATATTAAGTGGTTTTCTGAAGCCAACACATACCAGTATTTGAGAGCTGATTGCTAATTTTTTGTTTTGGAACTTTGCAAAGTTGTGTGTAAAGCACAGCGATTATTAAAAATTAAATTATATAAACTTACAGTTAAAGGCAACAAATATTCAAAATAATTACTTCCTAATTATCTTACTGTATTGGACTATCATCTATGCTCTTGAGGTTGTCTATTGCATTTGTATGTTGAAAACACTACATAAATGTATGCTAATAAGTATCTCTTCCCAATTCCATGCTCGGGGAGATCAAATCACAGCTTGATATAGTTACAGCAGGAGGATCTACGTCATGAAGATTGGCAAATGCTACAAATCAGAGTTTGATTTATTATTTATTGTTTTGTTAATTATCTATATTTAAATGATGGAAAATATTATTAATAAGAATTAAACTTGAATTTTGTCTTATCTATAAACTATATACTGTAAGTAGCACAAAAATCTAAGGAGGTATTTTTCCATCAGCATGATCACAATAACCACCATCTACCCTCTTAAAACCTCCTCCCATCTCTTCTCTTTAAAAGAAAATATCAAGATTTCTGGATTCCTAAGAAACTGAACTTGCAACTATCATACGACCCAGCAAATGTACTCCTGAATATTTATCCCAGAAAGGATAAAACAACAACAACAACAACAACAACAACTTATGTTCACATAAAAACCTATACATGATAGTTTATAACAGCTTTATTTGTAACAGCCCCATAGCAGAAACAACCCTGGCACCCTTCAATGGGTGACTGGTTGAACAAACTGTAATACATCCGTACTATGGAATATTATTTAGCAATAAAGTTGAAGCAATTATTGATACATGCAACAATCTGGATGAATCTCCAGAGAATTATGCTGAGTATAAAAAGCCAATACCAAGAGATACTGGTACCAATGGGATACTGTATAATCCCATTTACATAAATGTCTTGAAATGTCAACAGATTAGTGGTTGCCAGGGGTTAAGAAGTGGGCAGGGATGGCAGAAAGTGGGTATGACTATAAAAAAACAATATTAAGTTTCTTTACACTGATGGAAGTGTTCTATATCAATACCCATATCCTGCTTGCTTATGACACTGTACTATAGATTATAAGATATTATTATTGACAGAAACTGGATAAAAGATACATGGCATCTCCATATCATTACTTATGACAGCATGTGAATCTACAATTATTCCAACACACAAAGTTTAACTAAAAAATAGAAAAAAGGTCCCAATAGTCTATCTATTGCACAATAACAAATAAAGTTATTGCAAGTTGAAAAAAATTAAGCTTTCTTAATTCTCCCTCCTTTCTTTCTGTCTACTCTTCTCACTTCTCTCTTCTCATTGCACATTTTCCTCTTTGATTACATCATCTGTTCTCACATATTCAATTACCATTTACATAATAAAGTTCCCCAAACATGTTCTCTCTTTTCTCTTGAAAATGTAAACTCAACTACTGACTGGCCATACCCCTTGAATATCATATAGGCATTACAAAGTAACCATTTCTAAAATTTAATGCAAAAGCAATTCAATGGAAAAAGGCTAATCTTTGCCAAAAACTGTGCTTAAGCAACTGGATATTCACATACAAGAAAAAGGAGAAGGAAGGGAAGAAGGCAAGGGAAGGGAAGGGAATCTCCAAGCCTCTTACTTCATGCAAAAATTAACTCAAATGAATTTGAGTTAAACATAGTATCTAAAACTGCAAAGATTCTAGATAAGAACATAAGCAAATATCTTTGTTGCTTTGTATTAAACAAAGATTTCTAAGATACAGCATCAAACACATGGTCCAAAAAGAAAAAATGACCAAGTGGTATTCATCAAAATTAAAAGCTCCTACTGTACAAAACACACTGGTAAGAGAATAAAATAATAAGTGCTGGAAGCCGAGCTACCCAGCCTGAGTGGCAGGGCCCGGGCTGTGGACGGACTGGTGACTGCAGGGCGGCCCGCCGACAGTGAAGCTTCTTGTCCTCCCGCTTTTAAGTAGTTTGGCCTTAAAAGTACCTGGGGTGTTGTCTGTTGGGGAATTGCCCTCGGCAGGCCCCCTGGGAAAAGAACCATTAGGGAAGAATCTAAGGTTCCGCAAGCCCTTGCCATTCCCCTTGGAGACTCCTCTACTTACAGGAAGGATAGCCTCATACATTTGCCAGCAAAGAGGGCCTGTAAAGGAGAGACATACGGATTTTGAAAGCCTCACTCCGGCAACTAAGGAGTGTATCTCTGGGCACAGGTAACTTCAACCCCTAGACCCACCTGGCCCCCCGGAGGCATTCCAGATGATGACTGAGCCTAGTCAGTTAAGCTACAGAATGGTTCATTGGTTCCTAGGTGCATTGTCTCTCTCAGAATGTATGGGGCATGGGTTTCTAGGGCCTTTTCAGCCCCTTTCTGGCACCTCGGACCGAGGCAAACACATTGTTCTTCTGGCCTCATGTGGTTAGAAGGTCATGTCCCTGTAACTGTTCCACTTGAGGTGTTGAGAAATGGAGGGCCTTTCACGAGAACAGCAAAACAAATTGCTTTGTAGATTATAGATAAACGCAGATGCATAATGGAATAATGTAAGAAATTAATCTATACTCAAAGGGTATGCGGGAAAGTTAGGGGAAAATCACCATGTTACTTCTTAAAGGTCGTTTATACATAGGAACATTTTCAAAATTAGGTAATGTTAGAAAAACATAGATGATGTATGCTACAAGGAAATCACTAGCATATCTAATGCCACGTTTACTGCAATAAATCAGCCAGTTCAACACACTGCTGTTGTCTGTGTCCGTTTTTATTTTATTTTTTTATTTTAGCTTTTTACTTTAGTTTTTTTGTTTTTATTTTTATTTTTGTTTTGTTTTATTTTCACTTTTTCACCGACGCCGTTCATCCTTTGGGAACCCCTGGACCTGCTGGAGCTGGACTCCGGCAAATAAGGTATATATTGGGAGAAAATATTTGCAAATATATATAAATATAAATATAAATATATAAAATCTCAAAACTCAGTAAGAAATCAAACAACCCAATAAAAGGTGGTAAAAATATTTGAACAAAAACTTCATCCAAGAAGATACATGGATGACAAATAAGTTCAAGAAAAGATGCTCAACATCATTAATCATTAGAAAAATAAAAATAAAAATTACAAGAAAAATCAATATTGAAAACATTACCATACCAAGTGTTAACAAAGATGTAGACATAAGAACTCTCACTTATTATTAGTGAGAATATAAAATTGTTCAACTATTTTGGGAAACAGTTTGGTAGTTTCTTTAAAAATTAAACATATCCCTATTAATATAATCTAGCCATTCGAACCCTAGGTATTTTCCCAAAAGGGGAAAAAAAACATAATTACATAAAAACTTATACACAATTGTTCCTAGCAACATCAGTGAATCTCCAATTAATGATGCTCAGTGAAAGAAGTAAACTAAGAAGAGTTAAAACTGTGTGTTTCAATTTACATAAAATTCAATAAAATGTAAACTAATCTATAGTGATAGAAAACACATTAATGGTCACCTGGGGGTATCAACACAGAGGAGATGTGTAATCCTGGAAAAGGAGGAAAGGAGAGAGGACAAAGGGGTTCAAGGAAAGGATTGCAGGTGATAGAGTTGCTCTCTACCTTGACTGTGGTAAAGACTTCACAGGTCAAAACATCAAACTGTACTCTTTAAATGTTCAATTTAATATGTCAATTAAACTTAATTTTTTAATGAAGAAAAAAATTATAAGAAAAATGTGATATGGGTAAGGGGAATTAGACAAGACTAGATTTACATTAAAGAGGACATTTTCCCCCCTGGTATCACAGGCAGAAAAGAGAATATAGCAAACACAAGCTTTTGGGTTTTTTAGTACATAACTAATAGAGTTTTCTTCTTGTGTTTTAAATTTTCTCAGTAAAGTGTGAGGTCTAAGAGAGATCATGGAAATTATAGGAATAAGGTTGTGAGATAAACCCTATGGACAATGGATACAATGGTGGTGTTTCTTCAGGGGAATCTTCCCTGATTTCCATGCAGATGACAAGTCCCTTTTCTACAAGTTATTGTATCATCTTCTACCATGCCTTCATAACATACATCACTAGACATATACTTTACATGGATCTGTGTGATTATTTGTTTTACAGCTTTCTCACTCACTAGACTAGATGACACTCTCTAGGGAAGGAAAGATTATTCTATTTTTGTGAACTTCTGTGCTCCCCCTAGCATTCTAGCAGAGGGCATGTGAGAGAGTAGGCCCTCAGAAAACACTACTGAGTGAATGATTCAGGAAATCTAGAAGGATCACTTGGCAACATGGATGGTACAGAAGAGACCAGATGCCATAATTTCCCAATGGTATCTATCTGCATGATTTTATTTTTTCAAATAGTGCTTGGCCAGAGGTATACAGGCACTGAAATGATAAACCACTGCATTGGATTACTGTTTCCCCATGGTAGTGCAGTGGGAGACTATCAGGCAAAGACACCGACATGAGATAGATGACAAATATGTTTTAACAAAGAAATCAAATTGAAGATTGAACTTTAACAACTATAATTTTATAAATACTTGAAGGAATTCAATAAAACAAGCCATTGAAAATCAGTTCCTTACAAGTGAATAATTGAATATTGAATAATTGATTTCTTCTCTTAAGGCAGTTATGTTACAAAAAAATTAGAATTGAGTCCATCTTAAACATTTAGTTTTTTTCACTCCTCATTTGCATGTAACTGTGGTAAAATTACTAATGCAATTATGCTCTTTTTAAAAGTAAAGACTTTATTTTTTAGAGCAGTTTTAGGTTCACAATAAACTTCAGAGGAAGATGCAGAAATTTTCCCAGACACCGTCTGCCCCAAAATATGTATAGCCTTTCCTATTATCAACATCATTCACCAGAATGGTAAATTTTTTACTAAGGATGTTCTCACACTGACACATCATAATCACCCAAAGTCCATCCTTCAGTTTTCACCCTTAGTATTGTATGTTCTCTGTGTTTAGAAAATGTATAATGACACATATTTATCATTACACTATTATACAGAGTATTTTCACTACCCTAAAAATCCTCTGTACTCTGCCTATTCATCTCTCCCATCCTACTCCCAACCCCAATCCCGACAACCACTGATTTAAAAAACTTTTTCTTAACCTTTATTTATTTTTGAGAGAGAGAGAGACAGAGACAGAGTGCAAGCGGGGGAGGAACAGAGAGAGAGGGAGACACAGAATCCAAAGCAGGCTCCAGGCTCCGAGCTGTCAGCACAAAGCCTGTCGTGGGGCTTGAACTCACAAACTGTGAGATCATGACCCGAGCTGAAGTCAGACGCTTAACCGACTGAGCCACCCAGGCACCCCAACAACCACTGATTTTTTACTGTCTCCATAATTTTGCCTCTTTCAGAACTTCCTATCATTGAAATCATACAGTACATAACATTTCAGATCAGCCTCTTCACTTTTTTAATATACATGTAAGTTTCCTTCATGTTTCTCATGGCTTGATAGCTCATTTCTATTTAGCTCTAAATTATATTGCATTGTCTGGATGTACCACTATTTATTTATCCATTAATCTACTAAAGACATTTTGGTTGCTTTCAAGGATTGCCTATCATGAATAAACCTGCTACAAACATCTGTGTGTGGGTTTTTATGTGGACGTAAGTTTTCAGCTACTGTGGGTAAATACCAAGGAGCATGACTGCTATATCAAATGTTAAGAGCATGTTCAGTTTTATAAAAGATCTCCAAACCGTCTACCAACGTGGCTGTGTCATTTTGCATTTCTCTCAGCATGGTATGAGTTCCTGTTGCTCCAGATCCTCAACAGCATTTAGTATTCTCATGGATCGTATTATGGATTTGGGGCATTCTAATAGGTGTACTTGTACTTTATTGTTGTTCTAATTTGTATTTCCCTGATGACATATGATGTGGAACATCTTTCCTTTTTTTTTTTTAATGTTTATTTATTTTTGAGAGAAAGAGAGAGCACAAGCAGGGGAGGAGGAGAGAGAGAGGGAGACAGAATCTGAAGTAGGCTCCAGGCTCTGAGCTGTCAGCACAGAGTGACGCAGGGCTCAAACTTGAACTCATGAACTGTGAGATCATGACCCGAGCCAAAGTAGGACACTTAACCAACTGAGCCACCTAGGCACCTCTGGAACATCTTTTCATATGACTTTTGTGATCCGTTTGTCTTCTTTTGTGAGGTGTCTGTTAAGGTCTTTGGCCCATTTTTGAATCAGGTTGTTTTCTTAATGTTGAGTTTTAAGACTTTTTTATATATTTTGGATAACAGTCATTTATCAGATGTGTCTTCTGCAAATATTTTCTCCCAGTCTGTAGCTTGCTTTCTTGGTCTCTTGATATTATCTTTTGCAGATAAGAAGTTTTATTTTTTTTATATTTTTAAAAGTTTATTTATTTTGGGAGAGACAGAGACAGTATGATTAGGGGAGGGGCAGAGAGAGAATCCCAAGCAGGATCTGTGCTGCCAGCAAAGAGCCCAATGTTGGGCTCAAACTCACAAAACTGCAAGATCATGACCTGAGCTGAAACCAAGAGTCAGACACTTAACTGACTGAGCCACCCAGGCACCCATAGATCAGAAGTTTTTAATTAAATCAACCTTATCAATTATTTCTTTCATGCATCGTACCTTTGGCTTTATATCCAAAAAGTCAGATCCATATCCAAGGTTATTTAGGTTTTCTCCTATATTTCAGAAGTTTTAGAGTTTTGCATTTTATACTTAGGTCTGTGGCACTTTTTAGTTAATTTTTGTGAAGGGTGTAAGATCTGTGTCTAGACTGATTTTTTGTGTGTAGATATCCTCTTATCCTCTCGTTCCAGCATCATTTGTGGAAAAAGACATTCTTTGTTTCCGTGTATTGTCTTTGTTCTTCTGTCAGTTCCATAGTATCCATCCTCCAACTTTGTTCTTTTCTTTCAATATTGTGTTGACTATTCTGAATCTTTTGCTTCTCCATCTAAACTTTAGAATCAGTTTTTTGATATCCATAAAATAATTTCCTATGATTCTGATTGGGATTGCATTGAATTTATAAATCAAGTTGGGAAGAACTGGTATCTTTACAATATTGAGTCTTCCTATTCATGAACATGGATTATCTCTCCATTTATTTACTTCTTGTTTGACTTTATTCACCAGAGATTTGTAGCTTTCCTCATATAGATCTACATATCTGTTAGATTTATACCTAAGCATTTCCTCTTTTGACATGGTGTTCCATACATTTAACTCAAATTCAATATACTCATTGCTGGTATACAGGAAACCCATTGACTTTTGTATATTAACCTTGTATCCTGCCTATTTTGTATCCTGCCTATATTGCTCTAATCACTTAGTAGCTCCAGGAGTTTTTTGTCAACTCTTTTGGGTTTTCTACATGGGTGATCATGTTATCTGTAAACAAAGATAGTTTTATTCCTCCCTTCCCCATATGTATACTTTTTCATTTTCTTGTCTTATCACATAAGCTAGAACTTCTAGTACAATATTGTAAAGGAGTGGTAAGAGGGGATACCCTTGTCTTGTACCTGATCTTAGTAGGATAACTTTAAGTTTCTCACTACTAAGTATTATAATAGCTATAGATTTTTTGTAAATATTCTTTATCAATTTGAGGAAGTTCCCCTCTATAGGCTGCAAGTTTTTGATCATGAATGGTATTAGATTTTGTAAAATTGCTTTTTTCTGTGATCTTTTCTTTTTTATCCTATTAATGTGATGGACGCATATCTGAAATGAATCCCACTAAGTTGTGGTGTATAATTCTTTTTATACACTGTTGGATTCAATTTACTACAATTTTCTTGAGTATTTTTGCATCTATGTTCATGAGACAAATCAGTCTTTCATTTTTTCTTTTTTGTTTTGTCCGGTTTTGATATTATGGTAAGGCTGACTTCAGAGAATGAGTTAGGAAATATCCCTTCTGCTTTTATCTTCTGAAAGAGATTGTAGAGAATTGGTAAAAATTTTCCCTTAAATTTTTGGTATAATTCATTGGTGAACCTACCTAAACCTGGTGCTTTCTGTTTGGGAAGGTTATTAATTATTACTCAATTTCTTTAAAAGATATAAGCCTCTTTGAATTCTCTATTTCTTCTTGTATGAATTTTGGAAGCTCATGTCTTTCAAGGAATGGGTCCATTTCCTCTAAGTTATTAAATTTGTTGATGTAAAGATGTTCATAGTATTCTTTTATTATCATTTTAATGACAATAGGATTTATAATGATGTCCCCTCTTTTTTTTCAGATGCTAATAATTTGCATCTTCTCTTTTTTTCTTAGTATGGTTAGAGGCTTATCAATTTTATCTGTTGATCTTTTCAGTAAGCTAGCTATTGGTTTCATTGATTTTCTCTATTGATTTTCTGTTTTCAATTTCATTGTTGTCTCTTATTTTTACTTTTCTTCTGCTTACTTCAATTTAATTTGCTCTTTTTTTTTTCCCAGTTTCCTAAAGTGAAAATTTAGATTTTTGATTTTAGATCCTTCCTCTTTTCTCTTTTCCTAAAGTTTATGTATTTTGAGGGGGGGCGGGGTAGAGAGAGACTCCCAAGCAGGCTCCAACTCAGTACAGAGTCCAACGCCAGGCTTGATCTCACGACTGCGAGGTCATGATGTGACCCAAAATCAAGAGTCAGCCACTCAACCAAGTGAGCCACCTAGGTGCCTCAGATCTTTCCTCTTCTCTAGTATATGCATTCAATGCTATAAATTTCCCTCTAAGACCTGTTTTTTGCTGCATCCCACATATTTTTATAAGGTGTGTTTTCATTTTCATTTCATTCAATTTTTTTCTTAATTTCTCTTGGGATTTCTTCTTTGACCCAAGTGTTATTTAGAAGTGTGTTGTTTAATCTTTGCATATGTTGAGATTCTAGTTATCTTTCTGCTATTAATTTCTAGCTTAACTCCTTTGTGGTCTGAGAGCAGATATCGTATGATTTCTATTCTTGAGAATGTGTTAAGGTGAATTTCATGGCTCAAAATATATTCTGTCTCCCTAACTTGAGAAAGATATGTATTCTGCTATTGTTGAATGAAGTACTCAATAGATGTCAGTTATATCCAGTTGACTGATGGTATGGAGTTCAAATATGTCCTTGCTGATTTTCTGCCTGTTAAATCCTTCCACTTCTCATAGAGGGGTGTTGAAGTTCCCAACTATGATAGTAAATTCTTCTATTTCCCCTTGTAGTTCTTCCAGTTTTTGCCCCACGCAGTTTGACGCTCTGTTGTTAAATGCATACACGTTAAAAATTATTATGTATGTCAGTTGGTTGACTGTGTGACTCTCAGTGTTGGCTCAGGTCATGATCTCATAGCTCACGAATTCAAGCCCTGCATTGGGCTCCACGCTGACAATGTGGAGCCTGCTTGGGATTCTTTCTCTCTTTCCCTTTCCATTTGCCCCTCCCCTGCTCGCACCTTCTCTCTTCAAATAAATAAATAAACTTTAAAAAAATTAGTTTAAAAAATAAATAAACTCAAAAAAAGAACTGTTATATCTTCTTGAAGAAGTAACTAACCCCTTCATCATTATGTAATTCCCTTCTTTTTCCTTGATATCTTTCCTTATTTTGAAGTCTGCTGTTTCTGAAATTAATATAGCTACACCTGTTTTCTTTTGATCAATGTTAGTATGATACATTTTCCTTCATCTATTTACTTTTAATCCATATGTGTCTTAATATTTATCGTGGGTTTTGTGTAGGCAGCATATAGTTAGGTCATGTTTTTTGATCCACTCTGATAATCTGTCTTTTAATTCATGCATTTAGACCAATGACATTGAAAGTAATTATTGATATAGTTGAATTAATATCTACCATATTCATTACTGTTTTATATTTGCCACCCTTCTGCTTCGTTTCTATTTTTGTCTTTCACTAATTTTCTGCCACCTTTCAGGATTTTTTTAGCTTTGATTTTCTGTAGTTTGAAAATGATATACCTAGGCCTGTTGTTCTGTTTGACATTTATCCTGCTTTGTATTCTCTGAGTTTCCCAGATCTATTGTTTGGTGTCTGACATTTATTTGGGGTAAATTCGCAGGCATTATTGTGTCAAATACCTCTTCTGTTTCATTTTCTTTCTTCTGATATTCCCTTTTTGTGTATGTTACACCTTTTGTAGTCGTTCCATAGTCATTGAATATTCTGTTCTGGGATGTTCTTTCATTCTTACAGTCTTTTTTTTTTCTCTTTACTTTTTGGTGGTTGAGGATTCTATTGATACATCTCTAGTTCAGAGTTTCTCCAACCATCTCTAGTCTCCTAATAAGCCCATCAAAGACATTCGTTTTTTCAGTTCTGTTACATTCATTTTTTTTTAATCTCTAGAAATTCTTTTCAGTTCTTTCTTAGGATTTCTCTCTGCTTGCACTGCCCATCTGTTTTTCATGCTGTCTAACTTTATCTATTAGAATGCTTAACGATAAACATAGTGGTTTTAAATTATGTGCCTGCTAATTCCAACATCCCTACCATGTTCAGTTCTGATGCCTGCTCTCTTCAAATTGTGTTTTTCATTTTTGATATGCCATATAATTTTTTTTTTCTTGATAGCCAAACATGATGTACTGAGTAAAAGGAATTGCAGTAAATCGGCCTTCAGTAATGTGGTGGTGAGGTATAAGGAAAAAGAAGTGTCCTATGTCCTATGAGTAGGTCTTCTAGTAGCCCTGTCCCTGTCTGTGAACTTCATAAGTGTTTCTCAGATATTTTTCTCCCTTCTTAAGTGGGACAAGATGGCTAGAGTGAGTTGAAGTTGGGTATTCCCTTCCCTAGATCAGTTAGAATCTGGTTAAATAGTTTCCCTGAAGGCAAGCCTTGTTAAGAAGAACAGAGAGTTCTGGCTTTTTTCAAAATGGTTACTTTCCCCCTCCTTTGGCCAAAAGCACCAGGGAATTTTTCTCAGATATCTAAGATAGGATTCTGGTTGAGCTCTCAGAGGTAAATCACATAATATTGTGGGGGTCTTTCTATGACTGTGTCCTCCTGGAGTTTTTAACTCTCAAAGATGTCCACACTGAGCCTCCAGCAGTTCACCAATTACTGGTCTGGTTTCCCTGTCATGGCACTGGATCCCATGGTTATTTCTACAGCACTTTCCGCCTGTGAGTCTATGTTATGATAAGCAGCAACTCCCTGTATTCACATGTCTCTCCAATCTTGGCCTGCCCTGTGTCCTCCCTTCTCTTAAGGATCCAAAAGGAGATACTGACTTTCAAGTCTGTTCTGCTTCTTCTTTCTTGTTAGGAAAGAAGGGTGACTTACATGCAGAAACCAGAATTTCCTCCAACAAAACACTTTTAATAAAAAAATACATAATGGTTTATTTGAAGAAACCATCATGAAGAAAACACATGGGGAAGGCATTCCTTTTGGAGAATGTGTGGTAATTCTCTACATTTCAGTGTATCCTTACCCTTTCAATAAGACCTTGAAGCGCCTCTCATAAAAAATGTTGGTTGCATTTCTTTGTCTCTTAATCTGGGTTGGGTTTATTGCTTGCTTTAGCCATTGATATGACAAAATGAAGATGTGATAGTGCAAGAGTAGACTTCAAGAGGACTTGCACAGCACCTTCTGGGTTCCACCTGTGCCAAAGCTAGCTGGCTGGAAGCTGGCAAAAACGTAGAGTACAGGAAAGTTAACTCAGCCAAACCATCCCGGACCAGTCATTTCCTCTCCCAATGGTCTTTTCAGAAGGACAAGACTGGAACAGATTTTGTAGCTACAGATAATAACAGTAGGGTGTAAGGATGCCAGGGTGAAGGCACTAGGAAAAGAGGGGTGAGAGGGAGAGCCCTAGTGCCACAGTGGCTGAGTTTTGCCCTATTAACATCCCATTCTCAAATGGAGAAGTGAAAGGGCACCTAACTCAGGAGAAGACTATTTCAAAGATGTACTCTTTTGCCATAATTTTTACAATAAAGTTATGTGATGTTCTGTATTCCTAAATAATTATCCTGACATTATGACATTTTTATAAGATATCTGACTAAAGACCTGTAAATGTGTTTTTAAATATTAGCTATAATTACCATATATATTTACATCATATTTTGCTTTTACCATATGTTAAGAACACCTGTTGCTTTTACTGATTCAGCATTCATCCCGTTTTCTGTTCTCTCTGCTTCCAGTGGGAAATTCATTCTCTAGTGTTGGAATAGAGATGAACCCCATAGGAGTGAGCACAAAACCGAGGCTTGGCTAATCAGAATGTCCCATACCCCTAATTGGTTCGGGAGTAGATCTAGGATCCAACTTATGCAAAGCTAGTCCTCTCTAGGAGTTCTCTGCAGTATTCACTGAAAACAACTGTCCTTTCCCATTGGGTTACTAATCTGGTAAGATGTGAGTCTGAGGAATCTCGAGCCATCTTGCCCTTTACTTGTGAGAGAGCTTGTTGAGGGAAAGAAGAGTGCCCTGATCATATCATTTAAGTCTCTGGACCCAATCCTGGCTGAAGCTTATGTGCCAGTGGACTTTCTAGCTATGTGAGCCAATAAATCCCCTTTAATGTCTAATGCAGTTTCAATTGTGTTTCCATCTCTTGCAACAAATGATTTCTAACAAATATATCATGGCTTTGGGATATTGGTAACTACCTCATCTATCCTGCACGCATTAACCTGCTTGATCAAGAACTGACTGTATTATTTCCTGAAATGACACACTCAAGACACATCTCAAGAGAAAGCACTCCCAGCCAAGCCTCTGAAATTGCTACCCAGGAAACTATAAGAGCCTATACGTGCAAGAAACGTCTCAGAAAAAAAGTACAGAAATGGACGGAAAGTACCTAAGAAAGATACAAGAAAAATAATATCTAACAACAACAACACTGGCACAAAGAATAAGAAATGATTAATTCAAACAAGAAGTGAGTGAATCCATTTGTGTCATATGTATGTTCATGGGTGACAGTGAAAGTTTGTGGAGAGCTAGTTAATCAGGATTGTACAAAGGCTGACAATTCTAGAAATTGAGAGGAAAGTGAGAAAGGGGAGAGGAACCTGCTTCCCATAAAACGACGCTACATGCAAGTTTTGCCCATTTTCCCTCAGCATTTCTCTTACTGGATGACACTGTGTACTGGATGGCTTGGGTGTCCACTGTCAGCACTGCTGTGCCCAGGAGCTGTTCTTATTGTTTTAATCATGATTACGTAAAGAAAAAAAGAAAGAATCCCAGCACATCCCTTACCAGTCTGTATCTTAAAACTCTCCCAGAGGCAATTTATGGAAATCATCTGCCTTCAGTCATGTCCCATTGCTTTGGTAGAAGGCCAGTGGCAAGTGAACAAAATCTCTCTTGGTCACTGACATTTCATCTGAGGCACTTCTTTGGGGAAAGGAGAGCAGCACCAAGTTATAGACGAGGCCCCCTTATTATAAAAGTTTCTGGGCAATGCAGCTATTTCCATATCCCTGAAGAATGGCTCAGAGAATAAGTTCTGTCAACAGAGTCCCTAGAGTGGAAAAGTGTTCAAGCAGTAATCAATTCTTAAAAGGGAAGCACCTGATTATTCACTGTTTATGTAAAAATAAGAAGGAAGGAATCCTTTAAAAAAAAAGTCTTACAATCACCTTGTATTTTAGTATTAAAAGTTCAGGGATCTTCAGAGACATTAAATATGAAAAGAGCCCTGAGATGTAGATAAGAAGAAAGATATTGTATCTATTTTATGGCTGTGGAATCTGAAATACAGGGAGGTATGCCTTACTTACTCAAGCCATAAAGTAACCAAGTAACAGAGCCAGGATTTAAGCTAACATCTCCAGAAGTTACTCAAGTGTTCATTTATTTAATAAACCACAACTGAGGGGTGCCTGGGTGGCTCAGTCAGCTGAGCGTCCGACTCTATATTTTGACTCAGCACATGATCCCAGGGTCATGGGATTGAGCCCCGTGTCTGGCTCCATGCTGAGCATGGAGCCTGCCTAAGATATTCCCCTTCTCTCTCTCTCTCTCTCTCTCTAATAAAAAATTAAATAAGCAAACAAACGCCACAACTGACCACCTATTAAATTTTTGCTACCACTTCAGTACTGGAGATACAAGCTTATATCTAAAATTACATTGCTTTTACCAATTTATATTCTGGTGTAATTTCTTCAGTGGAAGAAAGGGTAGCATTAAAATCAACATGTTGAGAATTGCCTAAGACAGCATGTTGTAATATAGCATGTGTACAACAGAATGAAAGAATACTTTAAGCAATGGACACATGAACAAGTACAGAGAAGAGCAGAAACCCTAAGCAAGGAATGGTCAATTCAAGAAGTTGGAGAATTAAAAATAAAAAAGCCTTCCTAGCATAGATGTGATATAAGAGACAGGTGTTGAAATATGAGTAGATTGGGGTAGCAAGTGAATGATGAGCCCTAATAGCAAGAGCAAAGAGTGTGAGGAGAGGCATGGAGATCATATATGAAATCATCAGACATTCATGGAGGATCTATAATGACACATGAAGAATAAAAGACAAGCAATTCTTTTCAAGGACATGTTAGCACTTTTCCTTAGTCCTATGATACCACCCCACACTTCAGAGAACTTGTCTTTGGTCCTTAAATATCTATTCCCACCATACCTCTTCCATTAATTGTCATTTTTCTTCATTTCTCTCTGGCTTACAGAAGATGAAAACTACAACCAAGAAATCCTACCTAACTCCTAAACTAGGAGTTAAAACTAAGTATAACAGTATTTCAATAATTCCAGGAGACTGGAGAAGAAAAATAAATTGTCCTGAAGGTGTATATTTGTGTATAGTTGTACATAAATACGAATACTTTTTTTCCTTAAAAATTATCAAGAAACTAAAGTCAAGATAAACGCTTGCCTTTATTGTAACTATAAGAAGATCATGATACACACTTTATTTTTGACGACTGAGCTTTGTCTGAATCAGCTCTTATTTACACTACATAGACAGGAGGCTCTGATACCCTTGTGGTAAATTTACAAAGCCTCCCATCATCGTGTTTCATGTACTTTCTCATATTAACCCAATATTGTAGCTTTCTAAATTATATCTTTTATAGTATTCATGAAGTTATTTTTTTCATTCAAGACATACATCTCCAGATCACTTTATATTTAAGTTATGAATTTAGGCACTGCCTCTGGTACAGTTTCATGTACCAAAACTGCACTCAGTATCTCCAATTCATCTTTTGGGCATTAAGACAGGGTACAAACAAATATATTCATTTAGTCACTACCATGTAATTCTTTGCTTCTGCAAGAACCCACTTTGGCTAGAGACATGCCCTGAATTAATCAAACACCCTTGACTGGCTCTTAGTAATGGAAGATTAAATATTAACTTTTCTTTCGGCTGTTAGTAAAGTTCCTCCATCAAATTATATATTTCTCATGGTCTCTTGTGTCAGGGTAGTAATTTTTATTGTCTGTAGTTCTCAAACTTTTGGCCTCAGGATTCTGTTGTATTCCTAAAAATTACTGAGGACCCCCAAAAGGCTTTCATTTGTGTGAATTGTACCTATCTATATATAAAATTGTATAAAATACCTATCTATATAAAAATGTATATATATCTATACATAAAAACTAAAGTTAGGACATTTAAAAAATATTTATATATAAATCCACTTAATATTTATATATAAATCCACTATAAACCAATAACAAACTCATTATATGTCAATATGAAAAACATATTTGTGAAAAATAACTATATTTTCCAAAATAAAAGCAATTAGTAAAATAAAGTGGTATTTTTGTTTTTATTTAGTTTTGCATATCCCTTTAGTTTCTAGAATACAAGTCAAATAGATAGAAGTCAATTTGATAACTCTTCTCTGCTTCTTCATTCAATGAAGAATAATTGTTAAAAATAATTAATAATTAATGTATTTACCCAATAAGTAACAATTCAATATGCCCACCTTTCTAGTACTGTTTGCAGCTGGGAATTCAGTGGTTAAAATTTAGAAATAACTCATACACTCATTGAACTTATGTCCTCACTGGGGAAACAGACAAGACACAAGTAAATAGACAAAATCGATTATGATAAGCATGATGAAGCATATACACAGGGGCTGAGATAAAGCCTAGCCAGGGGTACCCGCATTAGACAGAGTGATGAGGAAAGCCATCTCTGATGAATGTAACTTGAAACTGAGACATAAAGTCAAGAAGGATCTATGGGACAAAGAATTCTGAGCAAATGAAACCATATAGGCAAATGCCTTGAGTCTAGGGAAAAGACTCAGGGGGATGAAAGAAGATTGCAATGTAGTGAGTAGGAGAGATAGTAACATAAAATAAATTTGGAGATACAGTCAAGGACACAAGCATTCAGAGTTTTTGTGGGCTGTCTGCTAAAGATATCACGAGAGTTGACTGAGAAAATGTACGTGAAACCACATCAAGGAGGGGGCTAGCGCATGAGAAGTGCTCAATACATGTAAATTATTAAGGTCACAACCACCTCTTCACCAATAATCCCAAGAAGACAGCAAATAGATAACAAGAGATGAGAACTGGAACAATCCTCTGAAGAGGTGGTTGGTCTCTATTTGGAGCGAATCTTGGCTTGTTAAGGGCTCTAGAGAATTTTTACCAAAATAATTAGTGACCTTTCTAGATAAAGGTTATCATTTTCAGAAAGAAAAAAAATCCTGAGAGAGGGATTATAATGCTCAAGTTAACATCTCACAACCCTGCACCTCCTCGCTTTCTCCCACATACATGCAAATGCATGTGTGTGCGCCCGCACACACACACACACACACACACACACACACACACACACACACAGAGCATGCACACACATGCAGGTTAGGGTTTTATTTTTTTTTCCACTTTGTTTCATCTTATAATAAGGATGAACTGCTTTCTCCCTATTCCCAACCTCCAAGGTCTGGGTTGCAAGTGCCTTCTCTACAAGTGTACTGTTTTAAAAATGGTCCCATTAAATATGCATTTGCTGTTGAGTTTCTGAGATTGCTTAGGGACTATTTCTTTTCAGAATAAATCACTTTCAACAGCATATTTAATATGAGATGCAGGTATCTGTCCTACTCATCAGAGTAATATTTTTTTTTAAGTCTAGAATTATCCTGGGAGTATTCTCAGCTACATTTTTCTCTTGTTGGGTATTTTACCAAGCTAGTGAGTTTTTTATTGGGATGTTAGTTTTGATCTCCTGATATTCTGTCTAGTTGATTTGACAATGATTAGGTGACAGGTGCACATTCTTTGCATTATAATTGCCTTTACTTCTGGCTTCCACTCTTTCCTCTCTTTCTAGTCTTGGACAATAAATCAGCCAGGATAGGCAAAGTTATGCTGTAGTAACAAATAACCCCAAAATATAAGTAGCTTACACTGACAGCTTATTTCCTACTCACTTCCCATTATTTTCACTCTGGAATCCAAGTTGACTAAGCAGCTTTCATCTGGAATATTCCTGGTCTTACATCAGAGGGAAAAAGAGCACAGAGACCTATGACTTGACTCTGACCTCTGTGTTACTCAGAGTAACACATGTCACTCTCACTCACATTAATTGGCCAAAAGAAATTACATGGGCGGGACTGACACCGATGGGGCAGGGAAGTATAATCCTTTTACAAGGAGGCATAGTAAACATCTGTGAGAAATAGAAGAGTATAGTGCAGGCCAGTTTCACCCAAGGAGCAATCTACGCATTCTGGAGGGAGAAGTTGAAAAAACATATGGGCTCCGGAATCAGTAAGACCTAGTTTTTGATTCTGGCTTTACTACATAATAACTACATTATGTCAGACTAATTATTTCTAATTTTTAGCCTTGTGCTTCCTTATCAGAAATAGAGTGATAATAATAGTCTCAAAGAACCACTGTGCAAATCAGAGACAATATATGTAAAGCAATGTCTAATCCACAGAATTGTTTAATCTATTTTAGGTTTTACCTTGAATTGCTTGATCTATTTCTCTATTCCAATTCTGTATAATATACATTGCAATGCGACTTTTCCCTACCATTCTACTGCTCTGTTTAAGCCCATAGACTACTTACTTGCCAAAAGGACATTACTTAGAACTTAGCCTACTTGATGTCACATTCACCACCACTGATCATTTCCGTGCTGAAAGTCTTTCCTCTTCCTCCAAGGCTTATGCTGTGCCTTTAAACTTTACCAACTGCTTCCTTTCCAGCTCCTCCTTTCTTTTTTTTTAAATATTTTTTTTATGTTTTATTTTATATTTAAGAGACAGAGAGACAGTGTGTGAGCAGAAGAGGGGCAGAGAGATGGAGACAAAACCTGAAGCAGGCTCCAAGCTCCACCTGTCAGCACAGAGCCCAATGCAGGGCTCGAACTCACGAGCAGTGAGATCATGACCTGAGCCAAAGTCGGAACCTTAACCTTAACCTTAACCTTAACCTTAACCTTAACCTTAACCTTAACATTAACATTAACATTAACCAACTGAGCCACCTAGGCACCCTCAGCTCCTCCTCTTTCTTCTTCTCCTGTACTTAGTGCTGACTTTGCCAAGATCTAGCCTGGACTGTCTTCTAAAACTATACCTCTCCCTTGTGAGACAGATGCAGAGGTAATAGCAGATATTTCATAGCCAGGGAGTTCTGGATCTTGATCTGACTTCTGCTACTTACTCCTGTACAGCCTAATTCGCCATTTCTTCATTAGCAAATCAGGATTCAAAGATTTACTGGAAATATTAAATGATAAAATCTATATGCAGTAACTAGCACTGTGCTTACTACACACATCAAGTGTGTAACACATTTTACTTCCCTCCTCTGTCCATACCTGCTTTAAAATCTTCTGCAAATTCTACCACTTAACGTGGAAGGTATTCAAAATCATAGTTGCCACCTTTTCTACTTGATTATTTCAAGAGGAATAGGTCTCAATAAGTAATGTGTTAACAGAAAATTTCATTTTCTTAAGACTGTGTTTTGAAAGAAGACTTATACATACACAAGAGAACATACATAACACAAAAGAATCTATTTCTAACTGTATTTACCTCAGATCTTAGTATAGTATAATTGCCATAGACAATGAACAGGTAAGAGTTTGAGATTTAGTGTTAAACTACCTTGGTTCAATTATTGGCTCCAACATCCTATTTCTGTGACCCCAAGCAAGTCATTTAACTCCTCTTTAAATTTACTTATCCGTAAAATGGGTATAACAATGCTAATAATCTCACTGGAATGTTGAGAGGATTCAATTGTTTATATAAGAAAAGTACTTAAAGAATTAGCTGGCATGTAATAAGCACTCAGTAAGTATTAGCTAGCATCATCATCCATAGAAATTATATTGCTGTGAAGAGAGCTTTTGCATTGCCTATCAAGACATATCACTGCTCAATTAGGAGTTACCCTCCTCATTCCTCATTGAAGACTGCTGTATGTTCTAGTTCCCTGCTTTACCATTTTCTCTCCTTCCACTCCAGAATAGCAAAGTATTTGCTTCTGGCCTCAAAGGGATGTCAGGAGGATTCATGAGATAACATCCATAAGGCACTTTGAGCCCTTGGAAGCAAGGTGTTTGATAAATAAAAGGTTATTACCATTGCTAGTGATATCTTATATTACTCTAGCCCTTCTCAGCCCAGAGGGATCCTGAAATGGTTTGCAAAACTTGAAGCGCAAATAAGAATCATTCAGTAACATCTGAGATGAAGCAGTCACTGCACATATAACCATTGATTCTTTAGAGCCTCTAGTGATCAAAACCCAATGGTTCTACCAGGGGCATAAAAAGCACTGAAATTGATTCAAAAGGTGCTTTGAGATATCAAGTACTGTAGGGGTCAGTTCATTGAGCAGAACAGGAGGCAGACACTGGCTCAGACACTCAAAATTATGTGGAAAATCACAAGTCAATAAGAGAAACCAGCAGGTCAAATTCTAGACTAAACGAGGATGAGGTATGGCTCAATATGAAATTCCCTTAGGGTTTCCTGGCCATATATTGAAAGTCTACCCTCCATATAACAAGTTGTGCCTTTAAGACAATCCAAACTAAACAAACAAAAGCCTGAAAATATGCACACATGTCCCCAGTCCTTCAAAGCAAATCCCTCCAAAGCACTCTGTTAGAGCAAAAACCAATTTAAAGTACATCAGCCTTGAACCCAAGCTGCCCTATATGGACTGTTCACCTAGTTTTAGTTGAACTCTTGAGAGTCCACTAATTCTGTCTTATCTATTACAAAGAATCTCTTAACCAAACCTTGGGCATACTTCCCTCTTCATTTCAGCCTAAAGCCATGACTCTGAAATTTGACTCTCCATCATGTGACTCTTTGGGACTGCTCACTGATATTCATTTACTGTATGAAGGTTCAGGCTAGGCACTGAGGGGACCTGCAGTCAGGGCTTCTAGTATCAACCATCGTACAGAAATAGCACTGCATCATATACATCCTATCAAGTGGGAGTAAGACAAATGTTTGCAGCCAGATGTATCCTATCTGGTATAGCCAAAGAAAAATAGTAAAGTTTTAACTTTAGGCTCCTGATTCCATCTGCCTCACTAAGCCTGCCTTCCCATACTTACACCACAAAGAAACTTCAAAAATACACTTGAAATGTTGAACAACAGGCATAATGGATTAGTAGTATCTCTACCAGTTTTAAAAACAAATCTACTAACATATAGTAATTTTTAAAGTTTGGGAAAATGAAATAAAAAAAAAAAACAAATGGGGTTACTGTATATTACATTTGGGCATGACAATATTTGAGGAAAAAACTAGATGTTTACCTTATAGTCTACAGCAAAGATAAATCCACAGAGATGTAAGATTTAAATTTTTAATGTTTTATTTATTCTTGAGAGAGAGAGAGAATAAATAATGTTTTATTTTATTTATTCTTGTCAGCACAGAGCCCGACCTGGGGCTCAAACTCGCAAGTCGTGAGATCATGACCTGAGCCAAAGTCAGACCCTCAACCAACTGAGCCACCCAGGTACCCCAACAGAGATGTAAGATTTAAAAGGGTGGGAAAAAGGCTTTAAAAACCCTGGAAGAAAATATCAGAGAATTATTGTGTGATCTCAGGGTGGGTGTTGTCAATTTTAGTGTGATATTAAATCTAGGGATGATATATAAATTTTTTTAATATTATTACATAACATAATAAAACCATAGACCATCAAAATGTGAAGGTAAAATAAGTAACAAAAGAGAAAATGTTTGTAATTTAAATGAAAAACAAAAGGTTATCATCATTAAAGGTAAAACATGCCTATAAGATAACAGGGAACATCATAAAAACCTAAGAAAAAAAAATGGACAAAGGAGAGGTAGAAGATGAAGTATAACAAAAACACAAGATCCTTCACATCATTAATAAACAACTCTCTAGACATTAAAACAGGCATCAGTTTTGAAGAGTGTTAATGGAAATACAGAGCAAAAGGCATTCACATAAAGTTGGTAGGGACAGAAACTGGTACAATGTTTTTCCAGGTAGTTTTCCAATATCAAAGTTTACATGGGTCTGTAGTTTCATATAGCATCTTCAATTCTAGTAATCTATTCCAAAGATATATCAGCACAAGTATATTTGAATAGGAGAAAAGTTACTTATTAGAGCAATGTTAATAGTAAAGAAAAACTGGAAATCTCTTTAATGTTTATTATCAATTAGAAATGATGCAGAGATATATGTACATAAACTACTTGAAAATTTAAAATAAGGTTGAATCGCATTTTTGAAAAAACAAATACACACACGTGTGTGTGTGTGTGTGTGTGTGTGGTATGTTGTGTGTCTGCGTGCGTATATGTGTGTGTATATATATATATATACATGCACACACATATTTGAAAAGATGCAAACCAAAATGTTACAAGTGGTCACCTTTGGGGCACAGGATGGCAGCACTCTTTGTGTATTTTAGGGTTATTTTTGTTCAATTTTTTTATTAGAAACATGTATGTTTTTTAAAATCAATAAAAGATACAAATAAAGTTAAAGTAAGAACATGTGAGCAGGTTATGGAACAGAATTTATAACAACGTAATATTTGAAATAACATTAAATATCCAAAATTAATACTCTGAAAATCTCTATGGAGATCTATTATCAGTAGTTAACTCTGAAAGTGGAATTATGGTGGGATTTTACCATAATTTTTAAGTATAGTTATACACTCTTTACAGCATCTTATTTTATTTTTATTTTACTGTATCATTCAACACCAGAAAATATAAAAATGTGACCATAAATATTGTCCTAAAGCTGAATCTCTGCACTGTGCTGGCCACCATGACTGAAGAGTTTTGGGTGACCCAGGGGTATCTTCTTATCTCTCTAGACCCAAGCTTCCTTTTTCAAGATCATAGTGATAACATTAGCCTCGGGGTGCCTGGGTGGCGCAGTCGGTTAAGCGTCCGACTTCAGCCAGGTCACGATCTCACGGTCCGTGAGTTCGAGCCCCGCGTCAGGCTCTGGGCTGATGGCTCAGAGCCTGGAGCCTGTTTCCGATTCTGTGTCTCCCTCTCTCTCTGTCCCTCCCCCGTTCATGCTCTGTCTCTCTCTGTCCCAAAAATAAATAAACGTTGAAAAAAAAATTTTTTTTAAAAAAAACAAAAAACAAAAAAAACACATTAGCCTCTCACTACATTTGTGCAGTTTAAGGGTGAATTGGAAACAATGCCTTGACTTGTCCTAAAAGCCAGTACTACAAAAACATTAAAGCACTTGGAACTGAGCCGAAAACTCAGTAAATATACCCAAGTTTCTAATTATTCAGGATTGAACGTTGACTAATATAAATAATTATGACTTATTTGAGTGCATCATTAACTTTCATTCAGTCACCAAGACTTAGATGCATTATCTCTACCTCTAGGGAGTATTTCTGATTTTCCTCCAACCCACCCATCTATCTCACTCCAAGCTGGATGAGATGCCACTTAATATGCACTTTCCAAACTCTGTATAGGTCTTTCCATTCATTTTTTCATTTCATTAGGCAGACTTTCATTCCTTCAACATACTTTCACCACGCACTCTTAAAGAGGTTCTTGAGATACAATGGTAAGTAATACAAGAGGCCCAGGCCTTCTAGAAGCTCACAGTTCAGTAGTGGAAGCCAACACTAATCAAATTTAAAAATATACACTTAGAAAGTTTTTTTTTTAATGTTTATTATTTTGGGAAGAGAGAGAGAGCAGGGGAGGGGGAGAGAGAGAAGAGACACAGAATCTGAAGCAGGTCTGAGCTGTCAGCACAGAGCCCAACATAGGGCTTGAATTCATGAGCTATGAGATCATGACCTGAGACAAAGTCAGACGCTTAACCAACTGAGTCACCCAGGCACCCCCAAAAATATACACTTAAAAACAGTGATGAATATTATGAAAGAAAACTATGCAGGGCAACAAAATTGCAAAATGAAGGGGCTAACCAGCTTATTTTACAATATTGTAAATAGTTCTTCCACTAAACTGTAAGGCTCCAGAAAACAGAGACTTTTTGTCTTATCTGTCTTGTTTTTTGTCGTGTTTTTTCAGCTTTGTAGTTTTTGTACTTGTTTTTTTCCTTTGTCTTATTTTTTCAGCTTTGTACCACACCCAATAGACAATAAACACTCAGCTTCTGTCTAACTGAATTGAACTGATTGGAATTTTTTTTTGTATATTCCACAGTGGCCCATTAATCAGAAAAGTGATTGAGCCACAAGATAATCACTGTTTCAGCCACGCAGCCTTGATATTCATTTACAGTAAGAACCGTTGATGCTTCAGACTGAGCCCCTTTCCTTATTCAGACTGATTATTGTTATTATCAAGTTTATTGTCCATGGCCACTGCATTGTAGGTGGGCAGCATGGGGGAAAATGAGGAGAAACAGTAGGAAGAAGAGCAGATATCTTGGTAAACAGAATGTCAACAGCACAATCTAGTTGACAAGAAAAAATTAGTATCCAAATCATCTCCTGCAGTTACATAAATAAATGCAGTCAATTAAAATAGCATATATGCTCTGAGTTACTTAACTTCTCAAACTGCATTTCCTTATTTCCAACACAGTGGCAATAATACCTATTTTTCACTTAAGCATTAAAAAGTTTAAGGTAAGTGAAGTGCTTAGAGCAGTAACTGACACAAAGTAGGCACCCAAAATATCAGTAACATTAATAATGTTTGTCCAAGTGGTTCTCTACCAGGGGCAATTTTGCCCCCCGGGGGATTCTAGGTAATGTCTGGACACATTCCTGGTTATGACAATTGGTGGAGGATATAATGCTGGCATCTAGTGGGTAGAGGTCAGGGATGCCTCTAAATATCCACAATGCATAGGACAGTCCCCACAACAAGGACTTATCAGATGGCCCAAAATGTCAACAGTGCCAACACTGAAAAATCCTGCTGGATTCTTTCATTCCCTAAATCCAATATCTCATGTCCTGAGACAGTTCATTGGAACTTACAGGACACATTCTGACAGCACATAAAGACACAATCTAAGAATTCCTTAGAAATCTTCCCATCCTCTCCTCAACCACTACAAGCCTCAATTTTCATGCTCTGTGCTCACCATTCAAATTCTATCACTCCTTTGCCACAGCACCCCCAAGCCCTTTTCCTTGTGTATCCAGAGTGCTCATGTTCCTCGCTGTGGCAATGACTATATTCCTTTGCTCCCCAAGGCCCCAGTCTGTCTCCTTATGGTCCTTAAAATCCAATTTAACTGGGTTAAATTGCCTTTATACTCCTCCAGTCCTCTATAACTGCAGGTCCCTCTAATTCTCTCACTCTGACTCTGTCCCTTCCCTCATTTCTACTGTTCACTAATTGAAGTCAATATATTAGCCTTAATTTATTTTGGGAATCTAAACAACACACCATAGAAGTTAGCATCTATAGAATATATTCACTTTTTGCTATGCTGTTACAACAGTGAAGTTAATAAAACTGACATCTAATTACAAATAACAAGTGTGGTCTTATTAAACTAAAACCATAAAGAAAGCAGTGGAGATTACATTACCCATCCTACACACTCTTATAAGAATGACTAGCTTCTACCCAGGCCATCGTTCGGTGCCCTGCCTGAGGATCCTGATCTGAATGGATGGGCAGAACCAGCCACACTGGCTTGTTCACAGCTGGGTTCCAAGGGCCAGGAAAGACACCTAGAACTTCATAGAATGGTTAAAACCAAGCGGCAATCCTAAAATATGCCGTCAGTATCAAAAAAGGGAGGAGCCCTGTGAAAGAGGTGGCAATGGAGAACAAGAAGGACAGAAAGGCAAGAGCCAGGCAGAAATTGTGGGGCAAGCTTGGAGAAGTGGGTGAGAAGAACAAGGACTTCGGCTGTGAGCAGGTCTGTGCTGCTGAGGCCTCTTTCTCATAGTCTAAGTGTTGAATGGATGTCTTGGTTTGTGTTTCAAGTGTAAGATCAGAGCTGAGAAACAGAGACTCGAAGTGTGGGAGGGAATCAGAAAAGAACCACCTCTTCTGTGTACATCTTGGAGGGCATGTTGCTAAAGCCATCTCTGGTACAATATAAAACAAAATGAAACAAAATAAAAAAAACAAACAAACAGAAACTAAAAGAAATGGTGAGACCCTGGATTTTCATCAAGACAGAGTTTATTCATCAGAAGAGTGGGAATAGCATTGCTTCAGATTAAAAGCTGCATTTCAAAGATCCAAGTTCTATTTGCAGGTAGATCAAATGCCAGGTTCTCTAATAGGAGTGATTAAGGATAGCTACCTCCTTAGATAAACTTCAGAGAGCTCTCACATGCATTGTCTCCTATGATCCTTACTAAAACCCAGACATCAGGAGGTCAAGCAATCACCCTTCCCAATTCAACGAATTCCGAAATGAAAACTCAGAGTATAGTGACTCTAGATCACATGCTAAGAGCATGGGTAAAACTATAACTCAATCTATTACTTTTAAAAGCCATTCCTGTTTCTCCTGGAAAAACAATATAATCTACACATTAAGGGCAGAGACTCTGGAGCCACATTATCTGGGTTCAAATCCCAGCATATCCAATTGCTAGGTATGAGACAAGTAACTTTTCTTTGTGTCTCAGTTTGCTCATCTGTAACACGGATTTAATAATAGCACTTACCTCCTAGAACTGTGGTGAGGATTAGGAATTAACATACAAAATGCTTTAAAGCATTTCTAATGTGTTCCTTATGAACACTCAAAAAACCTGAAGTTTTATGGTTTTTAAGCTTTACTGATATAAAGTAAAAAAAATCAACATATCCATATAAGCTTACTGTTTATAAGGAAGTGAGTGGAATTATCCTTATTTATTTATTTATTTATTTATTTATTTATTTAGAGAATGAGCACAAGCCATGGAGGGGCAAAGAGAGAGGGAGAGAGAGAATCTTAACAAAGCTCTACATTCAGTGCAGAGACCAACATGGGGCTCTATCTCACAGCCCTGGGATCATGACCTGGGCCAAAATCAAGAGTTGGATGCTCAACCCACTGAGCCACCCAGGCGCCCACATCCTTATTTTATGTATGAGGAAACTGAGATGTCAAGTTACCATTTCTGCATTAACCAACCTCAAAAAGTAGTAGCATATACATAATAAATGCCATTTGATAATACCCACAGATGGTTTGGATAAGGATTTGGGACAAAGGACAGCAGAGAAGTCTCTTTTCTCAACATGGTCTACAGCCTCAACCAGGGAGACTCCAAGGGTGGAGAATGGGATCTGGCAGCACCTTCATTCACATATCTGGGGATTGATGTTGGCTACCGCCTGGGACCTAAGCTGGGCTGAGGGCTAGAACACCTATATGTGTTCTTTCTCTGTGTAGCCTGGGCTTCCTCTGCAGCAGGGCAGTCTCAGGATACTGGGACTTCTCATACAGCAGCTCAGAGTACCACAGATCCGAGTAGAAGCTATATCACCTTTTGTGATCTATTCTTGAAAGTCACACAGATACATTCTACTGGTTGCAGCAAATCACAAGACTGCCCGATTCAATGAGAAGGAAATTAGACCTCACCTCTCAGTGGAGAAGTAGAGGTTTTTGGAAAAACATGGGGGATGGCAAATATTGTTGCAATCATCTTTGGAAGATGCAAGGTACTACACATAGGAAGACAGGATTTGCCAAAACCTTTAGAAAAAGTAGATATACTAGAAGAGAAATGCACAGCTTTTGATTTGTAAACTTCTGTTCTTTCACTGGCCTCCCAGACCTCTGTCATTTGTAAATAATGTCAATTAATCTTGCACATGCACTGGCATGTACATCTGAAGGTCTGGCCCTACAGAGGTACAACTGAGGGCAAGCAGATTGACTGCACTAGGAAAGCATCTAAATAAACTCTACAAACTTGTAATGGGAATTTACTATGTTAATCTTCTCCCCCCATGACTTCCATATTATCTCCTCTTTTAATTGACCCTCAGGGAAAAATACTAATCAAAATGGGTCAGATTCCAGAGCATTGATTGGACATCTTTGATGAGTACATAAATATGTGTAGCTCCAGCTCAGTGCTTTGTCTTTCAGCCCATGAGGCTAACCTCTCTTTCTTTTCTTCTGTCTGGTCTTTCCTTCGTGACCACTTCTCTTCATGTCCTCTTCTATCAGACTGGTTCAAGCCACCACTGTCTCTCTTCTGGATTACACAATAGCCCCTAATTTATCTCCGTGCTTTGCTCTCATATCCCTCAGCCTTTTCTCAACCTACCAGGCAGAGTAAACCTTTTGACATCTAGGTCAGATGATGTCATCACTCCTCTACCTTCTAATCCATTTCATTCATCATAAAAGTCAAAGTCCTGACAATGTCTGATGTAGTCTGGGCATCTCTTTGATCTCATCTCCTTTAAGTCTTCTCCTAGCTCACTCTACCCATGCTAACTTCTCTTTTAAATATACCACGCAAGAGGGGCGCCTGGGTGGCTTGGTCGGTTAAGCGTCTGACTTCGGCTCAGATCATGATCTCACGGTCCGTTAGTTCGAGCCCCACGTCGGGCTCTGTGCTGACAGCTCAGAGCCTGGAGCCTGTTTCAGATTCTGTGTCTCCCTCTCTCTCTGCCCCTCCCCTGTTCATGCTCTGTCTCTCTCTGTCCCAAAAATAAAAAAAAAAAAAAAAAAAAAAAAAAAAAAAAAAAAAAAAAAAAAAAAAAACGTTGAAAAATGGTAAATGCCCTCTCTCTGCAGTTTCTATCCCCATTCTTGCTTCATTTATCACCAGACAACAAATTTTGTATTTACATTCTCTATTCATACACTGTGTATCTCCTGCCATCCCTACGTACACACTAGAAAGTAGCTTTTGAGAACAGGATTTATTTGTTGGTCTGTTTTACTCAATGTGACATCTCTAGAATCTAGAACAGTGCCTGACACATCACAGGTATTTAATGAGTATTTGTAGTGGGAATGAATGAATACATGAGTGTGGTAATATTGGCTGCACACTTAGGCATAGGTCAGGTGGTAACTGAATAAATAGGAACACTTTTATCTAAAACTATTTTAGACTAACAAAGAAAAAAGGGATGTTTCCCCATGGCTCAGCCCACTTTACCACAGCACACAGCACTGGTTGTTGAGACTCAAGTCCACCTATAAAAATCATTGTTGGGATGCCTGGGTGTCTCAGTCAGTTAAGTGGCCAACTTTGGCTCAGGTCATGATCTCACAGTTGATGAGTTCAAGTCCTCCATTCCCAGATTGGGCTCTCTGCTATCAGCTAGGAGCCCACTTGGGATCCTTTGTCCCCTCTCTCTCTAATTAAAAAAAAATTAAAGAATGTGCCACATCTTCAGAGAACTATGAGACAGAAAGGCATACTTTTAATTTTTTTAATGTTTATTTATTTTTGAGAGAGAGACATTGCATGAGTGAAGGAGGGGCAGAGAGAGAAAGAGACACACAGAATCTGAAGCAAGTTCCAGACTCTGAGCTGTCAGCACAGAGCCCCATGTGGGGCTCGAACTCCCAAGCTGTGAGATCATGACCTGAGCCAAAGTTGGATGCTTAACCAACAGAGCCACCCAGGTGCCCCTAGAAAGGCATAGATTTTATCTGGGCAGGATCCAAGAATTCCCACTTTTCCTAGCCTCCATGCTATCCAATAGTCTTCATATTCTACTGTGGTAGACAGAACAATAGTCCCCTAACAGGGCCACATCTTAATCCCTGAAACCTGTGAATATGTTGTGATATATGGCAAGGAGAAATTCAGGTTGCAGATGGAATTAAGATTCCTAATTAACTTGAGATGTGAGAGACTGCCCTGGATTTGAATCCAGGTGGAGTCAATGGTATTACAAGAGTCCTTACAAGTGAAAGAGGAAAGGAGGAGCATTGGAGGTAGAGAAAGAGACATAATAATGGAAGGGTCAGAATCAGAGAAAGTGATAAAGCTATGCCAATAGAGATCAGAGTAATGCACATGCTGGCTTTGAA
This sequence comes from Panthera onca, assembly GCF_046562875.1. Classification (NCBI taxonomy): domain Eukaryota; kingdom Metazoa; phylum Chordata; class Mammalia; order Carnivora; family Felidae; genus Panthera; species Panthera onca. Next base: position 20,218,417 of record NC_138348.1, on the reverse strand, counting down.
GAAAGAAAGAGGCCATGGACCAAGGACTGCCAGTGGCCTCTACAGACCTGAGAAGAAAAGAAATCCGATTCTCCTCTAGAGTCTCCAGAAGGAACACAGTCCTGCTCATCTCTTGACTTTAGCCCAGTGAGACCCATTCCAGACTTCTGAACCCCAGATGTGTAAGATAATAAATCTGTGTTGTTTCACACCACCAATTTGATGGTAATTTGTGAGAGTGGCAATCGGAAACCATTACACTTACTCATTTCTAACAAACACCTCCATCATTAGCACCACCATCAAAGGACAAAAGAAAATCCAGCCTGAAAGTGCACAGTCCTGCTACAACATCTGATAGAGAAAAAGGCAATCATTCTTGGCCCTGCCATTCAACTTACATCTGCCCCGAAGGGAGAAGTTCGAGTGCTTCTCTTTCATCAAGTACATACAGCAAACGTTATCACCAGTCGTAAAGTCCTGGTGAGAAACTTAATTTTCTATATTCCAACTGCCATCCAAATAACAACTCTGACTAAAGCTTTTTTTTTTCTTTAAAGACATATTCTGAGCATGTGGCTGAACTAGACCAGTAAAAGAATAATAAGTACTTCTTTCCTTTTAGCAACTGACAAAACATGCTTTCAACCCAAAGCAAAAAATAAAGATTAAAATGCATCTTCCATGAATTATAAGTTGAATTTTTAAATTTAGCCCAATTCAAGTAAATTCCTACCTATTGCTTATACCATGTTCCTCTTTTTTTATTTTTTTTGTAGTGAAGACTAGAGATCAAGAAATAAAGAGCACTAGAAGTTGATTTTTTAAAAAAGGAATGTGTTTTCTCAATTCAAAATGGAAAAGGATTTCAATAGCAGGTCTGTAGATTTTTGAAAATCCTAATTAGACTGAATTAAATGACTAAAATGCTACTAATTACTTTTTAATTTCAAGAGAGATGTTTACAAAGCACAGTATAATGAGTAATACAGCACTTCAAATGATTACTAATGTTGCCATTTTGTCTGACTTAATCTCAATTAGTATAAATCACATTGTCATCATTGTTAATTGCCATTTCTTTCAAGCAAAATGCTAATTTCTCTTTACAATCTTACAATTGCTGTTTGTTTTCCTCAAAATATTCCATTTGAAAGGCCTAATAAAGAGAACATTTATAGCCCCTGTATTTTCTGCAGTTTGAAGCAAATGCATTTGTTTGTTATCCTTTTTGGAGAATAGTGGTAATTCCTACTTACTTCTTAATAAAATGGAACTGTTAACTTTTAGCTCTGCTGTCTCACTGAATGGAAATGCATGGGTAGTTATAGTGCCAAGGAAGAGTCTGAAAGGCAGGTAGAACCTTCATTAATGAGTGCTAAGAGGCATCATTTGTTTTACCTCTGTGAAGAAATTCATCATAAAGAGGGAGGAAACAGCCTTTAATCAAGAGAATATAGAATCGTTCTGGTTTTTTTCCTCCAGCTTCTTTTCATTGTTCTTCTACTCATGTGGAAGTAAAACTCTCCCTTGAGGGAATTATCTCATCAGCCATAGGCTATTGGTTTTCCAATCCACTGTGTCATTGGATATCCTTGGGAAATTTACCCCCATTTTTTGCTCAGTCATAAACACAAGGAACCTGAAGAATCATGAAGATTTAATAATTCTCCAATGAGAGTCTAACATTACACTACTGTTTTAAGAGCTCTTCTAGATTAACCTCATTTTTCTTAAAAAAAAAAAAAGGTTAGGAATTGAATATTAACAATGTTAAGGGTTTGTTTGTTTTTTCCACACACATATTTCTCCTAAGTTTTTGGTTCCTGCTTTATTTATTTATTGTCACATAAGAGACTACTCCAAAATTGATTTGTTTCAAAAATAAAACATCATTTTCACTAGTGATTTGGTGAGTAAGAACTTGGGGGACAGCTTGACTGGGGCATGGGTGAGGCATGTGCCAATAGTGGGGGCAGCCGGAAAGGTAAGGATATGCTTCCATAAGGGTCTCTTGATGCACATTTATGGCAATTTAAGGCTATTCACCTTGTCTTACTTCACACAGTGACTTGTCCTTCAGAGTCTGTTCATCTAGTTTGGGCTTTTCAGAGCGTGATGGCCTCTGTGTAGATAAACTTCTTTCATAGAAACTCCAAGAGCAGGTATTCCAAAAGACTGGTAGAAGGTGCATCTTAGAAGTTCCAAGATGTCCTTCTCCCAAATTCCATTGTTCAAACAAGCTATTAAGGTCAGCCAGATTCAAGGACAGGGGAATGATACTTTCTTACAAGGAAGGAGAAGCTATGAATTTTGCTTCCATCTTTATTCTACTGCAGTACTTACAGTTTATATGCAAGCTAACAATAAAATAAAATGACTTAACATGCAAAGACATTCATGGAAAATCTTAATAATGCCCTTGCTTCGTACTGTTGCCTGTTGTTTTTCCCTTCAAAAGCTAAAATTCATGTGTTATGCACCCCCAAAACTCATATAATGAAGCTCTAACTCCCAATGTGACTGTATTTAGAAATAGGATCTTTAGGAGATAATGTTTAAATGAGGTCATTAAGGGTGGGGTCCTAATCCCATAGGACTCGTCTTTATAAGAAGAAGAAAGAGAGGTGCCTGGGTGGCTCAGTCAGTAAAGTGTCTGACTCTTCATTTTGGCTCAAGTCATGATCTCATGATTTGTGAGTTGGAGCCCTTCATCAGGCTCTCTGCTGTCAGCATGGAGCCTGCTTCAGATCCTCTGTCCCCCCTTCTCTCTGTCCCTCCCCAGCTTGTGCACTCCCTCTCTCTCTAAAATAAACATTAAAAGAAGAAGAAGAAGAAGAGAGATTGTTGTCTCTACACACAGAGAGGAAAGACCATATGAGGACAGGCAGCCTTCTACAAGCCGGAAGAGAGCCCTTACTATAAGCCAAATCGGCTGGCACTTTGATCTTGGACTCTAGAATTGTGAGAAAACATATTTCTATTTTTTAATCCTTCCAGTCTTGGGTGTTTTCTTATAGCAGCCTAAGCTAATACATCACTTTTGGGATTTTATATGATTACATATAACATCATAATTTTTGGCAGGTAAATCATGTTTCATAGTTGAGGAGTTCTGGTGATTTGGGTCTCTTCAGTATCCATTTCTCCTTCAGTTAATAGCAAACTGATTTTTCTTTAGGAACTCATCCTTCTCCCTTTGTATGCAGTATTCTGGGATTGCCAACCAAAGACCCTTTTGCTATTTTTGGCCAAGAGGTGGATATTTTACTTGATCTAGACCAATGAAATGGTTTCCCCCAGAATTTAAATCATGAGAAGAGTGACGCAGGGATGAGAATTATTTGGTCTTCATCCCTCCTGAGGTTGGTACCCTGCAACATCAACAGTTACATCTTCTCAAGCACCTTTATTTTAAGCTTTCCCAAACATTGTCCTTTACGGCTTTCCTTTGATTCTGTGAGCCACCTTCAAGTTTTCCATTTTTGTTTTTGTTGTTGTTGTTGTTGTTATTGCAGCTTAAAATAGCCAGTTTTCTATTTTCTCAAAATAAAACCAAAAACCCTAACACATACAGAGATTGGTACCATCATGGAGTTACCCATAAATATTACAGTAAAATGTCAATAACTACAAGGATACAAAAATCAGGAATCATTAGGCATGAAGGATATAACTTCAAAATACGTTAAGCAAACACCAATGGAAATTCAAGAAGGAAATAACAAATCCATAGACATAGTTGGAGACCTAGAACTCAGCAATAATCAATAGATAGAGAAAAGAATAAGTTGGCATGGAGGCTTGTTAAATTAATATCTAGTAATGTAATATCCAACCTTATATTTGTTTAGCCTTTTAGCTTTCAAAGCATTTTTACATGTGCTCATTCATATCCTCTCCTTACTCCTCTAAAGTAAACCAGTCAAGCAAGGAAAAATGTGATTTGTGGAATTGTTGGAACTGTTTAGAATTTGAGTCTCTCGTTTTTAAATTGTATTCTTTTCCCTCTATATAGCTTATTCTCTTGGTTATACCAGCCAGCTCACTTCTCCCTGCTCATGACTGAGATTTAGAAGCCATAGACATATGCTCCTAAATGGTGATTTACTAGATAAACTCACAGAGACACCAATCTAATAATGTATGGAAGGTGTTTGGCCTGGCACCTGGCCTACAGTGAGTATTCAGTAAATGGCAGTTATTACTATGCTGAATACCACAAGGAACTCTCTATTATTTCTTTTAACTTGATTTTTCCTCTGTCTTGTGTTGCAAGATGGTCATTTGTAGTATTCAAAGCAAGCATTCAATGGTCTCAAAATACTCTCCTAGATGAGATCTTGACCCCATAACCTTTCTATATGACAGTAAGCCTTGACAGACCCATTCATTAAATGGTAAAAAGCATGGATCTAGGGTCAAAACAGAGAAGGCAAATCTTCAACAGCAGGGCAGTTGCTGTGTCTCTGAATTTCTCTTTTAAATGCCCTAAGGTTACCTTTCCCTCTCAATTCTGCTGATGAAGTGTGAAAGAAAATTCCTTCAGACAGCACCACAGCATTTCAATTCCATCAGAGCAGCTGAGTTTCTTTTGCAGCCACTACTAGCTGGTACTTCACAAAGTCTTGTCTTTGAGGCTGATTCTAGAACCAGGTTGTAACAAGAGCTGGAGTCCAATAAAACCAGTGATATTTACTCCTTAATGCAGTCTCTTTTTCCAGAGTGTGCTTCCTCTGAAGATTGATCACAGTTTTTATTGTGTGAGCTTGTAAAATGCAAAATGATTAAAGGTACATCTATTTTTTTTAATCCCATCTCTGTCATTCCTGTAGTCAACAGCGGCAGAGTCCTGGCAGTTTCACATATGCTTACATGAAAGGTCAGGTTTAGCCATCAGCGTTGAAAAAAATCTTAAAGGGCAAGAATGCTGCATTGTAATGAGTTTGGGGAGCACCTTAAGACTGACTATAAGCAGAAGGACTTGTGATCTTGCAGAAAGTTCCCCATTTCATTTCTCTTCTCCAGCATGAGCCTAACTAAACAGATCCATTTCCATATTGGCATAGAGCATGAAAAAAAAAAAATCCTCTCAAGATCCAGTCTGAAGTCATTCTGTTAAAGTCCTTCCCATCTTCTTGGGCCACACTGCCTGCTTCTTTGACATTCCAAGACACTTCTTGGTTTTGACTTCCACCTGGATGGATTCACACTCTCTGCTGGCTGGCAAGGTCTCTCGCCCTTCCTTTGTGAACTCAATTCTGCTCGTTTCCTCTGTGTCCCATACAGAGCTTCCCAAATGCACATTTCATTTAGGAATTTTAATGTGACAGGAAAAAGACCTCAACAAAACTGTTGTGGATGGAGAGTGATTGAAGTGAAATTGTGAAATGAGTGCTCTACATGGCTTCTACCATAACTTCAGGACCACGGTAACTGTTTTACCTCTTCCTACATGGCCTCAAGTAACCAAAGAACACACACACACATGTTCCATGTCTCCCCTGCCACGCCTGTCCTAGAGGATAGACAGTTACTTACTATCCAGGCTGTTGTTATAATAAGAAGCAAGCCTGGGCTATAGCATAACTTTTGTCATGGTGAGAATAGGGTTGAGGCATAGAATCCAAGATCATTAGAGAGTATATAAAGCCAAGCCTCAAATCTTAGCCATAAGAATGGAGTCACACACATGATACGGAACCCAAAGTTGCAAGCTGGGTGAATCAAGTGTGTGAGACAGGTACTTGGGCGAGGGAGGAGTTCATACGTTGGGAGTTCAAATCTCAGCACAGCTACTAACTATTGGACTTCATGTAATTTTCCTAACTGTGATAAACCTCTACTTCTTCATCATTTAACTGGGTTCAGTGTTACCTTCCTCTAATGTCGTGATGAGCATTAAGTAAAATAATGGGTCCTTATTGGGGAGAATATTGGTTAAAATATTAAACTCCTTTAGAAATAAATGAAGATCAACCAAATGACAACAAGTTATTTATTTAGAGCTTGCTCTATCAAGGGAGTCAGCTACCATCACCTGCATTTGGAAGAGACTGAACGACTGTCAGAGGGGTGGGAAAGGTTTATGGAAAAAAAGGGAAGGCTTCAGGTATGCTATGATTGGAGGCTCTTGGCATGGGGAAGTTATAGGCAGGCTAGCTAGAAGCAGGGTATCCTATATGAATAGTTAGGGATATATATCTGGTTATTTCTAGTTGTTCCTAAGTTGGAAGCAGGGACAAAAGTTAGGGAAGCTGTCAGTTGTTAATCTAGTCCTGGCCATTTTAGGCCAGTTGTCACAGGGATTATTGTTTGGTTCCCTGGACTTGTTGCTAGAGATAGTTTGATTTCCTACAAGTCTGACGCATAGCAGGCTGGCTTCCTAGGCTGGTTACGATAGATAATGCATAAATTTCCTAGGCTAGCTGCTGACCGTGAGTCAGAGTTCTATTTTTATATATGATCTGGCCATTGTCTGTTTGCATATTCTGTCTACAATTTTCTACAGTTTTCATTTTTCTTTAAAGGATTACCTGGACCTCCTGCACCAAATCTCACAGCCTATTTCAATGTTTTAGGGAGACAATGGATATAGGCTGGAATAATGAGGCCAATGCTCAACTTTCCTTTTTAAATCATTTTTTTCTTTTAAGTTCATTGAGAGACAATAGTCTCTAGATTCTAGCTTCCATAAAGAGAGAAAAAAGATATCTATGTTCTAAAAGACCTCTTCACATCAAGTTGTGATCCTAAATTACTTAGAACAAGGAAATCCTCATATCTGAGGATGAAAAGTCTTTTTGCAGTTTTCTCCAAGGGGAGGAAAGGAGAAGAAGGAAGAGAAGGAGAAAAAGGAGAAGGTGGTGGTGGTGGCAGGGAGACAGCTTTGTGCCAGGATGATTCAATGAGCTCCTCCAATTTTCATGGGCATCCTAGGCCATGAACACATTTGCTGAATTAAAATCATATGATATTCAGTGGCATCTTGAGGAATCTCAGTTTCTAGTATTGTTCCTGAAATCTACTGTTAATGAATCATCCTGTAATAGGATGCATTGCTTCTTCACATCCTCTTTTTTAAATGTCAGCACTTTATTGTGTTCAGTCCTTACCATTTAGTAGGGTTAGGAGACATTTACACCATAGGTAAGAGGTCAATCATGGTACTGAGGAGAGTCAAATCTATGCCATATTAGAATGGAATAAAAGCTTCTTAACCTCGGTACCATTGCCATTTTGGACTGGATAATTCTTTTTTTTTTTTTTTTTTAATTTTTTTTAAATATTTTTTTTTAACGTTTATTTTCGAGACAGAGAGAGACAAAGCATGAACGGGGGAGGGTCAGGGAGAGGGAGACACAGAATCTGAAGCAGGCTCCAGGCTCTGAGCTGTCAGCACAGAGCCCGACGCGAGGCTCGAACTCACGGACCGCGAGATCATGACCTGAGCCGAAGTTGGCCGCTTAACCGGCTGAGCCACCCAGGCGCCCCTAGACTGGATAATTCTTTACTGTGCATTTCTTAATGTGCAGCAGCATCCCTGGCTTCTACTCACTAGATACCAGTAGTACAGTCCACCGGTTGTAATAACCAAAAACGTCTCCAGATACTGTCAAATGTCCCCTGGAATGCAAAACTGCCCCCAGTTGAAAACCCCTGGAAAGCAAGATTCCTATATTCACAGGATCACCTGAAGAACATGTTTGACTCCAGTGATCCACTGTGATGATTCTGATTCAATAAGAACAGAAAGCTGTATTATTTTAAAAGTTCCTTACAGGTCTGATGCTCACCCAGTTCTTGGTTACTAGTTCATGGACAAGAAATGACTCCAAGGACAATACAGCCATCTTCAAATACATAAATACATTATAACCATCTTGAAATACACAAAAGTTTACCTGTAGAAATGAGATTCAACTTTTTCTGAGTAGCTGAAAAGGGAGCTCTGACGAAATTACAAAACAGAAAAGAATAAAAATATTTCTAACAGAACTGTAGATTTTTTAATCACTGAAGGCATTTAAAGAAAAGTTTAAAGATCACTTGTCAGGGAAGTTGTAAAAACAAATCATGAATCAAGAAGAACTCTAAATCAGTGACCTTTAAGTCATATTCTAATTCTGAAATTATATGATGCTATTTAAATAAATTATCCCTTAGAGTGAAATACAACATTAGATCTTTTTTTAGCCTACATGGGAATAAAGTAAAAGGAGTTAATATTATTTACATCCAATACAGAGTTTACCAACCCTGAGTCAAAAAACAGAACCACTTATAGAACTTACAGGAAATACTTAGGCTCATGGGAGATAAGAATCATTGCTTTACTCTGTGCCAGGTTCTTCTTGGCTCAGCTACTAGTCATAGGTGTATTATTGTGCACTTACAGATGAAAACACAACAAAAATTTACACCATTTGCTTAAGGTCATATGATTTCTGAGTGGTAAGACTATGTAGGAGCAAAAGACAGGCAGCCTGATAATGGGCCACTCTGACATGAATATTCTTTTCAGTTGGGTGTTTCAGTTGTTTAAGTGTCCAACTCTTGATTTTGGCTCAGGTCATGACCTCACAGTTTGTGAGATGGAGCCCTGCATTGGGTTCTGTGCTGATGGCATAGAGCCTGCTTAGGATTCTCTCTTTCCCTCTCTCTGTCCCTCCCTTCTCTCCCCCTCTCCCTCCCTCCCTCCCTCCCTCCCTCTCTCTCTCTCTCTCAAAATAAATAAAAAAACATTAAAAAAAGTTTTTTAAAACAAAAAGGCAAACAAAATTTAGCAGATTCAGAAAAAGCTATTTAGCTCCCCCTCAACTGCCAGTGGTAGCAGGAAAAGAACTATTAACAGAGATCCCTCTTTACCTAAGAAACTTATCTGCATAAGAGGGCAACTTTTATTTTCCAAATATCTCCTCTCACTTTCCTGCTAATGGTCTTTCTCCTTTTTGTTTCCTCAGACCCCCACCCTTCTCCTTAGGGCATATAAGCCTAATGTTGTTTCACTGTCTTTGGAATTTCCATGTCTGTATGAATTCCCTTACACATGCTATGAAATTTGATTTTCTCCAGGTAGTCTGTTTCATATCAATTTGATTCTTAGTCCAGTTAGAAGGACCTTGAAGGGCAGAGGAACTTCTTCCTCCCCAACAACTAGAAGCTAGTTCTCTCTGACTTCAAACCCTCATGAGCCCCACAGTGCCTCACCAAAAGAAAGCAAGAGGGCAGATATTTTTGAATGACTGCTGTCTTTTAGGCCTTTTGTGAACCACCTTGGAAAAAATGTTAAGGTGACTTTTGTCTTTCTGACAGTTTTATCTTATGTTAACCAAAGGGCATAAGTAAAATAATGACAGCCAGAAAAGACAGTTGCCATTGAAAAGGAATAAAAGAATTTAACAAAAATGTTTGCCTTAATTTCTCAGAGAACAACATGTCTAGAGAAATGAAGGAGGTGTATCATGCAATTTGGTGATGAGGAGTCTGTTATCTTGGCATGGTTTATACAAATCCCTTCTGTTAAAGCCATAATCCACATTTCACAGATGTAGGTCACACTTCCAGCCCCAAAATATGAATCTTAATCAGAGTGAGGAATTAGCTAGGATTTCTATCATATCCTAAAATATGCTGATTAGACCCTCAGTACTGAAATATCTCTCATAATGGATAAGGATACAGTTTCCATTTGCTATGATTAGATATGATACGGTAGTGGAGGGGAATGGGAGGGGAGAAGGGGGGATATCAAGTTTATAATTTAGTATAAACTTGGAAAGAAAACAGAAGTCAGGAAGAACAGTAATCAATAATAAGTATTAAATACATATTAAACGCCAGAAAATGGGCTAAACACTTTATACATTTAACACAGCTAATAGTTTCCAAACATGCTATCATATTATAATTCCCATGTTATACCTAAAGTAATAGGGTCAAAGAAAATTAAGTAATTGCCCAAGGTCACACAGAATGTGCACGGGATGCAACCAAATCATCTGACCTCAGCATATGCACTCCTGCTCTACCCACCCACCCTCCACTTTGTTCCCACATAGATCTCTTCCTGCTTCAAGCTCCAGGAAATGACCGACTAGATGTCAGGCAGGAATCCAGGTGGTTTTATTCCATTTCCTTCCACCCACTCTTGTAGGTTTTATTATTGGAGTTTATCATTAAAAACTAATTTGGATGCCCCAGTTGCTTATAGAAACTTCTAATGAACATAACAAAAGTGAGGAATCCCATTTGCATTCCAGGATGCTTTCAGCTCTCACATTCCAGCTGATTTGGGAGGACAGGTTCAGCTCCTGAATCAGATTCAAAGGTCTTTAGCTTGAATACAACTGAGCAGATGGGCTAGCTCTCTGAGATCCTGAGTTTGCTTTAGCAAAAGTAAGAGCTGAGAGTAGGAATAGTTCTAACTAGACCCAGAGGTATTTCAATTTTCTGCCCAAACATCCAGGTACACTCAGTGTTTACTCAGAACTTCAGGAAGTCCCTGCAAAGCAAAGAGCTGGCGCCCACGGGCAGGGTGGCCAACCCAGGGCTGAGATTTTAGGACTGGTGAGAAGACCGTCCATAGTGACATGAGCTTCCTGTTGCTGAAGTGAAATCCTCACACTTCATCGCTTTATCTTGAGGTTTGTTTTCTCTTAAAATTCAAATGTCCCCTTTTTAAGCTGCTGTCAGGAACAGTAAAGCCAAGCAAAATCCATTCACAGCCACACTAAGTATAATCCTTCCATCCTGGCACCACACACCACGCAATGAAAAGGGGATGCAGCTCCCATAGCGGTTACCTTCACCCTTCACTCCCTACAACTCCGGTAGGACCACCTGACATCCTGTTGCAAATCCTCCTGCTTCCTTAGCTCCCCTACTCCCTGCCTCTCTAGTCTTCCTGAATAGCACATCTTCAATGCTACCTCTTGACCTCAACTGAAGCCCCCCTTCCCATGTTTCTGACTCAAACTGCTCCAAATAAAACATATTCTCCATTTTCTTGTCTCCAGCCATCCCTGCTTGCCCACCTTCTGCCTCCAGATGATAAGACAGTGAGACAACAAGAACCAGTAGGTGGATACTCCAGAGTATAGTGTGAAGCTTGGAGGCTAAGACACCAGAAAACCAAAGCAGATTGTTAGCTCTGTATTAGTGAGTACCACAGACAGATTAAGGTTAAAAACAAACCAGCAAAACCCAAGATGTTACTTTGGGTAATGACGGTGTAGATAACTATATAATCTGTGTAGCTGCCTATGTATTGAACCTAATGATAGTAATGATAGCTAAGACAAAATATGCATTTTTCTTTATGTTACACAAACCACTCTCATTTATGTCATCTTATTCAATGTCTTGTGCAGCCCTCCCAAATATACTGCCATGTAGGGATTTTTATGCCTATTTTAAAGATGATACAGTTGAGGCCCAGGGAAATTAAATAGTGAATGCAAACTTAGATGGTAATGCAGTCACAGTGGGAGTCCAAGGCCTGCCTGTCTCTAAATAGCATGCTTGTTCAGATCATCCCCTGGCCCTGGAGTTTGATTTTTCCCTCAGACAGAGTCTGAATGATGATGATGGCCCCTCTCTGATGGGCAGGACCAGAGAAGCAGGAGTGTGTAGGAGTAAGAAAAGAGCCCAGTTGCCTGGCTGTGGATCCCAGTCCCCTCACTTTTAATGGCTACATGAATTTGTTTAAGTGGCCTAATTATTTTAAACCTTTATTTCATATACTCATGTTAATAATGGCACCAACCTCACAAGATTCTTGCATTAAACAAGAAAATGAGAGAGAACACGGCACATGGCCCTCACTAAATAAATGTTTACTGCCATAATCATTCATGCTGTGGTTGCTGTTATTATTCATATAATGGCGATAATGAAACTCCTATTGAGATCCTGCAGGACTTGGGCTCTGTAAAGAAAAGATGCCTTCAATGCAGAGCAAGAGTGGTTTTTGAGGCCTGAAAGTAATTTTAGGCTTTAAACTGAGACTTCTTTTAAAACACTGGCTCACAAGAATAATTTCTTAATATCTCCATTGTCTTGAACACTCCTCAATGACAGCGCTATCTCCAGAAAGAAATGTAGATACCTGAGATGTACCAAAGTAAAAATTGTGGAAAAGGACAGCAGCACCCCCCTCCATCTCAATCTTTTTGTTTCTCCAATGTTTGATGTCCTTACATGTTACGCCTCTGCTGTCCATTATGGTAGCCACTGGGAATTAGTGCCTATCTGAATTTAAATTAACTAAAAATAAATAAAATTCAAAATTTATCTTTTCAGTTATCACTCACCACATTTGAAATGATCAATAGCCACATGTCACTAATGGCTATTGAATATTAGACAAAGCAGAAGAATATTCCCATTACCATAGAAAGTTCTCTTGGATAGAGCTAGTCTAGACATATCAAAACCTGCTTCCATAAAAATGAAAATGCCAGTAATGTTCTGAGATTTACCCCTCAAGAAGATAAGTGCTTTTTAGGGCAAGCCCCCCCTTTTTTAAATTTTTTAACTTTTTATTTATTTTTGAGAGACAGAATGCGAGCGGGGGGTGGGGGGCAGAGAGAAAGGGAGACACAGAATCAGAAGCAGGCTCCAGGCTGAGTCATCAGCACAGAGCCCAACGCGGGGCTCGAACTCACAAACCATGAGATCATGAACTGAGCCAAAGTTGGCTGCTCAACTGACTGAGCCATCCAGGTGCTCTGAAGATAAGTGCTTTTTAACAGGTACCAATGCCTATTAAACTCAGGCATTTATTGGTATGCCAGGCACCAATAAAATTCAGTGAAATTCCAAAGCATTTGAGTAAAATATTTTATGGACTTTCCAGGATCCCATAAACAGTGCTATCTTGGCATTGTTTAATCAAACTAAGGAAAATCACCAGTTATCATTAGAGAGGAGCTAAGAATAGCACTCTAAACCATATGTTGCCCATTGATATCTGTAATAGGAAGATCTTTTTTAAAAATTTTTTAAATGTTTATTTATTTTTGAGAGAGACAGAGATAGAGTACAGGAGGGGGAGGAGCAGAGAGAGAGGGAGATAGAGAATCCAAAGCAGGCTCCAGGCTCTGAGATGTCAGTAAAGAGCCTGATGCAGGGCTCAAACTCATGAACCATGAGATCATGACCTGAGCCAAAGTCGGATGCTTAACTGACTGAGCCACCCAGGCACCCCAAAAGGAAGCTCTTAATCAATATGCATAACTGGAAACATCCAAAATGCATGGCAAATAAAGAATGGTGTATTTAACTGTGGTAAATCACATAATGGTGGGTTACCATTAAAACCTATTTTTAAAAAATAATTCTGGAACTTACACTTCCAACATAATAGAAAATATGTAGTTTTCCCAACTCCTCCTACTATATACAACTAAAATGCATGGACATATATCTATATAAGAGGAGGATACAGACAGGGTGCTATGGTTGGTAAAGGAAATGTATTGCTCCGTTTGTATAGCAACCCACAATGGAGTAAACATTTTTTCATATAATGGATAGATAAAGGGCTATGAAGATTAAGGGAAAGTAACCCCCATCCAAGCCATCTGTAACATTGTTACTTTGGAAAGCAGAGCTGACCATGTTATATCAAAGTGCTTTGAATCATCAATATGAAGAAATAAGATGAATTTTCCAGAGTCCAAAGTATGCATTTCTTACTTTCATCATTAAAAAATAAGAGTCTCTTTTTTTTAACATCTATGTGAAACATGCATACGTTAAGTTAATCCCAAGTATAGCCTCATTTATTTTCATGGATGCTTTTAAAATCAAACATCCTCTTAATACCATTAAACTCTATAGAATAAGTCCTCTACCATTTTGGTCAATAGTTTCTCAAGATTAGCAAAGTGATTTCTATCCTACACAAGAATATAATTGTGGAGGATTCCATACTGGTGTTAGTATATAGAGTCACCATACAAAGCAGCAATTCTCCTTCTGGGTATATACCCAACAGACTTAAAGCAGTGTCTCAAAGAGATATTTGTACAGCCATGTTAACAGCAACATTATTCACAATGTGCCGGTTTCAAACTTGGGGTTCAAGAAGACATGCCTGTTTCTTTTTGCTTTTCTACATTTCTGCCATCACCATGAGAATATCCCCAGGCTAGTCTGTTGTTGGAGGATGAGAGACACATGGAACAGGACACTGTCACTCAAGTCATTCCAGCAGAAACCAGCCCAAATCAACAGGGACATGTATTCCATCCAGGCTGAGAACATATACATGTGCAATGCACACTTTGTTACACATCACTGAGCTTATGTGGCTGCTCATTATACATCAAAAGCCAACTGATAATCACACCCTTTTAAACTCCCTCTACGATGTTCTTCAAGTTTTTCTTTATGACAAAGCAGTAACAAGAAAACTGCGTAACAGGAAGTGTCCCCAGTTTATGGGAAATTTTATGATGAGCTTTTTTCTACCCTATAGATAGATACCTGATGAGTCAACTCTAACTCTCGTGTTCCTGGCTCCTTTGTCATTTATGATATAGTTGACTTTCTTCTCTATTGGCTCATGCATGATCAGCTACTACTGGATGGTTTAAGGGGACTAAACAACCTTTATGTATCAAGGGAACTAAATTCGTTTCCACCTATTATACCACGGAAGCATATTTGAATATAACACAACAGGTATAATAACAAGAAAATAAAGTGATTTTCCTATTCAGCCTGAGATTCCCTATAATCAAGCTGCTTAAAACACATGCAATACCCATTTCAGCAAAACCTTTTATATTTGCAGGTGCTTCCTACTGGCTGTCTAGATGTTCAGCTGAGTTCTGTGCTGCACTAATAAAAAAACAATAAAGAATGCTTTTATATTTTTAAACAATATGCCCTCTTCTAAATTGTTTCAAAAGTGTATCAGCTAGGATTCTTGTCTACAAGCAAGAGTAACTTCCCTTTACTAAATTAACCAAAAACAAAGGTTTGGGAAGGAATATTAGGGGGCCAGATGACTTAATTTATAGAAAGAAAATATGATACAGGATGAGTTTTATCTGAACACCAGACACAATGGCTGCTGCCACTGCAGCACTTGGACCCTGGATATCCCTGCTGTGGCTAGAATGAATTCTCCACTGACTTTCTTGCATCACTGAATACAGAGTCAAACTCTAAGGTGGTAGTATAAGGTTTGCCAAGCATAGGAAACATGCACTAAAATCCCACAACTCTGAGAAAACCTTACTCCCAATCAAACCAAAATCAAACTATCACCCCACCTAAAGGAGATGGAAAAATAAACATCTGATTCTTTTGCATAAGAGCAGTAAGTAGGTCTTTGTATACCTCTGCAATACGTAAATCAAAGATTTCCCCAAGTATAGCAAGAGCATTTTAAAAAATGACAAACATGTACAACACGGATAATATTTCATTTAATTCTCAGGAAAAATAAACATGAGATTTCCAGGGCGGGCATTGTCATAACTATCTGATGCATAAGGAACTAGGAGTCATTTATTAACTCACTTCACAAACAATTTTTGAATGTGCCCAGGCTCCCGTCAGTCACTTGGGATGCTTGTGAAAAAGACAAAATTCGGGAGTGCCTATTGCTGCCAGAGTGCTTTCAATAAATGAATTTATTATATCAGATAGTACCTGTGAAGAAAACATAAGTGAGGTAAGGAAAGAGTGATTAGGTGGAGAAATGAAAAGGTATCTCATTCTTAAAATGGCAGTCGTGGAAGTACTGTCTGAAGATGTGACAACACACAAATCTTGAAGTGAGGAAACAAGTATCATAAACACACTGAACAAGAGCATTCTAGGCAGGGGAGAAGCACAAATAAAGACCCGTTATCTGAAGCAAGGCTGGCGTGTTTTTAAAACAGCAAAAAGACAAATGTTCCTGAAACAGATGAAGCAAAGGCAAATGAATATGGGATTTGAATACAAAGGCACAGGTATAAACCAGATCATGAAAGTTCTTATGGGACATGGCAGACCTACTTTATACACAAACTCAGAAGGCTCAAAAAGAAGCATTTGAAAATATGAAGTTGAACTGCAGTTAAATTAAGCTGCTTGTCAAAACAAACTCCCACAATCTATAAGGGAAGCCAAAAATATCCAAATTCCAACACCTATGCACCATGTCAAGTATTCAATTAAAAAAAAAAAGTGATGTGGGACATCTGGGTGGCTCAGTCAGTTAAGCGTTTGACTCGGTTTTGGCTCAGGTCACCATCCTGTGGCTTCGTGAGTTCAAGCCCCACATTGCACCGTTTCTGTCTCTCTCAAAATTAAATAAGCATAAAAAATTAAAAAAAAAAATAAGGTGAAAAGAATCCAAAAAAAATATGAACAATAAACAAAGAGCAATCTGTCAGAAATAGGCCCCCAAATGCCAGAAATGATGGAGGTAGCAGACAAGAATGTTAAAACAGCTATCGTAAATATGTGCAAAGATGTAAAGTAAAAACATGATAGGTTTCATATTTTCTGTCTGTTTAGGTTAACTGAAAACTCATCAGATGGGCTTAATGGCAGAACAGGCTCTGCAGAAGAAAGATCAGTAACCTAAAAAATCAGGAGTCTCAATGACCTGTATAAAGTAGTCTGAAATATGAAAGTCCAAGAAGTAGAGGAGACAAAAGAGAGGCATGGGCGAATAATATTTGATACTAATATACTAAGACTTATAACCTTTGATACAACCTTCAGAGCTCCTGTTACAAAAAGCTCAACACACTCTAATTTGGATAAATACTAAGAAGACAATAAGGCACACCATGATGAAAATGCAACAAAATACAGGCATACCTTGTTTTACTGCATTTCACTTTGAGCTTCACAGATACTGAGTTTTGGAGTCCAGAGATTTTTTTTTTTTTTAACAAACCGAAGATTTGTAGCAGTCTTGCATCAAGCAAGATTTTTCCAATAGCGTTTGTTCACTTTGTGTCTCTGAGTCCTATTTTTGTAAGTTTTGCAATATTTCAAACTTTTTAATTACTATGGCCAGCATTTTTTAGCAAAAAAGTATTTTTTAAATAAAGTATTTACATTTTGTAGACATAATGGTATTGCACACTTGACAGATCATAGTATAGCGTAAACATAATTTTTATATGCATGGGGAAACCAAAAAATTTATCTGACTCACGTCATTAAAGTCTTTGCTTTACTTCAGGTGGTCTGGATCCAAATCCTTAATATCTTTGAACTATGCCTATATAGTGATAAAACCACAGATGTAAGATGTATTGTGTACCAGAAAGAGTATAAATACATATCAAAAGACATTTAGACATATTTTAAGAGAAAATCTTAAAAGCAATCAAGTGTGGAGGTTAGGAATAGAAATATTACTTCAGAATTGCAGAAAATTCCAAGCAAAATAAGTAACATGCATGCATGTGTGTGTGTGCATGTGCACATGCACACGCACACACACACACATCACTGTCATGCTGCAAGATTTTTTTAAACTTGAAAACACCCAGAAAAAGAAAGAAATATTAACTACAGAAAGAGAATGATAAGAATTATAGTAGATTTCTCATTAGAAACTATGCAAGACAAAGGGGTGACGTGTTTGGAGTACAGAGAGAAAAAACATTATCAGCCCAGAATTCTGCATCCAGTGAAAAGATATTTAAGAAAACAAAAAACAAAAACAAAAACAAACAAAAAACTAAAACAAAGTAGGACTTTTCAGATAAATAGAAACTGAGAAAGTTCATTGTTAGAAGACCTGGTATGCAGCAAAGGGTTAATTCAGCAGGTCTGGGGTGGGTGTTCGCTGTGCAACAACAGTTAATTCAGTGGGCTTGGGTGATCAAATCCTGCACATGTCAAAGAAAGGACTGTCTCCCAGAAGACAACATCTAAGTCCTTACAATACTCTATCTAACTAGGGTGTCTTTGTATACCCAGGATCTTAAGCCGCACCAGAGGGTTTATTGTAACAATGTGATTTATGGTGGGGGCGTTGGGCCACATTGTATTAGTTTGATCTCTGGCAGGGCTGGAGATTGAGCATCAGAAGCCAGTCCCGTGAGTACTCCCATGCCTAGTGACTCATCTCCAATAAAACCCCTAGACCACTAGGGATTGGGTGAGCTTCCTTGGTTGGCAATATTCTGTAGATATTGGCCCATATCATTGCTGGGAAAATTAGTCACTGTCAGTATGACTTTGCTGGGTGAGAACAACTGGAACTCTGAACCTGGTCTCTCTTAGACTTTGTGCTGGATGCCTTTCACCTTTGTTGATTTTAATTTATATCTCTTCAGTGTAACAAACTGTAACCATAAGTATTTTCTAACAGTTTTTCTGAGTTCTGCGAGTTTTTCTAGCACATCATTGAAATTGTGTATGGTCTTAATGACCCCCAATGCACCTGTGTTACAAAATATACGCAGAGAGAAGAGATTTCTCCAGGCAAGTAGGGTGTGGTACCAGAAGGAAACTAAGCACTTATCTAAGGACCTAAATGAGGAAATCACGTACATAAGGATCCATGTTTCCATGAATTTCAAGTTTAAAAACAGGTAACACTAAAATTTGGGAGGGTAATGACTATGAGAGATGCTGGTAACTTTCCACATATTGATGTGAATGTTACTTACATGTATGTATTGAGTTTATAAAATTTTACTGAGCTGCCGATATAATGTATTTGATGTGCATTATGACAAATGATACATGATAGGTAGGTAGGTAAGTAGGTTGACAGGTATTACTTCAAAAAAATATTTAAATATGTGATAGACATACAATCTGGGGGTGCCTAGGAAAAAAAAGACTTCTCTAACAGCAAGATTATTATGTTGATGCAAAAAGTTTCAGTTCCCAGAATATACAGTGTCAGAGAAAGATTATAAGTTTGTAAGTCAAAAGGAATGGTCTATTTTTTACTGCCTACCTAGCCATCTGTTCTTAGGTAATTCCTTAATCTCTCTCAGAATCAGCTTCCTCAGCAGGGAAATGGAGAAAATCATATTTACCTGTCTGTGTTCGGTGAAGAATTAGTGAAATCATACCTACAGAGGGACTCAACAAAGATTAGGACAAGTCAATGATTACACAAGCAATCCTTTTCACATTGTCATTAAGATGATGGAGAGGAAGAGGAAGAAAAGAAGGATGAGATGCTGAGGATATTTCAGTTCATCTAAATATGTAATCAGGTAAACTCTATTACTAAAGAAACCCTTATCTGTACCCACACCCTCTGAAACTCCTTTTCATGTTTTCATTAATTTTGGTCCAAGTTGGAAATGCAGAATAATGCAGGTGACAAATGCAATGCCCATGAATGTAATTGTGCATTATAATTGTGCAAAAATAAGGTTCAAGAAACTGGAACTGAGATCGTGACGTTGACATTTAAAAAAAAATCTCATCTCAGCACACCCAAACCTTATGACCATTGCCGAACTTCATCTCCTTAGACTTACAAAACATCACAAGATGCTAATCTCTTTTCCTAAATCACAGAAGAAGGTGCTGCTGAATCTGAAGCTCCAGAGAAATAAACATACTCCTAGAACATGGCAAGTCCAGTTGGGGAATCAGTGTAAGTGGTCAAATTATCCTTTGATAGATGTCATATGCCATCTTTTGAGCTTTTGCAAATATAGTCTCTTCATTGGAAAAATACGGAATAGAAAGCGTGCTTCACAAGAGCAGTTCTCATTTTATTTATTTTTTTATGTTTTTTTAATTTTTTTTTAATATATGAAATTTATTGTCAAATTGGTTTCCATACAATACCCAGTGCTCATCCCAAAAGGTGCCCTCCTCAATAGAGCAGTTCTCATTTTAAACATTCTGTCCTGTGGCTTCCAACAAATACAATCCCACACTCTATGTTGTGTATACTACTTTGGGGTTAATATAATATGATCAGCACTCTGATGGAATTCTTTGGCAAATTACAATAAAGAGAAGAGTCTAAATATTAAACAAAAATAAAATTTAACTTTAAAAGTATTGTGGTGCAGCAGGTACTGATAATTTATGTCAGGATGATCTTAGAGAATTACTATATCCTGTTGTGGGTTAATCAGTTTCTCCTTTTGGCATTTCAATCATTTTATTTCTCAGTTGCAAGATACATCAGAAATCATTGTTTTCATCATCCATTCCCTTCATCAAATGAGAAAACAGATTCAGAGAAGGAAACTAACTTGCCCGGACTCACATAGTTTGTTAGTACCAAACCTGGGACTAAGCTACTTTTCCTGACTCCAGGCCAACACATTCTCAAGAACTATAACACAGAATCAAAAATTAAAGCACAGACTTCCTAGTCAGGTGAACTGGATTTGAATCTTCTGGTAGCCATTTTCCAGTAGATATAACCTTGGACTAGTCATTTAAATTTTTTAACCCTCAGTTATTTTGTTAGAAAATGGCACCTATTTTAAGGACCATAACTAATAACAACTAGAAATAAAGACCTTAACACACTACCTGGAATAATGTAGGACTCAGTAATTGTTAGATATTAGAATATTCATTAACAACTTCATATTCAAGAATGAAATCTTAATGATGATGCCACTGACTACCGTGAATCTGTAAGGAACAAAGATTGTCATGTGCATTTCTTATTATGAGTAATGAATCAGGAAAGATTATTTCAAAATAAATCATTAATATCATCCTTCCAGCTGTAGATACTACATACATCATGCTTCTAAATATGCTTTCTGTTATAAATATGAATTCTACTTGGGTCAGAAGAATCAAAGATGTCTAGTGAAGGAGTTCTTGGAAACTTTGCCTCTACTCTTATACTAGGAAATCTACTTAATTGTCTTCCAAACTTTTCCAATAAGCTATTTCTGCCATTTAGGAAATATAGCTAATTGCTGTATGTGCGTTCATTTTTATGTGGCACTGTACATCAGAACATATAGATCTTGCGGCACCTGGGTGGCTCAGTCGGTTAAACATTCAACTTCAGCTCAGGTCATGATCTCATGGTTCCTGAGTTTAAGCCCTACGTTGGGCTCTGTGCTGACAGCTCAGAGCCTGGAGATTGCCTCTTATTCTGTGTCTCCCTCTTTCCCTGCCCCTCCCCACTCACACTCTGTCTCTTTCTCTCTCTCAAAAATAAACATTAAAAAAAAAGAACATACACATGGATGGAACTGGAGAGTGTTATGCTAAGTGAAATAAGTCATACAGAGAAAGACAGATACCATATGTTTTCACTCTTATGTGGATCCTGAGAAACTTAACAGAAGACCATGGGGGAGGGGAAGGAAAAAAAAAAAGTTAGAGAGTGAGAGAGCCAAACCATAAGAGACTTTTAAAAACTGAGAATAAACTGAGGGTTGATGGGGGGAGGGGGGGGTGGGTGATGTGCCCTGAGGAGGGCACCTGTTAGGATGAGCACTGGGTGTTGTATGGAAACCAATTTAACAATAAATTTCATACTAAAAAAAAAAGAACATATAGATCTTTTGCTTAGATCATCCCTTAATGAAGGGACATGGCAGAGTAAAAAGAGAATTGTTTTAGGTTGAATTCTAACTCTTCTGCCAGTTAGCTGTCCAGATGAATCACTTAACTTCTTTGAATCTCATGTTTGTCAGCTCAAAAAATGGACATAATCCCACCCACCTCACTGGTTGTGAAAAGCAGTAGAAAAGACCTACAATC
This sequence comes from Panthera onca, assembly GCF_046562875.1. Lineage (NCBI taxonomy): Eukaryota > Metazoa > Chordata > Mammalia > Carnivora > Felidae > Panthera > Panthera onca. Next base: position 20,196,748 of record NC_138348.1, on the reverse strand, counting down.
TGTCTCTTAATTCCCTTCTTTCTCACTTCTTGGAAAGGAATAAAACACTATTCACTGATCAAAGGACATGGGGAACCAATCTAAAAAGATTACCAGTAAATGAGATGTTTCTTAATCTAACTTAATCTAAGGGTTATTTACTTTAGGGAAAAAAAAAAATAACCCTGATGCGACCCTGACTGCAGATAAAAACACTAAAGAAAAAGCTTCATGTTCTTGGAAGCAAATGAAGTGGCCATAACTAAAAGAGCTGCTAATGCAATAATAATGGCCAATGGAATATTCAGGAGTAGAGTTTAAATAAAAATAATTTGTTATCAGTCCTTACTTAGCAAAGACCAGTCTATCATATGGTATGTTGTTCTCTCCCTTTAGCATAAAATACCAGTTTTTGGAACGGTGACTTGAATTAATGTATAAACACAAACTTAGATATGTAAGGTAGAAGGGAAAGAAAAACAAATGGAGTAAAATAATTGGTTAAAATATGCAGCCTAGATCTTAAATAATCCATATGTTATGTCTCACATACATTATTTTTTAGAAACATTTACTGAACTTGGAGTCAGACATTGAACTAAATGCCAGAAATACAGAGATTAATGACATTGTCCAGACCCTTGGGGAACTCATAGTCTAGTGGGGCAAAGAGGTAATGAAGAAGACAATTCTACTATAGCAAGCTGGTGCTATAGAAACAGACTTGAGGTTAAGGGAAAATTCCTAGCACAGATACCCCCTAACTGGTTCTTACAACACATGAAGGAAGTTAGACAACAGCGTAAAGGTAATAAATGAAGATATGGGACAGCACGGCATTCTGGAAAATAGCAAGTAGTTTAGTGTGGCTGTAGAATTAGGGTAAAAAAGGAAGTCTGGAAATTGAAGAGGCTAAAGGAGTTAGTAGGAAGAAGTCATAAAAGTACTCTTAGGCTAAGTAGTTTGAATTTACTATTTTTTATGAAGTTGATTAGAAGGTATATAAAAAACATCTATTTTTTAGAAGTGAATTATGTGATCAGGTTGACTTTTTAGTAGAACATGCCTTAAAGTCAATGCAACTGTCCACCTGGGTCTGAGTCAGGGTACTAGAATGAAAATGAGGAGCAGACATAAGGTAAGAAGATAAAAACTCAGAACTGGGTGACCAATGAAGCAAGAGAAATAAAGCAAAGTACCTGATCACAGAAATTCCTCAGCTAATCTCCTCTTTTGATTAGTTCAACACACCTTTATGTCATGCCACAGAATACAGTTTATACTCTTATTTTGTCATATGAAGATTTTACTGTATAATTAAGCTATGGTTTTTGCTATTCCTTAAACATACCAAAACACCTCTGACCTCAGGCTCATTGCATTTTGTAGAGGGGTCATTTTTTCCTCAAATAATTACTAATCCAATAATTTAATTCAAGTCTCCAGGGCTATCTCCTCAGACAGAACTTTCCTAATTATCTAAAACAAACTCTCCTGCCATCACTTTCTTTCTCTCTTTGACCTGTTTTAATTTTTCACAACATTTATTAATACCTAAAATTAAGTCATATAATTATTTGTTTCCCACCAGAATGTAAGCTTTCTAGAGCCAGATTTATTTCCCTTCCACTGTGACTACATTCCCAACACTAAAAGCAAAACCTACCACAAAGTAGTAGACACTCAACACATAATTATTAAACATATGAGATGTTCATATTTTTTGTGCCTTTCCAATTAGGTAGCAAATTCAAGCTGCCACTGGAATAAATCTAAATAAGCCATCTTATTTTCAAGAAAAGGAGATAAAATCCTAGAAAGTTTTTATTATTCCTTCAAAATCCAAAGCTTGTTAATGGTAAAATCAAAGATTTGTGATTCTTAATGCCACTGTGGTTACAAAGCATATCTTCTATTTTGTCTATTTTTTTCTCCTCCACAGTACCTATAACCATAGTATGTAAACTGAAGTGTTTACTTCTTATTGGACAAAAATCAAAATATTCAATGTCTCTCCTCGATAATAAAACTGGTTCACCAACTTCAATTCTACCTGAAATTTTGACATTTTTCCTCTTAATAATAATGTTTGCAGTTTCAATTATAGGAATAGTATTACCTTTTCTAGAGCACAGATAATGTCACAACTATCCCTACTGGCTTTCTATGGCTTTGGGGAAATATTACTCGTAGGAAAATCAAGTTGTAGTCCTTCATGAGTAGAGAACACTTTGGAATGGAATGAATTTATGCTATCAGTCTATTTAGTGTGACTAATTTATTTAATAAATTTACTATTTATTAAGCTAGTATGAATACAACCAGTAGAATATAATCTATGAAGTTCCAGTGTCCTGAACATTGTTTAAAAAATACTTTGATAGCTACTATTTGACACCTCAACAAACAGGTGCATACAGCTCCCCAAATGTCAATGGTCACAGTCATTTTGCAATGACTGAAGAGTTGCACCTCTTCAATTTCAGTTTAAAATATTGCCCCAAGGTTTAGTATATTGCCCCCCTCCAATACATAAAAGAGTATTGTGATTATCATATCCATGCCAGAGAGTAATATGAAAAGATATGAAAAGTAATATGAAAACGAGTAATATGAAAAAAAAAGCCAGGTTTCAAAGACAGGTAGAAATAATATTATCTCACAGTTTCACCATTATATGGTACCAGTTCCACTACCAACACCTTCTAAATTAAACTTGTGACCTCCATGTTTCTAGGCTTACCAGTGGATAGTACTTTTCAAATAAGTTGCATTTTGAAAAACAACAACAAATAGCACAATTCTGAAATAAATAAGGATCCTCACTTTAGCTTCTTCAAACTACTTATGAGAGTTGAGATTATTCAGAGACTATTCACTTCCCTGCTCCACTGTGGATACAGCATACTTCTCCAGCTCACCGATGCAGAGCTGGACCAAGTATCTTCCTTTAACCAATGGAATGTTAGTAGATAAGATGCAAGCAGAGACTTTAAATGTGCTTGCAAGGGATGGGTGATGCTTTCTGACATTTCAAAGATCCACCATGAAAAAAAGCTTACTCTGGATAGCTTCTGCTACTCTCATTTGGGCTCAAGAATGCAACAGATGGAACAGACTTGAACTTCACCACCAGCCTGAACCAGAGCTGCCCCAGCTGACCAACAGACCATGAACGATAAAAATAAATATTTATATTGAAGGCCACTGAGATATAGTGGTTGTTTGTTAAATAGTAAAATCAATTAATATCGACACATCCCCTGTCTCCTGCTGACATTCAAAACCACTCAGATGATGCTAGTTATGATGTCCATAGCTGGGTGACAGGAATCGAAAAACCAAGTCAAATAGTCTTAAATTTAGTTCCTGGCTTGGTCACATAGAAATTCTATAGAATCAGGCAAGTCACTTTATGTCACTACACTGCAGCTCCTTACCTACAATGTGGGAATAATTATATTTTCTTCCAGGGGTTATGATGAGTATTAGATCAGTTCCACAAATCAACTAGCCAAGGACTTCTCAGGATAGTGTTGGATGTGGGGACAGATTAACTATATCCAAATCCATCTTATTGAAATATATAAATTTTTGACTGTCTACATGCATTCTCTCTCTCTCTACCCCTTCCTCTGTGAACAGTCCTTTTTTGGTAGGCAGTATATTCCATGTAGTTCATGTGAAGGTGATTCTTCCCCAGGCTTGTACTTCAGAGTTGTGTGTATAAATATGACCTACTAAATCAAAGTCCTACCCTGCTTGTACCACAGTGATTGGATCATGGATGGGCACATGACCTAAGCCTGGCCAATCAGAGTTATCCCCAAGGCCTTTACTGAAGCTGTAGAGATTGAGGCACTCTGTCTTTTCTCATGAGTACATGCTGAAATAGTGCAATACAAACTTACAGCGAAACTGGCCATTACTGAAAACTTATTGAGGGAGTCTGTGCTAAAACAAGCCAACACAGAGGAAATCAGATCAAGATAGAGAAGGAAAGTACATTCTGATTACACTATTTATGCCTCTGAGTTCCTCTTGGGCTGTAGATAGGACCACCAATAGATATTTCAGTAATGTGAGCCAATACACTCCCATAGTTTAGGCTTGTTTGAGATGGGCATCACCACTTGCAAATAAGAAAGTGTGATCTTGGGGGCACATGGGTGGCTCAGTCAGTTAAGCGTCCAACTCCAGCTCAGGCCATGATCTCACAGTTTGTGAGTTCAAGCCCAGCATCAGGCTCTGTGCTGACAGCTCAGAGCCTGGAGCCTACTTCAGATTTTGTGTCTCCCTCTCCCTCTCTGCTCTTCTCTCTCTCTCTCTCTCTCTCTCTCAAAATATAAATAAATGTTTAAAAAACTTTTAAAAAAAAGTGTGATCTTGGAAAATTTGGCTACTTTCTTTGAACCAAATTAGTTCCCTAATCTGTAAAAATGGAAATAATAGTATTACAAGAATAGTATTTAAAGTGTGTTGCTGTTGTATTAAATGAGGATGTGCCTCACACATCATATGAGGCCACAAGAATGATCTGTTATCATCATGATAATCATCACATCCTTGTATTTTACATCTGCTTTGAAAAATGTTGCAGACTGATAAACCAATAAACACATTTTTTTTTTCGCTCCTGTCTCTATCAGTCACAGACAAACACGGGGGTGGGGTGGAATTCTATAGCAATATTCAAAAGTATGGTAAGAAAATGGGAACAGAGGGGTCTGATGTGCCCCCAAACCTTTAGAAGTTAGGCCAACCTCAAAATGTGCTAGAATACGAAGCAGGGATTAAAAGAACCAATAATTCCTAAGATGATGGAGTAAACCCACAGAGTTAACAACAAGAGCCCACATGGGGGAGAAAGGCAAAAAGTATACAAAGAGAAGCCTACTTCTATCTGGTTCCATTCCTCATCCTCTCAGCCTGTGAAAAATACAAAATGCTACCTACTGAAGGCAATGGGCTTGGAGACCTGTGAAGCCCTCAATCCTGAAGACCCTTGCCAGCCCTAATGATAGATGTGGAGGTTCTTCAGCCCCAAGGAGGCAGCAATAACTGACTGTCATCCCCTGCACTAGAGGAAATTGGTAGCTCCTTCTGAGTAAGCTTTTCTGTAGACCACTTACTAAGACAAAGGCCAAAACCCAAACTCTTTCTTTTTTTTTTTTTTTTTTTTAACCCAAACTCTTTCTAAAAGACCCTTGTACCTTTGGTAGACAGGTCCCCATCTGCACACACAGCTCTGGTAGAAAGCTTTCATTTTCTGCAGTCTCAGAATCTCTCACCCCCTTATCTTTTAATACAACAGTCCACCTGCATATCCCCTTCGTGCTTCCTCCCCTCAGCCAAACACTTCCCATGTAACACCCCTTCCTCAGCTTCACCTCCTCAACCACGTGATGCTGAAAAAATAGAGGCTAACAGAGTTAAACACCTTCAACTCTCCTTCTCTCCCCACTCTACTTTTTTTTTTCACTTTTGCCCTAAGTAAAAGTGTCAGTGGAAGTGTTTCAAGTATATTGTTCAGCTTTGAGAAGACTTCCTCTCCCAAAATTCCAGTATCAACTCAGATCACCTCTGCAGTGTTCTTTCTTATTTTCTTGTTTTCTCTTATTTCTTTGCCCTGGCTCCATTCCGGGGCTATTTCTCTTCAGATTTCAAACAGATTCACAAATCTCCTACTCCACAACCAGAATAAAAAAGGAAGAAAAAGTCAAAACAATTGCTACCAGTAACAGAAAAACTTTGGAGCTTATTATTCTTTTTGACTACTATTTCCTCTCTCTTCTTCTGATAACCACCAATAGTCTTAAAGAGCAGTCTGTTCTCTGTTACATCTCTTTGTACCCACTCTCACTGCTCACTTTCTTAAGATCTGAATTGTGTTACCTAGTTCAGACTGTACAATGAAAGACGTTAGTAAAAGGAGAAATTAGGGGGATGGTAGGAGAAGTATATTAAAAATATCCATACTTAATGGTCAATTTTTCTGTAAACCTAAAGTGCTAAAAAAATAGCCTATTAATTTAAAGAAAAGGTAATGCCATTGTGTATAATGTTGCATTAAAATCAGCTAAGATTCTGAGCCATTAAACATACACACACACACGTACACTTGAAAGTCACCAACGATCTTCTAAGCACCCACTCTAATGGCCTTTCCTTATGTACCTTCTTCCTTTTTTTCTGTACTGTTAGACACTACTAGCCTATTTTCAAACTGCCTAAAATATAACACTTGGATATATGATGGCTTTTTTTTCCAAGCTCACCTTTATAACAAAATTAATAGTAAAATTCTTTTTTTAAAGTAGGCTTATGCCCAGCCCAGAGCCCAACATGGGCTTGAACTCATGACCCTGATAACAAGAGTCAGACATTTAACCAAGTGAGCCCCCCAAGCACCTCTAATAGTAAAATTCTTATATAACACTTGAGAAAACATTGGTTCAAATACATCATAGTGCTAATAAGTGGTAAAGTACTAAGGAAGCATGAAAATTCAAGTATTCTTTCCCAATCGAGTTCTCTTTCCTCCTCTACCACTCTTAAACCTTGAATTCATTCCTCCTCTTGACAGCCCTATATCTATTAAAGGCACAGCTATTCTCCTACTCATCCAATGGCAAAACCTCAAGCATCTTCATTAATGTCAGAATTTAAAGTCCCTTCCTATATAACACCATGGGCCCATGGAGGTTACAGATCACTACTACTCTTGACTAACTTCCTTCTGTTTAGATAAGGAAGCTGAAATTGGGGTAAAGGAGATGATGGGAAAGAATGACTGTCTATGATGTTATTGTTTGTAACTACAGGTTTGGGATTAGAACTTTAGGACTCCTAAATAATCTGGCCTAACCTTATTAGGCTATAACTCAGAGGGAGATAAAAGACAGACTATACTGTGGGTAGCACCCTCCTGGGGCAGGTGAATCATTCTATCAGGGAACTTACTTACTGTCCTAGAAACTCTGCTTATTTCTAAATACTTGGCTCTCATCAGTTTCAAGTAACTGGTCTCCTGGTACTTCCTACTTCCTACATTTATAATGATTAAATTTCCCCAGGGTTCAGCTAAATTTTGTACAATTAGGCAGATTATCCTTAGGTCAACTTGTGGATATTAGTTTTGGTGCTCATTTTTTTTTTAAAATAATGCCCAAGAATGCCCTCCATCCCATAGGTATCATGAGGCCAAAATATATGTGAACCTTTTGGCTGAAGTCATCAGTATAGCTTGAGTCTGAACAAAGTTAATTTCTGATGAAAAGTGGGACAATGTAGTTAAGTCATAAGGGACCCTCACTTGAAAAATAAGAGCATCAGCAGAGAAAATTTAGTTAATTTTCTAGTTATCTTCAAATGGCTACATGTCCCATACTGTGCTTTCCATAAAAACCATGTCTCAAATATTTATTCACTTACTTTTAAAGACTGGAGGGATCATAAATTTTATGCAGTCCCTTCATTTTATAAATAAGAAAAGAGAGCTTCTTATTTGATACAAGCCAATCCCAAGGTCAAACCAATGCAGAGAGGAAGCACTAGGTATTCTAGCTCATGATGGCCAGACCTGGCTTTCCTTTCCCCCATGAAGCTTTACACATTGAAACTTAAATAGTATAATAAAACAGATGCACACAGAAACACACACATATATATGCACATAAATACAGCACAGTTTTGAATTACTTAGAACTTGTTCTGGGGTGATTTTGTTCTCTTCGTTTTATCTACCCAGAGAGCTGAACCCCATTTGCCCCTGTGGTGCCATTCCTCTCTCTTTCCTGTAGTTTGCAACATTCCCAATTTAGTAACATCTGAAAGCATAATTAAAGTGCCATTTATTCGCTTTTACATAACATGAAAAAAGTGGAAAAGTTGATAAAAGTGGAAAAGTTGAAAACTCCTAAACATAATTGGTTTTGTCTTCAGGTTCCCACTTTGGTACCATGGAGAATACAGCTCTAGTGTCCTACGTGGTCCTGATATTCTTTCAAAAAAGATGATAGTACAAATCCAAAGTAAGGGAGTGTCCCACAAAATAGAAATCTTATTTTGACTGAGCTGAGAAAAATGTTGGAGATGGAGCACTAGAAACTGGCAAAGAAAGGGATAGTCAAAAGTAAGCATGGAGTCCAGGGCATGTGTGGAAATTAGGAAATAAGAGACATCAGCCTAGCTCCCTTTGAATTCAAATTACACCTATGAGGGGAATGGACATGGTCAAAATCATAATGCAGGGGAAGAAATAATGTCCCTAAGATAAAAATCAAGTCAAGATTCACAAGAGAGAAGAGCTATGGGCTAGTTTTTGCATGGAATATATGTTTTTACCCTTCCCTCAATCTGACTTCCAGGTATTTCATCCTTGAGAACATTAATTCAGCATGCAGCTGTGATCACTGTATTTTACAAACCTCTTTTGATAATTTTACAAATTAGGGAATCAGGCATAAAAACCTGTTATGTCCTCTCACAATTCTTCCTGCAATGAGATTAAAGTAGAATGACCTTTAGGGGTTGTACTGCTGATGGTCACTCCCGTAATGGGCAAGGCTATCCCAAGAGATAACTTACATCAGAAAGTCATCCTCAGGGTAAAATATTACCCATTTCTCTAATGAAACTTAAATGAGATGATAAACTATAGTCATGGGGCACTCCTATAATGGTTAAGAATGTCAGGAGAGACAAAGCTGACACAATATAATCACTCTGGGTTGTATGGTAATCCCTGAGATAAATTTATATGTCAAGGAAGATGATTCGACTAAAGGAGGAATTCCTAGGAGTGGAAATCACCCATTATCCTTTTCACAAAATTAAAACTGTAGTTAACATAAGATTATCAGATAACATTCCCTAACATTATGTGGAGGTCTGTGCATGCATTACTCCGAGAAGTCAAGATTTCAAAGGAAAAAAATTAAAGCAACAGTCCTACCCAGGAGCTTGACAAAATAGGGAAGTGCTGTCATATTGGAATAATGGTGATGGCCTGATGTCAGGAAAGACTCTCAGGGCAATGCTACTCAAGATGGAATGTTAGGCATCCAATGGCTCCTTCTGTGATAAGTGTGGATTTCAAAGATCAATACCAGACAAAAGGTAAGATTTTCACTTGAGATTCAACCATTACTTTTTTTTTTTTTTTCAGTTTCAATACAGATGAAAGGCTATCAAGATAATTGTGGGGAGATAAGTAAAATATAAAACTGGAATATCTATGGTTTTTGCAAATGGCAGATGAGACTATCCAAAAACAACAACAACAACAATAACAAGTCTGTTTCCAGGAGTTTCAATGGGGATGTGAGACATGTCCCATTCCTGAAACAAACACAGGAAGCCAATTCCTCAATTCCATCTAGGAGGAGCTTTGATCTACTCTATTCTCTTTAACTTCATGTCAAGAGGTATAGGGTTGTTGGGTGGCTTGTGGGCATTCCTAGGATGGGCCAAACATTTGAGAAGACGTTACCTAAGTCAGGAAGTCCTACACTCCCACCCCCTTTTATTTAGATGGATACCGCCAAGAATAGGTTAAGAACCTCAGAAATGACCAATCTAAAACAAAAGACCTATTTAGGAATTTAATTTGAACTTTAAAAAAAAATTTTTTTTTTTACACTTATTTATTTTTGAGAGACAGAGCGTGAACAGGGCAGGGGTAGAGAGAGAAGGAGACAGAATCTGAAGCAGGCTCCAGGCTCCAAGCAAGCATTCAGCACAGAGCCTGACACTGGGCTCAAACCCACGAATTGTGAGATCATTACCTGAGCCGAAGTCAGACACTTGACCAACTGAGTCACACAGGTGCCCCTATTTTGAACTATTTTTATAGTCAAGTTTCAAACAGTGAGCTTCACTGATGGCTGGTGCGAGTTGGCACTTCTGGTAAACTTTAGGTTGTTAGAGGAAATCAAGAAAAGACAGACTGGCCCTATCTTAATAACCCATGTCATTCTTTCTGATTTTCAAGTGGACAGATTTGATATTAGGTATTATTTAATATATACAATTATATCAGAGGTGAATTTTAATAGGAGGAGCAATGAGAAATAGATCATTAATTAATTTCTCCAAAATTTTATAGAGGATCCAGGTTAATGGTTTTACACATGTATGTAAATGTATACATGTATATTTGTTTAATTATTTATATTTAATTTTGTTTGATTTTAGCATTGTACTTTTTCCTTCAGTATCCAAGGCTACAGTGGATACTGCAGTCTGGAAGGGCAAAAGTTTTGAGAAGCCCAGGCATTATTTACATCATTCTTGCTTTGATGGTAAGTGCTACATAGCATAACTACCTTTACTCATAAATTGTGATTATTACTTTCCTTATGTGATTGTGTGTGTGTGTGTGTGCGCTCAAGCGTGTGTGTGTGTGTGGAGTAGCTGCCCTTCTAGACTTAATGTCTTTGGCTCTTAGTCTAATGCCTTCCCAAACTTATGATTAATGTGTGCCCATTTCCTCTTGCTCCTGAGATTTAGATCTTAATCTGAATGCTGGGATTTCTTGAATTAGCATCTAACAGATTTACCTAACCCAGAAAGAGAAATATTTCTACACAGCAAATTCATCAAATTTGGTATATCACTACTAAATTCCTCACCATCATTAGCTACACTAATCATAATGTAAATTTCTAGAACGTAGAATAAATAAAATCAAAAACACATATTAAAAACATAACATAAACTAAAAACAAATATGTCCTTCAAACAAAGCAGTGGTCTTTGCTTCCTTATCACCCCTTGTACCTCTCCTGAGTTTTGCTGGGTCACATTTTTCCTCTGGACTCTCATAATGTACATGTTGAATCATGGCCTATATTTGCAATAACATTTCTACAACAATAAAAAAGAGAGGTATGCTGCTATTTTTCTCGTTTTATCTGTTGCTGCAAGCTGACACATAAACTAAAACTCTTAATTTCTGGGAAAAAAAAGAAAAATTAAGTTCTCAGCTTCTTGATGTTTAAGGTAAAATGTCTACAATCAAAAATGAGAGGGCACCTGGGCGGCTCAGTCAGTTGAGAGTCTGACTCTTGATTTTAGCTCAGGTCATGATCCCAGGGTCATGGGACAGAGCCCCAAGTCAGGCTCTATGCTGAGTGTGGAGTCAGTATGCTTAATATTCTCTGTCTGTCTGTCTGTCTCTCTCTCAAATAAACAAACAAAAATGAGAAGTGTAAACTTCTCTATTGTGTACAGAAGTGTAAACACTGTATTGTTCAGGTAAATAGCCATTAAAATTAGCTCTTAGAAATAAGCTCTGGGTAAGTTTAAGGCTGATGAAGGACTATGAGTTCCAAAGTGTACAATGAGAAGCATTTAAGAACTGGAGACAGCAGGAAGAGAGAGGATGAATAAAAGGCATCTTCTTGTAAAACATTTTTCTAAGATTTTCACATTCTTAATGACCTGTAGTTTTCTTTTAGTTTATTTTTTTACCAATTTAAGAAATAGAACTTGGGAGTGACCAAAATAGACTGATCTGTGAATATAACAATACATTGTATCTACTTCCTGGCCTCTCTACCTCATAACTGATAGAAGAAATAGATCTGTATATATATGAATACAAAGCATGATAACAAGTACCACTGGGGGTGAGGAAAAGAGAACATTTTTGGTTGAAGAGCCTCTTTGTTACAGGACCAAAACTCTATCCTACAATGAATCAATTCATGCAAATTGCTTGGCATAGTGCCTGACCCATAGAGTACTCAATAAATGCTAACTAGTGAAATTTGTGGTTAATAATTGTAGCAGATACAATGAACTTTTATTGAAACTTCATGATAGTGCTAGACAGAATAGTAAGTACTTTACATATACTAATTTAATCTTCATAAAAATTCTTTGACATAGGTATCTTACAGAGAAGTTAAACAATGTGCCTAAGGTTACAAAATTAGTAAGGATGGAGTAGAATTCAAATCCCAGCACTCAAAGTCCAGAGCCTGGGCTCCAAAATATAACACTTGTAGCAGCAAGGCCAAAATAGACTCAGTCAAGGAAAATCAGAGAATTTCTTGTATCAAATAGACATTCCAATGAGAGATGAAAATTACTGTAAAGCTTTATCAACATATATATATTCATATATAATTGTATAAACCCTTCCTATGTTGCAGGGACTGATTTCAGCAGTGTCGTTCAGTGTGTGGTTTGAAGACCTCTCACAACTGACTTCAATGCTTAATTCCTGGCTCTACCCCAGATCTCTGAAATCTTCAAACTGGTCCCTAGGAGTCTGTGTGTAGCAAGCTCTACAAATCATTTCTACGCATATTAAAATTTAAGAACCACTGGCATAAAGAGTGTTATTCTAATGGAGAAGGCAAAAAAAGGGGGGGCATATAAGAAATGTATGTTAGTTCAGATCCTCTAAGCAGCAGACAGTGAGAAAGGATTCAGTGTAGAAAAGGTTTTACTCAGTGAAAGCCTGTCAGCCAAAATGGAGAAGCCAAATGATGATGTTGTACTTTACCTGAGCTCTGTGCTTCTGGAAAGCGTGGTGGTCAAGAAACCCACCCCAATTTTGTGTTCCAAGAAACGGCTTACTATAAAGAACCACCCTTCTCCCTTGACTCAGACAAAACTAGTGGATGAAACCCTTGCTTATGACAAAGCCAGACACAGACTACGTGCTCCCATTTTTGTCTCATAAATTAGTATCACCACTCTCCAACTGGGTAATTGTCCATTAACTTCACCAAATGTGAGTCAGGCTTCACTACCTACCCCAAAGCCCCTGAACTTTGGCCCACCCTTGAGAATTGGAGCACACAACAATCCCTTCTTAAAAGTACCCCCCTCCAAGAATCAGCTAACCTCAGAGGACAACATTCCCTGGTTAATTGTCAGATCATACCACTCATTCATCCCACTTGACCGCACCTGGTTTTTTCTAGCTTTACTCTTCCCCATAAAAGAAAAGCCTTTTTCTTTTTTTTTTTTTTTTTTTTTTTTTTTTCAACGTTTTTTTATTTATTTTTGGGACAGAGAGAGACAGAGCATGAACGGGGGAGGGGCAGAGAGAGAGGGAGACACAGAATCGGAAACAGGCTCCAGGCTCCGAGCCGTCAGCACAGAGCCTGACGCGGGGCTCGAACTCACGGACCGCGAGATCGTGACCTGGCTGAAGTCGGACGCTTAACCGACTGCGCCACCCAGGCGCCCCAGAAAAGCCTTTTTCTGCCTGACCTTGCAACCCTCATGGTCAGAGAACTCTCTTTAATCCAATAGTCTTCCCCCCTCATTGCACTTGATCTTGGCCAAAAGGCTGAGAAGTGATTCCCCTCATTGCAATAGTCTTTTTGAATAAAGTCTCTCCTTACCTAAATCTGAATTTATTTCTTATTTGACACAGCAAGACTGTGAGAACCATCACACCTGGATGGAAGTCTGTCCCAACGTGAAGAAGAAAGGGAGGGGAGGAAGAATGGGTGGGAGCATCCCACACCTTCCTACAGTCTAAGGAAAGTCTGCCATCAGGCTCTGTGTCCCAGGGACAACCTTCTTTGCTTTGGAACCATGCTGTGCTCTATCACTGGCTGGGAGTAGCCCAAGGAAAGCATATTCAGACACATTAATGGATTTCAGCATGCACAACGGGGACCCTTATGAGTCAATTATGCTCCCTGAAGTTGAAGTCTACAAAGCACATGCTTACAACACTGCAGCATGTTTCAAACTAGAGCTCCCTAGCCTTTCAGGACTCCTCCATCTACCACATCCAGTACAGCAGCAGCAACAAACCACTACTAGAGATTGGTGTGCTCTCAAATGTACAGGGTTGACAAAAAGTAGAAGGGGCCTAGGTGTGGAGACTTGCTTAAGTGAGTCTGTGAATATGCAATGACTAGAATGCAGAATGAGCGATAAATTGTGAGTTTCTAATGGGAGAATATCAAATAGCTGCTTCTAGTAATTTTAACTTTTGAGGCTGGGAATACCAATGGGGAAAGAGATGTTTGTTTGAACCTCTGCTGTCTCTATTCAATGTGCTCACACTGAGAAAAGCGTAAATGAGCAAACAAGGTAATAGAGACAGGTAGTGACATTGTTGGAATCCAGCTTTTGTAAACCTGGACAGCTCATTTTGCCTCCCTGAGTTTCTTCGTCCTGAAAAACGGTACATTTTTATCACTATACCTCACAGGGATGTTGGAAACATGACATGCCTGTGAAACATTTCAATATTCTTAGGAAAAAGACACAGTCTAGATGCAGATTTGAAGTCAGTTTGACATTTTGCAGAGATAAAGGAGATACATTGTTTTGTATGGTTTTGGGGCATGGTTTCGCAGTTCACAGAAACTGTGAGCCCTTTTTGAGTTATTCTGTGAAGTTGAAGTTTTAAATGTACTATCTAGAGATGGAAAAAAAATGGGAAGAGGAAGGGAACGGGTGCTGAAAGGAGATCATTACATTCGTTAATCTCTTACTCTGTGCAGAATACACTTAACCACACATGATGACTGTTCAATGAAAGAGTAAGTATCATCTTGAAAAGTCATACTGCTTTTTGGACATCGACTATCTTGCCTTCAGCATGATGACTTTTTTCTTCTTAAAACACATTAAATAAATACAGTATAGAAGGTAATATTTCAACATTATGGTTTCAGGCAATGACACATTCACCAATTTACTTGACACCAAAGTTTCCAGTTAGAAAATATCATAAAGAATAAATTTGAATGAGTTACATTTTGAATGAATTTAAATGAGTTTGCTTTGCATATAGATGCCAAGCAAGTGTGATGACAGGGCAGCACTATCTAAGACTCTCCAGTTCGCTTTGCATGTATTTTGCTTCCGTGTGTTTCAGAGTACCATTTTTGTAGTTTTTATTTTGGTATAAGAATTTTTTCTGTGATATAAAATTATTAAGCATAGTTAGAGGGTAATATCACCAACAGCACCCAAAGGCTGAAGGTTTGTTGAAGAAAACAGTTTAAAAATAATGTATTTGGAAAGGGGAGCCTTGGTGGCTCAGTTGATTAAGCATCTGACTCTTAATTTCAGCTCAGGTCATGATCTCACAGTTCGTGAGTTCGAGCCCCGTATCAGGCTCTGTGGTGACCGTGCAGGGCCTACCTGGGATTCTCTGTCTCTCTCTGTTTCTGCCTCTCTCTCTCTCTCGAAAATAATAAATAAACTTAAAAAAATGCACTTGGGTATATAGGTCTATCCAAAAGAAATGAAAATAGGATTAGAAGAGATATCTGGACGCCCGTGTTCACCGCATTATTCACAGTGGCCAAGATATGGAAACAACTTAAGTGTGCATCAATGATGAATGGATAAAGAAGATGAGAGATTTCATAAATATGCATGTGCACACACACATATACATATATCAGAACTCAGAAATTATATATATACATATATGTATATATATGAGAACAAGGAAATCCTGACATTTGCAACAACATAGATGGATACTTGAGAGCATTAATTAAGTGACACAAGCCAGACAAAGACATATATACTACATGGTATAACTTATCTGTGAATCTTTTTTTTTAAAGTCATATTCGTAGACTGGGGGGTGGGGGATATAGGGAGAGGTCTAGTAAAAGGGTATATATAACCTTTCAGCTACAAGATGAAGAAGGTCAGAGGATGTCATAACAGGATGACTATAGTTGACAACACTGTACTATAGAATTGAAATTTGATAAGAGAGTACAAGTTAAATGTTCTTGCCAAACAACAACAACAACAACAACAACAACAACAAATATGTGAGGTAGTGGATGTAATAATTAACTAGATGGGAGACTCCTTTCACAATGTACATGTATATCAAATCATAATGTACACTTTGAATATCTTATAATATTGTATGCCAATCATACCTCAGTAAAGTTGAAAAATAAACAAATAAAACACACTTCTAAAGAACACCTCTTTGCACCCTCTTTTACAACTCTCCATTATTCATCTATCCTTTACTCCTTCGGTGAGTAAGCAGGCCTTTGCTACATCAATTTTACATACCAATCATATTAATTTATTTTCAAATAGTTGCCCATTACTTATATGAACTTTTTTCATCATGTAATTGATATATTTTTTTCTGTCTTATTCAAAAATTTGAAAATCCATGCCTCAAATTGGAATAAAAGCATCATAATTTTCCCATTAAAATTAATAGAACTATATTTATATTTAATAGTTTTTAGCTAGAGGCAGGGTTATCAGAAATGAATTTAGGTTATTAAGAAAATGACCTGTCATGAACACTCTTTCATTTAAACCTCATAGTAACCCTGTGGGCATGCATCACTATTATTATTATCATTATTGCTATTATTATCATCATCACCATAATTATTTTAGTTTTTATCCCAATTCCCAGACAAGAAAACTGAAGCATAAAGCAGTTCTGGGACTTGTCTAAGATCACACAGCTAAATTACAGAGCCATGATTCCATCTCTAATCTATTTGACTCAAAGATCAATAGTGAGAGCATTCCAATCAAGGTGAGCAAAACTTGACAGGGGGTCAGACAAGACCTTTAGTTTCTAACTCTCTCATAAGAAACTCCATGACATAATTCATACTTTAGAAATTCACTAACAAAACATTGAAATAACCACAACAGATAATGCAGAAAATAACTTATTATAAAGGAGATAAAATTTGGGTGGCTATCTGTGCTGTGGAGTAAGTGAGAAAGAGTTTCAGCAGGAACAATCTAAGGTCACAGACAAATTTGATCATGGCAGTTTTTGTCCATGTGTGTTTTATATATTGGGATTTGTGCATGACACTTTGAGAAAATGGTTGCATTGTGTGCAGTATTTTTTTCTTTTTTTTACACAAAACTGATTTGGAAATTATCTGTTGTAAGTAAACTCTCAAAACCAAATCTCAAAGTCTGTACTTCTCTGATTCTACACATGTAGTTCAGTAGAGCAGTAAATCTCAATTTTGGTAGTTCCCACCATTGGCTAACAATTTTAAAGTCTTTTATTAGGATTAGTAAAGCATCCTATGAGTAAAATACTTACAATTTATTCAAACTTATCTCATTCATCATGGGAACTACCACTTGAATTTTGATACATTTTATTAAGTGGAAGAAAAACAAGGAAGAGTAACAGCTCTTAATTTTATATGGGTGACAACCCTTTGAGAATCTAATAGAGGCTATGAATCTTCTCACCAAAAAAAAAGCACAAATTCCCACACATAACTTGGGTGTGTATATATTCAAGCATATGCAGTTAACTCCTCAGGAATATCCACAGGAGCAGGTCATATTTGCAAATGCCACTGCTGACTGCTGTTGGAATAAAAGTTTATTTTTGCACATGTATTTGAGGGTGGAAATGAAAGTTATTGTTGGCAAATGGCTAATCTCACCCTAATTTATGGAACAACTTTTCTACCTTTGAAGATTTCATTCACCCTCTTCCATCTGGCTTCTATTTGGGGCCAGCAAAGTGAAATCGGTTTAGAAGCTTCTAATTTCCCCCAAGCCTTTCAAGAGTTGTGACTTCAGACTCCACCATCTATACAGAACCGAGTGTCATTCTTCTGAGGACAGGGAGCCACATTGTGCCTAGTGAGACATAAAGCAGATTTTTTTGTCAGCTCATTGTTACCCTTGAAAGATATCTCATTAGTGTTGTTCCTAATTCCTGAGAAGAAAACCAGGTAGGAATTTTTTGTTGTTGTCTCTTTTCTTATTTGGTGTGAATGTGGTATTTCACTGATCAATAAGTTTGCCAGTGAGAGAGAACATGGCATAAATCAGTGTGCAAAAATACATGTAGTGAGGAATTCCACTAGGAATAAGCACTGAGGTCGGCTTGTAGAGATGAGCCAAGACATTGGAAAGAGGACATGTGGTTCTTCAACCAGGAGGAAAGGAGAAATACTGAAATTAACATGCTAACCATATGGTATTAATTGACGTTATCAAAATCCAAAACCTACCTTTTTAGTTGCATCTGTTATTTATACTTGTAATGGGAAATATACCATTATGCTTTTACTCTTTCTACATATATTTCTCACATCCTAAGACAAAAAAGCAATTACTTCTTTCCATTATTTCAGGTACGATCCTTATTTTTAGGTTTGCCATGTTCCATAAACCTCCTACAACCGCATAGGACAAACTCCATTACTCCTCTCAACTCTTAGACCCTCATTTCCATACCACCAAAATAAGCACTAGGTCACATCTGTCAGGCATATATCAAACACATCCATCCCTGTTTTTCTTATTTGAATTTTACAACATCAACATGACATGTATTATTATTTCTCCTTTCAAAGAGAAAATAGAAGTTAAGTGATTTGCCAAGGTATCAGAGCCACTGCTTGTTATACTAGTCTTTTTGAAAATTATAAACTAGACTTTTAAATTCAAGCTTTTGGAAGACATTTAACTTCCATCTTTTGGGAAATTTCCCTAATACTTATTTTTTTTTTTCTAGAATAAGACACAACTGCCACCAGGCCATAGAAAAATTTTGACAGAGTATTATGACCTCTGTATTCAATCTAAACTCCAAACATTTTTCCCATTAAGTTCACTAACTCAGTGTTTAATGTCCTTGAAGCAAGAGTCTGTTTTGCCAAGTTTAGGTCCTTTTCTCATTCCCTGGATAGAATATGTAAAATACACAGCAGAAAGATTAAGCTTCCCACCATTTCCACAGAGTGAGTCATCAGGAGGAGGCAGTGACTAGAATGTCCTTTCCCAATAAGAAAGCACATGAAGAGAAAGTCTTCCAGAAAGGAGATCAGGTAGCTAAGACCAAAGGTTAGTTACTGAATAGTCAGAAAACCAAAAACATCAACAGTCCCTCATAAGGACTACGGTAGTTGACATTTTTTAACATACACATTTTATTTTACCCTCACATTTTATTTCATCCCTTTGTGATGAACATGATTAGGAGGCAACTGAGTTGCAAAGAACGTATTTGTCCAAGGTTACAAGGACATCCTTTGATCAACTCATGATGTGAATCCAGGTAAGACTAACTCCAAAACCTATAATTTTCCCAAAATTGCACAAAATGAGGTGTGTTTCTTAAGTTTCATATATATGACTCATATTTCCTTTTAGAATTTTCATTTCTTGGAAGCACAAAAAAACTACTTTGTAAGTTTCTTCCTGATTATCTAAAGTTCAGGGTATATACTATTTGATTGCTCAATGTCATGCATTCTTTAAGTGATCTCTTCAGGTATAAAATAAATGTGTAAATCTAACCCAAAAGCAAAAGTAGAGAATTATTTTTCACTCTATGCAATGCCATTTTTTGTTCTAGGATATTCTGGGATATGATGAAAGAGGTTACTAAGTATACAAGGAAAATGACTCTATAACCTGAATCCATTAGAGACTAAAAGGAAGACAAAAGGTCTAGAAAAGCAGCAAAAGCAAAGAGACAACATGGTTGGAAAGGCTGAAGAAGGAATCAAAACATAAAAAGGTAAAGAAGTCCCTGCCACCCCACAAAAGGAAAGGTTACTAAGATAAAAGCTGTTTCTAAACTGTTTTCTTATAAGAAAACAACAATAGTAAAGATAGTTTAGAATAATAAACCTTGAAATTCAGTGCCAGCACTGAAGACTAGGCTTGTAGATGTCAAGACTAAACTGTATAGAATTTAGAAGCCACTTGGTTTGGAGGACATGATCCTGAGTCTTTTTTAAAAAAAATTAATGTTTATTTTTGTGAGAGAGAGAGTGTGCGTGAGCATGAGTGGGGGAGGGGCAGAGAGAGAGGGAGACACAGAATCCAAAGAAGGCTCCAGGATCTGAGCTGTCAGCACAAAGCCAGACACAGGGTTCAAACTCACGAACCTTAAGATCATAACCTGAACTGAAGTCAGATGCTTAACTGACTGAACCATCAGGTGCTCCCGTTGAGTCTTTAAGAACTTAATTAATGTACTTAGCAAAACACTAGCAATTAATTATAAAAAGGTATTGATACATAGCAAAGGGGGAAATGGGATATAAGAACATCTACATAGTTGAGGGATATAGTTCAAGGACTATTCATAAGAATATGATAGACCATTAAAAGTACAGCAATAGGATATAAGAAACATTAGACTGAGGAACATCATATTTCATAACCATACATACCTACAGATTTTTCCTAGGAGGAATGATGCATTCTCTAACTATAAAATATTATGGATCCTTATGTCACAGCCATTACTTTTATGTATCACTAAATTAGGCTTAGATCTCTCTGCTCTACAGACATGCTGAGATAAATAGATGTGATTCCATGTCAAATGCATGCCCAAATGGCCTCATCTAAACCATCCCATGAAAAATCATGAGTTTACAATTTACCTTACGATTTTTTGCTCTTTTGCCCCTACCTGACCCACTCAGTGTTTTTTATAATTCCTTAAGAGTTTGACACTTGTTTCCCACATCAGTGGGGAAGACAGTTCTTTACGATGGTCTTTAGAGTTAGATCTTGGATGGAATCTCAACTCAGTCACTTTATATCTCTGGGATCTTGAGCAAGCTACTTCCCAGATGTATGGTTGTCTTATTGGACAATAGGAATGATTAAGACTTACATCACAGAACTGGTCAGGGATTTCATAATGTACTACATGTAAAATCTTGGCCACAGAAATTTTCTGGAGTTAAGGACAGATCTCTAGACTAAGAGTCAGAAGATCTGGTTTCAAGCCTTGGATATGCTTTATCCAAGTTATTTAGTTTCATGATAGAACATCTGTTAGCCTCAGTGTACTCTTCTTTAAAATGCAACTGACAGCATCAACTTTGTTCAGTAGACAATGGTTTTGATACTATATTTAAATGATGAATGTGGAAGCACTTTTTAAACTTTAAGTGTTAACCATAAATTCAAAGTAACTTATTCAAGCAAAGCCCAGTGACCATTCAGCTGACACACATCTCAATGTCTATGTTCTCATCAGAATTTCAATGATTACATCTGTATACTTACTATACTTACACCGACATTTTTTATATTCTTAGGAGGAATGATGGTTCTCTGCTCCTTATCACATCATTGCCAAATCAATAAGACAAATGCCAGAGCAATTAATTCCATAGAACTAATAGGATATTGGAGTTGGAAAGAATGTAGAATATGACTTCTGTATTGTGATTTTTCTTTAATATATGAAGGGACTGAGTCCCAGAGACCCACTTACTCACTAGGGCAAGGTAAAGACAAGACCTGAATCAGAAATCCTAGTTTTATGTGACTTCCACTACCATACTATCCAAAAATCTGTTTTTTTTTTCCCCATGGGGCTCTTGTTGTACAAAATATACCTTGAAATAATAGGACATCAGTCAGAGCTTAAAAAGTAATTTTTGGAAATGGGGGAAAAATCCTGCAAGATTAATGTATTAGATAATAGGACTTGACCTGTGCTCAGGTGGATTTAATTTTCTCTCTCAGGGTGACTTACTTTCCTCCCTCCAGTTAGCTTGCCTTTTAAGTTAATTTTGTAGCATCTAAGGTTACCGATTTTCATTTTCCAATTTGTAAGCCCCTTTCCATTTTCCAGATCATTACCATTTAAGATGTTCTGATCATTCTTCTTGAGAGTTCCTGAAGTAATTAAAAGAAATCCTCTGAATGGGTCCCTGACCTTTGGCAGTACTCGTCAAATGCTGCAACTGTTGCAAGGCCCAAAGCCCTTAGTAACACCCTTCACTGCAGGGTCTCATCAAGCACCTCTCACTTTTTTCATTTGACAGAGATTTATTAAAGGCCAACACTGCCACTCCCTGTGTTCATTATTGGGTTAAGTTCCTACTTAAGGAGAAAAACAACAATTACTCTATGTTGTGATAAATGCTGTGATAACAGTATTCAAGGGACTTTCGGTGAGTCCAACGTGATAGAGCTAGGCAAGAAAGGATTCTCAGCAGAGGAGTATGACATTTACAGGGCACATCAACTATAAATCATAGAGCAGTGTTCAAGAACTGTATGATGTTCCATACAACCAGGAAAGGGTGCTTGCCCACCCTCAGTCAAAAAAAACAAAAAAACAAAAAAACCCAGTAAATCCTCTTTAGTCTACTTCCTAAATATACTCAAAACCTATCTACTTCTCTTCTCCAACACCTACCACTGTTGTCTGAGCCTCCATCTACTCTCACCTAAATTATTTTCTTCTGCATGTTAATTGTTCCCTGTGTTTTACCTTCTTGCTTAGTGCAATTCATTCTCCTCCTAGCAGCCTGGATTATTGGTTAAAAAGCAAATCAGATCATGCTTAAACACTTCATTTGCTTTTCACTGAACTTGGAATAAAATTCACATTCCTTGACAAAACCTACTAGATCCTATGATCTAGCCCTTGCCCAGCTCTCCAGTCCTTCCTTACCTCTTGCTTATAATATTCAAGTCACACATCATCTTCTCAATGAATCCTTCTCTAACAATCCAGTCTAATCCTGTCTGCCATGGATGTCACATTATGTCATGTCATCCAGTTCTTTTTCTTGTATCTTTTTTGGTATCACCATACAAGTTCATTTATTAGTTTGTTACCTACCATTTCACTGAGGTAGAATACAAGATCTTATTTATGTTGTTTCCCACCATTTCCCAAATGCCTAGAAAGTACATGGCCTATAGTAGGTCTTCCATAAGTATTTGCTGGCTGAACAAGAATGCAGAAGTGGCAAGCACTGGAGAGAAAAGCCTGGTATACATTGTAGCTATGCTGATAAATAGAATGGACCCCTCATTAAAATATGGTTGAGGGGTGCCTGGGTGGCTCAGTCGGTTAAGCACCGACTCTGGCTCAGGTCATGATCTCGCGGTTCTTGAGTTCGAGCCCCGCGTGGGGCCCTGCGCTGACAACTCAGAGCCTGGAGCCTGCTTCTGCTTCTGTGTCTCCCTCTCTCTCTGCCCCTCCACCACTTGCGCTCTGTTTCTGTCTCTCAAAAATAAATAAACGTGAAAAAATTAAAAAAATAATAAAATAAAATAAAATAAAATAAAATAAAATAAAATAATAAAATATGGTTGAGATGACAAGACTGATGATGCCACATACACACCAAGTGGGTATGAAAATGTTTATTAATTATATAATGAGACTTTTGGGGAAGAACAGGGAAGGCTTCCCAACCTGGCCCAAAAACTGTCTTGAGAGGCTAAGGTAAAGAGATGAACTTGAGGGTTTTATTGTGGTTAGGATACGGGGTTAGGGTAAGGATTCTTTCACATGGAAAGGGGCTTACATGGATTGAATCTCACGTTGCTGAAAGAAGTAGTTTACAGGCTTTCTTATAAGCTTGCCCAGATATGGACAAAAGGGGAAGAGGGAAAGATGAGGCTAAAAGTTGTTAGTAGTCCAACATCAAAAAATGAAATCAGAGTCTATTAAAGAATGATACCCCAAAGTGTATAAACTATATAAAAAGGTGTTCATGGAAGATTCTTGAAGTATTTTAAGAATGATGAGATTTATATTTCAGAACTATTAATATGGCTGCACTCTGGAGAAAGTAACATTGGGATGAGACAGGAGATGAGGAGGACATTTTGGCTACTGCAATGACCTGAGGGAGATTAGAAGCCCCAGAATACAAATTCTTGGAGGCTCTGAAGGGACAGTGTAGAGATATAGGGACAAACTTGAGAGACAGATCACCTCTGTAGGAAAAAAAATATTATTAGATTACATTGCCTCAACATCATAACCAATTTGGATTCTGGCAAAACAATCACAGCAAGTTCAATAAGTAGCTTAAGATGAAATGGCTTCTCAACATGCAAAATACTGAACCCTGTGGACCACTTTTAAAAATGGAGTCTCTGAGGGGCACCTGGGTGGCTCAGTCGGTGGAGCGTCTGACTTCGGCCCAGGTCATGATCTTGCAGTCTGTGAGTTTGAGCCCTGCGTAGGGCTCTGTGCTGACAGCTCAGAGCCTGGAGCCTGCTTCGGATTCTGTGTCTCCCTCTCTCGCTACCCCTCCCCTGCTCATGCTCTGTCTCTCTCTCTCTCTCTGTCAAAAATAAACATTTAAAAAAATGGAATCTCTGAAGATTATATGAATACATCAAGTAGATCATGTCAAGGAAGGGATGTGTTATAGAAAAGTAATTCATAATTCAGATATAATTCTGAGCAAGCTCTAGATTCTTCTGAGTTGGTCATCAGGGTTTAACTAATATTTGAGATTCTTAGATCCTATTTCAAGCTCTGCTCCCTATTGATCTCAAAACTTAAGACTTCCTCTGGAACATGCAGAGTTGTCCCAACATGTGCAACTGATAGATGCAGAACTCAAAGAAGCTTGATTCAAAATTCAGGATGCTGGCATGGGAATAGGCCCTGTTGATTTTTTTCATAGTGATATGCCTTGTCAAACATGACAGGAGCAATAAAGTTTCAAAAATATTCTGTTTATTAGTACTGTTATGCTGTTAACACATGACTTTTATAGCTAAGAACCATGATCCTTAAGGAACAGGATTTGTAGGTGGTCCTTCTCAACTTCTACCATTCATAAGTTGTCTTCCCTTTTTCTGGACCATCCTGTTACCAGAAATCTTGCATGTATTTTCAAGTTAGCTCATCAGTTCACTTTATGCAGTCTTTCTCTTTATTGTAATGCCATTGTCTTATAATGGGACTATATCGTTCTGGTGATAACAGTAAATAGTGTAGATTAAGAGAAATCTTATCAGTTCTTAAGGTTGGCCATATCTGGTTAGGGTAATTTCACCCCCAAGTATTCCCTTAAAAACCTGAAAAGGATTAACTCTCCCCCGCTACTACTTTGTTGGGCTAGTTCTTTTCTACAATGTTGGAGTTAGTGAGAAGCACGTAGCAAGACTGAAGTCAGTGGGAAAAAGTATGTAGCCAATTTCATCTTGCCCTCATTAAGTGTATTTTCAGGTAACATTTTACTTCACAGATTCATTAAATTTTCTCATCTTCAACAGCAGAGGCAGATATAAGCCATTTCACTATAGTATCTTTTTTGTTTCTACCATAAAATGAGTCACTTATATTAGACCAGAATCCTCTCAACACTTTCCAGACAAGGTTGACTTTTGTTGAAGTCACCATAATCTCCATATTTAAAAGATGAAAATTGCTAAGAAAATTCTATTTTATTACACAATTATCTCACTTTACCATTTTTATTCATCAAAATTGTACTCTCAAAATGAGAACATCTAATAAGATACATGGAGTTCTTTTCTTGCTAAATTTTTCAAAATGTAAAAACTCAAATATTATAAAGGAAAAGTGTATGTGTGTGTGTGTGTGTGTGTGTGTGTGTGTGTGTGTATCAACAAAATAACTGTGTGTACAGAAAAATAACAAAAAATCATATCCACATACACATGACCAGAGAAAATTAGCAACATATATAACAAAGAGATAATTATTCCATAAAATACAAATAGCTCTTCCAAATTGACCAGAAAAAAAGACAAATTAATTAACAGATGAGAAAAGAATATGAATTTGAAATTCATGAAAGCAAAACTTTCAGATGGCAATAAACATATTAGCATATATTCAACTTCAATAGTCATCAGAACAAACTATGTCAATAATGAAATTACATTCTGACACTTAAAACAATACTACATCTTTAGGAATGTGGAGAAGTGGTTATTCATATATATACTGCTGGTATGAAAATGAATTCCTGCAAATTCTTTGTAAAGTATCTAGTAATATCCATTAAAATTTCAAACAGATAGAACCTTTGACTGAGAAGTAACAGTTTTAGGACTCTATCTTATTAAAATAAAACTACACATTGCCAAACCAAAGCATTAAGGGAAGTGTTATTGGATAATTGTTTGAAAAGGTGAAAAAAGGTAAAGAATCTGAACATCAATAAATGAATGATTAAATAAAGTGTGGTATTTCACTGCTGTGAAAAATTATGCAGCTACTTGAAATAATGCTTTAGAGTTACAATTTCTAACTTGAAAGGATAGTCATACCATATTATTAAGGAATGAAATCAAGTTTCAAAGTAATATGTAAAATATGATACTGTTCTGTGAAAAGAAAGAATTCCCATGAGTCTCTACATATTTACATATCTTTCTATGATCAAGGAAAGCAATGAAAATGAGGTGAGGGGGGAAGGTTATGAATTTTGTTTATTTACAGAGTAAAACTACAGTTTCACTTAAATAGAGGTTTGTTGTTGATGTTGTTTTGTACTGTGGAAGAGAAATTTAATAAAAAATAAATCTGTTTAAAAAGAAAAAAGAAAGAAAATAGTTCATAGAAAACTCTCTCTCTGTTTCAGGATTCTGAAGGGCCCAGACACTCTAATATGGGAATCACTGAAGTAATCCTGTGTCCCTTTCTCTTTCTAAAATTCAACTTTACATGAGACTAGTTTAATGTTAACTTCTCAAAATTCTTCAAATTGATGCCATCAGCCAATAGGTGCTCCATTCTTTCAGCAACCCTTCATTGCAGTTTGATTGATTATAAACTTTCCTCTAAATGCATACTTCTCTCAATTATCGTTCAGTCTTTCTCTGCAAACACAAAGTCTGTGGTTATAGGTTTCAGGTAGAAGATACACTGATTCATCTAAACAGCACTGCTTTTAGGTGAAATGCAGGCTCGCAGCCACTGGCTTCCATGGAAGCAGCAATTTCGTACAATATCATCCTACCACACTTTTCACAGAGGTAAGCAGCAGATCCTGACTAGGATGATGAGACCCTTCCTCCAGGTATACAGCATTTGGGCAGGAGAGAATATCAGAGTAGTCCCCATTCAGTGATCAAACCCCAAAACATAAAATTTGTGAGTTGTCAAAAACTAGGTTTCCTGCCATGTGAAAAGCGTACAATTGCAGAGGAAGAGAATAACGCAAAATTCCCAAAAAAAGGTAAAAGTAAAAAAGGGGCCAAGGACCCTAATGGAACTTGAGTCCCTTGCTTAAGATATTTCACAGTCCCAGCACTGCCTTATACAATCAACAGATTATTCAACTTTCCTTTGGGTGTGATGATCAACACAAATTGGGTTACAACCATTTGCAGTTAAGAGAGCCCTAACAAATATGGATCACATGTTTAATTTCCTTTGGAATGTCTCCCAGAACCTAAGATAGACGTAGATACACACAAGGTATCTAAACCATAAGTATCTGATTTATTACCCTAGATTGTTCTGTGATAGGCAGGGAGAAAAGCAGAGTCCAGAAGACCTAATACTATCAGAGGAAGGAACTCCAACAGGGCACAGATAAGTCTCAATATGAAACTTAACAGAACAGGAGAACTTTAAAAAAGCCATAAGATGAAGAGCATCTATAACACAAAGAAGAAAATTACAACAAGGAAACATGATATTCCATACAAAAATAAGAAAAAAAACATGTTAAAAAGATAATTGAGACTAAACTTCTCACTAAGGTGGCCTAATTTAATAAAGCATAAAGCAGGCAAATATTTTGGAGAGTTCAGTTACGCTAGGTCTGATACAGTCTATCCTGAGGTTTACCTGGCTAGTTTTATGGATGCTATTTCTTGTCTGTTAAAAAAAAAAAAAAGTCCAATTTTCCTTCTTCTTTAACCATAATGTGTTGGAATCAGAGTTTAGTTGGATGTTCTCGAAAGGATAAAAAACATTTCATTGCACTCTCCAATAAATAATAATATTTGAACATAGAATTATTTATATATCCACTCAAAAATATTAAGCACCTGCTCTGTGCCAGGTACTGTTCTTTTTGTTACTTGGGATACATTGGAGAACAAACCACACCTCACAAAAATTTCTTTCCTAAGAGAACTTATCATCTAGCAGAGAGAGATGAAAAACAAGCAATAAAGGTAGTATATGACTGGAGTAAATAGCATATTCAATGATTATGAGCATATTGGACAAAAAAAGAAAATAATTGAAAAAAGTAAAGAGAATCAAGAGTCAGATGTGTGGAGCCAAGAAACGTCCAATTTTTTTTAATTTTTTTACACATTTATTTATTTTTAAGAGACAGAGAGAGGCAGAGTATGAGCAGTGGAGGGGCAGAGAGAGAGGGACACACAGAATTCGAAGCAGGCTGCAGGCTCCGAGCTGTCAGCACGGAGCCCAACACGGGGCCCGAACTCACAAACCGCAAGATCATGACCTGAGCCGAAGTGGGATGCTTAACCGACTGAGCCACCCGGATGCCCCGAAACGTCCAATTTTAAATAAGATGCTTACAGTAGACCTCACTGAGAATGCGGCCTTTGAGGAAGGCCCTGAAGACAGGATATAAATGAGCCATGCAGATATCTAAGGGAAGATAGTTCTAGGCAGTACGTGTCATGGGACAGGGTCGCACTTCGAGATTTTACATAGAGGGTAATGACCAAGGGGAAGAGTAACAGGTGAAGTCAGAAAGGTAATAAATGAGTAGAAAGCCATTACAAGCACTTTAGCCTTTGCTTCAGTTGAAATGGAGAGTCAATGCAGGACTTTGAACAGAGGAATGACAAGATTTCACTTAGGTTTTTAAAAGATCTCTTTGTCTGTGATGGGAATAGACTGCAGGTGACACCGCAAAGATGTAATGATACTAGTATGCAACACAGAGATCATCTCAGAGCATGCTGAAAGCAGAGGAGACTGACAGACAAAGAGGGGGACAGAGAGATACACCTAGACTTTGGAAGCGAGTTCTTAGGTAACTATATACATTTAGGAGTCATGAGTATAGAATTGTTGCTGCAAGTCTAGATGAAATCATTAGAGAGAGAAGAGGGAAAGTGAAGAAGGAAGAAAAGGCAAGAAATGAGAAACAATGTTTTATTCAAAGCAAGAAGATGAAGAAAATGCTCAAAGAAGAGATTTTAAAACTCAAGGCTTTTGCTGGTGACAGACAACAATTTTAGAAGACAGAGGGGAAAGGTTCAGCAGTTAGGGCAGGAGGAGAGAAAGGAGAACAGAGGATTTGCAGAACCTTATGGTGTAAAAAAACAGGTAAGGAGTAATTAGGTTGTCTATGGCTTCTTTTTATTACTGACATAACAAGGGATAAGGTGTATAATGAGATCAGTGCTGGTCAAATGAAAGCAGATGATGGTGTTAGGGTGGGGGTACTGTGAAAGCAAAGCTGTGGGTGTCTAGGTGGGCTTTTCTCTCAATCTTTTCAGTGAGGAAGAGGAGGCAGGCAGCAGACTGACCATGAAGGAAGGGGCACAAATCTAGGAAAGAGATAATCTAGGAGTATATATTTAGAGGTGCTAAAGTACTAAGGTGAAACAATATGAACATAACTAGCAAAGCAGCCTCCAAATTGGAATCAGGGTCATTTGACATTTCCTAAAACTCTGCTCCATTAAGAGATAATACCAACATTTTATTAAGTTCCTTACACAGAGAGACTCTGAGCACACACTGACTTCACCTCTCTGTGTAGCAGTGTCCCCATTAGGAGAATGTTAGTTAAAACAGCACCTACCACAAAGGCTGGATGGATTATGAATGGATTATGGAACATTACAGAGAATGTACCACATTAAAGAAATAAAAGAAATAAACCAAGGTTAGTGTTGTTTATATTATATATGCCACTAAAATAGTTTTCATATCTGCTATTTTTCCAATTCTATCAACTTCTATGCTCCCACCCTAATCCTGGCCACCACTATCACTCACCTGAACTGCTGTAATGGTCTCTAAATTGGCTCTCTGTACATACACTCTTGCCTTTCCAAACATGTCCATGAAGCATATAAAGTAGTATTTGTTTGTTTGTAATGTTTATTTTTGAGAGAGACAGAGACAGAATGAGAGTGGGTTAGGGGTAGAGACAGAGGGAGATACAGAATCCGAAGTGGGCTCCAGACTCCAAGCTGTCAGCACAGAGCCCGATGCGGGGTTTGAACTCACTAGATGTGAGATCATGACTTAAGCCGAAGTTGGACACTCAACCGACTAGCCACCCAGGCACCCCTAAAGTAGTATTTTTTTTTTTTTTCAACGTTTTTTTATTTATTTTTGGGACAGAGAGAGACAGAGCATGAACGGGGGAGGGGCAGAGAGAGAGGGAGACACAGAATCGGAAACAGGCTCCAGGCTCCGAGCCGTCAGCCCAGAGCCTGACGCGGGGCTCGAACTCACGGACCGCGAGATCGTGACCTGGCTGAAGTCGGACGCTTAACCGACTGCGCCACCCAGGCGCCCCAGTATTTTTGAAATATAATCCAAATAACATAAAATCCACTGTTTTAAATTGTACGATTCAGTATATATTGTACTAAATTAGTACATCTTAGTACTAATTAAATTAGTGTATATTAGTATATATTATACTAAATATATATATTTAGTACATTCATGGAGCTGTGCAACTATCACTATTATATAATTTTAGAGCATTTTCATCATTCCCAAAAAGAAACCCTATTCCAGTTGGTAGTCATTCCCATTGTCCCTCCATGCAGCCCCTGGCAACTATTAACCCACTTTTTATCTCTATAGATTTGCTTATTCCGGACTGAATGGAATCGTACAATATGTGTTCTTTTTTAACTGGCTTCCTTACTTAAAATATTGCTTTCAAGATTCATCCATATTTTAGTATGTATCAATACTTTAGTCCTTTTTATTGTTGGAATAACATTCTCTTATACAGATAAATCATGTTTGTTTATTAATCAGTTGACAGATATTTAAGTTGTTTCCACTTTTTTGGCTAGTAGATATAATGATGCTATGACATTCATCTACAAGTTTTTATGCGAGCATATGGTTTTACTTATCTTAGGTATATAGTTAAAAGTAGAATTTCACAGTGATAGAATTCAGTTTAACATTTTGAGGTACTGTCAAACTGGTTTCCAATGTGGCACCGCCATTTTCCAATCCCATCAAAAATGTATGAGGGTTCTAATTTTCCTACATTTTTGACAACACTTCTAATTACTAACTTTTTTAATTTAGCCATCTCAGTGAATGCGAAGTGATATTTCATTGTGGATTTGAGTTCTAGTTCCTTAATAACTAATGCTATCAACCATCTTTTTATGAATTTATTGGCCATTCATCTATCTTCTTTAGAGAAATGTCTATTCAAATCATTGCCCATTTTTTGTAATTTGGTTAGTTGTCTTTATTGTTATTTGTAAATATTCTATATATATTCTAGGTCAATGTACCTTATCAGATATATTATTTGTAAGTATTTTCTACCATTCTGTGGGTTATGTTTTCACTTTCTCAATGGTATCTGGAAATTTGGGTATTGATTTGGGATCATTTTTTAATATCATTTACAGGTATAGATTCTCCCTAAGAACTACTTTAGTTGCATCCTGTAAATTTTGGTATGTTGTATCTTCATTTTCATTAATCTCAGGGTTCTAATTTTCCTTGTGATTTCTCCTCTGATAATTTAGGAGTCTATTTTAAAATTTTCACATACTTTGAATTTTCCAAGTTTCTGTTTGTATTTTATTTCATTCCTTTGTGGTTTTAGAACATACTTTGTATACTTTCAGTCCTTTTAAATTTACTAATACTTGTGTTATGTTCCAATATACAGTGTATATTGTATCCTGGAGAATTTCACTCATGCACTTGAGAAGAATGTGTATTCTACTGTTCTTGGGTGGAATGCTCTGTAATCTAGTAGGTATATTCAGGTTACAGGGTTTTACAAGTCTTCTATTTCCTTGTTGATCTTTTGCCTATTTATTATATCCATTATCAAAAGTGTGGTGTTTGGGGTGCCTGGGTGGCTTAGTCAGTTAAGCTTCCACATCTTGATTTCAGCTCAGGTCATGATCTCACTGTCCTGGACTCAGGCCCCTTAAGATTCTCTCCCTCCGTCTCTCTCTCTCTGCCACTCCCCCACCTGCATGCATCTGCACTCTCTCTCAAAAAAAAAAAAAAAAATGTGGTATTTGAGTCTTCAATTATTATTTCCTCATTTTTCCCTGGTCAGTTTAGCTACAATTTTGTCAAATTTATTGGTCTTTTATAAAAACTAACTTTTGGGGGCACCTAGATGACTCAGTTGGTTAAGCATCCAACTATTGATTTCAGCTCAGGTCATAATCTCACAGTTTGTGAGTTTGAGCCCCACAGTGGTGGTGCACTGACAGCATTGAGCCTCCTTGGGATTCTGTCTTCCTCTCTCTCTTCCCCTTCCCCACTTGCTCTCTCCCTCTCTCAAAGATAAATAAACATTTTTTTAAATACTTTAAAAAATAAAAACCAACATTTGGGGCATGTGGGTGGCTCAGTCGGTTAAGCATCTGACTCTTGATTTTGGCTCAGGTCATGATCTTGCAGCTCATGAGGTCAAGCCCTATGCTGGGCCCTGGGCTGAGAGCATGGCACCTGCTTGGGTTTCTCTCTCTCTCTCTCTCTCTCTCTGCCCCTCCCCAACTCGTTCTCTCTCTCTCTCTCTCAATAAACAAATTTTTTTTAATTAAAAAAAAAAACTTTTGTCTTTCAATTCTGTCCACTTTGCTTCAGGTGGACATTTGAACATTTGTCAACATTTGTCTATTTTGTCTAATATTATTATTGCACTTAGCTCTCTTTGTCACTGTAATAACATCTTTTACCACCATGTTACATTCAACCTATTTGTGTCTTCAAATTTAAAATGTCTCTTGTAGAAACCATACAGCTGGATCATTTCTTTAATCTACCTTTCAATCTCTGCCTTTTGGTTGGAGTATCTATCTATTTTCATTAATGTAATTTCTGATGATTTAAAACTTAAAAATGTCTAACATTTTCTTAATTATCTTCTATATGTCTTATGTATTTTTTTATTCCTCAAATCCTTCACTGCATTTTGTGTTTAATGTATATTGCTAGAGCATCAATTATTGCTTTATGACATTATAACTCAAATTAAATATGAAAAGAAAATATTTTAAAAAAGCATACATTCACTGTCATGTATACTTACTACTATTATCAGTGTATTAATACATTTATTTACATGGATTTGAATTATTGCCTAATATCTATCTATCTATCTATTTATTTATTTATTAACGTTATTTATTTTTGAGAGGCAGAGAGAGACAGAGCACAAGTGGAACAGGGGAAGAGAGCAAATGAGACACAGAATCTGAACCAGGCTCCAGGCTCTGAGGTGTCAGCACAGAGCCCGACACAGGGCTCAAACCAATGAACCACAAGATCATGACCTGAGCTGAAATCGGATGCTTAACCTACTGGGCCACCCAGGCGCCCCTAATATCTTTTTATTTTAACCTGAAGGACTTTCTTTTGTATTTGTTCTAGGGCAGATCTACTGACATCAAATTCACTTTTTATTTATCTGGGCCTGTCTTCACCTTTCACTTCACTTTCATTTTGAAGCATAGTTTTCCTAGATGTGGAAATTTGTCATGGACTCTAAGTCTAAAGTTCTCTCTTGTCTAGCATAAAGCAGGAGGCACGATTGAAAGCAACTAATGTCTGGGAAAAGACAAGAGCCCCAAATAAGGGTCCTTGCCCCATTTTTATTGGGATCAGAAGGCTTACAAACATGGCAATGGACATGCACAAAGGGACAATGAATCTGGGATCATTAACTTGTGGGCATGAGGGAAAGGGGGTGTTGAAGATACTTGTGGTTAGGTGTTTGGGTTAATACAAAACAAAATCCGGGCACTGGGCAAGTGGGGAGGAAGGTTGTTTACAGCGGATAGGAGGCAGCACCTCTGTTTATCTCAGCCAGCCTAGGGGATGAGACAGGGGGAATAACCTCAGGGTTGACAAGGCACCTTTTCTTTTGTTAACCATCTCCTGGCTGCTTTGCCTGCAGCACAGAGGTCCACAGTCCAATTCACCAATTTACCTAACCTGGCCCTATTTTCCTGTGAAAGCAGCTTTTCACAGGAAAAAATTGGGGGTGCTTTTCATAGTACAAAATTGGGGATGCTTCCACCCTGAATATCTAATCTTCTTTATTTCATGTACCTATGTATTGGGCACCTTTGTGCCGTTTCTATTTTAAGCCTTTGCCTCTCCCTCTCTATTTTGGGGGCTCTGCACCTTCCTATTCCTGGCACGTTTGTGCCTCACTATTCTCGGGCTGTCTTTGCATCCCCCTATTCTTGGGGTGCAATCTGGTTTATCCAAACTTGGGTGTGAGAATTTTATGGCTTTGTATTTCTTTATGCCTTGTTAACCCATTGGTGTAAGCCCGGGGGATTCCTAAGCTTATCCCCCACAGCATTTCGGTTGACAATGTTTTTCTTTCAGCACTTTGAATATGTCATTCTACTGCTTTTTGGCCTTCAGTTTCTGATGAGAAGCCCGCTATTAATGTTGTTGAAGATCCTTTTTTAAGTGATGAGTTATTTTTCTGTTTTGCTGCTTCAAGATTCTCTCCTTGTCTTTGGCTTTTAGCAATTTGAATATGATGTGCCTAGGGCACAACTCTTTGAGCATACCCTACTTGGAGCATTGAATTTCTTGGATGTCTAAATTAAGTTTTTCATCAAATTGAGGAAGTTTTTGTCAATTATTTCTTCAATTAGCCTTTGTACCGACCCCTTTGTCTCTCTTCTCTTGTTCAACTACTATTATGCATGTTTCTTTGTTGGACTGTGTCTCACACATCTCTGGGATTCTTTCTCCATTCTCTTTTCTCTTTGATCTTCAGAATGCATAATCTCAATTAACCTTTAATTGATTCTTTTATCTTATTTTATTATTGTTTTAATGTTTGTGTATTTTTGAGAGAGAGACACAGCATGAACAGAGGAGGGGCAGAGAGAGGGGGAAGATGCAGAATCCAAAGCAGGCTTCAGGCTCTGAGCTGTCAGCACAGAGCCTGACATGGGGCTTGAATTCACAAACTGTGAGATCATGACCTGAGCTGGAGTTGGACACTTAACTGACTGAGCCACCCAGGTGTCCTGATTCTTTATTTTTAAAAACTACATCATTTTGCAATTTTATTTTTTTAAGTTTGTTTATTTATTTTGAGAGAGAGAGAGAGAGCAAGAGCAGAAGAGGTGCAGAGAGAGAGAGAGAGAGAGAGAGAGAGAGAGGGAGAGAGAGAGAATCCCAAGCAGGTCCTGCACTGTAAGCAAGGAGCCTGATGTGGGGTCTCAAACTCACTAACCATGAGATCATGACCTGAGCTAAAGAAGTCAGATGCTTAACCAACTGAGCCACCCAGACACCCCATTAAGTTAACTGATTCTTTCTCCTACCAGGTCAAATCTGCTAGTGAAACCTATTAGTGATTTTTTTTTTTCACTTCAGTTACTGTGATTTTCAACTCCAAATTTTTTAGTATATTCCTTTTTTTTTTTTCCATTTTATTGATATTCTCTATCTGGAAAGGCATTGTTCTTAACCTTTCCTTAATTCCCTAGACATGGTTTCCTTTGGTTCTTTGAACATATTCATAAGTAGCTAATTTAAAGTCTTTGTGGTAAGTCTAACTTCTGGACACTCTCAAGGACAACTTCTTTTGATTGCTTTTCTTTTTTCCCCTGTGTGTAGCCACACTTTCCTGTTTCTTTGCATGTCTCCTACTTTATTTTTTTAAACTGGACATTATAAATAATACACTGTGGCAACTCTAGAAATCAGAACCCTTACACCCTGTAGCATTTTTGTTGTTCTTCTCGTTCCTCCTATTTAGTGAATTTCTTGGTCTAATTCTGTAAAGTCTGTGTTCTTTGTTATGTCTAACCACTGATTGGCATATCTGCTTGCATCCCAGTGGTTAGCCAAGGATTGGACAGATTTTTGTAAATATCTTGAACCAATAAGTCTGTTATCCTTTGCTGTGAGGCTCTGTATGTGTAGTAGTGATGAGGGAGCCAAAGGCAAGTGGAGGCCAAGGCACAAGCCAGCAACTCCCCTCCCCCATCCCAGGGGGGGATATATGTGACATTCCTCAGGCTCTCCTCCCTTCCCAAGAACAAAGGAAAGGGAAAAACAAATGGTTAGCTGATAGAGCGGCACAGTCATGCAGGGTGTGAGTCTCCAACAGTTTGTAGCTATTTTAATGATTTACAAGAAAAAAGGCAATCTCCAGAAACTGACAGACTCAGTTTCTGGGAGCCCTAACATCACCCTCCCCTCCAGAGTGATGTGGGGAACAAAAGCAAAAAGAAAATGTAGACAAAATTAAATTTCTCTGTAACCTGCAGCCCATTGACAAATACTTGAGGCAGAGTAAAACATTCCTCCAGAAACTCCCTACTTTCTTAACGTTAACGCTTTGCTAGAGGAACCTAAGCTTGACAATAGCTAGGCCTCCAGTATCTTAGGAGTCCTCTTCAGCATATGAAAGTCCTTTTGGAACCCTCCCTTTGCCTTTACTTCCCCAATTCCATAGTAAATAATTAGTCACTCCTCACTACCCCAGTGCAGCTCTTTCTGCCCAAGGGTCCTGACCCCCTGATTTCATAAAATCAAATTTTGCACCAAATATGATAGGAAAAAAAAAAGGATAAAGTAGGCAGAGAGGGAAAGGATTAGGACCTGAGGTCCCTGGGCGGGGAAAGACATATTTTGGAACAATGCCGAGAGTATCTGACCACAGCAAACCCCCCCAAACGTAAAGGTTCCTCTTAAGAATGTAACAGACACCACCTACTCCCCGTCAGGTTCCCTCAGGAATTTGACAAAATACCTGACTAAAAATAAGTAGACCATAAAACCTATGACCCACAAGGAATGGTATGGCCATAGACCACCCTCATACAAAGGAAACGAGCCGATCAGGAATGGACAACCCAGAACCCAGAGTTATCCAGCCAATTAAGGTTAGAGCCTGAGAAGAAACAAGGGGTAAGGGAAGGGGAGGTGGAGGGCTGACCAGAACCTTATAAAACAGGAACCCTTGCCTATAGTCCTTGGGCATTCACTTTTGAATGTCCACTCTCTGTAAAGAGAGCTTTCCCACTATACTTCCTTTCTAATCTTATACTGTAATAATTCAAGTATTCTTTCAAGAATTCTTTCTTGGCCATCGACTCCAAACCCCCACCATCACTTCAGACCTGCATCAGTGGGGCATATCTTCAGCACTCCAAAAGTTTACAAACGTGCCTTAGCCTTTACTCCTGTTTAGACAGACCCTAACAGTCAGCCAGAGATGAAAAATTAGGGCCTTCCTCGATCTATTCTGAGTACATGAACAGCCCTAAACATGAGCTTAGATTACAAAATCCCCATAGTTTTTCAAAGCCCCCTAGATACATCTTATTCCTCAGATTTTCCTTTAAAATTTTTGGTCAGTCTCTTGTTTGCCTCAACTGGCATCACTGCCTTAGAAGTTGTGATGTTAAACAATCACCAATGATTATTAGCAAATACCCTGGGGAGAGGGCTCTTCCCGTTGAGTGATCTCTGAGTCAGATGAAATAAAAACAAGCTTTGTGGATCCGGTTTTCTCCAGGGAGCTGCCAGGCAGGTCAAATAGTGACAATTCTCTGGGAATAGGGATTTTTGAGAGGCTCCAAACTCTCTGTCCCCTTCATAGCTGTTAGGCCTTCTGGGCTTCCTAGCAACCATGCTGACAAAGCTACTAGTTTTTAAGACCATTGGAGAGCTAGAAAGTAGAAGATTGGAATAGGGCAAGTTAAAACACCGCACACTCATGGTTCTTACTGAGCGTCAACCATTTTTCTTCCACAGCCCACAAGTTTTTGCAAGCCTTTGCTTAATTTCCAGAGTTCTGAAAAAGTTGGTGTTAACAATTCTTGCCACAGTTGCTTTTGTGAAGGAGAGAGTTTTTGTGGCTCTTTCTTAGCCATTGTTCTGGAAACTCTTCTCCTAAAGTAATATTTTTAAAAGCACCAGTCTAATTATTTAACTCCTCTTCTTAAAATTATGCAATAGTTTCCCTTGAACTTTCAGATGAAGTCCCCAAAATGACCTACAAAGCTGTCTGTAATCTGGTCCCTCCCTCCCTCTTAGCCTCAAACTCCATATTCTCCCCCAGACTTCCTTTTAATACCTACAATAAACCACCTTCCCCTGACCTTTTGCACAGACTATTCCTTCCCCTAGAACCCTTATCCTATCTTCATTCCACCCCCACTAGGCTAATTCCTATCAATTCTCAAGTCTCCCTATAAATATCACTTCCTGGGAGAGCCTTCTCTGACTCACAGGCTACCTTCAGTCTCTCCAGCAAATGCTCTCAGAACACTCTGAATTTTACTTCATTGTGCTTATTCTAATTGTAACGAAATGTAGCTTGTGTATTTGTTGAATTTTAAGATCCATGATGGTGGAGATTTTATCTGGCTCAGAGGAAAATGTTCACAAGATATTTGTTGAAACAAATGAATGAATGAACAGAAGAGAAGGAATTCATTATGCAAATATCTGGCCACAAAAGCTGTTCTGTCTTGGGAAAAGGTGATGAGGAAAGGGACAGGAGATGTCACTAAAGCAGCTCTGAACCTACCTACCCCCCCCCCCACCCCCCCACACACACACATACACTTGTTAGTGCTTCTGCCAATGTAGCACCTCAAAATATTTATTTTGGGAATTAAAGAGGATTATGCTATTACTGTGAAAATCACTAATCTAAATCCCTCACTTTGTAAATGAGCACACCTATTACAGGTAAGCAAGGACGGGTTATACAACAGTCCTCAATCCAGTCTACAAATCACATGAGACAACTTTAAAATAACCATGCCCACCAGATCATGGCTCCAGAAATTCAGTCATAATTTGCCTCTGATGTGGCCTAAGGGCCTGGGTATTTTTGGAAAGCTCGCTACATAATTCTCAGATGTGGCCAGGCTTGAGGATCATCATTGGTAAAAAGGTTGCTTGTCTTGGGTTGGTTTCTGTCAACCGTGCATTCAAGGTGCTCCAGTTCTTACAGCAAGGAAATGTAGTAAGATTTGGGAAAAGTCTGATAAATGATCAACTTAGAAAGATAGGAACATAAGATGCAACCGGGCTGTGTCTGTCAACCAAAGAACTAAAGCAAAAGTATTCTTCACGTTTGAAATAACAGAAAAAGCTTGTCCCTGGGGAAGATACAACCTGTTTTCTGCTAATGAACTCCAAGGTGGCTTCTGTGGCTGCCGTGATTAATGGGTGACGATGAAATAACCAGTGCTCAGGGATACATGAGACAGCAAAGGATTGTAAGTGACAATTTGCTGTTAAAATTCATCGGCCCCTGCAAAGCTCTTTGATTAATGAAGTGGCTGTGCCTGCCTCTGCTCTGAGGAGGGGGCCACTGTGGGAGGGAAGGGAAAACAAATTTGCAAGGATGCTCTTGCTAAAGAGGTTCGGCACCCGGTTGCATTTAATCTATCTGCTGTTCCATTACGCAAGTCCCTTCTCCCTCTCAATGGTTCCCGGGCGCTGCCATTAATCACAGACTTCCGTAAAGGAAAGGAAAGCGGGGAGGAGGTACGGGAGACAGAGCGCCTCTTCCCGGCTTGTAGTGGGGGTGAGAATGATGGGTCAGCAGGGGGCTCAAGAGGGAAACTGCTGCTTTATGACCAACCAGAGGAACTTGAAACAGGATTCAGAGTCGAGCCTCAGCAGGCCACAGCTGGATGCTCGCTCCACCGCCTGCCACTGCCTCCGTGGAGGAAGTTCTTGGTGCAACATCGCCATCTACAGCTGACTGTAAGAACTGCTCCCACGGAGTCCCTGAGCTCCACAAAGTGCCTAGAAATCGGATCACTTGCAAATCCAGGAGCTTTAGGAAGTGCACTGGCCAAGGAGGCAGGACGACATTGGTTTCCATGGCACAGCCTGCCTTCCTTGGTGTTTGGTCCTACAGCACGTCGTCCTGCATCAGGCTACGTCAGTACCAATGTGACTATGGCACAAAGAATGGAATCCGATTAAATCATATGAATGACCCCTTTTTCCCTAGAGAAAAACAAACAGTTCCCATATTTGAAATTTACCAAGTCAAAGAGGGCCGCTGCACTGCTGTTGGACCTTTCTTTGAAAACAGTATTGAAGAGTTTCTAAAATAAGCGCCAAAATCTCTTTATGTTGCCATTCTAAATGTAAGGAAATTTGTTTTAATGTTATATGATCACACTCTCCAAGTTGCGTTATTTGTAACGTCGGCATACTTTCTAATACATGATGAATGACAACTCTGTATGTGTATAGCCTCTAATTCTAATGTGTCAGAAATGGAAGGAACTGTTTGGAGTCTCTATACCTGTACAACATTCCTGTAGCATCATAAGAAATTTACAAACATGAGCTTATTCGCACACAAACTACGGAGCAGTTACTACTGGTATCTCATTTTACAGATTAGAATAATTCAGATGTAGCTCTGATTTGGAATAATTCAAAAGTAGCTCTCCCACAGCTACAACTACTTTTCAAACTTTGGTTCTATCAGCGAAAATAATTGTCCTCCCAGCTTCTGTGCACCTAGCTATTCCTCTGTGAGGACAATGAGGCCAATTTACCAGCAGAGGATGTTGTCCCAGCTTTATGTTAGCTGTGTGACTGAACAAGTCATGTGACCTCGCTAAGCCTCCTTTTTGTTGTTGTTGTTCTCTATAACTGATGGGGTTAGGTGAAAGTAATGGGGTTCTGGAGCAAATGGCCAAGAAAGAATTCTTGAGACGTCTTTGGTGCAAAAAGGTGATTTTATTAAAACACAGTGATAGGACCTGTGGGCAGAAAAAGCTGCACTGGGGTGTGAGGAGTGACTCATTATATATACTTTTAAGTTAGTGGGGGTTAGGGATAGCCTAAGTCTCTAAGGAATTTGAAAGCAAGGCTTTCAGAACTATGAGGGGCTAGCTACTGTTAAGATAAGGTCACTTTTAGTCTTTAATAAAACAAAAACATTAAAGAAGTAAGGCAGCCATGAGTTCCTTGAGCAAGGTCACACTCTGCATGCTCAGGGGTCCTATCAGTGGGCTGCAAGCTGTAAGGAGATTTAATTTATGTTACATTTCTCTTGCCTTTGTTTCTCTCATCAAAAGGATTCAGCTTTGGGATGCTGGAATAGAAGTTGAACATTTTAAAAAGACACTGAAGCTTGAGGCCACTTAGGTCACAAATTGGAAGTAATGCAGTTACTAAAAGGAATTCAAGCCACAAGTGGACGATTCAACCATTTATAACACAAGGCACTGGTCATCCGTGGACCTCCCTCCAACCCTCTTCTCCTCTCCTTTGCTTTGGGCAGTAGGCCAATTATTGACAGGTAGAAGTGGCTTTCCATCCTTGTCTTTGACATGCAGTAGAGGAGAGAGCTTGGCTTTTGAATTTGATGAAGTAAAGAGCCTGTCCGCCTTCCTACTTCATGGCATTCAAAGAAAGCTTACCTGCATGCTGTCAGTACATGGCATACTTCTAAGAGAAATGCACATCAGGATCAGGGTGTGGAAAGCAACTACTCCCTGGAAACGTTTAAGCAAAAGAAAAGAATATTCTAGGAATCTTAAATAAAATTTTTTATAATCTTTTTAATAAATCCACCTTGAAGTAGGACATGGTTGACAGCATTTCCCCAGAGTATTAAATATAGCATTCAAACCAGAAAATTACTCTTTGATTTGTCCTGTAAAAAGATAAATGTCTACTTGACTCTGCTCTATCCCAGTGCAGACGTTGTTTTTTAGCGAAACAATCTGAGCAAGTCTCCCTAATGAAGCAACACAGCACATAAACACAGCAAGCACATGGCACAGGAGAGCCCTTGTCAACCAAATGCGGCACCCCAGAAGGCCACCCACAGCTCCCAAAAGCAGGGTGTGCACGCCAGCTTAACAAGGTGGCTATGCTATCCCAGCACACCAGCAGACACAAAGCCTGAAAGCAAATACACGTGGCAAATGAAATCTCCAGCTAAGGATGGAGCAGAGGCAACAGCTTATAATTCACTGCCTCAAGAGCTACTGAAGTCACTACCATTTCGGCTTTGGTTAAAGACAGCTTTCATAATGACAGGTGACTGCCATCTGTAAGACCCTGCCAGACCGCATATGCCTAATAATACTCTCTTATTTTTATCCAGTGTTTTACAGCTCACTAGGGCCACTGCATGCACAGTCTCATTTGATTCTCTTAACAACCCTATTAAACAGGTGGTGCGGGTACCCACTTGAACTGGCCGCATTTTGTTTTTCACAAAGATGCTGTCAGGTAGCAATGTATATACTGTTCATTTGACAAGTGGGTATGGAGAGCCAACTCTGTTCTAGGCAAAGGCAGGAGGTGGAGGAACACAGAGAAGGAGAGTGCAGAAGTGAGTCAAATATGGCCTCCATATCAATGTTTTTAAGGAATTACTAAATCTCAGGAGGAGGCAGATGGGTAAACAGATAACTCTAACTATATCTGGACAAAGCTGAGAAGGAGGTTCACAATCTCCAAGAGAAATACAGAGGAGTGGTGATGTAATTCTGAATGAAAAAAGGAATTTTTTAAGTATGTTTTTCATCTTAATTCTTAGGTGGGGGGAACGTTACATAATAATTAAGAAACAATATACACTTTGAGTTTATAGATCAGTTAAGAGGCTTATGAAATATTTTATTATTGATAATTTTCTTAACAGTAACAACAACACCTCCAGGTAAGATAAGGGGGCACATAATTATCCTTAGTTTACTGAAGCTCACAAAGGTTGAATGGCTTGTGCAAGGCAGTAAGTCAGGAATTGGATCTACTAGAGAAATCATGCTCAGGTCCATGCTCAGTTCTAATCTAGATTCTCATCCAGTGCTTCTCAAATTTAATGTGTATATAAAACACCTGGGGATCTTGTTCAATAACAGACTCAGGTTTAGTATGTCTGGAGTAGGATCTGAGATTTAGCATTTCTGACAAGCTGCCAGGTGATACTGATGCTGCTGGTCCACAGACCTTGCTTTGTGCAGTAAGGATCCAGAGAGACCACAGTGTTGTGTAGTAAGGATCCAGAGAGACCACAGTGTTGTGTAGTAAGGATCCAGAGAGACCACAGTGTTGTGTAGTAAGGATCCAGAGAGACCACAGTGTTGTGTAGTAAGGATCCAGAGAGACCACAGTGTTGTGTAGTAAGGATCCAGAGAGACCACAGTGTTGTGTAGTAAGCATCCAGAGTGACCAGTGTTGTGTAGTAAGGATCCAGAGTGACCACAGTGCCCTAATAGCAAAAAAAGGGGGGGGGGGCAAGAGAACATGGATGCTAGCAACAGTGTATTAGTTTCACAGAAATTAGAAGGGAAAAAGGTAGAAAATTAGGGACATTTAAGGAACCGGCCCAGGATTTTGAAGACCTCATATAGCTAAAGGGATGTTAAACAAGACCAATAGTGCTGAATCTGGAGTTCTCATATTTCCAGGGATCTAAGAAAGCATCAATGGGGATCTCTGAATTTTTTTTAGATATTCAAAGAATAACTGTTAGAAATTGAGTATTTACACAAGGCTTCATGTGCTCATGAAAACATGGATCCATTAATAAGATTTATCATTGCTTTGTTTCTCTTTAGTCTTTTTATTGGCTTAATAGTTACTGTTTATGTTGCATGCTCATATATCTATCTATAGATAGATAGATAGATATACATACATATATGTATGTACATATAAACTTTGATTAAGTAATGATAGGAAAACAAATTAAGTATTAATAAATGCAGTTCAAGTGGTAGATGGAGATTAAGAGAAGGAATACTTGGTTGTGAAAATATTAGGAACTAATTCAAACCCCTTATTTTATGGGATATTTTTTATTTTTCTTTTGAGTTTTTGTCTTTTTTTTTTTTTTTGCATTGTTTTTGCATTAGAGTAGCCACATAAATATTAAGTAACTAAGCAAAGGTTTAACAGAACCAGAATCAGATCCCAAATATTCTGACTTTAAGCTAACAATAATAGTTACCACTTATGAACAACCTATTATGTGCTAAGTGCTTATGTTAATTGGCACATTAAATCATTAAAATAACTGAGAAAAAAGTAATATCATAGCACCATTTTATTAGGTGAGGAATCTGAGTCTCAGAGACATGCAGTAACTTGCCCATGAAAATACAGCAAGTAAAATGTTTATCTAGAAATGGAACCTGAATCTGTGCCCTACAGCTCATTCTTATATCCAAAAATCCTAATTCCAATTGTCTCAAGCTGCTATTAGATTCTAGGATCTTCATACTGTGTCTGTGAACACTGAGGAGAAATTACTGGTTTATTTGAACCTGGATTCTTTCCAAAAATATTTGTGACAGAGAGCAGCCTGGAGTTCTAGCCGGCGCAAGGTCCCCACTCAGCAGCCTACGAGTATATTGCCTTTCTCTTCAAGATTAAAATTTTCACTCCTACAGACACACAAAGAGAGGGGCAACAGTCTCAA
This sequence comes from Panthera onca, assembly GCF_046562875.1. Taxonomy (NCBI): domain Eukaryota; kingdom Metazoa; phylum Chordata; class Mammalia; order Carnivora; family Felidae; genus Panthera; species Panthera onca. Next base: position 20,152,433 of record NC_138348.1, on the reverse strand, counting down.
AAAGGTACGAGTAAGAATGCCCACCAAATTCTCTACCTTTTGCACTCCGGGTGCAGTAGAATGAACACAAGCTGAGGAATCAAATAAATTCAGATTTAAATCAAACTCCCCTAGTACAGACTCGTAATCATTGAAAGATCACTGGCCCGAGCCATTTTTATCATCTGGTAAAAGAATAATAATATCACATGGCTCAGTGGATGGCAGTGAGGACCAAATAGCCTCACATAGGTAAAGGCCCCAGAATAGGTCAAGTGCCAAACACATATGTCAGCAGCTTTTATCAGATTAGCTAGTTACCACCTTGGAAGACACACATTTGGCACATCTCAGCCAGATCACAAGCTGCCGGGGGGTTGTCCTCTTGGCTGTGGATAATCCAGAATAAAAACACCTGAGCATTTGTTTACCCAACCTTATTTCACGCATATTCCAAAATCCTGAAGCTGGGTGGCCACAGGCGAATGACACCATCAATTCTGAAAATAATGCCACTGGGCAAAGACCACTAGTGTGGACAGAGCAGAATCCGTGTGACCAACCAGATGATGGTGCCTATTTCTCAGAGTAAGTATCAGAATGGATATATCCTAATCTGGACTTCATTTTTCATCTTTCTAGCAGAGTTGGAAGGTGAGTCTGGTGAAGTCATTCCCCGTCCCCCCCAACCCCAGTCCAATCATGTTTTGCTTACCTCACTCACCCAGAAAAAGAAAAAATAAATCAATTTCCCAGCTAGCATTCCAAAGGAAGAAAGCATGAACAGAAGAGCCCTATAAGGTCAAACCGGTTGTACTATAACATCTGGGAGGGTAAAAGGTTGGATGGTAAAACACAGCAACACAGCCCTGTCTTTCCTGTGTTTAATTACCACAGAATGATGGTTTTGTTCGGGAACTAAAAACCCTGGGGGAGAGAAAACACAACTTTAATTTTTAAAGACTCTCAGTGCTCAGTGAAACCGATTGATGCCTGTGATTCTTTTGCTGTATTCGGATTCTCCATGCACAGCCAGCACCAGACCTCTCATATTCAAACAGATTGACAAATATTGATTTTTAACACCCCCAGCTAAGGACTCCTTAGCCAGCTCTCAGAGAACACATGTGTGTAGAATGAGTTCCGCAAGTTGACTCAAGTCAGTCCCAGCTGGATCCTTTCTCCTGCTGAAAAAATCAGGCCCAAAGAGGCAGCTGGATTCCAGCAAAGAGCAATCCACCATCCAGCACGGTGGAGCTTTTTGAGAATCCTCTATACCTCCTAAGACATAGGTTAGTCTGTGTTGAGAAAGGGATCTGAGAGCTAGACCTAAGTAAAAGATATTTGGGGTTGAAGTAAATAAACCAGAGGGAATTTAGGATTCTCTCCTCAACATTATGAAAAATGAACAAGTCTTTGACACGAACACCATGACGTGACTTAGCTCACTTCTCCAGCCTCATGACACTTCCGTAGCCTTGAAGCTCCAGCCAAATGGATTACAGTAGTTCCCATTTATCCACAGGGGATATGTTCCAACACCCCCAGTGAATGCCAGGAACTGCATTTCAGATAATACAGAACTCTCTCTATATTATGTTTTTTCCCCCTCTACATGCATACCTATGATAAAATTTAATTTATAAAGTAGGCACAGTAAGAGATTAACAGCAGTAACTAATAATAAAACAGAACAAGCATATCTATTGTGAAAACTGAAATAAAATGGAGTCACTTATGTCAAGGAGTTTTAAAATAGAACTTAATAGAGTCTATTAAGAAGATGCGCCTCAGGCACCTCCTCCTCCTCGCCAGGTGGAACCATGAACTTTTGAACTGGGCCAAATTGCAAAAATTCCAAGAATTCTTCAAGAACACCTGCAACTTGTTACAGTAACAGACTTTTGCTTAGTGACAGCCTTAGCAACCAATTAGGTTTAGCAAAGATTAGCTTTCTGCTGCCAACACCAATCAAAATTCTTTGTAAACAACCTACACAGGCATTCCCTTTCTTTGCTTTGAAAAACGCCCGACGTCTGCTCCCTAGTGGGACACGATTTGGGTTGGTGCCCAAATCTGTGTACCCTGAGTTGCAATTCTTTGAGCCTAAATAAACACTTTCGCTTAATTGTTGCCTTCTGACAATTTTAGGCTGACATAAAATACTGCAATAAAAGTTATGTGAATGTGGGTGTCTCAAAATATCTTATTATACTGTACTCACGCTTCCTCTTGTGATGATCTGAGATGATAAAATGCTTAAGTGATGAGAGGAAGTGAGGTGAGTGACGTAGGCGGAGCGACATAGCCTGAGGCTACTACTGACCCGATCACTTTTCAGAAGGAGGATCATCTGCTTCCAGACTGCAGTGGACCACAGGGAGGGGAAAGCATGGAAGGCAGAAAGCAAAACCACAGGGGTTCAAGTGGACTCCCAGTTCTTTGAACTAGCCGGGCCCATCTCACAGGTTTGCTCAAAATCTGCATTCCCTGTTAGTTGTACCTGGTCCATCGTATTGTAAACGCCTGTTTACTCACCTGTATTCGCCGTCCATGGTGAGTTCTTTGAGCCTGACGTGCTGGGTCTTTTTCACTCTTGTACCTTCAGTCCTGATAACAGGCATTTATTAATATTTTTCACTGAATGCTAAATGCATGAATGAAGAAATGAAGAAATGGGAAAAGGCCATGGGCCATTTCTGGCCCTAGCACTAGTAGGTTACTGAAAAACAATTAAGCTACACTATTGCATGAGTTATCACTTTGTGCTAGTAACCAGCTAAGTGCCTTATACACAGTGTTCCTTTCCATCTTCACACGACCACTGTGAAATAGTGAATTATTAGCCTCATCTCAGTCATTGTCACCATAATAATCATAATAATCGTAATTAGAGGCTCGGGGAGTAGAGACACTTACATAAGTTCACACATCGAGAAAGTAACAGTCAAGACTAGCATCATCATGTGCTGTCTCCCTATGATGTTCAAGGTTTGAACAAATACTAGGGACACTCAGGATGGAGGATATTTAAATTCCTCTACTGGAGACATTCATTTTTTTTACCCATTCATCCATCCATCAATTTTTGCATCCATTCAGTAAGTATTTATTTAGAACCTGTTTTAAACAGGGCTCTGTGTAAGGCTCCAGGGGATGTGAAAATGAACAACACCTCTTACTTCCAAAGAGCATTCAGTTTATTCGGAAAGATGATAACACAGAGCTGTAATAAGGTGAGTCCCTCAAGGGATGTGAAATGTAATAGAAATTAAAGGAGAAAAATAATTTCCTTTACAGTAGTTTTTAAGCAGACCCTTTGCCTTTTTCCATCCCCCAAATAGTACCCCACTCCCTCCACCAGCAGGAACACCAAGAAGTAGCCTATCTTTTAATCACTTAGAAATGTCCAGGCATTTGAGTGTCTCAGTCAGTTGAGTTACGTCATGATCTCACGGTTCCTGAGTTTGAGCCCTATGCCAGGCTCTGTGCTGACAGGTTGGAGTTTGGAGTCTACTTCAGATTCTGTCTTCCTCTTTCTCTGTTCTTCCCCTGCTCACGCTCACTCTCTGTCTCTCTTTCTCTCTCTCGAAAATAAATGTTAAAAAATGTATTTTGATCAAGGTACTGCCTGTTCAAAATCATCCAGTGACTTCTTATTATTAAACAGAAAACTCTGAACTTATTAACATGTTATAATCTGGCCCCATCTACATTTCCAGATATATCTTCTACATCCCTAAGATTTCCTGACTGGTTGTCACCATTTTCTAAATCTATCCTGTGCCTTCCTGCTTCTGCAGTTTTGTTCAGCTACTTCCATTTGGGTTTAGGTGTATTCTTTCTATTTAGGCTTTTCTGACAATTCTATGATCTCTTTTTCCTTGGTTCTTTTAAAACATTTTGCTTCATATAGGTATCTCCTTTTTTATATGGCTTTGTCAGAAAATACCCAATTTTCCTGGGTTGGAATTAACAGTTTATATGCCAAAGTCCTGTTCTAGACTATGAAAATCTTATTAACCACAACAGTTTCTCATTCATCTTTATATCCTCAGTGTCTCACACAATGGCATGCACAATGTGTCTGCTAAAATTAATTGTCCAGTCTTGTAACATTTACTTGCTCCAACATACTATTTGCCATTTACTTACATATATATCTTTGCATCTTTCATTTTCACTTCACCAGAGTTCCCAGTAGAGTCTGTGTATAGAGTAGGTGCCCAGTAAATATTTGGTGAATGGAAAAACTGTCAATTTCATAATAGGAATGATCGAATCTAATTTATTCATTGCTGCCTTTTTTGTTTGTTTGTTTTGTTTTTGTATCTAGACCGAGTAGGTACTCAATAAATGACTGTCAATTAAATGGATATAGATTCCCAAATATTTAGACAGGGAATGTAATGCACATACTGCTTTGTCTGACCTGCCCCTGTTTTCCTGGCCTTCCTCCACTTCCCACGGGGCAAATGCAGAGGTAGCCACTTTATAAGACGTGTCACTTTCTCCTAACTGGAGTTGATGGGTCCAAGGGAAAGAAACCATAATCAAACTGCTAATCATAGATCTTTCCTAGGATTTTTGGGCTTGGGACTCAGTGAATCAAGTTGATTAGCTAGAGCTATTGAAAAAAATTAATGTAAAGAGATTGTCATGATGACCCCCAAAGTTTTTAGGTTAGGTTGCAAACCTGTCCCTATCTTTTCCTTTTTTCTTAAGCTTGCTCAAAATGGATTTTTGTCACTCTTTTTCCAAAAGAGTCTTAATTATTGCAAAGACCATTCTGACAAAAGATACAGGAGATGATAGAGCCTGGAGAACAAGGAGGGATAAAAATCACTAAATTACACAACAAAGTGATAAAAATCACTACATTACAAAACTATAGATATTTACATGGGATCTTTCCAAAGGCAAGACATGGAGACTCAAGCAATAAAGAAAGCCATTGAGAGGTTGTCTGACCAAATAAGATGCTGCATGATAGTTTCATGAGAAATTATTAGACAACAGAGGAAGGAAACCAGCCCAGGTCATATCAGTGGTATTCAATGAGCACTGAGCAAAAGCCCTCCTGGAACCAAAGTGGAAGAGAGTAGAAGAGAACACTAAGAACACAGTTAAGAGTCTATTATGTCACAAATAAATTATTTCTTTCCTCCCTCCCCTCCCCTGCTTCCTTCTTTCCTTCCATATGTTTGTATATATAACCTATTATGTCCTAGGCATACTACTTAATGCTAAAGTTATGGAGAGTAGAAACTCTCTCTTTCCTTCAAGGATCTTCCTCATGTTAAGAGGATGGCAGTGTGATGTGAGAGGTGGAGTGCATTGTGATAGGTGGTACTGTGGTCTAGAATCACATTATACGAGTGTAGGTTATGGGAACCAAGCTAGTGTTAAAAGTTCCATGGAACGTTTCCCTGAAAAGGCAATTCTTGAGAAGCCCTAAAAGATGAGTAGCATTTACTCATGCCAAGGAGAGTCTTGCAGACAGGAGCAAACATTCTAGGGAGAAGAAACAGCATATGCAAAGTCATGGTGACTGGATACAACATGATGTATTTAGGAGGGATAATGATTCCTCCAAGTTTATGTGTTAGTGGGAGAGGTAAACAAGTAAATCAACAACTACAATGATAAGTCCTTTCACAGAAATGAGCATATGGTGCTCATTTCATATGAAAACATATAAAGAAAAACCAACCCAGCCTGTTAAGGTGGTTGAGGTTATGGAAGACTTCTGGAGCAGGTGACACCAAAGGTGAGTGTGAATGATAAACACAGGATATTCAAAGAGAGAAGAGATGGTGAGGGAGGATTTTTATGCAAAGTGCACAGTACCTGAAAAGACACTGGCAATAACCAGAGTGAGTAATATATTCTCTCTGCACCAGAAGCAATGGGGAGAAGATGGGTCTGATTTGATTAACACCAAATATTGTATTTCCAGAGAAGCTCTATTCTAAAGCAAAGGTAGTATTTAGTATAGCAAGCAGAAAATCACTGTAAAGGAGACAAACAGTCAAGATGGAAGGGGTTAAATGGGAATGGACACTTGGCTCCCATGTTGAGAGGCATTAGGGTGGTAAAGACTGTGCAAAGCAGAGTACAGTCTATCTAGATGTACAGCAGTCTGCTGTTTCAGACAACTGTCATGCAGGAACATAGCTTCAAAATTTCTAGATCTTTCTCATTGCCAAGCAGACCCAGATTGTGTGCATGTAAGAAATTTCCTGATACCAATTTAATAGTCTATGAATTTCACTCTGAGTTAAACAAAATATTCCTGTGAGTCAGAGACTTAGCAGAGCCCTATAACTTGTGATCTTTGAATTAAAACCTAGATGACAGACATGCTAAAAATGTACTTCAATAATCTGTTGTGAATTTTTCCCTTCTCAGTTTGAATTAAATTTCAGAATCAATTGGTATATGGCATAATAACTGACCTTTCTAAAGGAAAAACCATAAAACCTGATCTTCCCCATTTCTTTATGTCCTAAGATCTGGTCTGGACTGAGAATTACACCAGAATTGAATATCGGTATCAACTAGCATGTGTGATAATAATTTTCTATCTTTTCTTTAAAAGAAAACCCATAGGGGTGCCTGGGTGGCTCACTTGGTTGAGCATCTGACTCTTGATTTCAGCTCAGGTCACCATCCCAGGGTCATGGGATTGAGCCCTGCATGGGGCTCCATGCTGAGTATAGAGCCTACTTAAGATTGCTTCTCTGCCTCTCTCTCTCTGCCCCTCTTCCTCACTCATGCACATGTACTCTCTCTCTAAAAAAAGAAAAAAGAAAACCCATAAAAGCTGATTTTTTTTCCCATTCTCCTATATCCTAAAGCCTGGTCTTTCTTCCCTTATATAAGCCACTTGGTAAATAATAAGGTCATTTGGGGTCATTTACGATGCCATCTTATAGTTAGTAATAGCATTCCTAATTACAGACCGGAGGAAATATTTAGTTGGAAGGAATAGAGGAGAGGAGAATGAGATAAGAATCCTTGTAAGTGCTTCTTTCTACTTCATCTTTCTATTTATTCTCATGCTCCCTGCTCCTTCTAACACTTATCACCACTAAATGCCATTCATGTGGCAAGGAATGTTAGAATGTCACCATCACCTGCCTCTATGGACCACATAAATGTTTCATGTTACTGTGTTTAAAATAGCGGTAAAGTAGAACAATGTTATAAGAACTGAGGGTCAGGAAGATCAATAATAATAATAATAATAATAATAATAATAACAATAAATAATTAATAATAATAATATCTAGCATATATATGATGTTTTTAGTTCACCAAGTGCCTTTCTATATCTTAACTCATGTGACACATATGACAACATTTGGGGTAGATGGAGCAGATATTACCATCTTCATTATGCAGAGGAACTGAGTTTTCAAGCAGTCACAGCTCCACCACATATTAATTGTGTGATATTAGACAATGCATCTTACCTCTGTGTGTCTCACCTTAACTTTGAAATAGGAACATTCATAGAACTTATAAAGTTACTGTTTTAAAAATCATAAAAGATAGTTCATGGGGGCCCAATGCCTATCTTAGTGTAAAGGCTCAAAAAGATCAGCAGTTACTATCGCCATTGTGACTAAGAGGTTAATACTAACTACTGTCACAGATAATTCTGGGAGTTCAGGGGCTTAATGCGCTTATATAAAGTGCAGATGTTGGGCTGAGGGGGTAGGGGGAGTAGGGAGATCTAAATGGGCTTTGCTCCACTTAGGAAGCAGGGTCTTCTACAGCGGCTGCACCAGTTTGCATTCCCACCAACAGTGCCTCAAAATATTAAAAATAGATCTACCCTATGACCCAGCAAGAGTACTGCTAGGAATTTACCCAAGGGATACAGAAGTGCTGATGCATAGGAGCACTTGTACCCCAATGTTTATAGCAGCACTCTCAACAATAGCCAAATTATGGAAAGAGCCTAAATGTCCATCAACTGATGAATGGAGAAAGAAATTGTGGTTTATATACACAATGGAGTACTACGTGGCAATGAGAAAGAATGAAATATGGCCTTTTGTAGCAACGTGGATGGAACTGGAGAGTGTTATGCTAAGTGAAATAAGTCATACAGAGAAAGACAGATACCATACGTTTCAACTTTTATGTGGATCCTGAGAAACTTAACAGAAGAGCATGGGGGAGGGGAAGGAAAAAAAACCAAAAAGGTTAGAGAGGGGAGGGAGCCAAACCATAAGAGACTCTTAAAAACTGAGAATAAACTGAGGGTTGATGGGGAGTGGGAGAGAGGGGAGGGTGGGTGATGGGTATTGAGGAGGGCACCTTTTGGGATGAGCACTGGGTGTTGTATGGAAACCAATTTGACAATAAATTTCATATTTAAAAAAAAGGAAGCAGGGTCTTCATTTAGCCTCTAGGGCTTTGGGGTCCCCTGGAAGGACACCCTGTACCTGGCCTACAGATGAAGAAAGGGAGAGAATGAAGAAAGGTTTTTACAGTCTAGGCTTGGAACTGGCCTTCCTTCCTTGCACACACATCCCATTAACCAGAATGCAGCCATATGGCCAAAGCAACTTGAAGAAGCCTAGGAAAAGCAGCCTACGTGTGTGCTTAGGAAGAGCAGAGAATGACTTTGCACGAACAAAGAGCCATCTGTGCCACATGAGGGGACTTTGCCCAGGCCCACCAGCTGATAACTGTGAGAGCTATGACTTTAAAGCAAATAATCTGACTCCAGATCCAGAGCTCTTCCCTCTACAGTTGCCCAAGATCTCACATAAAAACAGAAACCAGGTGTCCTGATCTTTAATTCCAGGATCCTTCCTCCCACCCTTTCTGGCTGGTAAAAGCATGTTGATGAACTACAAATGGCTGTGTTCTTTCCATTACTATGCTGTGCTTTATTACAGGTGCTCTGATAGATAGCTAGCACATTCACTAAACTAGAAATCCAACCTTTCTCTTCTTTGACAACTGAGACAGCAGAGAATGGTCTGACTCTGTGACTGCTTCACTGAAGTCTCCCCAGGGTGATAGATAGAAGTGACTATTCCTTTCCCTTAGAGGAGAGCAATTTAGAGCAACAACCCATCGCATAGGCAGCGTTTGTGTGTGTGGGATGTATGGTATGAGGTCACTCTGCCACATCATGTGTCTGCATGCTGAAACTGAGGATAATTGGGCTATTTTTCAAAGTCAGTGGAGTGTGACTTTATTGAGAAGCATTGGCCACATCCAGATTCTTCTTTACTTGCTCTGGGTGTTACTTTAGGTTCTTTCCTAAGAAACTATCCTTTGAATAATGTCAGACTCGTTGACTGCTTGGAGGTAAATTTAGAGTAATTCAAAGAGAAGCCCTTCTGGAAACCTCAGCATAAACCCCAAGCACTGACAGGATCATTTGTCCAGGCTACAGAGTGTCAAGGCACAATCAGAGTGCATCTGGCCTCTCGGTATCATGCTTGTCCTCACTCAGTAGGGCCAAATATGCAAGACCTACCTCAGAGACACAGGTATTTCTTTTCAGATACAAAGCCTCTAATTCAAGGAACTTACCCTGAGCAAGGTGTTTTGCCAGTTTATAAGCTATGGACTATCCTTAAACCTTGGAAACTGAGAACCACCAGGATATGTTTGAGTTCCTTTCTAATCTCAAAATCAGTTAAGGAGAGAGTAGAGATTAGCGCAAAGTACATGGGCTCTGAAGGCAAACAAAACTCATTTCAAATACTGGTTTGACCTCATAATCACTGTAGAGCAGAGGTTGGCACATTTCAACCTATGGACGAAATCCATCCCACTATCTGTTTTTGAAAATAAAGCTGTATTGAAACATGGCCTCACCCATTTGTTTACATATCATCCATGGCCACTGCACACAGTACAACAGTAGAGCTGGGCAGGACGCATGTGGCCTGCAAAACCATAAGTCTTTTTTATTCATTTATTTTTTTGATGTGTATTTATTTTTGAGAGACAGAGGGGGGAGAGAGAGAACACAAGTTGGGGAGGGGCAGAGAGAGAGAGGGAGACAGAGAATCCCAAGCAGGCTCCAGGCTCTGAGCTGTCAGTACAGTGTCTGACGTGGGATTCAAACTCACAAACTACAAAATTATGACCTGAGCCAAAGTCGGATGCTTAACCGACTGAGCCACCCAGGCGCCCCTGCAAAACCATAAATCTTTATCATCTGGCCTCTTCCAGAAAATACTGTGGCTCTTCAGTTCATTTTTTCAACACAGGAGTTCTGACTAACATAAAATTGTGGTGAAAACTGAATAAAATATTGAATAAATAGCACCCAGGGCAATTCCAAACATGCAACATCCTCACTAAGGAGTGGGTTCCTTTTCTCCAGTTATTTTGCACTGGGATGCATTCAGGTGGCTGGAGTACGGAGGCACAGGGATACACAAATTCAATGCCACATATATAACTCTTCAGGGAGCAAAGTTGCCCACGTGCGGCTCCCAGACTAAAAAGAACAAAGGAAATAAAATGAACAACCTTAATGTCCTGCAGAAAGAGAGGAGATCAGGGAGAGGCCCTTCATTATCTTGATATTGCTGCTATAAGGTAAACCAGCCCATTTTTGACATTCTTTATTTACCTAAGAAAGAGGTAAACAGCAATTTTGCATCTGTCTAGGGTACTGGAACTTTTTTAAACTTCCCCCCAACAACTCGTCTTACAACAACATGTACTGTATGCATCCTTACTTCCACGGAGAACCAAACCTATTCTGTAATTGAGAGAACGTCTGCTGTTCGTAGTGTTCTTGGATCCGTTTATCAGTAATTAATGTGCGTGCCTCTAAATTGGACAATTTGTCTACATTATAAAATCTCAGCCTCTCAACAACCCTTCAACACATATTATCATTCCGAATTTACCGATGAAGAAACTGGGAGATGAAATAAGCTGCCGAGTTTGTGCAACTAGGAACAGGCAGAGAGCCACAATTCAAAGCCAGTCCAACTCTCCTGGAGTCTGCCTAATCTTTAACAAAGTTGGCGATATCAGGAACTACAAAAGGATTGAATTTTAACTGAACCAAAACCGTATTGTCAGAAAGCCTGAACAGCTGGCAAGAGAACAGAAGGAAGAAATTTTACAAATATACTCTGAGTAACAACCATCACTATTTTCTGAATCCTTTCTCTAGGTACTTTATACCTCTTACATGTCTCAAAGGCAAGTGTGGCAAAAAAGCTTTGGAAATGAAGTAAGAGGTTCTGGACCCTGGTCTTGAACAAGCCATTCCCCTCCTCTCAATTTTTCTATTTGTAATTGAGAAACTCAAATAGTCTTTTAAGTCATTCTCTCTGAATGTTTACGATACTTCCCAGGAAGCAAGTCTTGGTCACTGGGGACTGATAGCCAAATATTCAGGATTCCACTTGCATGAGCATAGCCCTGTCACCAGGAAGCATGTGCCCCCCTCCCCTCCCTACACACACATGCATGCATTGAACACACATTTCCACCTACCCCCCATAGTGCCTTTTTTAAAACACATTAAAATTAAAAGAAGTCAGTGAGAGAACAATAATCTTCATAAAAGCACAGAGCTGGGTAGATAAAGGAATAATATAGAAACAAACAAGATATTTGCATAAGGTTTCTGACATTGATTGGGAATAAAATATACATGAAAAGACAGCAAAACTGAGAGTGTACCAACTGATAAAAGCAAAGCAAAGCTTAATCAAAATATGCCTCTGTGTATACACACACAGACATACACACACAGACACACACATAAAGATAATCTCCCTCTGTGAGCAAGGGGCAGGGGAAAAAGTGACAATTCTAGGTTATTTCTGAGTCCAAGTACCTACCTGAAGAAGTGAAATAAAAAAGAGAGTGAGTATGGCTACCATTTATTGAGGAACTACCCAGTGCCAGACACTGGACAGAGCCACCTTTCAAAGCAGAATTTACAAAACAGCTTCACCCTTCTAAGCACCTCCATGAAGAAGGCATGCTTATCCCCATTTTACAGAAGCAGACACTGCTCACAGAGATGACGATTTGGTCCAAGACCACTCTGCTAATTAGTTGTTAAATCAAGCATCAAAGCCACATCAAAAGATTATGTTCTTTCCTAATGCTTAGAAAAATGAAGCAAGTTGCTTAAGTTCACACATCATTAAAAGGGTGATACGAATCCAGATGTTCTGACTAGTAAATCAGTTCCTCAGCTACTATTTTATGATGAAACTATTGACTCTTTTTTTTCTTCCAAAATTTTATTTAGATTCAAGTTAGTTAACATATACTGTAGTACTGATTTCAGGAGTAGAATTTAGTGATTCATCACTTATGTACAACACCCAGAGGTCATCAAAAGTCCCCTCCTTAATGCCCATCACCCATTTAGCTCATCCCCCCCCCACTTCCCCTCCAGCAACCCTCAGTTTGTTCTCTGTATTTAAGAGTCTCTTATAGTTTGCCTCCCTCTCTGTTTTTATCTTATTTTTCCTTCCCTTCCCCTATGTTGATCTGTTGTGTTTCTTAAATTCCACATGAGTGGAATCATATGGTATTAGTCTTTCTTTGACAGATTTATTTCACTTAGCATAATACATGCTAGTTCCATCCATATCATCACAAGTGGCAAGATTTCACTCTTTTTTTAATGGTGAATAATATTCCAGTGTGTGTGTGGAGCCATTGTCTTTATGCACTAATCAGTTGATCGAGAAACTATTGACTCTTAACATCAGACTTCTTCTATTGAGAGGCACATGTCACACATTCAAAGAATAGGCCTTTGAGTTGCGTGAATCTGTGTTCAAATCTGGGCTCGAAAACTTATTAGCTACTTGGGAAAGTAGGTTCATGTGTTCTTCTGTAGTTCAGGGTTAGTGACATTTACTACAAACAGATTTCTGAGAATTAAAAAACTTAATGTGACAATAAATCGTCAGTTAAAAGTTGGTGATTGCTGGAGGTAGGGTTCTTCAGAAGCAGACCATGAAGTGAAGATGTGTGCTCCCAAGAGAATATCAGAAGGGGGTGGGTGATGCGAGGCAGGGAAGGGAAAAGAGTCAAGCAAAGGTACATTCTCAGGAAAAGTCCCAGCTCTAGCCTAATCCTGCAGAAGCCTAGGGTATAAAATGTATACCTCAGAGTTTTCCATGCTCCCCACTTTCCTTTGCAAAGAAGGAACATGGGCCTTCATACTCCTGCCCCGTCCAGTCATTGAATAAAAGTCATGGCTGGGGTGGTGAGGAAAGATGCGACGCAAACTCACAGGCCCTTCTGGCTCTGTATACATCTGCAGGCAAAGCAGCTGGAGTACCCTGAGGGCAGAGTGACATGACAAGATGGGGGGGCAGGAGGGGAGCCTGAAGGGGTGAATGTGTGAACAAACAGAAGGCGATCCTAGGCAGTGTCTGCTCTAATGGCATTCCTCTCACTGTTATTATCATCATCATTATCATCATTACGTTTTATTAGGATGAGAATGACGTCCTTTTTTTTTATATGCCTCATTTCCAAGAATACTGGGGAAAACCTATATATTCTTGAGTTCAAGGTAGAAGCTAGATAGACCAAGGCCAGAAAAGGGATATCAGTCCACAGGAAGATATACATTCCAGGTCATGATCAAAACTGGAAGCCCCGAGCTGAAGGCTTTACTAGGCAACCTACAGCATCCATTTCAGGCACTGTTCTCAGCCAAGGGACCAGATCCCAGCCTCTGATTTATTGGAGATGAGAAGCACTGAAACACGGCAGCAAATAGAGACTGGGAGAGCCAGCTCTTTCATCACAGTAATAAACGTACGTTCCCAGAATCATTGAAACCTTTTTAGTTTTAAATTCTCCACCCCTTACCTAATACAATTAAGGCCTGCATGAATTATACAAGGGATAAACAAAGAGATGTACTGCTTCCCAGAGACTCGAAAGGAGATCTACATTACCTTCCCACATTAATGCTACTTAACAAATAGACCTCCAGCCCAGGCTAACTTAGCATTAGTTTTCCCTGAGAAAAAATTAATTTGCCCCCAGATTTTATGGTTCTAGCCAGTTTCCCCTAATAATTCTTTTTTGTTTGTTTGTTTCCTGACAACATTTATGCCTCACCCCTTACTCTTTCCCTTCTTCCCCATATCTGGGCAAGCCCCTGGGTGCTCCCTCATTTGACACTGGCAGGAAGTTCAAACCACACAAGCCCAAGGCCACACATAAGAACCCTCACTCCAGACCCCCCCCACCCAAACCACCATAGAAACCTCAAGCCATTTCAGACCTTCTCAGGATCCACCTTGGCCTCCCCAGAGAGTCTCATTTTGTGAGCAATATGGTATATGTGTGTCACTGATCTCAATTTCTGAACCAAATTTTGGGTGGAGGTCCATTCCATTCTGTGTGGTGGCTACAAAGGCAGTTATCTCAAGGAGGCAGCATGGGGAACACACTAAAGTCCGGACGGCCAAACATGGTTACTGGTAATATAAACAGGGACCTAAAAGCTTTTTAAAGGATGGCTGTTCAACTGGATCAAGTAAATATTTCAAGAACTGAGTGACCCAAACATAGTGGCTCTAAATGCAAAGGGTATAAAAAGAACTTTTTTAACTACTGGAAGGATTAATCTGCTTATTCTGTCCACCCATTCATGAGTTCATCTATCCATTCATTCTAAAAGGATGTATTGAACATCTGTTGTTAAGTGCTAGGGATACAGCAGCACACATGACATACAATATCCCTACCTATCCCATTATATGGGAAATAGAGAAAAATACAGAGAACTATATATTACTAAGTGATACACAATACAACGGATAAAATTTGGGGAGTGGTGGGAACAGAACACCAAGGAGGAATATCTGCCCAACTTAAATATGGTAACCTGAAGTGAGAATTGATAGATGAATACGAATTCGTCAAGCAAAACGAATAAGCATATATACAAAAGAGAGTGTTATGGAAAAGCAATCAGGGGCATGGAGAACAGTTCAAAAAGAAAACACATGAAACGTCCAGCAGCAAAGAGAGAATTAGAATATTCAGGAAACTGAAAGTACTTCAATAATTTAGTGTAATGACAGAATATGTCTCTGAAGAGCTGCTCTAAAATAACATGAAAAGGCAAAAACATCCAATGTTATGAGTAAAGTAAGTAAACTGTATATTGAGAAACGTTTTTTTTTTTTTTTTTTCAGTTTTATGGTGTACAAAAGCCAGACCTAGAGATATTAAATTGGAAATGTTCTGGAATCTTTTCATGATCAATTTGGAGTCCTAACACAGGCCTACTGGATCTCCTGTGGGACATTTAAGATGAGTTCAATTCTCCAATTTTCTCTGGAGTCATCACAATACAACATGGAACACCTACACACTGGTCATCATGGTGAATGCTCTGTCATACTCAGATTGATGGTTTAGCCCTGTAGTCTTGAGTTTCTTTGGGCCCCAGTTTCTTCACTTGTGAATAGGCAATAATAATATTTGCAAAGATATCACTTATGAGAATGTGGGATTCCTTGGATTACACCGACTCTTACTGTGTTCTATACCCCAGAGCTGTCATTATAACCCACTCCAAAGCTAGAAAGAGACAACAAATCTCCTCGGAGAGAAAAACCTCTGATCCAAACTTGGCTTCACAACGAATGCTCCTTCAGTCTGAGCAGTGCAGGGCTGCCATTGTTGATTCATTTTGTGTTGGCACCTGAGAAACTTAGTGACTTGTGTTTATATTTATACTGGCATTCGGAGTCTCAGGAGGTATGCCTGAGATATGAAAAAAGACAAGAGAAAACAGAACTTTTTGAAAGCCAGAAGAAGTGCGGGAGTTTGCCTTTTCACTCTGGGTTGACTTCTAAATAACTTTTTGAGGTGTCTTTCCACATCATCTCACTAAGGAGAGGGATCTTGGCTGAGAAATAGAGAGAGAGAGGAAGAAAAAATTTAAAGAACATGAACTATATTCAGATATAATTTCAGTGAATATTTATGAAATGTGTGCAAAAAGTTATTTTCTGAGATTATTATTTTTATTTTTCAGAAATAGACCAGTGAAGAGTACAATTTACCCACAGACAACAATTGAGGCAAAAGATACAGGGTCTTAACAAAACTATGCTTTTATGAGAACCTGATTCTGTGGATGACATATATCCTTGGAGAATGGGGCAGCACAACAGAGCCATTGGGATGGAGCCAATCAAAGGGGACCATTCTCACGTTCTCATCTTTCACCAAGGACTCCAGACACAGCCAGCAGCAAAACCCTCCTGTCCTCAAACTCAATCAAATGAACACACATGCCTGCCGACACAATCTATGTACGCTCAGCTCATCCAAAGAGAGAAGCTTACCCAACAAACCACTTAGCTCTTCCAGGACTTCTTCATTTCTCCATCAGCTTGAGGAAGAGTGACCACGTGGGTGATGAGAAGTTTCTTCAGGTTAAAGAGGGCTGCAGTTATGAATACTGTACTTACATGTCACCACACAAGCTTCCAGCTTAAGGAAAAGAAAGAACTATCACTCCCTTTGTAATCTTGCCCCTTATTCTAGATGGTGCTTCTTGTTGTTCAATACGGTAATTACACACCCCACACCCATTTGCAAATTACCCTTGGGCACCAATGATGAATCTCTCCCAAAGACTGATGCCAACAGCTCCACGCTAACAGCTCCCAGGACTGAGCCCAGTCTGCCATTTTACGAAAGAGCAAAACAGCGATTCCTTCAAGATGACCCAGTAGGCCCTGGAAATCCGTTAAAATGCTTTCAGGAAGTTAGGACTGTCCACAAGGTTCATTTATAGTAATGGAGTTGTAAAATCAGCCTAATTGTCTAAAAGCAGGGGATCAATTAAATAAAGTGTGCTATAACTTTAAAACGACGTTCCATATAATCATTACAATCGAATAATAAAAGCATATTTGATGGTATAGGGAACCGCTCCTGCAGTGTTAAGTTACAGAACACCGTGTGCAATACTACGATTCTATTCTTGCAATACAGGAATGTGTATATTCCTCGAAATTTCCCTCTCTCCCTCCCCACTTCTCTTTCTTTCTGTGTGTTTGTAGAAGGTGCTCACTCTTTCCTTACAGATCTCACTTAAAATCACTTTCTCATTGAAGCCTTCCCTGCACACACTACACCTAAAAGACCAAATTCTTCTCAATCCCCATACCCTTCTCACACCCACACTCTTCTCAAGTACTTCAATCCCCATACCCATGTTTATTTGTCCACCTTAGTATTTATAGCTCTGTAGCATACTAAATGTATCTGTCAAGGTCCTGGAAAGAAACAGATGGCACACAGAGTATAATAATTGGGAAAAAAAAAAAAAAAGTACAGGGAGTATTTATAAGGGTGTCAGCAGAGTTAAGGAAAATCAGCAAGATACTACAAGATATCCCAGGATGAGGAACAGTTGGGGCGGGGAGACGGTAGGGGCAATGCCATCTCTGTAAATGAAGGAGCAGGAGGGGAGTGCGGTTATCAGAACCTGGAGACAAAGTGGTACCTGCACAAGAGGATGCGGGGCAGGAGCTATGGCCTTCGAGGGGGAACAACGCCACTGTGAGTCCATGGCTCAGCAGGAATAAATACTCTGGCATCTCTTGCCTTCCACTTTCTGATCTCCTGCCAGTGCCTCCCACTTTCTGAAGCCAACCAGCATGCAGAGGACAAAGGAGCTGGTTGATGTGGTCCTTAAAGTCCATCCTTCCACAGAGCAGTGTGGAAGTACCCAGGTGGAAAGTATCCAACAACTGCAAAGTTTACTTATTTGTTTGTATATTGACTCCCCCCAGTAAAATATAATTTCTGAGAGGATAGGGCTTTTTTCTCTGTTCTGGCCACTCATGTATTCCCAGCACCTAGAAGTCTACCTGTGTGTAGTATGATGGCTTAGTAAATATTTGATGAATGAATGTATGTTCAGTGGTAGTTATAAAATGTTTGTATTTGGGTAGTGAGTTTATGGGTAGTTTAAATTTCTTCATGTGACTTTTCATATTTTCTAACTTTTTTCAATAAACATATTTGCTTACAATCAAGGCACACACACACACACACACACACACACACACACACACACAGATGTATACAGGAGTCTAGCAAGAAAGCAGTGAGAAGAAAGTCAATTCCTATTCTGGAATTCATCAAGTACTTGTACATAAAACTTGTACTGTGTTCCCCAGCTCTGAACCATGGAGACTCAGTCATGTCTAGGAAACACTGATCAATATTATCTTTCCAGACTTTATAAATATCCCAGACCAATTGCCTATATATTATTTATGCTGTCAAGATAATATGTAGGTAATACATAATTAAACAACAGCCAAATCTAGAGACACAAGTACAGCATTGATCATGAAAGAACCAACCTTATTTTGAAAAAGGAAGGAAAGATGTCCTTCAGTGCTGGACAACTACTTTTTAATAAAACTACACAAGCGGCTTGGCAGTTCCTTTTCCCAGCAGAGGTCCCCAACCTTTAGCAATGTGCGTCCCAAATGAGCGTCATTACTAACACTTTTATCTAGTTACCTGTAAATTATAGTTACCTGTAATATAGGCCCAATTCAATCATTGGTCCCTAAATACCAGACCAGAAGTGGATTCTGGGAATGCGTTTCCCATGGCAGAAGCTATCCTTTCAGTAGTAGAAATGATGATTGGATGATATGAAATCATATTTTATTAGTTGACTCAAAACATATATAGTAAAATCCTGTTAAAAGTGCTTCACTATACCCCCGTCTTATCTGCCCTAGATACTAGGTGCACTCCATAATACAGCTATTAAATTACACCAAAAACTGACAGCAGATCTACCTTATACATTCAAACCAGCCTTATAATAGGGGCTGCTCGCATTTTTAATGGAATGTAATAGATACTGATTTATACACCCAGGTGTGAATGGTATACTTTCCTTTTCCCACCTTCCAGCTTGAAGATAAATGAGCTTCTATTTCTGTGCACCATTGCCCCTTTCCTCACTCCAGATGTTTTTCCCTGCTCTTCAGTATGGTAATTGCACATCTAAAACCTGAACACTCCCTGAATGCTGAAAAAAAAAAAAATACCAGATTGCATGAAAGTGTTTTGACAATCACAGGAAAAAAAATCTTAGATGCAGTTTATAAATATCATTAAATCAATGAAGGTTTTAAGTTAACTTGTTTCTGGGTGCTTGGGTGGCTCAGTCGATTATGTGTCCAACTTCAGCTCAGGTCATGATCTCACAGTTTGTGAGTTTGAGCCCCCCCATCAGGCTCTGTGCTGACAGCATGGAGCCTGGAGCCTACTTCAGATTCTGTGTGTGTGTGTGTGTGTGTGTGTGTGTGTGTGTGTGTGTGTGTATTTGTGTGTGTGTGTGTGTGTGTGTCTCCCCCTCCTCCTCTTGCACTCTATCTTTATCTCTCTCTCAAAAATAAACACTAAAAAACTTTAACCCGTTTCATCTGTGTTATGTATTTATGTACTTAGATATTTGTGTGTTTATAGACTACAGGTATATTTTTTCTATATTTATCATGAAATTTCATGAAAAGCATCTTTGACTCTAAGAACAATTCCCAATCAGGGAAAAGGCAATAAAAATGTAAAACAAGACATTATATTAAAAGCAGAGGCATAATATATAATAACAGCTCTTGCTATCTGATGTTTCATGGCATAGCATTAATCCACTGAGAGTTTCTGGCTAAAGACCTTCCCTGAAAAATGTCCCAAGTTTCCATGGAGCAACCCATCCCGCCTTCCCCCGGGCCCCCAGGATGTTGCTGGCTCACCAGCAGTGGCAGCAAGGGTTGTAGCATCAGCACCTCTGATTGGAGTAATGAATTGATTAATAAATGCTAACCAAATTTATACAGTATAAAGATGTCTGATTTGTTACACTAATTCATCGGGGTTGTACCTTCATGCTGAATTAGCAGTGGCAGCCTCAAGAAACGGGAAAGGTCAGTGGTAAGAAGAATATATAGTAGCCAAGATAAAAGCATGAAAGCCTTCACTAGAAGTTGAAATGGAGAAGCAAAGAGAATTCTTTGATAAATTCTTTGGCCTGTGGTTCAGCATCATCAAAAAACTAATTTGTATGCTCATCTAACTCCATGTTATGCAATTAGCAAAAGTCACTAAGAGACCAAAGCAAACAGAGAATACCAAAGTGAGGATATATAGTGCCGTTCGCCATAAATAATGCAGATTTGCTGACTCCAAATTTCATAACTACAACCATGCTGGAAACATAACTGACTCAAACGTATAAGGCAAAACTATCCTGGCAGTCAACTGTTCACAGGGTTGACATTTTTCTAACATCTCTTTTTAAGAGTCTGAAGTTTAAAACCGCTATTTCTCACTGACCGTAATGACACTTTTACCAAGCTCTCCTTCGCTAAACTGGTACCTTGGCTCATTTGATCCAAAAAGCACAGCTAGGTCTTAAAAGCTTCTGGGTACAGTAGAGAGAGCAATATACAGTACTCTTTTTTAAAGTTTGTTTATTTTGAGAGAGAGACCAAGAGAGAGAGGCAACATGCGTGGGAGAGACAAAGAGGGAGGGAAAGAGAATCCCAAGCAGGCTCTGCCTTGTCAGCATGAGCCCAATGTAGGGCTTGAACCCACCAACCATGAGAGATCATGCCCTGAGACGAAACCAACAGTCAGACACTTAACCGACTGAGCCATCCAGGTGCCCCAATATACAATACTCTTATTTCACCCGCTCCCTGAGGAAGAAGTAGGGAGCTGTCCTATTGTGGGAAGGCTATTCTCAGAAGTTGGGTCAAGGATCTGGTTTGCAATTTCTTTTTCTGAGCACTGCCAAGTCAGCATATTGTTTATTTAAAAAGAGAAACATGTCCCTGGTCCTTCAGTGTATGTGAACACAGTATGATATCTGGTTGGTTCAAGATTAGAATATAATTGGAATTATTGCTTCGTTTATTATTGTGCTCCTATGCTGAGTACAAAGAAATTCTATAGTAAAAATGCACTGTACATTCTGTAAAGCATATAACAGACACTGTTTCATTATTTTATCATGAATTAAATAGAAAAAAAAAGCCCAATTAATGAAGCTAGTCATTTCCAGAAAAAAAAGGAACATTAAAAGCAGGCCTTCAAATAATAAGAGGGTTTTCATGTGGAATGATAATGATAATAACAACAACAACATTCTAATATGATTCAGGGGGCTTGAAGAAAATCTAAGAAGGTATCAAATGTTTTCCCATTGATGAGTTTATAGTAATTTTAGAGTGATTTTCTGACGTCCTAAAATAGCTAAGTCATACAGACACAGGAAGAACTTGGGAAACTGTTTCACTATTATATTAGGTCAAACCACATTTAGTTACCTTTCCTATAGTCAAAAAGGGTCCACATAGAGGTCCTTTGATGTGTCAACCTGGCTAGGTTACAGCACCTGTGTAATTTCATCAAACAATAAGGTAAGTGTTACCGGGAAGATATCTGGTGTATATGAATAAAGTCCATCATCAGTTGATTTTTTTTTCAAAATGTTTAATGTTTACCTATTTTTGAGAGAGAGGGACAGAGCACGAGCTGCAGAAGGGCAGAGAGAGAGGAAGACGCAGAATCTGAAGCAGGCTCTAGGCTCTGAGCTGTGAGCACAGAGCCTGATGCAGGGTTCGAACTCACAAGCCACAAGATCATGGCCTGAGCTGAAGTCGGACACTTAACCAACAGAGCTACCCAAGGGCCTCTTATCAGTTGGTTTTAAGAAAGGGAGATTATCCTAGGTTTCAGGGCAGGCCTCATTCAGTCAGTTGAAAGGCTTTCAGAACAGGGATGAAGCTTCCCTGATGAAGAAATTTTGCCTTTGGATAGCAGCTTCAGCCTGTGCTGAGGGTTCCAGCCAGTTCTTCCTGGTTGCCAGCCCCAGGGTTTGAAACTTTCCTAGCTTGTCCACACAATCATATGTCTATTTTTTGCAGTATATCTCCTAATTTATGCTTCCCATAGGTTCTCTTTCTCTGGGTTGAACCCCAACTAGTGCACTCAAATTTCGGCAATCTCTATGGTTCAGTGTGATATAAGGTCATTTGCCCAAAGAAACATCATATTTAAGAAAAAATATACAATTTGCTGAAAATCAGAAAATGATTTTTAAATGGGTATGAGAAAACAGCTATACTTAATTGAATGTACCTCCTCTGGACATTATGTTAACATTTTGTACTTCCTTATATTTGTTACTTTGCTATAAATACCTGAATATGCATAATATAAAATACAATTAAAATGTCATTATTTTATTAATTATTATTCAGTGAGACTTAATCTGTCACTATTTTCTAGTCAATTAATTAAAAAACGGGACAAAGGATACATTAATATCCTTAAGGTTAAGAAACGTTTTCAGGGGCACCTGGGTGGCTCAGTCAGTTGAGCGTCCGACTTCGGCTCAGGTCATGATCTCGTGGTTTGTGAGTTCAGGCCCCATGTCAGGCTCTGTGCTGACAGCTCGGAGCCTGCAGCCTGCTTCAAATTCAGTGTCTCCCTCTCTCTCTGCCCTTCCCCTGCTCATACTCTGCCTCTCTCTGTCTCTCAAAAATAAATAAATGTTAAAAAAAAATTTAAGAAAAAAAAAAGAAAAGTTTTCAGAATTGCTCAGGAAAGAGAGACGTCGGCAAAGTATGTTGGGGAGAGGGATAATGGAAATGTGTTGCCTTGCATGTTGCTGGAGGCAATGTCTAGCTTTACCGAAGTTTTGATAAGAGGTGCTATTACTAGCCCAGTTTCTGTGCTTCTTCAGATCAATGCTTTACCATCATAATGCTAGTGGGAGCCAGAAAATGGTAAATATCTGAAGACCCATTGTGTCAACTTGCACAAAATTATAACGCTAGCAGTCATCACAAAACACTTTGGAGTCAAATACAGCCACAGGGTTGAAGCCAAAAGGCTGACCCTGGTTGTAATGGAGAAGAGTAAACTGAAGTCATAAACGGTTTTGACGAAAATGATCAGCAGTGTGAGTAGCACAGGTAAGTAAGGCTCTTAAATGGATGTTTCAGAATCTGAATCTGACAGACTCCCTTTAAATGAGAATTTATGGTTTTACCAACACAAGACATTTTAAAATGGACCCACATGCAGGGAAGAATAATGAAGAGAAATACTGAAGGTAAGCTGTGAAGACAGCCATGGCCCCTCCACGATTTCTCTAAAATCTAGCTCCATTGAATCACTAACGTGCTCTCTATTTAATAGGAGGTTGCTCTCTGACACCATAAATCCAGCAACAGTATTTTAGTTATTTACTAAGTGATTAAACTGTAGTAATTTATTCCATTCTTACACCCATATTTTTCCTCCAGGATCCTAAAAGATTTTACTGCCTCCCATAAAGCATTTTCGCTCTAAATATCGATATTGATTTAACTATATCCTATTATTTTTTAGATTTACTTTCTTATTTTACATGAAGTTCTAATCTCCATACAGTTTATAAAAAGATAAAGTAGCTCACTTCCAAAACACCTTTCTGAGGTCCTTCTACGCCTTTTTCCTGGCTGCCAGTTCTGGGATAATTACATTTAACAACAATCCTAATTGTGACTTTACTCGGATGCTCCCTTTAGACCTATTTCAAGAGGTAAGGGATGTGCTACATTAAAAGTAAAAACTGCACAAAATATAAAATCCCAGGCCTCTGAATAAATATTTAACACAATATTTAGTTAGCCAGCCAGCATACCTGATGAAATATATTTCTCATCACATATCCCTTATACCTCTAGGTAGAGGTGGGTACAGGCTGGGGAGGAATCTACAGTAAAAGTAGGAAAAGTCTTTGGATGAAACCACTGGATGAAGTTAACACAACATCCTGGATAATCAGTTTTACTCATGTATTTAGAGGAAATATTTTATATCAAACCAGTAAGACTCATTATTTTAAACATTAATGTATTCTTTATTAACACATTGTTAAATAGTGCCAAATATTAAAATTATATACCGTATTTTATAGTTTGACATTGTATATTGTGGGATAGGATGTTAAACTGTGGCAGGAATTTGTAAGACAAATTGCAACAACTGGTAAAAAATCAACCTTTGGGATGTACCTTCAGGTATCATTAGCATCACCTTTTATGTTGGACTCACAATTTCTTCCATTTCCTTTCCCCATCCTACTTAAAAATATATATTCACTCTCCTCTTTATTGAAGGATACTTTGGTGAGAAAATTTGAGGAGGATTATGTTAGAGGGAAAGGTATTTCAGAATTAGGATTAGGATAAAGCATGGTTACTTAGCATAAGTCAGACATGTTCTTAGCAGGTGAAGAACCTTCATGGGAAGGTCTGAACAAATGTCCAGGTTGTTTAAAGGAGCCATGAGGACTCACTTAAGTAAGGGACTACTAAGTAAGTAGTCATGCTTCAAAGATCCTTGAATTCAGGAACCTCTAAACAGAGATCTGGGACAGTAATCGCTTCTGGCATGTTTCTACTGACACTGAATACAGAAAGTGTAGACATCAATTGGCAATACCTTCAGAAGTTGAAAGGCTTCTGTTGGTCTCTCTCCGGTATACCTTATTGTCAGGGTCTTCAGACAGTCACATCTTTAAGGCAACAGGCTAGTCTGGAAGGGACCTGGAGAATTGAATCCAAATGCCTTGACTTTCCCTTTATAATAGCTACAAACCTCTGAGGACCGGATAAAGGGGTCTGACAAGAGATAACCTCACCTAGTTCCAGCCCACTCTTCACCTCCTACTGGCTGAAAAAAAATTGTTTTTCAAAGGAGACAGACTTTTCCTTCCATGAGAATACTACTCAGTCAGCCATGCTGCTTGGAAATATCATCTGGGAAAAAAGGATTTTGACCAGTGTCAATGGAGGGCCACAGAAACCCGAGGGGCTCTTATCTCCTCAACTCTAAAACACTGGTTTCATTCTCTCTTTGTGCCTGTTACCCCACTTCCTAAAATGCAGGCTATGATTCAACAAAACCCCATTGAGATAAAATGGTTGGTGCTTTCCAAAAGGCAACTTTAAAATAACCTTCATAGATTTATTTCATAGACATTTATATATCTCTTCCCCAAAATCAATGAAATTGTGAATGAAACAAGTAAGGACATTTAGCATGGTCACTACAATCAAATCAATAGCTTTACCATGCAAGTTAAAATTCTGTTACTTGAATTAATGCTTTTACTTATAAAGAATGATTTTTAAAGAATATCGACTGAGACCAAATCCACATGTTGTAAAACAAAATGTAAAGCTTAAGAACACCTTTGGATAATATTATATTAAATTTAATTTGTTTACTGAATTTTGCTCTACTGGAAGTAAGACATCTTAATCCAAACAGGGATATGATTACAATCAATTAAACAAGGCTTTCTTGTCCTATACTTCTGATCTTTATTGTGTACCTGAGACTGATGTTCATAAGTCAGACTTTAATTCCATATAAATAGCAACAGTTCATAATATGTGTCATTTATTTCCCTTTGCACAAAATAAGAATGTACCTTAAATAAGGAATTTTCTGTGCATTTTGCACTGACCATTTTAGCACAGTAAATCATAAGTGTTGATATTTATTTATTAGGTTTTTTTCTTAGCCCCACTCTACTATCCCAAATTAAGTAAATCAGATTCTAACCTAGTAATTCTCTCCTTAGCAAACAAAATGTAACTCTTTGATCTGAATTCCCCACCAGTTAGATACTAGGATTTCCTGCCTTTTCGCACAATATGCTATTGAATTTCCCATCATTTGCACCATAAGAGTACTTATCCCCACCCCACATATCCTGAGGTTGGATACTTCGCGCGCGCGCACACACACACACGAGCGCGCGCACACACACACACACACACACACACACACACACACACGTGCCTCCTTCATTTACAGGATCACCCTTAAGTTGCCATGTGTTCACAGACAAGGCTCTTTCCTTACTCACACTAATAATCTGATTTTATGAGTTAAAAGCAACAAAAGAAATTTAGTACTTGCGTCTTTATCTAATCCATATTTACTGCACAGATGTCAGGAGTGATCAGATGGAAGACAAAGGAGATATATTTCCCTGTATTGCAGAAGAATGGACTTAGATTTGGGACTGGATTTTCTATTTGATGTATCCTTGCAATACAAATGCAATAATGCTAGCACGAAATGACCTGGCTGCTTTTTTCAATAAACAGCAGGACTGTTAGCCAACCCATTTCACATGCTTATCTTAAAGGTGAAAAAAAGAGGCATTAAAAACCACAACAATTATCTTACAGCTGTATTGCACCTTTCCTCTGAGACTCTTAAAACATTCTGGAAATTATGGTCCAAATCCTGTGCTCAGCACATAACCATCCTCCTCTGGTCCTCTCAGTGAGAAAAACAGTACATAACAGTGGATAAAAATGGCCCTCCAATAAATACAGTTCATCATTCTCTCATGAAATACAACGATTTTGGACAGATACACACAATTGAGAAAAACAAAGGTATATAAAACCTAAGAGGTCCTTCCTAGGAATTTCAGACCTGTTGCCCTCCAGGACCAAATCCAATTCATAGATATTATTTGCTTGGCCTGCACATGTTTGAAAGATTAAATAATGTCACATAAAGTCTGGCTTTCTATCTTCTCTTGAAAGACTTGGGGAAATTTGACAACACTGAGTCCATAACCCCTATGGCAGTTGTAGCTTCTTTTTTTTTTTTTTTAATTTTTTTAAAATTTAATTTTTTTTAATTTATTTTGAAACAGAGAGCAAGGAGGGGAGGAGAGAGGAATAGAGAGAGATAAAGTGAGGGAGAGAATTTCAAGCAGGCTCTGTACTCCTAGTGCAGAGCCTGATGCAAGGCTCGAACTCACGAAATGTGAGATCATGACCTGAGCCAAGATTAAGACCGCGCCACCCAGGCTCCCCAGTTGTAGCTTCTTTATCAGTCAGAGGATACAGAGTTCACCAGTGACTTCTTTTCCTACACTTGCTACACTTTCCCTATTTGCTTTAGCTGCTCACCTTGGAGGTAATCAAGCTTGAAACCTTAATTTTAACCTGGGAAGACATCCTACTTCTTTAAATAGGTTGCTTTTCTCCTCATGCTTCCTAATCACACTTTAAAATTTAGTTATTGAGATAACCCTGGGATGACAACTCATATTGCAATCTGGACTTAATTATTTCAGCAAATATTTGTTATATATGCAAGGCAAAAGGCTGGGTTTGGTGAATATATAGAAATAGATCAGACATAAATCCCATCTTTGGAAAGCTACTGATGTAATGAGGAAGACAAAACTTGGGTAGAAATTTCAATGGGCACCTGGATGGCTCAGTTGGTTAGGTGTCCCACTTCAGCTCAGGTCATGATCTCATGGTTTGTGGGTTTGAGCCCCGTGTCGGGCTCTGCGCTGACAGCTTAGACCCTGGAGCTTGCTTTGGATTCTGTGTCCCCCCAACCCCTCTCTGTCCCTCCCATGCTTGTGCTTTCTCTCTCTCTCTCTCTCTCTCTCTCTCTCTCTCTCTCTCAGAAGTAAATAAATAAGCTTTAGAAATTTCAAGGCAGAAATATACCAACACTATAAGAGGGGTATCTAAAAGGTTTTAGAAGATTTTAAAGAAAGGAAAACCCAGGTTCACTGGGGATGGGTGAGGAAAGGCTTTGTGAAGGTTTCCTAGGTCCCCTTATCTGAGGAGCACTCTCTTAGATGGAGGTTTACATGCAGGTGGCTTATTAAGGATGCTCTCAGGATCAACACTTTGGGACAGTGAAAGAAGCAGGACTGAGAAGTGATACTGAACCAACCCGTAGTTATAACAAATGGCTTCAAAGACCTCATGGGGAGGTTTGGAACTGGGATGGCCCTTCAGAATTGTTTCAAATGGGAGCAAGTGGGCCTAGCCTTTATAACCCATACCAGCCAGCCCATGTACGTGGTCACCTATAGGCAAAGATGCTGGTTCCCACTCACTCCTTCTTTTCACTTTCTGGGCTCACGTATGGCCTACTCTGCTTTGTATTCTGTTCCCATGCAATAAGCATACAGGGTTGGGCCCACCCTGCCATTTTTTCCTGATTATGGCTCTAACTTGGCAGATGAGGCAATACCCACCATACAATAAGGGGGGGGGGGGGCGCGCGGTGAGTAGACTCAGAATGCCCTGCATGCTCACATTCACTCATGCTACTATGTCTCAGCCTCATCACCGAATCTGTCTCACTCTCATTCTTGCTCTCTCTTCCTGGACATGCCTGACTTTGCAGATCCCTAAGTGTAAATTCAAAATGGAAGATAAAAAGCCCCACTTTGGCATTGGGTCCATTATCTTGTCTTAGCCAGCTTTTATGAGAAAGTCCCACAATGGAGTTAGCTATATATATATATATTTTGCACTTTGCTCTCTGGCACCCTTGTACGTATGTTCCATCAGCCAGAATGCTAGAAGAGTGGACGCATGAGTAGTGCCCCAACCCTAAGGATTGAATGTGTTTGGATACCATTACTAATATCACTGCAACCTAGGTAGGCACCTTATTGAAGGTATTTTATGACACTGATTTAGAGAGATGCTCACTGGCCATGGCCAGCTTGATAACAATAAAAATGATCATAGTTATTAATTACTGACAACTTTCTATAATGGCAGGTGCAGGAATGAGCAATTTATTAATACTGTCTTTAATTCTTACATCAACTCTTCAAAAAATATATTATTCCCTTTTGTAGATGAGTAAGCGGAGGACAATAAAGACAAAACGTCTTGCTCATGGTCACATAGCTGGTAAATTGAAAGCTAATGTTCAAATACTATTCATCTGAATCCTCAACCTTAGTTCTTTCTCCTAGATCACACTGTCTTTAAAAACAGGAAATGGTTGAGGTTCCTGGGTGGCTCACTAGGTTAAGCGTCTGCCTCTTGGTTTCAGCTCAGGTCATGATCTCATGGTTTGTGAGTTTGAGCCCCACATCGGGCTCCATACTGGCAGTGCGGAGCCTGCTTGACATTCTCTCTCTCCCTCTCTCTCTGCCCCTCCCCTGCTCACTCTCTCTGTCTCTTTCTCAAAAATAAATAAACTTAAAAAAAAAACCAAAACAGTAGGTGGTTATTCAGTACCTACCAAGTGTAGAGTTCTTTACATATATTACCTAACCGAACGTTTACAGCAACTCCATGACATTATTGCCTAATTTTCCCACATGAAAAAATGAGGCTAAGAAAACTTGACAAAAATCAGTGAGGTAAGTCACCATGCCAGGATTCAGTCCTAGGTCTGACTGTTCTCTGAGCCTGTATCCCTTACACTCTGTCTCATGGTCTCCTTGATAAGGAAATAGAGAGCTCAGAGAAGTCACCTGGGAATGTTCAGACATGTCTATAATCTATAGAAGTCATCAGATATTGTCTTCACCAACTGCTATATAAGCAGATTAATGTCAGAAGACTCTCCTCTTTTAGCAATAAGCCAGATTTTAATGATCCATGTCCTCTCCTCCAGATTGAAGTCAACTTGACAGCCTCTATAAGCAGACACCCAAGGGTCCCTAGAAAGACCCCAGGATTCACAAGGAAGATGATCTTTACTGCACAGAACCATTGTGAGACTCACAAACATCTATGAAAGTTCTGTAGAAGAGGGAAGAGGAAAAGTTCAAGGCAACGTTGTTAATACCTACTGAACCTTTTAGCAGGTTACCAGAGTCCTTGAAACCCAAATATAACTCCTCTGAGTGACTCCAAATACATACAAATCTCCACCAGAACCTGAGAAGAGATCTAGGTGAAACAATATTCATATATAGTAGTCTCTTCCAACATTCACCAGGATGAGGCATCAGAAAAGTGACTTCAAATAGCAATTCAAAGTGCTGGTGACCCAAATGGAATGGAAAATCAGTCATGATTTCAGGGTTTTGCCATGATCAATTTAAAAGCTGAGATCCTAATAAAGCTGACTTATGATAGGCTATGTAAAAGAATCCAGACACAAAAGACTACATAAATGTCACTCCGTTTATAGGAAATTTCCAGAATAAGCAAATCTGTAGAGCCAGAAAGTCGATGAGTGTTTGCCGAGGGTATGGTGGGGGGATAAGGAATAACTGCTAAGGAGCACAAGGTTACTTTTTAAGGTGTCAAATATTCTAAAATTATATTATGGTGATGGCTGCATGACCTTTTATAAATACTCAAAACATCAAAGTATACACTTTAAATAGATGAATTTTATAGTATATAAATTATATCTGGATAAACGTTGTTAAAAAAGAAAGATGATTTGCTACATATAAATATTGATAAAGGGCACTTTATAGTAAAAAGTGTAATCAAAAAGCATTAAAAATAAACATACATAAATACATAAATATATGAGAGAAGTCAACCTAAGATTTTATCAAAAATTACCAATTAAAATTTAGGCCTGAAGTTCAGTACACACTTTGTCTAATTTGAATTGGTTTTCCTCTTTCAAGTCTTTAGTTAAGGTTACTTGAAAAGAGAATCTGAAATCACAAAAGAAAATCAATACCACAGTTGACCAAGGCCAGGTTCAATAATACTGCCCACATTTGAGTGCAGTGAGGGAAAACAGCATTCATTAGTCATATAATAACTACATGGCCTCCTGCTTATCTCAGAAATTCCTCCAAGGAACACAGCCATTTCCTACCTATTATTTCCTATTGATTTTCACCATCTGCCAAGAGGCAGAGAAGGAAGAGGAATTTCAACAGAAGAAGGTGAGACCAGAGGAGCACCAAAGGAGTGGGAGCACTGCATACCCCTTAGATGTAATGGCAGATGGGCATGCAAGGCTTTCAATTCATAACTCACTTTTTCGTGTATTCAATTCTCTGACTCCAAGTTGGTCCTGTGACAGCTGGTATTCCATTTTCTCACCTGAGACCTATAGTCAAAAGAAGTCGAAGGGAGATTGTTCACTGAGAATCCCATCATCATCATCATCATCATCATCATCATCATCTTATTGTTGTTATGATGATGACTGGTATATATGCAAATACCATCCCAATCCCAGCTCACTCTTTTGTACAATGATTGATTTTCATCAGGGAGATCTCCCCCAAGTAGCCAAGGTTCCCTGAGGATCCCCTAGATACCAAGAGGTAGAACCAGTTTCTTTTCACATGTAACGAGACATAACACATGTGGTATTTATTGAGTGCCAAGCTCTGTTGTAAGTTCTTCAGGTATATTAACTCATATAATTCTCAGAACAACTCCACAGGGAAGATATTTTAATTACTGCCTCCATTTTATAAATGAGAAACTGAGGCAGGAAGTTTAGGAAGTAGTAGAAGATCACCTAGCTATGAAATGGTAAAGGGAAACTTGAACAAAGGCAGTCTGGTATTTAAGTGCTTAAGCATAACCACCATGCAAACTGCCTTCATAAGAGAGGAAAGCTTTTTCAAAGGTGAACGTTTTGTCCTGAACTTATATTGCTCACATATAGCCAAAGTGCAGTAGAGGTAGGGATTTTGAGGACTCTCATTTCCTAAATCATGTAATTTTTATCCCACAAAGTAGAGGAAGATGGAGAGGAAGAACCAGGGATGGATATTGAGAAGGAATGGAAGGGTGGCAGAAACAAATACTGGATAGGAAGATCGGGATGCCCTGGAACAAACTGCCAGACTTCAAGAGGTTACAAAAGAAAGTGTTTATGCAGGATCTCATCATGGAAACAATACTGTCTTAAAAGAACGATAAAATCCCTAATTTGAAAACAGAAATGAGGGTGAATCCTGGAGTGTGCTTGTTAGCCTCAAATGTTTGTATCAACCTGTTTAATATTATGGTTCCTTAGTCTCAATATAAAACGCAGCACTTAGTGTGTGGAAGCATTATGCTAAGTGCCATTTGATCAACAGTCCCTCTTTTGAGTCCTCTCAACTACCCTACAAGAAAGCGCTAACATATGAAGAATAAACATGAATGTAGTAAGTCCATGCCTGTTCTAAGCACATCACAAACTCATGTAACTCACACAACAATACTTTGAGAAAGAAACTCTTCATTTTATTATCCTCATTTCACAGATGAAGAAACTGAGGCGATGAAAATTTAAGTAGATTGTCCAAGTTCACACGGTTAGTATGAGGTAGATCCAAGGTTTGAACCAAGCAATCTGACTCCAATCCGTGCGGTTTACCACTGAACTATATTGCTTCTGCATAGCACTCTGCTGGATATTTTCCAAATGTTATTAACAATTACACTAAGCCAATTTTACAATCTAGGAAAATGAGCCTTAGAAGAGTTATAATATTTCACCAAGGTCACTCAGATAGTGACTGGCAGATCTGTATTTTGAACTCACGTCTCTTAAATACCAGTACCCTCACTCTTAAATATTAAGCAAGAATCATAACCTGCAAGATTCACAGAGAGAAAACAAAGTTACAAGAAAAAGAAGGCACAGAACTTAGATCAAAGCTTTAACTAAAAGACAACATGACCTTACTCTTAAAAGCAAATGCCAATCTCTCTTAGGCTCCTATGGAAAAAGTCCAGCATGGAACTAATGTTTCAGTCCCTAAACATGAATAACCCCTCTCCTCCATCAGAATTCCAGCTACCTACCTCTAAGGGGCTACAAGCAGTTGGGTGTAGGTCACTACCGTTCTTAGCACCTGAACCCATCTTGTTCTGGGAATGGACCACCCTCCATTACTTAGAGACTTCCCTTTTTGACCAATTCAGCTTTGTAAGGAAATATCCACCTTGCAGATCATTTGTTGGAAGGTGGTATTGCTCAATAAGTATCTCTTGATTAAGGATTAAATGAATGCAAAAGTTGTTGAATGGATCAAATTAGATAAAGCCTACAGAGCACTTAGTTCCGTACCTAGAATATAGAGACTGCTCGATAAATCATAGCGGCTGTGCTACTACTATTCTCATTGCTAGTACATCATTTTTGGTTTTGACTATTGCTAATTATTAAGGGACAGAGAAAACATAGATACACAGTAAAGCCCTAAAAGCAAGCCCACTCATTGGAAAGAATTCATAGAGGAAAAAAGGGAGATCATTTTCCTGCCTCCTAAGAGAGTGACTAAAAGACTTAGGAAGGGATGACTACAATTTAGCATGGCATAGAGCTGTAATTCAGAGTCTCCCAGGTGTAAGACTCGTTATAAGATTTAGATTGGTTTTATACATGCAAGTCCACTGAAAAAAAGATTTACTTCAAATAATAGTTCAGTAGACTGTTATTTGGTTTAATTCCACTGCCCTAGTTATTATTTTAGTTACAATAGATGATTATAGAAATTTCAGAAAATTAAAAAAAAGAAATTTCAGAAAATTCAGATAAGATGAAAAAAATTAAAATCACATATGAATGATGTTTTCATATGTGTATGCATATATACATATGCATATACATATACATACACAGATGGCCCCTGACTTACAATGGTTAGACTTAAGATTTTTCACCTTCATGATGTTGAAGAAGCAATATGCAGTCAGCAGAAAGCATACTTCCAGTTTTGATTTTGATCTTTTCCCAGGCTAGCAATTAAGTGGTAGGATCCCCTCTCGTGATGCTGGGCACTGGCAATGCGTGGCAGCTCCCCGTCAGCCACACAATCAGGAGGGTAAACAAGCATTGCACTTACAACCATTTGGTACCCAGACAACCATTCTGTTTTTCAGTTTCAACACAGTATTTAATACATTACACAAGATAGTCACTTGTGTTAGATGATTTTGCTTGACTGTAGGCTACTACAAACGCTCTGAGCATGTATAAAACAGGCTAGGCTAAGTTATGATGTGTGGTAAGCTAGGTGTATTAAATGCATTTTTGACTTAAGATATTTTCAATTTATGAGTTTATTGGGATATAATCCCATCAAGTCAAGGAAGATGTATATATAGTTTGGTGTCACAATTTAGCATTCAGTATTACTAAACTCGTTAGTAGTCAGTTATATTTAGTATTACTAAACTATTATTTGAATAATTTAGGGGCCATATATATAAAAGATATCTATCTTTTATAGATACATATATCACTTTTAGATATATATATATCACTTTTAGATATATTCACATTTTTTTCAGAATTTTCCTATCAAATATGTATGCATATTTTTGTATTCCCTCTCTGTATACATATACATACACACAAACATACCCATATACTCTATTTTAGAGCTGCCTGCTTTTGTGGTTCTTAATAACTCTTATGTATATAGATCCTTAGACCTCCTTGCTATTAGCAAGAATCTGATCCAGAATAAAAAGTAGCAAGGCTTTCAGAACACTATAGGAAACATTTATTTTTCTGACCACTCACTAACCTTTCCCCATTCTTAGTCTGTGAGCTTCAGGTAAGGCATCACTCCTATTTCCTGACAGGGAGCACATTACCCAGTCTCAGCCAAACAGCAAAAGGAATTCCCTTGCCACTACGACTGGTTCAGGAAGAGTGGACGTACGACCCACATAAGTACAATCAGAGTGAAGCTCAGGACTAGTTTAAGAGTTAACCTCTTCACTCTCAGACTTGAGGCCACCATATTGAGTGTGTACAAAAGAAACCAACACAAGGGCAGTTATGAGGAGAGGTGGTGAAAATCTTAAGAATGATGGTAACTTCTGAACCCCTAGATAAATATCTGAGCAATGTAAACTCTGGCCTCCTCAATTACATAAGTAAATAAATTCCTGTTCTTAATTTAGCTGATGTGAGCAAAGTTTTGCTTATGGGCAAGAGAAATCATCTTAACTATTACAAGCACAAATCATAGAAACCAAATTTGAGTTTTAGTCCCAATGCCCTCCTTTTGTTTCTTTTGCTTCAAAATAAATTCCTTTTTGGTATAAGCCAAAGGGAGTCAACATACTCGGACTTATTAGGCCAACCAAGAACACATGGTGTATTACAACAAATCATCCCATTTGTCTCCTGTTAGAAAAGCCCTTCCTTCTGTAAGTTTCAAATACCTTTCTGTGCCATGAGTTTATAAATGCCAAAAGTTGTTCAAATTCCTCAAGTTCAACAAGCAAATAGAAACTAAAATTTTGGTGAACATCAGAAAAGAAAACCTTATACCTGGATTATAAAAGTTCTCTCATGAGGTGGTTGCCCTTGGAAAAGAGATTTGTGGTTCAATACAATAAAAAGTTATTTCCCCACCTGTCCTCATCAAGCTTAATGAATACCTTACACATAAAACACCCCTTTTTATTACTGCATTCCATGTTCTGGTGGAGATCAGACTCCTCCAGCACATCAAAATGGTACCCCCCATCCCCAGGCAGAGTACAATGATATTTCCAGGCATCATTGCCATGGGCAAATATGGCAGAGCCTTTCCCAAATGAAAAAACAAACTTTGTATCAAAGGAAGTAGGAGACTATCTTTGAAAACTAGAGCAAAAAAATTAATAACAATGTAGTCAGATATATTCAAGAGGCATACTGTTCAAATATACACACTGTTTTAAAGCATTTATGTTTTGAAGGGAACACTTTATATCTATTTTTAAAACCTTGTTATGTTCTGTAATCTCCATAGCCTGTCACACCCATAGCAATTTATCTGCACCTCTCTCATGGAATTTATCATTTGCTACTTTTAGTAGCATTACATGTGTATAAGTCTTATCTCTTCTACAAGAATGCAGACTCCTTGAGGGGAGGGATCTTCTTTATCCTTATATCTCAGACATGACATAACTTGGTAGCTTGTAGATACTGAGCCTTCCATAAATATTAGAAACATGAAAAAAAATGTTTAAGTGTATTTTTTAAAAGCAGAATAAACCTGGATGGAAACAGAAAGCTTTTTTTCACTTGTTAAAGGAGACTGTGTTATAAGGAACTCATAAAAGTAAATAAAGAATTGTAGCTCAACTCAGATTTCAGTGAAGAAATTGGTTCTCCATAAACACTCAATCATTCATTCATACATATAACCTCATTCATCAACTGAACTAATATCTATAAAAGCTTCTGATAAAGTTAAGAATAGAAGGAAAATTAGAGCAGATTACTTCTATGGAAAGATGGAAAATTGGTCTGCTTTCCCAGATCTCAGTGCTTTATGCAGTCAGTGACATCATGGAATTTATTTTATCACTCTTCTTGCTTAATTAGGACGTAAGAGAAAGGTAGGAGGATAAGAGTAGACAATTTTCAAATAAAAAGTGGTTTTCCCCAGCAAGTTGTAAAAGGAAATCAAAGAGTTTCTGGTTTGTTTGTTTTTGTGGTAGGAAAATTGAAATCTAGACAGAAAAAAACCTAAAAGAAGAAGAGAAAAGGCTGAAGGGAGAGAAAGAAGAGAGAGAGATTAGTAAAAGTTCTCTAAATTTTCAAAGAACGAAAGACAGAATTAAGAGTGAGTCCTGGAAAGACTTCTGACATGGGATCAAAAGACATCATGTGGACAAAAGAAGTATTCCTTTCAAATCTAGTATTTATCCTAGATTAAAATAGTCAAAATTAGTGGGAAGTGAGGAACATGTTCTACCTTGTTCATTGGTTTCATTCAAACCTAGTTCTAAAATACATAAATAGTTTAATACATGGATATCTTCAAGTCTATACTTTTCTACTAGAAAATGTGGCGGTATTTATTATTTTACCTTGCTCACATTCAAAAAGAAATTATTAGATCCAGGTATAATGGAATTATTCAAATAAAGTATAAAACAAGAGGCCAATAATAGCGCTAGACAAATAGGAGATCCTAAAATGTTAGTCAATGAGTAGTTAGTTATAAAGAACACTTTACTGCCAGCTATACCTCAAATAAGTAAGTAAACAAATAAATAAATAAATAAAATAAAAATAAAACCTATGCAAAAGTTTTGGGAGTTTTTCTAATACAATTATTAAAAAAATGTTTAAAAAAATTTCCTTTGAGTTTTCTCCCATTCATATAAATAAATATAAAATCACATATCCCCCAGTAAAATATAAAGAGTAAAGGAATAAATACATAATATTATCCAAGCAGAATCCTCAGCTCTATAAATGGCAGGTAGATACATTTGTGTTCAATAAAAGGACTGCATTTTAAATTCATTCTAATAAAAAATAAACAAAACTTCCTCTATTTTTCTGTTTAGGTGGTATCCCAGTCCACAGTCCAGGCATACAAAAGAAACTCTTTGTTTTTCTACATTAACATAATTTATCTTTCAAGAACTGGATAATATCTTGAAATCCTCAATTTGATGTTTCTTCTTTTTTCTCCCTGGGGAAGCTTTCAAGTTCCAGATAGGGTTTATATAGGCTGCATGAGTCAAGGTGATGGATTCTGTCCCTTGCTGTCATTTCTCCATGTAGGCATTGATTGATAAATCCATCATCCTTTTTGTCTTTGGTTGTAGGTCCACACAAGTAGCTACAGAGAGATATGCCTCTCTTCCATTTACAGGAACCCTGTAGGTACAGTCTTTGCTGCTTTAGTGCAATGCTTGGTGTTAGAGAAACCATTCAGCTTCTAGTTCACTTTGGGGTACTCTCTGAGGCTTTGGAAAGACCCCATTGGGTTTGACTCAACAAGCATCTGGGCATCTGCTGCTTCAAAGAGTTCAGCTTAGTTTCTATTCTAGAAAAGATGGTCACGGTAATAGGAAGGATGGGACTATGGAATGTGCAGAGTCAGCAGGGGAGGTAGAGCACTTTTCCTCTGTCTCATTATGTCTCTCCAAACATTTTTTTGTGGGCTTGGAGCCCTCTCAATTCTCTTAAGTGCTTTAGGCTGTAAACCAATGCCAAGAAGAGATTGGCAGCCTATTTTTTTTTTCTTTCTGGCTTGCTATATCCTTCTCCAGAGGCAATGGCCTAGGACGCCCTAGCTGTTTGAATAAGAAGAAAGTTCAGAAGGATGGAATTATCAGAAGGGGGAGGGAAAAAAATTGTTTAATATTTCAAACTTTCCCAGGAAATAGGAAAAATGTCTTTGAGGTTATATGGAAGAAAATTAGCATAAAGTTGAGGTCAGGTGGAATAAATTAGCATAAATTAGAATAAAGCACTCTGATTTTGCTGATCTCTCTGCCTCCAAGCAATCTTCTAGAACTGAACTTTGAAACTCTTTCAAATAGAAAAACTTGCAACAAAAGCTTTCTATCCTATACCATATTCTTCTATAGACTTCATGATATACCCTGAAATATCTTTAGGTGTAAATCTTTGTTTTCTTCAACAGATCTCACTATTAGAAATTGAACTTTTCTCTCTATGAAATATATCCAAGATCAACAACTGGTCATCCTTGCCTTGCCCTTGGAAGTCTTTCTTTTTTTTTTAATTGAAATTTATTGTCAAATTGGTTTCCATACAACCCCCAATGCTCATCCCAAAAGGTGCCCTCCTCAATACCCATCACCCACCCTCCCCTCCCTCCCACCCCCCATCAACCCTCACTTTGTTCTCAGTTTTTAAGAGTCTCTTATGCTTTGGCTCTCTCCCACTCTAACCTCTTTTTTTTCTTCCCCTCCCCCATGGACTTCTGTTAAGTATCTCAGGATCCACATAAGAGTGAAAACATATGGTATCTGTCTTTCGCTGTATGACTTATTTCACTTAACATAACACTCTCCAGTTCCATCCACGTTGCTACAAAGGGCCATATTTCATTCTTTCTCACTGCCACGTCATATTCCATTGTGTATATAAACCACAATTTCTTTATCCATTCATCAGTTGATGGACATTTCGGCTCTTTCCATAATTTGGCTATTGTTGAGAGTGCTGCTATAAACATTGGGGTACAAGTGCCCCTATGCATCAGCACTCCTGTATCCCCTGGGTAAATTCCTAGCAGTCCTATTGCTGGGTCATAGGGTAGGTCTATTTTTAATTTTTTGAGGAAACTCCACACTGTTTTCCAGAGCAGCTGCACCAGTTTGCATTCCCACCAACAGTGGAAGAGGGTTCCCGTTTCTCCATAGCCTCTCCAGCATCTATAGTCTTGGAAGTCTTTCTAAGTCATACAGATAAAGTTCTTTTCAAACTCCTTAATAAATTAATCCCTTCCAAACCAATGTCATATATTCAGCTATTTTTCTTTAGAGTTTATAAATTCGTTCACAAAGAAAGTGTCACTAAAAGTCAGACAATGTCTACGTGTGTCTCTTGTATCGTACAATATCAGAAATTTCTTATTGATTTGGTCATTTTGTCCCACATTCATTACAATAAAAATCCAAACTTGCACTCATCTGGGACGACTATAAATAGCTCGATGAAGCTATGATTTATAGATTAGTGAATGTTGCCTTTTATTTGAAAATAGTTCAAACATTTCAACAGCCCATAAGCCTCTAACAGTGTGTACAAATCATCCATCTGGACTGCCTTTGTGCAGTGACCAATGCATCATTTGTGGATCGGCAACATGGCTTGTGCACTTTCCTTATATTTTGGTCATTTTCTACTTTTAGGAGTCTTGCCGTTCCAAGGTAGAGCTAGGGAACTTGCATTACCAGATTTCACTGCTACCAGGGTACAGATATGTGACGTGGATTCTGCCACTCACATGTACCTGAGCACAGCTGGGTTCCAAAGGAGATGACACACTTCCGAGCACGTAGGAATTGATATTCTGGCAACTGTGGTGAGAGAGACACTTGGTTCCTTACAGATAACAGTGGCAGAGCTCCTGGCATCCAATCATAGAGCATCATAGGCTGAGTGATGACGAGGTGGCATTTTCCCTGCTAAAGGTCCTTTAGTGGGACTAAGAGTTCTCTTAGTCCCTCAATTGGTTGGTGATTCAAGAAACTAGTTCTCATACCCTCCTGGAAAGTCATAAGTTACAAGTAACCTTTTATAAATTCCTTTTCTGGCTAAACTACATGTTGTTTGCAGTGCAAAACACTTTTATAGTTGCTGAACAAATAAATAATTAATCATACAATATTACACGTGTATGTAAAAAAAAGTTAATCTCATTTATGTTGACACGTTAACACTGTTACTAAGATTCTAAGAGGGAGAGTCAAAAAGCAAATATTTAA
The DNA here is from genome assembly GCF_046562875.1 of Panthera onca. NCBI lineage: Eukaryota > Metazoa > Chordata > Mammalia > Carnivora > Felidae > Panthera > Panthera onca. Next base: position 20,112,408 of record NC_138348.1, on the reverse strand, counting down.
AACACTAGCATTTGCCACATAGTCCAGGCAACATGGTGACCCAATATTAGTTGGCTAATAGATTTTTCACTTCTTTTTTTCATGTTTATACTTTTGGTGCATCTATTTTTGAGTTATTAAAAGAAGGAGTGTTTACAGGTAGTTTTTATTGCTGGTGATTCATTTTAATACAGTTCTAAGGAAGATGAAATGGGGCTGCCTAATACAATTACTCTAAACACGAAAGGCACACATTGTGTGAGCAATTACTGATGACTTTCCATGTACAGTGGGTAGCAAAGATGAAATGCACAAAATGAGTAATAGGAGATAGTCCCAGTTATCAAGTAGCTCACACGATTGCCATTTCCCTAGAATAAAAATTGTATCCAAATGAGAAGTTCTCATTGTACTTCCATAATTTCTATTCATCCCTCAAATCAATTGTTCTTTCCTTGAAAATTATTTATTACTAAGGCTATCCAAGGAAAATAACTATTCTGTCCCTGTAGGACTCATTGGGAGGACTGAGAACTATTGCATCCTATTTAAAAGCATTATTATACTGCTCCCATGGACCACATTGACATAGCAAATGTTCTTTGGGAAAACAACCAGTTGAATAACTTATATATCTCCAACAATGACTATGTGCCTTGTGAGAATGCTAGAGCCAGCTACCCATCCTACACACATCCTAACAAAGCTATGCTTCGTGGTATCAATAACTAATTACATTACAGTTCTGCCTCAGTAACATAGATTGATAGTTTCATTATACCATTTAATTAGAACTGTTTTTAATTTATCAGGAAGAAATGGTATAATTGGTGAAAGAAAGAAATGGTATAATTGGTGAAAGAATTGCAGGTCACATGGAAACAATATGGTTCAGTAACAGAAACTGGCAAACTTGGCTGGGAAATCCAAGTGGCATTTAAGTCTTTTGGAATGCATAATATGGAGGGAAAGGAAGTCTGCTATCTGTCATATTTCATCTAATCAACACCTCTGAACTTTATCACTAGCGTTACTGGTGCGGGATGCATGGACACCAGCAAGAAGTACTTTGCAGAACCAAGGTCCACTGTGGCTCAATAAATTCTATTTCCCCAAAACAGGGTATCATCTGAGTTTCAAGGGATCTGAAGGAGAACTTTTATCCCTTAATGTAGCTGCTTCTTAGATAGTAAGTGCTAATTTTCTTGCATTGTCTAAACTAGTAGCAGATATAACATTTTAGTTTATTAAAGGAATAGCTGGTATTAGACATATCATACTCTAGCCTGATTTCCTCTTTAAGGATGGACCCCTCTTCTATTACTCAGGGTTCTCCAGAGAAACAGAACCAATGCGGTATATCTGTGTGTGTGTGTGTGTGTGTGTGTGTGTGTGTGTGTGTGTGTGTGTGATAAAAAAATTATTAAGGAATTGACTCATGCAAATGTGAAAACTAGCAAATCTGAAACCCATAGGGTAGACCATCAGGCTAAAAACTCAGACAAGGAGTTGCTGTTTAAGTCTTGAGTCTGAAATTTGTAAGTCAGGCTAGCAGGCTGGAAATTCACGCAGGATTTTTATGTTCTGATTTAACACAAAATTTCTTCTCTGAGAGAACCTAATGTTTGCTCTTAAGGTCTTCAACTGATTGGATGAAACCAACTCACATTACTGAGAGTAATCTACTCAAATTCAACTTATTATAGATGTTAATGACATTTATAAAACATATTCACACCAATATCTGGACAAGGCTTTGACAAATATCTGGACAATGTTTGACCAAACAACTGGGCACCAGAGCTTAGCCAAGTTGACATACAATTTAACCATCATACCTATTAACAAAGAAGCCTCCCAAGGTTCTTTCAGACTTCTGTCCACCCTTAGCTTTCTAAGACAAGAATGGCATGTTTCTACATGAATGTTATCTTTCTGTCTTCATGTTCACAAGAAACACATAGTTAATCAATTATGGTACTCTTTTCCACTGAGTTCAGAAATGCTTCTCAACCCAACGCTCCAAAATGCCACTTCCATTTTACTAAAGCTAGCATGCAAAATAAGTGTATTGACTCGCCCTTCTTAAGCAATTTAGTCACCTTGTGCTTTTAGCTTTTGTTTCTCTCCTGATTGTCACAATACAATTGTAAGCTGGATACTGAATATATAAGAATCATTCCAAAAGAGACTGTAGTCAGAGATTAATGCAAGAAAAGAAACAATGGAACCTCAAAAATCCTCTGGTCCAAATGATAACATCTCATAAGTCGAATAATGCATAGGGCAGTTAACTAAGTGTAAGGCAGTGGGAGACTTAGGGAGGTGCTCCAGTTAATGTCAAGAGTGAAGAGTTAAAACTTCATGGACCAAAGGGGACGAGACTTATGCAAAAGAGGATTTCCATGGCAAACCCAAGATGAGTGGATGGTGAGGATACTCTGAGTTTGAGAAGGATACATCCTGGGCTTTAAAATTGTGTTATTCCCAATGGAGGAGCCACTAATAGCGGTTAGTAGAAAGGCTACAACCAATGCTTCTTTACAACACAGCTGGGAAGACGCTAAGCCTGGTTTTAAGGCTTCCTAGTCAAGAAGAATGAGTATTATGATACAGTGCAGGCTTCTGCTGCCAATGCAGAGTTCAGTCAGGGATCCTCTGGAAAATAGCATAAGAAGGCTGATCAATATATGAGTCTGAAACTGGCTTTAATTGTCACTTCAGGTCCACTGCACTGAATTTTATTGGGTTTGACTGATCTTTTATCAATATTGTATACAATATTATCTTTTATACTTATCTTTATCTTTTGCTTCTTTATTTCTCCTCAGGACTTGAACAGTCACCAATCTCATACAATCAAAATACCACATTTATCTTACAGCACCTCCTTCATGCTCACTGTCAAAACAGCAAATCCTATAACCTTTCTCCATTCCTTTCCCTCGTCCCCTATCCTTTCTGTTCATTTATCCTTTTTTACCTGCACTTCTCTGTAAAGATCTCTTTACGGACCTCCTAGCCTCCCATTCTTGCCATCTGACACAATTTCTGCCCCTTCTAATAGATCAAAGAACCTTAAAGCATGATTCTGCTAATGTTGCTTCTTTCATCAAGGGCTTTTGATAAGTCCTATAACCTTATAGTGTAAAATCCAAATTCTTTAATTTAATATTCAGTGTCTCCCATAACCTAACCCAGGCCATCTTTGCAACATTGTCCTCAGCCAGTCTCCTATTTTGAAAGATATAATCCAGAAGACTGTGCTACTTGCCATTTCCAGAAAATGCTTGGCATTGTTCATTTGCATGCCCTTCCATATGTGTTTTGCCTACTGGTTGGTTTCTATTTCTCTATTAGTTCATTCTTCAAAATCAGCTATAAAACTATTTCCTTTACAATGAATTCTCATTCTTTTCAATGAACTACTATATCACATGTAACAAATAGCATTTTACCATAGTTACCTCAAAAGAGACGGTATTTCCTTACCATATAAACTCGTGAATGATAAGAATCATTTTTTCACTCACTTTTTTTTTTTCCAACAGTGTCTTTCACACATTAGATGTACACTGTATGTTTGGTAAGTGGAATAATACACTGAAGAGTGAATCAATCCTTGGAGCAAGCTCATTCTCAGTCATCTCTCATAATCCATGTGAATGAAAGATTGGCTTAATCAGAGATGATTACAATCTCAAACAAATCCCTCAACTTCACAGTATACACCGCTCTAGCAAATCTTTTTTTCCTGAAGCAATTTACAAGTAGCAAAAAATTCAACAGGAGTTGCTTCCTTCACTCTATACACAGTCTCATTTATTCTTATATTATTTCATTCAGCTAGCATTTGCTGTGTTTTTAATGTATTCCAGGCCTAATGTTAGATTCTAGAATCACAGAGAACATAGTTCCTGTCTTCAAGGGCTTTCAATGGGGATGATTGAAAAGGTCAACTATCATAATTACGGTAGAGTATGACGAGGTGTCTAACAGAGAAATACGGATGGCCTTGGAAGGCAAAGGAGGGGCACCTAAGCCAAATCAAAATTCAGTGACAATTTCGCCGAGACAGCAGTATCTCTGCTGAATTGTTAAGGGAAAAGAGAAGTTATATAAATGAACACGTTTGAAGAAGGCAGCCCAGTGAGGAGAAGAACTGCATATGTGAGAGCACAGAGGCGTGGGTGAGCAGGACGGGCTTTAGGATTTACAAGCAGTTGACTCACAGAAAACAACACTAGAGTGGGTTCGTTTCCTATGGCTTTTGTAACAAATTACTACAAACTTGGTGCCTTAAAACAGAATAAATTTATTTTCTCACAATTCTTGAGGCCAGAACTTGGAAACCAGTTCAGTGAACTGAAGTCAAGGTGTCAGCAGGACCATATTCCCTCTTGAGGCTCTAGAGGAGAATCTAAGCTATTCCTTGCTTCTTCCAGATTCCGGTGGTTGTTGGCATTCTTAGTCTTGTGTCCACATCATTCCAATGTTTGCCTCAATTGTCACAAAGCCTCATCTTCATATGATGGTCTAATCTCACTCCGCTTTTCTCTTATGAGGCTACATGTGATGATATTTAAGGCCCGCCTGGATAATCCAGGATGATCTCCTCACCTCAAGATCCTCCACTTAATCATATCTGCAAAGACCCTTTTCGCCCCCAAATGCAGTAGCATCTACAGTTTCAAGGGAACAGAATGTGGACATACCTTTGGGGGGAGCCATTTTCAACCTACCATATAAGTCTTATGAAATGCCTTGTATGCTAATCTAGCAGGAATATCCATAGGCAAACAAATGAAGAAAAGTCATAAGGCAATGCATGCCCCCAAATACATGGAACCACAGGTAAAATGCTGAAATATAAATATCTAAGATTCATATTTCTCTAAAGAAAGAAATCAATTAAATTTTAGCAATACTTTGATATGGGTTTGGAGTAAAAGCAGAGTCCCTGAAGGTCTGAGGCAGCAACAAGCTCTTTAGGCATAACAAAGAGGAAACATTGTTTTTGATGCTCCAGAAAAGGAATGGAAGATGAGACAGAAGTGATAGATGAGTGGAGTTAGGGGAGAGAGAGAAGCCAAGATTACAGTCAAGGCTGTGTATCCATCAAGATACTCTAAAGAATACAAGAACAAAGATGTAGTACAGGAATTCGATTTTAGACAATTGTGGCAGAAGCTGAGAAAGTGAATGGCTGGAATTGATGAACATTATCACTTCTGGGAGAAGCTCTTGGCTCCTCAGTGGGCCCACGGACAGTGGCCTGGTGATGGGCCTGGGGCCACAGTTACCAACAGAGCCAGCAGTTAGAAAGACAAGCTGGGATGCTCAGGGCACCCCTTTATCTACATGTCACTGTCTAACCATAACAACTTTCTGAGAGCAGTGGTTTCCACTTCACTTCCACCTTCTAAGTCCCATGTAATTTTTCTTTTGACAAACTCTTATTTCCTGTTACTTTCTTTTGCTTTGCTGAGTAACAAAAAAAGGTGTTTTGTTTTGTTTTGTTTTGTTTTTTGTTCATTTGTTTGTTTTTTAATGAGCCAATAATGGTTAGAGTGAGGAGATCCCAGTCTTAGCCCAGTGGACACAACATATTCCAGTAGAGCCTATAAAATATGCACAAAGGAACTCCAAATCTTTGATAAAGTCCAGGTTCACAAATAGTTTCCTGGAGTGAAATAAGACAGCACAGATATCATGTGTGAAAAAGACACTAGGCAGAGAAAATCCCGGAAACAGAACTCCCTCCTCCAGATTCACCAACATCTCAAAGAGTGTTGAGCTTCGGCAAACCACAGAAGATTTAAGCTAATCCACCTTGATCTTGACAGAAAAAAAGGCTCCTTTCTGACTAGGTGTATGATAATTTATCCAAGTCTGTAAGTTAGGGCTTTGTAGACAGATACAAGATGATTCTAAGATTCACAGTAATAAATCTTTGGAAAGACTCTTTGACTTCTCCCCCAAATCTTCTTTCTTTATTTTGTTAATTGATTTTGACTTGATGCAAGTCAAATTTATTTTCACTTGTTAATTTTTTTTTTTACTTGATTTATTTTTTATTGAGTCAACCTGTTAGACTGACTTCAAAGTCTCAGAACTTTAGTTACTTTCTGAGACTCATAGGCCAATCCTACCCCTGCCTCCTAATGGGAAAATCTCTTCTGAGCTCACAAAAAGGAAAGTTAGGTCATCAATTCCTAGTGTCATCTATTACATCTATTACAATTCATGCTGCAAGAAGCAGTCCCAGAAAGTGTGCTAACCAGGTCTTTGTTCAAGTACACATGTGATTGGTGTCCTTGAAAACACAGTGTGTACCCGATGCCCTTAAAGCCCATCTGAATTCTCATAGGGGCCAGCCAGGTGGTCTTCATATTTGAAGACAACTCAGAGAGTCACCTCACTTGTGAAAAAGTCAGCTTCCACCAGTCAACAGACTCAGTCTGAGTGTATGAGGGTGAACCATAAAAGCAATGACATAAGTAAATCCATCTTATTATCAGTAAAAAAAATATAGATACTATTTTTTTTTACTAACTGACTTTACAAAATACTTTTGCAGACAGTTGTGTGATATAACAGTCCCTCAAAATGGAGGATAAAAATTGTTATTCCCTTATTAATCTTACCTAAACTGGGAAAAGAGACATCAAGGCTCTCCCCTAATACAGCATAATGAATGAGCATCAGAACAGACCCTGAATTCTCTCCACTCTGCATCTGAATGGACATATCTATCCTTTCAAGAGTTGAAAAGAAATTCTCAGGAAATAACCACATTCAATTTCACAGTATTATCAGGAGAGGAAAAGGGAAAACACGTTTCTCCTCCATTATAAATAGAAAAATCAAGTCCTATACAAATAAGTGCTCAAAGATGCACAGCCAGTCAGATACAGATAAGTGAGACCTCAAGACTTAGCATCTGAGCTTCTTCACAGATTCTTAATCCTAACCACATCAAAGAGCAAGAGGGAAATGTGGAAGGCAAGAAGACATTCCCTCTAAAGTAAGCAGCCCTTATACCCGGCCTCAGGCAATTCCATGATCTTAGCTTTTAATTTGTAACTTAAAAAGCCTAGTCAGCCAAAATGACATTGATTTTATTGCATATTCCAAGATATCATAAGGATAATTAATCTCCTAAAAAACAATACAGTCTGTTGTATCTCCAGAGAAGCAAGGGGCTAAGTTTGTTCTTGGTGAATTACACCCAATGGGTACCACTAACCTTCAAATGTGCTACTATATTATTTAACTTTTAGACAGTTTAATACAGTTCCTGATTATTAATATGATTTTAATATCTGATAGTGCAAAAGGGTAATAATGTTGTAGAGCTAAGACAAGTGAAAAAGATAAAATTAACTCACTGCTGGTGAGTGATGCTAAAAATACACATTTTTACTTGGTTCTAACTTAACAATTCAGAAGAAAAAATAGCCAATCAATCAGAGAGCCAGAAAAAAAGGGGGATTGACTAAATTATCTTTTTGTCCCCATATAATTCAATAAAATTGAGATATGAAGGTGTTTCAATCATCCAGAGGAACAGGTATTTATATGCCAAGTATTTGCTGAGCACTTACTGTGTACAAGGCCCTGGACTAGGCATCCAGGCTTTAAAACCCTCTTTTCTCAAGTGTTTACATTTTCACTGGTGAGTCAGATGGGAAAGGAAAAGATCACACTCTGCTACATGCTACAATAAATATATGTATCCTGGCTTTTTCTTCCTGGATAAGCCCAGGATATCACACAGAAAAGGTACAAGCAGATGAAGGAGATCAGTTTCCTTACCTAAGAGAAAGGAAAAGAAAGAGGAAGGGAAGAAGTAAAAGAGGCATATAAGCAGAGGTTTCATCCATCTTGTTTGCAGTCTTATCCACGGCCTGGCATATTGTTTCCATCACCTGATAAGTATTTATTGGGCAGATAGATGAACTCAGGTGCAAGGATGTGAGAAGTTTTGTTATCTTAACTCATATTTAACCACAATTTTCTATCTGCTTTCTAATTCAGGTTCACCATCCATTCATTATTAGCAATGCCAAAAACACGAAAACATCTGAAAAACAGAAGTATTTTCCTAATTCATTTGGTGTCAAAATACAGCCTGACTATCTAATTTGGTGAAAAAACCTGACCTGGACTGACATTAGGCTATTTTAAATCTTTATTTACCCTAATTTGTTGTGAATATATATCCATATTTCTGCTGAGAAAGTAATAGTGTGTTCAGTAGTGGGGTGCTGCCCCAGCCCTCACAGGGGGTTTTATATAATATGCACTAAAAGTACTGTGGCACCTTTTAAAACTGGGAGCATTTTTGAATTCCAAAACACAATTATCCCCAGAGTTTCAGATAAGAAACTATAGACTTGTAAAATAATATAATTATAATAATATAATAAGCCTGATAAAATTCACAGATCTTATCAACTTTCTTCTTTATCTCCTTCTGGCTTATTGTTCAAGATCTGTCTTATGCCAACTTCAGTGCGGGTTGATGTGTTGTCTTACTGTGGCCCTGGTTCATTGACTCCCCTAGTATGTGGCCAACTCCAGTCCAACCCCCCACGTGAGGCTGACTTATCCAGGGGCTCAATATTGGCTCAAAATGGCCAAAGGGACCTCTCATACCTGACCCTGATATATTGTCACTATTTTGGTGATCATAAACTGTATAATACCTCTTTAATAGTAACAGAGATAGGGTTCACCTGCTGCGTGGCAAATGGAAAGAAAGAGAAAAGTAAGAAATTACCTTCATCTTAATGTGAATGGACTATTGCTGGGTGCCTCAGAGACCAAAAAATTCAATACTCTGAAAGAAGAAAGTATGGAGAAGCAAGGGATCGAGTCAAAGACAAACATGTCTATCGCAAATCTTCACAAGGACAAACCCTAAACAGGAAGGTATAAACAATCTACTTGTACTAAGTAATTAGTATATGGTATGAATTAGATGCCACAGCCAATGATTAGTTGTCACATTTAATCCTCACAATTATCCAGGGAGATCTATTTAGATATGTTTATTTTACAGAGAAGGAGGAAAGTTATATTAAGATTGAAACACTTCCCCTCAAAGCCAGAATTGGGAAGAGGCAAACCTAGGATTAGAACACAGATAGGTATCTCCCACCTACAATGCCACACCACCTCACACAGCTCTGTGCTGAAAATCACATGTAAAAGGATGCTAGTCTGAAAACGAGAGTGACCCTCACTTTGCACTCCTAGGTATGTACATAACGCCTATTTTATCACTAGTTAGCATCAGTCAATAGTGAGTAATCAATAGGCCTTGCTCTTGTGCATACGGTCATCTGATTTATACTTATTGTTAACAACAGCAGTGGAGTGTTGCATAACTATTAGAGCCTGGGCCTCACGCTGGACATTTAACTCATAGCGAATTATCTTCTCCTGTGCCTTGCAAGAGAGCTTTATAATCTCTGAGATTAAAGGAAGTCGAGTAATTTTCCTAGGGTTCCTCTGCTAGCAAATGATAGGTAAGGAATTCAAATGTATAATTCTCTAACTCTAAAACACATGCTCTTTCAACACATCATGCTGTAACACTTTCAAATAAGGAGCTATTGTTGACACTGAATCATAATGGCCATCTCTTATTCGCACTTATCCTTGAGCCATAACTAATGGAGAATATAAGGCTCATTGCGCAGCCACATTTGCTCTCTCCCAATGAACAAGAGACACAAAAGCACAAATAGAATTTCAAATGCCCTAGAATAGCCACCTGTGACTCACCTAGTTCTGGGTATGCAATCACTTTTCAGAAATATAAACCTGAAAATATATATCAGCATAATGTAATCTGCTCATTCTTCGCACACACTGAGAAAGCCATCCATGGATTCTGGCAGTTCTCCCACCTGTACACCACCGGGACCACACTGGACTAAGCTATGGACAGGCCACCAATGATGTGACTTTTCAAACCTTGCTCACCTAGTATATGACAGACATAAGAAAATGGATGCTACTCTTGTCCTAAGGTTGGCAGCAAGAATATTGTCCTCTAGCCATAATACAGAATGGTATTAAAGAAGGGGAATAATCTTTAGCACAGAGCTTTGCATCCACCAATTTCAAGTCTTCTCACTGCAGCCACATTCTCAATGACCTATGAGAACCTTTCATATAGCATCCCCAGCACCTAAGAACTGAAGAATTCATTGGTTTTCAACCATGCATTGGGAGATACTGCCCAATGTCCATTACCCAGGTAATAGTAGTGATGGGATTTGGATATGTGAGTGGGGTGTGAGAAGTGCTGCTTTTATCATATGGACTGGAGGTCTATCCTTTACAGGAAAGAGATCAGAAATCAAAAGGTGGTTCAAGAGATGGTCCCACAAAAAATGAAGATACCAATTCCTTTATTGGTAAATACTGCCATAGAACTGTCCTTTGGTCCCAAGCTTATGGTTAAATGCTGACTTCAGATTATTTCTTTGCCCCTCAATCCCTCAAACCATCACACTCCTCTGACACAAAAGGTGTTGTGGAAAACCAGCATCACCTCAGGTATTGAAATAAGTACGTTTTGTATTTTCTAAAAATTTATCCATAAACAATAAATAATGAGGGTAAAGAGAGTAAATAGGGAAAATAATATGAGAATTCTTAATCAAAGGTACATATATCACATTTCTTGATTTTAAATACAACTAAAAAAAATAAGGGTCAACCTAGAAAGGAACATCATACAAAAGATAATAGTGCTCACCCCTGTCCTAGAATGAACTCTTTTTCACCCTCCCTTAATTCTGCATCTTACTTCATCCTCAAATTTAACCTTTACATGAGTATATGGATATGATATCACTACTTGATTATCTAGTTCTGCACCTGTAGGGGTTTTTGGCTAAGGATAAGAGTATGTAACGTACTATACGGTCAACACACTATGGCCTGCCAGTTCACAATCAGCCATGCCCTGTTTTTATATGACCTGGAGGCTGAGAATGTGTTTTATATCTTTAAAGAGTTGTTAAGAATAAAAAGGAAGAAGAGAAGGAGAACAAGGATATGTGACAAAGATCGTATGTGGCCCCACAAAGCCTAAAATATTTACTACCTAAAATAGTTACTAAAAATATTTTTACAGAAAAAGTCTGCTGACCTCTAGATTAATAATTTGAACACTAAGCACTCTTAGAACAGGGATGGTGACTCCAATTCTGCTTCTATAGCACTGATTGCTCAAACACTGTGCCAAAAGGCCCAACTCAGGATATATTTTTAATAATTAAGATAATGAATAGGCATCTGCTAATGTGCCACATCTGTATGTGGTCTGGAAACAGTTATCAAATATAAAGTCCCACGCAACTTAGCAAAGGATCAAGTCTTGCTGCTTATTCAGAAGAATGCCCTCATTTTGCCTTATGATTATTACCAATAGCCCTGTTCTCCAAGTCTTTATGTCCATGTTAGTGATCCAGGGCCCAAGCAGCTATCCTGAGCTCTCTCTATCACTCCTACCTCAGTTTCCATTAATTCATTGCCATTGAGCAGCAATAAATTAGGGAAATATTGCCAAGAAGGGAATTATGAAGATCATAATTAACAAAGGAGACAGTTGGAGGATTTATAGTAAAGGCCGATCCCGGTCTAGTTTCACTGGGAAAGAGCATCATCTCAATCTCATTTGCCAGTAATTAGCTCTGCCTTTATTGCATTGTAAATACTGTTTTAATTACCATGCTCCTTAGTTGAGAAGATGGAACTCAGTATCCTTATTGGATTTCACATCCTGGCAACCCCTCTTCATCACTCCCCAGCCTTTGCTGTGTACAATAGATGTATGCAAATACAACCGGCAATGGCAGCTGAGAGGATTACAAGGGGTAGCGACAGGCAATATGAGAGATGCACGGTTCTGGGGAAGGAGCTGCATTGCTCTCCCTAATTACCATCCTGATCCCTCTTACCCTGGAGTCTCAGGAGGAATTAGCCAACATGGATAAGGCAATCCTGCTGGGATACCTTCTGAAAAGGCTCTACAAAGCCAGTGGAGATAACCATATTCAGAACTTCCAGACCCACTACAAGGCAACAATCATTAATTATGCGTTAATTAGTATCAGATAGGAAGTGGGCCAAGAGCTGCAGTGACCAGGATTCACGGGATGTGAAGTTGAGGCTCAGTTCATCCACTAACTCAGGGCGGGATTTGGATAAATGTTTTGGACCACGGCTCCTAACTGAAAAATAGAGTTATATTAGGTGTTTGCATATAACTCTAGATCAAAAATTGCATGCATTTATAAATTTTATATTGAAAAACATTTTAAAGAGCATCTTTTTTTATTTAAAATTTTTATGCTTTATTTTTTATATTTGAGAGAGACAGAGTGCGAGCATGGGAAGGGCAGAGAGACAGACACAGAATCTGAAGCAGGCTCCAGGCTCTGAGCTGTCAGCACAGAGCTCATCGTGGGGCTTGAACTCACCAACAGTGAGATCATGATCTGAGCCGAAGTTGGAGCAACCCAGGAGCCCCGAGAGCATCTATTTTTTTAAGTTTATTTATTTATTTTGAGAGAGGGAGAGAGAGTGCACACATGCACAGGGGAGAGGCAGAGAGAGGGAGAGAAAGAATCCCAAGCAGGCTCCATGCTGTCAGCATGGAGCCCAACACAGGGCTCAATCTCACAAACTGTGAGATCATGACCTGAGATGAAATCGAGGGTCAGACACTTACCCAGGAGCCCCTTAAAGAGCATCTATTCTAATTTTGTGTGACAGACATCACCTCTCTTAAGCCTACCAAGTGGTTTTTGCGGCAACTATGATATACAGTTCTGTGAAAGTTTATGCTTCTTTTGTACTGCCAATTTGCCACCTGAAGCATATGCCCTGCCTTTCCACATTCTGCGCTGGGGTCAGCTCACTGAACATGCAAGGAGAGTCCCTGGGTGGCACCCTCAGCAAACAGGGGATGGGACTAGTCTCCCATCTTTCAGGTGGATGATACTGGGCCACATATGGTATTCTGCTCAGGAGAACTGAACCCTGCCTCCTGCTGCAATGACCTCAGTAATGTTCCCTTATACTGGCTTTTCTTCCTTGCTTGCTTCTCGACATCTGCTTCCTAAATTCACCTCCAAAAAAAAAAAAAAAAAAAGGCTTTTACCCAAGTACTTATCTCAGGCTCTGCTTTCAGGGAACACTAACTAAGATACCCTTTCTGCTTAAAGACAAAGAAATTAAGGTGAAAAGAAAACAACGTATCTAGACCAAGGGTAGTATTCCTCCCACTGTCCTATTTATAGATGGTCTGTCCATGTGGTTGCAAAGAACTATAAGCTAGCAATAGTGAAATAGTCATTAAGTCCTATTCAAGTAACATAGGTGAAAGGGGCACCTGGGTGGCTCAGTTGGTTAACCATCGAACTTCAGCTCAGGTCATGATCTCATACTTCATGGGTTCAAGCCCCACATTGGGTTCTGTATTGACAGCTCAGAGCCTAGAGCCTTCTTTGGATTCCGTGTCTCCCCCTCTCTATGCCCTCCCCTGCTCATGCTTTGTCTCTCTCTCTCTTTCTCTCTCTCTCTAAAATATAAGCATTAAAAAAAAAAAAACTTTTTTAAAGAAATAGTATAGGTGATGGAAATACCAGCAACAAAAATAAGAAAACATACTCTGATATCAAATGGACCTGGATTTGAACCCTAGTTCCACTATTTTAGAGCTGTGTGACCTTGCTGTACAAGCTTTTTATACCTTATTTTGCTTATCTATAAGATACTAGGAATAATATCTAAAATACAGTGAATTCCCAATAAATTATCATTATAATATTATCATCATTCTTATATATAATAGTTCTGTGATTGCCAGTCAGATGAAAAAGAAAACGATCAATGCTGCAAATGGTAACCTTGCTCAAAACTTAAGGTTTTAGCTACTCTGTGCCCTTTCAAACCAATACTCAGGGAGTGTATTTTGTTTGTTTGTTTGTTTGTTCGTTTGTTTGCTGCTTTTCTGATTATTATGACACCAAGACACAGGAAAACACGAATGAAAAGGAGCACTGCAAATTGTATCACCCTCTCCCTCTGCCTGGAACTTTGACAGAGGGTCATTGATGACAGTCGGCACTGATGTACCTCATTCCTTTGGTTTGTGGACTGACACACCCAGGGTTGATGAAGACTGAGACAGACATCCAGCCCTCCTGGCTCTTCAATTTTCTAAGCCACTTGTGCCAACTGTTAGGGAACACATTCCAGATTTTGCAGAATTAGCAGGCAAGCATCCAGTGACGAATACATAGGAATGCAAAGCCGTGTCAGACAGTCTCCCAATCTCGAGAACCTTAAATGTCATCTGATCCCTGCTATAGCAACCTGGCCAAGTGGTCGTGCTGCTTCTGAACACTGCCATGTGACATGATAGCCTAGTCCATATTTAGACAGCTCTTTTAGAGAGCTTTTCTTTATTTTCATCCAAAATATTTTCCCTGTAGTTTACATTCATTTGTCGTAATTCTAATCTATTAAGTCATTTGGAATAGAAGTCAATCTTTTTCTCCATATGGCAACCTTTGAAAAAAACTGGAAACTTCAGTCACATCTTCTCTTGGTTGCCCTTTCTTCTGACTAGACAACTCTATAGTGCTTCTTTGTTCTTCATGGATTTCCCACCACTCGGGGAGATCAGAGAAATAAATTGAAAGTATATAAATAGCTAACTGCTTTTGAAATTAAAAATAATTGGGGTCCCTGGGTGACTCAGTTGGTTAAAACACCCAACTCTTAATTTTGGTTCAGGTCATGATCTCATGGTTCATGAGCTCGAGCCCCGCATTGGGCTCTGCATTGACTGCACAGAGCCTGCGTGAGATTTTCTCTCTCTCTCTCTCTCTCTCTCTCTGCCCTTGCTCCCCTCAAAATAAATAAAATAATAATAATAATAATAATAATAATAGGTACAGTTTAACTTCTAAACAAATAACTGAGAGTGGGCAGTATAATTGAGTGAGACTCAAATAGAGTCCATGAACACATTCATTACTTAAAAGGAAGATGGTTATGTAGGAAGAACATGGGCTCTGGAGTTTGAATCTCGGTTCTGCTGCTTCTTTGCTGAGTGACCCTAGACAGATTACTTAACCTCTCTCACTTTTAGTTTCCTTATCTGTAAAATGGGCTTAAAACACCGGTTCCAGAGGGTTATTGTGAGGATTCAGTGGAAGAAATGATGTGAGTGTCCTTAGTGTACAGCCTGGCCACAGGCTGTAAAAAGAACATGTGCTGTGAAGCCAGATGGAGGAGAAAGAATCCTGGCCATGCTAATGCTTCCCTGTGAGAGTTTGCTCGAGTAACTCAGGTGTTCTGAGCTTCATCGGGCAAAAGCCAAATAACACAGTATTTGGGAATTTACTGTAATGATTAGAAACATAATTTCTAAAGTGCGTAGCACATAACCTGTTTCTTGAGTTATCCTTATCCTTACACCCCCCCAAAAAGTTTCTTTTTCTTTTCACTTCCATGAAGTTTCATTAGAAGATATAAATCAGTATAATCTGCTGGTTTGGGGTTTTTACCAAGATGCTAGTGAGTGGGATGGGTGTTATGAAAAGAATATGCCCAGCATGAATTTATGAAATGTAAAAACCTCCAGAAGAGTCTCCCATAAATATTTACAAAAAATTAATGAATAATACCAACATACTATATATTCAGGGGTTTTTTTTACATACTAATGTTCAACAAGAGACCAGAAGAGTCATAACTGTGCCAAACAGGATGCCCATGACTTAGTGGTTTTTGAGTTTAAAGTGTTAGCTGAGAAATTCACAGGAGTAGAGCCAGACAGAAAGTGTGTGAAACATTGGGAAGAATGTCGAACATTCTGGATGGCACAAAAAAAGAAAGAGCACATAGATTCTATCCAGGGGCACACCTTTAAAGAAGTACAGTCTTGCTCAACAGATGTAACAGAAAAATGATTACAGTGGGCTCAGTGCCAATTCATCTCTGTCCCTGGAAAAATATGCCCAAAGCCCACATCCTTTAGAGAAGGACTGAGTGCATGAAAGGAAAATCAGAAATGACAACCTACAGGATAAAGATACTATGACTTTCAAGCCCAAATTTAAAAGCAACTCTGAAAACATATAGTGGAAAAAGTATGAGAAGATTTCACTTCTGACCTGTTCTACACTCCACTTTGTACCCTGAACAAATCACTTCTCCCTGTCCCTACCTCTCAGCATAAGATGTAAGATAAAGAGGGGTGAAGTGGCTGATTTCCAAGGTCCCTTTCAGCACTAACAAATGCTGTGTGTCTTTCTCGTCAAAAGTATTCAAGATTGATTAGCATCAAGAAGCCAGCAAATTGCCAGGCGGCTCCTAGCATGGAGCCTGGAAAAGTGGAAGTGGAATAAGAAAATATGCCTTAGATGTATACTACTTCAAAATTAGAATCCACCAGTGAATGTCTAGTTAATGCTCAAACTGGTTAGTTAACATCCAGTTAATGGAAACATGAGATGACTTTGAGGACACTGGCTGTCACTTTTTTGGAACCAGTTCAGACTGACACTCAGATCTAGAAATTCTTTTTTTTTTTTAATTTTTTTAAATCTTTATTCACTTTTGAGGGACAGGAAGAGACAAAGCATGAGTGAGGGAGGGGCATAGAGAGAGGGGGGACACAGAATCCGAAGCAGGCTCTAGGCTCTGAGCCGTAGCACAGAGCCCAACACGGGCTCGAACCTACGAACTGTGAGATCATGACCTGAGCCAGAGTCGGACGCTCAATCGACTCAGCTACCCAGGTGCTCCCCCGCTCCATATCTAGAAATTTTTGCATCAAAGTGTAACTTCCCCAAGAATGTAAACTTCTTCCTCAATTCTTCTTTTAAAAGTGTTCTCTTTCTTTGAAAAAAATCTTAAAACTCTTAACATGAGCCACTATCCTCTATGACAAGAGGGAAGTCTCCATTTCCTTCACACACATCCCTACATCCTTCTGCCCTAGTCTCAGTGCCTGGCACCTTCTTTACTGAGAGGCACAGGCTAGATACATTCAAGTGTGTGTCCTGTGCCGAAAGCAGGAATGAGTCTGAGGGAAGAGGATGGTGTTTGGAGGCCTTAAGGACATGAACACAAGGCACCCACCCACCCACATACCATCTGTTCATGTGCTCTCTAGATAGAAGAAAAAAGAAAAATGGGCCCCCAGGTGCAATATTCTTAAAGCTACATCCCTCTGTAGATACAGCCTAAAAGTTCAATATTAATGACATAATTATGTAGATATTACATGCAATGATAATAATAATATAGTTATTCTGACCACCCTAGTGGAACATAAGCACCTTCATTTAGCCATACACTCATATCATGCTGTCATTATGGAGGTTATAAATTGCTTCTTCATGGGCTATTTCCTCATAGAAATGTAGATGCTCCAATGCTTTGCTATCCTGTCATCTCTAGGGAAGTTAGTAGCCCTGATAAGCTGATATAGGAGGTAACCTCTAAGCCCCTTCCCCTAGCATGGAGAAAAGGCAATATTCATTTTTGGACCACCCACTCTCTGTCTTACTCTTTATCCCCTTTATTAAATGGCTTTGCCATTCCGTTCCAGCAACAGAAGGCTGGGGTGGGCCAGCCGGACGGCATGGTGTTGAAATCACTCCCCATAAAAACGTGCCTGCAATGTTACAGCAGCTTTGATGCTGTTGTAATGCACCCATAAAATCAAGGAACATATGTAGAGGCAGCTGCTGGTGGCAGCGAAGGAATGTAAAAAATATGAGGCTGTTGAAAAACTTTGATAGATTTTACTGCCAGCCAAGTATATACACTTTTTATGGTCTGCTATATGAACCTACAAAAAAAAGAAAAAAAGAAAAATCATGCTTTTCTTTAGTGTGTTTATTCATTGCATCGTTTACAACACATTCCTGAGACAAACTAGGAGACCAGATGATTACTTTTCAAATCAGTGGGTCTCTGTTTAGCCTTAAGAAACTCAGAGAGAAAGGGAAAGGCCTTTAATAACTGGTCCTTAGAGGGCAACGGGGAAGCCCTATGAGGAGGTTAATGTCACTGCGCATAAACCATTTCCCCACATCACACCCTCTGAATGCATCGGGGCCCTCAGAGACTGGCTATTCAACTTCCTTGATGTGGCACAGGCTTTGTATAACTAAATAATGGTCAGGCAGGGATATGATCATGAGGGGGGAGGGGGAATCAGATTACCTAAGCCTAAGGGTAGTATTAGTATACAATCAATATAAAATTGCACAAGGTTAAGTCAAAAGGATGTGGGAAGAAAATATCAGAACTGCCATTATATTTATTTGTATGTAAAATGACAAGGAATAAAGTATGCTTTACTAATATTTAATACATGCACAGTTAGAATGCCCCTCTCATTAGCAGGTCTTCACAGCTGAAGATTTGATCCAAAATTCATATACTATATATTCACATATTGGGATAAATGCTCCAAAATTCCTTACTATAAATGTGAGATAAAAAGTTTAGAGATTGCTAAGTTAATAGTAAAAAAACAAAACAAAACAAAACAACAACCTCTCCTTGACACTGTAAGAAAAAGCCCAAATATTTAAGAAATGGGTAATTCTTCTATAATAAAATGTTTTAGAACATGGAAAATACAGCAAATTTCCAAATTATTTTATTTGGCTAGGACATGTGTTCCGTGTTTGGTTGGTTGGCCTTTCTTTGTTTGCTCTTCCTTTAAATGTAATCTTTCTGCAATTCCTATATTGATACACATATTTTTTTTTCTTATTTATTCCACTAGCATTTTAATGAGCATCTGGAAGTGTTAAAATGCGTACAAACACAATGTCCCCTTATCCTGCTCTTTCTGGTACACAAGGTGATTCTCCTTGCTCTAAGACAGTGAAGTTCAAAAGATTAGTAAAGTACTAACAGTCATGTCCGTGGCTAGAACAATAGTCATGACTATACACTTTAATAACGGGATTTGACACCGTTTTTAAAAAACTGTGTTTGATAATGAGAACAGAGCTCATATTCTGAATCTGCCATTTGTATGTCTATGTGTTAAATGAGCAAGTCAGTTACTCTCTCTTAGACACAGTATAATCATCTATAAAACAGAGATACTTTACACATATCTATAGAATATTGGTGGTACTTAATAAATAGAAACTATCATCATAAATATTATAACATGATATTTATTTCCTGTAACATCTGGAAAGCATCCTAAAAAACAAATAACTCAAAAGATTTAGCATTATCATAGTGAAAATAAGGTTAGGAAAAGAAGTAGTAGAGGAAAAGAAGAAATGCCTGAATGAAGAATGAGAATGAAGGAATTTAAAATAGTCTAATGAAAATAAAATAAAATAAAATAAAATAAAATAAAATAAAATAAAATAAAATAAAATGTATCTCTGAAGTCCTGCTTAACACTGCAAGATTAAAGGGGTTAGCACAATCCTAAGCAGCCAGGAATTGCTATCTTTGGGAAAAGATACCGGTTGATTTCCAACGGTCTCCAGTGATTTATCTCTTGGCAACAATGGAACCAACAAAAGGAGCAAATTTCCATTCCTGACTTGTAAGGCTCAGGTGAAAAATCTATTAATAGGTATGAAAGGCCAGATGGACTGGCCAAGGCCTGGAGCACAAAGGTTAGTTTTCAAGAACCATCTGGGGCTTGTACCTATGCCTTAGTGAAAAAGCAGTGAGAGCCCAGAACACAACACAGTCAATTAGGAAGGCAGTAGCTGGAGGCCTGCTGGTCTGCCAGCCTTTCACTGGTATAGAAAAATGATGGTTTGGAGAAAGGAAAAGTCTATCAATTATTTTCTTCTTTCTTTTTTAATTTTCAAAAACTGGATACATTTAGTAGCTACGAGAGTAAGCAGAGACATTAGGACTCGTCCAGTTTCACAGTCACACTTCCCAGTTTCACAGAAGTTTCTGGAACACTCTTTTCATCTGACAGGTTGTTCTCATGGTAGGGTGGGAGAGAGGCCTGGCTCGGGCATACACTGTAAAAACATGCAAACTACTCCTCAGACTTTACCCGAAACCCTCACAATTCGGTTCCTATTGATATTATCTACCTTCCTGAAGAGTCATGGTAAACTTTCAGATTATATTAAGTTTCTGTTGTAAAATTAATACCTCAGTTATCATCATAATGGGGCAGAACGGTTTTAAATGTCATGTCTTTACTAATGAGTCACTGGATTTCAGACGGATTACTTAACCATTCTGAACTGCAGTTTCTTCATGTTAAATGGTAATAATAATCATTTTTTTCATGTTAAAAATGATTAAAGAAAGAAAGAATTTATGCAAGAAAGTTATGTACTCACTGTTTGTATCCATTCATGTTGTCAACACGGGTTCACGGGGTACTAACTGTGCAGGTACTAATGGCACACCAGTGAGAAGATACGTGGTACACAAGTTTATAATAAACAACTGAATTACAGCTGTTATTTTTTATGGAACAAAGGCAGAAATTTGGGAAACAGAAAAAAAAAGATTTTTTTCTGGCCATGAATAACCCTACTGGCCATGTATAACCAATTTTAATATTTTTATATAATTCCTTGCTTTGATTCACTTGAACAATAATACTTCAGATAAGGCTAAAGCTAAAAAGGAATAAATCAACTATAAATGAGGGGCTTTCTATGTGAATAGGTCATAAACAATATTTAGAAAACACTTTTTGCTAATTTTATATATTTTAGGTGTATGCACATTGGTGTAGGGCCAAATTTTTAGATTACACAGATATTTCAATTTTGGAATAAATGAAGCAAAATATTATGATTTGAAGCAGACAGATCTCATGTTGAAACCAGGCTATGCCTCTAACTAGCTGTGTGATATTAGGAGAGTTTACTTCTCCTCTCTAAGGTTCAGGCTTTTCATCTTCAAATTTAGTTAAGATTCTATATATGATCTAGTTATTACCAGTGTCTAAAACAACATAAACTTTTTGATATTTTATGAAATTAATAAATGTCTGGCTCAAATTTTATGGTGAGCTTATGACAATTCTGTGGATAGAATTTTAAAGTATGTGCTTTGACCTGAACAGTCAATGAGAAAAATAAATGTATTTTAAATAACTTTACATTGAATCAAAATGACAGCATAGAACATATTAGATTCAGTTGCTACAGAAGTTTCTCACTCTCTCTTAAAACATACTTTCAGGTATAACTGAACTGAAACCAACCAGTAATCAAACCTTTTTTAAAATAACAAATGAGGGGCACCTGGGTGGCTAAGTCAGCTGAGCATCTGACTCTTGGTTTGGCTCAGGTCATGATCTCACAGTTGGTGATTTCAAACCCCATGTCAGGCTCTCTGCTGACAGTATAGAGCCTACTTGGGAATTTTTCTCTCCCTCTCTGTGCTCCTTGCCTGCTCAGTCTCTCTCTCAAAATAAATAAATAAAACTTAATAAAAAATAAAAAAATAAATGAGGATATGTCTGTAAATTTTTGATCATCCAAAAGATTCAAGTTATAGGAATGAGAGGTTGAATTTTTATGTTTAAAAATTGTTGTTTGGCTGGTTTTATTATGAAATGATGTAACTTTCAGGATTATTCCAACTTCTGTCATAGTCCTAAAATGATATATTTATTTGCTTTAAATCAAGTAGAGACTGGATGACAAGACTCAGGTAATCAAGGAAGCATGCTGAATGACCCATTTAAGGAACAATGTTCAGCCACAGAGAGAAGCAACCCATAACTGCAGGTGTCCTAGAATGAAACTCTTCCCTCTCTTCTTTTTCTCTTCCCTGAGACAGGCATAAAGATCATAAAATAGAGATAACAGTGTCAGAGACGATAATGCCTACCTACTTCCTCTATCCAAATTTTCTTTCCTGCCATTCCTGAGAGATTTGCAATTTTTCAACCTATTAAAGAAGATCTGATGTGTGCTCAATGAGATATCAGGATATTTTAGACTTCTTCCAATTCTACATTTGTAGGAATTCTAGAATCTTTAAAAGCCTGCATTGTCTCCTCTTTAGACCATGAAGCTGTCCCTGAGAAATCTAACCTTCACCTCCTAGAGCTACCATTGTGTTCCTAAAATATATTCAGTTTGGCAATTGATATTAAATCACTCTGATTTACTGACCTAACTCTCATCATCCCACCTAAAATGTTCATACATTAAGGATAGGGCCAAAACTTTTACTTGTCTTCTGGGTCCCATGGTACCCAGCACTGAACAACTTTGATGAATTGACAGAAGAGTTAGGAGACTTCTCAAGGGTGGGAGGGCCAGGTTTGTGTGGCATAGGTGTATACAATATCAAGAGAGAAACTGGGCCATTCAATTTGCAATTCTTGTTAAAAAAAATGAAAACCCTCATGTTGACAATTTTAATGTCTTTTAGTAAGGCTATGCTAGAGAAAAATGATGTAACTCTCAAAGTGTGAACAATTTTCCAGACGAAAGGGCCACCAACTGAACCAAACTCCCATCCTTCTCCTCAGTTCTTACAAGTACTGCACAATCTCATAGACTTTTATTTGCCCATTAATTTTCAGGCTCTTTCCCAGTGAGCATTGAAGTCAAGTATTAAAAACTATGAAAGTGAGTTCCACAAGCTAAAATTAATGCTTTACTTGAACTTACTAAAGAATTTAATTAAATACTCTACAAAACAAAAGAGGAAAAGCACTCCCCCAACTTACTGAGGATCCATGCATGAGTGGGCACACTTACAAGCACATTACTGGAATCCTGCTTAAAAATGGGAATGACTTGAGGCATCTGGATGGCTCCCAAGGCTAAGCGTCCGACTCTTGGTTTCAGCTTAGGTCATGATCTCACGATTTCATGAGTTTGAGCCCCATATCGGGCTCTGTGCTGACAGTGTGGAGCCTGCTTGGGATTCTCTCTCCCTCTCTCTCTGCCTCTGCCCCCACTAATGCTTTCTCTGTCTCTCTCAAAATAAATAATAAACTTAAAAAATTAATTTTAAAAAATGGGAATGACTGGTCTTGGGGGGTCCTGAATGCTCACATGTGTCTAAAGCATGAAAAAGGTTAAAATGAGGAAATAAAGATTCTAACACCCCTCTATATCCTGGTTTAGATCAGAGCCTTCATGAAAATGCCTATCTCATCACTACCTACTGAGACCACTAGGAACCAGACGATACTAGGGTCAGCAATGATATAGAAAAATTGCACCCATCATATGTTGCTGGTGGAAATGAAAAATGATGCCATTACACTGCATGGCAGTTTTTTTTTTTAATGTAAATACAGAATTACCTAGTGACACAAGAATTCCACTCTCAGATATCTACCCGGGAGAAATAAAAAATATGTCTACACAAAGATCTATACACAAATCTTCCAGCAGTTCACAACAGCCAAAAAAGTGGGAAGAACCTGAATGTCCATCAACTGGTGAATGAATAAAGAAAATGTTTATCTCTCAGTGGAATGCTATTCAGCAATAAAAGAAATGGAAATACTGACACATACTAAAAAAAAGGCAAGACATTAAATAGCACATGTCATATGATCCACATATACAAAATGTCCAGAAAAGGCAAATCTCCAGAGACAGAAATAGTTGTTGCCTAGGGCTGGGAATGGAAATGGGGAGTGATTATAAATGTGCAAGAGGTTTCTTTTTAGTTGATGGAAATGTTCTAAAATCAGATGGTGGTAACACTTGTATAACTTTATAAATACACTAAAATCCATTGACTAGTATAGTTAAACCAGGTGAAGGATCTAAATATAAATTTAAATTATGTCAGTAAAGTTGTTGAGAAGAAGAAGAAGAAGAAGAAGAAGAAGAAGAAGAAGCAGCAGCAGCAGCAGCAGCAGCAGCAGCAGCAGCAGCAGAAGCAGCCACTGTCACAGTAGCAGCTTCCCAGACTCAGTTTTGAGAAAAGAGTAGGTAGGACAAGCCATATTCTCTGCTGGGCAAGATTAGGTGAGAAAAGAGGTTCCCATTTCAGAGGTCTGGAAAGATCATTCAAAATGGAAGGGACAGGAAGAGCTTTCAAACTGGATTAGGATATTACTAGACAAAATGACCTAAGACTCCTTCGCAGATGAGAAAGCAAATCTGCACTGAAAGCTGCGCTAAGCAGTTAGAAAAGCATTTTGCTACACGTGGTGAGAAAGCCAGACTTGGCAGGAGATGACCTGAGTTCAAACAGCTCTGCCATCCACCTCTCTGAGCTCCAACGTCCTCATCTGTTCTGTTTAAAGCTGTGGCCCATTTATGGATTGTCTCCTACCACCGTGTACTCTTTTATGGTAAATTTCACATGTCATCTCATTCAATTCCCAGGACAGGAAAAGATGTAATGATTATCCCCAAACCTGGACGGAAAAGGACACTTAATTACTGAAAGTCATGCAGTTGCAGAACATATGAACTGAATGATACTGGAATAAAGTAGTGTGAGTCCAGGGCCTGCAAGCTTTTCCACTTTGCCATGTATACTATATTTTTACTACTCTCACCCCTCAATCTGAGGGGCATTTCAGGAAAGCTTTGGAGGTATTCCAAATGAGAAGTAGCTCACAAGGAACACGGCTTAGAGGGTAGAGAGCACCATGTTTTAACCTCTTAGTATATCATGACCTTGAATAAAATGCCTAATGCTCACATTCTCAACTTTCCTAATATGTAAAATGGAAATAATAACAAAATATATTCCCAAGAGTTCTGGCATGAATATTAACATCAGTACAGTATAGAATCTAGTGCTTGGTTCGGTCATAAATGTCTATTATTACTCTTGGCACTGTTCTATGAATGTAAAGAATGGTGGCTGGGTCAGTAAATGCTAGTTGAATCTAAATCTGAACTCATTATATGACTCTACAGGAGTAACTCTGTCACTCTGGGCAAACTCAGAGAATTGAACCACAAGAGCTATGAGTTCTCTACTCAGAAATAACAATTAATGATAACATTTTATCATTACATTAACAATTACATTACCGACATACTTTGCTAGCAACTAAAACAATACCAAAAGACCCTGAAGTCTACCAGTTATCAGGCACCGACTATTTAA
Source organism: Panthera onca (assembly GCF_046562875.1). Classification (NCBI taxonomy): domain Eukaryota; kingdom Metazoa; phylum Chordata; class Mammalia; order Carnivora; family Felidae; genus Panthera; species Panthera onca. The sequence continues at coordinate 20,087,307 of NC_138348.1, read as the reverse complement.
GATGTTCTTAGTAATTGCCACAATTTTCCAAAGTAAGTATTATTTTACCCCTTTACACACAAGAACACTGGGATCCAGTTGTTTTCACATCAGAAGGGAGTTAGTTAACCTCTACACTTACCTAGCTGATAGGGGATAGAATAGGAACTTAGACCCAAGTCTTTCTGGCTCTAAAGTACCCACTATCATTTACTATATCACTTATCTCCTCAGGCTTTACCTAAAAGTCAAGATGATGCTTACAGTTCACTTTATAATACCCAGGAAAGTCCAGGTGGAGGTGACTTGATACTGTTGCAATATTGTTCTCGAAAAGCCAACTCTATCTGCACATTTCTGATATGCCTTACCCCACATCTGGATTTACAAAGGAATAAAGTGAGGGTGATGTGATTCATTGTGTTAAAAAATGTGTTAGAAGACGGTTAACTTTAAATTTCTTTCAAAGAACTATTAACACATCATTAGATTTCTACAATCTCAAGTGGCATAATTTCAGAGGGACCACATGTTATACAAAGAGAGGCCACCTGTGCCAGCCAAAGAGTTGTTGTTAATTCACCAACACTCAGGGACTTGTTTTCAATTAGTTTAATCCCCAATATGGTTTGATTTCATGGGTGTGAGCTCAGCCCTTGACAGGACTAACAGCACTTTCCAGAAATTTCTACCTTCAAGACAAAGGAGGAGGAGGAAGTGGGAAGTGGAAGTCAGGAAATTAGGTGGTGGCTAAGGGCTAACATCCCTTGGCAGACCAGCCTTAGGAGTAACAGCAGCCACTGAGGCCCAGGTTGGCCTCGAGAATATGACATTCTATGCTAGGACACATTTTATATCAGGGTAAGTAGTCTTTCCAAGGGATGTGTCTGAGGTCAGTTTCTTCTGAGATCTGGGCTGCTAAGGAGTTAATTCCCAAAGACAGTTACAGTGAAAAAACCAGTTGTTCTCCTGCTGCACGGCTCCAACATCACCTGAGTATTTCTATAGCCTGGTGACCTTTGATTCTGAGCCCTACAACCAGAATTCACCCCCTCCTCCCCAATTTATATAACCTAACTGCTCATTAAGACTGATTGTTTTAAAGTTATTATAAAAAATTTCAACTATACACAAAACATAGAAGACTCCTACAATAAATCTCAATGTACCTAACTTCTGAGTTTAACAATTATCCCCTTCTGACCAATCTTATCCCATCAACACCCCCACCCATTGTCCCTCTCCCACTGGAGGACTGTGAAACAAATCCCAGACATCATGTAAGGAAATATTTCAGAGTGGATATATAACTGTTAAAGACTTTTTCTTAAAAATCAACTATAATGCCATTATCCTGCCTAATAAAATTTAAAAATTATTTCTTAATACCATCAAATGGAGAATCCATGTTCCAAGTTACTTGACTATTTCAGAGAGGAAATCTACAATTATTTTGTTAAAATCAGAATTCACATAAAATCTAAACAGTTGATATGTCAAGTCACTTTTAACCTATGGTTCCTCCCCACCTTTTATTTCCTTTGTGAAGAACCTAAGTTATAGGAGCTATAGAGATTTTCATTGTCTGAATAAATGTGATGTCCTTTAACATGTTCCTCTTCCTTCTCTATTTTCTTTCCAGACTGGTAACTGGATCTAGGGACTCAACCAGAATCAGTTGATATTTTGACAGGTATATATTATAGGCCATGGGTATTTCCATCAGAAGATAAATACTGCAGACTGTCTTCCTTCTTGTAATGTTAGTGGCACTGATGATTATTGCCACATATATTACTTCACCGCAGATTACAGAATTATTGTATTCTAATTCTACAATCTCTTGTTCATTTATTAGCCAGACTGCTTTGATAAATAAAAATCACTATTCAGTAACTATTTGGTTACTCTCATGTATGGTGCCTAAAGGAAAATGAGGATAAATGCTTAATTCTTTTCTTTAATTTGCTAGTTTTCAAAACAATAATTTGGTTCCTAAAATCCTCCAAACATGGTCAATGAAGTTTTAATTTATAGTATAGTTATGGTGTCATGGATTTAAATATCTTTGATTTGTACAGTCTATTCTTGTGATAATTATTTATGCTCAAATTATCCTAAATTTGGCCAGTGGGAGCTTCTTGAAGTTGATTCCTGAGTTCTTTTGATGTGATCCTAGAAGTCTTCGGTAGCTTTCTTTTTTCTGTATGACAAGATGCATTTTTTTAATTTAATATTTTTTAATTTTTTATTGAGATATAATTGACGTATGACATTGTGTAAGTTTAAGTTGTACAACATGTTGATTTGATACATTCACATGCTGCAATGTGATGACCACCGTAGCATTAGCTAACACCTCCATCACATCACATAATTACCATTTCTGTTTTTATAGTGAGAACATTTAAGATCTAAAAAAGACAAGAAACAACAAGCGTTGGTGAGGCTGCAGAGAAAAGGGAACCTTGGTGCATTGTTGGTGAGAAGGTAAATTGGTGCAGCCACTATGGAAAACTCCCTTTGGGGGAAAGTCGTACAATCAGCAGAGGTCTTCTGCTCCAAAACATCATGCCCCCCTCTCCTTGAGTTACCACCACATTTTGTCATTTCTCAAAACCAAGTCCAGCTGTGCAACTTATGGCTCCTGGCTTCAGGTCCAGGGTGACTTCCATCACACTGTGTGACCTTCTTTATAATCATTCCTAACCTCACTTAATTGCTAAAAAGCAAAGCATTACCATGCCAGAGTTTTTAAATACCTATTCCAACTGGTCTTAGAAACACATTTTGTGGCTTCATTTTGGTCATTTTTTATGTTAGACAAGCCAACGGGAGGGAAAACCCAAGTCACTGCAAATATAAACACAGCAGCCAATATCAGACCCAGAACATGTGCCAGAAAGATAGTAATATGTGGTATGGTTTTAGATTCTGTGACAATAAGCAGTTCCTCATAGTGAAGTAACTGTAAGATGGTAGGACAAATATCAAACTTTAACGTGGGCGCATCTGAACCTGAGTTCTCGGGTTGTGTCCACACCAGAACAAATTATAGAAAAATCATCGCCAGTGTTTGCACATCAAGTGGAAGTCCAAGTCTTCAGTCCTGGATTTTGTGAGAGCTGAGATGGGAAGTGTCTCTTCTCCCCCAGCCATGACACATGATGGACCAAAAGGGGAGTATAAATAAATTCCATTGGAAGATGAAAGAGTGCTACCCAAGAAACAAGAGACTTAACTCCATGTTGGGTATTATACAGATATAAGTGCCATCTTTTCTTCTCTGACTGATGGGTTCAAAATGAAATGTACTTTGGTTTGAGAAGACAAATCACCATAATAAAACTGACTTATTTGACTAGTTCACGTATCAGGTTCCCAGGCACAAGGGATTCACATATCTGACCATGATAGCAGAGTAGTAAAAACACTACCCCTGGAGCCGGGCGGGGTCAGGTTTTGCCTTATTAGGTGGGTGATTCTAGACAAAGTGCATACTGTGCTTTAGTTTCATCATCTATAAAATAGGGATAATGATATCTCATAAGATATCACATCATGTTCTGGAGGAAAAAATAAGATAGTGTTCATCAAAACATGAACCTTACCTACAGTCACCTGAAAAGGAGACAATCAAGGGCATTTGGTACTCCAGGCTTGGTTTGGGGGAATATAAAAGCAATTTTATTTTATGGATAGGAAACAGACTGATCATGTGACTCTATCATAGGTCTGAAAAGATTTATTATACCAGACATTAACTAAAATTATCCATGTGGCTAACGTTTCCTTCTGTGGCAGAAAAGAGAGTTGCTGATACCCCTGCAGCAACACCAAGGAATCTAAAATGTAACAAGGGGAAAAAAGATCCCAAACAAAACTAACCATCTACTCTCAGCACCTCCTTCATCCACTCTTTCTCACGTTCCTGTATTACTGAATCAAATAGGAACTAAGCCTTAAAACTTATAAAGCCCTACGGAAGTATGAAGCATTTAAGATACTTACCCATGGACTTTACCACATACCTTTTTTGAAAGGTTGTTTGGGCATGAGTTCACTATTTGTATTCTTCTGTGTCAGTCCCTGGCTCCTGGAAACAATTCTGCTCACTTACTCCCCATCAACTATCTCTGGGAGAAGAATTTGATAATATCACAAAGGGACTCTATCTATAATGGAGCCAAGACCATCAAACAGGAAGGGAAAATTATTATTTTCATAGAATTGAAGAAAAACACCAAGAATGTGTTTTGCTAGCAGTGTGTATGTGTTTGTGCACATGCACACTTGTTTATCTTCCTTCCTGACAAAAAGATGAGGAAAATAATGAAAGGTGAATACTTTTCTTCCAGGTTTTTTCTTATTAAACTTTAAGGAGTCCTTAATAACATGTAAGCAAACTAAGTCCAGCAACATATATAAAAAGGATTATACAAGTGACCAAGTGAGATTTATACCAAGGATGCAAGGTTGTTTTCACATCTGAAAATCGACTAATATAATAAACTATCAACAGAATATTAGACAAAACACACATAATCATCTCAACAAATGCATAAAAAGCTTTTGAAAAATCCTACACTCCTTTATGATAAACAACAATATTATTAGCTAAGACTAGAGAACACTCCTATAACCCAATAAACAGTTTCTATGGAAAACCCACAACTAACATCATATTCAATGGTGAAAAATTATTCCCCCTAAACTTTAAGACCAAGGCAAGGATGTCTGTTCTCATCACTTCTGTTCAACATGATACCAGATGTTCTACCCAGGGCAATCAGAAAAGACAATGAAATGAAAGGAATCCAGATTGGAAGAAAAAAGTAAAACTATCATTATTTACAAATGACATGATTTTATATAACAAGAATCCTAAGAAATCTACTAAAAATCAATTAGAACTAACAAAAACATTCTGCAAGGTGGCAAGGGTTAGACAAATATATAGAAATCAAAAATAAATTATATATGTGTGCACTAGAAACCCCAAAATGAAATTAAGGGAACAATTCCACCTGTAATAGCATCCAAAAGAAGAAACAATCAGGAATAAACTTAACAGAAGTACAAAATTTATGGTCTGAAAGACATTAAGAAGACTTAATATCTTCTGAAAGACATTAAAGAAGACATAAATAAATAGTAAGACATCAGTATTCATGAATCCAAGGACTTAACATTATTAAGATGTCAGTATTTCCCATATGGATCTACAAATTCAATGTAATCCATACCAAATCTTAGCTGACTGTTGTTTTTGTTTTGGTTTGGTTTGGTTTTTGTTTTCAGAAACTGACAAGTTGATTCTCAGATTCATATGGAAATTCAAGAGACTCAGAATGGTCAAAGCAATTTTGGGGGAAAAAAAAGTTGGGGCCACATACATTCCGATTTCAAAACTTACAAGAAGTATATAGTAATAAAGACAACATAGTAGTGGCTTAAGGGTAGACATGTAGACCAACAGAAGAGAATCAACAGTCCAGAAATAGACCCTAACAATTATGGTCAATTAATTTTGACAACATTTCTAAGACAATCCAATGGTGCAAGAAGAGTCTTTTTAAAAAATGGTGCTGGGAAAACTATATATCCGTATGAAAAGCATAAAGCTAGACCTCTACTTCATACTATACACAAAAATTAACTGCATCAAAATGTATGTAATAGTTGACTCACTATACTATACACCTGAAGCTAATATAGCACTGTATATTTATTATACTGGAATTAAAATTTTTTAAAATAATAAATTTTTAAAAATGTAACAAGGGGCGCCTGGGTGGCTCAGTCGGTTGAGTGACCAACTTCGGCTCAGGTCATGATCTTGCAGTTTGTGAGTTCAAGCCCCGCATGGGGCTCTGTGCTGACAGCTAAGAGTCTGGAGCCTGTTTCAGATTCTGTGTCTCCCTCTCTCTTTGCCCATTCCCTGCTCATTCTCTGTCTCTCTCTGTCTCTCAAAAATGAATAAACACTTAAAAAATTTTTTTTAATGTAACAAATACCTAACTATAAGAACTAAATCTTAAAACTTGTAGAAATTATAGGAGTAAATCTGTAGGACCTTGGGTTAATGAACACCTTCATAGAGATGACACCAAAATCACAAAAGAAAAAAGAAAAAATTAGGTAAATGGACTCTATCAAAATAGAAAAAATTGCAATTCAAAGGACACATCCAATACATACATAAAAGTGAAAAATAAAATAAAATAAAAAGATAACCCAGAAAGTGGGAGAAAATATTTACAAATCACAAATCTGCTAAAGTACTTGTATCTATAATACATACGGAACTCTTACAGCTCAACAAAAGACAACCCAATTTTAAAATGGGCAAAGGATCTGAATGGACATTTCCCCAAAGTAGATGCATAAATTGCCAATTAACACAGGAAAAGACACTCAGCATCATTAGGCTATCAGGTAACACAAATAAAAACCACAATGACACCACACCCACTAGGATGGCTATAATCAAAAAGACAAACAGTAGCAAGTGTTGATGAGGATGCAGAGAAATGTGAACTCATATACTAGTGGTGGTACTGTAAAATGATACAGCCACTTTGTAAAACACTCTAGCTGTTCTACAAAAGAGTAAACACAGAGACCATATGATCCATCAGTTCAGCTCTTAGGTATATATCTAACATAACTGAAAGTACATGTCCACACTAAAACTTGTACACAAATGTCCATAACAGCGTTGTTCACAATAGCCAAAAATTGGAAACAAACCAATGTTCATAAATTGATGAATGAATAAAACACTGTATATCCATACAATAATATATTACTCAGCAGTAAAAAGCAGTATGAGTACACTCTACAACGTGGATAAGCCCTTAAGACCATACTCAAAGTGAAACAAGATAGTCATAAAATGTGATATATTGTATGATTCCCTCTACATGAAATGTACAAAATAGACAAATACATAAAGACAGAAAGTAGATTAGTAGTTGCCTAGAGTTTAGAAAAAATAAAAAATGAGAAGTGACTCCAGTAAGTAAGAATTTTCTTTTTGGGGTGATGAAAATATTCTAGAATTGACTGTAGTGATGTTTGCACAATTCTGTGAATATAATAAAAGCCATCAGGCTTTATGGTATGTGAATTATATCCAAGTAAAGCTGTGACACAAAAAGAATTCAGGTACGAGTCTTTGATTTACGAACCTCCAGAACAGGACAATGAGTCATTTCTTCTCTTACATTATTTTATAATGTTTGTTTCAGACATGTGAAGTGATACTTCCCTGTGGGGAAACCTATTCCTTCCAGAAATTATTCACCAAATATTGAAAAAAATATCCTTAATTGTCTTATTCTTCGGATAAGACTAAGGCTATAGAATATGCTGAATCAAACACTTTGCTGTACACAATGGAGGCAGAATAATACGCGAGAGCTATTTTATTCTGCAGAATTTTTTTTCCTATTGTGGCCACTAAATCATAGTAAATGCAGTAGGATATGAAAGTTCAACCTATTTTCTGACATGAAAACTCCAAGGTCATGCTTGTCTATGATACATTAAAGGAAATCATTAGATACATTCTGTTGAAGAAGGCTACCTTCTGTGGGATGGGATGAAATATTCCCTCTTCTCAGAAAACAGGAAGGTAGTAAGGTAGTCAAAATGAACCCTAAAGAGGATTCTTTATTCTGAGGCTGACAGTTTCAGTTTGTTAACGATTTGAGTTGAAGCACTTCCTGATTGGCCACTAAGGGCTACTGTGAGAGGGAAAGAGTGTGTAAGAAATTAAGAGAAGGTGGGGGGTTAAAAGAGATGGAAAGGTGAGAAAGTTTGAAGGGGACAAGCAATATAGAAAAGTCCCAGGAGACCAGAGCTGGAAAAGTAATCCCAGAGGGAAAAATGTGACGAGGATGTGACCGTAGGTGTCCATAAAAGGCTCATTATAAGTGCCCCAGCACTACTTAGTATTCCTAATGGCCAACCCAAAAGGACTGAATCTGTGTGCAGACATCATGTGGGCATGAACATCTTTGTGGCCACACCAAGCTGTCACCATGAGCAATACGGTAGATAATTCTGTCACCATCTGGATGTCCCTTAAGGATACCTCCCTATAATTGTCCAGGGACAATTATAAGACCAAAGGGTATTATTATAAGAGAGGGACTATGAGGCAAGTTTGAGTTAAAGGGGGAAGCTTCAACACCCATACTTAAAGGGAGTGCAGTCAACAACCTTGTCTGCCAAGTGGGATTCTGTTACATAAACAAGTGTTAATACAGATTAGGTGTTCATGGCACATACTTTTCATATGATTGCTCACTTTAAAAACCCACTGGAAGAGGATTTTATTTTATAGAAAATACTGACAATGATTTACAATTGAGTCTGATATTGAGGTAGGATTAAGAATAAAATATTTTAGGGTGGAATCCTACCATTTATTAAAATGTCTACTGAGTGAAAGATACTGTTACTCTACATCATGGGAGGTAAATGTTGTTGTTCCTGTTTTATAACTAAACTGAGTCTCTGAAAGAACAAACATCTAACTCAGGGTCATGCTGCTAGTAATGGCAGAGAAATATCTCATACTTTCATCTTCAACTAGACTTGCAAAACATTGTGATATTATTCTTATTTGGTTGATAACTTGCTTCTGAAGAGTAAATAAGCAGTAGAGACATCATTTATTTAAAAAAAAAAAAGGTACACCATGATGCCTTTGTAGATAGTAAGGTAATACTGCTCATAGTAGGGGCAAAATATGTATTTTTTAAATCAAATTAATCTTTTTTAATTTTTTTATTTATTTTTGAGAGAGAGAGAGAGAGAGACAGCATGGACAGGGGAAGGGCCGAGAGAAAGGAAGACACAAAATCTGAAGCAAGCTCCAGGCTCCAAGCTGTCAGCACACAGCCCAACACAGGGCTCAAACTCATGAGCCATGAGATCATGACCTGAGCCGAAGATGGAGGCTTAACCCACTCAGCCACCAAGGCACCACACAAATTAATTTTTTTTTATTGAGATGTGATTATGTTGCCTTAAAGAAGAGAAAAGGATACAGAGCTGTTTAGAAAACTTCTGATGAGCCTGCATGCTATAATCAGAAGTGTTTTGCAGATCCACTAATACCTTGGAATCCTCATTCCTTTACTAATTATATGATCATACCCTTCCGCTTTGGTGTCTGATCCCAGCAATACCCCCACAGATAACCCAATTCCAGAGAACACCCAAGGTGAAATTCTAGCTCTAGTTTCAGTAATAATGAAAGCTATACATCACAGCTGCAAATTGCCAGAGACCCTGGGGTAGGCTAGGAAGAGATATTTTAATGGCCTTAGGTAATTACTAAGCACAGACATTTGCCATAATAGGAAATGGAAGAAGTTGTATCTCAGGTATAATCTGCATAGCAAGAGGGCTGACCCTTCTTTTACATAGGCACCTCCCAGCCATTTAGACAGTACCAAAGAAAGCATTTTAATATCAAATCTTGTTGAAATATCCCAGATTGTAAGGCTGAACAAGGTTGAATATGCAGAATAAACTGAAGTTTAAGACTGCCCCAATGGAAAAATAAATGACTATATTTTTCTCCACTTACTAATTCATTTAATAAACCTAATAACCAAGATAGCAGTCTAATGCTGGGAGTAGTAAAAGAACTACTTTGAAAAGACATAAGGGAGATATTTTAAAACCTTAAATGAGACTCAAAAGCATCCTATATGAATTATACATATAGCCCATACCTTTAAATAAGAGAATATGAGTAGTTAATTTTTAAAAAAAAATCCTTCAGTATCAACCAAGTGGGGAGTGAGTTTATTTTTAGCTATCATTGCCTCTCCAGGATGTGATAGGGAATGCAATATGAGCAGTTCTCTTCACTCCTGTTCATCAGTGAGCTCCCCTGGGCAAATTTCTCATTACTTTATACCCAATATGGCTGGGCACTTTTTCTGATGCCATGTCCTATATCTGTCTGTGGCCAAGCATTTAGTTCAGTGTGTCCACCTGGAGTTCTATTACTGAACAGGGGCAAGCTAAGCCTAATATCCAAATAATACCAGCTTTCTATTCATTTAGGGTCAGGATCATCAATGATTTTCATTCCAATGGAAAGTTCCTGGTCCTTAAAACATATTTTTCACTTGTCATCCAGGATCCCAAACTCTCTTGGTTTTCCTCCTACTATTCTGGGTCTCAAAATTCTTTACTGATCCTTCTTCATCAAACTGCCCTCTAAATTTTGGAGTATTTTAGGTCTCATCTGTTCAGCTTCCTATCTTTTCTATCTGCATTCACTACCTTAGTGATCTTATCTAATTTCATGGTCTTAAGTGTCATTTAAATACATTCACAAATGTATTTCTCCAGTTCTCATCTACTATTTCCTGACTCCAGGCTCAGTTAGACTACCGCCTAATCAACATCTTCATTTGGATGCCATATGAAATTTATACACACATGTATGTGTGTTAAATATATACGTTAAATATGTGAAGTATACACACACACACATATACAGTTAATTCTTGAACTACATGGGTTTGAACTGTGTGGGTCCACTTATATACAGATTTTTTTAATAAATATATTGGAAAAATTTCAGAGATTTGTGAAAATTTGAAAACACTCACAGATGAACCACATAGCCTAGAAATACCCAAAAACTTAACAAAAAGTTAGGTATTACAGTAAGAATACAGTGTATAATAGATATAACTTACAAAATATGTATTAAGTGACTGTTTATGTTATTGGTAAGGCTTCTGGTCAAAAGTAGGTTATTAGTAGTTAAATTTGGGAGAATTCAAAAGCTATTCAAAGATTTTCAACTTTGGCCCTATCCCCATGTTGTTCAAAAGTCAACAGCATATCCATTTCTGTTTCTCTATATCTATAAATGGATGTCATCACTTTCTCTTACATTCCAAATCCAACCCAGCAATAAATCTTGATGGACTTCCCTTCAAAGTATATCCAGAAACCTATCACTCATTACCACGCCCACCTAGTGATCCAAACAAACTGCTTACGTGGATTAGCCCAACACACCTCCCTACTTTTGAGTTTTCCCCTATATTCTATGCTCAGCATAACTAAAGTGATACCTTTTAAAAGTAAGTCAAGTTATGTTAGTCTTCTACTCAACACCTGCCAATGGTCTTCTATCTCAAAGTAAAAGTCAAAGTCCTTACAATGACTTAGAAGGCTTTTAACAATATGCCTTCCTCCAAACCCAATTCTCTCACCTCATCCCCTATGATTCTCTCACTGGCTCACTCCACTCAGGCACAATGGCCCCTTCTTACTCTCCACTGAACACGACAGTCAAGCTTCAAAGCTTTGGACTTGCTCCTCCTTTGCCCAAAATGTTCTTTCCTGCATCCCTTATCACCTTCAGTTCTCTGATTAAAATTTCACCTTATCAATGACACCTTCTCTGATGATCCCATTTTAAATTGTATCACCCTCTCAGAATTACCTATGCCTCTCTGTGCTTTCGCATTTTTCTTCTTAACACTTGTCATTATCTGGCATACCATATATTTTATCCTTGTTGATATATTGTCTGTCTTCTCCCATGTATGCAAATTCCATGAAGTCAGAGATTTTTATCTTTTTAAATCAAGACTGTTCCCAGTTCCTAAAACGGTATGTGTCAGATCAAAAATAGGCACCCAATATATATATTGAATGAATGAATGAGTGAATTCCACACTAATAATTAATCCCATGTAATAACATGAAATATTTACTTAATGACTGCAGATCCTACAACTATAAGGCACCATGATCTTCAAAACCATCTAGTCCAATGCCTCTCCCTCCACAGATAAGAAGCCTAAGATCTGTGGTAGACTCATGTCCCTTTCTCACTCTGGGTGCTCTCCATGCATGAGTCCACATGGACCCTCTATAGGATGTTTCATAATCTGCAACTCCCTCAGAGCTACAGCGCCCTCCCATTTTCTTCACCTCAGCTTTCTGGCCATCTTGTGTCAGTAATGATGGTGACAATGATGATGATGATATGACAGAACTAGCTAACATTCATTAAGTGTTTACTATTGATTAGTCACTGCACTAAGACTTTCTTCTGCATTATGTCATTTAATTCCCACAAAAGATCTATCAGGTAGCTACTATTAATCCTTTCTTACAAATTAACACAAGACTTAGCAAGATTAAAGAGATCATATAACTAATTAGTAACAAGAACCACGTTATTAACACAGATCTGCCTAACTCTAGAACCCAGTATCTTGGCCTCTACCCTACATTGCCTCCCTCAAGTCTCTACTTCAGTTGTACTTGGCCCCATCTAGAGGTGTAGTCTCCCTTTGGTGGTCCTGTTAGTAGCTACCATGAAGAAAAAGAGGCATTAGAAGCACCTAGATGATCACTGTTTTGAAGTCCTTTGGGTTGTAAGGGCAAGGTTCCTCTCTAAAAATGGCAGAAACAAAAAAATAATTCATTTAAAGTCATCCATCTGGGTCTAAGCACAGCAAAATTAAATGTTATGAAACTTTCAAGAGCAACCTCTATTTCCATTTCCAATACTGGCTAAGACATTAGAAGGAAAGTTTGGATTTAACGATACTCTTAAAGCAAATGTACATTCTCTTCTGGTTCATAAACAAAAATGAGCTATATGCAATCTTTTAAAAGCTCTTGCCAGCTAGAAATGGCTAAATTAATGATCTCAAAAATCAATTTGGAAAAATTACATAATGAATTAAATGCTTCTTTTATTAAAAGATTTATCTGTTTATTCACATGGACAAAGCATGCACTTATCCCATGAGGCAAAATCTGGTAGACTGTTTAAATCCTGTTTCTAATACTTATTAATATTAGATACAGGTATTAATACAGGTGTTTTAGCCAAGACAGGCCTCAACTTATCCATTTTAAAGGGAATTAATGCCACCCATCCATCATGTGTTTTGAAGACTAAATGATGTTATATTTAACAGTGCCTTGAACAGTAGCTGACATAAATTCTCAACAAAGTTTAGCTTGCAGTTAGGGTCTCCAAAAAAAGGTGTATTAATTGGCAAAGTGCAATGGCATGTTATCATTTATTAAAGGAGTTTCAAAGGAATTTCGGAAAGTATTGTGTTAACCTTGCCATTTCAGAGGCAGGAAGCCTTTCCATGGGCTCTTGTAGACCTCATAGATCTCTACATATAAAGCTGAGAAGTACAACAGTGAAGTCCTGGACAGTCACCCACACATCATTATGAGAAACTGAAAATGATTCTCTATGTGCTGACAGTAAGCGTGTGTGTGTGTCTGCCAATCCCAGCATGTGCTCTTAGAGCAAATGATGGAGTCAAAATGTCTCCTAAAGAACAGTGTGCTCAGAAAAATAGAAACACCTGATTGTATTATTTATAATAAACATATAATTATTTTTAAAATAAGTAAGGATTTATTATAAGGAATAAATTCACATGGTTATGGAGGCTGAGAAGTCCCAAGATCTGCAGTCAATAAGCTGGGGACCCAGGAGACAAGTGTATATATACTTCTGCTCATGGTTTTGCTTCTCTGAAGCCTGAGTGACACATGTTATCAACATGGAGGCCTAAACAATGAGAAACCCTTAGGACAGTATTTTGTCTTCTTCTTCTTCTTTTTTTTTTTTTTTCCAGAAAACCAATTAGCAATTAGAAAGCCTGAAGTCATACAAAACCATAAAAAAACTGATTTATCTGCCAATATTTAATAGCTTTGAATATGTCCATACATGTCAAAAGCCATAATGAGACTGAGGTGTCATTAAGATTATATGATGATGATATTTCATCAGAGAAACAAGGAATGTTCAAATCCTACTCTTAGCCTACACACTGCCTTTTCAAAGCAAGAAAAAGTAATATTTAATGGATTTGGACCTTCACAACTCTAATGAGATGATGTATAAATGGATATATGTGTGCTGCATGGTAAGAGGCATTGTAAATGATAATGCAATCTCACTGTCCATAGTGTAAATTCAACAGACCATGCTCAAAATTTGAAATTAACAAGTGCCAACATAAGCAAATTAGAAATACAGAAGTAAATATCACAAGGAATAGCTATAATAAAAGAAAGTAGTTGCCTCTAGGGAGAGAAAACATAGTGATGAGGCAGAGGAGTACAGTATAGTGCTGTTTTTTTAATATGCTTTGTACACATATGTGCATAGCTCTTTAAAATAAGTGTATGTATAACTGATTAAAAATTTTAAATTAATGTAAAAATGTATACATAAAGATTCCCACCACAGAGTTGTTTATAAAAATAAGAAAATTAAAGTTTAAATAGCCATATTCACAAAATGAATAACTAAACTACTATATGCTATAGAATGGAAGGTACTACAAATGAAATAATCTTTAGAAGGAGTTTTAGTGGATGTATCTTCATGATAAGTTAATATAGAGCATCAGGCTTCAAAAGTATACAATCAGCATGATCTCCAATAGGAGAAAAATCACCTCAAGTAGGAGAAAAATTAACTGAATAATGGAAATATCTGGAGGTATAAGTGGTGAGGTATAAATGAGTTTGTTCCTTGCTGCTTTTCAAGTATGTATTCATGTTTTCCATAATTGTTAAAATGAACATAAAAAGTGACAGGAGAACAGGGAAAACAGGCAAAAAGGAAAGGGAAGAAGGAGAAGGAGGGAGAGAGAGAAGTGGATAGGAGAACAGAGGGCAAGGACGTGGTGATGGAAGTCACAGTGACTCTAGGAGTAGGAGCCTGGCTGGTCACAGCTGGAACCCTGCTTTCTTCTCCTTGTCAAGTACACAGAATGGGGATGATAGATTCTTTGTGCCTTGGGAACTACTTTAAAGACTATCTCAGACCATTCTGAAGAAACTGAGTATTATTTTCTTAAGAAGGGATTGCCATAATAACTGTATAATTATACATACTCCTCTGCATTCCCTTTTCTATGTTTTTAAAGTACAGTTTATTAACAAAATGCATCCTTGTAAGTTAATGCTTTGTTGAGTTTGACAAGTATACATACCTAAGTAAATAAACGTCATGACAATCAGGATATAGAGCATTCTCATCACCCGGAAAGTTCTTTTGTGTTCCTTTCAGGTAACACAACACTCCCCTAGGAAATCACTGCAGTTAACATCTACCTCATAGTTTATTTCTGCCTGTTAAAGATCTTTCTATAAATGTAAATGCACAGTATGTATTCTTTATTTGCCTGATTTTTTCCGTTCAGCATATTTTTTGGATGTATCCATGTTGTTGCATGTATTAACAATAGTTTTTTTTTTTTTTATTGCTGATTAGTATTACATTGCTTGAATATATCACAATTTGTCTGTTTATGGCTCCATGGATATTTTCCAGTTCGACCTACTACAAAAAAAATCACTGTTATGAAAAATTATGTACATGTCTTTCTGCGAACATAGGTCTTCATTTCTTTTCAGCAAATACTTAGAAATGAAATCGCTATGCCATAGGGTAGATGGATGTCGAACTTTTTAAGATACTGCCAAACTGTTTTCCAAAGAGGTTATACTAGTTCCTACTCCCACCAGAAATGTAAAAGAATTCCAAGTTGCTCTCCATCTTTATAAACATTTGTTGTCAGTCTTCTTAATTTTAGCCATTATACTGGGTGAAAAGATATATCTTATAATGTTGGATGTGTTTGCTGTTTCGTCATTTATGTATCTTCCTCTGTGAAATGTCCATTCAAGGTCTTTTCATCTACTTTTATTGGCTCGTCTTTTTATTGAGAATTTGTGGGGATTTCTTATGTTCTAAATACAACCATTTGTCAGAAATACACATTGCAAATATTTCCTTCAGATACTGGCTTGCCATTTTTTAATGATATTTTGGAAGAAGTGGGTTTTTTTTTAAGTTTTATTCTTATGAGATTCATCATATTTTTCTCTTTTAGTTAGTGCTTTTACAGTTGCAAATATACTATTCTATACTTTCTTTAGGTATAGTAACCATTTCAAATTAATTTTTATATATGGTAAGAAGAAAGGATTGAGTTTAATGATTTGTTTTGCTTTTCTAGATGGCTATTCAGTGGTTTCAGCAAGTTCACTGAAAATATTTTACTTTCTCTGTTAAGTTACCTTTGTGCTTTTATAAAAAATAAATTTGCTTTTTATTAGGGTCCTACAGGCACAGCTTTCTCCCTGAACAGAGGTGGTCAAGAATTTCCATGTTCACTACTTGCAAGAACAAACAGGAAAGAATAAAGTCAAAATCATTTTGAAATCCTATCTCTTTCCTGAAATGTTCCCTGATAACCATTAAGTACTTTATCTAAGAAAGGAAGCATTTCAAAGAAGAAGCTATAGAATGTAGTAGAGAAATCTAAATCTCTGTGCATGTCTCAGATCCTCTCTGGTGCAAAACTTAGTGTTTCCAAAAGTTAAGCAGAGGGAACAACCATTTACTGAGAGTTTGTGTTTTGCCAGGTACTTCAGCAAGCACTTTAAGAACATTATCTCAGTCAATGCTCTTACTGATTTTATGAAGTATCTATTTGAGTTTCATTGCATGGATAAGAAAACTAAGAGTTTGGCACAGTCCGTTGGCCAGTTGGTGGCAGAAACAGAATTTGACTCTGTGTTTTCCTAAATCCATAACCACAGCTCTCTCAGATATTTCATCTGACCATTCACAGAGAAAATCTGAAGGACATACCATTAGGAGATAAAAAAAATCGATGGAGAATATTTCCAGTTATACTTGACCTACCAGATCATCAACTCTCTTTCAAACCCCTTAAGTTATGAAGAGTTTTCTTCTCTTTTCCAAACTGATCACCTCAATTTTGGTTCCTGAGCTAAGCTTCAAGTAATACAATACCCTGAAAGTCACTGTATTGTGAGCATATCCTCAGGGATACATGCTGGTAAACTCAATTACAAGAGCAAATATGGCTTTGATATATTTTCAAAGGAATTTTAAAAATAAATATATTTACCCTAAAGCAAATTTAGTGGATGACAAACTGAGAATTTACTTATAATTATTTCCTTCCCCATTCATGTGCACATACACCTTTGGAACTAATTATTACAGGATTCCCTTGACAGTATTTTATTTTCCGATGTAGTAAATAATCATTGTCAGTTGTAAATAATAATAAAAAGACAACGTGTACCAGTTTTACATTGTATAATAGAGTTAATGTGGTTTGTACTAATGTAAAAGAAATAAAAAAGGCAGGCACTTTGCCCTGATGATCACAGGAATTTAGGGTGTCCAAGTAAAGCTCTCTTCTGTTATTCTGACGAAACCAATTATCATTCCTCTATCTTTCTTGCCACATTTTAGAGCACTGTTTGGGGAGTGTTGTATATAGCCCAACATGTATTTATTAAAATGCATTTGTGTTTTCAAGTAGACTGAAGCATACAGCAATAAACTTATTAGTATTAGTTACCTCCCTCCCTATGATATTTGCTGGAAATGGAAACAAACAATTTCCTTTTGAAATCATGGCACCGAAGAAATATAAGCCTGGGGCCGTCATGAGCCTTCTTTATGACCATGTGACCAGAGTTTATCAATGATTCAAGCAAATGAAGAGAAAGCAGAGCTGAGAAATGAGAGAGAATGCTGATAAAATTAGGTTTCCATATCTAGCAACAAAACTATGCCTGACAGATATTCAAGATAAGTCTACAGGGACAAAACACCAAGTGTGTTGCCAACATGGATTGATGTACAAGCATCAGAAATGTCAAGCAAAGTGGGCAGGTTATCAGGTTTGAGGGGCCAGAAAAAGTAGCCTTGATTCTCAAGCTGGTTTCTACTAACCATGTGTTTTCTGAAGATGGTTTTGTTGGGATTGGATCTAACACCAAAGGGCAAACAGAACAGAAGAACAGGTTCTACCTGGTTAGTTGGCAGGGGTCAGGCACCAGGTGGAGGAGAGACAAACACATCCTGTCTCATATCTGTTTTACTTACTTGGCACTTAACCATCAACTGCCTGGTGACTCTGTTCATACCAAATCTTGTGTTATTATATAGCCTTTCATATAAACTAGCCTGGAATCTGCTCCTACACATTAAACTCCTCAAGAAAGTACTATGTGTGATGCTTTTTAAAATTCCTGGTGATGCCTAGCACACAACTTCATATGCAGCAGATTCTCATAAATACTTAATGAATAAATGGAGGAATTAAACATCAAATGAAACAACAAACACCATATAATTATTGCTTAAGTAAGGTCATAGTATAAATAAAACTTTATCAAATCTAACTTATCATCTGTTTACTTGGGTTCTATTTTTCCCGTCTTGGTACTTGTTTAAAATAGCCCTCTCTTACTTTGTAAGTCTCCAAAGTGATACCTATGGAGGAAGGTTGGGTTTCATCTGAATTTGTTCCAAACTCAAGCAAATTTCCCCAACTCCCTTGTTTCCCATTTTTATCTTTAAAGAGTTAAGTGATTTTTCTTTCACTGTAAATTTTTTTATCGCCATCCCCCACCCCACCCCACAGGGTGTATTTCCACTGTTTTTCAAAAGGCAATCAGTGTGCAGACACAATGCCCAGGGCTTAACTTGGGGGCAAAAAGCTTCCCCATTCTAACTCAAGACCCATCCTCACTGCCAAGAAAGAATGAAGACTACATCCTCCAAAATGAACAGTGCATCGGATTCCTGCTAAAATGCTGACTCCTTAGCCACATCCCACACCTACATTCACCAAGTCAGATCTCTGGCAGTGGGTGTCAGAAATTCCCTCTTTCTCTCTCTCTCTCTCCCTTTCTCCAATCATCCCCAGGTGAATTTTGTGCTTGTTAAGAATGAGAATCACTGTGAATTTCTTTGACTTGAGAAACAGGTAAGCAGAGCCCCACCCTAATTTCAAAGGACTCACTATGGTCCTAGGGATAAAGTTACTGGTTAATAAATCTGCTTCTCCTAGAACAGGAAAATTCCTAAACAAGAAAAATTATTTTGGTCAATTAAAGATATCACAAAGAAACATTCCATTCTAGAGCTGAAGTCTGGAGGTGAAGTCAGAAGCTGTTTAATGTCCCAACATCAGGCCTGGGAATCTCTTCTAAAATTATGCTCAACATAATAAAAGAATCTCAGTTTCAATTATAGGCTCAGAACATAGGGGTTATTTTTGAACATCTATCTTCTCTTTGTCTAGGACAAAGCCACCAGCATGGGTTTTACACTTGATAATTCACTTAAATATTGGTGAGACTATCCTGTCAGAAACCTTCCAACTCTGTGTGATTGGAAACCCTTGGGAAATTTCCCTGTGGGGGGGTCTGAGAGCCCTGGAAGTACCAAGTAATGGGTTTTTTTCCCTTTTTTTCCAAGAATAGATGTGTTAAATAACTGTAGTTATTTTTTTATGTAACATATGCTGTAGTCTCTGAACTCTTCCTAAAAGATAAGCTACATATCTACAATACTTAGAAAAATGTGTGATCTAACAATTTTTTCCCTTAAAGTTTCCCTCTTTTGAGAAGCCATGCTTGCCTGACTTGTCTGTTTCTGTAAAGACTGGGGAGATTTTTGCCCTCTGGTATTAAGTCAGATAGGGAGTACTGTGATTAAAATGCATTGTGACCCATAATTTCTGCTCTGAGAGAGAAAATAAAGAGGGTCAGAAGACCCCCTGGCTCCCTAATAATCCCTCAGTGTAGTCCACAGAATATGATACAAAGAGTAGGTGACCCTCCATCACCCCCCAAGGAGTCACATGAGTTCTGGGGCCTCGTCTCTGTATATTAGAGAAAACCTTCTCTTGGAAGAAGGTGGTACAATGTAGGTCATACCCGGATATGTTGGTGTGGGATAGTAGTTTGAGTCTCCATTTGCTAGGAGGAAAAAAAAAAAAAAAAGAGAGAGAACATATTTCCAGATAATGTCTACTTTTTTGTAATTTGGGAAAATAAATAAATAAATGATAGCCTTGGTCCAGAAAAGGGAGCCACCTCCTAAAATATGCTGGTTGGAGAAGATATGGATAAATGGGGCATAAGACATTTTGATGCAAGAAAATCCTTAGAGATCATTTACTTCATTGGTTCCCAACCCTGGCTGACCATACAGATCACCCTTAGACTTACTGAATTGGAATTTTCAGGGGCAGGAGTCAGGAATACATATTAATTTTTAAGTCCCCCAAATGCATCTGGGGACATCTGGAGGGATGAGGAAATGGAAGGATTAAATGATTTGTTGAAAGTCGCCCATCTTGTCAACAGCAAAAACAGTTCCAGAACCTGAGTCACA
The DNA here is from genome assembly GCF_046562875.1 of Panthera onca. NCBI lineage: Eukaryota > Metazoa > Chordata > Mammalia > Carnivora > Felidae > Panthera > Panthera onca. The sequence continues at coordinate 20,067,044 of NC_138348.1, read as the reverse complement.
AATCCTCAGAATTAAAAATATCTTAGAAAGTCTAGCATAACTATCTAAGAGTTGCCTGTAGAGTACAGAGATTTGTCTGTGGCACCTCAGTCTCCAGCCCTGCCACTGAAGTCACCCTCAAAGGCTGGCTGAGGTGAAGCCTGGAAACAGGCATCTTTAACAAGCCTCGTGGCTGCTTCTGCAGGAGGTCAACTACAGGGCACAATTTAGGAAATTCTGCTTGTCAGTTGTCTGAGTCCCTTTTTATGAAGTTCCCTCTCTTGTTTAAATGCATTCCAATTAGGGGAAGCTTAGTACCATTGTGATACTTTCCCTTTATTGTAGGTCTGTTAGGAACAGCCTTTATCATTTTTCCTGGAAATCTGTCCCTGAAACTCTTTCCCCCCAGGATTTAATTTTGCCTTCCTTGGCCATACTCAGGGTTTCTTCCCAACATTGTATGGTAGCCTTTTTAGCATTCATACCTTTTCCAAGACTCCTCTTTCTGGGCGGGACTGGGGATTGAAAATTCTAGTCGTCTCTCACTTTGCTTCTTCTCTCACAGTCAAAATCCTTCTTCCACGAAATATATTTAAAATCACACACACACACACACACACACACACACACACACACACACACAATCAATAACTGAAGTCACTTCTTGCTGTTTTGTGGCTGAAAGCCATAAGACTCATACAAAGCCACTGGGTCTGGTCCTGGAACCAGAAGGGACTGGCTGCACAAGAACACAGCCAAACTTGTTTTTCAACAATTAACTTTTCTCAGGTACAGTCATTCTCTGGTACAAAGTGGAAGGCAGAGTGACCTTCTTCCTCCCCACAGCCTCCCCAGGCTTGAAGGTGAACAGCTCAAGTGGGCGCCCCTGGGAAAGCAAGTTGGAAAACGCTGACTCCCCAGGTGCCCTGTTGTTGCTGCTTTTTTTTTCTTCCCTGAGCTTAACCGTCTGCCCAGCTCCCTGTCTCCACTCAGCAGCTGTCTTTTTTCCCTGCCTTTCCCATACTCGATTACTCCTCTCTGTTTTTGTTTGTTGTTTGTTTAGAACAAAGCTTTATTCCATGAAAGGGATGGAAGCAGACACTCTTCTCAGGAACTACAGACATGCAGGACTTCTTTGAAGTTGAAAAGCATTCAAGGGCACGTGCAAAATGCCCTAAAGCATGGAGGGGAAACTAGAAACTGCTTAATTTTTCTTCAAGTGTTTGAAGTTATTTGAGGGCACAGGTTCATAATAAAGAAAGGAACAAGGGAGGAAAGGGAAAGAGGAAGTTCTGAAGACTCAGAATGAAAAAGACGCAGACACCAGACTTGGTGGTACAGACGTGCAGACCCTTCCTCAAAAGTACTTCTCTTTCCATCTGACACCTTCCCCCTCACCTGTCTTCTATTAGAAGACATTAAGTGTGGTGATGTGGAATCACAGAACAGGCTCTGAGGTTAGGTAAGGGGGGACTTGTTGCATTCCTGCTCTGTCCATTGCTAGCAACTACTTAACTAAGTCTACTCCTAAGTTGCATCAGCTGAAATTGCAGATAATAATGTCTATTTATATTAGCGTGGGCCAGGTTCAGCTAGTAATCTCAAAGGTCCAGGGGCTGCACACTTCAAAGCGTATTTGCCACACAAGCTGTGTGTCTCACACCAGTTAGCAGGGGGCTCTCCCACTCATAATCACTCCCCAACCTGCAGCCAGGAAGCCAGGGGCTAAGTCATTGCCACAGGGGAGGAAAAGCAAAGCAGGGAAAGACTGAAGGACTGCCTGGGTCTCACACAGCCTCAGCCTGAAAGGGAACTGTGTCCCTGGCACTCAGGTATCATACTCACATGAACTGGCTTGGGACCTCGCACCCTCTCCAATAATCAGGCTGAAAAGCAGGCTCCTTTGTGCCTAGAAAAAAGTAGATAAACAGATACTGACAAACTTCAATGACATTTACTATAGGGAGGCATAGGGCTATTGTAAGGATTAACTGATAAAATACCAATAACATGGTCAGCATCCAAAAATAGCAGCTATTATTACTCAAGATCCTTGTCATCAACTTTGTCCCCTTGTCTTTAGAGTTATTCACATCTCATTGTTACCCTAACACACATGAAACTTCCCACCGAGAGGTAGAACACATCCCCAAGAATACCACATCCCAAGATCCATCTTTTTGACCTAGAGGACAGAAAAAAAGGAACATAAAAGAAATACAGCATTCTTCTACAGTTTAGAGCCTTGTGGCCCTTAGCAAGCCACTGAGCGTGTCAGAGCCAGCATAAAGAGGGGAGCTACCTAATGGTATGAAATGTAGTGAACTGAAAAATTCATGATTTGAATTCCAGTTCCAACCTTGTAATGGGAAGTAGAACTTGGGACAAATCGTTTTATCTTTCTGGAATTTGGTTTCTTCATCTGTAAAAAGAGTAGATCAGGCCTGATTATCTAAAGTTCCATAAACTAAGAATATCAATGATTACAGCTAATGCTTTTGCAAGAATCGTACTATATCCACTGAAAATTGCAGTTTTGGGGCCGCCTGAGTGGCTCAGTCGGTTAAGCATCTGACTTTAGCTCGGTCATGATCTCCTGGTTTGTGGGTTCAAGCCCGGCATCAGGCTCTGTGCAGCACAAAGCCCGGAGCCTGCTTCGGATTCTGCGTCTCCCTCTCTCTCTGCCCTTCCCCCACTCATGCTCTGTTTGTCTCTCTCAAAATTAAATAAATATTAAAAAAAATTTTTAAGAAAAAGAATATTAGAGTTTTGAATTACTTATTCAATTCTATCGCCCCAGGCCATATCTTCTACCTAGTTAAGACCTCTCAGAAACTCATGTCACACCAGATGGGTAGCAGGAAGCAGGAATGACTTCTACTTGCTCTGGCAAACGGGTATATTAGGGTTACAGAGGAAATATTATGAGTACTCTTAGCTCTCCCCAACTCAGACCTTAATTTTAGCTCACTCTCAATCAAAAAGTATCTCTTTCCCCTAATTGATGGTAGATAAACTCTCACAGATTATCAGAGGACAGCAGAGAATGAACAGAGGGAAAGATGTTTGAATCAGAGGACAGAGATAAGCAAGCAGAAGCTCCAGACAAAGGGAAGTAAAACTACCCCTCCGTGTGTGGTAGGCAGAAAAATGGGTCCTCAAAGATCATCCTAGTCCCCAGAACTTGAGAAAACGTTACCTTACAAGGCAAGGGAGAAATAATGTTGCAGATGAAATTAAGGTTGCTAATCCACTCATTTTAAATAGATTACTTAGGGAGGTGCCTGGGTGGCTCAGTCGGTTAAGCTACCAACTTCAGCTCAGGTCATGATCTCCAGGTTTATGAGTTTGAACCCTACGTGGGGCTCTGTGCTGACAGCTCAGAGCCTTGAGGCTGCTTCAGATTCTGTGTCTCCCTCTCTGCCCCTTCCCCACTTGTGTACTCTCTCTCTCAAAAAAAAAAAAAAAAAAAAAAAAAAAAAAAAAAATTAAAATAGCTTACCCTGGATTACATAAACTCAATGTAATCACAAGTGAAAGAGGGAAACAGAAGAGTCAATGTCAGAGTAATACAGCATGAGGAAGACCTGGCCAGCCATTGTTGGCTTTAGGTGGAGGGATCATGAACCAAGGAATGCCGGAGCCCCTAGAAACTGGAAATGGCAAAAAGCAGATTCTTCCCTAAAGCCTCCAAAAAGAAAACAACCCTGTTGACAGCTTGATTTTAGACCAGCAAGGCCCATTTCAGACTTTCAGCATCTAGAACTGTTAATAAACTTGTGCTGTTTAAGTCACTCAGTTTGTGGTAATTTGTTACAGCAATAGGAAACCAATACACTTCATGATAATTAATTAGCAACAGGCACTTAACGGGGTGGGAACAAATTTTCATAGAAATCAGTTAATAAGAATTACAATGACAGGTAACTTGGAGTAAATATATGTGCAACAAGTAAAATTTTTTGTGAACTATAAAAAGTACCCTAAAATATATACCAGTAATTTTGATGCAGACCATATAAAGACTAGAATATGGGCACTTTTTCTGGAAGTGAAAGGCAACTTATAAAATCAGAACTGCACTGAATATCATTTACAGGTTTTATACACATTCTCAGGCAGTAAAACTTCATGGTTAGGAGCATAGGTGCTGAGACTAGGATATTTAACTCTGTTAGCTGTTCATTCTGTTGACCTTGGGCATAAACACTCAAAGCTTATATTTCCTCATATGTTCAAAAAAAAAGGTAATAACATCTACCTTATGGAGTGATGAAAATTCAATGGATTAATTCAACATAAAACACAACACAGTACCTATATACAATGAGTTCAAAAATGTCATCTATATGTATTATATTTTCATTCTTACATTGATAGAATTCTCATTCCAAATGTTGTCACTTGAAGCAAATTGTTTTGTGGCCTTCAATAAGGCCCAATTAAAAAATTGCTTCCAGGTTGTTATAGTGTTAAGATTGGGTGGACCCAATGGAAGAAGTACATTCAGGTACCACACAGTAGGAAAAGCCAGGTAAGCATCTCTGCTGGCAGAATTTTGTCTTAATGAGGGATATTTCTGCCTGGGTGAACTACACATTATAGCAGCATCTGCAGCTAATCTCTGCACCTAGCGGGTGTCTGTGGACACCAATGACTCCCATTCCTACCATAAGACACAGGAGTAAAGAGTTGAAATCAACTGAAAGTGAAGGTAGCAGAAACACCTGTGGTTCTTGGCATTCCCTAAACTTAAAGAATGGTTGAATTGCTTCCTTATGAGGCAGCACAGATGCTAGTAACTTGCACCTGTTCTTAGGTGGGAAAAAACAGACAAGGGAGAAAAAAAAAAAAAAAAACAATAGAAAAACAAGAACTTCAAGGGAAAGAGAGACTTGTTCTCAGAAATCACTTAGACTAAAACTATACAGTAATAGAATAAATATCCATTTGGGGACCGATACTCCTCACCAAACTAAGTTTTTCATAGAAAATGTCTACTGTTGTACTCAACATAGTAGATACTCAACAAATGCTTATTCAACTGAGTTATTAAAAGTGAAATACTATAAAATACAAAATTATGAAATGTATGGCAGGATAAGTTATTAATCTGTGATGCATTTTCCCTATTGCAGAATAATCAGAAAGAAATAGACAACATATAACACCCAACCCTAGGGAGAAGATATTAGGCTTTGTATTCTGAAACTTAGAGATCTCCACAAGAGAATTAAGCTGATTTGGTTTTAAAAGCCAAGGTTTACAGAGGCAAAGAGCTAAAGTCTATGTATAGGCTGCAGGATACAGCCCTGAGATATGTAAATGGAAGACACAGCTAGAAGGGAATGTCCTAAGATGAAGCAAGACTTTGGAGGAGGTTTACAAGGATGCCAGAGAGACAGGACCTTTGATCACATGGCTTGCAGATGTTGGAAACCTCAACACTGAGACCCCTAGTGTGAGACCTAGGGCTTCCAGGCCTTAGAAAAAAAGCCCCTGGTACAGTGGGCTAGAGAAGTGGGATCAAGACAGTCTCATCAGGGAACATCTCAGCTGGGACTGTGATGGATTAAAGACTCGTGGCCCTTCATTTTGGGGGTACCATGTAAATCCTGCATTTTCTTGTAAAACTCTAGGAAGGGAGGACAGAAAAAAGGATGTAAAGACTCATTTAATTTGATTTGGGAAAATAAAAATGTGTCATGCTTCTGCCCACATAGTAGTAAGACAAAATTCATACACCTATGTATAACAAAAGATAAGACTACACTGAAGCATTAAAGCTGTTATCTCTGTTTGGTGTTATTATAATATTCAATTGTTTCAATTATACATATAATATATATTCTTTTAAATAATATATATTCTTATAAGTATTCTTTTAAAAATAAAAGTTAATAAGTCCACATTCCGACCCTCGACTATGCGGATAATGATAAAAGGATTTTTATTTTTGGTAACAATGGACCTCGCCCCTCTTCAGAACAAAGTTCAACTTTTTACCTTTTTCTGGCCCTTGAGAAACCAGAGAAGCTGTGATATTTAGGAAACTTTCTGGCTGCTAAAGACTTTTCAGCCTAGAACAACTCCCAACAATGGTCTATTCTAGCATCCATAATGATTCTGTTAGATGTTCAAAGACTACAAGATTCTCCAAGAATGAAACAAATAATTCCTCCCTTCACTGGCAACATCAAGTCACTGAAATTACTAAAATTAGAAATGTGTCTGTGAGGGGCATGCACCTGGGTGGCTCAGTCAGTTCAGCAACCGACTCTTGGTTTCAGTTCAGGTCATGATCTCACAGTTTGCAGGTTCAAGCCCGACATCAGGCTCTGAGCTCAAAGCGCAAAGTCTTTTTGGGATTCTCACTCTCCCCCTCTCTCTACCACTCCTGTTTATGTGCTCCTTCTCTCACTCAAAATAAATACACTCTACAAAAAAGAAAGAAATGTCTCTGTGAGAGTCTATATAAAAGGGGTGTATGTGTATGTGTTTTAATATGTATTATTTCCAGTGCTGTTTATTTCTATTATGAAGATTCAGATTTCCATCTGGTAATATTTCTCTTCTGCCCAAAAGACTTTCTGGGAGAAGAACATTCCCTTACACTGCATTGTACAATTCTCAAAGTCAGGATATGACCGCTGATATATATTACTACCATCTAAACCTCAGACCCCATTCAAGCCAGCTGTCCTAATAAATTCCTTTCTAGTAAAAGGATGTGGTTGCAGAATTATTTTGTTGTCATGGCTTTTTCATCTCCTTCACTCTGGAACAAATGCCTCGGCCTTTTCTTGTCAATGACACTTTTGAAGGCAACAGGCCAGTTTTTTTTTTCTTTTTTTTTTTTTAATTGTGGTAAAAATGTATAACATCAAATTCACTGTATGGGAAAGCATTTTTCATGAGTTGACCAATTTCCAAAACTGAAATCTCCTTGATTTGAGGTATCATCTTATTTCTATATCCCTCATGCCTAACAAGAAACCTGGAATATGATAGGGTATTAATAATTGTTTAGGGGTTCCTGGGTGGCTCTGTTGGTTAAGCGTCCAACTCTTGGTTTCAGCTCAGGTCATGATCTCACAGTTTGTGAGTTTCAGCCCTGTGTCAGGCTCTGCACTAACAGCACGGAGCTTACTTGGAATTCTCTCTCTCCCTCTCTCTGCCCTTCCCCATCTCACTCACTCTCTCTCTTGAAGTAAATAAACTTTAAAAAAAAAAAAGTTGAATGAATGAATGATATAAACCACTGGAGGTTAGTGGGCACAGGTTAAGAAAACTCTTCTGTTTTCTACATTAGTTCCTTTATTCATCCCTTAAAACACACTCTTTGACCACCTGCTCTATGCTGACTCTGTCACTAAAATGGTTCTTAATCTGAGGGGGAAGCTATAAGCAAATCATAACAATGTAATGGCTGTAGGAGATATGTAGGGGAGAGCGTAGGACCAAATAAATTGCTACCCAGCCCAGAAAAGGAAGTGATCCACTTCTGCCTGATGGAATCAGGAACAGGGTCCCAACGGAGGTGGCAGTTGACATGACTCTTGAGGGATTAGTAAGTTTTTGAAACCAACAGGGAGGAGCCTTTAAAAAGGTAGGTTTTGTTTTGTTTTTTTTCCTGTATTATCTAGCACAGCCCTAAGTTTTCAATTGTAACTCAATATTATTGCCTGAGAAATGATACGAAAATGACTAACCAGTAACTGGGTTGAAATGAAGTGAATCCCAACTCTAGTCTATTCCACCCTGATTCGGTTAATTCGAGGACCTCTGCAGATCTCCTTCTGTATAAGGACATATTTCATGCACATCCTTGCAAAGCATAAAAGCTGCCTCTCACATATTTGCTTGGTCTTAACATTTTGGGTTTCACTTAATTCCATTGTTATCTCCCAAAGTGAGATTTCTTTGTAATGATCAGACAGTCTGTAACAATGCTTGAATAGACTTGTTGCCTTAAGAGTAGATTTGATTTTATTGATTCTCTTATAATGTTTGTAATTGTTCCAGTTTGTTGGAGCTTTTTTCTTTCCTTTCTTTTGTGTTTCCTAATTGCTTTATCTTTAACAGAAAAGATCTGTTTGTGGCTTGTTGATCTTTTCCTTCATTAAGAATGTATGTTGCAAGACAAACTTGGTAAAGAAGGGCAAAACTATTATCAAAAATTTGATTACACTCTCTAATATAGGTTTCTCTTTCATAAAAACAGTACAAAATGTCTTTGTCCTTCACTTCATGAATAATTATACTCTTTGGAGGGGAAGAAATCTGTTATGTTCAGCACTTTGATTCCAATGCTGTGTTACGTTGTTTGGCATAAAACTTGGTTATTTGATCCTCTTTGTCCTTCTTAATGCCTCTGCATTATCATCTGTGTTTTAACAAATGAAATGAGTAACCATCCAAGGTCAATACAAAAACCCTGAGGAGAAGCATCTCTTCCTATGCACACATTCATTCAACAAACATTTATTGAATACAAACAAAATGCCAAGTAGGTTGTCAATTATAGGGAAGAAAGACAACAAAATATGTTTCCTAATCCTAAACCTGGGTGAAATTGCAGAAGGGAATGAGACCCATCAATGCCTCCAGTTGTGATGGTACATGGCATTTATATTTCAAGCCAGGGACTCAAGAATCACGTAAGTCTGAGTTCAAGTCTTAGTTTTGCTAAAAAGTGAGTGACCTCAGGCAAATTACCTGACCTATTTGAGTTTTAATTCCCAGTTTTAATTCTCAGCAGTACCTCCCTCAAGATTTTTGTAAACATTACATGAAATAATGCAGGTAAAATGCTAATCAGAGTGTCAGGTATAGATTAAGCACTGGATGAGTGCTTACTAGATATACTCTAATCCTGCCTCATTTACATTAGCCCACTAGGCTAAAAACATAGAAGGTTCCCAATAAATGTTCACTGACTAAAGCCAGTCCAAATATTCTACCCCCAATGCAATCAGATGATGCAACATCAGACATTAAATTGAGGATTTCCAACCTAAGTTGGGAAAGTTAAACGGGTATTGGGGTGAGTGGGTGGGAACACGAGCACACGACTGGTGTACTGCAGCCCAAATCTCTCACATTAACACCAGTCTCATGCTCTTTCTATTCATATAAAGTTAATTTGATGGTCGACAAGCAGTCTGCAAACTGCTTATATTCCAAAATTCCAATTTCTGGTTAAAGAAAATATAACATGAATGCTGAATCAGAATATACTTCTTGGCGCATCAGATTCCATCTTCCATTATCTAGGCCCAGCTTCAGTCCTTCTCCTTATGGTAAAATGAGCACGCTTTTAGAAATAAATACAAGGGGCATCTGGGTGGCTCAGTCAGTTGAACATCTGACTTCAGCTCAGGTCATGATCTCACAGTCCATGAGTTCGAGCCCCGTGTCAGGCTCTGTGATGACAGCTCAGAGCCTGGAGCCTGTTCAGAGCCCTCTCTCTCTGCCCCTCCCCTGCTCATGCTCTCTCTCTGTCTCAAAAATAAATAAAAACATTAAAAAAAATTTTTAAAGAGATAAATACAAAAATATACAAGGTGCTAGTCTACCAGGTGTCACCTCCATGACAAAAGGAACTATAAAAATAATAACTCCTGGAGAAAGGAAAATCATATGAATCTATAATGAAAAGTTCACAGAAATTATAACATCTTAAAAATAATTTGAAATCATTTGAAAAAAATAAGCCAGGAGCATCTGGGTGGCTCAGTTGGTTAAGCATCTGACTCTTGACTTTGCCTCAGGTCATAATCCCAGGGTTCGTGGGATCAAGGCCCACATTGGGCTCTGTGATGACAGTGAGGGGTCTCCTTGGGTTTCTCTTTCTCCTGATCTCTGTCTCTATCTCTCTCTCTTTCTCTCTGCCCTTCCCCTGCTCATTTGCACACTAGCTTTGCCTCTCAAAACAAATAAACATTAAAAAAAAGAAAAATAAATAAGCCAACAGTCTTGAACAAGAAGAATAACCAGTTCCAACAAGCAATCAATAGCTAATTATTGAGCACCTTCTATGCACTCAGCATTTTCCAAAAGCTTATCTAAGAATAACCTTGAAAATTTTCTGTCCATGTGGGTAATGACCTGAACAGGTATCAGGTAAAAGAAATAGAATAAACTGAACTCTGCTGAACCAATAAAATCAAATTATCAAAAAACATAGCTAATGTTACATAAGCAATAAGGCTTCAATATAGGACAGAGAAAAGTGTTATGGACAAAATCTCTACGGAAGTTTAGAATAAATTTGTTTAAGGCAATGTGCTTAAGGCAGATCCTGTCAAAAACAGCACATAAAAAATTTAGGCACTGACTGTGGTTTATAGAATTCTCCTTTTTTGGAGGTTGGTATTTACCATCATCCTGATAAATGCTTCTTTACAGTCTATTCATTCCTTGTTGGCCCATATCCCCCACCTCTAGTATTTATTGCATAAAGGAATGTTTCTCAGACTATTCAGAGATAAATCTCTTCATTGATGGAGGGTTTTCACACTGCCTATTATGTGCCTATCTAGACTCAGCCAACAATTTATTACCAGTTGAAAAAGGAGGCAATGAGGTAAAAGACTGAATTGTTTTTATGTCCATGTCTATATTTCTTAAAGAGTAAGAACCCTTATAAAAGAAATTCATCCTGGAGCCACATGAACCACCATTCATTTGGAGTAAAGTGAACTTGTTATAAAATATTGAAAACAGAATCAAATTCTATGAGGCTGTCACTATGTTTTACTACCAGGAGCTATTAAAATCTCTACCCAGTTACTTTCTCCTCTTACCAAATAAAATAATGCTATGAGCCTCCAAATATGAGTTCCTTGGAACACCACACATATTGGCTAGAGTCAACACATAGCATTAGAACGTATGCCCTCATACCACTCTCGCTTAGGGAAAGTCCCCTCTACTGAATGTGATATTTAAAGTTTCATTAGCCTTGAAGTATATAGCATGGTATAGTAGAAAGAGTATTAAAGAGTCACACAATTTCTTTTTTAGCCCCACGTCTGTCACTAACATACTTTGTTAACTTGAACAAGTCATTGAACTTCTCTTCTCATTTTCTTAATATAAATAATGAGAGTTTAGATGAAATAGCCTCCAAGATCCTTTTATTTAGGTTCTACATTATTTGAGTCTGTATTTACCAACCAATGCAAATGTCCAGGCACCAGCCTGCCTCTCCACACCATATCCACTATCGAGTAATGTATTCTAGGTGCTGCCAGTACATGTGCTTTAGTGAGCACTTTCCAAAGCAAGATATATTAATTGAGCAACATCTATGTGAGAACATAAAGTTTTAACTGTGACCACATATGACTTTACAAGTAGCCACTTAAGTTCAGTCAAATTAACAGTTACTATAGGGTTATTCTCCAATTGCTGGGCAAAATAACCAGATCTTAAGCAAAATAAACAGATTTCTCTTTTCTTCCCATCCACAATGGAAGTGTTAATATATAACTACTACCCTGAATCTCAAAGTACAGATTCTAATGTGGTCAGCACTTCCAACTCACAGGTAAGAATATTTAAGTATCAATTAGATTTTTGCACCCCAAAAAAATCAACAGAGACAATTTTATCAATAGATGAATATGTTTACCCTCATCTCAGAAAGAAAAGGCAAGGAAGGGCAAGGAAAGCAGAGCAAGAAAAGAGAATACATCATGTTTCAAGTTACTGTTACTATTACTGATCTGACCTACATAATCCCTTGCCCTTTAAGTCTTCAGAGAGATCCATTTGCAAGCACTAGATGGTTTTATTTGACACTAGAACACCAGACAATTATAGTCCATTTTGATTGTATACTCCTGAAAGAAGACATATGAGGCCCAAACACAAGCCTCCTGGAAGAGGCAGAGTGCCCTGATAAGTACTCTGTTCAGGGAAGAGGTAACTTGTGTGCATTTATGACCATGGGGATGCCTAGTAACATTTTTATGCCCCCTTTCATAAGTCTAAGAATAAGGATATCATAGCAGCGATATTTCCTGGTACATTGAGATCTGTAAGAAGGCATACAAAAGATTTTGGATCCTCTAGCCCCATGACTAAAAATAATTTTATCAATTTAAAAATATTATCTATTTTATTGAAAGGTAATGGACGACCTACAAATTGGCTGATGGTAAGTACACAGATTGATAAGTATTGACAAATGTACACTGTAGTGCACCACCACCACAATCAGGTTTATAATGGAACACTTCCATTACCCCCAAAAGTTCCATTATGTCCCTTTGCAGACAATACCCACCCTCCAGCCCCAGAAAACCTATGATCACCGCCAATATGGTTTTGCCCTTTCTTGAATTTCCTAGAAGTAGAATCATCATACAGTATTTAATTTTGTATCAATCTTTTTTCATGTAGCATGTTTTTGAGATTAATTCATATTATGACTATTAATATTCTTATGTCTTTTATCACTACATAATTTCATAGTGTGGCTGTGCCAAAATTTATTTAGCAATTTGCCAATAGATGGACATTTGGTCTATTTCCAGTTTGGGGCTCTTATGAATAATGCTGCTGTGAACAATATTGTGAAATTCTGTATGTGGACATATATTTTCACTTTGCATGGGTAGACATCAAAAAAGAAAAAAAAAGTGGATGGGTCATTTGGTTAGTGTACATTTAACTTTGTAAAACCTGTCAAACTGCTTTCCAAAGTGGCCATGGTGTCCTTCATTCTCACCAGCAGGATGTGAAAGTTCCAGTCCTTCCATATCCTGGAAAATACCGAGAATTTTCAGACTTCTTAATTTCATTTTTTCCAGTGGGTATCTGATGGTACTTCACTGCAGTATTAATCTGCATTTCCCTAGTGACCAATTACGTGGAGCATCTCTGCATGTGCTGCCTGCTATCTGCATTCCTTTCGTACGTGTGTGAAGTGTCTATTCAAATCTTCTGCTCATTTTTAAAATGTGGTTATATGACTTACTCTTGAGTAACACAATTTCTCTATATATTCTAGATACAATTTTGGGGGCAGATGTTTTCTGCAAATGTTTTCTCCAATTTTGTGGCTATCTTTTTCATTTTCTTAACAGGAGTTTTCAATAGGCAAGTTTTAATTTTGATGAATCCATATTCTTTTTTTTTTCTTTTAGGATTGGTGCTTTTTGCGTCCAAACTTTTTGTGTAAGAAACCTTTGCCTAACTCAGGGTAACAAAGATTTTATCCTGTTTTCTTCTAGACTGTTTATGGTTTCAACCCTTATGTTTAATCTATGGCCCATTTTTAATTAATTTTTCTGTAAGGTGTGATAAAAAGGATTGAGGCTCTCTTCTTTCCAGGTGGATATACAGTTACTCCAGTTCTGTTTGTTAAAAATGATTTTTTTTCGATACTAAAATATCTCTGCACCTGTAATTAAGAGTTTGGCTCCATTTTTGGTGTTTAATTAAGACAGCTTTCAAGCCACACCTGCCTCTTGCCAGTCTGCCCAATAGCTTGGGAGATACCAGCAGGAAATTCAGATTTTCCAAAGCCCCAGCCAGCATGCAGACACTTTTCACCAGGGCCACACCCAGCCACTATAAAGTTCTAAGCACTCCCTAGGTCTTACTAAACCCAGCAGGTACCTGCTTGTGCCTGATGTGCCCTCCCCAGGAGTCCCTTTTGTAACAAAAACCTTTTCTCTCAAATCTTCTTTATGTATGTAGTGTCATCATCCCAACTATTAACTGGGAGGTGGCCCATCCACCTTCCATTATGTCACCACAAAACACCTTTGTTAGAGATCAATTGACTACATGAGTAGAAGTCCATTTTTGAAGGCTCAATTCTGTTACACTGATGTGTCAAAACCATATGGTCTTCATTACTGTAGCTTTATAATTAGCTTTAAAATCAGACAGCATAAGTCCCTTTCTATTTTTCAAACTCGCTGTGTGTAGTCTAGGTGTTTGAAATTTCATATACATTTTAGGATCAATATGTCAAAATATTTTTAAAAATTACTGAGATTTTGATATAGATTGTATTAAATCTAGAGACAAATTTTAGAAAAATTGCTATTAATAACATTGATGTTTTCAACCTAAGAATATCATGTAACTCTCCATCTGTTCAGATCTTGATCTCAGCATAATCTTATTGTTTGCAGTAGTAAGAACTGACAGATCAAAATTTATTCCTAAGTTTTTTTTGTTCCTAAGTGTTTTTGATGTAATTTTCAAATTTTTAGTTGCTATCATCTACAAATAAAATACATTTCTGCATATTAATCTAGTACCCTGTGACCTTGCTAAATCCATTTAAAAGTTCTAATATTTTTAGTCTATTCCTTAATGTTTTCAAGAAATTTGGCCCTGTTATCATGAAGAAAGTCATATTTACTTCTTCCTTTCCAATAAATGTGCCTTTTTCCCTTACTTTATTGCACTGAAAAGGTTTTCTACATCAGTCTTAAATAAAAGTGGAGAGAGTGAAACTCCTTGTCTTGTTCCTGAGATTAGGTAAGAAGCATTCAGTCCTTCATCCTTAGGTAGAATAGACTTATTGCATTCTTTGCTTGATTCTTCCCCCATCCCTCTATCTACAACATTTCCAATATAATCTTCCAGTAACCTACCACTCTTGACTCTGTACCTAACCATGTGATTTTTCTTGAAGCATATTTACTTAAATCCTGTTGGTCAAGATGAGGTTGGAAAAAGTATTTATACATTTCCATTTTATTCTCTTTCCCCCTCCTATTTCAATAAAAAGATGTCTGAGCTGACCTCCTAGAAATGAAAGACATGTGGAACAGAACCAAGTTGACCCAATAGTCCCAGCCACATCTATCATATATAGATCAATTCCATCATCCAGTGACCTCCAGACATATGAGTAAGCCCAGCCAAAAACAGCCAAACCACCTAGTCAAGCTCCATTTGACTGCAGGTTTATGAGGAAGCCCATCTGAGATTACCTGAGCCATGCCAGAGAAGCAAAAGCTTACAAATACATTTATTGTTCTTTGCCACTGAAATTTTATAATTGTTTGTTATGCAGCTTTACTGTGCCACTAGTTAACTGATACAGTGGATTAGAATCAGCCTGTGTAAATCCTATTTGATTTAATCTAAGAATACCAATAGTCATCTGAAATTCTTCCACATTCTCAAAGCATCAAACACAGCCCTGTTATTTCTGCAAATGTTTCAGAGAAAAGGGCATGAGCTATTAACATCTAAGTTTCAATGAATTTTTCATATTCAGAGGCTTCCTACAATAATATTTACAGTGTCCTTGAAAACATTTATATGTGTTAGGGCACAGAGGAGGGTGTACATAGTTGGAGAGAACAAGGATTTGATAATATCAAATAAATTGGGCCATTGTTACATGCCAAGAGTGCTTGTCACCTGCCACATTTCTTTCTCCAGCTCCAAAAGCAGTCCCTCTTCCTTGTGCTCCATCATGAGAGGAGTTTTGGCAACAGAAATGCAACATTCCTCTTGCGATTTCAATTTCACAGTTGAATAAGGAACAAGCATGAGCAGAGAGTAGCCTAAGAAAGGCATGACAAGCATGGCAGATGGGGGAGCCTAGCCATTTATTCTGCATCTTTCCTCCTTCCCATAACCCTTTCACTTTGTACAATTAAAAAAAAATGAAAGTGGGCTTCAAGTCCTGATGAGGTACCAGATACAGCCTTTAACTTCCCCAGATGACTAGATTCCAATCGGGCAGAAACATGGGATTGGTGTCTTTCCATTAATCTCTGGTTGTGTTTCTGCTTTAAGGCTTATTTAAAGAATAAACTTATTCTCCAGGTCTGTGCCACTGGAAGAGAAGGAAAGAGAGGACAGTGAAAGTGACATCTGTCAGCTAGCAGTAATTAAGCAGAGATGTGTCGAGTTTCAATGCTCTAAATGGTCCTGTTAAAGTGTTGATGAGCAGTGAAATGTCTGATTAAATTTTAAGCACAGATAAATGGGCTGGCCCCAGCATAGGATAAGGCTAATGGAGTAGTAGACTGAACAAATTAAACGAACAATGTGTCAGTGCTAGTGAAGGGATAAGCTGGCACAAATATGCCTCTTCTAGAGTCTAACATAGCTTCCTATGCATGATCACAAAGAATAGATTTTCTGCAAGGACCCCATGAGCTTCAGCATATATCAGGGTAGTCGAAAATGCATCAGTTGAGCTATTAAGGGATGAGAGTTCCAGTTCTGGCTCTAATGCCATCGAAATGATCTAAGATAAATCATATCATTTCTTTGGTCCTCAGTTTTCTCATGTGTAAAATAGGGGGTTAGTTCACAGCCTAAAAGCTCTAAGAAGCTATGATTTAAATTTCATAAATGATTTAAGAACCAAAATTTTATTTTTATGCCAAAGCCAAAAACATTTGAAGTAGTGATCCACAGAATGTGTACTTCAAAGCCTTAAATAGCATGAAGATAACCGGAGGGATAAGATGGGAAACATATTTTTGGTGGCTTCAGGACCTCATCCCATCATTGAACCACAGCAGGTTTTCTCTCATCTGTTTTAAGTTTTGGGTTCCATGCACATTTTTTGTAACAGGCAAAGATTCTGACAATAAACAAATTAAAAATCACTGTATTATTTTTTTCTGATTTTCTGTTCATATTTTAGGGGAACAGGCAAATTTGAAGAGGACATGGGGATCAAAATAGAACAGAATAGTGAATTATGGACTGAAAGAATCTTGGAGAGTAATCCATTCCCCATATCATTGAGTCAAGAAGACCAAAGGCAGAGTGTCTCATGGCCTCTAATGACAAGACTTCAGAATTTGGCACTTGAGATGTCATTATGTACAAGAAATTCTGAAGATGCTTGTTTTCACTCTTACTGATCAGGAAAACCTTCACATGTCCAATGGAGCAGCAAAAATCTTGCAAAGGTCTAGAACTCAACGGGACCCTAAACATCACCAAATCTGGATCTTGTATTTTCTGTTTCTCTCACTTTCCTATTATTTGCAATTATGATTTCACACCTTCTCCATTCTCTTCATATTTTCTACCTCCTTCTATCTTCTCTTTCACATAAATGACTTGGACTCATACTTGATGAGAAAGTAGAAATTATTGACCATGAACTCCCACAGTTCTCACTACCAAATTCACAAACACATCAACACCTTCACCCTTCCTTTTGTTTTTAACTAAGGAAGTTCCCCAACCTTCTATTAGACGCCTTGAGTCCCCTTCTCCCTTGACTCTTCCAGCAATCTCAGTTCTTAAATCATTGTCTCTTTCTTATATCTTGTCTCCCTCTCTCTACTTAATCATTCCCATTAGCAGTAAACATTCTATTATTTCTTATTATTTAAAAAAATACCCATTGGGTCAGCCTACACTGCCACTTTCTAGGTACTGATATTTCTGTTAATCTTCTTGAAAGAACTT
The DNA here is from genome assembly GCF_046562875.1 of Panthera onca. NCBI lineage: Eukaryota > Metazoa > Chordata > Mammalia > Carnivora > Felidae > Panthera > Panthera onca. Next base: position 20,049,641 of record NC_138348.1, on the reverse strand, counting down.
GTGCACATGCGCACACACACACACACACACACACACACACACACTTTAGCCACTACTTCAATTACAATTCCCATAAAATCTGGATGATGGAAGGATGGATCAATAGATAGATAGATAGATAGATAGACAGACAGATGACAGGTAGATGTACTTTATGTTTCTCTCTTACATTATGGCATTCTCCTCACTTCTTCAAAGTCAGACTTTGCTTTGGGAAACATTCATACTGTTAGAGCAAAAAAATCAAGAGAAAAGAAACTACTGTTTGTATCAATTTTCAGAGCCGACATTTTTAGAGTATATAAACACAGATTAGTTTTGAAGGACAGAATTGGTCAAGAAAGAAAGTGAATTTTAGAATTCCAGAAACCACCTCTATAGAAAATAAAGCCTATAGTCTGAAAGTGTAGTCTTACCAGGAACCATGGATTAGAGAGATGGAGGATATTAGGTAAGAAAATCGTTACCTCCTCACCTAATAAACAGTGGAAGATGAAAGCCAATCTAGCAGGTTCTGGATATAATAGGGATGGGAATGCAGGAGCAGGCGAAGCAGTAAAACATATGTGTCCTAACTCTCCATTCTGGGTCAAAATCATGGGTAAATGATGCTGCTTAAAATAACCATAAAATTTGGGTACAGAGCAGATTAGAGCTTGTTCCTTACTTCTCTGGCCACAGACTGGGAAAATTTCAATTTCCTTTGATGAAATACTGTGTTCAATAAGATGCTATCTAGGTAGTAGGCTAAGAAATAGCTGACAGAAATCTGTAAGAGAAATAATCAAAGACAGTGCCATTAGAGTCTCCTTCTTCATCCACCAGCATGGATGCTATCTAGAAATTCCTGCATACACTCACTAGACGAAACAAAAGGTGGCTGAGTCAATAGTCTAGGGAGTATCACAGAACTACCTGAGGAAGTCATGAAGTACCCTATAGTGGAAGTTGAAAGGTGATAACTGGATCCATGCATAAGATAGAAGGTGTTGCCAAGGTCTAAACTATCTGCTATGCCAGCCAGATATGGGGGTAAGAGGAGAGGTATGAGCCCTGACAATGCCATGAAAGAAGACATTTTGCTTCATTAGCAGCAGGCCTCAACACCAGATGCCATCAGGAAGCCCAAAGACCAAACGGATTAAAGAACATCTCCATGAAATTTACCAAGGATCCCCAGGACAGCATAATAAGTTACACATGGATCTGCTGACTCTTTCCCACATTTGGTCATGAGAATACATGTCTGCATCTACACTAAACCAGCCATTTGTCTAAGAGAAAAGTAAATTAGTTTTGGGGGGTTAAAAATGCAACAGGCATGCTCCATTCTCATATAGCCAACTGCCAACTTGACATCTTTACTTGTAATGTCACAAAAGCATCTCAAAACTTATCATATCCAAATACAAATTCTTGATCATCCCCTCCTGCTCTGGTCCTCCTTCAGATTTCATCTTCTTATTAAATGACAAATGGCACTTCATGAACCCACCCAATTGCCTGGGAGCCATTCTTGAAATCTCCTCTGTTCTCATTCTTAGAAATCTCACAGGGGAATCTACTGCTCCTGTCTTCTACTGCCACATTTCTGATCCAAGCCAACAACATCTCTTGCCTGGGCTATTGTCCTCAACAATGAACTCAGGGAGTTTTATTCTATTTAAATATGGGATTTCTAGATATGCATGGTGGAACTGAAAATATGTTCATTGCTTCCTCTTGTCAAGCCCTTCTTAACTGAGAGACGAAAGATAAAGATGTATGACGAAGAAATCACAAAAGTCTACATGATGGAAACATGCTGGAAAAGTAAGCAGATCAGAAAGGGCCAATTAGTCAGTGCCAAAAGAATAGAATGCTGATGAGGAACCAATCAACTCAGCAATTTGTACTATAAACACCCCTGAAAAGCTCATGAGTAACAGGTAGCAGCATGGCATACTGGTAAGTGTTTAGCAACTGGCTCTCCTGTTAAAACAGACAAACAAACAAATAAACAAACAAACAAACAAAAGCACTGACTTGTACCATTGCTGATTTCCATGATGCAAATATTCTATGTTCAATTGCAAATTACTAATGTAATGTCACTGAATGCAGACTTTAGAAGAAATGTACAACAGGGAGCCTGGCTGGATTAGTTAGAAGAGCATGTGACCCTTGATCTCCAAGTTGTGAGTTCAAGCCCCACTCTGAGTGTAGAGATTACTTAAAAATAAACTAATTAATTAAGTTTAAGAAATGTACATAATCTGTGAATACGGATGACACAATCCCTAAATTATATACATGGAGTACAAAATGTATGGGTCACGTGCCTTTTCCCAGGAAGACCCTCAGACATGTGCTCCAGCAAGACGAAAGAGGATCCTCACAACCGTGACTCTATCTCTGGTTAGAAATAATGGGAAGTCCCAAGAAAAGAGCTGTGCAGACCAAGCCCAGAATAAAGCAGGAAGTAGGAGGATCCTAGTAAGTAGCGTTTGAATTAAAAATGAAAAGGAACCAACATATTCCAGTGCTTAATAGAAATTATACAGTTTGGGTAAAAATTGGGCTCGGGATAAAAGAATTAATGATACAGATAGAAAATTAAAAGAGTGAATGATGAAGAACTTATTACTACCAGGTAACACGAATAGCTATGCACAAAAAGGAAGTGTCATCAGTGAACAATACTTACTTGATAATAATTGTAATGTAAACAGTGAGTAGTTATTTCTACCATGTGATATTACTATATTAGGTAGAAAACATTGGGGAGGGCGGTGATGCTGGTATCATCTTCCATAGTTGAAAGACAATATATAACATCTAAAACTGAAAACTAATGAAGAAGGAACAATTGAAATAACTGGAGAGATTCTTCAACTATTGCCTGAAACTGGTACTTGAGAATAATGTCCCTCATCTTTATTTCTCTTGCCCAATTCAGACACCTGGGGTCTCTGCACAGTGGTGGAGGTCACAGCAAAGACCTCAGAAGACCTCTATTTGATGTTGTCACCTGTCATGTCTAAAGCAAAGTACCTGAATCTGAGCCTCCTCCTCCATTTATCAAAGGATAAAAGAAAAACAAGAGGTTGCTATTTTTCTGTTATGGAAGCTCTGCCAACAGTGTAATGCTGGGGTTAAGAGCATGGGGTCTGGCATCAAATGGCCTGGATTTAACTTATCACTCTGACCCGGACAGCTATATGACCTGGGTGAGTTAGTTAAATCTCTCAGTCTCAGTTTCTCATCTTTATAATGGGAATAGCAAGACTACCTATTCCACAAAAACAATTGTGAGAATTAAATAAGATAATATATGTAAAATGCCCAGAACAATATTTGGTACATAGTAAAGAATTGATAAACATTAACTTTTATGATTACTATTTGGCTTTTTAAAATTATGTAGCCAAATGACTCTTATAAATGTAAAAAGGTAAATTAAAAGAATAGTATATGTGATGGGTTGTAAGGCTTAAAATGAAGTAGGCTCTACGGAACAAAGTGTAGTATGCTGGGTCTTATCTGAGGTAACAGTTTGGGTTTCTGGGGGGAGAGCATGAGAAATACTATAAATATGCAGGGTTTTGTTTCTTCAGAGGGAAATTGGAAACTCTGTAAGTAAACCCAGAGATCTTTCCAGGGGAAAAGATTAAGACCCATTGTTCCTAAGATTCAAAGTCATTAAAATTTATCTGAGTGTGTTGGCTTGACCATGATTTAGACCCAAAAACACAGAAAGGCAATCCATCTCCTACTATGATTAATCAGCAGGAAGGAAGAAGACAATGGCACTGTGAGCAGGTTGGTACTAGCAGGAGGAAGATAATGACCATTCTGGCTTCATGAGGGGTCAGACACCAGAGCCTGTCCTGAGGAAGCCATCCTACTTATCAACTTCTACTCCCCAGGAATGGTGATATTAGTTCATATGATCAGCTCTAACACCGAAAATCCATGATAATTTTGGAATAGGGCACACGTGGCTGAGTGTGACAAGAAATAAACTTTCTGTTGTGCCTTAAATTAATAAAGCACAGGTGATGTTCAAAGTAAATGGAGGAGGAGGCTCAGATTCAGGTACTTTGCTTTAGACATGACAGGTGACAACATCAAATAGAGACAGGTCTTCTGAGGCCTTTGCTGTGACCTCCACTGCTTTGCAGAGACCCCAGGTGTCTGGATTGGGCAAGAGAAATAAAGATAAGGGACATTAGTCTCAAGGTACCAGTTTCATGAAATAGTTGAAGAATTCTCTAGTCTCAAGATTATATCACAGATTAGGAAGCAATTATGGTTCTTCGTACATGAGTGAGACTTTGAAAGGTTGTTTTGTTAGTAGAAAGGCAGAAAACATGGAAAGAACTAGACTTCGTGTTAACTGAGTGTATTCTCACCGCAAACTTTAAGACAGAACATCCTATTCCCATATACTTATCCCTGTTATGAGAAAAATGAATCAGTTGGCTCTTGAATGTATTCTAGGCCCCACCCTACTTGTTATAAGTAGAGAAGCTAGCATTGTGGATTTATTTTTTACTGGTTTCTTTGCTGTTGTTGTTGGGTGGCTTGGTGCTGGATTTGGACTAGTGCATCCCACCCTAGGGATCCCATTTCCCCACTTGCAAAGGAAAGATAATGAATGGTTACCCCTTTCTATTTCACAAGAACACTGAAAGAAACAAGGAGTGCATTACATCAAATAACATAAATAGCTACAATTTTCTAAGCATTCATTAGAAATGTGGCACTGTGCTAAACATTTCATACAAATTATTCCACTTCATTCATTCTTTACACAAACACTGTGAAAGAGATAGTATTATCTCCAGGTCACAGACAACAGAACCAAGGCTCAGAGAGGTTATATAATTTCCTCAGAGACCAACACTAGGATTCAAGCTTACCCCTTTCTCAATCCAAAGACAACTACCCAAATCCCACTTTCCTGGAGTTCCCAGGGGATGGAAACCACATAAATCAACCATAACTATTTTTTTTTATCTTTCAATGTGTTAAAAAAAACTGTAATCAGGATCTTCTGATTCTCCTGGATCTCACCCACAAGAAAAGTTTAGCCATAGGTATTATCTCTGTGAAATGGCAACATTTGACATAATGGGAAACCTTTAAATCAATTAAAAATATGTGAGATATTTAATCCCTGGAAGTTTGGAATTTTGGTATAAGGAAAATATTGACCCAAGACCACTATCTTCACACAGTTACTTATATGGGCCTTTCTTCATATGCATATCATCATATGGTCACCATATACATGTAATAACTGTACTAGGTAGTCTTATTTCCATTTTTTAAATGGCTTTATAATATTGCTTTGGATTATCATGTCAGAAGTTACTTAGCCAACTGCATAATGAAAGATATTTTATTTATTTCAAACTGTTTAATATGATAAATAATGCTGTAATAAACATGTTATGCATATATTTTAAATATATTTTCAATTATGTTTGGCACACTAAACATTTTCAACTCATTATGACACAAAACTGAATTTATAATCTGCAAAATGTTCACTTTCTCACCAACATATAAAAATACTTTTTCTTTTTTAATCAGTCAGCATTTGTGTATTATTACTCATTATAATAAGGTCCTGACTACATTTTCATAGCACCAGATACTTTACTATGAACTATGGCATATATTCCTTTTGGCTATATGAATAGCCTTATTTCACCAATACCCAACAAGCAAATATCCTCAGGATTTTCCTAATCACAAATCATCATGAAAATCATACAAAAAAAAAAGGTGGGGATATAAAAAGAGAAGCCTGAATTTCAGGCCTGTCATCTAATCTCCTTTATTTACTTAGAATTTAATAAGCCACTAGGCGCATAGGCTGGTACTCAAATCCATGGCTATAGCACAACAGCCCTGGGAACTTTGAAGGATGTGCTAGGAATAAACCTATGTCTACATCCCATCTTCTACATCTCTGCTTTCAACTATTTGGTCAGGGATCTTGGGCAAGCGTGGTAGAAACTGTGCTACCCCTATGTGGTGACAAGCAATACCATGAGTAACAAATGAGCCTATTACTGCTTTACAGTAGAAGAGACAGGTTAATCCTTTGTCAAATCCCTGTGCATGGTGTCCTCTTCCTTGTTCCAATTACCCAGGAAGTGATGGCACTTTCTCATCCACGGCCTTTCAACACCTGCTGACATGTATTTAGAACATGGCTGGGTCTGTGAGTCTTAAGCACGCTGTGTCCAAAAAATACAAGTAACAAAGGTATACAAGAGACGGAGATCCAAAACTTTCTAGATTCAGACAGCACTCATTTAAAAACCAGAGGAAGAGGGGCGCCTGGGGGGTTCAGTCATCTCAGTATCTGACTCTTGGTTCAAGCTCAGGTCATGATCCCAGAGTCATGGGAACGAGCCCCATTTGAGGCTCCACACTAAGTGAGGATCCTGCTTAATATTCTCTCTCTCTCCCTCAGCCCTTCTCCCCCATGTCTAAAATTTAAAAACAAATTAAAAAATAAAGATAAAAACCAGAATAAGAACTAAGACAAGCAAAGAGAGAATCTTTTTCAAACAAAATATGTATTTAAATCAAGAAATAAAATAATTACTCAAATAGAACCAGTCATAGAACATAGAATACCACCAATAACCAACATCTTGATTTTACTAATGAGGAATCTGACTCCCTAGAAATTGTAATAACTTGCCTAAGTTAGTTTGTGGCACAATCCCTATGAAAGATACGCCCTGAAATCTCATTTGCCTTTTTTTTCATCATTAGCAATTCAGATTCCCTCATTTTAAATAGCTTTTTATTCATTCAACAAATAACTTTTGAGTATCTTCCATAAAATTACTACACCAGGCTCCAGGGATTCAGCCAAGGTTGAAATGTAATGATGCTGGGAATGTAAAATCAAAAGTCATGGTTTGGCAAGGAGATAGGCTTATCGACTGGTACTTAAAATGCAGTGTGACGAGGAGGATCAAAACAAATGGAATCCAAAGAAGTGTGCTCCAAAGTCTGCCTGTGGGACTTGGGGAATTTCTCAAAAGAGGTGGCCCTTGAGGTGGCTTGAAGGATGAATAGTAGTTAATAAGGAATGAAATAGGGAACAGCATAGGAGGCAGAGGGAATATTATATAAATGGGATAGAAAATTTTTAAAGCTACATATAATTTAACCCATTTCTTCACCTCTAATGACACAGTACCTGATTGATATACCTCCGTATTTTTGGTTTCCACCATACCTTGCTAGTGGAAGGCTTTCTCGGCTTAACTGTTGGTGTTCCTAAGGTCCTCAGCCTTCTGTCTTTTCTCTACACACTCTGCCTTGGCTTTCATTGCCTTGATTATGTGCCCCAGGTCTCTCTCCTGAGCTCCAAATCAACAAGTACAATTGTATAATGGAAAGGCTCACTTAAATGTAACATAAACATCTCAAACACAAAATATCTGAAAATATTCCCAATGCTTTCTCTACAAACACCCTATTCCCATTCCTTTGTTACTTCAGTAAATTGCACCAAGACAGTTAACCAAGAAAGAAACCTCAGTATCACTTCTGACTGTTTTCTTGCCTCCATATCTTGCACTCAATCTGTCACCAAATCAGTCAAAATTCTTCCTGACATCTATTCCACTGCACTGTCCCAAGCCAGTAATAGAACTCATATGTACTATAGCAAGAAAACTTGGCCTTCATGCCTCTAGTTGTATCACCATCAAAAACTATCTACATACTATCTTAATTTCTGGGAAACAGAACTAATCACATCACCCACCCTCAAATACTTAAAACTCTTTGGTAGACTTCCAATCACCTTATTTACAATTCCAATTTCTATGATCTGGTTTCTATGTCTCCCATCTCATCTCCTATAATTACCCCTTTACCTCCTGTGATCCAGTGTTATTCTAACCTGCTTATTCTATTCCATCATGCCAGATCATACCACATTCTTCTCCTCCTATCAGAAACATACTTCCTTTCTTCTACTTTTCAAATTTAACACGTTCTTTTTTTAAAATGTTTGAGAGAGAATGTGTGTGTGCGGCGGAGGGGCAGAGAAAGAGGGAGACACAGAATCCCAAACAGGCTCCTCACTGTCAGCACAGAGCCCAGTGCAGGGCTCAATCCCATGAACCATAAGATCATGCCCAGAGCCAAAACATGAGTTGGACACTTAACCAACTGAGCCACCCAGGCATACCAACACAGTCTTTAACTTTAGGCTTCAGATTAAGTGTAACTTCCCCAAGAATCTTTTTGTGACGTTATCCCGGCTTTCTTTCCCAAATCATATTATTCACCACATTTTTTGTTATGACATTTCAAATGTCTACAGAGTGATTTCTGCCCCATTCCCAGACAAGCAATGGCTTGTTGCTTTCTGTTGCTATGGATTAATTTGCATTTTCTAGAATTTTAGATGGAATCAAACATTAGGTACTCTTTTTAGTCTGGCTTCTTCCACTCAGCATGATTTTGCTTTTGAGATTTTTCTATGCAGGTTTCTGGTTTCTACACATCCATACCAAGAAAAAGGATCAAGAGAAACACAAACATTCAGATGATTCAATATTTGACCTAATCAAAACTTACCTTTCAGGTTTTTTATTAATATATTTAAGGGAAACGAATGGAGAATTTTGGCAGAGAAGTGAAAATTATTTTAAAAGTTTAAATGAGTTCACATTAGTAAGAAATACTATAATTAAAATTAGGAGCTCAGAATAACTTGGCACAATTGAAATGTGTATTTTTTGTGTATTTTTTTAAGTCCAAAGAAAATGCCCAGATTAAAACAGAGAAAAAAGAGCATAAAAGGGAAAAAAGAGACATTCAGATACAGCAAAAAAATTTAACACACATGTAATTAGAGTTTGATAAGCAGTGGACTGTAAGAGAGGGCAAGAAATGATTTTTGAAGAGATGATGGTAAAGAATTTTGTAAAATCCATTAAAAACATCAACTCACAGTTTAAAAAGTTTAAAGAACCATTATGAAACATAAGCAGGATAAATATAATAAAACCATACTAGGATATATCATAATTGCTAAAAAGTAGAAACAAAAAGAATATCTTAAAAGCAATCAAAGATAGGGGCACCTGGGAGGCTCAGTCAGTTAAGTGTCCAACTCTAGATTTCAGCTCAGGTCGTGATCTCACAGTTAGTGAGTTCGAGCCCTGCATTGGGCTCCATGCTGACAGTGTGAAGCCTACTTGGGATTCTCTCTCTCTCCCTGTCTCTCTCCCACCCCCCACCCCCCCCCCAGTAAATACATAAACTTTTAAAAAGGCGATCAGAGATAAAAATACATTACCTGTATACACAGAAGCAACAGTAAGAATTACAGATGACTTCTAGACAGAAATGGTGAGATTAAAAAGACAATGGAATGACATTATTAAAACACTCAAAGTGTCAACTTAGAATTCTACACCCACTGAAAATATCCTTCAAAAGAACAAAATAAAAACATTTCCAGAAAAACAAAGATTGAGTAATTTAGTCACCAGCAGTGCCTCACCAATAGCAATACTAAGCATACAGTAATTTTTCAGAGAGAAGGAAAATTACCTCAGTTGTAATCAAGGGAATATAATAAATTAAAGTAACATTAAGTATTAATATGTAGATAAACATATGTGATCTTTACAATATACAACAATAATAATAGCAATGTCATGTGGGATTTACAATATACACAGAATTAAAATGACAGATGACAACAGCACATAAAATAGTAGACAGCAAATATAATTAAAGGTTTGTAAGACCCAGCCAGAAGAAATAATAAAAGTACCAATTTATGTTAAATTCTAAGGAATCAAAGATGCATGTTGTAATATTTCTAAGGCAAACATTAAAAGAAATACAAAAGAATGTATTATTAACAAACCAGTAGAGGAGAATACTTAAAACAAAATAACCTATAAATTTAACAGGAGAAAAGGTAGAAGAAAGGGATCATAAAAGGTATAGGATACATAGTAGACAAATGGTAAAATGATATTTATAAATAGAAATGTATCAACAATTATATGGCATGCAAGTGGACTAATATTCCAATTAAAATATTGATTTAAAACACCATTTGATTATGAAGTGAAGCAGAGTCCCTTTTTAGAAATATGAGAAATAAGGAACAAGTGTTTCCATATCAATCATCTGGCCATAGAAAACTTAGAATAAAATGAGAAAGCTAATGACCAAAGCAAACCATGTATTTGTTTATTATAGAGTACAACTATTGAATAATGTATTGCAGGCTTTGGGGCCACCCAAACCAGGACTAGAATCTTTACTCTTCCTATCACTAGCTGTGAGACCTTGAGCAAATCTGTCATAATATCTTACAAAAGTAACTCAATAGATATAACAAGAGTTAGAGTATGTTTAGAATAGTCTGATATATCATAGGCCCACATAAAATCATACAGGAATAGTTCAAATGGGGTAGTCACTTATTGTCCATGGTAACTGACATAAAAGCAGAAAGAAATGTCAGTGTGACTGAAGACTGGAGAAAAAAAGATGAGATAGATGTGAGAAGAGACAGAAAGAGGGAGAGATTGCCAAGGTTAGAGAAAATAAGGAATGCTTTCAAATATTAGCTCATTGTTAAAGAAAAATACTCTGGATTGCAGGCAGTGATTTTTGATGGAGTTACTTCTCACACAGACAACCCTGTGTTAGATTACCCCCTGATGAGTGGCAGGAAGAAGTGATTTAATATTATTACATTTACTACTTTACAAGCTCTTGGGTATACTCTCAGTGCCAGGCACTAGGATAAACATATAGTCAATATAAGAGATACATCTCTAGTTTTCAAGCATCCAGATCAAAAGACATGACTAGCGCACAGGAGAGAAGCAGAAATCATATCATTTTATGACATAGTTGGAGACAGAGAAAATAATACAAGGGACTTAGAAGAGTCATCTCATTATGCATAAGTCCTACTCCTCAGAAAGTCCTGCAATTGTACAACATTACCTATTAACTGTGAGTACTTTTAGATCATGGAAAAGTCATAGAAAACTCATTTGTAGATATATATCTAAGTTACATTCACCAAATTATCTCTAATCAGTAGTAAAGCTAAGATTTTATTCCCTAAAACTGAATAAATTACTCTAAGGAGTGAATAAACACAGAGAAGTTCAGGAAAATGCTGAGAATAGACTATATTACAATTAATAAAAACATCTACCATTTATCGAACACTTATTATATGCCGGAACACTGCTAAGAATTTTACACACACACACACACACACACACACACACACACGAAAATTCATCCAGGAAAGGTATTAGTATTACTAATTACTAACCCTGTTTTTCAGAACACAAAACTGATACTAAGAGATATACTCAAAGATGGAATCTCACTCAACAGCACACAGCTTTCTATGCAAGGATATTATGAAATTTACTCTTTTCCTAGAGGCTGGTTGAGGCTTTCAGATATGGAGTCTCATGTGTCATGATTATTAACTGCAGGGACTGACATATATCTTCCATGGTAAGTGATTCTGGGGGGCAGGTCATCTCAGGGGAAACCTGTTAAGTAAATGAGGTAAACAAGAATCGAGCTGGGGAAGAAACTATAGAAAGACATGGCTTCGGGTGAAATCTGGTCTTAGCCTGATCTTGTAGAGAGATCTGAAGCATGAATGTCCCTTAGAGTTGTCTCACTTTGAGGGAAGGGGGCCAGGCTATTGTACCACTCACTATACCACGAAGTCCAGGGACACAGGACGTTCTCTTCCCTGGGAGAGAATACAATGAGTACTAGAACTTGAACGAGGCAATCAAGGGACACAGCATGCAAAATTTAAGGAGACAATCCATCTCTGAAGCTGCATCTGAACTTATATTGCCCTTAGAATGAGTATCTCCTTTAAAGTGTGTATCTAGATGCCCTTCTGTGTCACTGTAGTCCAGGCCCAAGGTACAATTCCCTACGTATTTACAGATAAGGTGATTCCTGTCATCTTGTCTTAGGGTGCCTGTGTGATCAATTAGCAGCCAGTATTTCCACTGCTGGGAAATGGCCATACCAGTTCAGTAAAGGGGATGTAGGTAGGGCATCCAGAGTATCTACTACACTCTACCTCTCTTAACTATTCAGAGCCACTTTTACTTTACATAAAGTTTATTCCATCCAGATACAGACTCTCTAGGATTCTGGTTGGTCATGGTTTCTGGATAAATTTATAAGCAGAAGTTGGTCCTGAAATGTTTAAGTAATACCCATCATCTTCCACCACACAGAGAACCCTTTCACCTCTGCTGGTGGCTTGCCTGGATGAAAGACCCAGACCCTCATCCCTGGGGGATCCGAGCACTCGTTTCTTACGCCCTTATCTGACCATGGTTGCTATACTTGCCATTTACCATTAAAACTTGGCAAGGTAGTGCCAAGAATATGCTCCCTGCTCCCATGATATGGTAGCAGCCTTATTTCCTCGTAGTGATCAGGCTCAATTTCCTCTTCCATTCCTGCTGATATAGTGGCATGAGAACCCAAAGTGACCAGACAATAGCCATAACTTTAATTTACTGAGACTCTCAACGAGCCTCATGTTAGAAGCATCTCCCTACTAGGAATTAGTACTGTAAAACTATAGACCCTAAAGTTGTTAGGATGGGAAAAACAAACTCTTGAAGCAGGTCATTGGGAGTGATACAATGGCTGTCAATTTAAGGGGGTATATTAAATGTGAAGGATAGTGCCTCATTCTCACAGTTACTCTCTCTAAGCCCTACCACAGATGTATCTTCAAGGGACCATTCTACTGCTCTATAAGGTTAATAGTTTCTAGATGGTGTGCCATCATAGGTCCAGTGGGTCTGGACCCATGGTGATGTGCCCAGTGATGTACCTTCACTGCTATAAAGTTGGTCTTTTAGTTCAAGGAGAAGTTGTAGAGAATCTCATGTGGAAGTGCTCTCAGACAGTGATACTGACTGATTACTGTAGCCAGAAAAGGAAAATCATCACTTGAATACATGTCAGTTCAAATGTGGGTGAATTTCTACCTTTTCCAGAATGGCATGGAGTTTAATGTAATCAACTTTGCACCAGTGGGTATCCTGCTCTCCTCCAGGAAGGTACAGTATTGAAGACTCAGTGTCAGTCTCTGTTATTGGGAAGTTGATATTCAGCAATGTCAGTAACTAGGTCAGCTTTGGTAAGAAGAAGCTCAAGTTGTCACCTATGCCAAAACCTCTACCTCTGTCACCATGGCTTTTTCTTTCACTAGTCCACTGTGCAGTCAAGGGGTGACTGAGAACATCTACTAACATCTACTGGTAAGTAATCCTGTATACTAAGTTTTTAAAAAAATTCTTCTGCAATAGATACTCTATGTGATACAAAGATCCCCATAATTTATACCTATTCCCTTAAGTCCAGCCACACGCCTTTCTACCAGACCTCCTTGTCACAGAGCTTCCAATCTTCTCCTTTCAGGTTCCTAACCAACCAGGAAAGCAATTCATTACAGCACCTCAGTTTGTGAAATCCAGGCCACTGCTTTGTCCATACAGAGTAGATGACCAAGCAAACTAAAGCTCTTCCACCCCTGCCATTGGGAAGATTTCCACTCACTACTATTTTAGAGGGCCACTCATGAGTAGGGCTATCCTACAACCACATCCTATTTTGGGTTTGCACTAATATATTTGGGCCAACTTCTGCATAAATCAAGCAGTTTGGTTGTTTGTTTCCTCCTCTATCAGCTGATTGTAAGGAACTCCCCCTAAGGCCACAGGTAATAAATGCAGGTTAGGGTCATCAGTGCAACAATAGTGAATGACATTGGAGTCAGGGCCACCCGTTCATGCAACATACCTGTGACTTCTGAAACCAATTCTAGAAGTACTATACTATCTTGCAACGGATTGCTGCTGGGTCTACTAAACCTTATATCTGGTGGGCCTAACAGCATGCACTCCATGATGAACACTGCTGGCTTCACACTCATTTGGTGCCCCATGGTCACATAACTGGTTTCTACAAGGGCCCAGGATCTTCTAGCAGCTACTTTTTGAATAGTATAGAGTTATTTTTTGCAGATGGTATGGCCTTGCTCCAGAACCTTAGAGGTCTGTGCGGTGACTTTCCTATTGGGGCTTGGCAGACATATCACAAAGCATCTTTGCTCAGCACAAATACCTCTGGTAACATGGGATCCTCTGAGCCATATGGCTCAAGCAACAAAGCAACAGCCGAGAACTGCTACAAAGTATTTTCTTACTCTGAGCCTCATTCAAAATAATTAGTCTTCAACATCACCTAATAAATGGGTGAAAGCAGTATTCACAATGGTAGAACATGTTTCTTCTAAAACCCAAAGGACCCTGGTCATCCACTCAGACTGACCTCCAAGCATAGATTATATCTCTTTAAAAGTTGCCAAGGAGACCATCTGAATTTCCATATGTTGCTTAAAATTGGCTATTAACATATAATAACTTATAATTTTCTTTCTTCAATGCATCAGTGGTTATTTGTACTACTACCCAGTTCCTCAAGCCCTATAATTATTATTCAATGAAATTCCAGTGAGACTGCAAACGCTAATGTATTCCCTTCTAACTGTATCCATCCCAGTTCCTCACAGGTGAAAACCTAAGCAATTTTATTTCTTCAGCACTATTCCAGGGATCATCAATAATCCATCTACCACCACTATGATGGGGTTATCATTGCCATTTAATCACCTGATCCAACTCCAAAATCCCATTCCTCAAAGTTATCTTTCTAGGATTACTCCTGGTTGTATGTCAGATTCCCCAAGAGCAGAGTCTGAGATGGAGTTTTTGTGTAAGTGGTGTATCAAGAGAATATTCACAAAAGAAAACTGTAAAAAAGATAGAGAAAGAGGATAGAGCAGGGCAAGAATTTAAGATTCTTTAAAGAGGATAGAGCAGGACACGATTTTTCTGAAATCTAAGCATTAGACTGATCTCTTGGTGAGCTCTAGAACATATATACACCTACAAAGTTGTCCCCTTTTGACACTCTTGCACCCCATACTTGTCAGGCACTGGCTGTGGACCACCTCAGGAGGATGGATATAATCTCCCAAACATTTTTACGTAAAGGCTCACGTAAGCTAAGGAAAGTTCTCAGCAGATGGATATAGATGTGAGCTTCTATCAGCCAACACGTTCAGCAACTGTAAAATAAGTGCACCAGCCTAGAAAGAGTATCTAGATGAGGCATCAAGAGTCGACTTTGGGAAACATGAGTGCCAAGACACCTATCACCGTACTCAACCCTTGAGTCGAGCAATCAACTACCCTGCTGGCTATCTTCCTAGACTGCCGCATGCCACCTTCACCATACTTCCCAAACATCACCCACTGACTATGTCGGTACTACCAGGTATCAACCATCTTTAGATTCTGCCACAGAGAACATGTCTCCTCAACCAGCATGGTATACAAGTATGAGTCATGGGAGGTAATCACAAAACAATTTTATTTTTGCCCTCTCCCCTTTAAATTTACTCAGTGAGGAAACCTTTTTAATTGCTTCTAAGTGCAAACTCAACTGGACTTTATAATTGTTCTCACCCTCGCTAAGCGGATTAGAAATGAAAACATAAAAGCCAACAGTCAAAATTACAAACTTGCTCTACAGTTCAAGAATCTCCCCTTCCTGCATTTGGCTCCCTAAATTTGGGGAATTGAATGTGGTTGGTTTTTCTTCACAGGTTGGTGCTGGGGAGGGAGGGGAGGGTAAGAAGGTAAGGCTAGTGGGTAAGTCTAGTGGGTTTCTTTGTACTCTCTGGGCTCATTGAATAGAAGAGCTGACTCTTTCTCTGAAAGTTACTTTCATGTTTTTTTTTTTTCCAAAAGCATGTCATTTACCAGGGAAATTTTCTTAACTGCAATTTTCTTGACCTTAACAAATAAATCTTATTTTAGCTGGTCACTTACTCCTTTGTCAGTCCCTAGGAATCTGGTGGTAATGTCAGTTCCTGTTGGCTGAAGAAGGTTCAGTTATCCATGCAGCCCAGATGGGAATCAAATTCCAGCTCTTTCCTGCATCTGGCCCATGGGAAACACACACTCATTCTTTCCCCCAAGTCCCAGGAATGTAGGATGTTCCCTATGCTAGGGTAACACTCCTTTGCTTTACTCCAAAGCAGGCGGCTGATCACGCTATTGCCTTTTAGATTTCTCAAGTTGTTTTTAGAAACAGGCCACTGTGTCCCCCAAACCAAAGAGGATGCCTGTTAAGTACTGATCATTGAAGCCAGGCATTAGGTTTGAGAAACAAGTCAGGGACCTTCTGTCTTGCCTGGAGTGAGTGATGGGATTCACAGCACAACAAAAGGTTTGCCCAGAATTCCTCTTTACAAAGTTTCTTTCCATTGTCACTTTTTGTGCCATGTGTTTTATAAGCTCTAATGTGGGTAACCCTTTGCTCCAAGAGTTCCTTCATCAGCATTTTGGCTAAATCGAGAAGTGCATCTGCATCTTGCACTGCACTTGGAACATGGTGCCCTCTGTATCTCAGCACTTCTGCAGCACTTCACTCAACCACATTGTCACATCCAGTTCTTAGTTCCAGGTCTGACCTCTTCAGCTTTCTCTCAAAAGTGAAATTCTAAGGGGTGCCTGGGGGTGGTCCAGTCATTTAAGCATCCGACTCTTGATTTTGGTTCAGGTCATGATCTCACAGTTCATGAGACTGAGCCCCATGCTGGGCTCCAAGCCGACAGTGCAGAGCCTGTTTGGGATTCTCTCTCTCTCCCCACCTCTCTCTGCCCCTCCCCTACTTGCTCATTCATGCACAACCACACACACACACTCTCTCTCTCTCTCTCTCTCTCTCTCTCTCTCTCTCTCTCAAAATAAATAAATAAACTTTAAAAAATTAAAATGCTAAAATCATGCTCTTTCCCCAGTTCTCTACAGGTCTTTTCCACCCAATAATTTCATCTCTCTTAAACACAATACTAAATAGATCTATGAAATAGCCAGCTATTGATCTAAGATCAGTTTCAGGCTATATCATTTATTGGTTGTGTGGTAGTAGGTCGGTTACTTAGCCTCAGTGACTCTCATTTGTAGAATGCCTGCCTTAGGGAGTTCCGTGATGATTAAATGACATAGTAGTTATAATATGCCAGGTACTACTGTGTAGTAGAGGCTCAACAAATATTACAGTCTCTTGCCTTTACCCATAATTTTCCATCAAGTAGTTAATTAACATTTTTTGCTGTATAGAATCCAGTATAATCCCAGCATCTTTTTCCTTGCCATCCTCCCCCACAGCAATGAGAAATCAACAAACTATTTTTGGGAGCAATGTCACCAAAATGAAGGAGTAGGAGAGCCCAGTTTTCACACCCCCACAAAAATTAACTATTTGACAGCTATCCGTGAACAAACCAGCTCTGGGAGAGCTCAGGAGTTCATTTAAGAAACTTTAGCAACATGGTGGTACAAAAAAAATCTGAGAATAACCACAAAAAAAGGGGGGGTGGAGGAAAAACAGCTTCATTTTGTCTGCATTATCCCATTCCCTAAGTCAGCACTGCTCAGTGCCAAAAGGGAATTCTCCAGATAAAAAGAGTTCCCCTCATGGAGAAAGAGAGAAATAGGTGGGCAACAAACTTCCTCAGCTTCTTGGGGCCCTGCACGAGCACCCATCTTGATGTCACTTCACCCAGCAGGCCACAAAGCTAAGATGTACAGAGATGACTAAGAATAAGGAAGAAGAGAAAGGGCAACCAATATCGGCCACGTAGTGGGAGAAATGGCAGTTCTAAGTGACTTTCCTAGAAAAAAAAAAAAAAAAAAGAGAATTTAAGTAAATAAAACTAGGAATGAAAAAGGAGGCATTGTAAATAATACCAAAGAAATAAGAAGGTTGATAAAAGACTACTACAATTATACACAAAATAAATTGAACAACCTAGAAGAACTGGATAAATTCCTAGAGACATAAAATCTACCAAGACTGAATCAGGAATAATTAGAAAAATATGAAGATACCAATAATGAATAAGAAGACTGAAGGGAACCTGGATGGCTTAGTCAATTAAGCTTCTGACTTCAGTTCAGGTCATGATCTCACAGCTCATGAGGATGAGCCCCGCATCAGGCTCTGTGCTGACAGCTCAGAGCCTGGAGCCTGCTTCCGATTCTGTGTCTCCTCTCTCTGCCCCTCCCTGGCTCACATTCTTTCTCTCAAAAATAAATAAACATTTTTAAAATTTTAAATAAATAAATAAGATTGAATCAGCAATCAAAAGCCTCCCAACAGAGAAAAACTCAGGACCAAATGGCTTCACTGGTGAATTATATCAAACATTTAAAGAAGAATTAAATCCAATCAGCCTCACACACTCTTCCAAAAAATTTAAGAAGAGGAGAGAACACTCCTAAACTTATTTACGAAGTCAACATTACTCTGATAACCAAGCCAGATAAAGGATACTACAACTACAGGCCAATATCCCTGATGAATATGGATGCAAAAATCCTCAACAAAATATTAGCAAACTGAATTCAACAGCACATTAAAAGGATTATGCACTATGATCAACTAGGATTTTGCCAAAGCAATCTTTTGAAAAAAGCTGAAGGCATCACACTTCCCGATTTCAAACTACATTACAAAACTGTGGATGTGAAAACAGTATGGTACTGGCATGAAAACAGAAATATAGACCAATTGAGCAGAATTGAGAGCCTAGGAGTAAATCCATGCATATATATGGTCAACTAATTTTTGACAAAGGAGCCAAGGACACTCAATGGGGAAAGGATTATCCCTTCAATAAATGATGTTAGGAAAACTGGATATTTACATGAAAAAGGAATAAACTGAACCCCTATCTTGCACCACTCCCCCAAATTAAATTAATGGGCTAATGAATAAACCTAAGACCCCAGACTTTAAAACTCCTAGAAGAAAACATAGAGAAAAAGTTTCTTGACATCAGTCTTGGCAATGATATTTTGGATATGACACCAAAAGCAAAAGTAAGCAAGGGGGACTATATCAAATTCACAACCTCTGCACTGAAAAAACAGACCAACAAACAAAAAACAGTCAACAAAATGAAAAGGCAACCTATGTAATGTGAGAAAATATCTGCAAATATATCTGCAAATATATATCTGATAAAAAGTTAAGAACCAAAACATATGAGAAACTCATACACCCTTCAAAAACAAAAAGCAGGAAACAAAAACATAATCTATTTTGCGAAATAGGCAAACCACCTGCATAGACATTTTTCCAAAGAAGTGATACAGGTGGCCAATAAGTACATGAAAAGGAGTTCAACATCATTAATCATCAGCAAATCCAAAGCAAAACCACAATGACATATCATCTCACACCTTTTAGAATGGCTAGTATCAGAAACACAAGAGATAACAAAGGCTGGTGAGGATTTGAAAAAAAGGGAATCCTTGTGCACTGGTGGTGGGAATGTCAATTGGCACAGTCATTATGGAAACAGTATGGAGTTTCCTTTAAAAAATTAAAAATAGAGCTACAATATGATCCAGCAATACCACTTCTGGGTATATATCCAAAGAAAATAAAATCAGTATCTCAACAAAATAGCTGCACTCCATGTTCACTGCAGCATTATTGAGAATATACAAGACATGGAAACAAAATAAGCATTCACTGATGGCTGAACGGATAAAGAAAATATAGTACATATACACAGTGGAAAACTTTTTAGCCATTAGAAAGTAGGAAATCCTGCCATCTGTGACAACATGGATGGACCTCGAGGTCATTATGCTATATGATCTCACTTATTCATTCTTCTTAAGATTTTACCCTTTGACCAAATTCTCCTCATTTCCCCCACATTCCATCCCCTGGAAACCACTGTTTTACTCTGTTTCTATGAGTTTAGATTTTTTAAGATTTCATGTATGAGTTCTGGGAATCTAATGTACAGCGTGGTGACTATAGATAACAAGACTATATCGTATACCTCAAAGTGGCTATGAAAGTACATCTTAAATGTGCTCACCATAACAACAATAAGAAAGTAAGTATGTGAAGGATGTATTAAGTAATCTTATTGTTGTAAACATGCCCCAATGTATATGTGTATCAAGTCATCACATTGTATATCTTAAACTTATGCAATGTTATATGTCAATTATATCCCAATAAAGCTGGAAGGAAAAAAAAAAAGCCTATCCTATTCTCAATGAGAGAGTGATGTCCCTAGGATTTCAAACTATATGCAAAACGTTCTGAATTCAGGGTGAATGAATGATTCAGGATTACTAAACAGGACCAGCTACATAGTATGTAAAGCCTAATGAAAACTGAAAATGTGGGCCTTCTGTTCAAATATCATTAAGAATTACAAGATATAAATAGCACAGTATTAAACCAAGCACAGGCCCCTTAGTGCCATGCCCTTCACAGAGGTCTGAACTCTGTTGATTGAGCCCTGGCCTCTGTTTCCACTCTCTGCTATACTAGCAAAACTTAAACAGATGGAATGAAATAAACCTGTTCCAACTTCAACGTTACTGAAGCTGATCAGTCAAAACCTTGGTGAGCGAGATAGTGACCCTCCCCAACTCTCCTTTGCAGAGAGAGGTAGTTTTACGTGGTTACCTGCTAGGCCTTATTCAGCTGACAGTCAGTGTCAAGAGGCAAATTCTTTGCGGACATTGCTAATGTTTAAATGTCTCTAACAACTCCAGGCAGCTTGTAGCTAGAGCAACTTGAAGTCTCTCTTGTGAGAGAACAAAAAAGGGCGGGGGGGGGGGGTGAGAAAAAGAAATTAAAGTGATTAGAGAGAGAAAGAAGGAAAAGGAAGAAGGGGGATGAGGAGGCAGACAGCTATTGGCCTCACCAAAACACAAGCTGAAGTCCCTAAAAGATTCATTTCCTAACTACATGAGAGGAAGTTTCTAACTTGCCTCAGCTGGGGGTCAAAACATCAAAAGATTCTAAATCCTTCCAACTTGACAGCTGCTCACAGATCATGTGACATCAACTAAGGATGATTCAGTTTGTTCTCTCTGGATAACAGCAAGAAAATGTGACAAACACTGTGAACCCATGCTTTTCATTTGTATTTAGATCTGAGCAGTTTTATTAAAAGTGTGGTCTAGTATATATTGCCACAGAAAAAAAAAACAGGCCACCAGATTTTGTATCTCTCAGCTAGATCATTCAGGTTCTCTAATAAATAAGTAAATTAATCTTTTGGGCATCATGAACCATACACACATTATTTTGCAGAATCCCCAGAAGTTTTATACAGTCTACAGAAAACCCTGAGTCCCCAGTCATCCTCACAGGACAAGGGTTTCAGACAGACAGAATTCCCCCCAAGTGTAACCTCCCTAAGTCTTTTCATTACCAAAATAGAGGTAATACTGGTACAATGTGAGTGAGCTTTGAGGAAATATCCTATGCTAAATGAAATAAATCAGTCACAGAAAGACAAGTGCTTTAAGATTCCACTTCTATGAGGTGCACAAAATAGTCACATTCAAAGAATTAGAGTGGAATGGTGGTTGCCAGTGTCTTGGAGGAGTGGCTGGGGAGTCATTAATCAGGGGGCATAAAGTTTCAGTTAAGGAAAATGAATAAGCTCTGGAGATTTTTTGTAAAACCTGGTACCTATAAGTCAACAATAATATACTGCATACTTAGAAATTTATTAAGAGAGTGGATCTCATGTGCTCATAGCACAATCAAATGATGATGGTGATGATGGTGATGATGATGATGAGATGAGCTAGACCTCCCTTTAAGACACATCTTCCTGCTGCTCACAGTGTTGGCAGCAGACAGCAAGCAAGGCGGGGCTCTCGTATGAAGGGGGTCTCCTCCCCCAAGATCATACATTCTCCCTGCAGAAGCCTCAGTCCAGTGACTGGCAAAAGCAAACACAGAAAGGCCTGGTCCCATTGCCTCCTTTCATTGCAACTCTTAAAAGCCCTCCTACCATCAAAGCTTCTGTAGAATTAGCTGAGGCCTTTGTTGAGAATGGAGAACAAGTCAACTCTGTCTGATCCTGTTTCCTTCATGTCCCCAAAAGGACTTCTCTGATCAACTTACTGCATGCTGATCCGGAAATTAGAGTTTGCTCTGGAAAAATCTCATCTGTGACTGTACTACCTCCAGAGCCACATGAAGCCAAGATATGTGAGTCCACGGCCAACACGTGACTTCCTAGGAAAATGGTTGGAAAAACACAAGGAGAAATGATAAGTAAATATGCAGGATCATGGGTGGCCTCATGTCCAGCAGGCAACAGATGATGAGACTAAAGACTGCCTTTCAAGGATAGGATTTCAATCCCTGAGAGACCTGAAGAAGAAAGTGATAGCCTCAGGCATGAATGATCTGGGTTCCTAAGCAAGGCCACTGACTCAGGTGGAGAACAAAGAAGAAAAAGGAAAGAACAGCTGCTACATCATGAGGCAGCTGGCCCTGTGCAGGAAGCTGACCGTTGGAAAGGGTTAAACCAAGGCAGAGTAGAGTAAGCAGATGCTAAGAAGCTGGGCCCCAGAGCTCTGGACCTACCACCCATCCTGCTAGGGCGATTCAATGAGTTCGGGCAGAGCCTGCAAGAGCTCCATAGCAGGAACAGATGAAGTTTACAAACAAGGAGCTGAGCTGGTCATGAAACTCAGGGACTAAGGAATGTACGACAGCAACTGGGTTTTCAACTCCAATAGGACCTGACATTTATGAAGACAGAGTCCCAAAGATGTAGAGTTATATGGTTCCTCTCTGTGCATATTCCCTCCTCTGCCCAAACGAGATCTGACCACATGCTTTGCCATTGCTCTGACCGGAACCAAAATTACCATTATTTTGTTATTGGTGTGAAGTCTCCCTTTTCTATAACTTCTTTTCTATGGCTCTCTGATGTCATAACTTAATAAATACTTAATACTTGATTAACTTAATAAAACTTAGTAAGTACAAATATCAATGTGACTAACAGAGCCTTGGGAGATGGTATTGATAGCACACTAGCCCACTCGCCTCTTAAATAGACGTTCTGAACAAATCCTGTTTTAGAAATAAAAACTTCCTTCCCAGCCTTTGCTCCTTGGAGCTCTACCCTAATTTGGAGATGTTTGTTCTGGGAAGTCTTCTCCCAGGTTCTCTTTGTGAGCAGCTTGCAGTATCCTGTGTTATTCATCTTACCATCTTTGTGCATGGAAACATCCCCAGTGGTTAGCATCAAAAAACTGAGGGCAAAAAAAGCAGATGCTATAAATCAACCAGAGAAAATGAACGAAGTATTCTGTGACAGAAGGTACTAGGTTTTTCCATCAGTGACTCTAAAAAAGAAATACAGATGTCTGAAGAACATAAGACAGTAATGTTAAACTTTGAATCCAGGACACTGCTATCCAAGAGTCCAAAAAGTTTACCAATTCCAGTTGAAGCCATCTATAGTATAGAAGTATAGTATAGTATAGTATAGTATAGTATAGTATAGTATAGTATAGCATAGAAGATGACTCTCTGAGATAGACCACTAAAGGTAGAGAGATTATTTCAGAAAGCTGTTATTTTATTAAAGTTACTCAAGGGGAGTGTAAGCCCTTGATAACCATGTATTATTTCTCTCTTGCTCATCTCCAATGTGATCATTAGCACATACTAAATTTATCATATTAGTTTATTTTCATGTTATAAGGAACGAATTCTGCTCTGGGATTGGATAAGAATTGGGAGCTTTCAAAAGGAAAACATAGTGACTACTTCGAATTTTTAAGATTCAGCCAGGTTTTAAATATCACATTCTACAATCAGACAGTATATTCTGACCTGGAATTCAATTGTTATGGTACGTGCTTGGGAAGGAGAGGAGAATGTGAAGGAGGATAATTATTCCTCAATCTTCCATGAAAATGATTTTTCCTAAATTCTCTTGGCTCCTCTTCAAATTCCCTTGCTCCTTCCTTAGAGGTAGAAAGAGACATACTTGGTCTGATTTACAGAAGAGGGATTCAATATTAGAAAGATCATTGTTGCCTCCCACACCTTATTCTTCAATATCAACTCTATTAATGATAAAATTGATAGTGGTTTCTGTCTGACTATTCTCTTGTCTTATCTCTCATTTAGCTTAAATTTTTATTTATCTAGACCCCTTAACCTCTACCACTAAATATAGGATATTGACTGTGGGTAGGTGAAAGGATGGAAGAAAATGTTTGGAACACTTTCAAACTATGGCCAAAGAGTGGCATCTCAACAGAGTTCACGTAGGGTATTTCTTAAAAAAAAAAAAAAAAAAAAAAAAAAAAAAAAAAAAAAAAAAAAAAAACTTGTCTTGACTAGAAACCAGAAAACCTGAGTTGTAAACTCAGTATTGCCTTTGTAAATTCTGCCACTACTCAGAATAAATGAGAACAAATAAGGTAAAATTTATCTCAATCTCTGAATAAGATGATGTCCACGTGTCTGTTGAGCTTGTACTCCCGGAAGACATTTATACCATTAGGTACCAAGAATTACACTAAGCACATTCACATACCTTGCTTCATTTAATGTAATTGAGTTCAAGCCCAGAATTTAGCACTGAAATTTCCAGTATCTTATTTACATATAGTAACTAATATTTCAAATGGTCCATTAACATACTCTATTAGCTACTTGGTTTCTATTTGAAATGATGCCTCCTAGAGTATGGGGCTGATGCTTCCTCTAAGAGAAAACCCACATATTCCTAGCAGTTACATTTAGCTTTATCACTTCATTACATTATCTTTCAAGTGCGCAGTCTTCTCAGTTAGTTGGAGCAAAACTGAGCTAGTCTGGTAACAAAGACTCATTGTTCCACAGTCCCAGAACTAGTTCCTAATGGCCTCATGACTTCTGTGTAATTCACAACTAATGGAGGTAGAGAGAGGAATGGAGGAGAGTGAGAGGCGGCCCTACAGATGACCTTGGAGCAGCATGAATGATGTCTAATGTTCAGCAGTTATAGGCTATCAGACACTAATATACTCTCTGGGCTGAACCGAATAGGCCCATTACTCTCAACTGCAATTCGCCATCTGTGAAGTGAACTGGTGGCTTCAGACAAGACTACAAATTGCACCTGATACAGAAAAAGACAGGGAAAGGATTATGATGTAAAACCCAGGGAAGAGTAGATAGAGACCTAGACTGACCAAAGGCCATAAGAGGATAAAGAGAAATAAAACTTAGCCTTGAGAACAGCTCCCAAGTGACCCCAACATTCACAAGATTGAATTCATGGATCCTAACAGACTGTATGGAAGTTTCTGGGATCAAAGGTTTAGTGTCGTTAGGAGAGATGTGCACAGCTGGGGCTGACAAAACCCTCCCACTATCAGGCAGCCCCTTTCAGTCTATTGTCACAATTCATTAGCTCCTTCTGACATTCATTTGACATCATTTCAGGAAAGGGATCTAATCACAGCCCAAAGAAAGGAAAGAGACTTTGAAAAAGAAAAAATGATGGCTGTAGCTACAGAGCAGTTTATTGTTCTGAAAAACGATGATGAGGATGATAATGACAATCCATGATGCTGACCAACGACACGTCTTCATTCCCATTACGAGCAATGCCACTTGGCAGATGTGGCTTTAAAACTGTATATGAAAATGTGTTTCAACCCTGACTCTACCACTAGGGAAGCTATTATGGACTGAATGTATTCCCCCCAAATCAGTATGTTGAAGACTTAACCTCCAGTGTGACTTTATTTAGAGATGGGGTCTTTTAGGAGGTATTTAAGCTTAAATGAGGGCATAAGAATGGTGCTCTAATCTGACATAACTGGTGTCATTATAAGAAAAGGAAGATGCACTCGAGGTCTTTTTCTCTCCATGTGAACAGAGAAGAAAGGCCATGTGAGGACACAGAGAGATGATGGCCATCTACAACCCAGGAGGACAGGCATCTCCAGAATTCAACTTTGCTGATACATCGATCTTGGACTTCCAGCCTTCCAGAACTGTTAACAAAATAAATGTCTGTTATTTAAGACCCTTAGTCTCCGATATCTTGTTATGGCAGCCTGAGCTGACTCATACAGGAGCAATGCTATAGCCCAGACAATGTATAGTGATAGCTTGGACAGCTTGGGATCATAACCAATATTTATTGAATATTGTGGGTTGAGGATGTTGGCAGGAACATAGTAATTGCTCTCTCTCAACACCTTCCCAATGACGTTCCAAGCAAAGGGACTATGTTGAGAAAGCATAAGCTCTGATCTTCTGCCTAAACTGTAGTCATCAGGTACCAGAAACCTATTAAACCTGGGCCCACCCTGGGACACAGAGAGGCCTTTTTAATCTAATTTAAGAAGTGTGATAAAGAACTTTCATTCACTGACACCTTCTAAATACCAGGTACTGAAATAAGAACCTCCATGCTCATTGCCTTATTCTTATAAAAACTCTTGTGAAGGAGAAAACTTCTCTGAAAAATTAAGGGGCTGACTTAAGAGCACACAATTAAGGAGTAGAGATGAGAACCCAGATCTCACAGACTGCAGAGTCACCTAGTATGACCCACAAGGTCCCTTCAAGCAAAGCTTAAGTGCAGAGGACACTCAGCCTGGCACAGTGAGCCTGCTCACCTGAAACACACATGGGGCCACCAAGGAGAAGACAGCAGTCTGATCAAGTAAACTATGATCAGTCAAGTACTGTGGAGAACTTACAACCACCTGTTCCATACTCATAGGAAGAGTGTCATACAGCTTTTAAAAAGTATGATTCCATTTTCGTGTATTATGTGTGTATGTACACATATACATATATTTGTACATATACATAAGTATATTCATTAAACTTGTCGGATATACATTAGACAGTATCTCAGGAAAAAGACACATTTTATGGTATGCATTTGGATATGTAAGTATGTATTCAAATGTATAGAAGACTAGGAAAAAATACATATCCAAATGTTTATTTTGTAGGAAAAACTGGTTCCTCTTCAAACTTTCAATGTTTTCTAGAATCTTATTTTTTTAAATATAACTTTTACTTAAAAAAAATTTTTTAAGTTTTTTTTTGAGAGAACGTGAGTGAGCAGGGGAGGGGCAGAGAGAGAGGGAGAGAAAGAATCCCAAGCAGGCTCTGCACTATCACAGTATGGGCCTCAAACTCATGAACCGTGAGATCATGACCTAAGCTGAAGTCGGATGCTTAACCAACTGAGCCACCCAGGTGCCCCTCTATAAATTTAAATAATTATGTGTTATCTTTTTTATTCACTGAAGTCCATACATTAATCAGATCTCTTTAGTTTTAATTTAAATGTCTTTTTTTTTTTCTGTCCTAGCACCTATCTAGAATAGCACATTACATTTAGTGGTCATGTGTCCTTAGACTCCTCCTGGCTGTAACAGTTCTCTCAGACTTTCCTTGCATTTCTTTGTTTTTGAGGAGTTTAATGGTTTTTAGCATTGTTCAAGTATTTTGTAGAATGTTCCTCACTGGAGATTTGGCCAGTGTTTTCTCCTGATAGGGGGGATATGTGTTTGGGGAGGAAGATCACTGAATAAAAGTGCAACTTTTATCACATCCTATCAAGGTACATACTATCAACGTAACTTATTACTGTTGATTTTGAGGTAATGTTTATCAGATTTCTCTAAAGTTACTCTTTCTATCCCCTTTCCAGGCAGTTCTCTTTGCAAAGAAATCACTGTGAGCAGCCTGTACTTACTGAGTGGGAATTATGTTCCACTTCCTTGAGGGCAGAGTATCTATATAAACTATTTGGGATTCTGCATGAGAAATTTATTTTCCATAATTAATTCATTTATTGAATAATTTATTTGTATCAATACACACTCATGAATATTTGTACAGTAAATATGGACACTCATGGATATGTAATTCAATAGTATTTAATTTTGTTGCTCAAGTTATTCTACTTTGGCTGCTGGGAGTTTTTTAGTTGGCTCTTGTGCCTCTGACATACTATGTTATTGTGGGTATTTCATTTTGTTTTTTAAATCAGTTCTTTACTTTTTGGTACTAAAAAATGCTCCAGATTAATCTCATGTCTTCCTGCCTTAATCCTATAATCAGTCATTTTATCCACTCCAACAGTCTCTGTCTTTTAACTGGAATATTTAGGCCATTCGTATTAAAGTGATTATTGATATAGTTGGTTTAATATCTAACACATTTGTAACTGTTTTCTATATTTTATTTGTTCTTTCTTTTTCCACGCCCTCTTCTTTCACCTTCCCTGAGTTTAATAAAGCACTTTATATGATTCCGTTTGATCTCTTCTCTTAGCATATCTCAGAGTTTTTACTGGTTACTACAGTTTCCAATGCATGTTTTTAACTAATCTGACTCCACTTCGAAATAGCACTCTACGATTCCATGTGTAGTGCAGGTATTGTGAAATAGAGTATTCCTAATTCCTCTCTCTCATTCCTTATGACATTGCTATCATTTATTCATTTATCCATATGCTATAATCACCTAATTTACTATTACTATTATTACTTTGAACAGTTATCTTTTACATCAATTTAGACTAAGAAAAATATTTCATTTTACCCTCATTTTTACTTCTCTGATAATTTTCCTTTCTTTACATAGGTGCATGATTCTGACCTATATAATTTTCTTTCCTCCTAAAGAGCATTAATTAACATTTCTTACAGGGCAGGTCTGCTACTGATGAATTCTCTCAGCTCTCACCTGTCTTTAAAATTTTTTGTTTCTCCTTCACTTTCAAAGGATCATTTCACTAGATGTGGAATTCTAGGTGGGTGTGGTTTATTTTCAATACTTTAAATCTATCCTCTTCTTGCTCGCATGTTTTCTGATTAGTCCACTATAATTTGTATCCTTGTTTCTCTATAGGTTTTTTTTTTCCTCCAGCTTCCTTCAAGATATTCTCCTCTTCTTTGGTTTTCGGAAGTTTGAATATGATATGCTACGTGTTGGCTTGTTTTGTCTTGATATTTATTCTACTTAGTATTCTCTGAGCTTCCTAAATGTATGCTTGGGTGGTTTTGAAATATTTTCAGCCATTATTTAAATAGTTCTGCTTTCCTCCTCTTCTCCTTTTGGCACAGACACCTTTGTAAGTGTCTTACAATTCTTGGATGGTCTGTTCAGTATTTCTTTTGGCACCTTTGTACTTTGCATTTTTCTTTTGAGAAGTTTCTACTGACTCATTCAAGCACAATACTTGTTTCCTTGGCTATGTCTCATCTCTTGATAAGCCAATCAAAGGCCTTCATTTCTGTGACACTCATTGATTTCTACCATTTCCTTTTAATATTTCTTAGAATTTCTATTTGTTTGTGTGCATCACCCATCTATTCTTGTATGCTATCTACTTATTCCATTAGAACCCTTAAGATATTCATCACAGTTATTCTAAATTCCCTGTCTAATAATTCTACCATCTATGTCTTATCTGAGTCTGGTTATGATGCTTGCTTTGTTTCTTCAGACTGTTTTGTTAAGTCCTATAATTTTTTTCCCAAAAGTTGGATCCAATGTTAAACTAGGCAATAGGAAATGAGGTAAATAGGTGTGATGGTTTTATGTAAATGATTTATTTAAGTCATTTTATGTGTGATGATTTTTATAAATCTGGCTATGAGTTGGCTGGGTTTAATGTTTTCTGAAGCTGTAAGTGCTAGAAACTTCAAATTCTTCAAATGTCCTTGTTTTTGTCTCTCCTCATGACTTTGCCTTCCCTAGTACTCCTCCTCAGAGAGTATCTGTGTCTTGCAGCTCTTTCAGTTGGAATCCACTGTTACTACACTAAAGCCCTGTTGATACAGGGGCGGGAGGTGTTGGAAAAAAGAAGCATTCTATAAACTCATGATTAAATCTTTCTCTTCACTGGGCCTGTGTTCTGGGTTGTGACCTTCACAGTGGTACCATTTCCATTCCCCACCACCACTTAAGGTGAGACAGAAAAGTTAGAGGGTGATAAAGGGGGAGGGATGCCCTTCCCCCAGCTGGGATAGGACTCTGGCAAAGTCCTTTCCCTTGGATATATTCCTTTGTTATTCTGAACAGATTTCACTGTGATTACTTTATCCTTTCTCCTGCCACAGCCTTTCTCAGATCTTGCCAGGACAACCTGATAAAGTTCCTGGAGGTAAAGCCCACAGATGTGTGGACCCTCCACCCAAACTGGCCTCCCAGGAGTTTCTCACTAGGTGATATCAATTACCATTGTAGAGTTCCTACCAGCCAGAGCTCTAACACCTCTGCTCTAGGTAAGTAGACCTCAGCTGTTACTCTCTCTATTCACCTGTCTCTCTAGATTGCAGGGGGATGGTTTGCCCTACTATCTCCATTCTCTGATGGGTTCAATAGGTGTCACTGACTTCTGTTTGTTAAGCTTTTTCTTGTTGTAAAGAAAAGAGTGATGACTTCCGAGCTCTTTACATGTAAGAGCTGAAATCAGATTACTGTACATTGCTTTTGTAAAAACAAATAGAAAACATGTTAAAAGAAAGAAAAGAAAAAACTTTCACTGCAACCATTGGTTTAACAAAACCACTAAGCCCAATTTTAACTACTTTTAGGAGGAGAAAATTAACGATTTTTATTTTTTAAAATAAATTCCTATAGGTAGGGTACTGTCTTCCATGCTGTATGTAGTAGACTATGTTAGACCTTGTATAAATGTTCAGTGTAACCCCACTGTTAGAGGATGATGTTTGCCTGGAAATAGATTCATATTTCTGCCACCTACCAGCTGAGCCAAGGGCTTAACCTTTCAGACTCTTCATTTGCTAACTTGGGGTAATATTTATATCTTAGAGATGTTATGATAATCAAATTATATAATCTACATGGAGAGCACTGCATAAACTTCAGACTTCTATTCCTATGCAAGTAATAGGTTGATCAGAAGCCTTTTACATGTATGGATTCATGCAAACACACACACACACACACACACACACACACACACACACACACACTTCCTGGAGCTGTAGAGATCCAGCTCATCAGAAATGAAAATGCTATTTTCCTTTCCAACAAATCAACCCAAGATGCTAATTTACCACCCTTTATAGACTGCTTTTTGGCCCTTTCTTTGGATAGAATTTTCTTTCATGAATCCAAAGGCAACCATTTGTCAGGTTCCCAACTATCACATCCATGGAGATAGAACAGAGAAAAAAACACACTCTGGACCGAAAACAAGTTGCTGGAATGTCCACCTAATCTCACAGCAGGCACAGCACAAAGGCAAATGATGATAGACCTAGAGGATTTTGTAACCCACCCTTTCTGGCACGTCCCTTAACATCAGACACCCCTCCTGCCATCTCTCCAAATGTTTCCTTTAAGGCCGCCAAAGAATCAGTGTCTGGGAGTCTCTGATTCCAACTCCTCATGTAGCACAGGCTAAGCTTTCCAAATAAACAGGAAGCTAAGAAGTTCCAAGTTCATTAGGAAGGTATCTGTGCATTGCTAATTGTGTAAAAGGTTCAGTGGTACAGAAGCAATTCCACATGTAATGCATTTGGTCTCTTCACTTAGAAATGGGACCCCAGGTTTTTTTAGTTATGATCCAATGGCTGAGAAAGGCAACAATATGAAGAAATATCTCCCCTCTTACTGTCAATGTATACCTCTTGTTACAGATACCCTGTCATTGTTGTGTTGAGTAAAGAGAGGAAGGAAAAAAAAAGAGAGAAGAAATGGAAACAGTATTAACAGGAAGGCCACAATCCTGTAGTCAGGGACTGGGTCAACTGAAATGTGGATCATCTGGAAATGAGGGGTATCTTTTAGACAAAAATTCTCAGTCATTATAATGAGGCTGTTTCTCTGATGTTTTAACTCCCAAACTGGCAGCACATCATTTGGAGAGTTTCATAAAATCCTCATTCTAGAGGTTGCGGATGTAGTGAACAAATCCCTGTTTTTACATTATCCTAAGCTACAATATAAGCAATACAATAAATTTCACACTCATCAGTCCTATTCCTATGAACCCTGCACATGAAAAAAAATCTCAATACCTAGCATCTATTTGGTTCATTCTGCTACACACTAGTTCCCCAGGGATTGAAACATAAGACCTGCTCCTTACTCTTCTTTGATTCTCTAATTAATCTGCAATAAGTGAAGGCTCCAAGTGTTTTATGGCACTTCAATTTCCCATTCCCCTCTGACATTTGGAGGGAAAATGGAACACACAGCAAGACCTTTGAACAAGAAGTAATAGCCGTTAAATTGAAACACGATACAAGGTTTTCCTAACCATGAGTTCATAATACGTGTATTCGTGGAAAGTGATGTGCTTGTTGCCTACAGCAAAACCAGATGCTCTGTTTTCAGTTGATCAATGTTGCTATGGGGTTGTAGTTCAATGTGTGAACTCACAGAAGAGAATAAAAAGGACAGTGCGATAAGTTTATATCTTCAGAGGTCACACAATAATTGTTATGAGTAAAAATGCAGTGAGTTTTAGATTCCACGTGGTGGAATATACCACGGAATAATTACACTCATAAACTGAGACTTGGGCTTGGATCCTGACTTCAAGGCTTCCTGGATATTTGAAGTTAGGTGAGAAGAACAGCTATCACCTACCAAAATGGTGCCACTTAAATAAAATAATGTACCGCACAGTACCTGCTCAATAGAGGTTATTCACTGAAGAAAAATGTGAAATGGACATTGTAATATTATGTTTAAATACCATAGTCATGTTTTGCATAGAGAGAAGGTATTAGTCTGCAGGGGCTCCCATAACAAAATACAACAGACGAGTGGCTTAAATGACAGAAACTTCATTTTCTCACAGTTCTGGAGGCTGGAAATTCAAGATCAAGCTGCCAGAAGGCTTGGTTTTCCCTGAGGCCTCTCTCCTTGGCTTGCAGATGCTATCTTCTTGCTGTGTCCTCACATGGCCGCCCCTCTCTTCATTTGTAGCTCTGGTGTCTTTCTCATCATGTAAAAACCACCAGTCTTTTTTTTCTTTTTTAATGTTTATTTTTGAGAGAGAGACAGACAGATACAGAGACAGAGAGAGACAGAGCACAAGTTGGGGAGGGGCAGAGAGAGAGGGAGACACAGAATCCAAAACAGGCTCCAGATTCTGAGCTGTCAGCACAGAGCCCGACATGGGGCTCGAACCCACTAACCTGAGCCAAAGTTGGTCGCCCAACCAACTGAGCCACCCAGGTGCCCCAAAAGCCACCGGTCTTCACTGGAGTAGAGTCCCACCCTTAGGACCTCATTTAACCTTAATCACCTCCTTCAAGGCCCTATCTCCACATAAATATATGTTGGGGTTACAGCTTCAACATGTGAATTTGTGAGGACACAATTTCGTCCATAAGAGAGGTGTTATAAATACTGTGTGATATAATATTCTAAATACCACTTTAAAATTAAAACTCAAGTCTAGCCCGTCTCTGAAAAATAGTAAAGCATTTTTTTGCCCCACCCTATCTCTATTTCTGCAAAGTCACTATCACTTTTAGTTTCTGAGACACATGGATGTCATCTCTCGGATGGACCCTGACTGTGAACTATCATAGAAGAAGGTAAGTTGACCAGACAACCTCTTCCTAGAGGTAGGATCCTCATCATTCCCTCTTGTAACGCTTTGGGACTAAACTAAGAATTGAAGGACAGAGAGATGTTGAGTAATAAGTTCAGATGCGGGGAACATGTGAACAAGATTACCAGAACCAGCTTCCATAGTGACCTACTGGGTAGGCTGGCGGTCATTCTGGGTCTCCTCCACTCTAATTCTCTTATTCTCTACAGATGGGGAATAATCCTATTCCCTAGAGAACAGATATAGAATTATGTAGCTGGTTTTATAGAAATGTAACTTTTTAACCCCATCCTCTCCCTTGTCTAAAATCAATTGCACTTATAGCTGCCAAAGTAAGCACTTTCCAATGCCATCTACATCTTTCCACTTTTTTCCTACCAAAAACAATCAATCAAGACCCTATTAGGGTTCTCTCTTATTTTTTCTGCTAAATTTTTCTCAATTTTATCAGGATGTCCTTTGAAATCTTTCGTCAGATGCTTCCACCCACATCATCAACATCATTTCTTACTCCCCCACTCAAATCTCCCCTACCAGGAGAGAGTCCATTTTCAGACATTACCACAGAGCACTAAGTTTGGGCACAAGCATACATTAAGCCAGAGCTTTGCTTGCTCAGGGACCTTGCCTTTTCTCCTTTGATTCCCTCCTTGCACTGAGGATAGGGCCCAGTACATAAAAGGTAAACAAAAGATAAGTGATAAAGAAGGGAATGCCTCTAATTTCCTTTTCACCTAGTTAAAACACAACTAGTTCACCTAACTGATCACCTTTTGACTGTATGGACTCCATTTCCTTTCTTTTCTTTTTTGGAGGAAAAATGTAGTCAGTTTTATTCTTCTTAAAGCACAAAATAGAGTCTTTAGTTGTACAAACGTCACTAGGTACAGTCTTGCCAACCGGTCCCAGCTAGGAAGGGGCTGGTTAGCGGCTAGACCCCCCCCCCCCAAGAAGTCTCCTTAAAATGCTAACACTCAAGTTGCACAAAATAGAGTCTTTAGTTGTACAAACGTCACTAGGTACAGTCTTGCCAACTGGTCCCAGCTAGGAAGGGGCTGGTTAGCGGCTAGACTCCCCTGCCCCCAAGAAGTCTCTTTAAAATGCTAACACTCAAGTTAATAGTCTCAGGGCAAAGGTGGTGGTGCACCTGGCAGGGCCCCCACCTCAAGTCAGGGTGTGGCCCCCATTTTCATATTTTGGTTAGACCCTGGTCACAAGCTGTTATTGACGAGTTGCTCTGAGAATGTCATTTCATTAGAAAGCCATTTATTAGCAATATTCCAAGTCACCCAAAAAGTAGAATGAGCCTTTGTGCATAGTACACTCAAAGTTATTTTTAATCAACAAATTGAAACTATATTTCACTCATTTTCATAGCCTATACTACCACTAATTTCTGAAGTTTTAAACAAAGCCAGTAGAGACAGCAATTTATTAAACAATGTGTTAAAGTGCTTACTTTGTGCAGGAATTGGACTGAGGGCTACCCATAATCCCTACAAAAATCTTTGAGGAAAACTGAACTTAAACCAGTTTACCCACTATCCCAAGGCCACAGAGTAGGCCATGGAGTCAGGATTCAAATGGAAACCACTGTGACTCCAGACACTCACATGTATCCCTTTATGTTTTGGCACATTTAAAATTAGATTGTCTACTTATTCCTGTGCCAAAGAAAGCTCTTGCAAGATGTTTCTCCTTCACACATTCTACAAGGAAAGAAATCGATAGGCACAGATAGACTTACATCCTTTCTCCCTGAACACAGATAACTTTGAAGGAGAAAGAGAATCCTATTTAATGAAGTCAACTTGGTTTGGTCTAAATTGGAAAGGATGCAAAGAGGTCATCTAGGTGAGCCCCCTGCCACCAAATAAAAACATACCTTAAACACTCAAGATGAATTATTGATCATCTTTAGACTATTTTGCCTCTATAACCAGTGTCGGGAGAGCCAGTAAAATACCAATACACAGGCCTCCATATCCTTTATATGGGTTAATGTGGAACTGCCTTAGTATATTAGCAATTTTTGCAGAATTCTCTAGCATTCTTTCAATTAAAGAAGACATGTGGTTATGTGGAGCTTTTTTGCTGTTTGGGTCTCTTTCTTTAAATCCAGCTTAATATTTTTCAAGTCATTAATTACAGATCCTTTCAATCTTTGCCCTGGTGAGAGGAAAAGATTAAAAACCGCATGTGCACACCACAGGAGACACTTTCAAGAAACTGCAAAGTTTATTCTTCAAGAAAGACCTAGAGAATAAAAGGATTTTTTTTTTTAAAAAATACATCTGAAACCAAGAGCTCTGATTGGAAGTCTGGTTGGATGTGATTACAGGGAGTTTACGATTCCAGAAATGAGTTTTAATCCTGTTGGACAAGGCAGACGGGAGCATACATTTGCTGATTTTATATGTAGATCATCTCATTGCTTGCATTTTCATTTAAAAGTTACAGTATATTTCCTTTTTGGAACAAGTTGAATTTTTGAGGGAAATAGAAGATATTCTGAGTTTTGAGACCCTTTATTAATAGCTCCAGGGAATACCTAGCTGCTGGAAAACTGAAGTGGTATCACAAGGAGTAAAAATGTCTCTTTACAGATTGTGTGTGTGTATGTGTATGTGTGTGTGTGTGTGTGTGTGTGTGTGTGTGTGTGTTAGTTTCGTTGAATTTTTATTTCTTTCATATATGAATACAAACTGTCGGAATGAAGCATAAAGTCAAGCAGGGAAAAAAACCTTTCATATTACTAAGTCCTGGGGTTGCACATTGAGTTAAGCTCATTTAGAAAGATAAACTTTCAGGATGTCACATACGTCCCCATCAAGGCACATCCAAAGATCGGGACTTTAGTTGAAAAAGATTTCAAGTACAAAGCCCAGGCAGGAGGTGCTTCAAGAATGGGAGAAACTGGTATATTCATTCTCCACAAAATGCCAAGCTGACGTTTTCAGTAGTACACGTTTGGAAAGGGAAACAAAAAACCAGGAAGAAACAAACAAAATATGAGTTTACCTTGTGACTTCTGCATGGCCCTTTGCCATATGATTTTATGGTCCCTCCCACTTACAGGTGCAGTGATCTTCCCCACCCTTGTCTTTGGGATTTCTTATGTAATTTGCTTTAACCAAAGGAAAGTTAGCAGATGCTACACAAGCGGAGGCTTGAAATGTGCTCGTAGGGGTGGGCTTTCACCCTTGTACCTCTGCCACCACCATGAAAGCATGTCCCAGGTGGGTCACCAGATCCAGAGGATTATTGGCACAAGGAGCAGATCTGACCTGAACCCACGATCTGGAGCAGAGTATAGGTGCCCCCAAAAGACATCAGTAGAACGACTCTGGCTGGCACACAAGCATATGCAAGAGAACAAATTATGGTGATTTAAGCCACCGAATTTTGTTGTTGTTTGTTATACTGCATTTTGTGTGATAATGGACTAATAGACATTTTTAACTTGTTTTTGTTCAAAGATTTCTTTGAGATGAAAGCTGTGACTTTCTTCCTAGGAAAAGCACATGAATAAATTTAAAATTTTGTGTGCAATTTCAGAATATTCATTGGCCTCCTACTTGTCCAAGAGACCTGCCTATTAAAAATGCTTGATTATATGTCTAAATAAAATGTCTGAGCAAAATGGCAGTTCCATTCAGAATGATATTCAGAAGAGAAAAAATGCATCTGTTTTGGTTTGCAGATGACTTTTAACAATGCCTTTAAGTGTGTTCTCTTCTTCCCTAGCACCTACAGTCAATCTGTGAAGAAGACCTACTGGTAGCACTTCAAAAGCATATTGTGAAACTTTGCACTATTCTCTACTCCATGACTAATATCCTAGTTCAAGCCACCACCATCTTTCACCAAGATCACTGCAAAGATAGCCTCCTAACTGGCTTCTTTCCCCTCTTGTGCCCCACCACAATCTATTCTTTACCCAATAGCCCAAGTCTTTCCAAAATTTCCCTTAGCTATATTTTGTGTTTTTTTTTAATTTTTTTTAATGTTTTTTATTTATTTTTTGAAGGAGAGAGAGAGAGAGACAGAGCATGAGCGGGGGAGGAGCAGAGAGAAAGGGAGACACAGAATTCGAAGCAGGCTCCAGGCTCTATGCTTTGAGCACAGAGCCCAACGCGGGTCTCGATCCCACGAACCGTGAGATCATGACCTGAGCCGAAGTCAGAGGCTCAACCGACTGAACCACCCAGGCGCCCCTATATTTTGTTATTCTAATTCAGAGGCTGCTATGCACTTATGTCAAGATATCACTTTAAAATTCACTTAAGATTGGGGTGCCTGGGTGGCTCAGTCGGTTGAGCCTCCGACTTCGGCTCAGGTCATGATCTCACAGCTCGCGAGTTCGAGCCCTGTGTTGGGCTCTGGTGCCGACAGCTTGGAGCCTGGAGCCTGCTTTGGATTCTGTGTCTCCCTCTCTCTCTGCCCCTAACCCACTCACATTCTGTCTCTGTCTCTCTCAAAAATAAATAAATATTAAAAAAATTGTAAAATGCACTTAAGAAGTGAAGTTATATTCTTCCCAGCATGCACAATAGGAAAAAGGCCTAATGCTTTTATAAAATAGGTTACCCATCTATTTATTTACAAGCCTAGCATAGTTCATATAAAAATAAATAAGACATTTAGTTAGTAAGAAATCTTATAGAATGGAATGGTTCATGAATCCAGGAATGCATGCCAAAAATTTTTTTGAAACACTATAAATGAAAGGAAATTTAGCAAAATCTATACACAATGAATGCACAACCTAATAGTAATTGAGCAAAGCCACTAATGTGTTGCTAGTTCAGAAAACTCAAACCTACAAAGCCATGGCACATATCTGGGATTCCCACCAATTTGCAAAGTTTGTTAACTAAGAAAGAATTAGAAAATAATTTTTATAGCATAATCTGTATACATTTCTGATTACAGAGGCCTTACCAATAGACACAGTTTACAAATGTATAAAATACATTGAAAAAAATCAATTCTCTTGACACCTGCAAGTCTCATTCTTCTAGAAGCAATGCCTTGATAAATGTTTCTCTTCCTTGTTGGGCATTCCATTTTTGGAAATCAAAGGAGGTAATAAAACTATCTGGATTGGATTTTAGGGAAACCATTGATGATTTATAAATCACAGGAATTCAGGAAGATAATAGGTCATTATGCAATTTTATAAGTTAAATTATCCAACCAACAAAGAAATAGAAGACATGATATTATCAGATATTTCCTATAATTTAGGAAGGCAGATTTCTAAAGTTTCAAAGCAAAAATATCTGATCCTATGGTCAGAAACCCTCAAAAGGAAGAATTTCTCAGATGAGAGAATATATAAAATGAACATCTCGCTCTGCAGTAGTTATGGATGTACAGGGAACTCTTTGATAATCTCAGAACTACACAGTGCTTCTGGTGATGATCACATAAAGTGTCACTTGCTCAAGTCAAAGCCCAAGAATTTTCCTTGAACTTTTTATTGTCCTACCTATAACATATATATGCTTTAGTCTTACACATAAAACTTTATGTCAATATTTTGGCACTATTAATAATAAAGACCATCCTGTTATCTTTGTACATGGCTTTCAAAAATACGAGCCTATTAAAAACGCTGAAGACAAAAGACAGTAATTTTATATTTATTATTTATTTTGCATTAATATGTATATATACTTAAATAAATAATATAATAACTACTCATCTACTCGAGGAAGGTGGTGTAATGGTAATGGACAACATAAAAGAAGTTCAACAAATGTTTATTTCACACCTGCTCTGTGCCAGACACTTTAGTGTTATAGCAATAGGGGATATGGCAATAGGGGATACCAGAAAATGCAGTGTGTCACAATCTAGTAAGAGGACCTATTTCAATATAGATGGTCAAGACAGACCTTTCTGATGAGTAAAGTTTCAACTGATACCTGAATAGGAAGAGAAACAAATCACAAGAAGAAGAGTAATCAGCAAATACAAAGTCTAGGGAGTAAACTGGGCATGTATTAACAACAGTTTAATACCATAAACAGCTGGAGCATGGTAAGTATAGGGTAGAAATAAATGAAATAAAGTTTGAGAGCCAGGTAGAGCTAGCTCTTATGGAACTGTCCAAAGTAACAAATTTGAAATGTATTCCAAAGGCATGGGAAGCCACTAGGTGATTTCAAGCAAGAAAGTGAGTGACATGACCTGACTTCCATTATGGCTGCACAAAACACTGACTGCAGGGGGGCTGTGAGGCTGTGGTAAGTGGACCAAGTCAAGAGGTCACTAAAATAAATCAGAAGATAAAGATAGTTTAAATTACCTTGGTAGTGACAAAAATGAAAAATGTCAACAGATTCTACAAGTGATTTGAAGATACCTCCATCAGGTCTAAATGATAGTTTAGATTATGGGGTGTGAGGGAAAGAAAAAAAAAACTGAAGAATAATGCCAAGCTTTTTGGTAACAGTAACAGCAAATGATAACCAATCAAATAAAATGGAAGTATGTGGGCCAAAACTGATGTAGGTAAGCAAATTAAAGAATGAGGGAAGAAATTATTTATTTACAGCGGAATGGCAACTAATAAATTTTTCAGGAATGACACTTAAAAATCATCATTTGGCAACCAACATGGTAATAATTTAGCCAAAAGCACCAATAGATGCTATGACTTATGGGTAAAATTTGGATATTTACATAGTCTCATAGTACCTTCCAAAAATACTAACACAAAGGGAAGAGTCACTTTAGAATAGGGAAGTGATCAAAGTTAATATCACTTATAACCAGACAAACTGAAATTGTATGCAACCAGATAGGATGTAGTGAAAAAATCACATTGATATCCATGCCAAAATTGCATGACCACAATCATAGCCAAATTATGGAAAGAGCCCAAATGTCCATCAACTGATAAATGGATAAAGATGTGGTTTATATATACAATGGAATACTACTTAGCAATGAGAAAGAATGAAATCCTGCCATTGGCAGCTATGTGGACGGAACTGGAGGGTATTAGGCTAAGTGAAATAAGTCAGAGATAGACAGATATGTTTTCACTCATATGTGGAACTTGAGAAACTTAACAGAGGACCATGGGGGAAGGGAAGGGTGAAAAGTAGTTTCAAACAGAGGGGGAGGCAAACCATAAGAGACTCTTGAATGCAGAGAACAAAGTGAGGGTTGATGGTGGGATAGGGGAGTGGGGAAATGGGCACTGAGGAGGGCACTTGTTGGGATGAGCACTGGGTACTGTACAGAAGCAATGAATACACCCCAAAACCAAGAGCACACTGTATGTATACATTGTATGTTAGCTAACTTGACCATATATATATATATATATATATATATATATATATATATATATTTATATATATATAGACATATATATGTATGTTTATATATATGTATATATATGTTTATATATATAATATATAAACATTTAAAAATAAAAAAATTAATTAAATTTAAAAATCATGAGGAAGCATCAGAAAAAAATCAAACAGAAAAATACAAAATAACTGGCTTGTAATTTTTTTAAATATCAAGGTTATTAAAGCTAAGAAAAAGAAAACTAAAGATTCTTTTCCAAATTAAAAGAGACTATCAAAGAATTATGACAAATAAATAAAACACATGGTTTGGGAATGGATCCTAAGAACATTATTGGGATAACTGGCAAACTTGAATGAGTTCTGTGGATTAGGAGGTAGTAATTATTCATGTCAATTTCCTGATTTTGATAATTGCACTAAGGCTAGATAAGAGAAAGTCCTTGCTTGTAGTAATTACACACTAAAGTAGTAAAAGGTGTTGAGGCATCACGGGGGCAACTTCCTCTCAAATGGTTCAGAAAAAAAGTTTTTGAACTACTTTTGCAATCTTTCTGAAACTTTGAAAGCATTTTTTTTAAACAGCAAAAACAGCCCAATTATTACACTATTGTTATTTTGCTTTCAGTTTTTGTTTTTGTTTTGTAGAGACTGATCTTTTAATTGAATTGAGAAATAAAGGGTAAGATAAATAAAAAGACAGTAAGAGTCTCTGGGCCAGAATGAACTAGACAAAAAAGACTAAAACCCAAATACATTCAAAGAGTTATAGTCT
This sequence comes from Panthera onca, assembly GCF_046562875.1. Lineage (NCBI taxonomy): Eukaryota > Metazoa > Chordata > Mammalia > Carnivora > Felidae > Panthera > Panthera onca. Next base: position 20,007,952 of record NC_138348.1, on the reverse strand, counting down.
GAAATCTCTGAAAATTCACAGCAAATTGAAAAGATGTCAGATTACTGGTGAGGAAATCCACTCTCCCACCCCATTGTGGATTTGGAAAGTCCAAACCCGATACTTATCCCAGCAACATTATGAAATAGGTTATTAAAGACATGGCTTGAAGCATTTTGAAATGACCAGTGATCATGTGGAACCAAGTGAACTAACTAACAACATGTCATGATTCCCTTTCCTGGCCTCTTCTTTAGACAGGTGATTTTAGGTTGAGAGGTCATGGCTCTGTTGCTGTTTCTCTACTCACTGAGGACACAACTTATGTTTTCTTCATCATGTACTATCAGAGACTAACACCCTGCAGGGACATGGTAGGTGCTCAACAATATTATTAATGAAAGAAGGGGAGGGCGATAAGGTAGGAAACAAGGAAGGAAGGAAGAAAAGAGGGAGGGAGAGAGGAAAGGAGGAGGAAGGGATGGAGTTGGAAAGGCATGGCATTTTAAAAGTATTCAGTAGTTTATTTAGACTAATCAGTAAATAAGCAAATACCCATACTGAAAACATTCCATTCAATAAATAATGCCAGTCTATTCAAGAGTTAGCATATTTATCTTCTAATGCATTCAAGGTCCTTCTGTCAACCCTAATTCTCCTACAAGCTGCCAGTCTTCCCTATTCAATACTTTCAAAGTATAATGTAGCATCCAGCTCTACTTTTACTTCTACTGATCCTTCTCAGCACATGGGATTCAGCCTTCAGCTCCATGATTCTACAAAAATTGTTCTCATGGGACACAATGATACTCTAATTTCCAAATGCAAAAGTATTTTTTGAACCCACTCCCATATAAAGCAGGCTTCTAAGATCGTTCCTAACTACAGTGTTGTAACTTTTAGCTCTTTTCATCATGTGTGTGCCCGTGTTTAAGGAACACTTCTTTATAGCATGGGAGAAGTTCTCATTAATAGTGTTTATTCCAGTTTCTAATCTCAGAGCAATTTAGCTTTTCTAGAACTTTTAAAATACATTCTGCATGTGCCATATGATTTAAGAGACTTTGATATATATATATATTATATATATATATATTATATATATATAATATGTGCATATATGATATACATATATATACATATATATGTGTATCATATATATATATGTCATATATCATATATATCATATATATAACTAACGGTGTGATCTGATTAACCCTGTCCCATAATACAAGACTATGACAGTGTTTAGATCAAAGGAAAGTGATCTTTACAAATATAAACTTAATCTATGGAGCTCTGAACCAAGTGGTATTATTGAAGTAAATTTCTCAGCAAGTTTAAAGTTGCTAATGAGTAACCTTTAAGATAAGGAGAGATTGCAGAGTCCATTGCAGAGGCTGGGATTTTTTAATGGTCTCAGTTACCACATGGAAGGCAGAGGTAATCACCATCTTAATCCCTTATAATCTATTGTAGCTAGAACTCTCAGCATGCAGAATAGAAATTCTTTGTTCAGATAGAGCCCAATTAACTGTACATATATATGGTGTGCATATGTATTTGTGCACATACACAAATACACAACAGAACCCTGATAAGAAGAAACAAAAAATAGATAAAAGCGAATAGAAAATAACTAAAATTATATATCTAAACCTTTCACTGAAGAAAAAGGAATAGGCCTGTTCATTTGAGTAACATCCTTACTGTAACACTGTGTTAAAAAAAAATCCCATTACAGTTCCAACTCTTTTTCTAATGGTTAATTTTTTTTTTTTTTAACGTTTTATTTATTTTTGAGACAGAGAGAGACAGAGCATGAACGGGGGAGGGGCAGAGAGAGAGGGAGACACAGAATCGGAAGCAGGCTCCAGGCTCCAAGCCATCAGCCCAGAGCCCGACGCGGGGCTCGAACTCACGGACCGCGAGATCATGACCTGAGCTGAAGTCGGCCACTCAACCGACTGAGCCACCCAGGCGCCCCTCTAATGGTTAATTTTATAATATGTACTATAACTAGATTTTTTGGTGAAAAAATATGTAATTGATTAGCTTTTCCATTTGGAAAAGGGACCAGAGTCCAAGGTCCCAGTTCAGGCTGTGCCCTTGACTCATCATAAGACTTCAAGTGCCAGTATGTAAAGAAGAGCTCTGAAGCCACACAGCCCTGGGTTTGAGTTACCAGATTGGAATGTCCTCACCAGTTGTATAAGTTTAGTTAGTTATGTAAATTATGAGTTTATTTTGTATCTGCAAAAGGGGAAACTCATTGCAAGAACTGTAATAGAGACTAAAATTCCCTAGATATTCTAAGAACCCAATAAATAGAACTTCTTTCTTCATTAACCAGCCAAGGGTTTTAGTTTCCACATCTATAAGATGAACATAATAATTATTGGCCAACCTATCTTAAAGGGTTGCTGAGGGGATAAAATGAGATTACATATGTAAAAGTACTTTGAAAAGTGAAAAATAACCACAAAGATTAGGGTAGTATGCTATCCTATTACTCGTTATTGACACATATAGGGATGCCAGTAATAGATGAGATGCCAAGAATAGATGAAAACTAAAGATTAAATAAATCATTTGTAATTTTTTTATAATTAGCCACTCCTATTTATGAGGATTATATAATAATGGTATCTAAGTTTTTAAAAATCTGCATGATAAACAAAGTATTAATTCTTTACACTGTCATTTATCAGAAGTATGGCAGTAGAGGAGGTCACTTAAATGCCCATTCTGTATTAGGCAATATTCTAGATTCATTATAGATAGCTCATTTGGCCCTCCTAATACCCAAAGATGCATTATTGCTTCTGCACCTTCATTCTTCCTTGGCAATCATATGGATAAGAGCTATGTACAGATATCACTGAACATGATATATAATAAGCATTCCATAAACCACAAACACTGTAGTTATTAGTACCATAATGTACCATAAGGGAAGGGGGATTTCATTTCTTCTGTAGATGAGAAAGTCCAGACCAAGGAAGAGAAATGGTTGCATATAGTTCTAAGACCAGCCAGGCTCATATGCCATCTAATGACCCTTTAGACTCAGATTATACATTTATTATTTGCTCTTTTGAAAACCATTCCAAAGGCCAGAAAATCTGGATTCCACATGAAGATTAATAAGGGCATGTTAAAACTTTTTTTTTAATCTACAACCTCGATACCTCAAAAAGAAATTCTGGAGTCAAAACTGACTTTTCCTTTACTAGTCCTCGTTCAAAATGATGTACTCAAAGAAAGCCCTGGAATAAAATCAAGCGATAGCCTTCCTGGGCAATGTGATCTACTATCAAACTGTCAGTACCACTATCACTTTCAAGTGTTTTCTAGAAACCTTTCATGGTATGGTTTTAAGTCAGAGTTTCCCAGTGAGTTTGCAAATACAAGATTTGGTAAGTACAAATAAAGCTGAGGTCATTAATCTTAAAAGACCATAAGGGTCAGACAAGGCAGCTTCCACTGATTTAGCAGTTTTCCAGACCTTCCCAGAAGCCCCCTACCCTCTAATCACAGCAGCTTAACTGGACTTGCCAGGAGTCCCTCCTCCATATAGTAGCCAGACTCAAGTTGTTTGTCAAACTTCCTCAAAAGCTCCCATGAGTCTCCCCATGCCAGTGCTTTGGAGTGAAGTTGTTAGTGAAGGCTTCTCCAGTCCTCTTCCTATAGCCTTCATTCCCCAGCTCCTCGTACATTTGCATACATGCTCATTCCATATTAAAACATTCACCCCTTTTTGTAGTGGTTCTGTTTTTCTGACCAAACCAGCCTGTTCCAGCTACTCTCAGAAACGCATTTTGAAACAAGCCACTTCAGCTTCGCTTTCTCTACCCATTTGTAGTTATAGGTCACTCTGTTCTTTTAAAATATGCAGGCACTTTTGCCAGTTTCACGAGTAAATCCTATTTCATTTTAGACAGCAGTCATTAGGTGTTGGCTGTAAGAGACTTTAAGTCATTCATTTAACAAATATTTATTCAGTTCCTACTCTTTACCAAATTCTGGGGAAGCAATAATGGGACATGACCTACCCTCATGGAACTTACAATTTAGTAGGAAAAACTGACATGAATTAAAGAGTTAGACAGAAAACTGTAAAATTTCAATCCTGGCAAGTGTTGGGAAGAAATTCACTGTGCTCTGTCAGTCCATAAAGGGAGGCTTGCCTACTTGGAGTCCTCAGGGATTTCCCTGAGTAATGAAAATGTTAGAAAGTAAAACCAGAGGCAAGGGTACGGCTTTCAGAAGGTACAGAAACTGTAATATACTTTGGTGGAAGGCCAGGGTGCAGAGACAGGTAAGTAGAAAGAACTACAGTGTATGTTGTTAGAGCAAGATGGTGGTGGTGGGCAGAGTGCAGATGTTGATGGTGTGAGGTAAGAAGTTACCAGACCAGGCAAGTCAGTGTAAGCCTGGCAGTATTTTAATTCTAAAAGCAGTAGAGAGTCACTAAATGTTTTTAGGAAGAATACTTCCATGATGAAATTCACATATTTAAATTTTTTTTCTTGGTTCAACATTTTGTTTTTACTGAAAAAAGTACATTTAAAATTGAGTTGAATGGGGCACCTGGGTGGCTCAGTCAGTTAAGCGTCCAACTTCAGCTCAGATCATGATCTCATGGTCAATGGTTTCAAGCCCCATGTCAGGCTCTGTGCTGACTGCTCAGAGCCTAGAGCCTGCTTCGGACTCTTTCTCTCTCTCTCTCTCTCTCTCTCTCTCTCTCTTTCTCTACCCCTCCCCTTTCTCTTTCCCTCTCTTTCTCAAATAAATAAGTAAATAAATAAATAAATAAACATTAAAAAATTTTTAATTGCTTTGGTGCTTGAGTCATTAATTTAAAAAAAATAAATTCAGGAATAAAGTTTAGTGATTCATCACTTACATATAACCCCCAGTGCTCATCCCAACAAGTGTCCTCCTTAATGCCCCACACCTCTTTAGCCCTTCCCCCCACCCAATACCCTGCCAGCAACCCTCAGCTTATTCTCTATATTTTAGAATCTCTTATGGTTTGTTTCCCTGTTTTTATTTTTGTTTTCCTTCCCTTATGTTCATCTGTTTTGTATCTTACATTCCACATATGAGTGAAATCATATGACATTTGTCTTTCTCTGACTAATTTCACACAGCATAACACCCTCTCATTCCATCCATTGTTGGAAATGGCAAGATTTTATTCTTTATCATCACCAAGTACTATTACTATTCCATCACACACACACACACACACACACACACACACACACACACCCCACATCTTCTTTATCTACTCATCAGTCAATGGACATTTGGGCTCTTTCCATAATTTGGCTATTGTCAATAGTGCTGCTATAAACATTGGAGTGCATGTGCCCCTTCGAATCAGCACTCCTGAATCCTTTGGATAAATACCTAGTAGTGCAATTACTAGGTCATAGGGTAGTTCTATTTTTAATTTTTGAGGAATTTGCATACTGTTTTCCACAGTGGCTGGACCAGTTTGCGTTCCCACCAGCAGTGCAAAAGAGTTCCTCTTTCTCTCCATCCTCACCAATATACTGTCATTGCCTGAGTTGTTAATTTTAGCCATTCTGACAGGTGTGAGGTGGTATCTGTGGTTTTGATTTGTATTTTCCTGATGATGAGTGATGCTGAGTATTTCTTCCATGTGTCTGTTAGCCATCTAGATGTCTTCTTTGGAAGAGGGTCTTTTCATGTCTTCTGTCCATTTCTTCACTGGATTATTTGTTTTTTTGTGTTTTTTTTTTGGTGTTGAGTTTGATAAGTTCTTTATAGATTTTGGGTATTAACCCTTTAGCTGATATGTCAGTTGCAAATATCTTCTCCATTCCATCGGGTTGTCTTTTAGTTTTGCTGATTGTTTCCTTTGCCGTGTAGAAACTTTATCTTGATGAGATCCCAATAGTTCCCTTTTGCTTTTGTTTCCCTTGCCTCCAGAGACATGTTGAGTAAGAAGTTGCTGTGGTTGAGGTTAAAGAGGTTTTTGCCTGCTTTCTCCTCAAGGATTTTGATGGCTTCCTGTCTTACATTTAGGTCTTTTATCCATTTTGAGTTTATTTTTGTGTATGGTGTAAGAAAGTGGTCCAGGTTCATTCTTCTGCATGTTGCTGTCCACTTTTTCCCAACACCATTTGCTGAAGAGACTATCTTTTCTCCATCGATATTCTTTCCTGCTTTGTCAAAACTTAGTTGGCCATATGTTTCTGGGTTCTCTATTCTGTTTCGTTGATCTCAGTCTCTGTTCTTATGCCAGTAGCATACTGTCTTGATGATTACAGCTTTGTAATACAGCTTGAAGTCCAAAATTGTGATGCTTCCGGCTTTTTCTTTTTCAAGATTGCTTTGGCTATTTGGGGTCTTTTCTAGTTCCATACAAATTTTAGGATTGTTTGTTCTATCTCTGTGAAGATTGCTGGTGTTATTTTGATAGGGATTGCACTGAATATGTAGATTGCTTCGGGTAGTATCGACATTTTAACAATATTTGTTCTTCCAATCCATGAGCATGGAATATTTTTCTATTTTTTATGTCTTCTTAAATTTCTTTCATAAGCCTTCTGTACTTTTCAGTGTATAAATTTTCCACTTCTTTGGTTAGGTTTATTCCTAGGCATTTTATGGTTTTTGGTACAATTGTAAAAGGGATCAATTCCTTGATTTCTCTTTATGCTGCTTCATTACTGGTGTATAGAAATGCAACTGATTTCTGTACATTGATTTTATATCCTGAGACTTTGCTGAATTCATGGATCAGTTCTAGCAGTTTTCCAGTGGAATCTTTTGGGTTTTCCAGACAGAGTATAATGTCGTGTGTGAAGAGTGAAAGTTTGAATTCCTCCTTGCCAACTTGGATGCCTTTTATTTCTTTGTGTTGTCTGGTTACTGAGGTAAGGACTTCCAACACTATGTTGAGTAACAGTGGTGAGAGTGGACATCCCTATAGTGTTCCTGACGTTAGGGGGAAAGCTAAAATTAAAAAATAAAAAATTAAATAAAAAAATAAAAATAATTTTTTTCTTTTTCTGTATCTAAGAATGAGGAAGAAAAGAAAGAAAGGAAAAAAAAAAACAATTTAAGCAAAATCAGAAGCAAAAAAAAACAAATAAGTGAACCAGCAAACAGAATGAAGCCCAAATGAAGTTACATCCAGTTTCCCCTGGAACTGAAACTAGGAAGCTTTCTATAGTCCATACATGAAGCTGGTGGAGTGATTTGTGCTGGCCTTCTAGGGGATGTGCTTAGAGGGTGCACTTGGGCGGGGCTTGGTGTAATGCTTCCATTCTCCACTAGGTGGTGCTGCTTATCTCACTGGGGTGGATCAGGGTAGAGTGCCCATGCCAGCTTGGGAGAGGCGGAAATGACTTCACCCAACTCCCTACTCTCTGGTGCAGGAACTTCGCGCTCTCACGGATCCCTGGTCAAGTACCCCTCTTTGTCTCAGGCCTCCCCATGTCTACCTTGTCCATGTCCAAGCTGTCTGCCTGTCAGGAAGCACCCCCTCTTAAGTTTTATCTCAGATAGAGTTGTGTTTCAAAACCCCATACTTCAAAGATCCCTGAAGCTTGGACCCATGCAAACTCTCTAAGGGAGGGTCTTGCTGAGCAATAGCCAGGAGCCTGCTTTCCCCAGAAAACATCCAAGCAATTGTGCTGCAGCAGAGGTTCAGAGATAATGGCAAACACAAAGCTGGCACCAGGCTTTACCACACTCTGGTGTCTTTGTCCTAATACCAGCAAATGTGGCTACTCTCCGGGGTCTGCTGGGACCTTAGCCTGTGGGGAGGCCATATGGCCTCTACCAAATGCTCTTCAAGCAGGGGAATGGCTTCTCCCCATGTGGCACATGGACCCTTCAGACCCCGCTGCCTGCTCCTGGGGATTTGCCCTGCTTCCTCACCAGAGCACTGCCAGGCACTGGGCTCCGAAACTTGAGACTCTGCACCCCACTGTTTATAGCAACCTAGTGGTTATTTAAACCTTCTCCTTTCTTCCTGTCAGTGGTTTTGGGAAACAGATTTCTTATTCAGTCCCCTGTGAGTATTTTCACTCTTTCTCTGTCGCTACTTTCAGGAGAGTGCTTTTCTTGCAGAATCCTGATGTACTGTACTCTCCCCCTTTCTCTTTCTCTGTCTTCTCTCCACAAAAACAGCTCCCTACCCTCCGTGGCTTTCCTCTCCCCCAGTTCACCTTTCCGCACTGCATACCTGCCGAGTTCTATGGCTCAAGCTATGCAAACTGTTGTGTTAATTCCCAGATCAATTTCCTAGGTATTCAAAATGGTTTGGTGCTGATTAAGCTGCACTTCAGGGATGAGGCAAGCTCAGGGTCTCCATGCTGCTCTGCCATATTAGAGCTCTTAGACTTACACAGTTTAAAGAGCACTCTGACTAAAGATTGATGAGTGGATTGGAGAAGGGTCAGAATAAAGGGCCAGACCTTAGGAAACTATTACAAGAGCTTGGAAGAGGGAAATAATCATTCTTTCCATAAATAGAAAGAATCAGATGATGGGTAGCTGGACTGGTAGTGGGTGAGACTAAGCCGATAAATTCAAGACACATTTATGAGGTAAAATCAACATGAAGTGGTGCTGTATTGAGTGTTGGGAGTAAGACAGAGGGAGGATAAGGATTCACCCCAGATTTCTGGATTATGCAACTGGATAGATGGTGGTGCTATTCACAAAATAAGGAACAGTAAATGACCAGGCTTTGGGAGGAGGTCATAGACTGACTGTGGACGTAAGTACCTTTGAAATACCTAAGAGAAGTCAAGTAAACAATTGGATATCCATGCAATGAGGTTGAAAACACATATTCTGTAAATAAGAGGTACCCTCCATTTTTTTTTTCTATTTCCTAAGACTTGTTTTATAGGGTGCATAACCTCGATTTCAATTGTTTAGGTGATATAATCTGGAAGCCATGATCATCTGATGATGCCTAAGGTAAAAAGGAAAAACAATCATGATAGGATTTGTCCTGGTAGTCTCAAGCAAGAAAGTAATGACAGTCCAGTTTTGTTGTTGTAAAGTATGGGACCACTGGAAAAATCTTAAGTTGCAAAATGGTCACAGTGAATAACGAATGGACATGAACAGGATGACAGTGAACTTATTAATAAGTAGTAGGTTGAGCACAAGAGTTCACCTGGTTCCCCAGATCGGGGGATAAGAAAAATCTCCTGGGAGTCAGATTCCGAAGGTAGAGGTAAGCGGGGGATACTCTCGTGGAGGAGATGGAGGTGATAGGAAGGTCCCAGTGTAGAGTCTAGTTTCAAAGGCTTTAAGAGCCAGATATTCAAGGAGGTACTACAAACACGTTGATTACAGCCTCTGAAAACAAAGAAAACTTGGTGGCGGGAGAGGGAGGGGATGGTGGGGGATGTGGTTAAACACTGTCTCCAAAATTATTTGATTTTAAAAACTTCCCTAAATATTACATGCAGTTTATTTTTGGATGAGATGTGAATTTTATCTATACTGGAACATTCTGCTTAAGAAAGATGTCTTTGGAAGACTGAAACAGATACACATTTGTTCTCTAGAGGATGAAAGTATGTTCTCATCTAGGTGGGAATTGTGTCATGGTGTAGGTAATGGAGATTGTAAACTTTTTCACACAAGATATTTTCTATGAACCTTACTTGATATTTAAATCTTATATAGGGATCATAGGTACACAATGAGAAGTAATGATAACCATGAATTCGTTCTCTTCCACCTATCTAATTCTTCACCATCTATCCCTCTTTATCACTACACCAAAACAGTGAATACACACATTCTACCACTACTTCCTCACGTTATTATTGAGTCAACCTTTACTATAATTAGTCGTTATCAACAAAGGATACTATTTTGGATCCATGTACTTATTATTATGGTCACTTTATTTTTTTAAAGTTTATTTTTGAGAGACAGAGTATGAGTAGGGCTGACGAGCTGTCGTCACAGAGCCCGTCGTGGTGCTCGAACCCACAAACCATGGGCCAAAGTCTGACACTTAACCGACTGAGCCACCCAGGCACCCCTACAATGGTCACTTTAAATGAATAGATGACTATTTTGACTCAGTATGCCTTCACCATATCTTTAAAAATCAAATTAAAAACATCAATGTGAGAAACCATGCGTTTCTCATGATATGCCTAGTCTGGCTGGAGTCACAGGAACAGATACACAAATACAGATGTGCTGTTGCTCATTTAATCATTCAGTATTTCCTGATTGTTCTGTTCTTGGTGCTAAACAGTTTGGAAGGGGGAGGGGGTGTGAGGAGGAGGAATTTACAGTCTCCTACTGATTCCTGTCTCAAGTTCAGAAGGGAAAAAAAGATATATACAGAAAACGCTTTTTTTCCAATTTTTATTTTATTTATTTTGAGAGAGAGCACACAAGTGGGGGAGGGGAAGAACAAGGAGAGAGAGAGAGAATCCCAAGCAGGCTCCCCACTGTCAGCATAGAGCTCAAACCTGGGCTTGAACTCATGAACCACGAGATCACGACCTGAGCCAAAATCAAGAGTTGGATGCTTAACTGACTGAGTCACCCAGGTGCCCCCAGAAAATACTTTTTTTTAATGTTTATTTATTTTTGAGAGAGAGAGAGAGAGAAAGAGAGCATGAGCAGAGGAGGGGCAGAGAGAGAGAGAGGCAGACAGAAGATCGAAAGCAGGTGCCACACTGACAGCAGTGAGCCCAATCTGTGAGAACATGACCTGAGCCTAAGTAAGACACTTAACTGACTGGGTCACCCAGCACCACCAGTAAATACGTTTAACCAGTGTATGCTAAATTAAAAATGAGTATAAGCAGAGTACATATACAAAGTTATAGGAATTCTTTGATGTGGTCATGCTAACTGTGGAGTATGAATACAGAGTCTGCAGGAAAGCTTAGTGGATAAGTGGAGTGGTGAAGGAGGCATTACAAACAAGAATGAGAAGCTAAACAAAGGAAGTGTGATGGGAACTGGGAGGATGAACAGAGACAACAAGAAGTAGGTCAGCTTTCGTTCTGCTAATTCTCATTCTCATCTCTAGGTCTCTGTACATGGTGCCCATTTACCTTCATGTTACCAAACCTGGTAGCTTATACCTCTCTTGAACATAATTCTGGGGAGCCACTCCTAACCCTAGACTAGATTGTGTCTTTCTTTTGTCCCATACTTCCCTGGTCATAACATTCATCACTCTATACTAATTGCCTATCAAACTGTTGCTTGGTGTCCCCTGCTAGGCTACAATGGCTTAAGGGCAAGGGCTAAAGGGCAATGGCTTACAGCTCTGCAGTAGGCTGAATAATTACAAGAGATGCCCATGTCCTACTCCCTGGAATCTATCAATGTATTATCTTATATAGTAAAAGGAACTTTGTAGATGTAATTAAGTTAAGGACCTTAAGATTAGGAGATGATCCTGCAATGTCTGGATGAGCCCAATGTAATCACAAGAGTAGTTCCTATAACAGGTTGATAGGAAGATTAGAGCCAGAGAGAGGACACAATAACGGAAGCAGAGGTCAAAAACAGGGAAGATACTGGCTTTGAAGATGGAGGAAGAGGTCATGAATGAAAGAATGCAGGTGACCTTGGAAGCTGTAAAACCAAAGGAAACAGATTTTCCCCTACAGCCTCCAGAAGGAACACAGGCCTGCTGATGCCTTGATTGTAGACCAGTAGAATTTTGGGCTCAGTTGATTTTGGACTTCTGACCTCCCAAACTGTAAAATAATAAATTTCTGTGGTTTTAACCTACCAAATTGATGGCAATTTCTTACAGAAGCATTGTGAAACTAATACAGACTCCACTTCCTCCCAACATGGAGCCCAAGAACTTGCTCAAAATACACATTCACTTAATAAAATTATTTCATGAAAAAACTCGGGGCTCCTAGGTGGCCCAGTCAGTTAAGTGTCTGACCTCGGCCCAGGTCATGATCTCGTGGTTTGTGGGTTTGAGCCCCGCATCAGGCTCTGTGCTGACAGCTCAATGCCTAGAACCTGCTTCAGATTTTGTCTCCCTCTCTCTCTCTCTGCCCCTCCCTTGCTCTCTCTCTCTCTCAAAAATAAACATTAAAAAAAGAAAGAAAAAATGCCATCCTGCAATATGGAGATTGTAAGCCAAAGATAGGAGTGATAGAGGTGTGAGTGTTATCATAAGAAACCTTGAATGATCCAGAGATGAACTCTAACATGAGCTGGGGCCAGTAGCAATGCAGGGAGAGTGACTATTTTTCTTGAAGAGCATGAAGAGAAGAAAGAGGTGAAAATGACTAGAAACTTGCTGCCACAAAAGGCTAGAATGTTCCTGGAATGATCTAGAAAGTAACTGAGAAACGTTACAGGCCAAATATTGTAGTTGTTCCAGGGGTTCCAGGAGGAGTAGAGTTTTGACTTGGGAGTTCAGCTGTCCCTCAGTGCTCAAAATGGCAAGGTTTGGGGATAAACTAGTCAAAGACAAGAATGACACACTGGCTCTTACTCATTTGACATGAAGTGACTTCCAACATTAACTGATTCCAATCAAATTTTTTTACCTCATTTTTCAGAGGACTGGGGTAATAACATTCTTCATTTCTTGCTACAGCATCATAATTCGTTTTCATAAGATTTTTCTTGTATTATTTATTTTCATTTTCCCCAAATATTCTAATATATCTGATAATAACCCTTTTATTTATATGGGTTCTTATAAAACATGTATGGTTGTTTTCTCTGCATATATTTTTAATATAATGTTAGGCTATAAATCTTTGGTTGTGTCTTAATTTTTTTAAAAATCTACTATCGCACTTGTAACATTTACCCATACTGCTATGTGTACATCTATTCCATTGCTTCTAAACACTGTGTAGTGCTTCTTGGTTATGCCTATTACATTGTGCCTATTTATTTCTCCAGGGATGAATATCAAGATCATCCAGATTGCTCCCAAATCTTTATAAACAATGCTACAATAAATATCCCCATATATTTCCCCTTATAGGTCCATGTAAAAATTTCATGTATACTCAGGAAATGACTTGCTGAATCATAAGGCACATATATACAGATGTTTGACTAAAAGCCAGCAAATTTCTTCCCTGAATATCTATCTGCACCAGCTCTCACTTCTATCAGGAATCTGCCAGTGTCCCTATACCTCCAAAGGACAGGGGTGGGCCCAAGGAGTAAAGGGCTAAGGTGTGCAAGGGCATGGGAGCCACTGGGGCTTCCCTCAGCCAGACCTGATCATATAATCATATCCCAAAAGCTAAGCTCTTCCTGGCTGGATGGAAGTGTTCTCTCTCCAAAGGGAGCCAATGATGACTTTTCACAAAAAGATGCTTTCACTCTCCCTCCCTCCTGCATTCCTGCATTCCTGCATTTATAGCTTCTGCCTTCATTCCCTCCTTCATGTGTGAGGAGAAGACCTCTAGGCTCCCAAGTGCAGGCTGGAGGGAGGACTGAGGCAACAAAGTTCCAAAGAGAGCTCTGCCCACACTGGTCCTGGCTTCCCTTCGGGTGACATTTCTGTTCTGGTGAGCAGCCCGGGGTAGTGCTTCGTTTCAGAAGCATCATCCATGGAGGCAAAGTCCAATCTCCAGCACTGAAAGCAAGGCTGGCTCCCTCTCATGCAATGAGAGAAGGGAAGAGCCAGAGCCCAGTAGCCAGGCATCCATTTATTCCTGCTCCATACTGGGAAGGCTAGAACATTGCTTACTATATCCTGGCCCCCTTCTAAGCTGCAGGCTGCTCTTCCAGATGTGCCCTGGCAAGAGCTCAATCAGATGGGATCCACCTGGCAAGACCAAAGCTCCAAGCCAGGGAGCCCGGATGTTGAGGATCCGCCACAGTGAGATTCACGAAGACCAGGAGACAACTCCTTGGCAACTCATGCAGAATCGTCAACCTGAGCTTCCATCAGTGCTGATGACCACCTCCGCCCACCTTATGACAAGGAGAACGTTGCAGGACTCGGAGAGATGGAGAGGAAACTATGAGGTTGTTCATGGGTGATTTCCTGGACTGAATTCAGCCCCGAGTGCCTGAAAAATGCAGAACCTGAAGGAAATGGTTTGGCAGGCTCAAAGCCTCTTGAGCTCTCCTGTCTTAGAGGGAGGTGTTGGAAGCACCTTGGGAAGGCCCTTCTGACACAACCTCCACATTGAAATCATCTTCTTTGCTGTGTAAGAACGGAGGCAGGCAGACATTGACTCCTCTGGATAGAACTCCCCAGAGTGGGCAGGTGAAGCCAAATCAGAAGACACCTTCTCCACCTCTTCCCTCCTTTGTGCTGGCTCAGTGATACCAGCCAGCATTTGTACCTTCACTGTAGCATGAGGTTGCTTTTCACGTGATTAAATGAGGCCCAGAGAGTGTCCCTTGTCTAAGCTCTTGCTAGGAGCTGAGCCAGCATTTGAAACCTCGACTCTTTGACCCTGGAAATTGCTCTCTTAACAAACATTTTACTACCTCTCTCCTACATGCCTTTATATAGATCAATTTCTCACCCTAAATCACTATAATTTATTCATAGTAGTCTGTGAGCTCGAGGGCAAGAATTGTCTTATCATACCTCCCATCTCACACGGTATCAAGTACAATGTAGCAGCAAACATGTACAATACACTTACTCTGTGCCAGATGCTACTTCCAGAACTTCATGAAAATTAAGTCACTGAGTCCTCTCAGCAACTCTATGATGGTGACACTGTAATTTGCCTCATTTTATGGAGGAGGAAACTGAGACACACAAAAGCTAATCAACATGCCCAGGGTCACATAGCTAATAAGTGGGGGCCCCAGGCAGGCTGGGTCCAGAGTCTGGACTTTTAATTCCTATATTACCCTGCCTTTGAAATCAATAAATGGTTGTTGGTTTTAAACCCTTTCGGCTCAGCAATATTTCTCAGCTTTGCTTCCACAAAGCAGGAACCCTATCTAGGATACATATAGCCAAGGCATAAGCCTGGTCCAGAGTGTTCAGACCAGAAAACAAAACCTGAGCCTCACACTCTGTGCCTCTTCCCCATCTCCACCAACAAATCAGCATTATTTTTGTCATCAACTCCCAGGTTCTTGTCATGAGGGTTTAAGTTGTTTTTTTTTTTTGTTTTGTTTTGTTTTTTTAATTTATTTTTGGGACAGAGAGAGAGCATGAACGGGGGAGGGTCAGAGAGAGGAGACACAGAATCTGAAACAGGCTCCAGGCTCCGAGCTGTCAGCACAGAGCCCGACGCGGGGCTGGAACTCACGGACCGCGAGATCATGACCTGAGCCGAAGTCGGCCGCTGAACCGACTGAGCCACCCAGGCGCCCCTGTCATGAGGGTTTAATATTATCACTTGCATTTCTATAAGACTGAAGATTACTTCAGTTACTGGGAATATCATTTGTCTATTTCCTAGGTGCCATAGAGCTAAGCTAAAGCTTCTGTTAATATTGTTATATTATTACAATATAATATTATAATATGTTAATATTTTTATTATAAATCTGGTCATGTAAGACAGAAAGTCCCAAAGTGCATTATCCGAAACACTGGTTCTGCAGACTATAATAGATTATTTACATAAGGGATTCTGTGATCCAATAAGTTGGGAAACCCTGAGTTAAAAAGCAAAGGCAGATTTCTTCCTGCAGGACTTTTCAGAGCCTCTAGCATGTCTTAAGCATGGACTATGACTCTTCTGGCCTGTCCTATAGAAAATAGCTTTCAGAAACTGACCAGAAAGAAATGAGCACACTCTAAATGGGTTAGAAATAAGATTTGCAATTACAGTCTCATGCAGCATAAAAGGAGAAATCATGTTATACATGAATAGAAGACAACATTGTTTACCACACATTTTTAAACAGGATTTATCCTGAATCTTGGAACACAATCAGCACATACAGTGAATGATCAATATTCAACTTAACACTTGAAGGGACAAAAGCAGACATATTGAGTAGCTGAGAAGAAAAGATACCACTTAGGACTGAATCGGGCAAAAAGTTAAAGGCATAAGATTTCACATCTAAATTTTCTGGTCTGAGATTGATACACAGAAATTTATCTGCTGGCAGAAGCACATCACTTGCCCAAATCCCAGATCACATGAGTACTACAGAGTGTGTGCATGATAGTTGGGTGATAAATCCTGGTTGCTACAATTCTTACTCACAGGGTTACCTCACCTCTACATCTTCAATATATTTCAACTCATAACAAAATTAACTTTGAAAAAAAAAAAAAAAAACCACAATGATATTACCCTTTTACAAAATCTTTTAATGGTTCCTCACTGCATTTTGTCTAAAATCCAAACTTCTTGGCTTGACAATTCCAGATCTTTCATCTGGTGACCTGAACTTTTTCTACCTCGCAAGGACTCCAGTTGGATGCTGCTCTCCCACTGAACCCTTCTAACCAGTCATACCAAACTGCTTGCACCAGATCACAGTGCTTCGTGATATGTCTACTCTTTGTCACAAGTGGACTTTGTACCTAGACAACTCCAGTCCCTTCCCGCTAAGAATCAGTTCTAACATTCTATTCCAGGGAGACTTTCTTGACCATCTTAGCAATTCTCATTGCCTACCTGGGTAAGCTTATCATCCCACCCATCTAATTCAACCTCCCTGTCCATAAAAGCTAGCATGGCAGGCTGCATGGCACACAGCAAGGAGAAATACAAGTATAATTAGAGTGTCCGTACAAATGGGGTGGGAACAGGGCTTCCAAGTATGGCTTCAATTCATGCCCCACCCCCTTGCCTACTGCATGAGCAAGAAATCTAGTCTTTCTCTATGAAGCACTCCTTTCTTCTATTTATCCCAGAATCTCCATCTCAAAAAAGGCTAATTTCTTTGGTCTCAGTACAGGACCCACAGCTCAGTGGTGCCCCCTTGTGTCTGGCACATCCCACAATAGCTAGAAAATTGAGTACTTGGAAAAGAGCCATCAGCTAATTGTTGTGGGCTGCCTATCTCAAGTGAAGCAATGATTTTGAGGCCAGATCTCCTGTTCTTTGCCCTGATACTCGGACAACTCCTTTCCAAGAATGTAAATGTTCTTCAAAGTATGAGAAAAAAAAATGTCCCCCCCCTGTAAAACTGTCATGCCCGATCCACACCAAAACTGACGCAGGATTTCAGTATCACAATTCTGAAACAGGTTTCTCTCTCCATTTTCCGCAGGACATAAATTTGCCCTAAGAAGGTAGACAGGGAGAGGGAAGAACCTGAGCCACCATTTGTCAAAGACATCGGCTTACTCTTCCCCTTTCCCTTTTCAGTGGATTCAGTGCAGGAGCCAGTTAGCTTGTTCCATCTCTCTTCTCTCCAGTGGAGATGTTACAATGGAAGCCTCGGGGCACTGTCTGTCCTGGGAATTTGGTCAGAATTAACCCAGGCTACCTACCTCAAGCAATTCCAGAAACCTTCCATATAAGAATGAAAATTTAGGGGATGCCTGAGTAGGTCGGTCAGTTAAGTGTCCAACTCTTGATTTCAGCTCAGGTCACTATCTCATGGAGCCCCACATGGGGCTATGCGCTAACGGTGCAGAGCCTGAGTGGGATTCTCTCGCTCACTCTCTCTCCTGTCCCTACCCCACAAACATGTGCACACTCTATCTCAAAATAAATAAATAAACATTTAAAAAACAAAAAAGAATAAAGATTTAGGATCTCCATCCTTTCTCCATGGGACCCCTTATGTAAATGGCTCTACATTTTTTTTTAATTTTTTAAAATTTATTTTGAGAGAGAGAGAGAGTAGGGGAGGGCAGAGAAAGAGGGAGAGACAGAATCCCAAGCAGGCTCTGCACCGTAAGCTCAAAGCCCAATGCGGGCTCAAACTCACAAACCTTGAGATCATGACCTGAGGCAAAATCAAGAGTCGGAGGCTTAAGGAACTGAGCCACCCAGGCGCCCCAGCTTCACATTTCTTAAACAATCTTCACTCCATAACAGTAGCTTTTCACTCTCAGTCACAAATATATATTTTTTGAATGAGGGAAAAATCCAACAGATCCAAGCAGAAAGCCACACAGAAAGAAAAAAACAAAAGGTGGGGGGGGGGGGAGGGGGACGGGGGGGGGGGGACAGAATGACAGAAAGTACATCAGGAAAAAAAACTGTCCTCCTCTCACATACCTGCTGCTTCCTAGAAAAGGTTTCTTTGTCCCACAACCCAATTTTTCCACGAGTATGAAAGGATGATCCAGGTTTCCACGCTTTGAGCCCAGCCAGTGCTTGTAGAGTCAAGCCTAAGGTATTCCCACTGGGTTCCAACATCCCTTTATTGTTTCACTTTAAAACCTCATTGACATATCTATTTCTTATTAATCAGCTTTAACATATTTTACAAATTGTCCTGCTAGCACAATCCCCAATCCTCTGGATTTATAGAACTCACCTCACTTACTAAATATCACATTTGGCAGAACATGTGTCATTTTCTATAAATATTGAAAAATCAATAATTGCTGCCAGAAATCCTGTATTTGTTCAAATCCCGGGTGAGATAAATGATGAATAGAAATACCATTCTCTTTTAAAATTCAGAAATAAGACAGATCGGATTGTTTATTCTTTTGATGCTTCTACAATGTGCCTGGTTTCAATAATCACAGGCAGCAGCCTGCCTCCCTTACTCTTCCTTCCACTGAATTTTTATTATTTGACATCTATCTCTAAATGAACAGTTAGATTTAGCATGCCATCCCCATCATGCAGTGATAAGAAACACAGGGCTACACTAGGAGCAGATACACGTAGCCAGCTGAGATGGGAAGGAGAATGGAATTAAGTACACGCAAATTGTCCCAAAGTGATGGACAAGCAGTACAAAATTTTAAATTCTGTCTCTGTTGTCTGTCTCTGTCTCTCTCTATACATAATATATAGTTTGTATATTGTATTAAATATAAAACAGATCATAAATAAATTTATAGATTTAATATAATGTGTAGATTTAATATATATTCTAAATATATTTATTAAATATAAATATGATACATATCTATATATTTAATATGTTAATTTGTCACATGAAATATATAAATATTATATATATTAAATATATATTTTTAGTTACATACATTCATTAAATACTGTCAAGATGTATATTAAGTATTAGAAATTTTACTCTTTAAATATTTCAGAAAGAAAAATGAGACAAAAAGGTGTGATATATATATATATACACACTAGGGAATATTATTCAGCCATGAGAAAGAAGGAAATTCTACCATTTGCAATAACATGGATAGACCTTGAGGACATCATGCTAAATGAAAAATGCCACACAGGCAAATACAAATGGTATCATTTATATGGATAATTAAAAAAAAAAGGCAAAGTCCTAGAAACAGAGGGTAGAAAAGTGGTTGCCAGGGGCTAGCACGGTTGGGGAGAAGTTGATAAAAAAGTACAAACTTTGAGCTATAAGATGAATAAGGCTCAGGATCTCATGTAAAACATGGTAACTAGAGTTGATAACACTGTATTGTATTTACTCACTTATTGGTATAAATGAGGCAATGAATGTTAACTAGATGAGGACAATCTGTTCTACAACGTACAGGTATATGTACACTTTAAATATTTTACAAGTTCATATGTCAATTATATTTCAATAAAGCTGAAATTTTAAAAAAAGGTGAAAAAATACAAGGTGAAATATATTTCTCAGTTTTCACAATGGGTTGTCTTGCATACTACCTGGTAAACAAGCTACTCTGAATCCACTAGTTTCAACTTTTTTCTGGAAGAGGCCAGCAAACTTTCCATAAATAGCCAGAGAGTAAACATTTTAAGCTTTGTTGCCCATGTGGTCTCTGTCACAGCTTATCAACAATGCCACTGTAGCATAAAAGCAGCCATGCACAATACAAGAATGAGGAAGCATGGTTGTAGTCCAATAAAACTCCACTTGCAAAAATTGACAGCAGGCTAGATATGGCCCTACCTACTGGCCGGCTGTAATTCGCTGATCCTTGGCTTAGAATATGATGAAGAGACGCTCAAGGAAATAGTGTGGAGGCAAGCCCATGAAAACTACTGAAAAAAAGTCATTAAAGCTGCCATTTTCTTCTGTCTTTATTCCCCCCAAAACTTTTTTCCCCCCATAGCTCTAGACCTGTTGCCCCTGATTTAGAACCTGGGTCTGAAAAGAAGAGAATAAAACCAACACATATTGATACAAATGGCATAAAGAGGATCCTCACATCATTTCAGTACCCAGGATCCAGCTATTCCTGAAACCAGAAAAACCCTTGATATACTTCCTATAGGAACCCAAAGGGAGATACCTTCCCATTCTTTCTTAGGTTCTCAGCTGGGTCTCTAGAAAAGAAGACAGATTAACAAGAGAAAAGCAAACAAATGTATTTAATATAAGTTTTACATAACAGAAGAGCCTTCATAAGGAAATGAAGACCTAAAGAACCCTTTCAATCTGAGTGTTTTTATACTAGGTTTGATGAAGAGTAGAGAGGCATGGAAAAAATGCGATAGGACAAAGGAGTACAAGCTAAAAGTAGTAAATTGGGGGTAACTTACCAAAACCTGTTCATTCAAATTCCTTTTAGCATCCCTGCATCTTTGGCAATCGGATGCTGCTGTCCTCCATATACAGGGAGGACACCTCCCATATGAGGGTCTTACGACCTGCTTCAAGGAAATGTCAGGAAGTCCTTCCTATACCTACTGTTTCTCAAATTCCTCCAGCCTAAAATAGCCAATACGCCATTGTGCCCCAGTTTGGGGTAGCACATCCCAAACCCTATCAAGTTCCTAAATTCCCTTTTAGTTTTTGGCAGTTTGGGTTGGATTTTTTGTCACTTGCCACTAATAGTGAGTAATTTAACATGACTGATGCATTATTTCATTTAATCCTAAAACAACTCTGTAAAAGAAATTCTTTCTGATTTTATAAGTGAGGGAACTGAGGTGCAGAGAAGCAAGTTGCCCAAGTGCACACTTCTAGGAAGTAGTAAGGCCAGGTTCCGTGCCCCGATGGGGCTGCTGACCCCTGCACTGCAGGAAGTCCAGCTGGCCCTGTGATACTTGACAGTCTGTCCTGCAAACTCATGAATCTGATGGAGCCCTCACAAAAGAGTAAACACACAGAATCAGTTCCAGAAGCCACCATTGTGTCACTGAGTTCAATTCCTATTTAACTAAGAGAAAATGGGTATCGACCATCGTTGGCTTGATTGCAAATGTCAGGCTCTTTGAATTATTAGAAACAGCAATGAAAAATTGATTACATTTAAAACATCCTGTGAAAAGTTTTACAATTGCACATTAAGAAACGATGTTAAGCAAATAAGAACTAATTGTTCTCAGCTGCACTGGTAATAGCCCTATCTGCCTTCCCATTACAATGCATATTCATTTTATTGGAACAGGAAAAGTAAATAAAAATAAAAAGTCCCAGATCTCATTCATATTCAATCAGTGTAATTCTGAGCCTAAGGTTGTCCTCCTAATGGACGTTAGCAACGCAACAACTAATGCTTTCTCCCATCAGTTCAAACTGGTCTGGAAACCTCTATGAGTCCATATACATTGATGAGATCCCCCCCAAAAAAATTCACAGGGAAAGAATAACACAGGCCATGTAATAGATGTGTATCCAAATGTTTGTGTGAGAATTTTTGAGGTGATTAAGTTATTTTAAGGGTCCTTAGGGAATTCACTTGAAAAACAAACGAAAAAATGTCAAAGTAAACATGCCTTCTGCCTTCACATGTGTCCAGCGTGTGGCATACGTTGGCCGCACTTTGACCTAGAGCACCATTTAGAACTCTGAGGTGAGCTAACCCCACTGGCTTCACTGCCTCTTAACTTCATAAAGAGTCAAAACAGAATGCTCTGGGCCACTCCCCAATTCCACTCTTCTCCTCTTCCTATGATTCCTTTCCTCCTGGAGTAGCCAAAATAGGCCAGGTTTATGTGGCAGTAACCATACCAAAATGTTCAGTAGCTTAAAACCACAAAGGTTTTATTTCTCATCCAGGCAAAATTGTCCATTATGGGGCCCACAGGGAGGAGCCCCTATGTGTCTTTTCTATGTGTCTTGGAGTTTCACAGTTCTTGCACTGAAAGTACCAGCAAACTTGAGCCAGTGGTCATCCTATCCACACGACAGCTCTGTGGCCTATGGTACCACATCACCACGCAGTATACGCTTAGTTAGACTTTGACCTTGAGGTAACCCCATCTACAATGGATATGATGGCCATACTCTTAATTTGATGCTTGCTCCAATGCCAAGTTTTAATTGTTCTTTACCATTCCAGAGTTTTTGGAATTATGTCTTTTTTCTGTTTGGAATTGAGAGGTGGCTTCCTCTTCCAACTGTGAAGTATTTTTTTTTGTGTGTATGTATTTTATTTCCTTTCATTCCTGATTGTATGTCTGCCTTTTTTCCCCCCCAAATATAGCCACCTGCAACTAACACCTGATACTAATGGTTTGTTCTCTGAGCTTTTGCCCTGGACTACACATTCATACATACATGGTCTGCCTCCCATAGGTTATGCTAAGGTAACAAAGCAAATAAAAATTTCTGTGGCTTAAAAAACCACAAAGGTTCAGTCCCTGTTCCTGATTCATGTCTATCATAGATTAGCAGCAGGGTCCTGATCCAGGACCCTAGGCTGATATAGACTTTAGTATTTTAAATGTTGGTGGTTGCCATGACAGAGGAAAGTGGATATGGTAAATTCTGAACTAGCTCTTAAAGCTTCCGTGTAGAAGTAACACATATCATTTCTGCTCACTTGTCACATTGGTCCAATAAAGCCACAGGGCCACCATTGATCAAAGGATGAAGAAAAATGCAATCGTGCCTTGTGCCCTGAAGAAGAGACAACTATATTTGTGGTCAGTCCTAGTGACTACCAACTCTATACAAGCTCCACCCCAAATACAACCTCCATTCTGACATTCTGAATGTACCCTCTAAAACTCTTTCTCAGTCATTATAAATGTATCTAATCCAAGAGTATTCTCTCTACCTCCTGCCTCAACTAAAATCTGTCTCCCTCTTAGATAACCATTCCCCCATCCCCTACCCCATAACCCTCTCCAAATTTCTCCTTTTCTCTTCTTCCTTTCTCTCTCATCCACAAAGTCACCTACTTCTCTTGTAGGAGGAAGCATTTAGTGTCATGATACCCTACGTCCAGGCCATTAGTCTTCCATCTTGTGTAAAAAAAAAAAACACCTTTCTTTGAGGTTCTCACATATGACTATATCCCTTCTATCCCTCCACATGACTACTATCTATGACCAGCTTCTGTTATTGACCCTCTTAACTCTGATGATCTTCACTTATTTTCTTCCACCACTCATTCCACAGCCATACTCTTAGTTCGTATATTCATCTGGAACCTGTGTTCCACCTTTGAAATCTTAAGTTTGAGTATCCTACCTTCTTGCACCAACCCCCTGCCTTTCACCTCCTGTTTGAACATAAGAGTATCATAGATCTCAGTTCCTTTCTCCACTCAGCTAGTAGAGTAATTCAAATGAAAAATTCACTATTTCACTCCTCAACAGCATACTGCTTAAACCCCTTCACAGGCCCCATAGCATAAGGGTTTTCAAACTTGGCTACATAATAGAGTCAGTTGAGGAGATTCTTAAAAATCCCAATACCAGACCACATCCCAAATAAGTTAAATCAGAACTTTTGGGGTGCCAAGAGCGAGTGTTTTTTTTATTTAAAAAAAAAATTTTTTTAATGTTTTTATTTATTTTTGCGACAGAGAGAGACAGAGCATGAGCAGGGGAGGGACAGAGAGAGAGGGACACACAGAATCGGAAGCAGGCTCCAGGCTCTGAGCTGTCAGCACAGAGCCCAATGCAGGGCTTGAACCCACAGACTGTGAGATCATGACCTGAGCCGAAGTCGGATACTTAACCGACTGAGCCACCGAAGCGCCCCATGAGTGTTTTTTTTAAAGCTCTCAAGTGATCCCAATGTGCAGCCAAGGTTGAGAACCCACTGACTTAGAAGATAAAGTCCAACCATGAAAGGTAAATTACTTAAACAATTGGCAGGGTTCTTTTCCAAACACGTTTTTCCAACCACCTGCATCAGAGTAATCAACGGTGCTTATTTTTCTGGGCTCCACCCCAAGATACTGAGTTATGGTGACTCTAGCTACATTCCCAGAGTCTAATTTTCAATAACTCTCCAGGTGATTCTAATGCATGCTAAAAATTGAGAATCACTTCCTGACATGCACATTAACTTAGTCACACTGAACTTCTGATATGTCCCTATGAATACAGCTTATGCTAAGTGAAGGCCATTAGATAGAATTATGAAATATAACATATAACCACATCTTCTGCATTATCAAATTGTGAAAAGCCTGAGACTAGTAAAGAGAAACAAAGACACCATAACAGATCCGGAAGACCAAAGGAAAGACATCTGTAGAGCCATCCCAGATTCTGATGTCTCCTAGTCAGGTCCAATTTATCCTTCCATTAACCCCCCTTTCCCCAAAAAAGGTCAATGTTAATCTATTCCATGAATCACAGATCATCTAATGAATACATTCCCCATTTTTAGTGCTTTTCCAGCAGTTCCCCTCTCCTACCCAAAATAAATAAATATTTGTTGAATGAATCATTCAGTATTAGTGCCAAAAATTTTCAGTTAAGGGTGAAAGAATTTCTGGGTACCTCTCTGTCACTAAGAAAGTCATTGTAATGATGTCATATTGCTCAACTTTAGGTACAGATCTAAAGTCTCCCTGTCAAAACATTTTGGTAGTCTTTCCTCTCTCAAAATACAGAACTCCCTTCCACATGTTAACCAAACACTAAGGACATCACAATTCTGCTTCATCTAAGCCAAATCCCTTCTTCTTACCCAACGGTGTCTAGAAGCCAGCTCACAAGAGCAACTTCTTAAATATTCAGGAATTTTGGGAACTGGTTTTCAAAACTTTAGTTTGAAATCAGCCATGATGGGAGCATTTATACCACAGAAATCGGCAAATGCTACAAATAAGAGCTAGTTTGTTTTGGTTTGTTTTATTGGTAGGGCCAGTTTACCAGTAAACCACTACCCTCACATAAATTTCTTATTTATATAGACATTTCAAGTTTACAAACTTTTTCAAGTCCATTATTACACTTGAATTCCCATGATAACACTGTGAAGAAAATACCGTGTTCCTCATTTTGTATAAAGAAAGCTGAAGCTTACCACAGTTAAATAACTTGTCTATTGTCACTGAGATTCAAAAAGAAAAAAGATCTGCCTTTTATTTTATGCCGCCTTCCAAAGCAGTACTTTATCGAATAAGGTTAATAACTTGTAAACCTAAAGCAAAAGCTATAAATTCTCTGTGTGATCATTCATTCCTATCTTTGGTTCATCAACAAACATTTATTAACTGACTACTAGTGTGTCAGACTCTGTGACAGATACCGAGATTACAAAGATAAATAAGACACAGTTCCTGTCCTCAAGGACCTGCCCATCTATTGGGAAGGAAAGACATCTTAACATATAAATCACAATAAAGTGTGGGCCCTGGGCCCACATGTATTCACTGTGGCTGGGAAGAAGGCAGATGTCTGCCCCTCAAATGCACTCTTGACAGTAATGAAGTTTATTACATTTTAGGACAACCAAAAATAGCACTTCAAAACCCTATGGCCTCACTCCTCCAAAAACATGTAGCAGATGACATGACAATTCTACAAAACAACACTACCTATGTATGTCCAAAGATCAGTGACAGGAAGAAAATACCCATTTTTGCCTCTCAGATATACATCCAGGCAATGCAAACATATTATCATTGGTTTCCTTACATCTGCCAAGAGGCAATATGTCAAATAAATAATTTAGACCAGCTGAGGCACCACAAGAAAACAAAGCCATCAGTCATCTGGGCTGCATTATTGATTGCCAATAACAAGATACTTGCTAAGACAAATGACTCAGCTATTATACTACTGAGGCTTTAGCCTGTCTCAACTACATAAATCATATTGAACTGTTTGTTGTTGCAAGATGTGCAAACATATCTATAATCATTTTTGCCCCCCATTTTTGCAGTATATCTTAGGTGGCTCCTCATATGCAGAAGGTAGATTCATTATTCCCTCAACTTACGCAATTTTTCTTTCTCTGGGTACATGTTACCAAATGCCTGTTGCATCTATTTAATGGAGAACTATGCCTGTTTATACTTATTCCTAGAAGACCTAGATATGTGGCTAGAGATAAATGAGAAAGAGTAAATTGTAATTAATTCATTAATCAAATTAATTCCTTTCAGATAAATCAAGGTGTGACAGAATGAATGCGCAGCAGCTGGAGTCAGAAGCCCTCGGTTCCAGGATGGCCTACTGGTTATGTGACCTAGGACACCTGTTTCTTATCCAAGTCTTGGTTTCCTTTACAAAATTGGAATAACACTACTTGACCTGCCTATCACATGATCATGAGAATGAAAATTTGAAAACTGTAAAGCACTCTAGATAGATGAGGAAACTGTTTCAACATAAACCTGTCCTTTTATGAACTATCAAGTGTGGGTGGATCTGTTTGGCATTCCAAGCAGAAACAGATGGAACTGTCAAATTAGAATAATTCCGAGGTTGGGGTGATTTACCAAGAGACCAATTACAAAATGTAAGTGGGATAGAGAAACCTCAAGAGATAGTGCAGGAACTTGAGACTAGCAGCATCATGACAATGATTTCTTCTAAGCCTGAAAGGATGTCAGATGGGAGAGATTACCTAAAGAACCTAGAATTACAAAGACTGGGTTACCTTGAAAAGAGCAAAGATCTTTCACAGACACAGCCAGCCCCAGGGCACCTCAGAGTTAACTCACACAGGCTTCTAGGGCAAAGAGCAAGGTAGGAAAGGGAGAGTATATCATGAGGGACAAAGGCAGAAATCCTGCCGAGTGGGGAACAATCTGTTACAATTATTCTACCACTCTGGACATCAACCACAAAGCCATGTTCTCCTTTTACTCTCCAAAGCGTTCAGTTTTGAAATCATATCAACTTTGTCTCTCTCATTTCCATCACATCCATCTCCTAATATCTATGTCTATTGCCTTTGTCCATATCTATATTAGGCAGGAATCTTTGATTACAAATGGCAGAGACCAGCTCAAATTGGCTGAAACAATAAAAGAAACTTACTGGCTGATCAATGAAACCTCCAGAAAAATTATGTCTTCAGCCATGGTTGGATTCATGAGTTGCATCATTTCATTATGATTAAGTCTTTCTTTCTCTCCTGTGTCATCTTCTTTCCCAGGCTGTGCTTTATGCTATTGGCTTCCACACTGGGTAGGTTCTCTTCCTATGGGGAATTCAAGTACCTTAAGGTTACTATGTTTCTGGACGCAGAATCACAAAAGCCAAACCAATCTTGGTGTTCCATACCTGTTTACATTCATATTCATGTTCAACACCATTGGAGATTATATAGGGATTTGTAGCCAGATTTCTAGCTAAGAATTAGTACTGTATTTCCCTGGAATTCCCTCCCTGCCCACCTTCTTTAAGGAAGTGAGTGACAATAGCACTGAAAGGTGCAACAATCATTATAGATAGTGAAGTAGATTATACATTAGTGAATTCTGGCTCTTCTTAAACTCCATTTCACCTTTGACCCATATTGGAACTCTTCCTTAACTTTTCAGGTAGTAAAAGGGGAGAAAAATCCTGAAAATATTCTACAGTTTAAATTTTAGTGTATGTGGCCAATCTCTGGCTGCCTTGTTGTGAATATTGAATTATATCTTTCAAAGCACTCACAGAGACGGTGGGTCAATAAATATTAGTGCCCTGTGCTTGCATCTGTCTTATTAATACTCCAGAGGCACAGCCAACAATGCATGTTAGAATTCTCACTTCACAAATAAGAAACTGAGCCTTTCAAAATTATTCTGTTGGTAAATAGAAAAGTATGATTCAAGTCCATATTTGACACCAAATCCCCAAAGTCTTCTATTTTACCAGGATGCCATCTTTATGCCTCTATTCCTAAGGAATCATCAAGCATAGTAGCTAAAAATCATTTTGAAGCTAAAGTATTTAAGTAACAATACAGCAGTGTTTTCCTTTAAGCTGGCGTGAGATAATAGAAAAAATATATATTGATCTCTGCCCCTGGTTCCTGGCACAGAGCTCTTGAAACTCTTGTATTTTCCTGGGTGATAGGAGTGTCTTTTGTCCTAATGAAGCAACTTTGGGCGGGCTTATGGATGAGCAATGGTCACTGGAAAGAACAAACCATGATTAGAAGTCTGGAACTTTTATCCCCTCCCCCCTTTTCCTGAGAAAGGAGAAGGACTATAAATGGAGTTTATGACCAATCATGCCTGCATGATTACTCCTCCATAAGAATCCCAATAGTATAAGGTTTGCAGAGTTTCCAAATTGGTAAACATATCCAACACTGGGAGGGTAATGTACCCCAACTCCACAGGGACAGAAGCTCCTGCCTCTGGACCCTCCCAGACCTCATCATATGTATCTCTTCATCTGGATGTTTCATCTAAGTCCTTTATCATACCTCTTACTAACCTGATAAACAATTAAGTGCTTCCCTGGGTTCTGAGAGCCACTCTAACGCATTAATCAAACCTGAAGAGGGGGTATAGAAACCTTTGATTTGCTGCCAAATCAGACAGAAGTTGTGGGGTAACCTGGGGATCTACTACTTGCAATTGGCATCTGACATGGGGTGAGAGTAGTCTTGTGGGGCTGAGCCCTTCACCTGTGGGATCTGGCACTATCTCCAGGTAGAGAGTGTCAGAATTGAATTAAACTATAGGACATCTGGCTGGTGGCACAGAGAATTGCTTGTTGTGGGGGAAAACCTTCAGACAGAAGTGTGAGAAGTGAAGCACTGTCAGTGTGGCGGTAGTGTGAAAGTAAAGGGGAAAACCCACAGGATAACAGTAAGTTTTTCATTTAAAGCTGGGTATATCTAGCATCATGGGAGAAAAGGTGCCATTAGGTCAGGACATATGGGGGCCCGAGCGTGAACTACAAAGCAGATGTTTATACTTTAATTCACACGCGTACCCTGAATTCTTCTTCAAAGTTACTCAAATTTGTCTTGCTGAAAGATGAATGAATGCAGCAGAATACCAATTTTCTAAGTGATCTCTCCAACTGGGTTGAAGTTCTTTCACTTCCTTTCTAAAAGATGCATTTCATTTGTTATCTGAGCAGCCAAGAGTGGCATAATTACAGCTGTAAGCCAATTCTCCTGGCTGCCAACATTTTTATACTCTAACCCATCACCACCTTCACCCAAATGCCCAGACTGTTATTCATCTCACATAGACTACTGGAGAGGTCAACACACTTCCAGAAAAGCAAAACGGGGCCCAAGAACAAAGCTTTAATATGCACCTGGCTTTAAGATAAAATCACACTACCCATACCCATCTGGGGTCTGAGAACAGATGTAAGAGGAACCTGGGCTCTCCATTTTCTGACTATATATTGTTTCATTTTCACAAGAAAGAGGAAATAGAATGAGCTTAAGATTTAGATAATCCTAACTTCAAATCCCACTTACTGTCTTTATGATTTTGAGCAAATTACTTTCCCACTCTGAGCCTTGGTTCCTATATCCAAAAAATAGGAATAATACCAACGATCTCTGCGTTGTTGTGAGGTATGCCAAATCCATGGCACAAAGTCAGTGTGTAGTATCACCAATCATCAGATGGCTTTAACAATTGTGAGCTCAGTTTTCTATTATAGAAAGGTGAGTCCAGGGGCAGTAGCAAGTCTAGGTGCTTCTTTATTCCCATTATATCAGGTCTTGAGGTCTGAGACAGGTGATGGCCTCATGATGTAGCTCCCTGATAAGTCATTCACTCAGCCAAGGCTTGTGAATAAATAATACTTTACAAATGGCACTCCCTACAAGGAACAAATTGGCTGAAAGAGTCATGGTAAGTAGATAAAGCTTCTTTCCCGCTTCTGCTCCTGTTTTTGTCTGCTTCCTTGTTTGCTATTCTCACACAGAAGGAGGAAGATGCTGATCAGAATAAAATTCCTGCCATCATCCCACATACTGGCTTTGCCTTCTCTAGAAAAAGCAAAGCTGCTTAATCTGATTAGTGAGTTGGTAAAATATAACTAAACATCCATAGACCATTCTCTTCTCCTTCTCTGTCCCATTAGGTGTCAGCTCTCCCAAAAAAGAATATGTGTGTGTGTCCAGCTCTGCTCCTCTAAGTTTTTGATAGCTTCACAGGGGTCCAATACTACCTGTGACTGGGTAAAAAAATAAAAATAAAAACAAACAAACAAAACATCTATATAATTCTAGAGTACTGTTAACCAGCTCACTTGCCTATAGTTGTATGCCATAATCTCCTTTGGCTTTATGAATAATAAAGGTGATGTTTTTGCTTCTCATCTGCCTTGCTCTTGTGTCTTCATTCTCAACTGATACACTACTTAGACCACAGAGAGGGAGTCCTCTCAAACATCAATATGTTTTCACAAATAAGACTTCATTACCACACCCATTTACTATACAAAAACCATTTTCAAATTCCTAATCACAGTGATTCTCCCAGCCAGGACTGTGCATTTTTTTAAGTTTATTTATTTATTTTGAGAGAGAGAGAGAGAGAGCGCGCGAGTAGGGAAGAGGGAGAGAGAGAGGGAGAGAGAGAATCCCAAGCAGACTCTTCACTGTCGGCACAGAGCCCAATGTGGGGCTCAAACTCATGAACTATGAGATCATGACCTGAGCCAAAACCAAGAGTCAGATGCTTAATTGACTGAGCCACCCGGGTGCCCCAAAATGTGCATTTTTTTAGAAGAGTAACTTAGCGTCTCTACATTTGTTAGGCTATTTACCATGGAAACAGCACTGATTTCCAGCTAGCTTAACCCCAAGATCCAGTTCCCCAGCTTTGTCATTAAATCTCCTGAGACAGAATATCAATGTATAATTTTTTTTTTAATTTTTTTAACGTTTATTTATTTTTGAGACAGAGAGAGACAGAGCATGAACGGGGGAGGGGCAGAGAGAGAGGGAGACACAGAATCGGAAGAAGGCTCCAGGCTCTGAGCCATCAACCCAGAGCCCGACGCGGGGCTCGAACTCACGGACCGTGAGATCGTGACCTGAGCTGAAGTCAGACACTTAACCGACTGAGCCACCCAGGCGCCCCAATGTATAATTATTTTTAAGTTTATTCATTTATTTTGAGAGGAATAGAGACAGCATGAGTGGGGGAAGTGCAGAGAGAGACAGAGAGAGAGAGACAGAGAGAGAGACAGAGAGAGAGACAGAGAGACAGAGAGAGACAGAGAATTCCAAGCAGACAGATGTGGGATTTGAACCCATGAAACCGTGAGATCATGACCTGAGCCAAAACCAAGAGTTGGACGGACGCTTAACCGACTGAGCCACCTAGACACCCCAATGTATAATTTTTAGATCAAAAAGACATAAAAAACTATAAATGCCTTATTTCTATGGCACTTTTTTGTAAAAAGCTTTTACATTTGTTAGCTTTGCTTTCAATTTGTTTTTACATTTTTATCTATATTTTATCTTCATATTCTGCAAATTACTGACAAAGTGGCAAGTATTAGTCAAATAATTTTATAGATGAAGAAAATAAGTTTTAGAGAAGCAGTGTTTATCAAGATCATACAGACCATAGCTAAGTTAAAGTGAAATTTAATGTATCCAATTCCCTGCCCTCAAACTGCATACAGCCTACTAGGAGAGAGACCAGTAAACAAGAAATCATAACCCAGATAACAGACACCATAACAGCTACCTTGGGAGATCACATAGGAGGGACTCTGATCCAGCCTTGGCGAGTGAGAAGTTACTTGCTGGAGGCGAGTGAAGAGATGGGTGTTAAGGTATGAAAGTTACAGGCAGGAGGAATAGCACATTCAAAGGAGGGGAGAACATGATTGTTCAGGTAACCACAAATTGTTCACAATGGGGCTGGGGTACAAATTGCTAACACTGAGCAGAAAAAGATAAGCCTTAGAGAAATAAGCAAAAACCAAACAGGACAAGATTTTTTTTTTTCTTCAAGTGTAAGAATATGGGCTTCATTTCAAAAATATGGAGACCTCACAGGCTCAGCTTCTGTCACCACATCAAACTACATATATGTCTACACTTCTTTACCTCTTAAACCCAAACTAAAATAGAAGACAACTTAGCATACAGTCTCCAAACATTCAAGATTGGTGCACCATGACCTTACCCCAAGTTTACCTAAAAAAGAGCATTTCAGTTTAAATGATAAACATAAGCCTGAAAAAAATTTTCCAAGATCATTCTGCGCTCAAAAAACTTCACTTCCCAGCACCCTACAGGTGCACATTGGGTCACCGCCTCCCAGGACTAACTGATGAACAGTTGCTATGTCTTCAACCAGCTGTGCAGGGGGACTCTGGTGAATGTCACTATGGAATGGTTTGATTTTCAGGACAGCTTAAGACTTTTCTTTCCCCTTTCCCTTCTAGGAAACAACTAATTTCTCATAAAGCATTCAATTTTTAAACATATACACATTTCATTCTCCCCAAAATACACCCCCACACACGCATGTGCATACACACACAGTCATTTAGAACTAGAGGACTTCCTATGCTGGCAAACACATGTTAATATTAAGTGGATGTATATATCAGAATGGCACATCCAGAATATACAACAGTAATAATTCCTTCTATTTGCATGGTTCCTTTTATTTATAATTTATACACAGCTGCTCCCAAAAAGAATGTGAGACAGATACAGCACTTTAAAATTTACAGAGCATTCTATCTTGTGACAACCCTGTGAGAGAGGAAGACCAAACATTAAGCAGACTTGTCAGGAAAAAAAAAAAAAAGAAACTGAGGCTGACATGGTTAAGGTGACTTTTTCAAGCCCAGAGTCAGAACTCTGAAAGCCTCGAGCTGTGTTTTTTCAACCGCATAAGGTCATTCCTCTAACAGTCTGTGTACCCGCCAGCTCTGTGTAAGGACATCCTGAGGAATGAGTAAAAGTCATCACAAGTATGAGAACACATTCCACATACTCCACGCTTACTCTCCAGAGCCCCGCTCCTAACCTCTCAGGTGTTATGAATCATCGCCAATACTTACTGGGTGTTTAGAAAATGAGCAGCAGTGCTAGAAGTGTTTTACAGTTAAGTGTGTGGATTACCTCATGTAATCCTCACCAGAGCCTTGTGAGGCAGCTAATATTAATTCCATTTTATGTATGAGAAAAGTGAGGCAGAGAAAAGTTAAAATAACTTGCCCATATGGACATAACTAGTAGGTTTTAGAGTCAGATTTCATACACAGGCAGTCTTTATCCATGGGCTCACTTGTTTAACCGCTATGCTCTGCTTGTTTTTTGCCCCAGAAATTTCTTCAGAATAGATGTGTCACAAGTAATAGGTTTTGGGGCACCTGGGTGGCTCATTCGGTTAAGCATCTGACTCTTGATTTTGGCTCAGGTCATAATCTTATGGTCTTGAGATGAAGCCCCATATCAGGCTCTATGCTGATAGCACAGAGCCTGCTTGGGATTGTCTCTCTCTCTCTCCGTCTCTCTGCCCCTCTCCTGCTTGTACATGCGCATGCTCTCTCAAAATAAATAAACTTAAAAAAATCAGTTTTGTGCCCAAAAAGAGGTTTGTGTGTGTGTGTGTACATGTACATATATATGTATATGTATGTATGTATGTGTATATATGTATATTTACATATGCATATATGCTGAGCAGTGTGTTCCTCTTTTTACACATGCCTCAAGGGACCAATGAGTCTTCTAGAGGACCCGCACAGTCTTCTCAGGTTACCTCCAAACCCTCCCAAGCCCACATACAAGTAGATTTTCAAACAGAGTTCTCCTCTCCCTAACTTCAAACTTCCATCCCCATCATAACCAATCGGACTGGAGTCACTGACTACAGAGGACCATTGACTTGTCCCAGAAGTTATTTTGGAAACAGAAAATATTAAAAGATTTTGGACTCAGGTGCAAGAGTCATCTAGATAATAAACTCCAGATTTATTTTCAGAGATATAATGGTGAATCATGATGCCCAATTGCATTAGTATATCTATACTACAGTGCCACCATCCAGCCACCTACCGCTGTAGCCTCCAAACCCTTACCTTACCATGTATCTTACCATCACTGCCAAGCACAGGTGGCCCTATATCATCACTGTACCTTACAAGGTTTCTGAATCTTCTAAACCTGAACCTCTAATGACTGTTACTCAATTCTGTCCGAGCATTCTTAACCCGGTAAGGAACTGACGTCACCCAAATTGATTTTGGGTCATTAGAAACATCAGCAGGAAGAAAAAGTTAGAGATTTAAAAAGAAGTAAAAGGGACAGGAATGCCTGGGTGGCTCAGTCGGTTTAGCATCTGACTCCTGATTTCAGCTTAGGTCCTGGGATCGAGCCCCACATTGGGCTCTGCGTTAGGCTCCCTGCTGGGTGTGGTGCCTACTTGGGATTCTCTCTCTGTCTCCCCCTGCCCCTCTCCCTCACTCGTGCTGTCTCTCTAAAATTAAAAAAAAAAAAGTAAAAAGGACAAGTTTCTGGCATAATAACTGACAGTAAAAAAAGAATCCAAGGAGAACAAAAGGAAAATTTTATTTATACTACTTTTGGATAATTACAACTGCCAAGAAAGAAAATGAAACTAACCATGGTTGAAAGGTCAATGATTGAAGAATTTATTTTTTTATTGATCCAAGTATGATGGAGACTGTGGGTTGCCTATCCAATACCCAAATTTTGTTGGGAGCCATAATATGTCTAAAAACAAGGAAGAGGAGGAGGAGGAGGAGAAGGAGGAAAAGGAAGAGGAAGAGAAAGAGAAAAAGGATGAAGAAGAAATTGGAGAGGAAACTACATTTCCCAGACCCTTATGAAAATAGCATTTATTTGTTATGTGATACAGTTCTGGCCAATAAAATATAAGCAGAGGTTACTGGGGAGGTTTTTAGGAAAAAAAATTCTCCAAAGATGGCTCACTGCCTTGGTGAATGCCCTTTTCCTTTATCCTATACCTTTCTTTTTCCCATGGAATTTAGACATGAAACCAAGAGTAAATCATCTATCTTAAGACTGAGGAGACACATAAGAGGCTATATTCTGACACAAACAGGCTATCATATCAGCCATGGCTACCACACCTATCTTACACTAAAAAAATAAAACTAATTTTTCAAGCCATCATTTTGAGAAGCTGTATTTCTCTCAGCTGAATGCAATTTATAACTGATGTACCATGCCACGCTAACCTCTGCAAATGTCAAGATAAATATATAAACTTATTCCAACAAGGGAACAAAACTCCAATGGGGCTTTTCCTAAAATGGATGTCATCATTAGTTGAGTTAAGATGGAGTACTTATAGGCTTCCTTGCTTTTATTTTCTGTCTTGATTAAAATGATTAATATTTTGTGATTTTGATCACATTGTCAGAGAAAAAAATAGTCATGAGTAATGATTTATAATACATTCAGATAATAACTCCCAAGTAGTTTTAAAAACTCTAACATGTATTTGACAATTATAATTCCTT
Organism: Panthera onca; assembly: GCF_046562875.1. NCBI lineage: Eukaryota > Metazoa > Chordata > Mammalia > Carnivora > Felidae > Panthera > Panthera onca. The sequence goes on along the minus strand of NC_138348.1, from coordinate 19,972,358 downwards.
TCTCCAGAGACAAAGGCTAAGTGGTAGAGTGGCATATATGCCTTGTCTCCCTCTACAAACCCCTACCCTCCATTGAGATTATATTTATACCCCAGGCTAACCTATGGGTTTAAACAATCACCTTCCTAAATGGCTAGTATATTTACAAAGTACCAACGAACCCTGACCGAGACCTTCCACAGATAAGTCAACTTGCTAGTGATTATCTTCCCTGAAACACAGGCAAGTGAGAAGGATCAACCATCACCCATTCACAATCTATTCCTTCATCCCAACATACACTGTTCCCTTTAGAATACATGCCTGAATGCTATTTATGCCTGTCTGGCTCAGTTGGAAGAACATGCAACTCTTGATCTCAGGGCTGAGTTTGAGCCCCATGTTGGGTGTAGAAATTACAAAAATAAATAAATAAACTTACAAAATATATGATATTCTAATTTTGTAGCAAGGATATACGATGGATACCAGTTCAAATCACCAATACCAGAATCAGTCTCAAGTAATTAAAACAAAAATTCCCTTCTACTTTTATTAAGAATGTCCTTGCTTAACTGCATAGGAGTAATCAATGTCAATGTCAATGTTTACACAACAAACTCAAGCCATGTGCCTAATGTACTTGTCATATCATACCTGGAAATAAAGACAAGAGTAATTAATAAAAAAAATATTAGAGTATCTTTAGCAGTAGAAGACATTAACAACAAAACAAAATACAAGAAGTTTTTATATTTAAGTATTTAGAAATCATTGGTAATGTTTTAAATAATATTGAAAGTTTTCTAAGTGGCAGGCATTATGCCAAGCGCTACATGTATATTATCTCATTTATTTGTTCTGTTTAGAAGGTAGGTAATATTTTAGACCCATCTCCCATTTTAAAGACAAAAAACCTTCAGATCAGATAAATTAACTGTCCAGTCACACAACCAGTAAGTGATGGAGCCAAGATTCTAACAAATTCAGACTGGTCCCTTGGTGAAATTAAGCATTTCATTCTATCCTCTCTCAGCAAGCAAACGGAAATTAGAAAATAAATTAAATGCTGATTACTTTAAAAGTTTATTTTCATAACAATCATAAACTAAAATTCCATTCAATTGCAACATGTATTTTGGCAGAGTGCTGGTAGGCAGAAGGAAGAAAAGTAGGCTATGTTTGCTTTGTTTGCTAGAAGTGGATATGAATTAACTCTGAAGTTTGTTAGCAAAATATAAGTTTACATATGTTTATCGCAAATTTTTAATCAGTCATGGGTAAACTAAAAGTACAATGTATAACTTTGGAGACAGTAAGGTGGGGGGAACAGAACAAAGCAAATTATATCAATTTGATAAAATATAAACCAGATGTGACAAATTGTATTTTCCAAAGGTGGCCACACCACTATATATACCATCCTATATCTTCTTCTTAAAATGTGTTGTTGACATATCTCCACTGAGGGATAGAGTCTAATGTTCCCTTCCCCTGAACCTGGACAGAAATTCATAAACACCTCAAATAAGAGAATTCAGCAGACGTAATGTTAAATAACTTCTCAGGGTAGGAATAAAAGATAGAATGAATGGCTTCTACCTGGCCCTTTCTCTCAGTACCCTTGCCCTCAAACCCAGGCACCATATAGTAAGAAAGTCCAACATAGGGAGAGGCTGTGGAGAAGATCCTTCAAAAAGCTCCAGCTAGATTCCTTGCCAACATTAAGAACTACTAGACATATGAATGAATGAGCTTTCAAATGATTCCACCTGAGAACATCAAAGAACAGAGAAAACCCATATCTGCTCTGCTCTATCTGAATTCCTTACTGATAGGCACTCTGAGAGATAATAAATAATTATTACTGTTCTAAGCCACTAAGTTTTGGGGTAATTAGATATATAGCAACAGATAACTCACAAGAGCAGAGAAAATAAAAATACAAAATTAGATACCAGAACAAGTCCAAACACATCAAAAATCACAATGAATATAAAAACAGGTAAATTCATCTACTAAATGGATAAGAAAAATTAAAGACATCACAAGATTGAAAACAAATGGATTGCAAAAAGAAATATCAGGCAAATCCCCTCAAAACAAATCCTATAATAATACTAATATTATGGGTACTTCATATTGTGAAAAGAATAATTATATAAGTCATAAGAAACATAAATGTGTATTCTCCTAGCAACAGTTTTAAAATACACAAAGCCAAATTTTATACATATATACAGTAAAACCTTAGTTTGCAAGCATAATTTGTTCCCAAAATATACTTGTAATCCAAAGCACTTACATATCAAAGTGAATTTCCCCATAAGAAATAGTGGAAACTCAGGTGATTCATTCCACAACCCAAAAATATTTATATAAAAATAATTACAATAATGTAATATAATACAAAATAATAAAGAAAATACTAAATATAAAGAAAAATAAACAAATTAGCCTGCACTACCTTTGAAAAGATTTGTGGCTGGAGATAAGAGAGAGGAAGGTTATTATGTAAGATGACTTTCACTATCACTAATGGATGTTGACTACAGTGCAGTATTAATAAACTCTTGTCATATGTAATTGACAATAAGGCAGCAGAGGAAAGGGTCCATACGTGCAGGCAGCCTGGCCTAGAATGAGGCAAAGCATTCCTAAGCTTACTCTTGTATAGAAAAGCAAAGGCCTGCCCATAGGTGCTTTGAAGTGACAAAAAATACACGAGGGCCAGTTGTGGGCACCTTCCAACATTCTGAAAAATCACTAATTTCTGCCAAACACCACAGCCTGAGGCCAAGCATCCGAGCATGGGAGACAATCACTCACAATCCCACAGCGAGAGACGGTGAGAGAGAGAGAAAGAGAGAGAGAAGAACCATTGGCTCAGTTGTGATCATGTGATGTTCAGCATCATGTACTACTTGTATTGTAAGACATTGCTCATTTATCAAGTTAAAATTTATTAGAAATGTTTGCTTGTCTTGCAGAACACTCACAGAACAAGCTACTCGCAATCCAAGGTTCTACTGTACATATATATAATCACAGAAAAATATGGAAGTCTAACAACTCTACTCACAAGAGTGGCTATATCTGTGACACAGATCAAAGGATGGGGTTTGATGATACCAAGTCCAAGTGAGCCACTCTCTAAACACACACACACACACACACACACACACACACACACAACTGTAAGGATAAGTAGAAACGCACACAAGCTACAATTTAGCATATTTGAAGAACAAAATGTTAATAGCCTCACATGCCTACTTACATAAATGTTGTTCTGTGTTAGCTAAATAGATGAAAATACTCTGAGATAACCAGTCTGTATTTCCAATATCACCTTCATTCCAGCAATATTCCAACAAAATAATTTTAAGGGAAATGCAAATAAAAATACATTAACACAGTGTGATACAAGAAGTGCACTGTCCCTGTCCTACAGCCATTTATTTGTTCAACAAATATATGAAATTATACCATATGCCTTGCACTGTGTTAGGCAATAAGGATACAAAGGTGAATGTGACAGACTTGTTCTCTGCTCCAAGCCTTACTTTTAGTAGTGGACACAGACTCTGAACAGACAAACCCAAAAATGACCCCAAATTTTCAAACTGTGTAAGGATCTTGAAGGAAGGTAACAACATTTTATGAGAATAGGGGAGCCTCCCTCACATAAGTTGATCAGGAAGGGTGTACCTACACAAGATTAAACCAGGGACTAAAATTATGGCTACGAATTAGCCAAGTAATTACTTCTTATTGTGACAAAGATGGAGTAATAAAGAACACTTATACCTCTGGTCTGAAGTAATTAAACAACCAATTATTTTCAGACATTGAACATAAGATAGCAGGGGAAAGTGATCCCTGAGAGGGGAAATGAGGTATGCCCGATGACTGTCCAGCTTACTGCTTTGAGAGAGCTTCTAGTCCTCAGCAGAGGGAGGGAGGCATCAGCTAGAACCCAGTGATCCTACTGGATTGAGAAGGGGGATTTGGAAGTTTAAAGCTGGCAATAAGGATAGAATTCAATGGGCAAAGCACCAAAGAAGGGAGAGCTGCACAGAGAGAAAACCTCAAGATTTGCAGAAGGTCCCACTCAAGTCTTCATCTGAATATTGACCACGTAAGGAAACGACTCGAGGCCAGATAAAGAATACCTAAGATAAACAGAAGGAACCAATCCTAGAGAAAGTAAAGAACCATAAGTATTTCTATTTCCACAACCCAGAAGGAAAAACCTTATAATTAACCAGGCTTGGGGTAGAGTATTCCACAGGGTACTGGCTCATTATAAAACTAAACTAGTTCTGGAATAAAGGCTGTTCTGGTCCTACCTAGCAAAACTTAACAGAAAGCCTTGAAGGGACCATACTATTTGAAGGTCAATTAAATACACCTCAAAGAAAAACTCAAAAATATTTATAGGAATACAAAAATATTCAGCACTTAACAAGGTAAAATTCACAATGTCTATCATCCAATCAAAAAGTTAGCAGGCAGGGGCGCCTGAGTGGCTCAGTTGGTTAAGTGTCCCACTTCAGCTCAGGGCATGATATCAGTGTGTGAGCTCAAGTCCTACATCAGGCTCTCTGCTGTCAGTGCAGAGCCCACTTTAGATCTTCTGTCCCCCCCCTCTCTGCCCCTTCCCCCCCTCATTTGCACATGTATGTACTCTCTCTCTTTCTCAAAAATAAACAATTTTTTTTAAAGTTAGTAGGCATACCAAACAGAAAAATAGAACCCATAATGAGAAAGTAAAACATCTTTAAATTATTGACAGAAAAAAATGTCGACTGTTAATTGTGTCCCAACAACAACAAAATCTTCCATAAAGAAAGGAAAAGGAAAAATGTTTAGACATATAAAAGCCAGGAGACTTAATCACCAGCAGACCTGTACTACAAAAATGTTTTTAAAAAGCCCTTGGGACAGGAGGAAAATGACAGCAGATAGAAATCTTTATCAACACAAAGGCATGAAGAGAACTGGAAATGGTAAAAATGTGGGTAAATATTAAATATTTTTCTCTTATTTATTTTAAATGTTTATTTATTTGTTTTGAGAGAGAGAGAGAGAGAGAGAGAGAGCATGAGCAGGGGAGGGACAGAGAGAATCCCAAGCAGGCTATGCGTTGTCAGTGTAGAGCCTGACTCAGGGCTTGGTCCAAAAACTGTGAGATCATGACCTGAGCCATCAGATACTCAACCCACCGAGCCACCCAGACACCCTGATTTTTTTCTCTTATTTTAATAATATATTATGGGGTTTATAACATGTAGAAGTAAAATGTATGCCCAAAATGGCACTAAGCCTGAGAGGAGGAAAATGGGAGTACACTGTTATAAAATTCTTAAGCTATACATGAAGCAGTATTTTACTGAAAAGTACAGTGTAGTAAGTTAAAGCTATATACCCTAAAGCAACACCTAAACAAAGCAACTAAGAATAAAAGGGGCTAATAAAAATTATTCAATTAAACCAAAAGAAGGTTAAAAAAAAAAAAGGAAAAAAGAACCAAGAGCAGGTAGGAAAAATAGAAGTCAGTGATTTAAGCTCAACCATATCAATAATCACACTGCATGTAAATGATCTAAACATCCTAATTAAAAGACAGAGACTGTCAGATTGGATTTTAAAAAGAATAATAACAAATTTTATGCTTCCTATAGAAACAAGTAAAAAGAAAGAGATATGTCATGTTAACACTAGTAAAAGGAAAGCTGAAAGGTCTACATTTTTCTCAGACCTAGCATACTTTGAAACAAAGAATATGAGCAGGTATGAAGAGTGTCATTTTATAATGCTAAAAAGATCAATTCAGTAAGAAAAGATAACAATCCTAAATGTTTATGCCCCTAATAACAGAGCTTCAAAATGCATGAAGCAAAAAATTGACAGGACTGGAAAAAATAAACAAATCTGTAATTACGGTGGGAGATTTTAAGTCCCTTCTCTCAGTAAGTCACAGAACAAGTGGGCAGCAAATAAGTAATGGTATAAAAGATTTGAATAACACTATCAAACAAATGTCAATTGACCCGATCAACATTTATAGAACACCCATCCAAAACATCTGAATACACATAATTTTCAAGTGCACAAAAAACACCACAATAGACTATATTCTGAATCATACAATAAGTATATTTGAAATGGTTCAAATCATGCAAAGTATGTTCTTGGAATACAACACAATTAAATGTCAAAAACAGGGGTGTCTTGGTGGCACAGTTGGTTGAGTGTCTGATTCTTGGATTTTTCCTCAGGACATAATCTCACAGTTTGTTGGATGGAGCCCTGTGTTGGGCTCTGTGCTGGCAGTGCAGAGCCTGCATGAGATTCTGTCTCCCTCTCCCCTCTCCCTCTCCCTCTCTGTCTATGCCCCTCCCCAGCTTGTGCTCTATCTCAAAAAGAAGTAAATAAACATTATTTTTAAAAAGCCAGAAACAAAAATATTTTTTGGAAAATCCTCCATTTTTATAAACAGAGGAGGCATATTTCTAAATAACCCATGAACCAAAAGAGATCAAAAGGGAAATGAGAAAATATTTTGAACAGAATTAAAATGAAAACACAGTACATCAAAATTTGTGGAAAGCATGTCAATCAATCCTTGTAATAAAACTGTTCTTCATTTGATGATTACTTTGTTTAATGTAATCTGATTCACATCAATGGTCTTAAATAAAAACTTTGGGTTTTGCCCATATCTTGATGACTTCTCTTTCCCATTAAAACAAGATGTTCCAACTATTTTTTGTAACCCATACCCACTATAATACTTCTTAAGGAATTAGCTTTAATGTATGATTATTACAAAATACATTAGGATAATGGAAACATTAGAGTTGAATATGGTAAATACCAGTGTAAGTACCACATAGACTTTTAATAATAAAAATTTATGAAATAAAGTCCCTTGTGTGCCCTGCCTGTTCCCATTTTTCTTTATCCCCAGCCCTTGTCATCAATCATTATCCTGAATTTGGCCATTATTCCAAGGCATGTTCTGAAATTTTTCCTGTAGGGGTGCAAGGGTAGCTCAATCAGTTGAGCATGGTACTCTTGATGTCCCCTCAGGTCACGATCTCACAGTTTGTGGGATCGAGCCCCAAGTCAGGCTCTGGGCTGATAGCCTAGAGCCTGCTTGAGATTCTCTCTCTCCAGTCTGTCTCTCCCCCCCACTCGCACCTGTACTCTCGCTCTCAAAATAAACATTAAAACATAATAATAAAAATAAAATGTTTCTGTATATCTACACATCCACAATGTAGAATTGTATTGCAGATTTGAATGTTATATAGTCAGAATTATACTGTATGTCCTTGTGGTAAGCCATAAAAATGTGCCACTCAGATTTCCTTGCTCTTAGCGTAGAGCAATTATCTGACTGCCACAGCTGCTGCTCTCTGAGTCCACCCCACTTTGTGTTAGGCTTCCCATAGGTTACTCCTAGCCAGTAACTGGGGACAAGAGGGTTGCTAACGCGAGACCTGTTCCTGCAAAATGCAGGACTATGTTAACAGGCAACTTTGGCTCCTAAACTGTACTGACCTTGCCCTTTTACAGGACCTAGACCTGCATCAGGGTCTGAAAGCTCTCCCCACCTTCTCCAGTCCCCTCCTTTCCTCCCTACTGTTTTCCCCAATAAATTACTTTCACATCTAATTCTGTCTTGGCACCTGCATTTTAGAGGACTTGAACAAACACAGTATTCTTTGGCAATTTGCTGTCTTCATTTAGCATTATGTTTTTGTGATTTATTCATATGGATACATTTATCTCTAGTTCATTAATTTTAACCACTTTAAAGGATTCTGCTGTATGAATATAGTAGAATTGATTTATCCTTTCTGCTTTTAATAGACATTTATGTTGTCTCCAATTTTTTCACCATTACAAGCAATGCTCCAATGAACATTCCAATACATAGGTCACAGGGTAGGTGCTCCTTGGCTAGCTACTGTCAATTGCTCTCCCAAGTCACTGGATCAATTTACACTTCCCCCAGCAGTGTATGCAAATGCTTATGGTACCGTTCCTTCCAACAACTGAAATTGATAATTATTTTAATTTTGTCAGTCTCATTGGTACTAAATGATAGCTCACTGTACTTCTAAACTGCATTTTCCTGAACACTATTGATATTATGTGTTTTTCACAGATGTTGGCCTTTTGAGTTTTTAATTTGGTAATTTATCTGATCATATTCTTGGTCAATCATTAAAATGAATTGCTTATATCTTCCTCTCTTCTAGAAGTTCTCTAAGTATGCTGTAGGATGATCTTATATCTGTTATTTTCATTTAAAAAGTGTTATTCTGTGACAAATGCCTTCTCACTGTTTTTGATATCTTTTGATGCAGACAGATTTAAATATTTAACATAGCTCATTTTATCAATCTTTGCCTTTATAGTTTTGCTTTCTTTTTCTAAAGAAATACTTCTCTATACCAAAGTCCTACTGATATTTTCCAACACCATGTTCTAAAAACTGTTGTTTATTTTTCATACAGATTTTTAATCCAAATAGGATTGATCTTAGAATATCATGTAAGAAATGGATCCAATTTTACTTTTTTCATATGGATTAACTAATTGTCCCAGAATCATTTCATAAATATTCTCTCCTTTCTCCCTACTCTGTTGTATCATGTTTTTATATATATACGTCTCTGTATAAGCTTCCTACTGTGTTCCATATGTCTATCTCTGTGTAAACAGCACACTGTTTTCATAAAACATTATATGGATTCTTTATATCTGGTAAGTTTGAATCCTATTTTATTTTCTTTAAAATTGCTCTGACCATTTTTGATCCCTTGTTTTTCTACATAAATTTTAGAATGAGTTTGTCAAGGTCCTGGAAAATCCTACTGGGACTTTAAATGGAAATGATAGGAATTTATGAATTAATCTTTAGATAATGAAGATCTTTATGATTTGAGACTTCCCATACATAATCATATCATATTTCTCCACTTATTTGGGTCTTTAACATCTTTCAACAAAGATTTAAAATTTTATCCATAAAAATATTATATATTTTTATTTTGACATTGTAAACTTACATCTTTTTATATTATATTTGCTAACTGGTTGCTGACAAAAAGAAACTAAAGATTTTTACCTTTGGTATTGTATCCAGTCACTGTATTGAACTCATTAATTCTATTGTTCATCTAAAGATTCTCTTGGATTTTCTATGTAGACAATAATAGAATCTGAAAATACTGATAGCTTTTTTACTTTCTTTTTCATTGTTATACTTTTTACTTCATTTTTGTGTCTTATTACTGTACAATATAAAATAGAAGTTGTGACAGATGTATCATTGGTGAATCCTGGAGGTTAGAAGAAATACATCTAATATTTTCCCCAGGCATAATTTTTCTCTGTTTCTGTTATATACTTTCACATAGTTAAGGAAGTTGCTATTATAATTGCTAGTTTGCTAAGAAGTTTCGAGTTGTTGCTGTTTGATTTGTCTACATCTAATATATTTTTTATCTATTATAGATAGATAAAATTATTATAGATATATTTATCTATTAATGAGGTAAATTACATTAATAAATTTTCTAATAAATTCTTGAAATAAACTCACATGACTCATACCATTGTTTTCTTAAACATGCCTGAATTCATCGTGCTTTTTTTTTAGAACTACTTAATCTTGATTTATTAGTGCATTTGGTTTCTAATTGTTCTCTCCCACATATTATTTCAGTATCAAAATTATACCTGATTCTTAAACGATCTGAGAAGCATTTTCTCTTGATCTCTAGAATAGTTTGTAAAAATGTTTGATAGAACTTTTCTGTAAAACGTCATCTGGGCAATACGATTTCATCTCTTTTTATTTTTTATATTTTTTTAACTACTCATTTTCTTTCTTTAAATATAAATATCAAAGTTTTCTATTTCTTAGTAAGGCATAGAGAATTATCTATAGATATAAGAAAGTATAACAAATTGTCTACTTGCCTACTTTCAAATTTATTGTTATAGAGTTCTTAATAGTTTAAATTATTTTTAAATTTCTACTATAATTTAATGTGCTCCATTTCTTATATATAATATTTTTATTGTGAGTTTTCTCTTTTATTCTTGATCAGTCTTGCAAAAGTATACCAATTAAAATTTTTTAAATGTATTTATTTTGAGAGAGACAGAGAGAGTGTGAGCAGTGGAGGAACAGAGAAAGAGGGAGAATCTCAAGTAGGTTCTGTGCTGTCTGTGGCACAGAGCCCATGCAGGAAACCCTGAGATCGTGACCTGAGCCCAAATCAAGAGTCAGACATTTAACCTACTGAGCCACCTGGGCACCCCAAAAATATATCAATTTTATTATGCTTTCCAAATAACTTGATTTTATTATTGAGTTTCTGTATTGTACCTTTACCTATCCATTAATATCTGCTATTATATTCACATTTCCACATTCCTTGAGTTTACTCTGCCTTTCTAACTTTGAGTTGCAAGTTTAGTTCATTAAATTCCAGGCTTTCTTCTTTTCCAAGATAATCACTGGGGACTTACTCTATTGACTCATTATTTTGATGTGCACTATTATCATTTAAAGTATAATTTTAAATGTATTCTTCTGATGTCCACTATGCTCTATCCTCTGATCCTCTGATCCATGAATTGTTTATAATAATTCTGTTTAGGTTTTCAAGCCTATATTTGAAATACATAAATATGTAGATTATATAGTATGTATATTTGATTTATTATATATATGTGATATATATCAAAGTTTTCTTTAGGTTAACATTCGACGTATCTTTTCCCAACCCTCCACTTGCACAATTTTTCCAATTTTAAAACTAAAATTCTAGGTCTGTCTCTTTAAAATTTTTAAAAAAATATTTATTCATTTTTGAGAAATGGAGAGAGACAGAGTGTGAGTTGGGAGGGGCAGAGAGGGAGACATAGAATCTGAAGCCGTCTCCAGGCTCTGAGCTGTCAGCAAAGAGCTGGATGCGGGGCTCAAACCCATGGACAGTGAGATCATGACCTGAGCTGAAGTCAGATGCTTAACCAACCAAACCACCCAGGCGCCCCTAGGTCTATCTCTTATAAGCAGCTAATTACCAAGTTTCTGTTTTAATTAAACACAACAAACTCTGTCTTTAACTGGCAAGTCCAGACCATTTACAATTATCTACTTTATATTCTGACCTAGTTATTTTGTACTATTTTTCCTTTTCTATGGTTATTTTTCTCTTCTTTCCATTATTTTTTATCTTCTCAGTATCTTCCAATAGTTAAGATATTGTGGAACTGTCTTCCTTGGTGTTTTATTTTTTGGAAAGAAAAGGAATTTAAAGATGTTTAAAGAACTACAGAGACTCCTTCTCTCCATTTCCAGATATATCCCCAGGGAGCATTTCCACCCTTGGGGACTACTGATTTGAAAGTACAAAGTCCAATCCATCTCAAAATTGTTTTGGTTTATCCCCACACTTCCTTTTTCAGAATCAAATGTACCTAACACTTGTGCAAAGACTCCTGTGGGCAAGAACATAAACTTTGCATCGTTAGTAAGGAAACAGCATACAAAGCTTGCATGGCTTGCCCAAGTTCACACAACTGCTAAGGGCCAGAACTGGGAGTTAGAGCCACCCCTGTCTAATTCTAAGCCCAGTGGAGTCTCCAGTAGATCTGCTTTCTCTCTGCTTCTGAAAATTAAACATGGATACAGCTCCTCTTGTTATGAACTCATTTCAACATTCACAATATCATTGAGAAGGCAGCAGAGGCAAAGGGGAGAAGAGAAATCAGTACAATCAGGAAACTGATGAAATGCTGCTTAAGCCTTTCAAAAAAAAATTTCAAATGTGAGCTGATCATTTGAGAACATATACATGTTAGAGGTGCTCCTTTGCTACTTTTGAACAGGACTGAGGAGCTCAGTGATGAGACACCAAGCTTCAGGAAGGCAACAATAAGCTTGAAATGGAGAACAATTCTGGATGCTGAGCAGCTGTGCTCACTAATCAGAGTGTTATTGTGTCCAAATTTCACCAGTGTCATCTCATTTGCAAATTCTCCACATGGGCTCGACCCCCTATTAGTCCAGTTGTCCTGAAGGCAATGTGTTGACCTGCATGTGTTCCATTATGTTTGATTTCATTTTCTCCTTGGTTGTGAAATTCAATTAAACCCACATTTTATGGCCTGAACAAAGTACAGAGTAGATGTGCAAGGCATTTTCAAGCCTCGAGTTTACTATTTCTGCTAAGTTAGTTAGAGCAACCACTGTCAACAATCTTTTTCACACCTTCCCATCCTACACAGAAGATTCACTTCCCCAATTTAGGCTGTGCCTGTCCTATGTCCTTAATACCAGAGCTTGGGACATTAGCCTTGACTCTTAGGTCCGCATGTAGTTATAACCTTATATGATATGTTTTTCTGCTACCCACTAGAAAATTGGTCAACAATTCAAATAGGTACACAGCCTAAGCTTTCTCTGCCACCCCTTTTGGTATTAAATGATGAAGTATGGATTCACTGGGTCTACAAAGGAGTAAAAGACTTTAAGGAAGATCAAAGGTACCCCTATACCAAAATAAATATCCACAGAAGAAATAATGATGTCTGTGTATGGGAGAAGATAAAACGACAACACCGGGAAAAGAAAACAAGTTGATTGCTTGGCTTTCTCTCTTCCTAAAAAGAAATAAATCCATGTATAACTGAAGATAGGTAAGAGCTTGTGGAACACATCTCAAAACCGTGAGGACGGTTGAACCCAGAGGAGTCTTTCTCAAGTTGTATCAACACAGGTTCAAGTGGCCAGGTTTGACCATAATGCCTCTATTTCCCAGCCTTCATGAGCATGCCAACATTAGCTTAAATGCCAGCAACTAGCTCCATGTGCCTATGTTCTTCTTGTAGCATAATTTTGTCCTTCAAGTACTTACAGAATATTGACCACATAACAAATTAGATGAAATATTTATCCAGGTCCTTCTGGAGAACACACAACAGAGACAACCACACAAGTTTTAACAAGGGTATCACATGTTTTTAGTATACAGAAACATGGATCAAAGACACAGAAACAACTCCTAAAGAACTAATATGTAGGTTGAGGCCATGAAATGTTTCCCCTTACAAGTTTCTGCTCAAGCAAAGGGTACACATTATTGAAAACATTTTTTATTTTTTTAAATGTTTATTTATTTTGAGAGAAAGAGAGAGAGAGACACTGAATGTGAGTGGGGGGAGGGACAGAGAGGGAGGGAGACACAGAATCTGAAGCAGGCTACAGGCTCTGAGCTGTCAGCACAGAGCCCAACGCGGGGCTGGAACTCACGGACCGTTAGATCATGACCTGAGCCAAAGTCGGATGCGCAACCTACTGAGCCACCCAGGCACCCCCCAAAAAAAATTTTTTTTGAGACAGAGAGAGACAGCATGAATGGGGGAGAGTCAGAGAGAGGGAGACACAGAATCTGAAACAGGCTCCAGGCCCTGAGCTGCCAGCAAAGAGCCCGACGCGGGGCTTGAACTCACGAACTGCGAGATCGTGACCTGAGCTGAAGTCCACCGCTTAACCAACTGAGCCACCCCAGGCGCCCCGTCAAAAAATATTTTTAAAAAAATCTCTTCCCAACCCAGAAAACATCTCCACAAAATAGGGGGAAGAAAACAAGCTTATTATTGAATAAGCTGAAACCAAATATGATCACAGGCAATCTGCTAAGAGATTGCAAAAAACAGGAAGAAATCTTACCCTTTTATATAGCCAAACAGATACAACTCATTACATGCTTGCAAAATAAACAATAACTTGTCCTCAAGTAAGAAAACTTGACAGCGCCATTTGTCATACATAGTTTATCCTAAATTCACTGGGTAATTGTGGTGACCATCTGTGTTAGCTAGTTGGCTTTATCCAAAGGAAATATAAACTCATATGTTTATGACAAGAGTAGTTTTGCAACTTGGACTGAGGCATCTGCTCACACTAGGTTTCTACCCTCCCACAGAAACTGGGAAATAGGAATACTATCTTCCTTGATGATTACATTTCAAGGAGATTGATCCCAGATCCTTGAGAAAGACATTCCTAGGTTGTGAGGCTGACAAGAGGCTGATTTAACTTTTAAAAAGATTTACACATATTTCAAAGAGACAGAGAAAGAACCTACAATGACAAATTTCCTAAAGTAAGCGTTCTAAGAAAAGAGAGGTGGGGTCAGTCTCTTCCCAATTTTCAACAGGAAGGATTTTTTTCCTTTTTTCCAAACTTCGCTAAATTATAACTGACAGTTTAAAAACTGTATATTTTTAAGATGTACAACTTAATGATTTGATATATGTATACACTGTGAAATATTCACCATAATCAATAGGGAGAATTTTTCATTTCCCCTTACAATGTATATACCATACATGATTACTACGGTTTGAGTAACATAAGGGAAGAGTCTGGTTAAGCTCTCACAAAGGAAGGGCATGTCATATTCCTGGTCTCAGTCCATGGTCCTGGTCCTCTTAATTCTTCATGCTCTCACACTGAAATATTGTATTTCCACAAAAAATTCAGTGTTTTGCCTCAAAAAATGTGTGCAGATGCAGCTCCTATACCCTTGGAATGCTTCCGCCAGCTTGTCCTGATTTGCAGTCTCTAATCAACTGCCAAGCTAACCAGGGCTGCTCCTGAAGCTCTAGCAAGTTCTATCTACTTCAGAAAAGCTTATATTTTGTGAGGGCAATGACGAATCTCACATTTATCTACTGCATATAATTATGCATGCATATTACTGATATTACCAGTTTAATATTGAACATGCTTTTCATTAGTAAGACACAACAGTTTTTATATTAATTGTAATGAGATCTGAAAGATCTTTGATAAGAGCTTTCACCTGCAGCTGTGTCTGAGTGTAGGGAGGTGGGGATTTGGAAATAATCATATTCATAGATTAAAACTTAAAGGGTGCAACAGGCTATGAGAAGGTAGGATGATCTCATGGGTAAGGTGCAGGTGTAAAGAAAAGAAGTCTTGCATTTCAATCCTGGTGTTACCACAGGTTAGCTACAGGGATCTTATTTAAGTCATTTATTCACTACACCCCTCCCCCCAACACACACACATACACATTCCTTGGGGCTTGGTTTCTTTATAGGTCATATAGAAATAAAAATAACTTCCCCACCTGTTTGATAAGAAGATGAAATAAACTCACAGTTATGAGTTTTGAGAAAAAAGTAGGACACAATGTAATGATTCACTACTATAAAAACAACCATTATGAACAAATGCTAAATCCAATAGGATTTCAGAGCTAGAATTTGGCTGGGATTTGGCAAAAGGGGTGGTCAGGGTAGGTACAATGCCTGTAATATACCATATTTATTGATAAAACCAAAATGTTAAGGAGAAGCATTATAATTCAGGTATGTCTGGTTGAACACTGAGGGCTGTTTTGACTCCAAACGAGAAGAGAGGGGAGGGGAGGGGAGGGGAGGGGAGGGGAGGGGAGGGGAGGGGAGGGGAGTGAAAAACAAGTTCCCCAAATGGGTCAGAGCAAGAACCAAAGGAAGCTACATTTGTACAATGTGGAATGGGGGGAATTTAAGGAGCAATCATTGTTAACATCACCCAGGTCTCAGAAATGCAAATATCCTAGCGGCCACAAGCAACCTGAGAGGACATGCATTCACTTACATGGGTGCTTCAATAGCATCTCCAGGGCTTAGCATCAAGAGGTTCAGTAGGCTAAATTGTAGTAGCAGGAATAAAACAAAGAAGCAGAAGGCCAACAAGGGTCTTCAGGCAATAAACAGGGATTTGGGGACGTTCAATGAAAGTTGGGACTCTATGTACTATGTATTATCTACCTGCAGTCAGGCTTGCAGAACACAAGATCAAGGGAGACAGTCAGCAGTAGGTGAGTCAAAATGACTCTGAAGGGCCCATCACAGAGATAAAGAAGAGAAGCACAGAAGTTAGCCCAGAGCTGAGAAATAGCCAAGGGAGTTTAACAGCAGAGGGCCTCCATTATCCCTATGTTACTACAAGGTTGAAGATGGTCAGGGAACTGATGGCAGAGGCTATGCATAAATAGTGCACTTAGTGAGAAGCTAATACGTACACTTAAATTCAATTCATTGTGAGGCAGGAGCCAGTCTTCTATATTCATTATTGCTCACCTTTACAACAACCCTGAAAAGCAGTTATTACCTAAGCCTGAGGATCAAAGATTCAAAACCACTTGCACAGTAGAAATGCATACTGTGTTCCTGGTACTTTTCCAGATGCTTTCCCTTCATAACTCAGGTCTTCTAATAATAAGCCAGTGAAGGAGATTCTAAGATATATAAAGAAACTGAGAAATAAGGTAGTTAAGTCAGAGCTGGTGTTCCAAATAAGGGCAGCCTGCATCTTTTACCTGTGCATCACTACCTCTGAAAGAAAACTAATGTTAATTTTCATGAGTGGAAGCAGGTGCTAGTTCTAGGAAGTGGAACATAAGTGACAAACTCCATCCATGAGAAAACTTTCAGGCACCCTCTGCACTCTATATCCCTACTCTTCTCCCCCATGACACTGTCCCTCAGTCCCCCAGGCACCCACCCACCCACATGCCCATTCACACAAAGGTGTGCACCAGAGCTGGGCCCTGATCCCTTCTTACAATATGTCATTATCACAGCTGTCATAGAAACCGGTAAGTTTTCACAGACTCCTAATGAAAGTTTCATTTTGTACTCTCATTGTGCAATCTCCAATTTTTGACAAACACGGTAAAAAGGAACTAAAAATGGTTCATAATGAATCTGTCCACAGGACAAGGATTGTAATGGAAAGACACTGGTACCAAATTAACGTTCTTATGATCCAGACGATGACAGACACAGAAGTGAGTATGGAGCTATTTGGTTCTTACTGAAGAAACTATAGCAGGCACAGATGTTTGGGGAGAGAGTGGTCTACATTTAAAGACACACAGTTGCCTTCCCTTCCGCAGTGAATCTTGGGGAAACAAGTAAAATCACCAACAGCGTCCTGCATGAAAGCTGTTACATATAAACGCAAAGTTTGGGTATATTTGCACTGGATAGAATTTCTTAAGTTGGATTTTTTTTTACCTGACCTGCCCTCTTAAGAGTTATTCTGAATGTTAATTTGCTTCCACAGGTTAACAGCAACCAGATGGCCTCTCTCAAAGAATAAGAACACATCACTACCCTCTTTCAAATGAACGCCCTATTCCTGGTTGCTTTCTGACTCTAGATCTATTAGAGCAATGGATATGTTCCAGATGGGATAGCATTTTAATAATGATTAACTGAATACAGAACGGGCAGGCATTGTTCCAAAAAAAGGAAGGAGGAAGTAAATTTTAGGTTTCAACTGTTGACACAAAAGAGATCCTTGCCTTCCATCTAATTAGATTTCCAAACAAATACCTAAAATATGCTGACCAGCAACTATAGCAGCTCTGCATTCTGCTATCCTCTGGTTTATTTTCACAGTTGTCCTCCATACCTAAGCTGTGATTCAGGCTAAAGATTTCTAAGGTCTGTTTTCTTATCTCTTAATGTTTACTTTTCTAACTACATTGTCTTCTTCAGCAGCCTGCTATTTGCTGAGCTGTTGAACCTGTTTTGTCTTAAATTAACTCCAACCATCTGAGAAAAGATAGTATGTTCTAAAATGCAAAGCCTCAGTGAAACGTAATGTAGTAGTGATGCTGGACACGTGGCTGGGAAGGCAGAAATAATAATAATAATAATAATAATAATAATAATAATAATAATAATAATAATAAAAAGGAAAACCAATAAATAAGATAAATAAGAGAAAGCAACACCTGAGCCTTTTATCTGAACACCAGACCCGGGCATCAGCTTCCTAGGGGCCATTTAACTCTGTTCTGTAAGCTTCCTGGCTCTCTTCTGGAATATTCTGACTTCTTTCTAAAGCTTACAACAGTGTCAGCAACATCCTCATTTCACAGAAGTCTGAGGCTCAGAAAAGTAGCTTTCTGAAGGTTACACAGCCAGTGAGGGGAATAACACGGGGTTCAAACCCACCACATACAGATGATCCTAAAGACAGAGTCCTATTTTACTCTACCTCACTGTTTCCCCAATTAAGATGAAAACTTTAATTTATGTAATCAGTGGAAGACATTCAACTCAATGATTGAGACTGTAGCAAAAGATAACTTCATTTCTGTCCAACTACTAAAATGGCAAGATTGAAAGACCCAACTAAAATGGCAAATCTGGATTATCTCATTCCTTCTTTGCCTTGTGTTTGAGATACAGATAAACAAATAGAGGCAGATATAGGTCTAGGTATAGATATATGTACAGTTTTAGAAGATGAAGATACAGATGATGTAGATAAGAGATATATACAAATATAGATATAGGTATACACAGAGTTATAGATGATATTGAAAGGGGATACATAGTTACAGATGATAGACATAGGATATATATAGATACAGATGGATACAGATATAGGTGGAGAAATAGATATACATAGTTATAGGTGATACAGATAAGAGATATAGATATATAAATAGATATAGATGATGACACAAATTCAGATAGATACAGATATAGAACCATCCAGTATATTAGAAGATATCAAACATCAGCTCTCTGTTTTTTGACCATAATTTAATCATCCATCTTTGATATAATGGACAAAAGCAGAAATGACATATTTTTATCAATACTATCGAAAAAATGAGTAGTGGGGAAAACACATGCCTCCTTTTTACAAAGTAGTGGAGTATGAGCACCAAAGCCCACCCCCACCCCCTCAGAATCTGGGCAATTGCAGACTTTCAACTGACTGATCAGACTGCAGATGTAAGCACCCTGTAACTGTAGAATTACTTTGCAAAGTTGGCCCCTACGACCTCAGTGCTATTATCATCCACAAATTCTGCCTCTCACATCTCTCCTTTTGATTCTCCATATCACAATGTCTTAAAACTGGTTTAATGTTCAGCTGTCATTGTGATGTTTTCCTTTGTATAAATGAAGGCCAATCCTATCTGAAACAGACAAGACTATAGTAGTATGGGGCCTTAAACTGTATATATAATGTGATGAACCTTCCAGCTGCTTTGATTTTGATCTGGGATCTAACAGTAGGGAATGGAGAGCTTTCAGACTACAAATGAAGTAACACCTAGTTAGACCTTCATCTCTTTTAAGAAAAATCTAAGTTCTCTCTCTATAGCCCACGCATTAGTGTGTACATGAGAGCCAAGCTACAAACTCCCAGGCTCCTTCTCACAGGGGTGACATCTCAGAGTAGGACCCAAGAAGTAATCACAGAGTACGGTTACATGTTTTTAGTAAGAAGAAAAAGCTTTATGGCAAGGCTCAGGCCTCAGGCTTCTTCTGTCTGGCCTGCTATAGCTAGAATGCTCACTTAACTGGAGGTAAGTTGTATCCTTAGAGATCTGACATCACATAAGATGGGAACAAAAAGCAAATAGAGTCAATTAACAAAGGTGTCATATTTTTAAAATCCAAACTTTGAATAATTACAAAACGAGACTGATAACCTTCTACAACTCTATTAAATACCCTTTTTTTAAGTTTATTTATTTATCTTAAGAGAGAGAGCAGGAGAGGCAGAGACAGAGGGAGAGAGAGAATCCCAAGCAGTCTCCAGCTGTCAGTGCGGAGCCTTACACGGGGCTCAGTCTCATGAAGCATGAGATCACAACCTGGGCCTAAATCCAGATTTGGAGGCTTATCCGATTGAGCCACCCTGGTTCCCCTTAACTCCCCTATTAAAAATAAAATAATCAAGCCCAATGAGTATTTTTGTTAATCTGGATAAGATACAGAACAGGCACAAAAAGAGATCTCTTGGGATCAGAATGGTGAAAAAAAAAACATTTAGGTTACAGGTAGGATAAAGAGTTTCTCTTATCAACACCTGGCTGAGGATTTCATCAGAATTCAGCAAATCCAGCTGAATGCAAAATCACATTTGTGATTATGGAATAATTATAGAGGTATTCCTATGTGTTCTTAAATTAACTTTAAATAGTTAATGTAGTATCATTAAGAATAGTTTTGGCAGGTATAAAAATTCCTCGTAGGGTTAGGTCACCCAAAACCTTCATCTCTTCCCTACAACACTGCCTCTAGGCTCTGCTAGATCACTTCCCACAAATTTAAAATTCAAATTTCCCAGACTCACTAAAACCCTTATAACTATTAGCTCCGCCTCTCCTCACATACCCATCCTTGAGAAGCTAAGGGAATAGAACAAAAAGAAACAAAAAAAGAAAATCTGAATAGCCCTTGATCATATCAAGTCTCAATGAATATTCTTAAGAAAGAGGACAAGAAGGGTGACCAGAAAGACATGATTTATAGTTTATGAAATATACATGACTTTATAAAATCCTGCTGTCCAGAGTGGATAGACAAGGTCAACAGTACCTCCAACAGCTGACCCTTAATAAGAAACTGTTCAACTTTTAGCATATCACTGTGTTCCCTGAAGCTGGACCAGTATCTGGCATTCAAAAGATGTTCAATTAATATTCATTAGATTAAAAAAACACAGCCAACTCTATCTTCCTGACTTCAATTTTCATAACTGAAAAACATTGAGTAGCTAAGGGTTTTGCAACATTTTATTTACCAGCTAGCCTCATTTAAAAACAAAACAAAACCAAACAAAAAAACCCCAAAACAAACAAACAAACAAACAAAACTTATGCTGATTTCCAATATATGAAACAGAAAAGGTGGAGGGTGAAAGCAAGAGCCTTAGAACCCACCCCCCACCCAGCCACCCCTTGCCCTCATAGCACTTCCAGAAAGCACTAGGATGCCAGGAACAATGACCCTGAGGGTTCCTCTTCCCAGTTCTCACCTTCCATGATTCTGTGACACCCAACACTAGGCAGAATTTTATCCTGAAGCCTCAGAGGGATGTACCACTCATTCCCTCCTACCTGACATGCAGTTTCTGTCCAGCCTTAGCCTTTTGATAAACCTCAGGGGCGCCTGGGTGGCTCAGTCGATTAGGCGTCCGACTTCGGCTCAGGTCACGATCTCGCGATCCGCGGGTTGGAGCCCCGCGTCGGGCTCTGGGCTGATGGCTCGAAACCTGGAGCCTGCTTCCGATTCTGTGTTTCCTTCTCTCTCTGCCCCTCCCCCGTTCATGCTGTGTCTCTCTCTGTCTGGAAAATAAAAAAAATTTTTAAAAATAAAAAAAATTAAAAAAACGTTGATAAACCTCAGCAATCATTGGGTTCCTGGGTGTATAACTGCTCAAAAGTAATTTAGGGTAATGGTTGCATTGATAATGGTTGCAATCAAACTTTCATTTCAGACTGACCTTAAGCATATACCAAAGGCTAATTCAAAGAATAGAATTACCTTACTAAGAAAATGTCAGGGGCGCCTGGGTGGCTTAGGTGGTTAAGTGTCCAACTTCAGCTCAGGTCCTGATCTTGTGGTTCGTGGGCTGGAGCCCCACATCGGGCTCTGTGCTGACAGCTCGGAGCCTGGAGCCTGCTTTGGATTCTGTGTCTCCCTCTCTCTGCCCTTCCCCCACTCATGCTCTGTCACTCTCTCAAGAATAAATAAACATTTAAAAATATTTTTTAAAAAAAGAAAACGTCAAAGTGGAGAATTTGGGGCTAAGATATGCAGGTAGCAGGGCTGAAGATGGGTGTGAAGTGAGGGGAGACAAACAGGAAAGAGGTTCACAGTAAGGGAAAAGAATAAGCCCCTTCAGTTTGCAGACTGGGATCTGCTTTCCTAGAAAAGATCTGTGGCATGAGATTCTAAGGCTCGACAAGATCCATATTATTTATGTCTAAATACTACTTATCAAGAGCGAACTTTTATTGACCCCTTTTAAGTGCCAGGCATAGTCTTGAGTGCCTAACTCCATTTCACATTTAATCCACCCAATAACCTGTGAGCTCAACATACTTTTTTTAAAACTCCATTTCATAATGAGAAAAATGAAATTCAGGCTTCTTAAAAACAAGCTCAAGGTCACATATCTAGCAAATGGCAAACAAGGATTCAGACTCAAGCCTATCTAGAGTGTAAGCTCATTCACATACCCTCCCTACTCTGGGTCTCTTTAGGATCTAATTTGGGTATCAGAGATGCCTGCAGAAGAATGCCAGTGTCTCTTCCTGACACCAAAGCCCCTGAAATCAGGTAAACTCTCTTACTAACCACCCCATCCCCATCAGTCCTTCCTTTTATTGCCTCGGATCTTCTGCCAGAGCCAGGTATAACAGCAACTCACAAAGGCTGGAAAGACAAGTCATGTTCTGTGATCTCTTCTTAGTTTCCCATTTGCTTAATTTTGTCAAGAAGATAACAATAAAATATGCAGCACCAGGGTTCATCTATGACTAAGGATTAAAAATGTTTCAAATGCTGTGTCAATTACATGCCCATCTAAAAGCTAAAAATATCAAGCAAGCATAAGGATAACACAGTGTAGGGTAGGAAAAAATGCATCTTGGGTCCAACTCCTAGCTCTTTCACAGAGAGCTGAGTAGCTTGGGAAAAATCAATCTTCTCATCTCATGAGAGGGACAACACTACCAGCCTGCACACATTAGGACAGTCAAATGAGATGAAGTGAGCCCATTTATCAGATGTAGTATATATCAAAAGGCTGCCATTCTTAAAGTCATCGGTGCCTGAAAACAGCTTGCCGGCCTCAGCTCAAACCTCAGTTTTGTTACTTTATTGCTCTGTGGTTATTAAACCCCCTGTACCTTGGTTTTCTGAACTATAAAATGGATATAATAGAAGCAATATCACATAGGGTTGTTGAGAAGATGAAATGCAATAATAGAATGATTCGCATTAATGATGATAATGATAATTTATTGAGTACATACTATGTGTTAGCTATTACACTTACTTTTTAAACATATAACATCAATACACAACATATATTTTTAAGAGTATCATTTGCTCTCACAGATTTCTGTGTTAGGAGTCAGTTATCTCAGGGGCGCGTGGGTGGCTCAGTTAAGCATCCGACTTCGGCTCAGGTCATGATCTCATGGTTCGTGAGTTCAAGTCTCGCATCGGGCTCTCAGCGCAGAGCCCGCTTCAGATCCTCTGTGCCCACGTCTTTCTGCCCCTCCCCCATGGATTCTCTCCCTCTCTCTCTCTCTCTCAAAAATAAATAAATACTAAAAAAAAAATCTTTAAAAAAAGTAATCAATCATTTCAAAACCCATTCAAGTAAGTTTACTTAAGGTGAAATATATTCTGATATCATCTGAGTCCCTGAACCCAACCAAGACTAATGCCAGAACTACCATAAACCTTTCAAGGCTGTGAACCAATAAATACTTACAGCAGTTTAAATTATATATTCTCTCTCTTAAAGCCCAGAATGAGTCCAAATTGATAGAGCTGAATTCAGTCAAACAAGCAGTTACTCCCCAATTGTATAAAATTGATTAAATAAAACACAATCCAATCATGGTTTTCCTTTTAGCCAGTTTGGAAATATAGACCCTGTCACTGACATTCACCAGCTGGAGAAAAGTCTGAAGCAGATGCATGTGATGAATGAAGACAGATTCTGTGTTAATATCTGGTCCAAGGCTCACGTTAGATGTTAAGAAAATTTTAATGTTACGATGTTCACAACTAAAAGGGACCTGTAATGAGTAGTTTCCAAGGCTCTGATGTCTTAGAAGAGAACTAAGCAAACAGAGGCTGCTCTAAAGAGATTCATAGGTTGAATTCAGCAATAAGGAAAGAATACATACTTGGTTTTCCACTTGAAACAACAGTCTTAACTCAAGTAATAGTCTCTACTCACTCCTTAAACCCTATTAAAACAAAAACAAAGAGATATTTAAAAGACATAGCCCACAAGGACAAATAATATTGACGAAGAGACAATAGCAGCAAAATTTTATAATTTTACAAGGTGGAAAATGGATAAGAGGCAACTGATTTAACAGAATGAGAGGCAGGAGAAAGGTTTAACCAGCAATAGGAAAAGACAAGTTATTTTGTATCTCATGATCCTCCAGAAGGCTCAGCAATTAGCAGATACTAGGTATCTTTTGAAATAAAAGTGAGGATAGGATAAGAAAAAGCAAGAGAGATGATTTGGTTCAAAATATTTAAATAGCAGTTCAATCCCAACATTGACTCTCTTATCTCAACATGAAAGTGAGGTTTAGGGGCAACTTGATGGCTCAGTCAGTGAAGCGTCCAACTTCAGCTCAGGTCATGATCTCACTGTTCATGGGTTCAAATCCCGCATCAGGCTCTGGGCTGACAGCTCAGAGTCTGGAACCTGTTTTAGATTCTGTGTCTCCCTCTCTCTCCACTCCTCCCCTGCTCACACACACTCTCTCTCAAAAATAAAAATAAAAGCATCTTTAAAATTTTTAAAAAATGAAAGTGAGGTTTATTCTCTGAAAATACTAAAGCATGGGAGTATATGGCCTCAGAGCTCCCAGACATGGTTAAGTCAGGGCTACCATAGTGAAATGGGGCCATTATGAGTAAAAGCATCCATACTGACTATTCCCGCATCCAGTCTTTTCCTGTATCTGCCTCTTCTACAATGCTGGAAGCCACCTCTATCCCCACTAAGCAAAAGACTGGAAGACTCTTTTCTGAGAAATGTGCCAAAAGGAAAGATCTTAAGATAGGGACACAGGAGATTTTCCAAGTAAACATCCCAGCCAGATATCCCTCTCTTGAAACCAAGAAATGACAAGCTTCATTTGTCCGTACAGAGAGTTTCCAGCCAGCTTCTGAAAATGTTCTACTCTTAAATATAAGCAGACAACTACTGATCACCAGCTATTATTGGCATACCTCTAAAATAACAGATAGAAATCAAAACAAACAGGGGAAAAAGTGGGAGGGGGGGAGAACACGTGAAGGAAGAATTAGTAACGAGGAAGAAAAACAAAACAAACTAAACCAAAATCTACCCCTTAAATCATGAGTTTATAAGAGCAGATATTGTGTGGTATAAAATACAAGAATATTTAAAAGGTGAGAAAAAAAGTTTTTGTAAATTAAAACATTGCAGCAAAAAAAAGCAGAATAAAATAATGGAAGATTTTTTTTAATGGAGCAGAACAAGAAAATGAAAAATAGGAGGGAAAAAAATTTAAAAACTAGAGAACCCATCCAGTATGTAAAATGTCAGAGTAACAGATGTTCCAGAAAGAAAGAAAAAAGAGGAGAAAGGAAGATAATCAGAGGAATAATTAAAGAATAATTAAAGAAAAATTTCCAGAACTGAAAGAAGTTTACAGATAAATAAATGAGCCATCATATATTTAACATAGTAAATAGAGCCCTTCCAAGACATATCATCACCAAGTCTGAGAACACTTAGAATAAAGAAAACATTCTAAAAGCTTCTAGAGAGAGGGAAAAGAAGAATGTTTTCATACAAAGATTTTAGAATCAGAATGACGCTCAACTTCTCAATGGCAACACTGGAAGCTAAAAGAATGGAGTAGCGCTTCAAATTCTGAGGAAGAAGCAATTTCCAATCTAGGATTGCATACTTGGCCAAATTATCAATTAAGTGTGAGGACATTATGAAGATACTTTCAGACATGCAAGGTTTCAGAAATTTGCTTCCAATGCTCCTCTCCAGGAAACAACTGAAGGCCACACTTCACCAAAATTACAAAACAAATCAAGAGAAAGGAACATGTGGGATTATAAAAAAGAGAAGGTAAAGGAGTAACAGGCTAATGGTGAAGGGAGATTCCTTATGCAACAGCTGGGGAACAGACTAGTTAGAAGGTTTAAGGAAAATTATTTCAAGAAATATGACTAAAAATAATTCCTAGAGGACCTGACCATATTCAGAGAAAATTTACTCAATAGAAGAATGTTAACTACAGAGTCATAGAAAAATAAAGCAACCATGAAACAACATAACCAAAAAATAACAATTACTAAGTCCAAGGAAAAAAAAAATGTTGGGTATGAAAGGAAAAGAAAAGAGGCACACAACCTGGCTGGGCTGTGAATAGCACTAACATTTCCATAGCCGTGTAAACACTAAATAGTGACCAGAGTATAATTCTAAGGGCAGCTACTGAGGAGGGTGAAGAGATAAGAGATGTGCATGTACATATAGGGTGGCAGTGGTCAGAGGGTGTCAAATTGTCATCTTCCATTAAGAGAAATCAATAGATTATGTCCAAAAATCAAATATCAAGAAGTTGCAATAAAAGCATGTTATTTAAAGATATGAAGGTAAATGTCAAAAGAACCAGCTGAATGAGTTGAAATCAGTTGCCTTTGCAGAACAGAAGATGCAAGAAGGATTGAAGGTAATGTTGTCTTCATTAAAAAAAAACTCTAAGACTATTTGCCTCTTTTTATGCAAGTATAATTTTGATTTAAAAAAAAATGAAATAGAAATAGAAACCAAGGAAGACAAAAGAGACCAAGAAGGGCACTTACCTGCCCCCATAAAAAACGAAAAAAGCAATGAGTGTTGGTTCAGATGACAAAGTCAAGATAACCCTCGGGCAGATCTGGGGTATGAATGCAGTTAAACAGCTAAGGCCTGTATTTATTCAATAAACATTTACTGTGCCCCCAGGAGGTCTCCTCCTCCTCTTCCTTTCCCTCCTCTTCCCCCTCTTCCTCCTCTTCCTCATCACAACAAAAATAATTAAGCAATTACTCTGTACCAGATATTATATCAAAAGCTTTACACAAGTAATGCCATTTGATTCTCACAAAAACCTCATAATAAGAAGTATTTTATTACTTCCATTTCACACATGAGGAAACCACGACACAGAGAAGTTAACTTGCCCAATGTCACACATCAAGTAGGTGACAAGCCAGCATTCAACATCAGGCAGCCATGCAGCGTTATTCCGGAGCCTGGGGTCTTCTTAACCACTGACTAAACTACTGAGCATGAAGAAGATACCCAATAAATAACTGGTGAACAAAAGTCAGACAAGTACATATTATGAGACAGGCACTGGGAATACAAGAGTGAAAAAGAAATTCAGTCCGTGAAACCAAGGCTCCTGAACTCTAATGTCCTAAACATATAACTTTGAAGCCAAGTCCCTTAGAGGTGAAGTTGGTTCTCAAGGGTTAATCTCCTCAGCCAGGCCATGTCTGCTAGTCTATTAGAAGTGCCAATACTTACAGGTTGGGCCCTGTTGGACAGCTCATCTACTCTCCCACTTTGCAAATTGGAAAATTGAGGCCCAGAGGGATTTTACAACTTCTCCAAGTCAAAAAGAGGCCAAATCAAGACTAGAATCAGGTCTCTTGACTTCCACTTCAGTGCTCAGTTTTACTGAATCAGAATCTGTCTAAGCAACAACTGCCATCAATTAATACTTACCCATTAGGGCACCACTGTCAGCTACTAACCGTGGAAACTCACTGTAAAAGAGCAGGCGGATTTGAGCAGGTGACATTCCAAGGACATTTTTTAAATGAACAATGAACCTTTAAAGTAAGAGAAGCCATATTTATTCTTCTGCTCAAATTGATTACTGGGATTTGGTTTACAACATTAAAATATTTATAAATATATATTTAATTTCCACCCATCTCTACCAGGAGCCATAATATAAACTTTAATCAGCATTTTCCCGAACATTTGAAAGGCAATTACAAGACCATATTAACATTCATCTTACATAGCTTCTTTAAAAGCTTCAATTGTTTAGCATGGCTGTTAAATCATTAAGCAAGCACACTGTATGATATCATAAACAGAGCCGATCAGAATTCACTATTTGCTTTTCCAAAACATTTTCCCAGAGTTGGATTAAAGAAATTACCTAATTATCACACAACAGTCAGACACAATTCCCTGATTGATATATCATCTTGGTGAGAATATGATCTCACTACACTGGCCGAGTTAGTCATCAAATAATTGAAATGAAGTAAGATTATCTTCATCAAACAAAACTTTTTATTTAAATCTCAAAACATTTTAAACAATATAATAAGAGAGGTAAAAAAGAATGCCTGGGAGAATCAAGGAAATAATCTCTTACCACAATAAATGGTAGTTAAATGATAGAACCCCACAAACGAAATTCTGGAGAACATCTTCACTGTAGCCTATGCTGAACTTCATAGAAAGGATTTCACAGTGCTTTTTTTTAATGTTTATTCTTGAGAGAGACAGAGTGTGAGTGGGGGAGGGGCAGAGAGAGAGGGAGACACAGAATCCAAAGCAGGCTCCAGGCTTTAAGCTGTCAGCACAGAGCCCAATGCGGAGCTCAAAGTTATGGGCCATGAGATCATGACCTGAGCTGGTCAGATGCTTAACCAACTGAGCCACCCGGGTGCCCCCACAGCATTTTCTTTTTGTCAATGATAAATGGCCATGCTTTCTTTCAGGACCTTACCGGCCTTCCAAAGAGGAGGCCATACTTACAAGTTAGAGTCCTGATTCTCCCCAGGCATTCAGACTTAAAAAAAAAAGTATCAGAGTCATTATCATCTTTAACCGACTCTCTCTATCCATTTGATGTCCTGATCAATTTCATCTTTCAAATTCCTCCTTTCCATTCTCCACTGCCCTTACCTTAGTCCAAAACTTCCTCACTTCTTACTAATTGATCTTCCCCTCTTCTTATTTCACCTGGCCAGTTCGTATTTTACATTATAGCCACAAACAAGGTTCTAGTATTTCCCTGAAGTCCAAATTCTTCAGGCTTGCATTCAAAGCCATTTCGAATTCATTCCCCTTCAACCTGGTTTACTTCCCACAAAGTCCATCATGCCAAAGAATATAAGATATATGATATATGATGGAGATTGGGGGCTGGTTTTTTTCTACAGAGTCTCCAATGCCTAACATAATGTATGGTACTTAGAAGATGCTCAGTAAATATTTGTTGAATGTAGGAATGAATGTGGTCAACTCTCACCTTATACTGAACAAGTCATGGCACAATTACACTAACTTTTTACAGTTCTGAACTCTAATTATACTGATCAAAAAAAACCCAGCAACCTGTCAAAATTCTCTTCAAACAATGCTTCCTCTGAGAAGCACTGCTGATAATCTCAGTCAAAATTACTGCCTCATTTATTCCCACAGAACATTGCTTATTTTTTAATATTGCATTTTATTGTGGGAAAATGCATAAAACATAAAATTTGCATTTTAGGTGTACAGTTCAAGGGTTTTAAGTATGTTCACACTATTGTGCAACCATCACAATGATCATTTCCAGAACTTTTCATCATCCCAAACTGAAATCCTTTACCCATTAAACAAAAAAAATTCCCATTTCCCCATGGCCCCAGCCACTACAACTCTACTTTCTGTCTCTCTGAATTTGACTGCTATAGGGACTGCATGTCAGTGGAATCATCCAATATTTGTCATGTGTGTCTAGTTGAGCAGAATGTCTTCAAGGTTCATCTGTGTTGTAGCATGTGTCAGAATTTAATTCCTTTCTAAAGCTGAATAATATTCCATCATGTGTTATACCACATTTTGTTTATCCATTCATCCATCAATGAACATCTGGGTTGTTTCCACCTTTTGGTTATTGTGAATAATGTTGCTACAAATGTGGGTTGTACACATATCTGTTCAAACCCCTATTTTCCATTCTTTTGGGTATATACCCAGAAGTGGAATTACTGGATCATATGCTAATTCTATATTTAAGAAACCATCACATTGTTTTCCACAGTAGCTGTACCATCTTACATTTCCATCAGCGATGCACAAGGGTTCTACTCTATCCATATCCTCATCCACACATATTATTTTCTGTTTTTGTTTGCTTTGATAATAGCCACCCTAGTGGGTGTGAAGTGCTCTTCCATTATCATTTTGATTTGTATTTGTCTAATGATTAGTGATGCTGAGCATGTTTTCATGTGTTTATTGATAATCTGTATATTTTCTTTGGAGAAATGTCTATTCATGTCTTTTGTCCATTTTGAATTGGGTTGTTTTCTTAGTGTTGAGTTGTAAGGGATATCTGTATATTAAGGATATTAATATCTTATCAGGTATATTATTTGAAAATATTTTCTTCCATTCTGGGGCTGCCTTTTCACTCTGTTGATGATGTCCTTTAATAAACAAACTTTTTAAATTTTGATTAAGTTCAATTTTGTCTATTTTTTTCTTCTGTTGCCTTTTTTTTTTTTTTTATATCATATCCAAGAAATCATTACCAAATTCAATGTCATGAAGCTTTCCCTTATGTTTTTTTCTGAGTTTTTGGGGGTATTTTTTTTTTAGCTTTGCTGTTATATTTAGATCTTTGATCTATTTTGAGTTTAGTTTTGTACATGGCATAAGATAAGGGTTCATTCCATTCTTTTGCATGTGACTATCCACTTTCCAAGCACAATTTGATGTAGATTATTTTCCCCATCAAATGGTCTTGGCACCATACTGTTTTGACTACCATAGCTTTGTATTAAGTTACAAAACCAGCATATGTGAATCCTCCCAGTTTGTCCTTTTTCAAGATTGCTTCAGCTATTTGGGGTCTTTTGAGATTCCATATAGATTTTAAAACAGATTTTTCTATTTCTGCAAAAAAAAAAATACTGTTAGCATTTTGATAGGGGTTGCATTAAATATGTAGATTGCTTTGGGTGGAATTGACATCTTAACAATATTAAGTCTTTCAATTCATGAACCTGAGATATCTTTCAAATTACTTGTGTCATCTTTAATTTCTTTCAGCAACGTTTTGTAGTTCCCATTACAAGTCTTTAGCTTCCTTGGTTAAGTTTCTTCCTAAGTAATTTTTTAATGTTATTGTAAATGGCATCGTTTTCTCAATTTCCTTTCTGGGATTGCTCATTGTTAGTTGTATAGAAATGCAACTAATTCATATGTGTTGGTTTTATATCTTGCAGCACTGCTGAATTCATTTATTGGTTCTCACAGGGTTTTTTTTGGTGGAATATTTTGGGTAATGCTGAGTCATCTTTCTTTATAGCCCCTAGTCTGCTGTTTTCTTTATACAATGGTACAAATAATTTAAATGAAAAAATCAGTATTTTAATTTTTTTAATGTTTATTTATATTTGAGAGAGAGACACATACACACACACAGAGTGCGAGGGGCGGGGGGATGGGCAGAGAGATGGAGACAGAATCCGAAGCAGGCTCCAGTCTCTGAGCTGTCAGCACGAAGCCCAACACAGGGCTCAAACTCACAAGCCATGAGATCATGACCTAAGTCAAAGTTGGATGCTTAACCGACTGAGCCACCCAGGCACCCTGAGAAAATCAGTATTTGAAAAGAATATTTATAATTCTAAATTATGGCAATATTCTGAGAAGGGACATTCCTGGGACTGACAAACAGGTGTCTTAAGTCCTTTTCTCTTACAAACCCTCTGGCTTCCCTAGGCCATATTTTAGGATCAAATGATAGGGAGAAAAAGAGAAAAGGCTAAGATTTATTGACCATCTATCCTCTGCCAAACACAATGCTCATCTCATATTCACAACTGTGATGAAGCAAGTATTGTTCTATTCATCAGTGTAATCAGACTACAGAGTTTTAGAAAAGATAATTGAGATTATACATCCAGGAAGTACAAAAGCCACAATTCTATGAGGAAATTATAAAGCAAGGAGAATCTCTGGGAGTTGGAAAGTGTAAAAGATAGAGAAGATGCCAAATGAGGACTAGATAACTGCCATGGAATCTTAGAAGAGAAGAAGTTCTAAAGAGAAATGTGATTCTAAGTGGGGAACAGGAGAGGAATGTGAGATGTGTTTAGGGGGTTCTGATAGTACAAAGTTAGGTCATCTTATTGTAGTGTGCTGGGCGTAGAGATGAAGTATTCATGGGAAGAACAGAGGTTGCATTGTCCAGTACACTGAGGCAGAAGCTGAGAAACACCCTTGGATACCCATATCAGACTAAGTGGCGACTAAAAGTTGCTCAGAACTTCTGCAATATCAAGAATTCTGGTTACTCTGTAAATATGGGGCCATGGGAGTTAGGAGTCAACACATTCGAACCCCTGGTATATCTGACTTTGAGACCTGTTTTTACTTCATCGTACAGACTTAAAACTCATGATTTCCTAGAAATGTATCCTTCCTATCAAGACACTTTATCCTCAAGATGCTTACTTCCAACACAGCCAGAATCAACTGTAGTGTATTATGTATTATTGAACCTTGCAAAATTATTTTAGCATACTCCAAAGGTATTTGCCTTTTTTCCCTCTCTACTTTTTTCCCCCATTTAACAGCAACTTCAAAGGAAGGAAGAACTATATAAAGCATTCACTTTATAGCACTCTGTTGTTATGGTGTATAATAAATACTAAATAATACACTTATAATTACTAAATATGGACAACAGCTACTACCATGGATCATAGCTCTTCTCCATAAAAAAATTCATTAGATTTATTCAATGATGAAATGACATTATTTTTTTTGTTTGATTTTTGGTTTTAGTTGTGAAATGAATAATCTCAGAAGAGAATTAACTGATAATAACATACTCTGAGGAATACAGTCTATTGCCTGGGCTTGTTTCTTTTCAGATTCAATATCCTGCTTTCAATTTGTTTATTTTTCTTTTTATTCATTTTCAAGGTCATATTTTCCTTCAAACGTTTGCTTGAAATGGTCAAGGTGTGTGTGTGTGTGTGTGTGTCCATGCCCATGTGGAAATGGAGAATAAAGAGGTATTAAATAGTTGATCTATTTCCAAATACAATTTAAAAAAACTGCTGTTTGTGATCTTAAGGGCATAGATAAAATGAATTTCAGTAAACATCATATGTCCCAATCTGTCTTTCAGTGACAGTAGTCCTTATTTCCAAAGCCAGACTCTCAACCACAAGGCTTACGAAAACAAAATTCTAATGTGCAATAAAACCATTTCAACATTCTGCATGCTTTTTAAATTTCCTAAGTTTCTCCTTCCCTCAAACTACTTATCTCTGATATTTTTTAAAGCCTGACATTTAAAAGATAACTTTGCACAAGAACTTCATTCATTTTCCTACAAAATGACTCTTGTCATGAAAATTGCCAGGGGAGAATTTACAAAGTAATTTCATATACCAAAAAAAAAAAAAAAAAAAAAAAAAAAAAAAAAAAAAAAACCAACAAAAAACAAAACAAAAAAACCCAACTTGATCTTTAAGAAGGAAACTGTCTTTTTACGGTGTCTTGGCAGTCCTGGAGATCCCAAAACAACTCCAGTTGGGGTGAGCTCTCTATTTTGCCTTTCTTATCAATAAGATGATCCTTAGCTATAATTATAGAAGTGTGGGTAGATGATGGAAGAGTCTGAAGGAAGGTGGCATACTTTTCCAAACCCAGGTAGAGAATGTGTCTGTGTCTTTAGAAAGCCCTGCTGAGACTCTGCCTGGGAATTCACAGTACCCTAAAAAAGGAGTTGGGCAGAAACAGATTTCTCAGCAACTCCCTGTACTTACTTCAACAGAGTGGTACTCTTACTTTGAATACCAAAAAAGGACAGCACAAAGGTGCCGATGCCACTGTGAGGGGTTCTGTGGGGCTCAGTTTGAGCCTCTCCTTCCTTTGGATTCTAGCTTCAGAGGGAGTAAGGCAGTTCCCTGTTGTTAGCAAAACTTTGCTTCATAGCACTAAAGTCTACAGGGGAGCAGGGGAGGGATGTGAAGACTGTGGTAACAGAAGAAGTTCACTGATCTGCAGTGTGCTCTGTCCATGAAGAGAGCAGTCAACAACAAAGCAGTGAGTCTGCTCTTAACTGGCTCAACTTTTATCTTGGAAGCCACACCTGACTCAGAGGAGGTGGCGGTGAATCTCTTTGGGTTTGTTCTGTCCGTCCTGACATGCCAGCCATTCTTCCTCATTGGCAACCAGATACCAAGAATGGTCACTCGAAATTGAAAACAGAAAAGGAAAACAAGTAGGAGCGCTTCATTGGTTTGTAGATAGTGCTGCTGAAGCTAAAGTCAAGCACCTGAGTCCTGAAGTAGGTCCAAGAACAAAATTTTAATATACAGGGAAACCAGCATTATAGATCATATATATGTATATATCTGGCAAAGCGTAACAGTGTTAGGAAGAGAGAGAAATGGATTAAATGGAATTTATCATTGAGAATTCACTTTCTTCTTCTGAAATTAGACATCTGTTAATCCTACAGGTGGCGAGTGATCTCACTCATACTTGTACTGGATCACAGACTAACAATCAATCAACATTACCAATACGGAAGAGATGGGACTTGCATAAACATCAAAAGAAAAAGTATCTAATTGGTCACAATAAATGAACTTTGCACACTTAAAAGTGACCTTGATATCATCAAAGCAAAATACTGGTTATTTCTATGAGTGGTTCTTGCCAAGACTGTTTTGGTTTTGTTTTTTTCCTTCTCCTTTTTTAGCTTTCTTAAGCCATGAGGCTTTTTGTCTAAAAAATGTTCAATTCTGAGTAGACCCATGAATGAAGAAGGTCTAAACTGTGAAAGATACCATTTCGTGCTTAGGACAACTTACCCAGCCTTCCAGGGCTCCTATGCCTCTAACTACGGAATACCAGTTAGAGTGACATCCAGCTGTGACATCCAGCTGATGACCTCACCCAAACATTGGTCAGACTGAAAAGGAATTACCCTGAGGCTCTATCTGGACTGAGACCAGCAGAACTTAGTTAGACTTAGCTCTGTCATTAACTGGTGAGGGACTCTCCTGTCTAAACCTCCAATTTCTCTTTTTTAAACAGAGGATATTAGTCTGGCTGATTTTCAAGTTCTTTGCATCTATGTGGAAGATTCATAGAACTTCCAAAGCAACATTATTATTGTTGAGAATTTCTACCAAATCCTAAGATATTATTTGTTTAAACATCTTAAAATCCTAAGAAGACAAGGGGTAATGCTAAATTAACACAAACCCCTTCTATTCCAAAAGCTCTCCTGGCCAGCTGATTTGAAATGATTGTCCTGATGCAATACATTCAATGTCAAGGATACTTCTGCCTTTGCACTGTGTCAAATTTAAAAGGTTTCAATGCATTTGTATTGGATTCTGTGCTCCTGTGCCCCTTGGTGCAGTTACAAGTGGAATATTGACTGAGACTTTCTGAAACAAAAAGGGAAAAAAGACTTTTGTTCTCCCCCCAATTGCCATCAGTCATGCTCTCACATCCGGCCTTCCCTGAATTCCTCTGTCTGAGGTCCAAGTACAGACAAGGCATTTGTATCTAAGCAGGCAACTGTCTTTTTCTTGGCCTAGATTTCTGAAAAATAAAATGTTATTTGCAAAAAAAAAAGGGGGGGTGGGTGGAAATCTACCCTGACAGACATGTTCTGATCCCAGACTGAAAGTATGCCTAACAAATGAAGGGACTCAGTGTGATTTAGTGTAACGCCAGTAGCGAAAACACAACTGTAAATTAATCTTCTCCAACATGCTCTCTGAGGCTCAAATTGCTGTTTCACTGTCTGCATCTTTAATGATGGTTGATATATCCCCTGGGAAGCAAAGTACTGATCTCCTCTATCTTGATTTCGTAGCTGAGCTGATTATATAGATACAGATATAGATGTGGAATTATTTAATAGTCACCAAAGTCAATGAAGGCAAGAAGGGAAAGGAGTGGGAAAAATAATTGGGGTTCAATTTGCCGTAAGTGGCAAAAATCTCCATAAAGAAACAACTCCCTCTTCTCAGTTATTATTTAATCTGCTTTGGATTTAAACAATGAAGAATGCTAGGATTTAGGAGCTTTTGAGGTGTTTTTGTTTTGTTTTTTTTTTTCTTTGCTTTTTCAAACCAGAGAAGTTCTATGCTTTTTGTAGTAATTTGAAAGGAAAAGTTCTGACACGTCAAAATAACACCTTGAACTAAAACAGAGGATGATACATGTACCCAAGATGTTTGCAAATAACAGGGTAGCATCCTGAGGCTTTTGAAAGAAATTAATGTTCAACCCTTCAGTTCACAGATGAGCCACTTGACCTAACCAGGGAAAAGTAACAGAATCGGGGTTTAAGAAAGTCTTTCTTCCCAGGAAAAAGAGAACAGCTAAGAACTGAAGAATAAATGGAAATTGATGGAGAAGGAGAAGGATCTATTATACTCTCCTCTTGTGTAAAGATGTGGAGACACTAAATATCATGGATTGGCCATAAATGAAGATCGAGGACATTGCTCATCAAACCGGTGTGCAAGAAAAGCTTTGAGGAAGAGAAAATACGTTTTACAATAGAATTCTCCACCCAGTGACCACCAGATGTTGAGCAATGGATCAAATCTTATAAAAAAAAAATTTAAAAGGAATCAGTGGAGAACCCTACATGTGGGTCCCCAAAACACTAAACTTCTATACACTCTTCTCTAGGATGGGATAGACAGCAACACGCATTCTAG
This sequence comes from Panthera onca, assembly GCF_046562875.1. NCBI lineage: Eukaryota > Metazoa > Chordata > Mammalia > Carnivora > Felidae > Panthera > Panthera onca. The sequence goes on along the minus strand of NC_138348.1, from coordinate 19,935,974 downwards.
GAAATGATAAATTTTGCTGCACCAACAGATACAGAATGTTCTGAGGTGGAGGAAGGCAATCACCCTGCTCTTTCTCCTCTGCTCTCAGCAGACTGTTCTCGGAATGATGTGCTGTGCTCAGCTCCCCCTGAGACAAGCTAAAGAGATCAAGAGAAACTGGAGCACAATCAAAGAAAAGTGAGTAGGACTGTTATAAATTTGAAGCTACGAGATGAAATCAATCCAGCAGCGGTGGTGCTCTAAGCATGTACACAGAGAATGTCTCAGCGAAGCCCTTGCCTATTCCATGCTCATTTTATTTCCAGGGGCAGCAAATAGGTTTCAACTGGTGACATGACAAGTGTGATCAACTGGTTGTAACTTCCTAGAGAAATAAGATGAGGGCACTAAGTATGCAAACTTGGCCAAGAAATCAGCCTGAAGTGACTGCCGTAGCCCAGGGGGCAGGAGTGGTGGTACTTAACCTCGGTGCTGGCCATTACTGCCTGCCCGGGTCCATCCTTGGCCCAGTAGAAATTCAATCCTGGGCCATGGGATCCCCTTCACCTCGGCCTCATGGTGTCCTCTCCACAAGAACTCTGGTAAATCCTTCCGGAGAGCAGCCAGGCCAAAATGAGACCATAAAGCCACCTTAAAGAGCACCAGTGAGGCTGCAGGAGAATATTAAACTGTGCTGCTCTCCCTCACTGCCCTTCAAATGAATTAGAAGAAGCATGCCTGAGCTGGCGCCACATGTAAATTGCCTTTCTACAGATAGTGGGGACTGAATTCAAATAAGTCTTCCTGGTCCCTGTGCATGTACCCAAAGAAATGTAACTTTAAAAGATCAAGAATAAAATAGGCAAGGTAAGGTCAGTCCCTTGGTAGTCCCTATGGTGCCTTCTCCCGCTTCTTTTAGGCACTTTTTCCTCAGTCTTCAACTGAGGCAGGCACAAGGTCCAGATGAACTCATCTTGATGAGGCATTACAAGAAAAGATCATGGAATGGTGTTGTGACTGATGGAGTCCTTATGGGAAGTGGATGTTAAGAAAACATAAGCCTTTGCTCTCCTTATCACAATTAGGCCTTATTCAGTGTGGTAGGAGGAGTCAGAAAACCAGATCTGAGCCTCAGTTTTGCCAGATAAGATCTGAGGCAAATCGTTTAATCCTATTAGAAACTGAAACACAGAGAGAATAATATTATTCATATTATAGAGCTGTTTTCAGGATTAAATGATAGCTCTCATCCAATTATTTTTGCTTGGTGTTAGAGTAATAGATAATCATTGCAAAAGATAAAGAAAGAGAGAAAAATCACTGCTAATCCTACATCCTAGAAATAACAATCATGGCTATTCAGTGTATAATGTTTATTGAAAAGGAAGAGAAGAATCACACATACACACACACACAGGAGTAGTACCATGAACAACAAGCCTTTCTTTTGCCCCAAGTCCTGGAGTAACCAGAACCCAAAGTGACTGAGTGGCAACAAATATCAACAATTTTTCATTTAGCCTTCCAAAATTTTACTATGCAGGTATACATATTATGTATACATTTGTATATTTTATGAGTCACTAAAATGTATTTTAAAACACTTTTTAGGCCTGCCTGGGTGGCTCAGTTGGTTAAGCGTCTGACTCTTGGTTTTGGCTCAGGTCATGATCTAGTGATTCCCAAATTCAAGCCCCACATCAGGCTCTGTTCTGACAGCATGGAGCCTATTGGGATTCTCTCTTTCCTCTCTCTCCGCCCTCCCATACTCACGCTCTCTTTCTCTCTCTCTCTCAAAATAAATAAACTTTAAAAAAAAAACACACTCTTTAAAGTTGGCAAATGCACCATGTAACAGTGAGGTGGTATTTTTATTGATGAGCCCTACTTCTGATAAGACAAAGGGAATGGAGGACATTGTTGGGCTACAGAATCCCTGTCAAGTTACGAGCAACCACAGAAGCTTCTCAAGTGCAATGTGCTCAAATGGATGACTATTATTATCAGATAAAACTTGACCCCAAATCACCAGCTGGTTTTCTATTTAGTTTATCACATGTGGTATCATGTGTTGCCTTTTTCTTGCCCTCTCTCCTCTAGAATCACACACTGGTTTGTTCTTCTAGAATCTCAGCACTCAGACAGTGAAAGGAGAACACACAACAAATCTAAATAAGCAAGTTAGGTATACCTCAAATAGATGGGTCTAAGAGACTCATTCCCTATCCTGTCCTCCTGAAGAAAATGCTAAACTACCTACCTACAGCAAACTTAGAAAAGAAAGAGCCACATTCATGTTTTAGATAAAACCCTTTGACTTCACCTACAGCTCTTCTCTTAAACCTCATGTTCATTCAAGTGTCCATGACAATGCCTTTTTATTCATTTATTCACTTGTAACTTGCTCATTTGTGAATGGAGGGGATAAAGTGATGTCTTGAGCTCCCTCTACAAGTTAATCAGAGTGATAACTCACTACTATCTTTTCCAACTCTGATGCCATGACTATTGCTGCAACCTACTTACTCCACAGATAATTTCCTCGAGAGTAGAGTCACATTGTATGGATGTCACATAGAATCAATTAACCCACGAAGTTATAATTATCCACAAGGGGCTGCTAATTAGGAATACAAAACTAAGTTCAATGCCATTCCTTGGCACTGACCCTGACACTACACCAACAATAACAAAATCATAGAAATCAGACACAGAACTGACTATTTCAGTCAGGTGTGCATTTACTCAACCAAGAAAGTTATCTATTCATATTTTCTGGCAATTCAGGAAAATCAGTTTTAAATGGCAAACTGGGCGGCCAATAAAGTTGAGAAGAGTTGCCTCTTTCATATGCATTAGGCACAGAATGCATATGCATTAGGCACAGAACGCATATTAAACAAGAAGTCTATGTAGGCAAAGGTGCTCTTAAAAATTTCATAAATTGTCTACCAAGTATAGGAAATATTTGTATATAATCCTATAAAAGGTTTTCATCAAATTTTCTAACTCTCAGTAAGTTTTTTATGTTTGTTTCATTTTCCTGTTGCAGCCCTGAAAAAATGTCAATAAGTGGTCAAAAAGTGGATTTCTTATCTTTGAATACTCAAAAATACCTTTTCTAGAGTTTTAACTTTTTCAGACCTGTGTGCCTACAACATGAGCACATTGAATTAAATGAAGTATAAAACCACTAATCCCATTTAATTGACATTAAATCAATGAATATTTTTAAGTTGAATCATATGAATTTTAGTTGCAATGGTTGACTAGAGGGAAAAGATGATGGGGGGTGGGGGTTATTCTAGAGACATTTATAGACACATGGTCTCTAATTCAGCACTCTAAGTCAAACAACAGGAAGGCAACCACTTTCTGGAATAATAACATAAATATCTACTTTTTATTCAGTTCCTACTTTTGGTCAAGCACTATCTTAAGCCCTCACAACAGCCTTTCAAAATTAGGGACTAATATCTTCATTTTATAGTTGAGCTTAGAGAAATCTACTAACTTTGCTCAAGGTTTTGAAGCAAATAAACCACAATTTGAGCCCAGAAGGCTGAAGTTCATGTCCTTCTCGTCTGTCTAAAGAAAACCTATCCTTTGAAACCAGGATGAGAATTTCCTACAACTGGTAAATAACCCTTCTCTTTTCTACAAAGGTGTTAGTAGTCACAGGGAGTATATCGTCATAGGATTTGTGCCAGTACATGAACCCATCTGCACAGAAGTATTTGTTTTTGCTGGCACTTTCTGGATGGCGAAACTCATTCTGAAAACACTCAATCTGCTGGGCTTTCCTTGCCCAGTCTCCTCATTCTTGAAAAATTCCTTAGTCTAAGCAATGGTTCTGAAAGTGTGATCGCTAGCCAAGCAGCATCGGCATCACCTGGAGACACACTAGAAATGCACATTTGCTTCAGACCTGCCGAATCACAAACTCAGGAGGGGAGGCCCAGTGATCTGTGATTTAACAAGCCCTTTGGGTGATTCTGTGCCATAAGAAGTTTGAGAATCACTGACCTACAGGAAAAATTCCCATAGATCTTCCCATAAGTCCCTCGGACCCTGAGACATCCTTCTCTAAGATCTACACAGAAACATTCATTAAGCCTTTGAATTCAAATGACTAAGAAAGTGCCAAGTCGAAATTTGTTTGCTCTTTTCCTTAAACATAAGGACTCTATTTCCATCAAAAGGCTCATACAGAACAAAGGACCCCTTGTTCTCCTAGGAGGCCTTCAAGAGGTGAAACCAGAGTCATGGGTATCTGTGAACACAGACACAAACACACTCATACATACACATAAACACCCAAATACACAAGCATGAAGGGAACTAGGTTCAAAGTAGCCTTAAAAGTCCAAGGGATCCTTGGACTTTTGATCCATATGATCAAGAGCCCTGGGGTAGTGCTTCACTTAAAAAATATAGTGAAGCTGCCTCTGCGTTTATCAGTACAAAATGGACGGACTTTGGACATCATGCCATTGACTTGCTGCACGATCTCAGGCAGCTAAGTAGCCTCTTTCTTATTCTTGATATCTTCATCCATAAAATGGGATAGTAAACATTTATTGGGCACTTCACATACTGAGCATTGTACTAAATGTTTCCCAAATATTTCATATTTAATACTTATGACAACACTTTGAGTTAGGTTTATATCCCCTTTTCACAAGTTTGAAGGTCAAAGAGGTCAGGTCAATTGTCTGAGATCACACAATGATTCAAACAGGATATAATCCTCACTTATGACTCTGAAGCTTGTGCTCTTAACCATGATTTTCCTCTAAAATTTCTTCTATTTCCATCATTCTCCCATCTGAATACTCAAGTATACCTTCCTCACTCACTCTACCTGAAATTTTGATGTTTTTAGGTAACATGGATTATTTTTCATTGCACATATAGCTGAATAGGCCATACTTTAAGGCAAAGAATTTCCAAAGATTTTTAAGGCACAGAAAAGAGGGAGCCTTTTATATGGATGTTTAAGGTAAAATTAAATATATATAGTATATATGCTATATAGCATATATACTATATATATTATATATATATAAATATATAAATATTTTATACATATTTATACTTTTAAATGTAAATTCCTTAAAACTAAGAACTATTCTGTCTTCCTTTTTCTGTACGCCTATTGTCAGGATCAATCTAACAAAGAAAGAAGTGAATATAGAAATTGGGTAATCTCCCCCTCCTGCCCCTTTAGTACCATTCTTTTTCATTTTTTTGTAATGTTTATTTATTTTTGTGGGGGCAGGAGGGGCAGAGAGAGGGAGACACAGAATCCAAAGCAGGCTCCACACTCTGAGCTGTCAGCACAGAGCCCAATGTGGGGCTTGAACTTTCGAGATCATGCCCTGAGGCCAAGTCAGACGCTTAACCAACTGAGCCACCCAGGTGCCCCATCTTTAGTACCACTCTTAAGATGAATTTATTCAGCAGTATTATTTTCTCATTACTTAGATGAAGCTACTGAAATCAATATCATTTGGGACATATCATTTGGGATATGTCATAGTAAAATAAGTTGTTTTGGAACCTAATTTTTAAGAGACATGTTGCTGCATTGTGGCTGAGAAGCCCAATGACAGTCTGAGGCATCAGTATGTTGGGACAGGAGGGGACATGGCTTAGAGGAGAGCAAGATAAAACAGGGTCAAATTCAATCCCAGGCCAGGCTACCTGCCACCCTGCTCTGCTCTAAGCAATAAAGAGGTTGTCCCCACAGGCAGTCATGTAATCAAAAAGCAGGCTCTGAATTCTGAGGGTAGGAATGATATCCACGCATGTATTTATTCCCAACAACTAACTAGTCCTAGGCACAAAGCTGACCTGAAATCAAGCAACAACACCTTGCCCCACTCTTCCTAGAAAAGCAACCTAGGCTTCAGGGCCCAGAAGGGAACCCATTTTCAAAGTGCTAACAAATTAGCTTTATATTCCCAAGATGCAGAGTTCCAGCAAAGTGGGGGAAAGGAGTGGCTGAAATCAAAATACATGAACAAGGGGGACAAAGCCCATCCTCATCACACAATGACCATTTGTCTGCTGTCATTCCCCCCTTCCCTTGCTGCTCGGCAACCCCTCCTCTTCCCAGAGGTGCTGCCACGCCCACACACACACTTGGATGTCAACTCTGAAAGTTAGAAACAGGATACAATAAAGACTAAATGAATGTTCAGTGTGCAGAGAGACCCAGCTAGTCTAGTACCTGCTTTCTGCCTGCTCAGAGATAAACAAGAGGCCTTGCTGATGTTCCTTCCCAGCGATACAGTTCTTGACCCTTTCACTAGAAATACAGTCAGGCAATAAAACAATCCTTCCAGCAGTCATGGTTGTTATGATTATTAATTATCAACTGCTGCACAGGATGTTGGGGGAATACAGTTCTCTGGTACATCAACTGGGGTCAATACAAACAAACAGCAGCCCCCCTTCCTTGAGGCCTCCAGGGTGACAATCATTATGAGCTTGCAGCGTAATTACCCCCTCATCCAATATTTGTATTCATTATGCAGAAACACTGTTCTCACTCTGCCTTTGGTTTCCTCATGGAATAAAGGAAAAAAAGAGTTGAAAATCAATTACCCAGAAGTTCTTGCATCAAATGGGACCCAGTATTGATAGTGGATTACTTGCTATCAGTTGGATTACTTGCTATCTATTGCCCTTAGTATATCTGAAAAGCTGATGGGAGAAGCTTGCTGTGCATCAGTCACAGGAACAAAGGGAAAGAGCTGACTAGGAGGCAGTATGGCATGAGTCACTGTCCTCAGCCCTGGCTGCACATGAGAAGGGCAGGAAACACTGAGAACCGAAGGAGGGAGGGAGGGAGGATGGAGGGAAGGAGATCAGAATTAATTTTTTGACTTCCTTGGTTCCAGATTGGGCCAGTGCATTTGGCAATTTTGGTAAGAATCCAGGTAGTTCTAGTATAAGAGCAGGACTGAGAATCACTGAAAGGAAGCAAGTAGACTATCAGAAACCACAAATCGGGGTTCACTACTTATCAATAACTTTTCTGAATAAGTATCCTGCTGTATAATGTATCAATAATGTATTTACAGTGCATGTAAATAATGACAATAAAAGGTGAAAAGTGATAAGCACCATACAAAGGATAAATCGAATCTTGGGGGACCTCAGTGGGAGGAAGAAATTATACTGCCTCCCTGGGGCAGAGACCAGAGAAAGACTTTTGGAATAATGTAGCCATTTCAGCTACTTGAATGAGGTTGGAGTTTTCCATCAAAAAAGTCTGGATATTAAACCTAGTTGAAATGATTATGAATTACAAAGCCACAAATACAAATATAAAAAATTCAATTTTCTTTTATTTTTCTTACCATTGAACTTAGGCTCTGTCTCAAATATCTATTCTTCTACCTAGTGATTGAAATTTTATCTAGGATGTCCAAGTGTATTCAGTCTTTTCTAGATAAATTCAGCCCACATACATTTAAGATGGGGTAACTCAGGATTTTCAGGTCTCTGAAGAGCTGCATAGAGGGAGGAGCTTATGGGACATCAGGCAGCAGTACCTTGAGGTGGCAGATCCATAGACATCCTTGGACTTCCATGGCCTTCCATGAACATGTAATGTGTCCCATGATCTGCAGTCCCTGCTACAACCAGTACAAACATCCATGGTCCTGTCGTGATCTCTAGCCAACAGCTCCCTGCTGAAGGTCACTCAGGCTCCTGCAGGCCTTCCAGCTCTCTCTTGGCTAGCTTCTTGCCCCTGCCCCATGGGAATATTGGGGCTTGTGAAAAGCTCACAGGGTTTCCCCAGTCCCTTAACTCCCAGATACAGCATACTGTCCTTTCCACGAATGGCTGCTATCTCAGATGACAAAAATCTTAGGACCGTGTTCACTCTCCTGGGCCTCACCCAGGGATGAGCACAGGTCTGTTCTGTCCATTGATTTCCTCCCCCAGCCTCACTGAGATTTCTATCAATTCTTGCCTATAATTGAAGATTCTGTGGTAAGTAGAAAACAGGGACTCACTAAAGCCTAAGTGATGAAGGAGCATAAGGCAAGTTGACACCCTGCAAATCTTCCCCACCACCACCTCTGCCAGGTGGGAAATGTGACATTGCTTGGGCACTCCTGGTTGCCCAAGAACAAAGGAAAGGGGAAAAACAATGGTTAATTGGTAGAGATTACAGTCATGAAGGGGGACATGAGTCTCCATAAGTTTACATATATCTTGGTTAATTATAAGAAAAAGCCTATTTTTCTTATAGCCTAATCTCCATAAACCTATACACTCAGTTTCCTAGAGCCCCAACATCACCCTCCCCTCCATAGTAATGTGAGGAACAAAGGCAAGAAGGAAATGGTAGATAAAATTAAATTTCTTTATATCCTGCAGCTCATTGACAAATACTTGGGGCAAATACAGAGTATAGCATTTCTTCAGGAACTCCCTACTGTTTTAATGTTAATGCCTTACTAGAGAAAAAACAACCTTAGCTTGACAATAATAGAAAGGCCTCCAGTATCTTCTGAGTCTTCTTCAGCATATGAAAGTCCTTTAGGAAACCTCCTTTTTGCCTTGACCTCCCACAACTCCATAGTATATAACCAGTTACTCTTCACAACCCCAAGGCTGCTCTTCCTGCCCATGGGTCCTGTCCCCATGCTTTAAAAATATCAACTTTGATATTTGCACTGAAGATGTCTCAAGAATTCTTTCTTGGCCATCAGCTCTGGGCCCTACCATTACTCCAAAACCCTATCATAAGTAGTGGTTATATTTGTTTTGAGTGTGCCCTCCGACCCCCAGCCCTGACCCTTAGCTACCTTCCAGGGATAAGGTATTCTTACTTCTTACTTACTTCTCCTGGATTAGCCCCCAAATCTATTATTTAGAACATGGGCTTTGGCTTTTTGTGGAAGGAAGGAAGGAAGGAAGGAAGGAAGGAAGGAAGGAAGGAAGGAAGGAAGGAAAGAAGGAAGGAAAGGGAACAAAAAAACAAAAACTAGGTTCTGGAAACACACACACACACACACACACACACACACACACACACATATGCACTGTACTCTCAAATATATTGTCTCTGTCCTGTCTCTGTCCTGTCCTCTGTCTCAAAAGTCCATTTTTAAATTTAAAGACAAGCATTAACTCATTAATTTATGTCTTCCTCTCTACATTAAGCATTAACCCCACCCAGAGGGCAAGAGGCAAGGTGGGGGGGGTGGGGGGGTAGGGAGGGCATTACAAGGTACCTCCTTATTTAAAAAAAGGAGTGGAGGAGGTCAATATTATACTGAACAACAAAAATGGTCTGCTATTTCAAAGCTTCCTCTGCTCCATAGGCTGATTCAACTTGCAGAATATCAGAGCACGAAACAAAATGGGATACTTGGATGGGAAGACAATTCTCTTATCCGGAGGCTCAGCCAAGGTACATTGATCTGCATCCCCCCCCAGCACACCACACCAAAATTACTCCCATTCAGAACACTGACTGGGACTGAGTTCTGCATAGAGCTCTCTAAGTCCTGGTGTCCCCAGTGACCCTCCTGAAGACATTTTTAATCTCTCTTATTTAAACCTTTGTCTTTCATGATTAAATAATCAGCTCATTGGTAACCACAGGATGCCATTCTCTTGGGATGTGGTAAAACAGCTACATGGATTGGCTAGGAGGCCAATATAATTTTGTTCAGGGGCAGAAAAGAATGCCGTGTGCTTGAGTTGGGACAGAAAAAATGTTTGCTAATTTTCTGTTTGGGGATTTTCAGTTTTCCACTTGAGTTGCTACTGCTGAAATGAGAATTTTCACATTTTGACTATGGCATAATTTATACAGGAGACATTCAGTAATGAATCTAGATAAAGCCAACTGTAAAATTAGCCAAACATCCTTGGGTCCAAAAACAAATGCTTAAAATAATTGTTAATTGAGCCATTTGGGGTCTTCAGTTCCCCATTTCAGGGACAGAAGCCCTCAGTAAAACAGACCCACAGAAAACTACAGGCATCTACCATAAGAATGCCCATGCTGTCTTGCTTTGAACCAGTATTCAATGCCAAGGATAAGGAGGAATGTGGCAACCAAAGATTTACCAACATAATAAATGGGCCCACATCAACCACCAAAATGCTCGATCAACTCAAACTATCGTCATCCAGAAGATATCCATTTGTCTGTTCAAAACTGGAAAGATGGGAAATGAAACCCCCAGAGAAATCCCAAATCACTTGCTGAATCAAGACTTTTCATTCTGGTTTTCACCAGAATGCACCACTTCTCCACAGGTTACTTTAAAAAAAATGGTTTAATAAAGCACCCAGAGTGTAAACCACACAGGCCATGACATTCCCCTCCCACAAACAGCTCCAAACCGAAGTACATCCCCTTTTTTCCCAGAGCCCAGACAAGCCTTACAAGCCTAAAAAGTGTTTATAATCAACTAGAATTTTTACATCAGATATAAAAATTTGCTACCCTGGACGTATTAGACGTAGCAACGGATTATGAATTAGATCCGAATTTGAAACCTGACTGTCATGAACTGTCTCAGATCCTCACCTTGTACTAACTCAGTCTGACACACAAAAGAGCAGGGCTTCCAGACCCCACAGTGAGGGAGCGGCCAGTATGGAACTTGCCTTTCCACCATCAGTAACAAAACCGAAAAAACCATATGAGGCACCTGTTTTCAGGAGTTGAACTACAATCCAAACAATACTGTAACCACTGAGACAAAGAAACACAGGAGGCAAGATACTCCTCCAGCTCCTGTCTGTGCACTTTCAGAACCAGAGGGCCAGAGACAGAAACAAAGTAGAGCACGGGCTTCTCACTGAGCTGACGAAGCAGGACTCAGAGTTTGGAGCAGAGTCAACAGCTGTAATTTGTGGGGAATTAGTTCCAGAGAGCTAAAAAAAAAAGGGGGGGGGGACCACAGGTCTGCAGGGGGGTTCTCATCTAATTCTTATTCCTCAGTATGGTATAATGAAGTTGCATCTATCTTCAGCTTTTACCCAAACACTGAGCCATCCCATCCAAATAGCAAACTCAGGGATTTTCATCCTCCTCCTTCCACGGGTCGTAGGAGATACCCTATATGGTCATTCAGCATGAATAAAGAATGGGGCACTGATATAAATTACTTATGCCCTCTGGTCCCACTTCAGCTCAATTGGAATCACCATTTCCTTCTCACGAAGGACTGCTGCTAGCGCTTCTGAATTATGACCTGGCATGTCCAACAGAATCAAACTCAGTTCTAGACACCTGGTCACCGTGCCATGCCCCACGCCCAAGTGTTACGAGGCCCTTTACCAGGAAACTGTTCCTAAATAGGCAGATACTGAGAAAGTCATCAGTTGGCTCCGGTCTCCCAGGGACCTGCGTCGCAATTCTCCTATAAGATCTTGCCAGACACTCCGCATGGCTTCTTTTCTTACCAATACCTCCAAAACCCTGGGGTCTGCAGCCCAGGCCTTCTGCAGAACCTTTCCCACACAGGCACCACTCAACCCTTGAGGTCTTTACGTCATCGACTACAGGGACCAGAGCAACACACAGGTATGGAATACCCTGCCTTCAGAACCTGAAGAGTTTTGCACTGCTATCTAATAAGCATTCTACAGAAAAGACAAACAGCTGATACTGCTTCTTTATGACTTCTCATGTGTTCTATGCAGAATTCTAAGTGTTTCACAGAGATTAACTCGGGCTCCACATTCATTTTCTGAGGTGGCTACTGCTATTATCCCCAATTCAGATAGGAGAAAACTGAGGCAGAGGGAATGCGAATTATCTGACTTCACATAGTCCACAAGTGTCAGAATTAAATACAAGGTCCATGCTGTTAACCACTGTCCCATATTCCTCTAAAAACCGCATGAAAAATGAATTTTGATATTAAGGTATCCGAATTCTAGGATTCTTCTGGAAATCACAGAAGTTTTAATCATTTAAGAAAACGTATCTTTTGCTATCTTGTCCTTTCTATGAGTGAGTCTCAATTTTATTCCTCTAGAGTTGGAATATACAAGTTTCTAAAAGTGGCTGGGAGCCATAGGAGTATTACATAACACCGTGGATTTGAAATCAGAAGAACTGAGGTCTCATCTTGACTCTGAGTAGGTCTAATTTTCTAGTAAAACCCCAAACTGCACGGGTTTACTTTCCACAAAATTATCTAGAAGATACACCTAAATCTAACATTCTCTGGCTTGATTTATTCTCTAGATAGTTCTACTATAACTAATCACTAGTTTTCCATAAGGCTATAAGGAGAAATGTAAATTATTTTAAATATTTCAATATGCGTTGACACCAAAGCAGAAAGAAATAGTTCAAACACAGTGGGAGCTACTTAAGTTTGAATTTCCTAAAGTTAAAAGCTAAGTATATTAAATATTTTAAATAGTGTTGGGAAAATGGGTTATATTTTTGGGAAATAAATACACTAGAGATAGACTAAAAGCTAACCATTAAAAAAAAAAAAAAAACAACACAGGGGTCCAAACTCAAATGCCTGCAAAGGGTATGACTTTCACAGAGACTTGTGATATTAGCCTGGTATAAAAAAAAAAGTAGGTGCTAAAACGCTTATATTACACTTGAGCATAATAACCGTCTCCTTCCATTGTTACAATGCCTTTAAAAGTGATTTACGATCACAACAAATACACCATAACCAAATATTTTGTGATCTCTGAAATGAAGTATAAAAGCATTAGAATAAAATATAGATGATCCATATATATACATATATGTATATATATATGTATGTATTTATTTATTCATACTTATGTATGTACACATACACACACACACCCAACTTTGGGGTAGAAAAGGCTTGTCTCAAGATATAAGATGAAAATGTCACAAAAGGATACATTAACAAGCTTGACTCTCAACATTTAATTTTTCTAAAGATAAAAGACTATAAACAGAATTAAATGACAAGACACAACTGAGAAGTATTTATAGTATTTATATAAGACCAAGCATTACTTGGATTAATATCCAAAATACATAAACAGCTTCAAAACTCTATTAGTAAAATACAAATCATGACAAAAAATATATAAATATTTTAAACAAGTAACTTAAAGAAATTAAAAGAGTATTAAAAAGACACACAAGTCTCTAGATAATTATGCCATGTGGAAAAAAAAAACAACCCCAAAAGCTTACATACTGTATGATTCCATTTATAGAACAATCTTAAAATGACAAAATTATGGAAATGGAAAACAGATTAGTGGTTGCCAGGAGCTAAATTGAGGGGGTGGGGATAGAATTGAGAGTGATTTTAAAAAGGTAACACGAAGGACCCTTGAACTGATACAACAGTTTGACTGAATTAATAGCAATATCCTAGTTTTGTGAAATTGTACTGTAGTCTTGCAAGATGTTAACATTGGGGGAAACTGGATTAAAGATAAATAGATAGATGCTCTGTTATTTCTTACAACTGCATGCGAATCTGCAATAATCTCAAAACTAAAGTTTAAGACACACAACACACAACCCCACAGTACTTAGGGATACATAAATTAAAACTTATCGGGAGAGCATTTTTAACCAAAACAGATGGCAGAAATTATAAAGGTTGATCGTAACAAGTGTTAGAGAAAGAAAAGGAAGCATTTACTATAATACTTTTGGCAGTGATATAAATTGGTATGGCAGTTTTTCTGGAGTACATTTTAGCAACATCTATTTTAAAAATTAAGTAAACATACACTTGAACACAATTATACCATTTCTTGGTATCTAGCCAGGAAAGAAGAGAGAGAGGGAGGGTGCATGGGGGCGGGAGAGACGGAAGGAAAGGAAGAAACAAAGATAACCATACAGTGTAACAGGTGGAACATACTAAGACAGCACTGTAGCATTAAAAATAGTGACTACTAATCTAAAAGTCATGTGGCTAGCATGATTTTAAGCACCTTACTATATTAACTTATTTCACACCAAAAGAAGCGGGGCTTGTTTTCATATCAAGAAACTGAGGCACAGTGATAAGTAACTTGCCCAAAGTAACTCAGCCAGAAGGAAGTAGGACTGGCTCCACAGTCTGTTTTTAACAGCTACACAAAGCTGCCTCTTCACACCCATAATGGCAGAATATTAGAGAGAGTCCAACTGTTCACCAACAGAGGTATAATTACACTACAGGACATGTGAACTATGGAATGTAAGAATTTTTTTTTTTAATTTTTTAATGTTTATTTATTTTTAAAACAGAGAAAGAGCATGAATGAGGGAGGATCAGAGAGAGGGAGACACAGCATCTGAAGCGGGCTTCAGGCTCTGAGCTGTCAGCACAGAGCCTGACGCGGGGCTTGAACTCATGGACTATGAGATCATGACCTGAGCCAAAGTCAGATGCTTAACCGACTGAGCCACCCAGGCTCCCTGGAGTGTAAGAATTTTAAATGTGTTAAATGAAATTAAAATTTGTAAAATAAAATAAAGTATGATATATTTGTAGGGGGAAATTTCACAAAATGAGTATGTTCCTTCAACACACACAATAAACAGGAAATAAAATATCCTAAAAGTAATTAACAAAATGATAATAATAGTTGCCTTAGGGGAGGAGCCTGGGGTTTCCAATGATATTCAAAAATAACTGTCATTTTATTGATATAGTTTGCATCTCTTTTTATCAGAAAGTAAATCATAAATCACACGTTTACTATAAAATGGTTAAAGATGGTTATTGGGTCAGGTTATGATCCCAGGGTCATGGGATTGAGCCCCACAACCTGCTCCATACTGAGCACGGAGGCTGCTTAAGATTCTCTCTCTCTCTCCATCCCTCTGCCCCTCTCCTCCACTTGTGTGCACTCTCTTTCTCTCTCTCTCTCTCTAAAAATAAAAATAAATTATTTTTTTAAAAGATGGTTATCAATTTGGATGACTTAACTTTGAACAAGATGTAGGATTTCCCCTAAGATCTTTGATAATATCTTGGCTCAAATTTGTATCACCAAAAGTGCCTTAGTGAACATCGCCACATACAATTCCACAGTCTTTCACACACATTCCAAACAGCTCCAGCCACATGGTTGCCACATGCAACCATGTCCCAGGAATAAGGACTCAGTAGCATCAATAGTCCAGGAATGTAGCATCCCAGACTATGGACGCTTTCTAGAAGTAGTTAACGCCATATCCCATCATCTCAAATAGATGGCTCAGGTCCAGACATTCTTTGTAAAAAGAGCCAGAATCAGAGTGTTACTGAAGCTCAGAATCTTCCATTCCAAACCTCTCATCTTGGCAAGACCCAAATCCCAGTTTGATCAGCTCAGCCTACAGAAACAGAAGCCCAGAGCTTCAGACTAAGGAAAAGGACTTAGTGAGGCATCATTTTGCGAGGCATCATTATAATACTCATGACATATTCACGAGGGGCCTTAAGAAAAAGCGAAGAGCCAAGATCTTATTTCACCACAAATACAAAAAGAAACCCTAACTAAGAGGAAACGAGGACATCTGTGAAGAGAACACATGTGAATAATCCAGCTGAAAAAGAAAACTCACATTCCCCTGTTCAGTGGCTTTTCATACTGACAATTTTGTAAGCAAAAAATAAGCTGCAGGACACAGTTTGCTGTAAGGTTTTCTTCCAGAACTTTATAAATCAAGCTCTAAACAAAAATACAATAAAATACACATAAGGATGGAAGAGTAGCTCCACGTTACTGAGTACTGTTTATGTGTCAGCATCATATTAATCACCCTGATAGACATTTCTAATTTTTTACTTCCTTTTTTTCTTCCTCTTTGCATTGCTTTTTAATTTGAAGTTTTTATTTCAATGTCCAGTTAGTTAACATACATGGTTACATTAGTCTCAGGTGTACAATATAGTGATCCACTTTTCTTTGAAATCTTGTAACAACTTTGTAAAGCAGTATTTTTATCTTAATTGCATCACACACTTAAACTCATTAGAGCCTACTTATTAATCAGGAATAATGAAACAAATCTATTTAGTACTCATCTTTTAGGCACTGTACTGTATGCTTTACAATGTATTTGTAGTAGTCATAAACTTTACTTCATAATACTAGAGTGAGAAATATCCCATTTATGTCTCTTAAATTAGTTGAATCTGCTACGCTGGAAAAAAAAAAAACAACTCAGTTTCCATCGGGAAAGGAGTGCTGGAGGAATCCTTTATCTTCCTAGTGACAGATAAGAATTTGAAGCTCTTATACCTTACAGACTATGAAAAGGGCCTGTGGCCTTTAACCCACAGTAGCCACTACCAGCATGCTGTCTGCTCATGCCTATACCATTCCTCAAAGTGGGTGACATTTGCACTCTTGCTTCAAACTTGGACCGAGAAGTCATGTCAAAGCCAGGAAAGCTGAGAGCCATCGTGCCATCCTTAAGCCCATCACACAGCTCCTTAGATGAACCGTGTGACTGCCCCTGGGCGCTGCAAGAATGCGCTGTGACTTCCCACCCATCCCCGCCAGGGAACTTGTCTCTCTGTACCCTTTACCAGGTCTAAGAAGTTCCCCAAACCAACTCTGATTTGTGCTTCTCCCTTTCATGTCTGCTGTTACCGCTGACTCTTGGCTTCTCTGATTAGAGAAGGCAGTGTTTCCCCTAATGTACTAAAGAGTCAGCTCTGGCTGCGTTTCTAAGTTAACAAGGAGAAACCGCCCAGATGTTTGTTTAAGGGCTGACCTGTCTAGCATCTCCATCTGAGTGAAGCCCTAAGTCCAAGCTTAAAAGGACTTGAAACTTTATCTAACATAACCTCCTCTTCAACGCATGAATGGCTGTATCACATGCCCACTCCAAAACAGTCCTCAGCCTCCTCGAGAAGGTCATTTTTAAATAAGGCTTGATAAATCCATTTCATGGGAGCCTCCTTTCTGAGCTCTGAATGTAGAAAACTCAGCTATAATTCCTGAACCTGAGAACTTCACTGTGGGTCTTCACCACGTTCCTGGAAAGTAACATGCCTACCTACCTATCAGCTGTTTAGTAACTTGTTAACAAATTTTAAAAAGGAAAAAGGGAAAAAATAGGGCATTGGGCAAAGGAGTGTCAAGTGGAAAGAAAACTTTAACACACACATACACACAAAATTCTGAGTAAAATGACTCCATCATTTTTTCTCTAGCAAATACATCCTCAAGAACTCCCTCGGGGCGCCTGGGTGGCTCAGTTGGTTAAGCGGCCGACTTCAGCTCAGGTCATGATCTCGCGGTCCATGAGTGCAAGTCCCGCGTCGGGCTCTGTGCTGACAGCTCAGAGCCTGGAGCCTGTTTTGGATTCTGTGTCTCCCTCTCTCTGACCCTCCCCCATTCATGTTCTGTCTCTCTCTGTCTCAAAAATAAATAAATGTTAAAAAAAAAATAAAATAAAATAAAAAAAAAAAAAGAACTCCCTCAAATGACAACGCAAGCCGAGGCTCTCCTGGCTGGTGCTCTCAGACAGGCTTCACCTCCGTTGTTCCTCTAAGGCTGCAGAAATTATGTCCAAAGAGGTCTCTCTGCTTCCGTGTACTTCGGCAGAAATACTGGTCACATTTTCATGATTTCTGGGGCATGTTAGAGAATGCATGATATCATTCACATAAATTATCTCAGACGTGTGTATCAGCACAAGCAAGAGACAGCACAAGCAGAGAAGGAAGCTGTCACTGAGGGAAGCTGTCACTGAGGTCCACCATGACGCACATTCTTCAACTAGAGGTCACTCAATCAGTGGCCTCGGCGAAGCAGATTCTAAGTTACGGTTTTATTTTTTTCATTATTATAACCATTAAAAATGGTTATAATTTATTTTAGGATTATACTATGGAAGATATTAAAAGTTGCTTAGTAAGTTGGGGATAATTATAAGTCAACTTAACTGTGTTAAATTAAGCAATACTATAGACATGCTATGGGAATTGTTTATAGAGATTTCTTGGAAATATGTTTATAGTACAAAGAGTCCATCTTTGATATGAATAATCCTATTTATTATATTGTAGGCTTTGTTGTTTCATCTATCAGCATTTCATGACACGGTGCTCATTGATACAACTGAGGCAGTGAAAAAAACAGGGTGTCTAAAATTTGCACCCAGGGAGAAAGGGCAGACTCAGGGAACAGGTCTATCTATGTATCTGAGAGCTTAGAATTCAGAGGTTCCATGAGTTTCCGCTATTAATGTCAACTACCAAAGGCATTTATAAGTCAACTTGTAGGGATGCTTTTATTACTAGTACTTAATGTTGTTACACGAAGAAAGATCAGCTTCCCCTTTCTTGGTACCCTCAAAGGAAAGGACCGTGGCCCTTTTGTTGTAAAGATTTACTGATATATATACATTTCATTTTAGTCAAAACATAATTATATTTTCCTTCCTATAAGCAAGATATTCCACCTTAGAATTCCTATTTTGTAGAGCATTGGACAGACATGTCACCACATAGGAGAAGAAAAAAACTAAAAGCAGACCTAGAAGAGTTATTACAATGATTTTTTTTCCAAATATGTAAATGTTTTGAGTCACTGGGAACACAAGGATGAATAAGACACAATGCATACCCTAAAAGCTTCACCGTCCCTTCACAGGGAGGGAGGCAGTTATGCCAACGGGTAATTACAGTACAGTACTGCGTGGTAGGAAGTGCTTAACCGCCTCACTGAAACCCACGGCTTCGATTAACAAGTTACCCAGTGAAGGACTCTGACCGCTGGAGAACAGAAATGACAATTCGCAATCCACAACTTCCTTGTTGCAGACAAGGCAGCAGCTCCTGTCCAGCCGAGAAAGCATTTCCTCTTTACTAAGTGACCTACCTCATGTCATATGTGGGCAGAAAAATTTGGTTGGGAGCAGTCATAAGGCTGCTCAGGACTGTGTGTGTGTGTGTGTGTGTGTGTGTGTGTGTGTGTGTGTGTGAGCGAGCGAGTGTGCCAGTACAGTCATCATTATGCCACTCCAAAGACAGGAAATAATAGATCCATTTCCTCTAACAGAGAGACAGTGTACAGTTTAAAGATGGTTTATTAGCTTCCAGCTTATGATACACAAGAGCTACTTGGGTACATAACTCACCTCGCCGGTCCAGAGCCAGCACCATAAACCTCAGCAGCACTTTTTCTCCACCTTTTTGACTAAATAGAAGTTACTGTACAGTTACAGCCTTGTTATATATGATGTTAATAAATGTGCCACCCTGACTGTCCGCTCTTTTAAGTAACTCTGCTAACCTGGGCACGTTGTGGGAGATTTATATTGCTGCATAAAGTCTGAGGGGAATGCAGGGAAATGACATTATAGATAGAGCTAGGCTGGCTTCCTCTCCTACATTTCAGACACGGTAGGAGGGGAGCTGTCCAAACACACTTGTAAAGGATGAGAGAGAAAAAAGATAAAGTAACAAAACAGAAAAACTTCAAGGAAATCTTGGCACTTAGGCCAATGTGGCTGATTCCAAATTAGGCTTTGCTTACAGAAATCACTACTTGTAACTTAATAAAAAAAGAAAAGTCTCTGGTGAAAATAAACCGTTATGCCCTTTTGCCAACTCTCTAGCTAACCTATTTTGAAATTCCAGTTCATGAACTGAAACCTAGAACTAAGTGGCCTACTAAATATTTGTTAAATCAATGCGTAACAAATTGTAAAGTCCTTGAAGTCTGTGATCACTGCTCTCTCTTGCAACCAGTAGGGTGCCTGGTACCTGGTGACTATGCAAGAATTATTTATTTCATAAATGGATGATATAAACAGCAATATGTCTAACTATTCACTGGTATCATATAGACTCTAATCAGCCCTGAATCTGATCCTAAAAGGTGACAAACAATATTTTCTTGACATTTCGCAAGAGATCAAGATAAAAATAAGTGAATTGATTTGGATGGTTCTAAATAATAAATCTTTAAAACGAGAGAAACAGAAACCCCAGAGTTCAGCAATGTGAACAAGATGGAGGCAGGCATATTTAAGAGCGAGATGGCCGTGTGAAGTTGGCTTCCAGTTTAGGAGAAAAGTCAAGGACTCCAGCTTCCAGCCTGCAGCCATACCATGCATGTAAACATGAGTTAGCAATGTTGGGCCATGACCTTAATACTTAATCATGCTCCCTGGAGCTTCAGTTCTGTGACCTGATCTCTCTGGTAAAAACTGCAATCCCTTGGGTTTTTTTTTACTTTTTTTTTTTTAACATTTATTCATTTTTGAGAGACAGAGAAAACAGAGCACAAGTTGGAGAGGGGCACAGAGAGGTAGACAGAATCCAAAGCAGGCTCCAGGCTCTGAGCCGTCAGCACAGAGCCCAATGTGGGGCTCGAACTCACTGACTGGGAGATCATGACCTGAGCCGAAGTCAGACGCTCAACTGACTGAGCCAACCAGGCTCCCGAAAGACTGCAATACCTTCTTACCTTCCAGGGGTACATACTCTAAGTCCCAGACAGCACCTCTGATGCTTCTGCTTTGACCATATCCTCATCTCTTCATCATCAGCTCCAGTCCCCACATATGTACACTGTGATTCTTTTTAATTATAACGCAGTGGAAAAAAAGATCCATATGCACAAGGTACTCAATTTATTAAGTTAAATATGGCTATTTGGGTTATCAATGCCTTTCACAATTTGAAATGTATGATCAATGCTTACCCATGCTTTTTTTACTAGCTGACTACACAATTAGTCCTATAATTTACAAACACTTGTGACAAAGTCTTGTTTCTCTGGCCAACATGTACCTCTGTCTGCTTCTCATGCCCTGGATAGCATGTTCCCTTACTGTACACCTTTGTCTTATCCTTATTGTGCTTTTCAGGACATTCTCTGAACTAAATCAAGTAGGAAAAGACTCAGCTAAAGTGTCTGACTTTATGTAACTTTCAATAGCTTCCTTTATGATATAGTTTAGCATCTTGTATCAGTTAGCTTTTGCTGCATAACAAAACACTCCAAAATTTAGTTGTTTAAAAGAATAATTATTTAATTGCTTATGATTTTATGGGTTGATGATTTGAGTGGGGCTCAGATGGTACAACTCCTCTCTGCTTCCTATGATGTGAGTTGGCTCACTCAAATACCTAAGAACCTCAGGTGGGAATGCTGGGATGGCTGGGACACTTGGGCTCTCCCTCCACATAGTCTCATGTCCATCCAGGTAGCCCAAGCTCATATACAGGATTGCAGGATTTCTGATAAATAGGAGTACTGCAAAACTTCTAAGACCTGGGCTTGAAAATTGCCCAACATCTCTTCTGCCATTTTATTGGTGAAAAGAAGTCAACAGGATAGCCCAGATTCAAGAAGTGGAAAAAGGAGACTCAACCTCTTGGTGGGAGGAAATGCAAATTTTTTTCCAATTTATTACACATTTGAATTTTTAAAAAATCTGATAAGCTGTAATCACAACTAAAAACAGTAAAAAAAAAAAAATAGCAAACAATTGTTACAATTTCTTAAACACTAGTTCCAGGCACTAAACCTTTATATATAACGCACAGTATTTCATTCCTACCCAGTGAAATAGATAAGGAATTAGCAAATTATGGCCTATGGACCAAATTCAGCCTGTTGCCTGCACCTGTTTTTCTTAGAGCCCACAAGTTCAGAATATTTTTTTACATTTTTAAGTGGCTGGGGGGGAAAATTCAAAAGAAAAACAACATTTCATAATACATGAAAATTATACAAAATTCAAATTCCTCTGTCCATAAATAAAGTTTATTTGGAACACAGTCATGCCCATTTGTTTGCATACCATCTATGCCTGCTTTCACACTACAAGAGAATTGAATACTTGCAACACAGACCATATGGCCTGCAAAGCCTAACGTATGTACTATCTAGCCCTTTACAGAAAGTTTGCTGACCTCTGAAGTAGACACTAGTGTTATCTCCCTGATATCAATTAGAAAACTAAAGTTTTAAAAACCTAAGTAACTTAGAGATAGGATTTGAACTCATATCTACCTAATTCCAAAACTCATACTACACTCTCAGCAAAATAACTGCCATTTATTGAGTACATACCTATGTCATAATGCCTAATCCTTATGACAGCCCTAGAAGAGGCTATGATTATCCACAGCATATAGATAAACAGCAGACAGATGGGATGCCTGGGAGGCTCAGTTGTTTAAGCATCCTACTTAAACCTACTTGGTTTCAGCTCAGGTCATAACCTCACTGTTCACGGGTTCGAGCCACATGTTGGGCTCTGTGCTGATAGTGCAGAGCCTGTTTGGGATTCTTTCTCTCCCTCTGTTCCTCCCCATGCATGTATGCACTCACGCACGCATGGTTGGTCTCTCTCTCTCTCTCTCTCTTTCTCAAAATAAATAAACTTTAAAACAAAGAGCACATAGACAATTATGACATAATTTGACATATTCTATATGACTACTGAGTGGCAAAGCTAAAATGCAAAATCAGGTATCTCCTACTTCAAAGCCTGAGCTCCTAGTGAAAAGGTATATTTTAATGGGGAAATATGACAGACACCACCTTAACCAAGTTGTCAAACTTAATATCACCACTAACAGGGCAAATAGATCTTGTAAGCCATCAGATGTCAGACACAGAGAAGATAATGTCAACCATGGAATACTCAAGTCAAAACCGTTTAACCACAATTAGCTCATAAGAAAACAATTGGACACATTCAAATCAAAAGACAGTGGGCCAACAACCAGCCATGGCTTGGCTCTTCAAGAAGTCATAATCCTGAAAGACAATAAAAGGCCAGAGAATGGTTCTCAATTGAAAAAAATTAAATGCACGTGATGAGTAAATGCCATATGTGATCCTGGATTAGAGGAAAAATATAAAAGACAATATTGAGACAATTTAAGAAATCTGAATATGGATTGTGTATTAGAAATAGAATTATATCACTGCTAAATTTCCTGAGGGTGATCATTGCATTGTGCTTAAGTAGGAGAATGCCTGTCCTTAGGATACAGTTGCTGAAGCATTTACTGACAAAGTGTCATGATGTCTATAACTTACTCTCAAATGGCTCAGCACACGCACACACACACACACACAAAGTGTGTATTGTATATGTGTGTGCTGTCTGTGGAGAGAAAGGAAAAGACAGACAGACAGACGGATGAATGGATGGACAGATGGCAGGAAGGAAGGAAGGAAGGAAGGAAGGAAGGAAGGAAGGAAAGAAGGAAGGAAGGAAGGAGGGAAGGAGGGAAGGAGGGAGGGAGGGAGGGAAGGGGAGGGGAGGGGAGAAGGAGGAAGGCAAAGCAGAAACTGGTAACAAGTGGTGAATCTAGATTAAGGGTGTATGAACACACTATTCTTGCAGAATTTGTGTCCACAGGTTTTCTCTTACCGCCATACCACTTATGCTTCCGAACACACACAAACCCTAGTATCTGCTCCCCTCACTCTTCCATAGCCCCCTCTGCTCCCAAATGCAAACACAGGTTTCATGCACTTCTGAAACTGAGGGAGAGGATGTAGCTCTGAACAACAGAGGACCAGGCAGTCATAAAAGGCCTTCTGTTCATGCCTCACAAGAAACTCACACTTTGAAGAGGTTAAAGTTTCCATTCAACTTGTCACACCGTGCTAGCTTAAAGCCTTTAAGTACACCAACCCCTCTTTCCAGAAGCAATTTCCCAAAGGCATCTGTGTTTGGAACACACACAGACACAGACAGGCTGTTATAAGTGCCCATTAGTCTACAAACCTGAAATGCCCCCCAAAATGAGTTACAGTGAAAAACACATACTACCCCAAATGAAAAATAGCAAAATACATCAAGAGTTCAAAAGGCAGGAGTTGAACAAGATGATCCCATTTCATGCTACATTAATACGTCACTCTAATTTTATATAGGAATGAGCCTTCATACTTCCCATCCAGAATTCTGAAATATGTAGGTGTCCAAGCAAGTAAATCTATTTCAAAAATGGGGGGTTGGGGGGATGGATTATTCCTGCAGTTTTGGAACTTGTCCAGAGTTTTTAAGTCAATGAATGATAAGTGAGAAGGAATGGAAGGAAGGAAGGAAGGAAGGAAGGAAGGAAGGAAGGAAGGAAGGAAGGAATGGAGAGAGGGAGAAACCATGTCCCATTCTAGCATAAGCAGAATTATGTCTGCAAACTGCATTTGTTCTCCCAAGCATAATGCATGGCTAGTTAAGAGCATGGGGGCTAGGAGCACCTGGGTGACTCTGTCCGTTAAGCATCTGACTCGATTTTGGCACAGGTCATGATCTCACAGTTTGTGAGATCAAGCCCCGTGTCAGGCTCTAGGCTATCAGAATCCCTGCTTGTGATTCTCTCTCTCCCTCTCTCTCTCTGCTCCTCCCCTAATTGTGTGTGTGAGCCCTTGAACTCTTTCCCTCTTTCTCTCAAAATAAAAAAATAAACTTTAAAGAGAGAGAGAGAGAGAGAGAGAGAGAGAGCGAGCATGGGGCTAGAGTCAGACTGTTCAGAGTTTCTATCTTGGGTCTGTCACTGACCTCACATGTGGGTCTTGGTCCCATACAGGACTTCTCCTGACATTATGCCAGTTTCTCCATCATAAAATGGTAATAATATTGATATTCCTGGAGTTACCCGGAGAACCAGATT
This sequence comes from Panthera onca, assembly GCF_046562875.1. NCBI lineage: Eukaryota > Metazoa > Chordata > Mammalia > Carnivora > Felidae > Panthera > Panthera onca. The sequence goes on along the minus strand of NC_138348.1, from coordinate 19,911,396 downwards.
GAGATAATTCACAGAAAGTGCTTAGAACAGCGCCTAGCACACAGCAATAAATTTTGAGCTATTCTTATTGCAATAATTTAAGACTGAGTGTGAGGAAATTGCATATCATCCCGGGTCTGAGTGTCAAAAATTAGCATCATTTCATATAGCTGTCCAATTGTCTCACCAACAATTCTTGAGAGGAAATGGCTTTCTGAATCTCTTATTTCTACTCACCTAATCCATATACAACCAATTTATTCCACACTAGATCCCACAAAAGGAACTGTTATAATACAAATTCTATGCACCTCATCAGTCTTTAACTGTAAACTTAGGCCACATTTTCATTTAATAATCAATTTCTTAAAGTGCCAGCCCCCTTTGACCTAATTGCCAAAAATTAATTTCCCCTCAAAGTATCCCCTTCTTCTCTGGAAACCTTAAAGAGACACACAACAACACCCTAGTCTGTGAGGCACATTCACCACAGTATCCCTTTCTGCTCTGTCTCCTTTTAGTCCATGTTCCTGCGTGAGAAGCCATTTACAGAAGCCTTAGTCCCTGGAACCCATATCTACCATGTGAAGTCTCATATCTACCATGTATGTGAAAGAGTGGTGTCCCTATATACGTCCAGAGCTAGCTTCCGTGGTGAACATTTGTTTGTTGGTGTTGTAGTTTTCTGCCTCCAGTAATGGTAACTCACAGTCCTCTTAGAGAACCATGCATCTATCACTGCCACTCTGGGCAGCTGGGGTGGCCTTGACTCCAACACTAGCATGTGACCCCATTCAGAACAGTAAGCCAGGCTCAAAGCTTTAAAACAACTGCTGATGAAAATAAGGAGTTAAAATGAAAGCCTAGAATTTCTGGCAGCCATCACAAAGGAGTTGAAACTAAGACATCTGAGTAGGAAGCCAATGTAGAGGAAAGCCAAGTTGGACAGAGAGAGGCATACCAAGTGGTCATGACCTAATTTGAGCCTCTGGATCTGGTTATGCCTCAACCTAGAAAAGCCAGCCCAGAATATTTCTATTAAGAGAGTTAATAGATGTCCTTTCTGCTTTAATCGGTTTGTGTTGAATTTGGTGTAATCACACTGAACACTTTCTGAACGACACTGCTTCTCATCTTCGGAATGCCAGACTTTCTGGGCTTCATGCAGAAGTGAAGAAGAGGGGCTTCCTTCTCAACTCTATGCCAGGTTAGTCAGTAGGCCTTGATAAAGCCTTGCCGATGCTTAGGGTCTTTCAAAAATCTGATCACATTCTGGTCCTAGTTGTCCTAACTAGAGAATATCAAAGGGAACCCAGTTGTCCTGACCCAAAGCAGACAGTGAAATATCACTCTGTCCTCTTCTGTTACCAACCTGACCCCCTCCCCAAAGCAAACATTCTTTCCTTCAGACCAGTTACAAAACAGAATGTGCTATACATCTCAACGGAGAGAAACAGAAATGGAAAGAGATTCACGAATGGAGAGTATTACTTAAACTTTCAGAAATACCCTGGTATCCATCCTTGCTCATCTTTGTCCCCCAAGAACTACCATTTTCTTTTTGCCTGATTATCACACACTAAGATTGTGTGCCACCCAAGGTTTTAAAATAAGCTTACTCATAAGATTTTTACTTACCCTGGACCCCAACCTTCTGTTTCCCATGAAGTTCTGTCTTAAAATGGTCTCCCATTACTCGGTTTTTGGAAAGAGGGTCCTCTAGAGGAAGAAAAAGTAGAGAATGCAACTTAAGTATCACAGCTGGAAGGACTTGGTTAAACATGGCTCAGTCACATGTTGCCATTCAAGGCAAACCTATTCCTATGTTTAAATCACCTAGTCTTTCACACAGGCATGAAAATCAATTATTCCTCCATTGATTTCTACTGTTATCTTCTGAACTCAGGACGTGACTTTTAATAATAATTAGCATCATCAGTAGACCACCATGGGTCAACAGCCTTGACATCCATTTGATAAACTGAATGAAACAGTGGAGAATATTGACGTTGCTCTTCACCATCAATTCTCCTAGCTATTGAATTTCACCCTTTTTCCATCTTCCCACTTTTCCCAATTGTTAAGGTCACTTTCCATTTCAATCCTGTTTCCAAGTCCTTAGCCAACACATCCAACTTCCTGTCAGTGGGATATTTATTAAGAATACTCATCCCACTATCCAAAACTTTGATTAAATGTCTAGATACCACAAGACAACTTCTCTCAGAGTGTGTCCTCTCTTCCCTTCAAGTCACAATGACCCGTTGACAAATACTTTCAATTTGAGCCAGCTGTGTACTTAACAGTAAAATGAGCTAAACAATTTTCTTAGGTTCTTGATGAATATGACACGTGGGACTGGATTTTAAAAGCTTCTGGAGTCATAATAAAGGTTTGAAACACATCCATTTGTCCCTACCTGACAAAATAAAGAACAGCAACTCTGTCAGGTAATAAACCTAATCTTTCAGATTTTTTCTATTATTTTTTAAATTTTTTAAATTTATTAATGTTTATTTTTGAGAGAGACAGAGAGAGAGAAAGAGAGAGAGAATCAGCAGGGGAAGGGCAGAGAGAGAGGGGAGACACAGAATCCATAGCAGGCTCCAGGGCCCATGCTGTAAGCACAGAACCCGAGGCAGGGCTGAAACCCATGAACTGTGAGAATACGACCTGAACTGAGGTCGGACTCTTAAGCAACTGAGCCACCTAGGTGCCCCTTTTTTAATTTTTTTTTAATGTTTCTTTATTTTTGAGAGACAGAGAGAGGCAGAGCACAAGTGGGGGAGGGGCAGAGAGAGAAGGAGACACAGAATCCAAAGCAGGCTCCAGGCTCTGAGCTGATAGCACAGAGCCCGACGCAGGGCTCAAATTCATGAACCCCAAGATCATGACCTGAGCTGAAGTCGGATGCTTAACCAACGGAGCCACCAAGGCGCCCCTCTATTATTTCTAAGGTCCTTGGATGTTTAGGTGTTTCCTGAGTCACCAATCCTAATTTTTTTTGCAGGCAGGATGAGTCTGGGGCCAAATACACTTGGGGCTAAATCCTATCTCTGCCACTCTGTGGGACTTAGGGGAAAAAAGAGAGAGAGGAAAAAAAAAGTTTTTCCTTTTTTGCCCCTGAGCCTCTTTCCTCATCTGTAAGAGGGGCCTAATCTTTAAACGTTGTTTCAAGGACTAGCAACATGCCTTTGTCAGAGTATACATTCAATACAAGCTAGCCTTCTTCCTTTTTTTTTTTTTTTTTTTTGTCTCATTTGGAAGGTTGCGTCTATACTATAAAATCTTCCCACAATCAAGAGGCACCTGGATAATAAATTTCAGGCACCTGCATAATAAATTTGTTTGAGGCACGGCTATTCCAGTGGATTTCATACATGTGGACCCTTTCTAATTTCTTACACCCTGGGGTTTGGTGGAGGAAGGAGAGGTTCAAGCACAGTTTTAGAGTCAGTCAGGATGAACCTGACTATGCCACCTATTACAGGGCTTCAGAAAATGTTCTTAAACTCTCAAAGTCTGCTTTTCCTTCTAAAAACGAAGACAATAATAGTACCTGGTTCATAGCTTTAAGAGTTCCACTAAATTTAGTAGCACTTAGGAGTCTTTTGCTCACAGCAGCATTCAACAAATGAATGCTGTGACATGATGAGGTAATTCTTGTTGGAATCTTACTCATATGTGATGAATTCTTATGTATCTGCTAGAATTCCTTCCACTTCCCAACTTCTCTCCAATTAAACAGGATACTCCATACAAATATGGACCAGGCTCATTTAATTCAAATTCACAGATCTTGCTTCTTGAACAGAGCCTATCACACAGTAAACACTTGGTAAGAAATGCTGATTAATGGTTGAATGAATGAATGAATGAATGAATGTATAGATCTTTGAGTTCATGCCAACAAAGTCTGAATAAGACAGAGGGGGCAGCTGAATAAGACTAACACTGAGGATCAATGCATCCTGCTTACTTCATTAACATGACCATCACAAGTCTCTTTAAGGCTTTTCAATTTTCTAAAGTACATCAGAATTCAGCATAAAAAGATTTCAGGCAACGTAATACCTACAGTTAACAACATGTTATTGTGCACTCAAAAATTTTTCAAGAAGGTAGATCTTGCATAAAGCTTTCTTACCTTAAAAGGGTGAGACCACAAGGAAACTTCTGGAGAGGATAGATATGTTCCTTCCTTTAATGTGGTGACATGCATTTGTTCAAAATCATTAAATTATATACATTAAATGTGCATTTTTTATATATCAATTCACCTCAAAAAGACTAAAAAAAAATACTTGGGAGTTACATCTCTAAACTTAAACAGCATGATTTGTTTTCTGAAAATGTGTGAATTCTCTCATCCCTCAAAAAAGGGTTTATTTTTAAAATATAAGTATATATAAGTCTAAACTGATTTCATGATGGTCTGATAGAGTCATGGTTCTCAAATTCTCCTCCAAATTCCTCATTTGGCAGATGAGAATGACTGTTCCTGGGTGATCTAAGAGCACAAATATACTCTTTCCCACACGCATACCAAATGTTTTTAAGTGTCATATTTTACCCCAAGGACATAATCAGATGTCCATTATTTTCATCCCATTGTTGCATAATCAAAAAATGAGAACATAAATATATGTAAACATACACTAACTAAATGAATTATAATTTATCCTAATTATAACATTCTGTATAGCTATTAAAAATTATACTACCTAAAAATATGAAAATACATGAAAACATTTTCAAAATGTATTATTAAATGAAAGAAGCTGCATACAATTTCTAGTTATTATCACTAAAATGACAATAAAATGATTTTTAAATCAAATACCCAATGAGCCAGAGATAATAGGAGAAGACACAGAATTGTGGAAGATGAAAAGTAAATGAACACGTGGTAGGCTTTCTCGTAACCCAAATGAATCTAAAATCTAAGCTGGCCCTGGAAAGCCCTGGAAGTCAATGACACGTGGTACAAAACCCCAGAAATGTTCAAGAATAAGAAACATCACCTAACTCTGAAAGAGGAGGTGCCTACAGTTGAGAAAGCAAAATTTGTTTGAAAATCCTTACAACAAAGAATTTAAATACAGGATAACTCTCAAACCCTGCTGTTATTCCTGTAGAAAACTAGGGATTTACTCTCTGAAGAGGTAGATTCGAAAAGCCTCTGGAAGGGTGCATGGGCGGCTCAGTTGGTTAAGCGTCCCATTTTGGCTCAGGTCATGAACTCACAGTTTCGTGGGTTCGAGTTCCACCTCATGCTCTGTGCTGACAGCTCAGAGCCTGGAGCTTGCTTGGGATTCTGTGTCTCCATCTCTCTCTGTACCTCCTTTGAGTGTGCTCTGTCTCACTCTCTCTCAAAATGAATAAACATTAAAAAATTTTTTTCTTAAGTCTCTGGACTTGGGGTCACTTGGCACAAGTGAGGTTAGAATACCTTATGAAAAATGTGGGTTCAGTGAAACCTGGACACTGAATCATGAAGTTCCTAGCCCCCTTTCCCCACTTACTTCTAAAAATGCTAAAGTCCCGGGGGGTGCCTGGGTGGCTCAGTCGGTTAAGCGTCCGACTTCAGCTCAGGTCACGATCTCACGGTCCGTGAGTTCGAGCCCCGCGTTGGGCTCTGGCCCGATGGCTCAGAGCCTGGAGCCTGCTTCCGATTCTGTGTCTCCCTCTCTCTCTGCCCCTCCCCCGTTCATGCTCTGTCTCTCTCTGTCTCAAAAATAAATAAACGTTAAAAAAAAAAATTTAAAAAAAAAAAAAAAAAAAAAGAATACCTTATGAAAAATGTGGGTTCAGTGAAACCTGGACACTGAATCATGAAGTTCCTAGCCCCCTTTCCCCACTTACTTCTAAAAATGCTAAAGTCCCGGGGGGTGCCTGGGTGGCTCAGTCAGTTAAGCGTGCAACTTCGGCTCAGGTCTTGATCTCACAGTTCGTGGGTTCGAGCCCCGTGTCAGGCCCTGTGCTGACAGTTCAGAGCCTGGAGTCTGTTTCAGATTCTGTGTCTCTCTCCCTCTCTCTCTGCCCCTCCCCTGCTTGCATGTTCTCTCTCTCTCTCTCTCTCTCTCTCTCTCTCTCTCTCTCAAAAATAAATAAACACTAGTGGCGCCTGGGTGGCTCAGTCGGTTAAGTGGCCGACTTGGGCTCAGGTCATGATCTCGCGGTCCGTGAGTTCGAGCCCTGCGTCGGGCTCCGTGCTGACAGCTCAGAGCCTGGAGCCCGTTCCAGATTCTGTGTCTCCCTCTCTCTCTCTGACCCTCCCCCGTTCATGCTCTGTCTCTCTCTGTCTCAAAAATAAATAAACGTTAAAAAAAATTTTTTTAATAAACAAATAAATAAATAAACACTAAAAAAAAATTAAAAATGCTGAAGTCTCCAGTTCTTTCCAGCTTGGTCTATCTATGGCTTCACTCACATTCGTTTCTTCAAATTTCTTTTTCTCAGCAAATTTCAAGTTTAAACAAGATCTCGGAGGGAATGTTTAACCTGCTCAAGAAAATAAGGGTTTTGATCATTTAATAGCATTGTTTACAAACAACTTTTATAATATTTGTAAAGGTTTATAGCTTTGTTAGTGCTGATTCTCCAGAAAGTCTACCTGGAAATACTATACTTGATATTACTTTTGTAAATTATATACTTAAGCTGCAAAATGGCTTATCTTGGAATACAGTCCATAGTTTACACTTTGCACTGAGCCTCCTGTGTCCTTTTCCGGGCCATCTGCATTAACGACACTGTATTAGGGAAGTCTAATTCAGACTGCTTTAGCAATCTGGGAACAGTGAAGGAGGATGCATTCCATCTATACCCCAACTGTCTCCACAACTCCAGCCAAGGTATGAATCAGAAATCCAAAGAGGTTTTTTTTTGTTTTTTTTTTAAGTTTATTTATCTATCTTGAGAGAGAGAGCATGACCAGGCAAGGGGCAAAGAGAGAGAGAGAGAGAGAGAGAGAGAGAGAGAGAGAGAGAATCCCAAGCAGGCTCTGCACGGTCAGTGAGATCTCTGAACTGTGAGACCATGACCTGAGCCAAGATCAAGAGCAGGACACTTAAGCCCTACAAAGAGGTCTTTTCAAATTATACATATATATAGCCCTGCCTCCAAGTCCTCTGCAGACCCTTCAACTATCTCCTACTAGAAAATCACTATAGATCATTAAAGAGTATAATGGACATGTGATCAGGATCCAACATAAAGTAAGGTAACAATTATATCACTCTACAATCCAGACATCTGACCAAACTGGACAATTCTACAAAATTTGAGTTTTGGACACCACTGAGGAAACACGACTTCTAAGGCTCTTTTCCATTCAACAATTTCTGTAATTCTTTAGTGGAAATAGTACCTGTCCCATTCTATGGGCATTTGCACATGACCCAGGTTAGACCAATCATCCCTCTGGTCCAGTGAGTAGGCATGAGACTTACCAATCAAAGTGCTTCCCTGGGATTTTTCAAAATGAAGCTAAGCATGAAAGTGCCTTTTCCACTTTGGTTATGAAAGTAAAGTACGTGAAACCAAAGCTTCCAGAGAGCACCCCCCCACCAACTCCAGGGACCAGCCAGGCTAAGAAAATAAAGCTGGTGCACAGAGACAAATGGAGATTAAGGAAGATACGAGAGAGTCCTGAAGGGATTTTGGGGTCTGATTACAGGCAAGCCTATGAATTCCCCTTTCCCCCTTAAGCAGTTTTGAATTGGATTAAGTTGGAATTTTCTGCTTCCAAACAAGAAGGTCTTGCTAATTCCTATGCTGTTTTAAACTGTAAACTCTGGGAGGGTGAGAACCGGGCTTAAAAGACATTATATATGAAATATGCTATCTGAAGAGTGCCATATGGTCATAGCAGCAATGAGGACACTGATAAACAAACTCTAGTGAACGCTGACCGTACCCCAGACACTGATTTAGCACGACCACAGTATCTATGATATAAATACTAGAATAATATCTCCATTTTTATAGTTGAGGAAACTGAGGCACATAGATGTGAGGTAACGTACCCAAGATGGCAGAACTAAAAGGTCACTCAGCCAGGATTTGAACCAAGCACGCTGGCTCCAGAGCCCACACTCTAAACCACCATAGCATTCTTCCACACCATGACAAGTCTGTTAACTAAGTTCCTACCAACATAGCCTCCAAATTAAAGTGGAGACCAAAATTACTCTCAACTTTGAGAATGTTTGACCTTTTGAACATGCCAATTGCTTTGACATTTCAGATCTTAGTCAAAGGAGCCACATTTCACTTCTGAGATTTCCATGTGAATTTCTTGGAAAATACCCTGAGGAAACAGCTCCATCTGTAAGTAAATGGAACATGATAAATGATGACAGTCTAATGGGAAGTACCTTACAAAGGCTGAAAACCCTGAGCTATTTCTGCTTGACCTGTGGTTTGACCCAGAGTCAATCACTCCACCCTTGACCTCTCTGGGCTCTGTTTATTTTTGATTTAATAAATGGTAATTTCCAATGTCCTCCCACAATAGGAGGAGTGCATTTTTAAGGCAATTTATGGCAATTCACAATATTCTCCGTGTTTCTTAGGAGATATTAGCTAGACATAAATGTAAGAGAAATTTGTAATCTCACTGCCATAATATTAACTGAAATCTACTGAGTGCTCATCATGTCCCATCACTCCACAATGTATATGAGTTAGTCCATTCAAGCCTCACAACAACCTTACGTTGCAGATACTACTATTATTCCCATTCAACAGGTGAGGAAACAAGAGGTGGGGGATCAAATTATTTGTGGATGTGTGATGATTAATATTATGTGTCAACTTGGCTTGGCTGCGGTGCCCAAATGTTGGTCAAACATCATCAATCTAGGATTGCTGCGAAACCTTTTCAGATGAAATTAACATTTCAATCAGAGTCAATAGACTCTGAGTAAATTACCCACCCTAATATGGGGGGGCCTCTTCTAATCAGTTGAAGGCCTTAAGAGAAAAAACACTGAGATGCCCTGAGGAAGAAAGAATTCTGCCTCTTGACCGCCTTTAGGCCTGAGCTGCAATCCTGTCTCTTCCCAAGGTCTCCAGCCCCTCAGCCTGCTCTGCAGAATTCAGATTTGCCAGGCCCCACATTCACGTAAGCCAATTCCTTAAAATCTCTCTCTCTCTGTGTCACAGTCTCTTGTACGTAGGTATATACCTATACAGCCTATTGGTCCTGTTTCTCTGGAAAACTCCACCTAGTATGCAGATACACACAGTAACTGGAAAAGTTTGGATGTAAACTGAAACAACCTTATTATAAAGCCCACCCCAAGCTTTTTTTTCAACTCCTCATAAAATTTTCTTTAACCATTCTCATTCTGTATGGGGCCATGACCCTAGCGTGTCTGAAAATTGGCAGGACCACTGGTCTGACAAAGAGGATGAGAGGTATTCTAAGAATTTCCTTCTCTTGTCCACAGTCTAAATGTAATTAAGCTCCATCAGATGTCTTTGGATCCTTCCCCTCAACCTATGTGATCTGTCATCACTCTGTTAAATTTCACTGTCTCTAGTTATTTAGCTTGCCATATACCCACTTCCCTATGCAGGGAGACTATAGGGAAGACTGCTCTAGCATTTTGAGGCCACTTTGAGATTTGACTGTGGGTACATGTCTCTTGTAGTGGGAGAAGGAGTTGAGCTAGCAGAAGGTGGAGTAGCAAAGTAGAAAGAGCAGACTCTGAAATCAGGCAGGTGTGGGTTCAAATCCTGACTTTACCACAGACTCACTTTACAACCTTGAACCATGGCTTTAAGTCCTTCAACCTCACTTTTCCTACCTGTGAAATGGGGAGAGCCATACTTATCTTGAAGCATTGTTTTGGAAGTCAAGGAAATACTTACCAGAGTACACAGAAGGTGTTTAAGAAGTCATAGCCCTTATTGCTGGCACTACTTCTGCCTTAGAATGTAAAGCCTAATGTCTGTTTCCTAAGTTCACCGATAATCAGACAACTGTTGTTGTCTGACCATATTTCACTGACATTGCTGTGATCTGGGGTGAAGGCTAAGTCTACAATTATTCCATCTCCTATCTGACTTGACAGCACGTCACAGAGAATGCTTGAAAAACCCTAGGCTTCCTTTAGAGACCGCACAAAAAGAAGGTTAAGGGTGGATCAGAAAATCAATTTAGTTTCCATCTAGGCAGCCTTCTGCTATAACGTTTCTCAAACAACATAATGGCTCTGCGGAGCTGATGACAGAGGGCAACAGACGAAACAGCCCATTTTTGATGCAAGCTTGTCCCTCGCATCTTAGCTGGCATTCCAAGGACAGCGGTTTCCTTAGCACCAGGGCCAATACTTGTGGAAATGGTGCCAATCAGCCAAGCTCAGATGTGCCCCGAACCTCTCTGAGCCAAGCTCTGGGCTATGTATACTGCCTGCCGCCTATACTGTAAGTCTGTAAATAAAGTTTGTTTTTTCTCACTCTACAATGAATTCATGATCCTTATAAAATGTCTGGGAAAAAATTAAAAAGTAGAAGAAAAAAAACCTTATTCATAGTTTCAGTAATCAAAGACAACTAAGTCAATATTTCAGTAAATTCTTTGCATTTTTTATTAATTTTCAGTATTCGTGAAGCTGTGATTATACATCCCATTATTTATTCAATCATGTTACACCCTAAAACAGAAGGTGGAAAGCTACAGACTACAGGCAAAATCTGGACCATGCCTATTCCTCTATTTTTTGTTTTGTTTTGTTTTGTTTTCAAATGTTTATTTATTTATTTTGAGAGAGGGACACACACAGTACGCACGTGAGCAAGAGAAGGGCAGAGAAGAGAGGGAGAGAAAGAATCTCAAGCCGTCTCCACATTGCCAGCACAGAGCCCAAAAGAGGGGCTCGATCTCACAGAACCACGAGATCATGACCTGGGCCGAAATCAAGATTTGGACATTTAACCGACTGAGCCACTGAGGCACCCCTGACTAAATAAAACTTTACTATAATACAGCCATGCCTACTCATGTCCCCAGGGTCTATGTTTGCTTCTGCATTACAATGGCAAAAGTTGAGTAGTTGAAACAGAGACTGTATGGTCTGGAAAGCCTAAAATGCTTACTATCGAAATCCTTGCAAAACAAGTTGATCAACCTGAACTTTAGATATGTACTACTGTGTGGGGCAGTGGGGGGTCCTACCTCCGCCCCATCTTCTGTGTGCCCACATCCTAACCATCTTTCAAGCTCCAACACAACTGCTACTGTATCAGGGACGCTGCTTCTTATACCCCCAAATGGAAGTCAGCTCTTCCCCTTTTACATCCCCACTAGAACTTGATCCCTACTCGTCTTAATATATTCTCCATTTTCTACCATTTTTCCATGTATGTATTTTTAGAAAGTATCTTCTCTCATTTATTAGACTCTATTTCACCACATCACTGAGCTCAGTGTCTAGAACTGAACACACAGCTCAGTATACATTTACTGAACAAAAGTATCAAGATACGATGCCCATCCTTCAAGAATGCACAACCTAGTAGGGAGAAATACCACCAACCACATTAAAATTATTAAGGATGGTTTTGACACAAGAATTGTAAGAGAAGGAGTTGTGGGTTGGGCTGGTATAATCAGGGAAGGCTTCTTAAAAGAGTCAGGAATGAATTCAGCTTTAAAGGGTGATTTTTAACTGCACAGAGAAAGAATAGGTGGCAAGGAGGAATAAAGACAGAGGAAGGAATGTGCACAGCTTTGTGTAACCATGAAGAAAGATCTCCACAGGGGGAGGGTAAGTTCAATCAAGAGAGGAAAACAGTAAAGACAGATTGTGTGTGGCCAGAAAAATGTAGGACCTTAATAAGCAACAATATAATCACTAAACAGGAACCTGAGCTCAGATCCCAAAACAGCAGTGACCAACCTGTATACGCCTTAGTTGATAACCTGTTTATAATTCCACAGTGGAACATCGTCAGTTCACTTCTGCAACACTGTATCTTAATGAGCGTCATTTGTAAAACATTTGAATGAGCCTGGTCCCTGGCTCAGAAATGACGGGAAGGTAAATACGAATCTTCTCAAATATGAATCTGCTCACCCTGTGGTCTCCCACAGGATTTTGTACATAATCTTCTTCACTGCACAAACCATGCCCTCCTGTAATTGTTTCTGTTTACATGTTCATATTCCCCACTAGGCGCCAACTTCTCCAGGATACCTTAGTCATGGATTGTTTAATTAGAAGAGGGGAAAAAAAAAAAAGCCAACTTTAAAAAAAAAAAAAAAAAGGCAGCTTAAGAGCAACTTCTATTAAGCCCGCAGTTGTATCATCTATGCCACAACTGGGGGAGTAGAGACAGTCAGTAGCAGATGTAGGAAGTCCTCAGTCTCTCTTCCTGCAGCCTTCTGTGTTTTCCTACCTGCCAAGCCCTGGAGCTTTGGCCCTCTGACCCCACAGAAACTCATACTCCTCTCTAAAATCATGGGTTCCCCAGGATTCACATTTTTCCCTATATATCTCATAAACTGTTTAGCTTTCAGTGCCATACGATGCAGCTGGGGCCATGAGCTTACCCGGGTGGAAAAGCACAGCCCCCGAGTTGAGAATGCTACCACTACTTTACAGGGAAATTTTGGAGACCATAGTGGGGCAAAGTGGGTGGAACAGTACAGAAAGAGTGACTCCAAAGAGGTGGACTTTGAACATAAAGTTTTAAGAATACCTTAAGAATTTTACTTATATTTTCCTGTTCACTACAAATAAGAAAATTCAAAAGCATAATATATGAGAGAAAAAACACGATGATTAAAAAATCTAAAGGTGGGGCACCTGGGTGGTTCATTTGTTTAAGCATCCAACTTCGACTCAGGTCATGATTTCATGGTTTGTGAGTTCAAGCCCCGCGTCAGGCTCTGTGCTGACAGCCCAGAGTCTGGAGCCCGCTTTGGATTCTGTCTCCCTATCTCTCTTCCCATCCCCTGCTCACGCTCTGTCTCCCTCTCAAAAGTGAACAAACATTAAAAAAAGTTTTTTCATCTAAAAGAGTTCTTCAATAAGCAGAAAACAAAAAATCTAAATAATGAAAAGGCATTGTGCCATAGTGTAAGTGGCAGATTTTGTCTTTCTGAGAGGTAGACTTACAGGTGACTTTCATTTAATGAAGTGTTGCTTCCTTTTGACTCCTGGTTAGAAGGTTTTGGATTGCCAGATCTTTAAGCCACAACTCAAAATAACATTGAAGTACAGGACCAATTCTGCCTGGCTGCGTCAATCTCTGGGTTTTGCTTTCAAATTCTCAGGAGAGAGAACACCCTTGTCCCGGGCTTTCATCCCCCATCCCCCGCCCCCGCCCTCCCCCACCAACTGAATCAACTGGAAGGAAGGGGAATACAACCAGCATAGATTAGGCAAGGAAAACTTAGGAGGACAAGATGGAGACCCAGTCAGGATGCCCAAAAAAGGGGGGAAAGAAATGGGTCTGGACCAGAAGCAAATGAGGTACACACCTCTGTCCCAAGTGGAGGAGAGATAACATACCACAACCAGGCTCCTCTTTCACTTGGTATTATTATTTTAGGTATTTTGGTTTTCGGTTTTTTGGTAAATCACTCGTATCTCTTAACAGACCACCTGTGGATTTTTTTCACAGACTCAGTTCTCAACTAATTCTTCAGTTTTATTGAAGAGGAATTTAAACATCCCCGTACAGCAGATATCACTTGGTGATTCTCTATACCATCCCTTCACCTGTACCAAAATGGTGGAAAGCTTGGAAACTACACTGCTAAGAATTTCTTACTGCCACAGTTCCAGTAAGATGCAGCCAGTCAGACACCCTCATGTGAGATCCAGAGGGAGAAGCGAAGGGGGAGCCAGGACTGAGAGAGCAGAGGTAGGCAGTCGTGCAGGGGCAGACACGGCAGACAAGGGTATGCTAGGGGCTTCCAGCAATCTTCCTGAAGGTCACCCACTTAGAAGCGACAGCCAAGTGAGATAACCAACAGCTACTGACCTGCACTTGTTTGCACTTTTGGGATGTCTCCCTAGTCTTTTCAATAGTGGTCAAACCCTTTAATCTCCTTTATTAAATGGTTTCCTATTCAAAATATCTAAGGTGGCTTCTGTTGTCTTCACTGAACCCTGAGTAGCACCTCTTTTTAAATAGCAGTTCTCAAACTTTAATGTGCATAAAAATAACTTGTGTAAAAATTCAGATTCAGCAGAGCTGGAATCAACCTAGAAAGCCACATGTTTAGCAAGTATTCCAGGTAACTCTGATGTAGGGTTTCCTCTCCAGGAAACCCTGCTTTAATATTAAAGTGAGGACCCCTGAGCCCTACACACTCAATCTCTTTTTATTCTGATGCCAAATCAATTAAACAGCACCCTTTGCAAGCCAGTGGCCAAAACAGAGTTTATTCCTATCTGGAAGTGTGCTCATCATAACCTTCAAATTTTTTGGCTCACCAGAAACACGTTCTCTCCAAGGAATAACTTATCTATGAGGTGCAATAGGGTTTAAAGATGAAGGAGGCAGGGTTAGACCAGGGATCAAATCTTGGCTTTCCACTGATTGGTGTATGACATTAAGTAGGTCACTTAACCCAACTGATCTTTGACCTCATCTGTGAACATGTACCTCACAGAGTTGATTATCACACACATAATAGGATTGATTAATGTCTACCTTTCCCACTGGAAACCCATAAAGGTAGGAATTACATCTAGTACCTTTGTTGATTTACCATCATTCAACCTTTGTTCAATAAATAATTATTGATCACTTAATGTATGGCAGGCTCCAGACTGTCTCCAAATGAGGATACAGTGCCTAACTTAATGTTTAGAACAGGCCATGCTTACAACATTTTGTTCAGCAGCATCATCAGCTACAATCAGTGGCTTGCTTTTACAAGCTTATTGTAAGGGCTCCTGGGTGGCTCAGTCGGTTTAGTGTCAGACTTCAGGTGAGGTCGTGATTTCATGGTTCCTGAATTCGAGCCCGACGTTGGGCTCTGTCCTGACAGCTCAGAGCCTGGAGCCTGATTTTGATTCGGGGCCTCCCTCTCTCTCTCTGCCCCTCCCCAACTCATGCTTCATCTCCCTTTCTCTCAAAAATAATCAAACATTAAGAAAAAAAAATTAAAGCCTATTGTAAATCGCAGGTACGTTAGCAAGTCATAAAGGGAAAACAACCATGTGTTAAAAATAATACTTCATATAATAGTAGCAGCAGCCTATTACATCGATGGGATAAAAGTGTGATGGGAAGGAAGTAGTTAGTTAAATCCTTCCATTTGAGCTAACCTGGCTGGTCTTGTCTGCTCAATGGCAGCTGTACAGGTAGCATGGCTCTCAGAGCAAGACAAGCAGGAAATGATCACTGTCACTCAACAGTAGGGAGATTTTCTAATTTGGAGTTTTAATTTCTCATTCTCTGTCTTGTGGAATGCTTCCCAGATCAGGCTTCCAGCACCTGAGGGGAAAGACCCTAGACACCCACTAATTTGAAATGGAGTTCACACCCCTTCTAGCTCCCTGAGCTGTTGCACTTCTGGGCAAATAACCTGACCTGTCCCAGATTGGTACACGAGGGCAGAAGACACCTGTTGCCTGAAAGGAACCCTTGTGCCCTCCAGCCTCCTGCATGGATGAGCAGACACCACGGTTGATGGCAAAGAACCTCTACTTACATCTTCATGCACTGAAAGTGACCAGGCCAGACCCTGGGAAATATTTGGGCATAATTCACTCCCAGTAACCCAGGCCTCCCTTCAACCGGTCCCTTACACCCAATTGCAAGATGCTTTCCCAACAGGCAAACACCCAGAGTCATTTTGTATCTTACCCACAGTGTTCCACTTTTCATGTTCAATTATATGCCAACCTTTTGACTTTTACAAAGGGCTAGTATGCCTCCGGTGCTTACTAAATTCCAGGCACCATCATACTGATTCTTCATAAGAACATTATGACACAGCATATTTTTTACTGCTTTACAGAGGAGGCAATGAGGACCCAAAGCCATACAGCCAGAAAGTTGCAGGCTTTGCTCTGACTTCAGAGCATACACTCTTCACCACTCTACTGCACTGCCTCCTAATACTTATCTGTGAAAAAGAAAGTATTACACTGAGTTAAAAGCAGTTGCTGAAAAACATTTTCTGTTAAGGTCCAGACAGTAAATATTTTAGACTTTGCCCGCTATAAGGTCTCTGTCATGACAACTAAGCTCTGCTGGGTGTGAAAGCAGCTACAGGCGACAGGAAAATGAGCGGGTATGCTGGCTGTGTTCCCATAAAACTTTGTTTACAGAAATAGGCAGTGGGATAGACTTAGCCTACAGACCATGGTTGCAAACACCTGAGTCAGAGGAATGTCAGGCCAAACAGATAAAGGCTGGCAGGCTCAGACTAACGGTGAACCTGCCTCCATTGTTTGGGGTTTCATGCCCCAGAAGACACAGTTTCTGCTTCTCCTTTGCAGCCACTACCTCCCAATCACAAGCTCCCACTCTCCTGCTCTCCTAAGCAGGACATGATCGAGGTAAGCCCAGTGAAGTTCCTGTGCGTCTTCTTCACTGAGAAGAGAGAAAATAGACTCATCAGCCTCTCTCACTGCTGGGCCCCTGTGCTTTCACTCAAGCGTTACCATTCATTAACTCCCTTCTAGAATGCCCTCTGCACCTTTTACCATATGACCTGGGTCAGGCTCCCCTTCTCCCCGCATGCCTTTCCCTTATGTGGATGAGGGTTGGTAACACGAGAAATAGAAAACGAGATGGGAAGAACAACTGGAAACGTTAAAACATGGTCTGCTGGTAAGGCTAATGACAGTAGATGTATGTATATATACCGTCCACCATTTATGCATTAAGACCATGCAACACAATAACAACTATGAACACTGATTGGGAGGTAGGAACTTTGCTGTAAGTTGTATTTGATTACAACCATGAGCTATGTTCATGCTTGGAGCTTTCACAGTTTGTTACACATGAAGCATGAGTGTGTCTGCTAACAATTAAATCTCAGGATAAAGAGCACCAGTCCCCATCCTTAGTTTTCGCTCACATTTTTCAGATAATCCATATAATGTCTGTACTAATAAAAGAACACATCTTGTTGTAAGGAAGTACACTGTAGTGTGAATGCAACACTGGACTTCCAATACTAATTGCAGCCATTCGTCAATGTGCCAGGCACAGTACTATACAGATTGCATAAAATATCTCATATTAACCTCAGCAACTTCATGATGCATTATGATCATGTCTATATTACTAATAAATAAAATGAGGTTTGCCCTCAGAGTAAGTTTTTCACACTGCCTCCATGAAAGTATAGGGTAGTGCTGTCACAGTCTCCATTCCTCCCCCCACCACACACATACACACACACACACACACACACACACACACACACACACACACACGAAAAATCAATGTACCTTCAAGAACTGCCAAACAATTTTTAAAATATCCATGGCTCCTGTCATGAGATCAGAGCCTACATAAACTGCACAGGAGCTCCTCTGGGATCATCAATCATCACTTGACTCTGATGTCAACCTCGTATGAACAAACTGAATGCTCTCAGTGGGTCAGCATGACAGACGCTGACGATCCATTTCAAGGTATCAGGAAGAAGATAGCAAGCAGTTACAGGCAAAGGATTCAATGTCCCCATACCAACATGAGTAGATCTTAAAAGCACAACATTCATTTTAAAAAGTGAGCAGGTCAAATATTTGACATCATACCACTTACACAATTTAAAAGTACATGCATGTAAAACAGCAGTGCACATTTTGGAAGACATACACACACAAAAAGAGGAAGTACCAATTAAACAACTAGAACGGTTGCTATGGTGAAGGGAGGAGGTATAGCAGGGCATAGAAAGTAGGTATAAAGTAGGGAATGAAGTGAAGAAAAAGAAAACAGCAGGGGTCTTGCAAGGAGTAATATGGATCATGCACCATTTACTAAGACATGTCATTATTCAATCCACTGAGACTGAGATCGAAGAAAGAATAGAAAAGAAAAAAAAAAAAAATAGAACAGATGCCTCCCATCCAAAGGATAGCCAAACAATACGAATGATCATGGTAAAGAGACCTGTGTTGGAAGGGTAGGGGTGTATCCAGTCTGAATCAGCTGCAGCCCCAAAACAATACAACCTGGACTTCTAGAAAATAAAGAATGTCTGTAATGTAGTCTTGACAAAACAAGGGCACAGCCATAGGCAATGCAAAATTACTCTTACTGAGCAATGGTCCTAGCCCTGTAATATTTTCTCAGGGATAAACCGACAGCTCAGTAATAGATTGAAGAGACACAGCCATTAATATATACACTGTACTAATCCATTTCTTAAATTAACATTGTATAAAATTAAATGTCACACAAACAAGATATACTTGTTCATTAAACATAGTTGAAAAGAGGGAAAAGGTAGTGATCTCTGAAGCTAATGGGCAGCCTTAACCCGGCCAGGCATGTTGGGAATCTCTGTGGCACGAACTAATGCAAATAGGGAGAAAACCGTGTCATGTCCCAGTCAGATATTGTTTTTAAAAAGGTTAGATCAGGGGCGCCTGGGTGGCTCAGTTGGTTAAGCATCTGACTTCAGCTCAGGTCATGATCTCACGGTCTGTGGGTTCAGGCCCCGCATCAGGCTCTGTGCTGACAGCTCAGAGCCTAGAGCTTGCTTCAGATTCTGTGTCTCCCTCTCTCTCTGCCCCTCCCCTGCTCATGCTCTGTCTCTCTCTGTCTCAAAAATAAATAAAAACTTAAAAAAATATAATAAAAAATAAAAAGGTTAGATCATGGCATAAGGGGAGTCTTTGCTTCCTCTCAATTTTCCAAAATCACACGTTTGATCATCTCTAGATTAGTCATAGCTGTCTTTTTAAATTTTTTTAATGTTTATTTATTATTTTTGAGAGAAAGAAAGAAAGAGACATAGTATAAGCAGGAGAGGGGCAGAGAGAGGGAGGCACAGAATCCGAAGCAGCTCCAGGCTCTGAGCCTTCAGCACAGACCCTGATGCGGGGCTCGCAACCACAAACCGTGGGATCATGACCTGAGCCGAAGTTGGATGCTCAACCAACAGAGCCACTCAGGAGCCCCAGCCACTAGCTGTCTTAAGAGCCAAACACTACTGAATAGAGTAAGAACAGAGAGAGAGAGAGAGTGAGAGAGAAAAATGGCTCTCTCACACAGCTCAGCTGACAATGGAGCTTAGAGGGAACTCACTCACTTTCAGATGTATGCCTGACCGCATTCTCTCAAAGTTAAGCCCCCTACTTGTGCTGTCACCATCTACATGCTCACTAACCAGGAACATCAAATTTGACAATGAGAGTTTCATAGGAAGGATGTTTGTATCCTGTGCCAGACTCCACAATACTGATTTGCTAGCAAGTAAAGCATGTGCACGAAAATTAAAAAGCAAAGAACAACTAAAAATAAAGGGAGGGGGCACACAAATGTTTCCAGAAAGCAGGAATTTGTAACTTTAAAGAAGTTATCACTTATTGAGTGCTTACCATATGCCAGGCATGGCGTTGGGCATCCTACACTGAATCTTCTTCCCTTCTATCCTATGGCATGGACATTGCAATGATCCCATTTCTGAGAAAGTGGGACAACAGTTGTAGAGGTTGGGAATACGCCCAAAGATACATGGGGAATACATGGTAGAGGAATCTAAACCCCTGATTCCAGAGGCTTAGTTAGACCACCAAACCACATTCTCTCCTGACACAGCAGGATGTGGTACGATATCTATATTTTGAGGGCTGGCAAAAATTTAGTTATTATCTAATCCAAATTCCTGATTATGTCAAGGAGGAAACAGACTAAGGAATGCAAAGTAGCATGCCTAATATCACCCAACTATTTAATAGTAGAGCCAGGATTCAAATCTGGGCTTCCTGACTTCTGGGCAGGGCTCTCCCACTATGCAACACTGGGTCCCAGTGTATGTAATGAAGTCTGTCCTGAAGGAAGCACATTAAATAAGCGTGTGTAGCCTGTAGGATATAGGAGATGTTCAAGTTTCCCACCTGTAGTAGATTCCCTGCCTTACCAAAGTACAAGTCTTGCATAGCATTTTTTTTAACGTTTATTTATTTTTGAGACAGAGAGAGACAGAGCATGAACAGGGGAGGGGCAGAGAGAGAGGGAGACACAGAACCCGAAGCAGGCTCTAGGCTCCAAGCCATCAGCCCAGAGACCGACGCGGGGCTCGAACTCACAGACCGCAAGATCGTGACCTGAGCTGAAGTCGGACGCTTAACCGACTGAGCCACCCAGGCGCCCCTCTTGCATAGCATTTAACGATCCCATTTCAGGGCCTCAAACGAAGCTAATGAAAGAAAATGCAGGGTTAATATGCCTCCTCTGAACTGTCGGGGGAGCGTTCCTAATCCTAGAATTCACTCTCCATTCCCTGTCTCAATACTTAATAACCATCAAAAAGGACTTTGATCAGCAGATGGATTATGAGATCCTTGAACCCCTGGAATGTTCCTTGCTAGCCACCTAGATGACAGTGGACACCAGGCTGACAAACACAGATGCCTGCATGAGACAGGCATGTGACCCAAATGAGTGACGTAGAGATGTCCAAGAGGGTGCAAGACGAAGGTGTGGTACAAGCTATGCCTAACTGGTGTGCACATGTTTCCAACATGTTTCCCACAGAGGGGTGAGCTGTTCCTCCGTTCCTGTCCACTGTTTCCACAGAGACACACAAGCCCATGTTGCTAGTTTCACCAGTGCCGAGAGACACAATGTCAACATGCAATTTTGTATAAAATTTTCCGATTTTTCAAATATATGATCAAGTGAAACCTGGTTTGCTGGTTTCCAGCTTTTTAACTCTGGCGTATGTATTCTGAGCTCTCATACCTACTAAAAGTCAGAATTTCTTTGTCCTCTCAGACAACAGGTTTCTCCCAAAATTTTATTTTTTAGTATTTCTATGTTTGTTTCTAAACGCCCATCCCGTTATAGTATAAGCTTCTTGAAAACTGAGTTCTTTCATGATTCCAAGTCTCTAGTACATAGTTGGTAATCAGTACTTAAGGAAAGGAAAGAAGTTGATTTTTCCCAAAAGATGAAGCTATATGTGTTCTTTAAATCAGTCAACAAATACTCCTCGAACACCTTTCATCATAGCCAGGGACTATGTTAGCTGCTGGAAGCCCAGCCGTGAAAACAATGACACATTCCGAAACTCCCAGCTCTATCAGCACTGGGAGACATTTCCTAGACTTTACGGCACTTGCTCGCACATCCTCTATTATTCCGAAGTTCAGTAATATCCCCCGCTTTGGAGAATAAAACACTGTTTTACCTAAATTTATTGAAGGTAGATATATTAATCAACGCTCTTTCAGTTCACAATTGCAGGAAGAATCTCACTGTAACTACTAGCAAGAGAGAGGGAGAGAGAGGGAAGGAAGGAAGTAAAGGAGAAAGGGGGAGAAGGAAGAAGAAAAGAAAGAAGAAGGCAGGGAGGGAAGGAAGGAGGGAGGGAGGGGGCATTTGCTCATATAACCAAAAAATGTGGGGATAAACCTTATGACTTCAGGCACAGCAGGATCTACGGACTCAAGCACTGTCAACAGGGATCAATTCTTAGGCTCCAGTTATAAATACAAACATTGTCATCACTGGCAACACAAGACTCACACTCCAGACCTTAGCAATACCAGAGGAAAAGAGCAGCTTTTCTCCAACAGCACTGCTGGAAAAGCCCCAGGGAGGATCCTCACTGGTCCAGATTGCCACATAATCCCTTCATGAACTAAGAACCACAGGAGAGAAGGATTCTGCTAACATAAAAGCAAAATGACATACAAAAACAACATGAGCCCCCTAAATTACTAATAAAGAAAAAGCTACCTTTCTGGCTATCCTGAGGAAATGGATCTTGACCAAGGACTATTTTGGTCAAGTCAAAATATTCTCTGTGTTAAGTCAGCAAGAAGGAAATACAGTCATCTCTTTTCTAGGATGTAATGGTTATGTTTGATTCCAATAGTTTCAAGTTCTACATTTAATTTCTACCTTAGAATCTCTTGAGGATTATTAACAAAAAAGGAGCTCACTTTTTAGGATGGTGGATAGGATATATCCAGGATATATAGGAGATACATATATATATGAAACCTGTTAACCCAGACCTTGCTGGACTTAATTGTTCAGTGGTCAATTAAGTCCAGCAAGGTCTGGGTTAACAGGTTTCATATATATACACACACACACACACACACACACACACACACACGCATACATATATCTATTATTTAAGAGAGAGAGAGAGAGCACGAGCAGGAAAGAGGGGAAGAGAGAGAGAGACTGAGAATCTCAAGCAGGCTCCATGCTCAGTGCAGAGCCAGATACAGGGCTCAATCCCACAACCCTGGGATCATGACCTGAGCCGAAATCAAGAGTCAGGCACTCAACTGACTAAGCCATCCAGTTGCCCCAAATATATTTCTTTACCGAAGAACTCCTCAGAGATAGTACTATACTAATGGGTATCAAAAGTGGTGACATAGTATGCTTTAGCTCTCAAATTAACTCAGCCATGGAACCCAAGATTCTCAAAGAATCCTGTAGGACTGGTTCTACAGAAGACACACTAGAAGCCTCCACTCCACAATGAGATGAACATGACTAGTTTTCTCTGTGCTTTTGAAATCTGGTATACAATGTTGTTAAAAGAGTGCAGATTTTCGCTCAGCACTGTCTTTGAATCTCAGTTTGTTACCTTTTTCCTAGATCAAATGACTTACACCTCCCTGAACTTCAGTTCCTTCATCTAAATAAAGTGAGGTGATATGACTTGTCTAAGAGTTCTGGAATAAGTAGAACACACTAGTGGGTGCAAGTTTCATTTCACTTTCTTTTTTTTTTTTTTTTAATTTTTTTTTTTTAACGTTTATTTGTTTTTGAGACAGAGAGAGACAGAGCATGAACGGGGGAGGGTCACAGAGAGAGGGAGACACAGGATCTGAAGCAGGCTCCAGGCTCTGAGCTGTCAGCACAGAGCCTGACGCGAGGCTCGAACCCATGGACCATGAGATCATGACCTGAGCCGAAGTCGGATGCTTAACCGACCGAGCCACCCAGGCGCCCCTCATTTCACTTTCAACTGTCTTAGTCCTGATATAAACTTCTAATTTAGCAAACAGTGGTAATCCATACTATGCTCCTATTTCCCAGTATGAATGCAAGACTGACCCAAAAGTGTCCACTAGTACAGACTCAGATGAAGGTTAGAAGAGGGAAAAAAGCCAAATATCTTTGGTGACTTGAAACAGGATAAACTATTAAAGAAGAGAGGTGGACTCAAAGTCAGGTTTGGATGATCTGATGACCTTCACAAGTTACAAAAACCCACTAAGCCCCAATTTCCTGGTGTATAAAATGGGGATAATTATACCACTTCAGATGGTTGTTGACAAGATAATGCACATAAAACACTTACTTACTGAGCCTGGTATATAATAAGCACTCTATACCCCTATCAGTCAAGGCTACCTATATTCAGCTACTATAATAATCAACCCCCAAAGCTTCAGTGACTGGGAGTAATTACAACTTATTTCTTTATAACACTCCATGTCTATATCATGCGAGCAGGGGAGTTTTGCTCAGCAATGTCACTCAGGGCCTCTCAGCCTGATGGAGCAAATGCCAACTCAAATGTTGCCAGTTCTCCAGAGGGTCTCATGCCCGCCATTAAATACCTGGCCTGAAAGTGACACATGACACTTCAGTTCACAGCTCAATGACCAGGACTAATCACATGGTCTCAAAGGGGCCAAGAAGTACAATCCTTCCTTGTGTCCTAAAGGAGAAGAAATGGAAATGTTTGCTAAGAAGCATTATTGCCCACCACAAGCATGTTAGCTCCCATGATCCAGAGCTTGTACAAATAGACATATCAGGAATATTCAGTGACTGCTTTGAAATGGTCAGCTGAGTGGGAGAACCAAGATTTTCCATTCGGTCAGCAGAATCACCAGGATATCTACAAAGAGATCCATTATAAAGAAAAATGTGTAAAAACAGCAGCAAAGCAGCAATGAGCCCCCAGAGAAGGGAAAGGATATGCTCAGTCTGTAGTATGGGAACTAAAATAGGCACAGCAAGACCTATTAAATCTCTGTTTTGTTACCTATATCCTAGGTCAAATGGCTTACGCCTTTCTGGGCTTCAGTTTCTTCACCTATATAAAATGAGTTATTATGGCTTATAAGATAGGGTATGTCAGCAAGTCTAGGATAATACCCTGCTCACAGAACACACTTGTTAAAGTTAATTTAATTCACTCCATTTTAAATTGACCTAGGTTTAATATAAACTTCTACCAAATGTGGCAAACTCCTGAACAAGATCTACACAAAACTCCAATTACACCTTCTCTGATTTCAAAGATCTCTTTTTCTTGATAACAGCATATGTAGACAACTTGAAAAAACAAAAAGAATGATATCTGTAACGCATAGTAAATCTTCAACTAAATTATTCATGCTATTTGTTTATAAACAGCACAACCAGTCAACCATGAAGTTTAAATTGGGAAATCAATTTCCCTGCAAAATATTGCAGGTTATATGGAGTTGTCTTGAATGGCTGCAAGATGAATTGTTTTTATGACATCACTCACAAGAAGAGAACACTGCAACAGGACTAATACAGAAGCAATCATGAATTGTAAGACAGGAAGATATGTAGAAACTGGCTTGCTCCTTTTAGTAAAGGTTCCTAAATTTCTTACACCCTCCATAATCATCACCACCAGGGCTAATATGCCAGGCAAGTATAGAGTTGCTGCAGAAATGTGATCAAAGATTAGGAGTTACAATTGATTCAAGCCTCAGATTCTTACTAATCTAATAGTTTAGGCATTTTTAGAAATTTACCTGTCAAATTCATCTTCAAGGAAGTCATAACTCAAAAATCATCTGGAAAATAATAAACCAAATTATAGTTTTTAACATATTTTAGCAGATACTACTGGTTATCTGTCCAACTTCTAGCCTCCTCTCTTTCCTTCTAACAAAATAAGAAATTATTTTCCAGCCTCTGCCCAGCTCCTTATGCCCATAGGCTTCAAAGGTCAAAGGTGGCTGACTCTTCCTCCCCAGATGTAAGTTGTGGATGAGCCTCTATAGTCTGAGTCAAACCTGCTTAGCCATACTAGATGCAGGAGTGGGCACATGACAAAATTCTGGCCAAGACTTGAGATGTCTATTAAAGGATTTCTAGATGAGGCAATATCATTCTTGAAAAGGAAGAAAGGAAGGGAGGGAGGAAGGAAGGAGGGAGGGAGGGAAGGAGGGAAGGATTTGTCCCTCTTCTTCTCATATATGTTGCCCTGCATAGATCTAACATATGGACCTACTGCAGTCACCTTGCTTCCAGCATCTGAATGAAGGCACTGCTAAGGATAGAAAAGGAGAGAGATGAAAAGAGCCTAATTCCTTGAGGACATCCTTTGAACAACTGAATCAACCAACTCTGAAATCTGACTTACTTCCAGACATCCTGGTGTGACAGTTTCCCAACTGTTTATGTCAATTTGAGTTGCACTTTCTGATTACTGTAGGACAAAGCATCCTGATACAAAGGCCTTAAAGAGAATAAAAAGGCATGATGGACACTACTGTGACCACCCCCTGTCTATTGTCCCTCTGCACCTTACTAACATTATTCCCTAATCTATTTAATATAGCTCAGTTGCAGATACACAGTCATTTCCAGACAATGAAATATATATGGATGTCTACTCTTGGGGCTTATGAGAAAGCTACTCTTTCTCTTATTAAAATAAGTTTGAAAAGGAAAGATTGTTCTCAAGGCCCTTTGCCTTTTGCTTTTTTCTGCCTCTTCCCACCTCATATGTGGACAGCATGCTCACAGGTTGAGCAACCAACATGCTAAGGGTGATAAGGGAGTAAATCAGAAGGACCCTGCATTGTTGATGCCCTCCTTGACCAACTGTGCTCTTCCTAAAAGATGTCCCTCCAGACTTTCTCAACAAATAAAGAAAAGAAACCCCTATTCAAATAAGCCCCCATAGTTAAGTTTCACTTATACAGCCAAAGCAACCCCAATTAAAAAAAAATAAGCTAGTTATTTGTCAGCAAATAACAAAATAAAATAAAGATTGGGAGAAGTAGAAGTGGATAAACATGCATGCCCTGGAAATAGACTTCCTGGGTGTGAAAGCTGGATGTGCCTTTTGCAAGCAATAGTATTTTAGACAAGTTACTTAATTTCTCTAGGCCTCAACTTCCTAATTGGTAAAACTGGGATAATAATAAAAATAAATCTACTCCAAAGAGTTGGAATTTAATAAGACGATCCATGTGGGGAAAAAATGAGCCTAGAACTCAACACATCACTTTGTCCAAGGAACACTGAATGCATCACCATGTATCAGACCCTTTTCTAGGTACTAAGACAGTAACAGTGGACAAAACAGACAAAAAGCCCCACTCTTGTGGAGTGTGCATCTTCTTGAGGGGGAAAATAGATAATAAACAACATAAGGAAAATGTACAACATGTTAGAGGTAAGAGCTATTAAAAATGAGTAATTCAGGGAGGAGAAAAATGGAGAATATTTGAGGGTGGGCTGTTGTGAGGTTAAATAGAGTGCACGAGGAAAGCCTCACCTTTATGTCACCTTTCTAAGGTGGCATCCTTCAGCAAAGGGAAAATCTAGAGCAAAGACCTGAAGCAAGAGCTTCCCTAGTGGGTTCTAAAAACAGCAAGGAACACAATATGGCCACAGCAGAGATTTTAACAATTAGCTTGAAACCATTTATTCAGTCTCAGAAGCTAGTCTGGCAGTTTTAGATTTCACACCAACCCTTTACAGACCATCAGAATCTGAAAGGATTATGGAAATAGAAAAACGTTTATACGAAAATTTCCCCACCTTCATTTCTCTCCAAAAACTCGAGAGACTACCTATGTGATACCAAATGATTGGCTACATCTTAGTCTGCTCAGGCTGCCATAACAAAATGTCATAAACTGGGTGGCTTAAACAGTAGGCATTTATTTCTCAGAGTTGTAGAGGCTAGGAATTTCAAGACCGAGGTGTCAGCTGGCTCCATTTCTGTTGAAGATTCTCATCCTTGCTTGCAGATGGCTGCCTTCTCTCTGTGTCCTCACATGGCCTTTCCTCAGTGTGTGCACAAGGACAGACATCTCTTTTTCAAACTCTTCTTATAAATCCTATTGGATCAGGACCCTGCTCTTATAATCTCATTTAACCTTAATTTCCTTCTAAAATCCCTATCTCCAGTTGACCAAAATAATCAGTTATTTAGAGACACATAGATCCAGCCCAAAGTTTATTTGCCAAACAGATCCTTCAAACATTTGAATTCTATTAGAAATTAGGGAGATTTTTCTGGAGGAACATCCAGCAGTGCTAAAGAAGAGGAGTACTGATAGCCAGCACTGTGGAATCAGCCATGAGCCCACTCTTGCGGCTAATTACGAAAGGGGTTATCTCTTCGCAAACCATATGACTCCCTAAACAGACCTTATGAGAAAAGTGCTCGTTGTCATCGGTTTCAAGAAAGACACTGCCTTAATGTCTTACTCCCACTACATAATAGGAGCTCTAGCTGATAGGAAATAATTCATACCAGTAAGCTACATTTTTTTAAATTTTTTTAATGTTTTTTATTTATTTTTGAGAGAGAGAGAGACAGAGCATGAGCAGGGGAAGGGCAGAGAGAGGGGGAGACGCAGAATCCAAAGCAGGCTCCAGGCTCCGAGCTGTCAGCACAGAGCCCGATGCGGGGTGTGAACTCACAGACCGCAAGATCGTGACCTGAGCTGAAGTCGGAGGCTCCACCGACCGAGCCACCCAGGCGCCCCAATAAGCTACATTTTAATACAACTTCCACTGACCAATACTTTGAGAGAGATTATGGCAGAGTGGTTAAGAACACGGAACCAAACTGCTTAGGTCTGGTTCCCAGACCTACCCAGATGGATCCCAGGTCTACCACTAACTAGTCAACAAGTTAACTTACCTCTCTGGCTCTTCATCTCTCGTTATTAGAGTAAGGAATAGCACATCTAGATCATGGAGGTGTTATGAGGATTACATAGAGTTGAGCAACACAAAGCATTTAGAAAGGTGTCTGCTATATAGTAACTGTTCAATTAATGTTAACTGGCAGTATTAATTCATTAGGACAAGCCAATTATTTTTATGTATAGAATCATCCATATGTGTTGGCCTGCTGCTTTAAGGCCAAACATTTTGGGAGTTACATCTGTCACCCCACACAGTATGCAGAATAATGCCTCCCTCCCCAAGATGTCCAGGCCCTCATGCTCAGAATCTATGAATATGTTACCTTATACTGAAATAGAACTCTGAAATGAGGAGATTATTTTGAATTATCACACGAGTCCTAAAAAGGGCCATATAAAGTAGTGATTAAAGGCATAGGCTCTAGATCCTGAAAACCTGGGTTCAAACCTCATGCATCTATAGGCACCTCTGTGTCTTTTTTTCCATTTGAGAACAATGATGATACCAACTTCATGGGGTAATTTATGAGGGTGAAATGAGTTACAATATGTAAAATTCTTGGAATAGCATTTGGCTTAGTATAAGTACTATCTAAATGTCAGCTAAATAAAACTGTTACTTGAATATGTACAAACAAAAAACTAGGTAAAATATCTTCATACTTACATCTATTATAAACCTTCAGAATCAAAATTAATTTATACATTATATTTAAACTACAAATCCAACTAACTCAAATAGTCAATATATAGTGTTTGGATTATGTATTTTTTTAAAAAAATTTTTTTTAACCTTTATTTTTGAGACAGAGAGAGACAGAGCATGAACGGGGGAGGGTCAGAGAGAGAGGGAGACACAGAATCTGAAACAGGCTCCAGGCTCTGAGCCATCAGCACAGAGCCCGACGTGGGGCTTGAACTCACGAACTGCGAGATCATGACCTGAGCTGAAGTCAGACGCTTAACCGACTGAGCCACCCAGGCGCCCCTATGTATTTTTTAATAAATGAAACCAGTGCTCACTATAGCTGCTCAAAATGCTCCACATCTTGTTCTTCTGAGTCTGCCAGTTTTGTTTTTTGTTATTTTTTTAACATGATATATCATGGGATTATTCATTTCTCCATTTTTTCCCTTATCCAAACCACTGCACAAACTGCCACAGCATCATTTGGCCTTCCTTTGGAACAAATGTATCACCTGTATGATGTCTACTTCTGTTCTCGATCATAACTTAAGATTTTTGAAAAGTACTACTAGACGCAGCATAAATGCAAATGAGACTCCTGAAAGGGTTATACAGATAGACTAGAATTTGCCTATATGCTCTTTTTGGATTATCACGTACAATTAGATACCTCTTAAAAAGAACCCACTGACCTCTGAGAATGTATCTTTATCCTTTAGTTTGAGAAATACTGCTCTATCCTGGAGTCGGCCTGCTACACCCCTTTCTTGCTCTGTAGGTAATTAACTTCCCTTTCCACAAAGCCCTGTGCACTCCTCCTCTCTGTCCTGGACTTTCCCCCACTTACTTATCCCAAAGGAGGGTTAATGATGTGATCTGTCAAGGCTAAGGACATTTGATAGAATCCTGACTTATATCCAAGATCTGTGCCTCTTAAGATTTTATTTGGTATGTATGAGTAAATTTTCTTATTTTCATTCACAACATTTAAGAAATTAGTTGGGCTAAAGACTACTTTCCAGTCTTATCTAGGTCACCACCACCCCTTAAGAAGACCTTAGTTGGTGGGGCGCCTGGGTGGTTCAGTCAGTTAAGTGGCCAACTTCGGCTCAGGTCATGATCTCACACTTTGTAAGTTTGAGTCCTGCATGGGGCTCTGTGCTGACAGCTCAGAGCCTGGAGTCTGCTTCAGATTCTGTGTCTCCCTTTCTCTCTGACCCTCCCCTGCTCACACTGTGTGTGTGTGTGTGTGTGTGTGTGTGTGTGTGTGTGTGTGTCTCAAACACAAATAAACATTTTTTTAAAAAAATTAAAAAAAAAAAGACCTTAGTTGGGTGGCCTACCCCTGTTCTGCTCTGGGCAGTAAGGCAAAATCTTTCCTTCTTCAATATGATCTTCCTTTAAAGATCATTAGCTAGGATTGCTCCCCACCCCCCAGTACTTAAGTCAATGAGGGTCCAAGAAAATTTACCCTTAGCTAAGACAAAGGTAACCTCCTTATAATCCAACATCAGGAGACCACCACATGGAGGAAGACTAAAGCAAAATCTTCAAAGATTGCCATAAAGAATGTGCATTGACTCAGCTTTGTCCTTTGTTGGAAGACTTCTCCAGGGAAAGACTAATGCCGGACAAGATACAGGTATCCAAGACATTTAAGCCCTGCTCACCTGATCACTTACATGTTATATGTATATCATATGTACTATATGTATATAATATGTATAATATATATAACATGAACTGAAATACAAAATCAGGTCTTGCACCCAGAGCAGAGCTGCTATAGCATCCAATGGGAAACAAAAGCACAGAATTGGTGAACAGAACAGAGACAACAGAATATCCCACCTTTCCTTCCTTTAAGCTCATTCCCTCTCTCCACTAGTAACAGCAGTTGACATGCATTAACCACTTAACTCTGTACCAGGCACTGCTCTCAATGCCTTTATATTTACCTACAAGATGTGTGGTTTTATAATCCCCATTTGCCAGGGAGTCAGAGGAATTCAGTACAGAGAAGTTAAGCAACACAGTCAAAATCACACATGTACTGAGTGGAGAAGCCAGCCTGAGAATCAAGCCTTGAGGTTTTCACCACACTATGCTGCTGCTGCTGCTGCTGCTGCTGCTCAAAGAAACATGCATTCTAAGAAGGTCTGCCCCTTGAACTGTAGACTTCATTCATTGCAAGACAAAAAGCCTGCTTCACACTGGGAGGGGTTGGCAAACTCATAGTGACAGAAAGAAACAGAAGGAAAGGAAGAAAACAAAATGAAGACAAGACATGGACGGGGAGATGGGGTTTGGTCATCTTTTTGAAGCAAAGTGGTGTTTTCAGAGGAAAGATCTCCCTGTTCCAGGTCTGAATCCCTGTCTTGCTAATAAATGGTCCATCGAAGCAGCTGGCTGCACTCTTATCACTGCCATGGGAGTTATTTACACTAATCCCTTCTCTTGTAGCCTGGCTGGACAAGGATGAAAATCCCTAGCATCAGCTATTAAAAGAGACAGAGGAAACACACAAACCAATTTACAGGGTTTCACTTGACCAGTTTTCTTCATTTGAGTCCTATTAGCTCTGATAATGTATCCTCACTATTAATTGGCCAGGGAGAGCAAGGTAACGTCTGTGTGTGTGAATGTGAGCGCATGCCTTGTGGCCTTCAGTGCTGCTGAGATTCTAGCACGAAACCCAGAGAAGGCAGGAGAACATCTAAATGATCCTTCCCAGGTTTCATGAAGCATATGAGCAACCAAGTCAATGAATATTCCAAGGAAATATACCAAGGATGTACAGTATAGTGGAAGTTCTCTACAACTCTACCACTTTCTTGCTGTTCTTTGTGTGAGGCATTTTACATCCCCAAGCCTCAATTTCTTCAACTTTAAAATAGAGAAAGCTATATATTTTGTGTAGGAGTTGTGAGGATCAATGAGTCATGGGTATCATGGTCTTAGCACAGTGGCTATCAAAGACAAAAGCACTTGGTAACAACAAAAATAGCAACAACAAGAGTGATAATAATATTGGCTATTGTTAGCAGTGGTATTTTTCTGACTCCCATCTTCTTAAATGCCCTGATTCAGTTTTAAGAGGAAGCTTCAAAGGACCAGTAATTTGGAAGCATATGAACCACTTCCTGCGACTTTCCCCCTTCAAACTCAGCGTTATTGTTCTCTTCTCCTGACTGCCTCTTTTCACTGAAGTCACCCCCTTCCTTGATGAGAGTGGCCCAGGCCATGAACCAAAAACTGGGGCAATGATGTTTCTTTCCATTAATTCAAGAACATTCACTTTTCTCCCTGAATTTGTGTCCCTCTGGGATGTCATTTCTCACACCTCTTATCTCCTTACCCTCTCCATTTCCTTGCAGTCCAGCATAACAGAAAAGCACAACCTGACTATATCAGAACAGACTCATTCACTCTCCACCCCCAGGAGCTCATATTCTTGCCCAAGGATTCCCATTTACCACCTTGATGATGAATCATAAAACCCCTGAAATGGAAAAGTTTTCTGATTCTAAATCAGAGTTATTCTATTTAGTCATTCCAGCATCTCAAGAAAAAGAGACAGAAAAAAACAAGAGATTCATCAGATTCAGAGCTAATGTGCAAGCAAGAATCAGAGAGGTACAGTCAGAGAGTCAGAGAGGATCAGAGAGGGAGGTATAGGAAGTTTCAGCAAGCAAGCAAGCAACCAAGCAAGAAGGAAAGAAAGAAAGAAAGAAAGAAAGAAAGAAAGAAAGAAAGAAAGAAAGAAAGAGAAAAAAATGAAAATATGTATATATTGCTAAGAAACATGCCAAGACCACTGATTTCATTAAATCCAGAAAGGTCCAGTGAATGTGTATACGGTGGATTAAATAAGAGCTTTGGCTTGAACCAATCTGACCTAGTAGAGCATTGGCACATTCTAGCTGTATGACTGGCACAAAATATTTAATTTTCCTAAGCTTTAGTCTCTATATTTGTAAAATATGAATAATAACATTTATTTTGCAGAGCTTTTATGAGAATTAAAGATAATTTCTGTAGAAGTGCTTAGCACATGACTTGACACACAGTAGGAGCTCAGAAGTATTATTTAGCCAAAGTACTAAGCTTGCAGCATTCATGTTTTATAAGAGGCTCCAATCTTCTCTTCTGCATTTTTCACAAATATAAGTCTTAAATCTTTATTTAATAACTAGAACATATGAAAATTGTGGTGGCAAAAATTGACAAAAGATTAAACTTATCTAGAATAATCTTAAGGAAAACCAGGATGAAGTATAGATAGTACTGTAAGATACATTTAGTTCACTGAAATACATAGCCTGAAGCATCTATGGAGAATCCTCTGCCACAGAATATTTCCAAATATATGCTAGAGGACCACTTATTCATGTGGAAACGTTCAGCAGATAGTTGGACAGATTGACCCAATATGTGGAAGACAAAGGTCTTAGCTTGCAGCTAGACATGGCATTTTGGAGCCATCTACAAATATCTATCCAAGGACAGGTCACCCAGAAAAGTACACAGAGTTAGACAAAAAGACAGAAAATCAAACACTCTAAATGCCAACTTTTAAGGGCCACTGAAATAGAAAGAAAATCTTTCTATGAATGGATTAAGGACTACTTAATATTCATTGGCTAGAGCCATTAGATCATTCATTCATTCACTGCTTCAACTAATATTTATACTATGCTTAGTAATGTGCTTTATATTATGCCAGATGGGGAAATGGTGATGAACAAGACAGCCCCGACTCTTACCTGCATGGAGCTTACTGTCTAGAAAATAACTCAAATATAAACAAGTAGTTGAATAAGTCCACTAAGAGACGACCTTTCAAAGAATCAGTGGGGACAGAAAGCAGATTTAAAAATCTAAGAGAAAACAAAGACAAAGTAAACTCTTTGAACACGCTTAGCTATAAGGTAAAAAGAGAGAGGACACAGGGTCAGTGTTCTGGAAAGATTTCAAGCATCATAAGGAAGAGGGGGGGAGTGCCAAACTTGAGATTCAATTATTCTCTCATCAATTCCTGGGCTTCTCAAAATCCAAATAATAGCACAAGTCCTATCTATAATAACTATGATGGAAGCAGCTGCCTGAGCAGATTGACTGTCCTTTTGTGTCTTCAGAGACTATGGGCCCAGGCTGCATCCCCAGGGTCCCTGCACAGCATATGTTCTCTTCAGCAATGTGAGGATATCTGCATTAGCCTAAGTACATACAGCAGGCCCTTTAATTAATCCTCAATACGCTTCACACATTAGCAAATATCACTGTGTCCCCTTTGGAATTCTAAGGCATCTGGTAGACTTGTATCTCCCTCAAGATCCTGTTTGTTTCTCTTACAGTCAAAAGGCCCAAGTCACATACTCTTAACTTTGCCCCCAAATCATGATAAGCCCTATCTCCAACCATCCTTTGCCCTTCAACCTCTCACTTGTCAAAGGTTTAACTCTAAGGAATTAGACCATCAAATTTGTAATTCTCAGTCTTACTGTCTCCATGACTTTCATGACCAAAGATACTAAGATTTTTAGTAGCACACTCGGAGGGATTAAAATGTAAATGCCAGCTTTTAAGCTATATCTATTCAAAAATTAAATAAAAACGTATTGTCCCTACTCTATTTGGTTGGTTATCCTTAGGCTTTCAATTATGATTTGAATTAAATAGTTTTTTTTACACTAATTGAGTTCATGCACATATACTCTGATTGCAAGATCCTCTCCTGTCAGTACACAGGCAGTTCAGATCTGGCCTGACATTAAGCTATACTTCCTATATCTTACTTCCCAAAATGTACCCTACTCTGTAACCTTTATCTCAGTAATCCATCTCCCAGATATCATTGTAACACTGTATTTCTTCAATTGGGCAGCTCACTTGTAGAAGTTCACTCCAACCCCAGTCTGCCATGATGCACAGGGTAAATACACAACTAAGCTCTGCGGCAAGCAAGGTATATTTGAGAGTTCAAAGCTAGGAAAGAATTTTCCAAAACATAAGAGATAGTTCATTGTATATATTTTGGTTGAAAGGCAGAGACAAATAACTCCAAAAAATTTATCTCCCCTCAGAAATAAGGGCCTGTATAGCCACGGGTACAATCACCAAAGCACCTAGAGGAATCCATTTTATTAGTCAAAGGTAGTTTTTCCAGGAAAATGTCAGTTTAGGCCTATTGTCCAAGTATCTCAGTGTTCCAATGATAGCACCCCCTCCTGCTCTTAAACATGTCCTACTCTGAACAATAAATGAGATGGTGATCTCAAAGAACGTCGCAAATCTTCCAACCAGCTAAATGCCTAAAATTGTTTCCAATTTTTAGCCAGCTTTACAATTATGTAACTATTATTGCAAAGAAACAATTCTATAATATGTAAGTAGTGGAAGCAAGCACTTTGAGAAAGAAATGTGAAAGTTTCAAGTACAATAGTGCATCTAGGGACAAACAGGCATAAGGAAGTCAACTGTCAGTTGATGCTGAGACTGGGAAGCATTATAAATACGAGCTGAAAACAGTATTCAGAGCTTTAGGTCCACATTGCCAAAGTAAATCAAGGCCACAAAGATTTTATGAGACTCTAAGGAACATATCAAGCTCTATGAAGAAAACTCTGGTATTTTTTAATTATTACTATTGATTTTTAACTTTTTAGAAGTACTGAGATTACCGGAGGCACTGAATCAGATACCATAAGTGAATTGAAACAAACGTGTCTGGATTTGACCACTTTGCAGGTTCTGATCTGCCTGAACCACTCATTCTTATACCCCTCATTAAACAGATATTCCATTAAACTACATGTAAACCAGAGTGGGAAGTGCTGAATCCCAGCATTTGTTTTCCTCTTGAGGCAGTCCAAATTATCATTTCATGTATGTGAATTTATGGCTATCTACTTTTATTGTGTCTTATTAGCATCCTTTGTTTCCACTCAGTCTCTGCTCATGCTTGCAGCTCTGAACCTTCAAAGGCCAATAACCCAAGCATTTGCTAGCTCTTTACTTCATCCTTCCAAGCATTCAGAGAACTGTGCACAGGACGAGCTGTGCACCAATCCAGTGGTTTCTGGATACTACCCTAACCCCAAATACTGGCTATTTCTCATTACCCTTTGTTCACAACTTTCTAAGTGGTTTTTGAGACAGTGGGATTCAGTTTTTAGCCAAGCCAATTCCATTCAAATTTGCAAGTAAAATTTCATGAGAGGCTATACCAAAATGCTTTATTAATCTTAAAATATACATTCTAGACTCACATTAATCTCATGCCCTTCTTTATTTACTAGCAAACTTATTTTTCCAAGCCATTTTCTTTAATATATATGTAAAATTCTTCCTTTTCTCTTTTAACTTCCTTGCTATGTTTTCTGCTGGTAATAGATTATGCCATTAGATATGACCACGGAGCTATGCTCTGCTTTTCTGTTTAAAGAATTCAAATGAAAGTGACCGGAATGGTGTGAAAATCATCTTCAGGGCACCTGAAGGAAATAGAAATATTTGTCCTGCCCCAAAAATGTTTAAGTAAAAATATAGTATCTGCCTACATATATCTGAAGGACTGTCAAACTGTAGCATTAAGAAGCAGAATCAGAACCAAAAGATAAAAATTATAGTGGCAGAATGTGCCTCAACAGAATTCATTCATTACCTCAGCAAACAGTTGCTGAGAGCTTTCTATGCATAAAGCACTATGTTGGACCTGTAAGGATGCAAACTAGAATTAATTAAAGTCCCTGCTCTTGAGTCCTTTACAACCTATTATGATCACATGATGCATGAAAATAAATACACCTGTTCACCTCTGGAATGGACTGACCCCTGGAGCAGGAAACAGTTGGTCACTACAGTAATACAGGTAAAACCTGAATAACTACCTGTCAGTT
Organism: Panthera onca; assembly: GCF_046562875.1. NCBI lineage: Eukaryota > Metazoa > Chordata > Mammalia > Carnivora > Felidae > Panthera > Panthera onca. The sequence continues at coordinate 19,874,743 of NC_138348.1, read as the reverse complement.
ATACTGTAGGAAAAATTCCCGTATTGGGTAAGTATTTATTTATTCTCTGCTTTGTTGCAGAAAGGACTCCCAATCCAGATTTTTCTTGCTCCTAAGCAATATATTCTGTGTGTAACAAAGCTTTATTTTTGGGTATTTCTTTATTAGTAAGCCAGCATCTCCTTGAGAATCCCTCTGCCATTGAGGACCTAGGCAAAGAGGCACAAGTAGAAAATATAATTAGTCCTTAACAGACAAAAGAAGAAAAACAATCTCCACTGGCCCTGTGGAATATGAGAAGACACAGAGAGGGAAACTGAGGAGGTGATATGCACAGGTCTTCATATTCTCCTCATTAAACTAAAATCTTAGAAAGAGAAGGTCAAAGTATCATAGCTCTTGTGGGAGATCGTCAGCACTGTAAGAATGATGGCAGGATTCACCAGTTCAGCATTGGAGGGAGACTGAAAGTCTCTAGGAGAAGCCCCAACCATGTCCAACATACTGAAAGATGTAGTTTTTAAGGTACATTATACTATTATATTATACTAGGTATATTATACTAGGTATATTATACTAGGTGTATGAGTTTAAGGAACCAGCCTTGGGTTTCACGCCTAAGTGTAATACGCAAGTATGATCTAGAAATATCCAGGTGTCCCACTGAGGAAACACAGTAGTGTTGAACAGGCAGGAAAATTCAAGGGCCTGGGGTTGAAACAGTGTCCATAATGAGCAGGATCATTATAAGTGGAGGCAAGCGGCCACAACCATAGACTCCATTTGCATGTGCCACCATAATGTCCCCAAAGGTCAGACAATATCCGTGGGAGGCTTGAACAACCAACACATTCATGGAATGACTAATAGATATCAGAACGCCTTTTATTCTAATACCAAAGAGTAACATAAACCTCCTTTTAATTTCTAGACACTGACAGAGAGAAGCAGGGAAAAGGAAATAAAATCTAAAAGAGTGACTGTATCCAAAAAAATCACAAATCCAAAAGGTACTATTTAAACTGAAAGAGACTAAAATGCCATCAATAACTGGTAAATTTCAGATGTTTACCCTAGATATTTACTAATTATATAGCTCTCCAAACCCCTATAGACACAAAAACGCACGTACCCTACTACACAGTGACGTAGGGTTCATAAGAAAGATTTGACTCATTTCAGAAAATAAAGAAAATTAAACATTCTCATATATCTAAGCAGTAATGTGTATATATTCTTGATGCCAACACAAATTCATGAGAATAAATTCACATATGTGAAGTGAAACAGTTAATCATTCACCAAGAAGAGCTTCCTAGAAGAAAAAGAGTCAGGTTCTCTTTTCATGGAGACACTGAAAGGCCCCTACATAAGTTCACATTTTTATTTCTGTCCTTTACAGTGATTAACTTCTCAAACAGGACTATTAGCCTGTTTTAATGCTGTATTTTAATCTCCTTAACATTGTTGAGTTTTCATAAATTTTCTCCATACTCTGTGTTGTTATTAATTTTCACTCTTGAAGTAGATTAGCCATACGTTGCTGTACTCATTGAACACAAGAATCTATTTTATGGGAAATGTGAAGTGTAGCAGCACAATCACTAAAAGAAAACTTATCTCCCCTTTCCACACAGTATCTTCTTCCCTGATGCTTTGCATTTATTTCCAAACCTCAGTGAAGGCTTCTCTTTATTTTAAGGCATTTTTGTGTTTTTCTGCCGAAATCGGAGGCTTTACACCCCTGTTCCATATATATGGGCTTCACATTACTGGGTATCATACAGAATTATCACCAACAAAGGAATGTTACTCAGTATATAATGCAGCTACATGGATTTCTCCAATCATGTACATTAGAACAAACTATCAAATCTCATTATCTAGAACAGATAAAGGCATATGAAAGACTACTACCAGAGAAAAGACTACAACCAATACCAGGTAGCTGGTATTTCATTTCTCAAAGAAGAAAATGAAGAGAAAAATTAGCTAGCCTCTCTCAACTTATCATTTAGTGTTCCAAGTGAGACAGAGAAAAAAATATTGGCAGAGCTGTTAAGAAAGTAAGGCTGTCGTATCCACGACAGCTGGAGAGAAGGACAAAGAATTACTGTGGCTAAATGAGGCCTAGATCAAGAACCCGGGAACTCAGCCAGGTGGGATGAAATAAATTCCTGAAATGGTAGCTCTTTCTTAATTTTACCACACACGTTGATTTCCAATTCCTCTGGATTCCCTCAGCTATCTCTAAATACTAAAGTTCAGAGAGAAACATGACAACGGTCATAATGGGCTAAAAAAAAAAAAAAGAAAGAAAGAAAGAAAGAAAGAAAGAAAATCTCTCTCCCTTTATCTTCAACAGGGTGGGGAACTGGTTATAAAGGTTAGTTTGATTTGTAACAAGAGATCATGGTATTTTTACTACAAAGGGTTAAGTGCTAAGAAAGGCAGGAGGTTTCATGTGCCTTTGAGTCCAGACAGCACACACACAGTCAATCCTGGTCATGTTCCTTTCCTTACACTTGTTACTAAAAGGCTGTTAAGTCTCTGAAAAGCTCTATCAAATACCAAACAAAACCCTGAAAGATGGCAAAATTGAAAGAGGGACGTTGAAAGAAGCCAGTCAATGTCTGAAGCCCAAAGTCTCTGTCTGCACAGTTACCTCTTTTCATCATCTCCCAGAGCATAAGTTGTTAACTGCAGTGAAAGGTGTCAGAAAGACACCCTACTTCTAAAGTTAGGCAAAATCTGGGATGTGGATGCATAAGAATTCTATCAGATTGCTTACTCTCACCCAAACCCCTTTAGGGGAGTCTTAAAAAAACCATACATTTTAAGACCTAATACAAAATCATTCACAGAGATCTAAAGCAATGTCTAAAAGAGGTCTTCTCTGCAGGTGAAAAATTAAAATCCAATTTCAGGAAAAGCCTTCTCATTTTTTTTCTTCTTTCTTCTCCAATCTGTCATGGAAGGATTGCTCTGAAGGCTTTATGTTTCACTGTTGAACCTTTGCTTAAAGTAGACTTAATAAACACAATTCTTGTTTTTCCACTTTCAGGGAAAAGAAAAATAGGTAGGGATCATTTTAAATTGAGAAAGTGGTACAGTCATTATTGTTTGGTGTGGGAATGTATTATTTTTCATTAAGAATTCAGCCAAGACTTATTTTAGAATATGATGACTCTGGTCTATAGGATGCAATGAGAAACAAAATAACAAATGAATCTTTGTCAAAATGTTAATAGAATTTATTAACTTCACAGTATCCATGGGAGTTAAGCAATGTGATGAACCAAGAGTGACCTACAGAGACAAAGGCTTTCAAAACAATTTCATGAGGGACATAACTTCCAATATGCCTTATCACCAATTTTACTCTCCTCTCAATTCAAGAGCACTATTATACCTATATCTATAATGGAGGAGGGGGACATTAAAGTCTGAGAAAACTCTTACTGAAATACATAGCAATCTTTACTCTTTATCTTGGAAAGCTGTGTTATTACCCTCTAATTTCTCAGATCATAACAAGATCACCTTGTATCCTAAGAATCTTCAAAATTTTTCCATTTGCATACTAAATAGGAAGAAGAATGAATTTCATTCATGAATAATATTTTAATTTAATTAGCTGACATGAAAAAAAAAAAAGACAAAGCCTTTATGCCATTCAAATCAGTAAAAGTTGAGGAAGAGATTGAGAGAAAGATGTCACATCTTAAAGTTTCTAACTTCTTAGAATTCTTCATAATTAATATCAGGTTTCTGTATATCAAAATTCAACATAAGTTTTTATTACAATGAATTTGTATTTGCTCAACAAAATATAATTGGAAGAGATTTCTGCTTCCATCCATGAAGGAGTGACAGGGAATAAATTTATCTTCCTGCATTAAACAATTAAAAAACACAGACAAAACGTATGAAACATCAGTTTTCATACATTAAACAACAGGCGAGATGGCCATTGATCCTCTCAATAAAGAAAACAAATATGGTGAGACCAACTGTATTAGTCATCTTGGGCTTCTGTAATACCATAGACTGAGTAGCTTAAACAAAAGAAATTTATTTCTCACATCTCTGGAGGCTGGAAGTTAAAGATCAGGGTGCCAGCATAATTAAGTTCTTGTTATGGCCATTTTGTGGCTTGCAGATAGCTACCTTCTCGCTGTGTTCTTACATAGCACAGACAGAGCAGGTGGGGGTAGGGGGAGAGAGAAAGAGAGTGAGGGAGACAGTGAGAATGTGAACAAGAGCATGAGAGTGCTCTGGTTTCTTCCTCTAATTACAAGGACACTAATCCCATCATGGGAGCCCCACCTTCTTTACCTCATCTAAACCTAATTACCTAATAAAGATCCTATCTCTGAATACTGTCACATTAGGGACTAGAGCTTCAACATATAATCTTGTGAGCAACACAAGATGGCATTAAGACTGCCCCAATTTTCTGAATGGCATTAATAAAGCCTGGCAAACTTTCCTACTTGAGGATACAGAGTTCAGAATTTAAAAGCTATACTTCAGCTAAAATTTACAGAGCTGCATAAAGAGAACTACAGAGATCTGCAAAGGGCACCTAATGAGTCTTCATCTGAGTAATAATCAGCGACTACATGTGAGAAAACTATGCAACACTTTGGAAAAAATCATCCCAAGGATCAGATAGAATAGTTTTGGAGTTTACACAGGGCTAAGAATACTTTGTATTCCAATTTCATCACACACAGAGTATCTAGTAGGACCCTCAAAAGAGCATTACACCAAGACAGGGCCAAATTAGACATGGGGGAACTGTCTACCACCTTAAAAGTAAGTCTCAAATGGATCAAATTCTTTCCAAGTAACTTCTGTATTCCGTAACAAAGTTCCTAAAATACTTAAGAAAACATAAAACTCCATCACCCTACAAAATCAAATACACAATGCCTGGCATCTAATCAAAAATTACCAGGCATGCAACAAAGCAGGAAATACATAAATACATAAGGGAAAAAATCAATCAATACAAAAAGACTCAGAAATAGCATAAATGAGAGAATTAGTAAACAACAAAGCAGCTATTATAAATATACTTCATATGTTTGAGAAAGTTGAGCAAAATGAGGATAAAGCAAGATGTAGTATATATTTTAAAACTCTGAACTTTTAGAGATGAAAAATTCAATATCTTAAATGATAAATCCACATCATAGGAATAATAGCATTTCAACAATGCATAAGAATGATTAGCACCCTCAAAGCCATTCAATTAGCAATTGAAACTACATGAAATGAAATACAGAGGGGGGAAAAGATTGAAAGTAATTAAAAATAGCATCAATGAGCTGTGGGAAAACATAATCAGACTAAAATGCATATAATTGGACTCGAGAGGGAAAGAAGAAATAGGAAAAAAAACAAAAGAAAACAATATTAAAATAACAGCCAAAAGTTATCATAATTTAGCAAAAATTATAAACTCATAGATCCAAGAAGTTCAATGAACCTGAAGCACGAGAAGTATGAAGAAAATTATACTAATATCTATCATAATCAAATTGCTTAAAACCACCTAAAGAGAAGACCTTAAAAGCAGTCAGAGAAAAAAGAGACAGGAACAGAGGAAGAAGGGCAAGAATTACAGAAGACTTATCAGAAATAATGCAAACCAGAAGACAGTGAAGCAACCTATTCAAAGCACTGAATGAAAAAATTAGCAGATATTTTCCAAAAATTAAGATAAAGTAAATATTTATTTTAAACATACAAAAGCTGAAAGAATTCATTATAAACAAACCATCACTATAAAAAATATTAAAGGAAGCCCTTTATTTTATTTTTTTCATATTTATTTATTTATTTTGAAAGAGAGAGAGCACAAATAAGGTAGGGCAGACAGAGAGGGAGAGAGAGAATCCCAAGCAGGCTTCATGCTATCAGCACAGAGCATAATGCAGGACTCAAGCCCACAAACTGTGAGATCATGACCTGAGTTGAAATCAAGTCAGACGCTTAACCAACTGAGCCACCCAGGTGTCCCTAAAGGAAGCTCTTTAGATAGAAAATGATACTAAACAGAAATCTGAATCTACACAAAGTAATGAATAACACCAGAAATAGTAAATATGTGGACAAATATATGACTGTTTTCCTTATTTTTTTTTTTACAATGAGTTGAAATGTGGATGGGTGATCTATATTCTATCAGTTAGTTGCTGAGCAATAAATCACTCTAAAACTTAATGGTTTAAAATAGTTATTAAATATTTCTATTGTATACATGTCATTTACATAGTTCTACTGTTCTAAGCCATGCTTGGCTGATCTTAGGGAGTTCACTTATGCATCTGCAGATGCATCAGCATCTGCAGCTGGTTAGTCAGTTTAGGGCTGGTTAACCTAGGATAATCTCAGGACAGATGACTTAATTTTGCTCTATGAAGTCCCTCCAGTAGACCAACCTAAGGTCATGACATGGCAGAGGTTTAAGACTGAGTTATCCCAATTGTGCGAAAAGTCAAGAGAAATGCATAGTTTTCAAGCCTCTGCTTATGCTACACTTACTAACATCTCATTGTCTAAAATAAGTCACATGGCCAATCTCATATTCATAGTAGGAAAGGACTGCAAAATTTTTAAAACTGAAAGGTAAAGGGAAGCCATTAATTGGGAACGTTGATCTAATCAATTATGCACATCTACTTCAGTGACAGTGAATTGACCTACTTAATTAATGAAAATTCATACACACACTAAAAACCCATATAAGGAACCTCAGAGTTTACTCTGCTTAGACACTTTTTAATCTCTTATTTATCATAAGTGATAATCACAAAACTATGGTTGACAGAGGACTGAAGACACATGAAGAAAGGAGAAGACGTGTACAAAGAAAAAAGTCATAATAATATTGATGTTTCCAATCTATGAATATATTATCACTCCATTCATAAGCTCTTTAATTTCTTTCAGCAATGAGTTGTAGTTTTTTTTAAAAAAATTTTTTTTTTTTTAACATTTATTTATTTTTGAGACAGAGACAGAGCATGAACAGGGGAGGGTCAGAGAGAGGGAGACACAGAATCTGAAACAGGCTCCAGGCTCTGAGCTGTCAGCACAGAGCCCGACACGGGGCTTGAACTCACTGACCGTGAGATCATGACCTGAGCCGAAGTCGGCCCCTTAACCGACTGAGCCACCCAGGCGCCCCAATGAGTTGTAGTTTTTAAACTAAAGGTCTTTAACATGTTTTATTAAATTTTCCTTTGAATAATTATGTTTTTAAATAAACAAATAAATATGGTTTTTAGCTAATTTTAAATGGCATTTTAATTTAATTTTCCAATTGTTCACAATAGCATATAAAAATACATTTGATTATTGTATATAGATCTGGAATCATGACAACTTGCTAAATTCACTTACAGAATTTGTGAGAGAGAAGATACATTTATTTGTTCCTTATAATGGGTGGCAGGGGGCAAGGGAGGAGTTGAGATTTTCAAATCTAAGTGTGGCATATCTGTAGGTAATTTTGCTAAATAGCTTTTATGAGGTTGAGAGATTTCCCTTTAATTCCTAATTTGCTGAAAATTTTTATTATGAATGGACATAAAATTTTGTCAAATGATTTCTCTACATCTATTGAAATGATCATATGACTTATATTCACTATTCAGTTAATGTGGTGAATGGCACTGATTTTCAAATGTTAAACCAATCTTGAATTGCTGTGATAAACCCCACTTGAGCATTATGTAATATACTTTTTGTATGTTTAAATATTTGATTTCTTAATGTACTGCTAAGAGTTTATACATTTATAATGTATGAAAGATATTGGCCTATAACATTTTCTTGTAGTGTTGTTTTGTTTGGGTGTCAGTGCTACCCTACTCTCATATAATAAGTTTATGTAAAACTGATACTATTTCTTCTTTATTTGTAGAGTCATGTAGACTTGAAAGTTTCTTTGTGGATTTTGAACTATAAATTCAATAAGTTTAATAAATTAGACTACTCATATTTTCTATTTCTTTTGTCAGTTTTAGTAATTTACAATTTCAAGAAATTTGTGTACTTCCTCCCAATGCATAAAGTTGTTCACGATATTCTTATATTATTCTTAATTATTTGTCCTTAGTGATGATCCCTTTATTATTCATAATATTTGCAATGCGTCATTTTGCTCTAATTTTCTTTTGACATCCGTTAGTATGATAGCTGGTTCTCCATCCCCTCATTTTCAATCTGCAGGTGTCTTTAGGTCTAAAATGAGTCTCTTGTACACAGCATATAGATGGATCTTTTTTTTTTTTTAATCCATTCTGATAACTGATGTCTTTTGACTGGTTCATTTAGTCCAATTACATGCCAAGTGATTGTTGAAAGGTATGAATTTGGTGCCATTGTGTTACCTGTAGAGTTGGTGTTTCCGGTGATGTTCTCTGGTCCTTTGTAGACTTTGTTGCTTTGGTCTCTTTTTATTTTTCCTCCACTCAGAGTGAAATCATACGTTTGTCTTACTCTAACTTATTTCACTTAGTGTAATACACTCTAATTCCATCCATGTTGCAAATGGCAAGATTTTATTCTTTTTGTTGACCAAGTAATAATATTCCATTGTATGTATATATGCCACATCTTTATCCATTCATCAGTTGATGGAAATTTGGGCTCTTCCCATAATTTGGCTATTGTTGATAGTGCTGCTATAAATATTTGGGTGCATGTGCTCCTTCAAATCACCATTTTTGTATCCTTTGGATAAATACCTGGTAGTTCAATTGCTGGGTTGTCAGGCAGTTCTATTTTTAATTTTTTGAGGAACATCCATACTGTTTTCCACAGTGACTTCACCAGTTTGCATTCCCTCCAACAGTGCAAAAGGGTTCCCCTTTCTCTGCATCCTCACCAAAATCTGTTGTTTCCTGAGTTGTTAATTTTAGCCATTCCAACACGTGTGGGATGGCATCTTATTGTGGTTTTGATTTGTATTTCTCTGATGATGAGTGATGTAAAGCATCTTTTTCATGTGTCTATTAGCTATTTGGATGTCTTCTTTGGAAAAGTCTCTATTCATGTGTTCTTCCCATTTCTTCGCTGGATTATTTGTTTTGGGGGTGTTGAGTTTGATAAATTCTTTATAGATTTTGGATACTAACCCTTCATCAGATATGTCATTTTCAAATATTCTCCCATGTCATTGGTTGCCTTTTAGTTTTGTGCATTGTTCCTTTGCTCCAATTTTCTTTACCAGTATAGCCATAGGGTTATCAATTTTAATAATCTTTTCAAAGAACAAACTTGTGTTTTTATTGATTTTCTCAACTGATGGTTTTCTATTTCATCAATATTTACTCTTTTTTTTTTAAAAGCAGTCCACTTTAAAAATTTTTTTTTAATGTTTATTTATTTTTGAAAGAGACACACACACAGAGCATGAGCGGGGGATGGGTCAGAGAGAGAGGGAGACACAGAATCTGAAGCAGGCTCCAGGCTCTGAGCTGTCAGCAACCCAGAGCCTGATGCGGGGCTCAAACTCACAAACTGCAAGATCATGACCTGAGCCGAAGTTGGACGCATAACCAACTGAGCCACCCAGGTGCCACCATCAATATTTACTCTTATCATTACTTAGCTCCTTATAATTTTTGTTTAATGTGATTTTTAGTTTTTTTAAGGAGAAAGATTTTATCAATGGTTTTGATATTTTTTCCATCCTACTATAATCATTTAGAGCTATAAAACTCCTTAAGGAACTATATGAGCACAACTCCAAAATTTTGATATGCTGTGTTTTAATTTCATTGCATTAAAAACATTTTCTAATTTTCCATGTGACTGTTTCTTTGACCCACGAGTTATTTAGAATTTTTTTTTCCAAATATTTGGAGATTTTCTAGATATTTTATTTTATTAACTTTCAAGTTCATTCAGTTGTGATTAGCTAACATACTCTGAAGTTTTAATAATTTTAAATTTATTTAAATTTGTTTTATGCTCAGCATATGATACTTCTTGGTGAATGTTCCACATGAGTTTGAATTAATGTATACTCTGCAGTTGTCAGGTATAATGTTCTATAAATACCAATTAGGTGAAAGGTTTATAATACTGTTCGAATACTCCATATCCTTACTATACCACTTAGTGAGAGAATATTAAAATCTACATCCATAATTGTAGAACTGTTTATTTCTCCTTCCTTTCCATCAGTTTAGCTTTATGTATTTGAAACACTGTTATTATATCCAGACACATTTTGGGATGTCATATCCTTTTTAAATTATTTTTATGTTTTTAGAGAGAGTGCAGGAGACAGAATGAGCAGGGGAGGGTCTCAGCACAGAACCTGATACAAGACTCGATCCCATTACTCTGGGATCATAACCTGAGCAGAAATCAAGAGTTGAACACTCAACCAACTGAGCCACCCAGGCATGCCAAGAATATTATATATTAATTAACCACTTTAATGTTATAAAATATTCCTCTTGATTTCTTACAATAATTCTTATCCTAGAAGTATTTTATAATATTAACACAGACAAACCAGGTTTCCTAGTATTGTCACAGTGTAAGTTTTATCATTCTTTTAACCTACCTGTACCTTTATATTCAATGTGCACTTCTTGAGTAGAGCATAGAGTTGGGTTTTGCTTTTCTATCTAGTGTGAGAAACTCTGCTCTTTAGTTGAAACTTTTTCTTGATATTTAAAATGGTGATTTATACAACTGACTTTTAGTTTACTTATTTATTTTGAGTGAGGGGGAGGAAGGGAGGGAGGGAGGGAGAGACAGAGAGAAAGAGAGAGCATGAGAATTGGAGGGGCAGAGAGAGAGGGAGAGATAGAAAATCCCAAGCAGACTCCACATGGTCAGCACAGAGCTCAATACAAGGCTTGAACTCATGAACTGTGAGGTCATGACTTGAGCCGAAACCAAGAGTCAGATGTTTAACTGACTGGGCCACCAAGGCTCCCCTATAGAATTGATTTTAAGTCTAATATCCTAGGGTTTTTTTTTTCTCCTCATTACTCCTAATTCCTTATTTCTCTCCTTTCTCTGGTTTTCTCTTTATTAATTAAGGAATATTTAGCAACCTACCTTGTCTTGGAATGTTTTATTAGTTATAACATTGCTTCTTAGTGGTTTCTCCAGGGTTTAAAATCTATGTCTTTATTATATCACATTCCACCTTCAAATAACATTATACCACTTTATTTAACATTATACCACTTATGTTATAACTTTACAAAGTGATTCACTTCTATCTTCAACTCTCCCATTCTTGTTATTCTTATAAGTTTTACTTTTGCATGCATTCTAGGCATGTATAAATACTTCTTTATCATTATTCTTTAAGTATCATTTAAATAAATTTTAAAATAAGAAAACATTTACCCACCTACTTACCACTTCCATTGCTCTTTCTGATATCATTTATAGTCTACCTGAAGAAGTTTAACATTTCATATAGGGCAGATCTATGGTGATAAATTCTTTTGACTTTCATTTTTCAAAAACTGGCCTTTAATATCTCTCATTAGCCACCATATTTTAAGTACATTTTCACTCTATACAGAATTCTACATTAAAATTTCTTCTTTTGGTACTTTAAGGTTGTCAATTCATTGTCTTCTGGCTTGCATTTTTTTATGATGAATAGATAAAATGATTCTTATTATTATTTCTCTATATGTGTTATTTTTGTCTGGTTGCTTTTAATGTTTTTCTTCACCAAATTTTTTCAGCAGTTTGACCCTAATGTGCTTGGGTATGGTTTTACTTGAGTGCATCTTTCTTGCCTTTTTTGATATTCATAAATATGTGCTCTCTATATTTTTTAATTTTTTTAACCTTTATTTATTTTTGAGAGAGACAGTCTGCGTGTGAGCAGGGGAGGAGCAGAGAGAGAGGGAGACACAGAATCAGAAGCAGTCTCCAGGCTCTGAGCTGTCAGCACAGAGCCTGATGCAGGGCTCGAACTCACAAACTGTGAGATCATAACCTGAGCCAAACTCGGACACTCAACCGACTGAGCCACCCAGGCGCCCCTATATTTTTTAATCAAATTTAGAAGTTTTTCAGCCCTTAATGTCTTCAAAGGTTTTGTTTTTTTTTTTTCTTGCCCCCAAATCTCTTCTTCCACTCCCATTGTAACTCCAAATTACACACACAAAGGACCACTTATATATGGTCTGGTATAGTCTGACAAGTCATTGAAGTTCTATTATTTATTTGCAGCTTTTCTTCTTTTGACTTCAGTGTATATAGTTTATTTTTCCCTTTTCTACTAATTTAATAATATTTTGTTCTGTAGTGAATAATCTGCTGTTAATTTTATCTAGTTTTTTTTTTCAGATATTAGGTTTTCCATCTAGATATCCCATTAGGATCCTTTTACGTCTTCCATTTCTCTATTATACTTATTTTCCTTCACTATAGGTATATATATTTCCCATATATCCTTGAACATATTTATAATAAGTATTTTAAAGTCCTTATCTGACCATTCTATCATATCTACAATTTAGGAAAAGATTTCTACTAAATGATTATTCTTTTAGTTATGGAACATATTTTTTCTGCTTCTCCACATGTCTCACATATTTTAGTTGTATTATGAATATAACGGATGCTACATTGTTATGCAAACTGGCTTTTGTTGTCTTCTTCAATATGATACTGGTTTTGTTCTGAATGCCTTCACACATTTACTTATAGCTTAATCCATTTAAATCCTGCTTTTGTGATAAGTCAGAGTGATTCTAGAATATCATTCACTCTAAGTTAGTCCTGCTTCTGGAGCATGGCAATCTAGGCTCTCTACTGGACATACAGGATGTTCAACAAGGTCTTTCTGCTCTGAATGGATGGAACATGAATGTCTCCCAGCGCTGTAAAAGTGTTGGTCAGCTCACCACTTCCCAGTAGTTGTTCTTTCTCCAGTAGTTGTTCCTTACTGAGCCATATGGAATCTCACTCTGTGCATGCACCAATTAGTATTTTGCCAAAGAATCAAGTGTACCTCTAGGCAGATTTCTGACCTTCCTTCCCTATATAATTCTTACCCCTCTGTTCCTCTTCCCCCCAACAAATTCCAATTTCCTCACGAGCTCCAAACTCTGAACTCTGAATAGTACACTCAGTAATAACACTAGGCTCTATTTGGGCTCTTCTTTCCAGCACTACAGTCTGGAGAATGGTTCCAGGAAAAAAATCCACTGCCTTTTGGTAGAACAAATGTCTCACCTATGGCATGGCTACCATATTTTCTGTCATTTCAGATGAAATTTTCAAGGCCAGCATCACACAACTCATTGCCTTTTCTGTGCTGTTATAAACGCTCTAGCCAAATGCTCTTCATCAAATTCTGTCTTGTAAGCACTTTATATTGTAGAAAAGGCCATTTTGTCTGTTTTGCATGTAGAGTTCTCAGTATACTCTTCAGACTGCAGTTGGTTTGGGGATAAGAAGATGAGATGGAGACAAGCCTTCCAGTAGGTAATTAATCACTTGTAATCAGCACTTACAGACATTCACAGAAGGTGAGAGAGTCAAGTGGAGAAAGAAGTGACTTCACCATCTTTTCAGGGTTATTACAAATCCTGCTAAGGTTACACTCATTAAAATTGCTATTAACTTTTCTTCCCCCATCAGGATAGTTAATTAATTCTTCCTCATATTTTAAGATGAAGGCAATTAAGGAGGGAAAAAAATAAGAGTTAACATGTCCACACATAGGGCAAACTGATTCCTTTAGGAAGTTGTTAGAAAAGCTTTAAAAAAAAAAGACATATGAAAATGGAACTGTGGTTATTCTGAGCCCCAGTTTAAAAGGCAGAAGTCAGTAGGCAATGGATATTTTATACATCCACCTCACCAATTTGGCCTGAATTCCTCTACTGTTTTATTTTCCTGAACGGTGTTTTTCATTTTGACTTATAAGATGCAGGTTTTACAGGGGCATCTGGGTGCTTCAGTTGGTTGAGTGTCCAACTTCAGCTCAGGTCATGATCTCCCGGTTTGTGAGCTCGTGTGAGTTCGAGCCCCGTGTCGGGCTCTGTGCTGGCAGCTCAGAGCCTGGAGCCTGCTTCAGATTCTGTCTCCTTCTCTCTCTGCCCCTCCCCACTTGTGCTCTCTCTGTCTCTCAAAAATAAATAAATGTAAAAAAGAAAGAATTTTTAAAAAGATGCAGGTTTTACAAATCCTAAACTTTATAGAATTTAAGGTAGACTTTTTAAGAAAAACAGCACAGAATTATAAATACAAAACTGCTAGGACTTTCCCAGGATCCACTAAGGGGCCAGTGAAAGTGGTAAATCTGCTCCTGTTGAGATTTTCTTTCTCAAACTGCATTTGTTTTAAATCTTATTCAATGTCTGCAATGATATTTGTACTGCATTTTATCCTTCCCAGTTTTATACTATCCGTGATTAGTTAATTCTTCATCCTCCCCATACTTTTCTATAACATGTATGTACCCCAGATGAATACCTAATCCTTGAGAGTTTTAAAATAGCTAATATTTTTAAAGCATTTACAACACACTGGATAATCTTCTAAGTTACTTACGTATAAATCTTCTAAGTTATTCATATATATTAACTCATTTAACACTGCTAATACTTTATGAGGTAGATACAGTACTATGGTTTCCACATTTTATAGATAGGAAGCATAGGGAAGCACATAGCTCATTGAAATGACAGAGCTGGCCCCCCAACCCAGAGCCAGGGTTCTTATACACTAAGCTCTTCTCTTTGATTTGTGGATATGGATTGTTGAAAGGACACACAAGATTTTGAGCAGTATACTCGGCCCCAGGGTATCAGGAATGTCTGAGTCCAACAACAACTAGTTAAAGGTTGATTGGTAGATTCTTCACACTAAGAGCCCATGAGATCAAGAATGAGACTCTAGAGGACAAACCTGAGTATTATATACCTTTTTCCATGTAGGTAATACCTCATCCTACTGCTATCATCAGAGATGAGTTGGTATAGTGATGGGAAGAGGCTGAACTAGCCTGGATAGTGAAAGATACTGCAATGAGAGACTGCTTTACATAAGCTATCGTGTATATTTACTTTTTTAAGCCTCATTTTAAATGCCCCTTCATCTTCTTCCAGGAAATATATGATGTCAAAAAAGTTTCTTTAAATTAAGCAAGCTGAAGAGATCTCTGTCTTTTTGACATCATCCTGGTAACTCCAGTAAGGCCATACAACTGACGACTGTGAGAAAGTCTTCAGTATCAGTAAAGCAAGCAGCTGCAGATAACCAGAGTCCCTCTTTCTTAATGTACTTAATATCAAGAAGTACTAGTTGCAGTTATATGATGGGCACGATTTACAAAGTAAATACCCATATACAATCCTGAAGATTCAGATGCAATCGGTCTGAGGTGAGACCCAAACATTCATCTTTTTTAAAGCTTCACTGTATTTTGCTGTCCAGCCAGAGTTGAGAAACGCCTTAGATAAGAGAAGGGAGTGCAACAGTGTAGGAGGTCTGGGGTGAGGGGGCACAGAAAGGGAAATACCCCGTTTAGTGTGGGAAGTGAGATGCACATGACTCGTTGGTGGCAATAGAATCTATGCTGAGACTGGAAAGATGAGAAGGATTAAGGAGCTAAGAGGAAACACAGTAAAGAAAACAGCACATTTGAGAACCTCGTGGGGCCCAAATCAGACTATATGGCAGAAGCCAATTATAACTGGAGTGTGGATCCAGGGCTGGGGCATGAGTGAGGCTGAAGGGGCTAAAGGAGGCCCTCAGTGGGGAAGCTCAAAAGAAGACAGAGCCACACTCAGGTGTCAGCCCACTTACAAATGAACTCAGCTGACTTTCAGTGATCCCAACCACATGAACGAGCAAGTTATACCAAGACTCCTACTGGCAAATTTGCCACTCAGGCTACTACGAATAGCCTGACACATTCCTCAGAAAAATGAGGTCTACCCAACTAACTGACTGTGCCTCAAGGAACTAAAGGAAGCTTGCCTGACTTTCTTCAGAGGATATCAGCAGCCATTCATGGGAAACAACAATAACAACAACAACAAAAAAAACAAGTCTCTCACTTAACACAAAAGTTGTTCAAGATAGTTTCCATAAATTCATCCTATTTCTTCCTTTACTTGATTCAGACTCCTTACATCATAATCATGCCCATAAGGGAAGCCATATTGCAGGCAGGAATATTCATTTTTAAATTAAATTTTAATTACACAAATAATACATGAATATATTTTCCATATAATTAAAACACTAGACATACATTTTCTTTAACCTCTCTCCCTATCTTGATTCTTTTCTCAGATGTAAGCATTGTTACCAATGTGCTGTGTGCTTTTCCAGAATCTTTTTACAAGTATCCACAGAAAATATGCAGCATTTTGTGGGTTTTTCTTTTAAAAATATATGTGAATAGCATTGTATCGGACTGCCTTTTCCACATAATTTTTTCTGGAGATTGAGTAATGCTTTGGGCAAAATAAATGCCAAATAAAATAAATAATAAATGAATAAATGAACAATAATTTCAAAGACTGATGATTTCAGGCCCCTCTGTGAGGCCGACTTAAGTTTGAATCTTAGCTCTACTACTTACTAATACTTTGAGACTTTGGGCAAAATGCAAATTCTCGTAAGCCATTTCTTTACCTTTAAAATGGAGTTAATAGTATTTATCTCATAGGATTATTGTAGTAAAGCACGCAGAACAGTATCTCCCATAGAACAAAAGAATGCTGATTTATTTCTGCTTCATCTTTCACTTGAAATTCTTGTTACATACAGCACTCCTTTCCTAATAAGACAGTTGGGTGGCGGCCTACAAGCAAACTCTTCCAAATGCCTCCTGAAAATGTCCACCTAGGCATCCGAATCAGTGTGTACAAAATCATGATGTTCCATGTTAAACAGGGGTCTCTTCCTAAAGAACCTATATCTACTAAGTCACATAGTCTCATCTTTGCACCTTGGTACTTCCTTCCATATCCTGGCCTCCTCCATCCATCTCTGCAGTTCAGATCCTCATTGGAGCTTTCCTGGATCAAAGTTCTAACTCTGTGATGAATCTCTCAGTCTCCAACATCTTATATACTGATCCCATTAGCCCTAACTACCTTTCGTGAGCCCTAACTACCAATAAATGTATCACTTAAGATAGGAGTCAGCATCTTGAGTCTAGCAATCAAGGCAGGGTTTTTCACCAACTTGCCCCACATGGTGTTTCCAAATTTGTTTCTCATTAACCATACACCAATAGCTCCAAAAAAATCAACTTCTTTCTGCTGGTTCCTGTGCTTTCCAGTCTGTGTCTTTGCACATACTGCTCCCACTGTCTCAAATACTCTTCCTCATACCCTCCCCTCTGCATATTTAATTCTACTGAGACAAATACAATAGATATAGTGAATTTAAAAACAGAGTTTAAGGGCACCTGGGTGGCTCAGTTGGTTGAGCATCTAACTCTTGGTTTCAGCTCCAGTCATGATCTCATGGTTCATGAGTTCAAGCCCTGTGTCAAATTCTGTGCTGGCAGTGCTGAACCTGCCTTGTGATTCTCTCTCCCTCTTTTTCTACCCATTTCATGGCTTGTGCTGTCTCTGTCTCTATCAAAATAAATAAATAAACTTAAAAAAAAAACAGAGTCACACACACCTCAGTTTAAATCCTCAAATCCTCAGTTCCATCCCCAGTTAGGTATATGACATATCTTTGTGATGTCTCTCTTCTTCACTTATTAAATAATTGAAGCTACTTCACAGAATTTGAAGAACAAACTAAGATAATGTATATAAACAATTAAGCAAAAAATGCCTGCTAGGCAATCATCAATTGCCACTATCAATACTATCTGAGGTCTATTTCAAATGTCATTGCTTCTGTAAGTTCCTCCTTGATCCTGCAACATACAAGTTATTTCTGAAAAGCAACAGTATTTCATTTGCACCTCTCTAAAGATATTTATAACCTTAGACTTTACTGTATAGTTTACACTACCCTTGATCAAAATTTTTTAAACCCAAAACTGCAATAAGTTTTTCAAAGAATAGTCATGCCTTTGATAACAGTATAAGGAAATCTCAGAAGTAGTTTGGGTATAGAAAATACATGGTTCTCAAATATTTTGATCTGTCACAGGAATATGATACAGACTATTTGTAATCAGAACTATATTTTAAAAGGATCAGAACATGAGGCTACTAGGAAGGGAGGGAGATGGGGAAAATGGGTGATGAACATTGAGGAGGGCATTTGTTGGAATGATCACTGGGTGGGTTTTTTTACACTTTTTTTCATGTTTATTTATTTATTTTGAGAGAGTCAGAGCATGAGCAGGGGAGGGGCAGATAGACAGGGAGAGAGAATCCCAATCAGACTCTGTGCTGTTCGTGCAGAGTCCGATGTGAGGCTTGAACCCACAAACCGTGAGATCACGACTGAGCTGAAATCAAGAGTCAGACGTTCAAATGACTGAGCCATCCAGGCACCCAGAGCACTGGGTGTTTTATGTAAGTGATGAATCACAGGAACCTACTCCCAAAGCCAATAGCACATCATATACCCTGTATGTTAGCAAACTTGACAATAAATTATATTAAAAAATAAAAAATAAATAAATTTTAAAAATTAAAATAAACAAAAATAAAAAGAACATGAGGCCACTGCACACATATGAACTCCAACCTCCTTAGGGATAGGAACTGGCTTCCTCTTTGAGCTCATCTATGACACCCAATACAACATTCACAAAATTTATATGAATGAAGCCCTGTTTGTAGTAAAAGAATAGATTAAATAATAATACTCTAGTATAGCATCTTAAATGAGATATTCTTTCCAATGCTAATTTTGTCTCAAGTCCTCTATTTAATCAATCAGAAAATAACATTACATTAGGTAACGTGCACAAGTTAGCCAGATGGAAACGTTGATCTGTGGGTTGGAGGAGAAATTAATTTTCACAAAGCTTCTCTGGTCACTTATAAATGTTAACTTTGGTGGTCCCAATGACTCTTTATGCTAATGATGATTTCAAATATACCTTCAAAACCCATAACTACGTGGAGTATTTTAAAGGAATGATTTGGTAAAACCTTATATCTTAAAGTCTTCTAAAATAATCAGACTTTACTTATTTGACTGAGTTACATTTAACATTAGTAAAAGGGAGTTTGTTTCATTTTTTAAGAAAATTAGTCAAAGGCCATAAAAGAATTTTAAATGCTACCTTAACTCTCTTTACTCTTTGTACTTCCTTTTCATGAGCACTGACTGGAAAGAAATGCTCAGATTCTGTTGCAGATCGATATGTCTTGTAACATATCACTTCATGGAACCTGGAACCATAGAGCAAGCATGTCTTCTGGAACAGAAGAAAAAAAAAAAGCACCAATAAACATTTGTGATAGTGGAAACTTTCCTGAACAATTTGTACCATGAGCATATCAGAAAATAAAAATCATTACCAATCAATATAAATAGTATATTATACATAATATATAATTTATATATATACACATATGTAATCTGTGTGTGTGTGTCTGATTTCTGTATGCTCCCCTACCCTGCTGTCTAATATGATCTGCATTTTTATTACATAGTTCATATTACAAAACTCAATATGAAATTATGTAAGCAAAGCCTATAAGCTACTGTATGTTTTCCTGAATAAATGCTTTAAAAACTAAATCCTGAGAAAAAGGGTAATCACCTTTTAAAAAGTAAGAACTAAATTTCAACAGTCTTCCCAGGTTAATAAAGAAGTGTTGGTAAGTACCATTATTTTGTCTAGTCCGTGGGAAGGAAGCTGGGTGGAAACAGCAAGTCATTTACAAAAAACCACCACCACCACAACAAAATGCCACCATGTTATGAAGTGTAGTGCACAAGAAATTATACAATTGTTCCACTCCATTTCTGACCCACAGAACAGTGAATACAGAAGACAAAAAGTTAGGAATGCTCTTGTGATTCAAGTGTTAAGACAACAATACTTTTGGCAAAGTCTCTTCACTATAGGACAGTTAGAAAAGGCAAAAGAAAAGTCAAAGTGTACATTAATCCCGGGAACCGCAGAGCTGAGTCATAGATAAGCCCAATAACTAGATACCTACACTGTAGCAAAAGAGAGAATTGCAGTTCAATATTTAGAGCAGAAAGTGTATATATTAAGTGTTCGTAAAATGAAAGATTAGCATGAAAGGTCCAAATTGTACTGAAGGTTTATACTTCCATGAATACTCCTGTAAATTGTGTATAAATGTTTCATACATTAGAGATTAGTTCATTGTTATGCTTCTTAAAGATAATTCATTTTCATACAAAAAGCATCGTTTTTGAGCTAAAATGAACTAGAAAATTACCTAACCTAACACTCTCATTTTACAAATGAAAAAAAAAAACCCACAGATTTCCTGAATATTTAAATGTCTTCTCCAAGGTCACTCTGTTGGAGAAAGAGTTAGAACCAGTGCTTGCTCCTTACATTTAGGTAGCAGCCTATTTA
Organism: Panthera onca; assembly: GCF_046562875.1. Classification (NCBI taxonomy): domain Eukaryota; kingdom Metazoa; phylum Chordata; class Mammalia; order Carnivora; family Felidae; genus Panthera; species Panthera onca. The sequence continues at coordinate 19,854,246 of NC_138348.1, read as the reverse complement.
GGATTGAATGGTTTTGAGTATAAGCTTAAATTCCAATCATTAGATATGTGATTCTGAGTTAGCTTTGTTTCCCCATATGAGGGTGATAATTATATTTACCTCATACGATTATAGTAATCTCCATAAAAGTAATATATATGTTCCACAAGACATTTAAAATGTTTGATATATAATAAATGTCCAATAAGTATTACCATATTAGTAATTATTATTGTTATAAAATCTAAAACCCCATCAAACCTAAATGGGATATCTACCATTCAGATCAGCATTTCTCAACCCAGCTTCATATAAGAATATCCTAGGAACTTCCTTAGAAACACAGGCATTACCCCATATATAATTTATGAGAAACTCTAGGTAAGCTTTCAGGGATTATACTTTTTAATAAATTCTCTCAAAGAATTTTGATGTAGTATAGTTAGTATTGGCTCACAGATCACCATTTGGGAACCAATGGTAAGATTACAAAGATATGACCCATGAACATATTTCTTTCCAAAGAGATATCCAAATGGATATCCAAATGGAAAGCCTAGTGGTCTAGAAAGAAATAAGAATAAAAAATAGCCCCATAAACCAAAATAAATAGTAAATATCAGAGCTATCATTAAAACAGTATAGGGAAATATCCAGAAATTCTGAATGTTCAATTTCATGTCTACAAACATCACCATGATTTTTGACTCTGTAGTTAGCGTCCTAAATCCTGTCAACATCAAGGAGACATTCATTCCAGGGTGTTGGGACCCAAGGACTTCACAATGACCATTATTTGGTTCTGATCTTCATCAAAGAAAACACTCTTCCCAGGCATCAAGAAGACATTCTAAAGCAGAATATAGGGATCCTGGCTTCCACAGTTCTCAGGCAGCAAAAATCCCTAAATTTGGCAATTAACAGTTTAAAAAACACAGAAGCAATACAAACAACATTTGTGAGTTCTAGTTGAAATAGAACACCTGTTCATGAAAAACTGAATCTGGAAGACATTTTGATAAGACACACATAGATCTCTGTTATTAACCTAAAGATGAATAATAATAGAACTCTGGACAAGGATGAAGCTCAAAAGTGGAGAAGGCATGGCTGGAGGAGCAGGAACAGAATATACCAGAAATGTTGCCTCACTACCTACAGTAACCTGATTAGGAGGTGTTGGCAGTCAACCATGGGTTTGTATAAAAGGTACATTAGGGTTATTAACTTTTAGCAAAGTTTACATATCTCATTCTAAGAATGAGACCATGCTTCCCAATGTATTTTGGTGTTTCTTACTAAAATCTCCATTAAAAGAACTACAGCAGGTATTGTCAGGCCACCTGAACTAGGTAAATCCAAGAGCTATTCCCAGTCACTAGACTGATGTGATAAATGGGCTGATGAAGAAAGAAGCATCCTGGTGCCCAAACAGGACTCTTCCTAACTTCATAAACAGGTCCTGGAGGGGGCCAAGATGGCAGAACAGGATGGAAGGTTTTTTTTGTGTCTCTCATCTCTGAAATACAGCCAGATCAACACTAAGCCATCCTGCACACCTAGAAAACTGATATGAGAATTAACACAACAATATGTACAACTTGAACCAAAGAACTCAGCAGGTATGCGGTGCAGAGGGATGAACTGGGGGAGAAAGCCATGGAGGGCAGCGACCTGCTTTTGCTTGCAGAGAGAGGACAGAGTATGGAAAACATTCCCCTCCCCCAACACCCAAATGCAGCTGAAAAGAATGAGTATTCAAGGAAGTGAACAAAATAATGGAGAAAAGAGAAAGGAGAGGGCTTAAATTCCATTAAGACTCTATAAACAGGGGGAGTGCAGAGTCTGAAACTCCGCAGCTTGATACCTGGTGGTGCTCTGGTGGGAAGGGCAATCCCAAGGAGCAGAGAGCAAGGTCCTTGGGGTCCACAGACCACAGGGAGAAAGGCGGTTTCTCTGCTGGGAGGACATTTGGTAGAGGCTGTGCAGCCTCCCCACAAGCAAAGTTCCCAGCGAACTCCAGAGAACAACCACATTCACTGGACAAGGACATTAAGGGAGAAGCCTGGGGCCAGATGTGTGTGATTTGCCATAATCCCTGTAACACTAGTGCTACACGATCACATGAACTTTTTCTGGGGCGGGCTGGCACCCAGCCACCGTCTCTGGGTATCAGCAGCATTGCATCTCCTAAACATTCCTGAGGGCAGGCCATCAACCAGCCATTGCTCAGTGACACCCTCCCCCAGAAGGTCTGAGCTGGCCAAACCCGCAGTACCTCAGAAGTGAGGGGTTGGGAAACAGCCTCATCTGAGATAAAACTCAGGAGGGAGGTGCCACCCAGCAACCTGAGGTTGTAAAAGCAGGGAGTGGACAGAAGCTGGAGATAAAGGAGCGCATGGCTGCTGATCAGGGAGAGCAGAGTTCTGATACTAGAGACGGGGTAGATGCATGATGCCATTTTCATCCTTCCCGCACAGGCCCATACACACCTACAGACACCACAACAATCCACCCCAGTAAGCTAAGCAGCACCCTCTAGTGGAGAACAGAGCTGTTACACTAAGCCCCGCCCAACTAGGCCAACCTCACTCGTCAGGAACACCACAAGTCTCTCCACCTGCTTAGTTTACAGACTGCAAAATGCTTCATAGTTTGATTTCTAGGGGAAACCAATCTGTTTCAATCACACTTCAGCCTGTTTGCTGTTCCATCTAGTGAAATTTTTTCCTTTCTTTTCTTATTCTTGAATACAGAAAGAGAAATAATTTATTTTTATTTTCCATTTCTATTAAAAACTTTTTTCTTTGTTTTTTGCTACTAAATTTTTTATTTTTGTAAATTTTTCAAATTAAAATTTTTTACTTCCATAATTTCATTTTATTCTATTTAATTGTATTCATTTTTTTCAAATTCTCCATTTTCCTTTATTTTTTCTTTTCTTATCTTTCCTTTTTTTCTCTAATCTGTCAAGCTCCTTTTAACAACCAGACCAGAACACACCTAGGATCTAGCATCTTTTATTTGATTTTTTGTTGTTTTTAATTTTTTAATTTTAATTTTTTTACCTCATTAATTACTTTTCTTCCTTCAAAATGACAAAACGAAGATGGGGCACCTAAGTGGCTCAGTCAGTTGAACGACCGACTTCGGCTCAGGTCATGATCTCACGGTTTGTGGGTTACAGCCCCGTGTCAGGCTCTTTGCGAATAGCCCAGAGCCTGGAGCCTGTTTCTGATTCTGTGTGTCCCTCTCTCTTCCCCCCCACCACCACTCATGCTCTGTCTCTCTCTGTCTTAGAAATAAACATTAAAAAAAATTGTTTAAAAAAATGACAAAACGAAGGAATTCACCCTAAAAGAAAGAGTACAAAGAAATAACAGCCAGGGACTTAATCAACACAGATACAAGCAAAATGTCCAAAACAGAATTTAGAATCACGATAATAAGAATACTAGCTGGGGCCAAAAAGAGATTAGAATCCCTTTTTGTGGAGATAAAAGAAGTAAAAGCTAGTCGGGATGAAATAAAAAATGCTATAACTGAGCTGCAATCTCGAATGAATGCCACAGCGGCATGGATGGATGAAGCAGGGCAGTGAATCAGTGACATAGAGGACAAACTTATGGAGAACAATGAAGCAGAAAAAAAAAAGAGGGGACTGAGGCAAAAGAATACAATTTAAGAATTAGAGAAATCAGTGACTCATTAAAAAGGAACATCAGAATCATAGGGGTCCCAGAAGATGAAAAGAGAGAAAAAGGGGTAGAAGGGTTATGTGAGCAAATCATAGCACAAAACTTCCCCAACCTGGGGAAAGAGACAGACATCAAAATCCAGGAAGCACAGAGGACTCCCATCAGATTCAACAAAAACTGACTATCAACAAGGCATATCATAGTCAAAGTCGCAAATATTCAGGCAAGGAAAGAATCATGAAAGCAGCAAGGGGAAAAAAGTCCTTAACCTACAAGGGGTTAGCCACAGAAACTCAGCAGGCCAGAAAGAAGTGGCAGGATATATATATAATGTGTTGAATTGGAAAAATATGCAGCCAAGAATTCTTTATCCAGCAAGGCTGTCATTCAAAATATAAGGAGAGATTAAAAGTTTCCCAGACAAACAAATTTAAAGGAGTTTGTGACCACTAAACCAGCCCTGAAAGAAATTTTAAGGGGGACTGAGGGGAAAAAAAACAGAAAAAAAAAAAGCAACAAAGGCTAGAAAGGACCAGAGAACACCACCAGAAACCCCAACTCTACAGGCAACATAATAGCAATAAATTCGTATCTTTCAGTACTCACCCTAAACATCAATGGACTAAATGCTCTAATCAAAAGCCACAGGGTAACAGAATGCATAAGAAAACAAGATCCATCTATACGCTGTTTATAAGAGACTCACTTTAGACCTAAAGACACCTTCAGATTGAAAGTAGGGGATGGAGAACCATCTATCATGATAATGGTCACCAAAAGAAACCCGAGTAGCCATACTTACATCAGACAATCTAGACTTTAAAAGAAAGACTGTAACAAGAGATGAAGAAGGGTATTATATCATAATTAAGGGGTCTATCCACCAAGAAGATATAACAGTGGTAAACATTGATGCTGCAAATGTGGAAGCAGCCAAATATATACATCAATTAATGACAAACATAAAGAAACTAATTGATAATAATACCATAATAGTAGGGGACTTCAACACCCCACTTATAACAATGGACAGATCATCTAAACAGAAAATCAACAAGGAAAGAATGGCTTTGAATGACACAATGACTGAATGAACTTAACAGATATATTCAGAACATTTCATCCTAAAGCAACAGAATACACATTCTTCCCCAGTGCACATGGAACATTCTCCAAAATAGATCATATACTAGGACACAAATGAGCCCTCAACAAGTACAAAAAGATCGAGATCATACCATGCATATTTTCAGACCACAACGCTATGAAATTTGAAATCAACCCCCCAAAAAATATGGAAATATAACACATACTTGGAGACTAAAGACCATCCTACTAAGGAATGAATGGGCCAACCAAGAAGTTAAAGAGGAAATTAAAAAGTTCATAGAAGCCCATGAAAATGATAACACCACAGCCCAAAACCTCTGGGACGCAGGAAAGGCGGCAATAAGACGAAAGTATATAGCAATCCAGGCCTTCCTAAAGAAGGAAGAAAGGTCTCATATACACAATCGAACCTTACACCTTAAAGAACTGGAAAAAGATCAGCAAATAAAACACAAAAACAGCAGAAGATAGGAAATAATAAAGATTAGAACAGAAATCAATGCTATAAAAACCAAAAACACAGAAGAGATCAATGAAACCAGAAGCTGGTTCTTTAAAAGAATAAACAAAACTGATAAACCACTAGCCAGTTTGATCAAAAAGAAAAAGGAAATACCCCAAATAAATAAAATCATGAATGAAAGAGATCACAACTAACACCACAGAAATGCAAACAATAATAATATAATATTATGAGCAATTATATGCTAACAAATTGGGCATTTGGAAGAAATGGATAAATTTCTTCCCTGTTGTAGAAACAACAGGAACAGAAACTTTGAACAGACTCATAACCAATAAAGAAATTAAATCAGTAATCAAAAGTCTCCCACCAAACAAGAGTCCAGGGCTGGAAGGGTTTCCAGGAGAATTCTACCAAACAATTAAAGAAGAGTTAACACTTACTCTTTTGAAGCTGTTCCAAAAATGTAGAAATGGAAGGAAAACTTCCAAACTCTTTCTATGAAGCCAGCATTACCTTGATTCCAAAACCAGACAAAGACCCCACTAAAAAAGAGAACTATAGACCAATTTCCCTGATGAGCATGGAAGCAAAAATCCTCAACAAGATACTAGCCAACCGGATCCAACAATACATTAAAAAAATTATGCACCACGACCAAGTGGGATTTATACCTGGGATGCATGGCTGGTTCAATATCTACAAAACAATCAGTGTGATACATCACATCAATAAAAGAAAAGACAAGAACTACATGATCCTCTCAATAGATTCAGAGAAAGCATTTGACAAAATACACACATTCTTTCTTGTTAAAAGGATATCCTTCAAGAAAGTAGGGATAGAAGGATCATACCTCGAGATCATAAAAGCCATATATGAACAACCCAACACTAATATCATCCTCAATGGGGAAAAACTGAGAGCTTTCCCCCTAAGATTAGGAACAAGACAGGGATGTCCACTCTCACCACTGTTATTCAACATATTGAATAATATTGGAAGTCTTAGCCTCAGCAATCAGACAACACAAAGAAATAAAAGGCATCCAAATTGGCCAGGAGGAGGTCAAACTTTCACTCTTCACAGATGACATGATACTCTATATGGAAAACCCAAAATATTCTACCAAAAAACTGCTAGAACCGATCCATGAATTCAGCAAAACGGCAGTATATAAAACCAATGCACAGAATTCAGCTGCATTCCTATACACCAACAATGAAGCAACAGAAAGAGAAATCAAGGAATCAATTCCATTTACAATTGCACCACAACCCATAAATTACCCAGGAATAAATCTAACCAAAGAGGTGAAAAATCTATACACTGAAAACTATAGAAAACTTATGAAAAAAATTGAAGAAGACACAAAAAAAAATGGAAAAAGATTCCATGCTCCTGGATAGGAAGAAAAAATATTGTTAAAATGTCAATACTACCCAAAGCAATCTACATATTCAATGCAATCCCTATCAAAATAACACCAGCATTCTTCACAGAGCTAGAACAAACAATCCTAAAATTAGTATGGAACCAGAAAAGACCCTGAATAGCCAAAGCGATCTTGAAAAAGAAAACCAAAGCTGGAGGCATCACAATTCCAGACTTCAAGCTGAATCACAAATGTAATCATCAAGATAGTGTGATACTGGCACAAAAACAGACACTCAGATCAATGGAACAGAATAGAGAATCCAGAAATGGGCCCAGAAACATATGGTCAACTAATCTTTGACAAAGCAGGAAAAGACTATCCACTGGAATAAAGACAGTCTCTTCAGCAAATGGTGCTGGGAAAACTGGACAGCAACATACAGAAGAATGAACCTGGACCACTTTCTTACACTATACACAAAAATAAACTCAAAATGGATAAAAGACCTAAATGTAAGACAGGAAGCCATCAAAATCTTGGAGGAGAAAGCAGGCAAAAATTCTTTGATCTTGGCTGCAGCAACTTTTCTCAGCATATCTCCAGAAGCAAGGGAACCCAAAGCAAAACTAAACTATTGGGTTCTCATCAAAATAAAAAGCTTCTGCACAGCGAAGGAAACAATCAGCAAAACTAAAAGGCAATCAACAGAATGGGAGAAGACATTTGCAAATGACATATCAGATAAAGGGTTAGTATCCAAAATCTATAAAGAACTTATCAAACTCAACTCCCAAAAAATAAATAATCTAGTGAAGAAATGGGCAAAAGACATGCATTGACATTTCTCCAAAGAAGACATCCAGACGGCCAACAGAAACATTAAAAAATGCTCCACATCACTCATCATCAGGGAAATACAAATAACAAATCAAAACCACAATGAGATACCACCTCACACATTGTAGAATGGCTAACATTAACAACTCAGGCAACAACAGATGTTGGCAAGGATGCGGAGAAAGAGGACCTCTTTGGCACTGCTGGTGGGAATGCAAACTGGTGCAGCCACTCTGGAAAACAGTATGGAGGTTCCTCAAAAAAGTAAAATTGAACTACCCTATGATCCAGCAATTGCACTACTAGGTATTTATCCGAGGGATACAGGTATGCTGTTTCAAAAGGACACATGCACCCCCAATGTTTGTAGCAGCACTATCAACAGTAGCCAAAGTATGGAAAGAGCCCAAATGTCCATCGATGGATGAGAAGATAAAGATGTGGTATACATATACAATGGAGTATTACTCAGCAATCAAAAAGAATGAAATCTTACCATTTGCAACTACGTGGATGGAACTAGAGGGTATAATGCTAAGTGAAATTAGTCAAAGAAAGACAAATATATGACTTCACTCATATGAGCTTTAAGATACAAAACAGATGAACATTAGGGAAGAGAAGCAAAAATAATATAAAAACACAGAGGGGGACAAAATCTAAGAGACTCTTAAATACAGAGAACAAACAGAGGGTTGCTGGAGGGTTGTGGGTAAATGGCTACATGGGTAAGGGGCTTAAGGAATCTCCTGAAATCATTGTTGCACCATGTGCTAACTAACTTGAATGTAAATTATAAAAAATAAATTATAGAAAGCAAACAAACAAACAGGACCTCACATGATACCTTCTCCTAATCTCTTTTAGGCCCATGCCATAAAAACTTGATCATAGGAAAAGAAATTTTTAAACAGAAGGTTAGATCTTGTGGTAAGATTATTCTGCACATGTCTCAAAATATTTGGAGGCAGGATATGTGAAGTAGGAAATTCTACTGCTAGAGTATACATACGTCCAGGTATGAGGGTAAGTTTTGAATTAGGCAAGAAAATATGGAGAATATAAGGACCAGATTAAGAAACACCAAGGTGGAGTGAAACAAAGTTGACTAAATTTATACCTTTCTCCACGTTATAATGAGTGAGGAACTGGAAGAAAAGAAAGGGAAGAACAAGAAAGACATACAGAGCAATAAGGCCTTGGAAATGTTTACTAAGAAGCATGACTGGAAAACATGCTTTTCAGTATATTATGGAGGAAGACAGATCTATTTGTGCACATCACTTCCTGTACCCAGGATTATACTAGCTGAAGAAACTACTAGGCAAGCAGATGATGTACAGATACAGGAAAGTCTGAAGGGACAATGAAAAGGCAATTGAGCATATGACAAGAAACCTAGACTCTAATTCTCACATAACTTGCTGAGCGACCTTTGTGAAGCTACAGTTTTCAACACCTACTAAATTAGATAGTTGAAACAGATCATCTTTGGGATCTATAACAAATGAATGCACATTAAAACTTTAAAGAAAGGTTAGTAACCCAAAAGTGTATAGTAGCTATTAAGTTAATATAAATAAAGAATGTTAGCCAATAGAGAGTTATAGAGACAATGTCAGACTAGAGGCAGCTACTACTGAATGCCCCCCAATTCTGGCAGATGGGAATATGCATCCTATATTGTGAAGCTGTCTGATATTTTTGAAAGGAATGTAAATGCAGATAACCTGAATATACCTACATACACTAGATATACCAAATTTGTAGTTAAAAACCTTCCCCGCCCACACACAAAAGAAAACAGGCACATATACCTTCAGTGGAGGGAATTCTACCATACATTTAAAGAAAAAACAACATCAATTACACACAAACTTTTCTAGACTATTGGAGAGAATGGAACACTTCTAGCAGTAACCTTATAATTAAACCTGACCAAAATATTTTAAGAAAACTAAAGATCAATATCCCTCTTTAACAGAGATGTGAAAATTCTAAACAAAATTTTAACAAATTGAATATAGCAACATATAAAAATGAATATATATTATAACCAACAGAAAATTATCCCAAAAATACAAGCTTGATTTAACATTTTGAATTCAATCATTGTAATTTACAATCAAAACAATAAAACCAGGTGATGCTCTCAATACATACAGAAAAATCATTTGACAAAATCTAATATCCATTCTTGGAAAAATCTCAGTACACTCAAAATTGAACTTCCTCAATCTGCTAAAGGGTATCTATTAAAATCTACAATTAATCTCATACTTAACGTGAAAGATGGACATATTCCTACTAATATTAGGAAAAAGAATGCAGTTCTCACCATTTATGTTCACTAGAGGTACTAGCTACTCCATTAACACAGAAAAATAAATAAAAGATAACCATTTTGTAAAACAAGAAGTAAAACTGTCTATACTACCAAACAGCATGACCATCTACATAGAAAATCCACTGGAATGTATTTAAAAAAAAAAACTATTTAGAATTAGTAGTTACGTTCAGCAAGGTTACAGGATATAGGGCCAATATACATAAATATAAAGTATGTCTTTATAATAGACATGATGATCAGAAATTGTAATTGAGGGGTGCCTGGGTGGCTCAGTCCATCAAGAGTCCAACTTTGGCTCAGATCATGATCTCATGGTTCATGGGTTTGAGCCTGGCATCGGGGTCTGTGCTGACAGCTCAGAGCCTGAAGCTTGCTTCAGATTGTGTCTCCCTCTCTCTCTGCCTCTTCCCTGCTCACACTCTATGTCTCTCAAAAATGAATAAACATTAAAAATTTTAAAGAAAAAAATAAATTGAAACTGAAAAAGCAACAATATTCATAACAAAATAAAAAAGTGAAATATTAGTAATAAATCTGAAAAGTATATGTAAGACCTACAGCAAAACAGTGCTCAAATATTTTTTTTTAATTTTTTTAATGTTTATTTATTTTTGAGAGAGACAGACAGGCAGAGTATGAGCAGGAGAGGGGCAGAGAGAGAGGGAGACACAGAATCGGAATTAGGCTCCAGGCTCTGAGCTGTCAGCACAGAGCCTGACGCAGGGCTCGAACTCATGAGCCTTTGAGTTGTGACATCATGACCTGAGCTGAAGCTGGCCGCTTAACTGACTGAGCCACCCAGGCATCCCAACAGTGCTCAAATTTTAAAAGATCTAAATAAATGGAAAAAATATAACATGTTCATGCACTAGAAACTCTGTATTTTTAAGATATTGGTTCTCTCCAAATTGATCTTATAGGTGTAATACAATCCCAATCAAGTTCCTGGTATTTCTGGTAGGATTTGACAAGCTGATTCTAAAAGTCACACAGAAATGCTAAGGACTAAGAATAATCAAAACAATTTTGTAAAAGAAACCAAGTTACAGGATTTGTGCTACCTGATATTAAAACTTATTATAAAGTCATGCTTACCCAGACAATAGGGTACTGGTATGCAGATATAGACAAAAATATCTTTGGAACAAGACAGTTTTGGAGTAAAACCACACGTACAGAGACAATAGATTTTTTTTTAATGACTAGATTATTCAGTGAGAGATGAATGATAGATTATTAATGATAGATTATTCAGTGAGAGAAGGACAGTCTTTCAACAAATAGTGCTAGAATAACCACACATCAAAATACAAAAAAGTGAACTTCAATACATATCTCACACCATAAAGTTCAACTCAAAATCGATTTTTTTTAAAGCTAAAAAGCTTCTAGAATAAAGTATGGGAGAAATTCTTTAAGTTAGGCAAAGACTTATTAGATAAAACATATAAGAACAATCTATTAAATTCTTGTTAAATTGGATTTCATCAAAATGAAAAACTTCTTCTCTTTGAAAGATGTTATTAAGAAAATGAAAAGATAAGACACAAACTAGGATAAAGTATTTGCAAATAATTTTCCTGATGGACTTGTGTTCAGAATATATAAATAACACTCAAAACCCAATCATGAGAAAACAACCCAATTTTTTAAATGGGCAAAAGAAGATAACATAGAATACAAATAAGAACATGATATCACACACTCAAAATCATTAGACATTAGGAGAATGCAAATTAAAACTTAGATGAAATAAAACTGCACAACTCTTATGATGATTCAATTGTGGAAATGTAGAGAAATGGTCTAAAACTGACTCTAGAAGAAATTAAACACTGCATTTAATGATTATGTTACAGACATAAAATCAGTACCTACATAAATTGACACCCACATACACAGAAATACTTGGCCTATATGCATTTCAAGGTTAATGCTGTCAAAATTCAAGGAACAGATAACTCTGATCTATAAAAACTTTTCCAGAGAGTAGGAGAAAAAAGGAAATGCCACCCATTTTATAAGCTTGGTATATAAAATATGGATATCAAACTCTGATGTCATAATGAATTAAACAACACAGGTGAGGGGAATAAAAACTCACTTATAATATAACCCTAAACACTCTTAGCAAACCAAATCAGCAATGCATTTTTAAAAATCATGTCCAAGCTGAATTTAACCAAGGAATTGAAGAATGCTAAGCAACAGCAAATCTAACATAATTCAGGACATTGCAAACATAAAGGATGAATAGCCATGTAATAGTCTTAATAGATGCAGCAAGGGCATTTGCCAAAAAAATCAACACTCGTTCGTGTTTAAACCATAAAAAACATTCAAAACAAATTTTAAAACTCTTCTCAAGTTAGGAATAGAAGGTAATGTCCTCTCTCTAATAAAGGACACAGAAAATGTCATAATGGTAAGATTTAAAAGAAAAAATTTTTTTAACATCAGGAAGAAACAAGGATGCCCACTATCACTGCTTCTATTAATCACTGTATTTGAGGTCCTTGCCAGTACAGTATCAAAAGAAATGTGTCTCATTTCAGTTACTGACACTTTTCTGCTCAGCTTTATAAAAAAAACTCTTTTTAAACTGTCTATATTCTCTTTTTCCAATTTTTCTTCTCAAATTTTTTTCTATGTGGAAATAAACAAGAAACATCCAAATAAGAACAAGCACAGCCTATTGATTCAGAACTTGCTATACCAAAGGATTCAGCCACTATCACATGTCTTCAGTAGAAATTCAAATGGCAGGCAGAAGATTGGGAAAGCTTTATGGAAAAAAGGGAAGGCTTCAGGTGTGCCATGTATGGAGGCTGTTGGCATGAGGAAGCCATAGGCAGGCTAACTAGAAGCAGGATGTCCCATATGACCAGCTAGAGGTGCATATTTGGCTTTCTCTAATTGGCCCTGAGTTTGAAACAAGGATAAAAGTTAGGGAAGCTTTCAGTTATTAATAAAGTCCTGGCCACTTGTGGCTGACTATTACAAGGGTTATTTTTTAGTTTCCTGAACTGTTTGCTATCTGAACAAATCGCTATCTGACTTGCTACAATTCTGACTTACAGACAGTAGGTTGACTTCCTGGGTTGGTTAGTATAGACAATGGGTTGGTTTCCTGAACTGTTTGCTGCCTACTATGGGTCAGAATTGTATTTTTATATATAGTCTGTCCATTATCCATTTATATGTTCAGTCTCTCACCTAGAACTCATTCCAAAATCACATCTTTATTGCCATCAATCTCCTGAAACGGCTCTTGTCAAGGTGACCAATGATTAATTTTGCTAAAGCCAAAGGTCAGTTTTTACCCTCATTTCATCTAATCTATCAAAAACATTTGAAAATGAATCTCTCCCTATTCCTGGAAACATTTTCTTTACATGGCTTCCAGGATGTCACACTTTGAATTTCCTGCCTTACTATTTTGTTCATGTCTGTATCCCCAGTTCCTTGAACGATTTAGGCTTATAGAAGGTGATCAATACATATGTGTTTGATTTGTTTTAATTTGTTGACAATCTTAAAGAGTCCTCCAGCTAGTCCCCAACTCACTGTTTAGAAATGAGTAATATAAATCCTAAAGAGGTGCAATCTCTTGCCTTAATTCACACAATAGGTTAATAAAAGAAATAATTATAAGCCAGATTACTATGTTCAGTTCAATGCTCTTTCCAAATATAAAGGGCCACCTCTGATGCTTTGATTTCAACTTAATCTCATCCTAGGGTCTGAGGAGATATATCTTATTAAAGTAGTACCTTATAAAAACTATATGAATAACAAGGCAAATAATATTTTGTTTTAAGAAAAAAATACGTTATCGACAGCAAAGATAACATCTGGGTTTCTGAGTCTAAGCATTTTATTTATTAGTATTTCCTATTTGGGAAAATGTACGTCTTAGTTCATCACATTCATTTAAATTCATCTCTTTAAATAAAGGAACTCTTTGAAAGAAGAGATGTCTTACTTATGCATGTATTCTTAGCACAGAAACCTGTACCTGGCATATAGCAGGAGCTCAATAAATGTCTGATGAATAACTGAATGATGAATTAATAGATGAATGATCTCTCTTAGACTGAAAGCTATTGTGAAGATTAAGTTCCCTAATGAGAATTTAAAGTTTAACTGTGGTAACCAACTGTTTCTGAATTTAGGAAGTCAGAATTTGTTAACTGGATATATTCTCTTATTCTGTATCCTTAGGCAACTCTTCACAAATCCCTGTTCTGCTCCTGGTCTTTGCTTTTACATTTAAAATGTGGTCTGAATGTGCTTCTCAGGCATCATAATTCTATTCAAGCAGTATTTTTCAAGTCCTTGCAAATCCTTTAGTGAAAGAGGACACATTCACCAAGAATTATTATTTTATAATGGCATAGATGAGAAGAGGTCTTCAAATCAGTTTGCAAAAACAGTCATTTCAGCGGCTTCCTATCTCTGCCCCAGTTTTCTAAATCAGCCAATAATAATTATTCCCTATAAATCAGACCTCCCTGAAGTTTTCTTCCTTTTTACAGTTGCAGCAAGCTGGCTGCTTTTCCCTCATTACATTTTATGTCTTTGTTTTGTTTGCACAGTCTCCTTTCTTCCCTACCATTGTAATTCTCACTGTGTCAGAAGATGCTAAATTTATGAGTGGAAAAATGTTGGTTTCTAGCAGCTCTTAATAAAAAATGTATCCTAATTACAAAAAAAAAATAAAAATAAAAACACTCCACTCTTTGCAAGGACTGATCTACTTGCAAATTTTGACAAACAACCTGTGAAGTGGCAAATTACCCTGAAGGGAACTCTATTTCCCGTTTCCTGACCATTCAGAGATGTACATGCACCAACACTCAATAAGAAGACTCTCCTAAACATGGGAGAGAAGTTATTCTATACATATGGTTAACATCCAATAGGGAAAAAAAAAGAAGTAGTATGATAGAAAAGCAAGGCCAAGTCCAGCTTCTCAAATACTAATGATCTCTCTAGACCTAAGCCCTAAGATGCGGCCCTGTAACCTCACAAAGACAGACTCAGGGATCAAAGAAAGAAAACAAGTGATTGATTGCCCTAATGCATTATTTAAGCAGAGTAAATGGTTATATAAACAGTTTTCTAAGAGCTTAAATATCAATTAAACATTGTAAAACCTGATTTCTGGTCGATTAATCCTCCCTCTTTTGCACAATTGCTCTATATTAGACATATTATATTATTGTGTTTATCACTCTGGAGATACATATATCTGCTGAGAGCACTTCAAAAGGTCCAAATACTCATCATTTGTGATCACAAAGACTGGCATAAAAATAGTATGTTACTACAGATGCATATTTGTTGAGTATATGACTTTAAAGGGATCTTGCCTATGGTCATTCTTTAAATACAACCAAGGTAAAAACAAAACTGCTTTTACATACTATTTCACAATTCAATCCAGTAACTAGAATCACACCAATATGTTGCCTATGTGTCCTTCCCCATTTAAGCTTCTTCTGATGGCTCTAACCAACTGGCAAATCAGAACATGCTAAGATATGTAATAGGTTATTGTTTAAACTGATTAAAAAGGAAATTATATTTTGGGTTCCAAAGCCTCCAACATCTAATTATGGTATTGGGATGCTTATTTAACAAAACTAAACAGACTATTTTAAACTGTTTTTATGGAGCTTCCACAAAATCTGAGATTAAAGTGACAGTATATTAATATCAAACAATTGTTTGAGGTGACAGAAAGAAAATGATAGACTCACCAGCAACAATCCCATTAATAAATGAACAAAGATATGAAACTGATCAGCAGTAGCTGAATTATTGAGTCCCAGGCCCATCTGCTCCAGTTTTATGAGTCAAAAATCAAAATTGCATGAACTGGTGAGTACTCAATCTTCACAAACATCAGAGTCAAATTAAGGAAATTACCCAGCACACCAAATGCAGCTCAGCACATCATCAAACCATTAAAACAGCAACCTTATACCAAAAAAGAACCACAAACACCAGGATCTTTGTACAAATGGAATAATAATAGCCAGATGGAACACAAATTCTGATGGTAGGCAGCATGATCCTTGGCACAGTGAATATATGTCATGTGGAAAACCAATAGGGGGTCATCACAGAATAATCAAAATGAGTCTCAGGAAATTCATCCTGAACAAAGAGAAGAAGAAAGGCCTTGGATTGTAAGAAGTCAAAATGACCAGATGATATGGGTATAATAGAAACAGCAGGAATACTGAAGTGAGAGAGCCAGACATGAACAATAAATTTGCCATCTATTAGTTGTGGCATTAAATTGTTAGCTCTTTTGTTTCTTCTAGAAAATGAGGGTCACAGCATCCACATCACAGAGTTGCCAGGATTAAAAATCATATCTTAATCTCGGACAAGTCAAAATGTATTCTCTTGGAGACCCAACCTGTATCACGTTGTTGGTTGTTTGAGAAAACAAGGTGAGGACTCATGAACAGCGTCTGTCACACCACGGGTGTTTATCATTAGTACTATCATCACTACAAAACCATTAAATTCCTGTCTTCTAAGTTATGCAATGTTCTGTATTTCAAAGTGGCTGCCTGAGGGGCGCCTGGGTGGCTCGGTCGGTTAAGTGTCCGACTTCGGTTCAGGTCATGATCTCGCAGTCCGTGAATTCGAGCCTGGCGTCGGGCTCTGTGCTGACAGCTCAGAGCCTGGAGCCTGTTTCAGATTCTGTGTCTCCCTCTCTCTCTGCCCCTCCCCTGTTCATGCTCTCTCTCTGTCTCAAAAATAAATAAACGTTAAAAAAAATTTAAAAAAAACAACAAAGTGGCTGCCTGAGACAGAGACAATGCTATGTGTTCAAATCACTGTTCTTCCTGAACATACAGGGGCAAGTTTCTGAACCTCATACACGTGTAGGCTGACATCATGGGACTGGATTCTGGTCAATTAGATCCCTTGAAATCACTTTTGGAAATGGTTTTATATCTCTCAGCTGCTGAAAGCAGGATTTCATCCTGCTATGTTAAATTCTCCTCCCTCCTTTGGTAATATTTTTTGTAGATTCTGTAACTTTCTGATTATTTTTAATTATTAAAACATAGTCCAATCCAGATTAAAATGTCAGCATTCAAAACTTTCCCCAACCGCTTTCCCAGCACAAACTACTGTGGCTCTGGCTTCCCAGAGTGGGGAAAGATCATGGGAATGGCTGCACCTCCCACCCACCCCTGCCCCACCTAGGTTGTCTAGGTAAAGACACATGTTGGAGTCAAGGAGGAAGGGTGGAGATGTGGGGTCTTCTTCAATTACTGTCCACCTGTAATTTCTGAGTATGAGTCCCTTGCCCCATTCTGGTTCTTTTGGATTTTGTCTGATGTTTTTAACCTCCTTTAATGTGTTGGTCTTCACATCAGTGCACAATTTTCTTCACTATAGTATTCATCTTCTCTCTGGCTCTCTCTCGTGTTCAATGGAGCAACTATTGTTCTCATAAACCTTGCCAGTTGGACAACTCTCCTCTCTTCTTTAGATTAGATATCTCCTGGCGGGGTCCAGCAGCCACCTTGGCAGTCCTCAGCTGCTGTTTCTTCTCCAACATGTGAACTCCCCATAGGAACTGTTAGATCTAAATCCTCTGAGGGCAAAAATGAATGGAATGTGGTACAGATAGCCCCAAATTCTTCTCAAATAGACTTCACCATAGTCATTTCAAGCCTGTGGGTCTTTGCTACACCAATGGTCTTCCACTTCCAGATCCCCACAGCAAAATCAGGTATCAGTCAGTATGTTTATTAACACCCATGCCCACGTTCCCAAAATTTCACCCTATGTGTTTTGGAGTCAGCACCAGAGTGGGCCAGCTGAACTTCTACCTCAGCAAGTATTTCACCAAGGAATCAGATGCCTTTCTTTTTAAGCACTCCTGATTCTTATGGGTGATTCTCTTGGAGCTGCTTCACTTGGCTCCCCTGAACTTCCAGAGGGTAGAGAAAAAAGCTTCCCTCTAAAAAATACGACTATCACCATGAGGTTAACCACTTGATGGTTCTAGCCCTCACTCCAGTCCCCTTCTCATTTAGATGCATGAGACAGTGTGGGAAAAATGACCGTCTCTTCCAATTCTCAAAAACCCTACAGGGAACTATAGGCAGTGATAGGCAGTTGCTGATGGCTGTCCATGGAAAAGGGGGCACTTGAAGCCTTTTGATTCCAGCTTTGGCCTTAGTCTGATTCTGGTACAAAAGCAAAAAAACTGATTCAAGATCCCATTAGGTTGGGGCCTCACTACTAAGTCATATGCAGCATTCTTAAAGCCAGATTGCCAAGAAAAGAGCATTTTATCTCAAGTATTTTACCATAGATATATGTTTCCCTAATTTTGAATAGGTTTATCTCATCATGTCTGTCTCTTTGAACTAGACAATGAGTGATTTAAAGGCAGGGATCATATTGTACCCATTATTATGTCCTGGGAAACTAGCAAATGCTCAACATTCAGTAGCTACTGAATAAGCCCTGAATGAATGAGTGAGTGAATGAATGAATGATTAAATAAATGAGCTCTCTGATTTCTTTACCTTTGCCATGGCCCAGGTCATCTATGAAAGTTAAACTCAAGGCAAAGACTAAAGTGCTGATACTGGACAGGGAGGTACAAGACCAGGTGGTGGAGGTCAGGAAATAAGAAAAAGTAAAGCAAGGAAAGACGTGGTACAGTAAGAGGCAGTGTGCTACTTGCTAACCACTGCTTCACAGTGAGCCACGAAGAGATCCTGCACATCTCTTGGCAGGCACGTTTCTTCAGCAGGCAGGTCTTCTCCAGAAGGATGGCAAAGAGAAAGTACACCTTGAAACAGTCACATAAAAGAGGGAAAGAATGGCAAATTATCTTCCCCACTACCATTCCCATGGTGAAAGTCTACTTCATAGGAGCTGGCTCTCCCATGTTTCAGGATTCTGTCATCTGATCCTTTGATGGTAGTGCAGGAAGTGTATAGTTCTATGCCCCATGGTTATCTGTCCAGAGGTGAAGGGGTGACTTGGTATAGATACATCTTAGAGGCTTAGGGCTTCTGGTCAGACTCCCGTTTGCACAGGGTGCTTGGCCAGGATGCTAGGAGAGATGGGAGCTGCAGCTCACCCTGGGAGGCAGTCGACAGCTTCAGGACAAAGGATATAAGTCAAAAGTGTAAAAGGTTTATATTTATACATTCACTTACCACCTTTTCTCCTTTGAATCCACTAAGAAGAAAACAAAATATTTTTTGACTTAGAGAGATATTCAGAGACTATACTTCTCAGCAATTTGAAGGTACATGACACTGAATTTTACTTAGTGTTATAGCATTTCATGTTACCTCTAACATGAGGATATATTTACCTTCTTCTGGCAGGAAATTAAGCTCTGCTAGTTGCCCACTCTGATTCTTGGGAGTTCTATTCATTATGTGCTCAGCAATGGGAATGGAACTGGTTTTGATGTATTAATGTTGTAATGAACCTCTGCCTATTCCTGGACAAGCCAGGGCACACTCTGTCATTCTTTGATTACTGCCGAGATCCCCCATCTGCCAAGTCCTTTGAGGAGATCTTCTTGTCCACGTTCTATATATCATTTGAGGGGAGGGTGGTGCCAGGGGCCTTCTGCACCATAGTTCAGAGGGGAGGCAACAGAACACATAAACCAAACCTGGTATGGACAAAATAAAGAGGGTAATACTGAAAACATGTAGAGCCTGGATGATTTTCTCATTCATCTTTGGCTGATGGAAGAAGGTCTGCTGCTAAGTGAAGGATGGGCCCACGGTAATGAAGCTGTCTGCAGCACTGAGAGCTGCTTGGCCATGGCACATAGTTCAAAATTACTGCAACTGCCTGGGTGTCAGGACCCATCAATTGTCCCCGACTCACCTGCTGGGCTCAGAGCCATGGACCATGGGGCTAAAACATCATCATTCTCCCAGATGAGACCCACACTTAACTGTTTATCCCCAGTATCCCTTCCCCCTCCCACCAAACATTTCCATTGATCAAGTCCTGTTATTTCTCTGGGTACAGAGTCATGGAACATAGAGTGGCATCATCATTCTTCCTCACAGTTCACATCCACCAAGGAGTTATTTCCTTCTCTTTCACATGACTTACTATCCGACAGCCTAGATATTTGACTTCTATGTGGCCTGCATACAAAGTGAGGAGTATAGAAAGTCCAGGAAGCTTTGTTCTGAGCTAAGCAGTTCTTGCCATCATTTCTGCCATTTGGTCAAAAAGTCCTTCCTGTACATCCACATCCATAGAGTTCTCTCCAACTAAGCCATAGACCATACATTGAAAGAACACCTTGTCTTTGAATTGGAGGCCACCTTAGAGCTCATCCAAATCCACCACCTGGACTTATCAGGGATCTGGTGTGATGATAATCATACTGTCCTCAGTTTAAATTCTTCCAGTGAAGTGAGGTAGAGACAATCCCAAAACTGTGACTTTGTTGATAAAAACTGCCAATCACTGTAAATTTTCTCAAAATAGTGAGCCAGCATCTGCTTCCTTTTAACTTTAACCCATTAGGCCATGAAACATAAACTGAATTATCCTTTAATAAAGTGGACCCTCAACAAGGCAGAGGTTAAGGGCACCAACCCCTTAGGCAGTAGAAAATCCATGTATAATTTTTGACTCCCCCAAAACTGAACTACTAATAGCCTACTGGGCTATTACCAATAACAAACAGTCTGATTCATACATTTTGTATGTTACGTGTATTAAATACTTTATTCATACAATAAAGTAAAGTGGAGAAAGGAAACTGTTGTTAAGAACATCATAAGGAAGAGAAAATACCTTTAGAGTACTGTATTTATCTCCAAAAATATCCACATTTAAGTGTACCTGCACAACTCAAAGCTGTGTTGTTCAAGGGTCAACTGTATAACAAACATTCAAAGGTTAGAGAATACAGCCATCATCTACCTTGTGAAGACATCTCTCCTGTGGTCTAGTCCCAAGCCCCTCTCAATACTCATAAAAATGTAGTTTCCACAAACATTTTCTTCCAAATTCTCCAGCATTATCCTTTTTAAATATTATGTGTGGAACTGTACCCAATATTTCAGCCATGGTCTCATCACTGAGACATACAGTGGGACCCCGTCTTCATGCATCTCTCCCTTGTATTTCTACAAATAATATCCAAAAATCACATTAAATACACAAATAGTAAAAGCTACATAATTTGGCTCAGAATAAGCTTATTAACTAAACCTTTGGCAAAATCTTTAACAAACACATTATTTTAAGCTATGCCTTCTCCTAATCTGTAATGCAGTGATTTTTTTCTTAAACCAAACTATAGTATTTTATATTTACTGCCAATTAAATTTTATTTGATTTATCATTTCAACTTATTCCTCTATCCTTGTATTCTGTCTCTCCAGTGTATTGACTTTCCCTTCTGGCTTCCTATCACTCCAAAATGTAATCAATGAGTTATATCCTCATTCCAGTCATTGATAGAAACCCAGAAAGTAGAGGTCTGAGCCTAGAAATACCTCACAGAAAAATAATTCAAAGCTGACACTAATAAATTAGACAATATATTCTTTAAGTATATATTTAATTACTTGTGAACCCAGACAATTCCACACATTTAGCCATCTTCAATTCAATCCATTAAATACTTGCTTAGAATTATGTCTACTCTGTGCCAGGAAATACAAACATAATAGAATTTGTTCTCTGCCCTTAAAAGGTGCACAGTCTAATAGGGAAATAATCATATAGGCAATACAGCAGTTCCCTATGATGGGTACTACCACGCAAGTGGACTTGGAGCCCAAGAGGAGCTCAAGAAGGAGTAATGGACTATACCTGAGGTTGCTGAGGAAACCATAAAAAAGGACTTTTTTCCTTCCCCCTCCCTTTTTTTCTGACTTAAATCTCAAGGGTATGAAAAAGTAGAGAGTGTAATTTTACATTGTCCTGACAGCAAGGGTGGTGAAGAGAAGATTGATTCTATTTAGGTCTACGCGAGTACAGGTCCATGTATACAACATCTTCCCCTCTAGGTTCTTGGTTCCCCATCCTCCAGCTCTGCGGCTGGTGTCAGAGGTCCTAAAGAGGGAGTTGCCTACAGTGGATGAAGCATACATGACACAGACAGGCATTATTCATGCTGGACAGACATTATTCAGGCTAGCAGTGGACAATGGTACTGTTGAAGGGAGGTCATAATGGTCAATGTGAATGTCAAGTATCAACACAGTTATCATGTGGCAGGTGAGGTAGGATGCTCACTAGCTCTGGTCTCCTCGTCCCAGGCCTCTACTCTTTAGTATCTAGTCTCTATGAGGGGAGGTTTTATTTTTAAACAACAAAGTATTCTTCCAAACTTTCTTTCTAGCCAACAGTCCTTTCTGTTTCCCTGAAGACTTAGACTTTTCAAATCCAAATCCAACAACAATTTTTTCTGCTGCTTTTTTGATGTGTCATCACTTATCTAAAGTGATGCTGCAGACAGCCTAGCTGACTCAAGGAGGGCCAATGTTAGAAAGGAAAAAAGGAAATGTTGGTTAAGTATTCCAGAAGTATTATCCTGCCTCAGATGAGTAGGCAATCATCAACAGATGAGGAAAGAAACAGCTTATAAACAGACAGTACAGCATGTGCAAAAGGCACAAAAAAGCACAGCTTATCGGCAAGTTTTCCAATATCTTACTAAAATGTGGGTATTTTCCATCTAGTACATTCCCCTAGTCAAATCATTCATTAACAAGCCTGAACAAAGGAAATCAGATTAGTCCAGCCAGATTTCATTATTTCGAACTCACTGTTTTCAATAATTTCATCTTCCTTTCCAGAGCACTCACAATTCATCCCTAAATATTTTGTTCCTGAATTTGACCAGAGATTAATGTCACCTTCACTGATGTGTTCTTTTCAGAATTCATCCCTTCCCCTTTTTGAAAAACTGGTGATTACCCATTTCAATCATCCAGCACCTTTTCCATCCCTGGAAATTCTACAAAAAATAATAATAAAATGAAATTTGTAACACATTCCTTGGGCACTTACTATGTTGCAGTCACTGTACTAAGTGTTTGCAGACATTAAATTCCAGGTTGGTAACCATGCTTTTCTGCCCTTTCCAACTTGAAGATCATTTCCTTGGTTGTAGAAGACAGAAGCAAAATAGACATCGAATCACCTTCCTTTCGCCAGTCAGCCATATACCAACTGCCCAAGCAGTGAGCCCATGCCTTCCTTGTTCTTTTCCCTTTAAATATGGATAAATAAAACCCTCTGTTTTCTGTAACAAACATTTCACTAAGTTGCACTGATTCTTCATGATTTCATCAATATTATCCTTGCAAGTTTGTTCCACTCTTTGGTATCCATCTTTAAAATGCATCACTACTCCTCTCTTCCACAAATATACTCTTTCCCAAAGTTTGAAGCTAAATATCCATTACTAGAAGGAAATGGTTCAATTAATTATGGTGCATCCATAACATAAAATCATTTACAACCATTAAAAAGAGGTAGCTCTCTGTTGTGACATGGAAAAATATCTATGATATTTTGTTGGATGAGGAAAACAAGTCAGAAAACAATACATGTTCAGGGGTGCCTGGGTGGCTCAGTCAGTTGAGCATCCGACTTCGGCTCAGGTCATGATCTCACGGTCCGAGTTTGAGCCCCGCGTCAGGTTCTGTAATGACAGCTTGGAGCCTGGAGCCTGCTTTGGCTTCTGTGTCTACCTCTTTCTCTGTCCCTCCCCTGCTCATGCACTGTCTCTCTTTCTCTATCAAAAATAAATACACATTAAAAAAATAATAGAAAAAAAGAAAACAATATATGTTCAGTCCTGTTTGAATCTTTTTAATGATATACAAGCATCCTCTACTTTTCAAGAGTTCACATTATGCCACTTGGCTTTTTAAAAAGACCCCCATTAGTATCTGTTTTCACTAACTGAAAGAAATCTGAAGAGGATTTTCACTTCTCCCCCCCAAAAAAGGTAGATAGTGAAAATAGCATTCAGTGTCTGGTTTTGCAGCCAACCACTCTAGAGGCAGCACACACTCCAAGCATCGAGAATGGCACTTCTAAGCTCCTTCTCAGGTAACTACACTCAGCATCTCAGTATTAGTCACCACAGTTTTGAACTGTGTTTGTGTCTGTGCTTTATCTCGATTTATTTTGTGCATCCATTAGCAAGATGAATCCTAAGGTAACAAAAAAAATACTGAAAGAGGTTATTTTGGGGGAACACTCAAAATTTTTTTGCATATAAATCAATGGTAATTGCTTCTTTGCTTTACACTATTTTGGCTTGCAAAAGTTTTATAGGAACGCTCTACTTTTGGACAGCAGGAAAAACCTATGTTACTACGGATAATATTTTACAAAAATTACACTATTAAATTTAAAATTTCCTCCTTAAAACATTGATCTCTTGTAGCCTTGAACCCTCAATACTAGGCCATTGATAAAATTCCTCCTGCCAGTAAAGGAGGAGGTCAGTACTTCATATCTTTAGTAAAATAATAGGATGGAAAGCCAGACTTGATGAACTACTCACTTGATAGTGTTTCATGAAGGGAAGGTCCAGACAAGATAAGGGAAAATTCCAACAATGCCGGACTAAGGAAATACGAGAAGAAAATATCCAGAGGTCAACTGAACTGATAGAAATAAGAGCTCAGACAAGTGGGTTTCAGTTTTCATCCTAAAGCTTGAGCCTAGAGAAGAAAAGATGACTTCTAAAAGTCAAAGAGAAACATCAAGTTTAGGGATTTCTTACCATGCTGCCCATTTTGTATTCTGTGAGGAGACCACTGTACACGAGACCCTGTGCCACCCTAATGGGGTCAGCATAGTCAAGAGGGTAGAATAATATAATGGGAGAGAGGGAAGGGGAAGGGAGAAAAATATAGAAAGCGGGGCAAGAAGGGTGGGAGGAAGATTTAGTTTCAACTCCTGAGTCTCCCCTAGTTCTCATGATGCAGGGACACTCTGAACAGAGGTTGGTCTCATGAGCCTGCCATGGGGTCTAATGTAATGAAAGGTAACTCTACAGCAAAGACTGGGCCCAAGGTCTAGACAGAGGATGTGGCAGAGACTTGGAAGTGTGAATGACATGTTCACAGCCAGGGAGACACCAGCTGGACAAAGAAATTGCTTGGCCTAAAAAGACTAGATCATGAGTGACAAAAGCTATCAACTTTAGAAACCAAGAAGACAGGTGACATTCATTCAAATACCAGAAAAATATTTGAAAAACTTTATCCATTCCCTCCTGTGAGGTCAAGTAAGCTACTTTCCTCCTCTTGTCCCACTTTAGTGAGGATGTATGGGAGAGGGTGAGAGCAGACACCCTCTCACCCAGCCATACTTGGATAGGGTGACCAACCATCCTGGTTCACCTGGGATTGTCCTGGTTTTAGCACTGGAAGTCCAACTATTTTCCTGGACCTGATTCCAATGTGTGTGGGTGGTGGGGGCTCACACACAAACAACAAACAGTGGGTGTCCTACAATTCAACTAATTCTGACATTAACTTACCCAAAGATAGCATCGGACTCGACAGGTGAAGGATTCAGTCTTACAAGACTTCCCCCAACACCAATAGATACCAGTTGCAAGCCCAAGTTGTTACCTGTGCTTCAGACCAACTGGTTATAAATTGGAGATTCCAACAATATCCTCCAACTTGGGATGCCATTCACAAGTTCTAGGCTGTTGCCTTTACTTAAGACCTACTGACTACAAATCAGAAGTTCCCAAGACCTTTCCTCAGGTTCAATTACTTTGCTAGAGCAGCTCACAGAACTTAGAGAAACATTTTACTTATTACTGATTTGTTATAAAAAGATACAACTCAGGAAGAACTATATGGAAGAGATTCATAAGGCAAGGCATAGGGAAAAGGTATAGAGCTTCCACGGCTTCTCCAGACATGCCACTTTTCCAGCATTTCCCTGTGTTCACCAACCAGGAAGCTCTCTGAGCCCTATCCTTTGGGTTTTTATGGAAGCTTCATTAGAGAGTCACAAATGATTTAAATCTTTGGCCACCAACAACTGATTCAACATCCAGTCCCTCTCCCCTCACTAGAGGTATTGAAAATGCCAACACTCTATAATCAAGTAGTTGGTTCCCCTGACAACCAGCCCCCATCCATAGGTAACCTAAGGACTTTCCAAAAGTCATCTTGTTAACAAAAGACACCTTTCTGGCTCTTATGACAAAATTCCAAAGGTTTTTGCAGCTCTGTGCCAAGAACTGGTCGAAGACCAAATATATATTTCTTATTATAAATCACGATATCATACCCACACATCAAGAAACTCCTCAGTCCTGGAAAAACTGAAATGATTGATTACTCTTCTATATAAGTAAGTATATATTTATGTGTGTGTATAGAGAATAGATCTGCAAGAATATACACCAACATGTTAGCTGCACTACTTCTCGATAGTTGAATAGATTATATGTTGGGGTGCAGAGGTTGAAGACAAATTTATGCAATAATATATATTCCTCTAGTGACAAATTAAATCCAAGCACAGAGATGCCCATGAAGTCACACTACCACTACTTTTCTTTTTCAAAGGAATAATATGTAACTTCAATGCCAGCCTTTTCTCTTTTCTAGTTTCTCCTGTTGCTCTTAACCATATTTTATCTGGACTATTTGAAATATATCCCCTCCTAGAGTCTAAGATAAATGCCTGACTTGGATCACTAAATGCTTTCATTGCTGTTATAAATACTGCTGTTAATTTTCTTCCAAGTTGTCCTTCACTTCTACTTCAATTCTCTTGGCAGAAATAAGTCTGAGATTAGAAATCTCTCTTCATTGTTTTATATTTCCAGAGATGAAATCCTTAACAGAACAATTCAAGAGTTCACCTGATATTAGAGAAGCCATTTTAATGCCAAATAGGTTACAAGAAACCACGAAGAAATGTAAAAAATTTTACATTCCTTATGGCTTAAAAGAACACTGGTGAAATCACAAGCAAGGCTCAAACTTGGTGAAAAAAATACTATAGACAAAAATACGAATATGTTCTACAATAATGGAAATATTGAACTATACTCAAGAAGTCTAGATTCTAGTCTTATGTATGTTGCTTAATGTATGTGACCTCAAACAAACTACTTAAGCTCTCTGGAACTCATATTCTTCCTCTGGAAAATACAGATCTTCATATTTCTGAACACTTCAGAGTATTATTGTTAAAAATTTCATGAAATCACACAAAAACACTGAAAATGCTATAGTCACATAAGACATTACATTGTTTCTCTACTTCATATGTCCACCCTCTTTAGTATCAGATTTCTGAGTATTTGTCTTCCTTCTTTCTGTAAGCCACTAAATACTTACTAATAAGTTCTAATATTCTAATAAATAAATTCTTCTGGGTGTGTAAGGTGACTGTTTTCCCCAAGAAGCTCACCATTATGATATTATAAATCACAATCTAGGAAAACAAATCCTGTTCTTCAATATACTCTATGTTACCATGAGTTATGAACTGAACATCTGTGTCTCTCCAAAATCCAAATGTTGAAACTCTCCAAAATCCAAATGTTGAAACTCTATCCCTCAATATGATGATACTAAGAGGCAGGGCCTCTGGGAGGTTATAAGGATTAGATAAAGTCTTGAGGGTGGAAACCTCGTAAATGGGATTAGTGTCCTTGTAAAAGTCACTAGAAAACTTGTTTCCCCTGTCTACTCCCCACCATGGGAGAACACAGGAACATATCTGTTGTTTCTGTTGTTTATAAGCCACCCAGGCTGTGGTATTTTGTTATAGCAGCCCAAACAGACTAAGACACAAGGTGTATATACCCTATAACGTTTCTTCTCTTCCAAAGTTGTGACCTAGCTAGGACTAGGAATGTTGAATCCATCCAAAACCTTTCATTTTCTATTCAAAGCTTTACATATTAATGTGTGTGTGTGTGTGTGTGTGTGTGTGTGTGTGTGTGTGTCCAGCATCTTCTAGTGACAGCATACCCCCACATTTATCATAATCAAAAGGCTGTAAACTTAAGGTACTTGATCACTGTGTAGAGTTTTTCTGACTTCAACAGCTATATTCAATCTCTCTCTCTCTCTCTCTCTCTCTCTCTCTCTGCCACTTTCTCTCCTTTTTTCCCGTCTTCTGTCTTTCCCTCCCTCTTTCCCTTCTACATTCATGCAGAAACACCATCAAGAATAATTCTGTCTTAGTGCTTTTTTAGGAAGCATAAAGAGAAAACATTGAGAAAGCAGCCAGATCCCAACAGGAGACTTCTGGGGATTTAGCATCATTCATAGAAAGTCAGAGTGTTCCCTGAAAAATCCTGGAAAGTTATTGAACATCTAGCTTTCCTTAAGGTTCAGGACTGAATTCATAACCAAGCCCCACCACCAGCCTGTTAGTATACAACTTAATCACAAACTAATTTATCCCTCTCCTCCCCCTCCCCCATCCAGGCTAACCTGTTAGAAAGAATTTAGGAAGCATACAAGGGTTTGCTTTCCAAACCCAAGGCAATAGTAAGATAATATAGTTACTACAAGGAATTAAACTAATGAATTTATAAATAACATGTTCACCAACTCAGAGATGATCAAATCATAAGAGTAATCACCACACCCAGAGGATTAACCATACCCAGGGTTGCAAGCCCTACATTCAATCCCCCTTTGTTCTGTAATGTTTTATGATAGATGATATAACAACCATGTCTGCAAATGACATAACAGCTGCACACTAAACATCATAACAAAAGATAGTAACAGTATTTACTGACCATGGAGGACACAGCAAGAAGCTACCAGTATTCACGTTGGAAGAGGGTCTGCATCAGAACCCAACAAGTACACTATAAAAACTGTTTCAATTAAGGACTCAATTAAGGACTTTCCAACAGTCCTTTAAACAGGAATTATGATTATACAACTTAAACAGAGGTTAGGTAATCCACCCTAAATTTGTTATTATTCTTCATTTTCTGGAGAGGCAAAAAAAGGTTTGCAAAAGTAATGTGCTCAAGATTTATTCAGGCAGTGGCAAAACAGAAATTCATAGCCAGGTTGTGAAGGACTTTGAGCCAGAACACATAACCACTCTCAGATTGTTGTGTAATGGGGCATGGAATAAAAAGGAGAAGCTAGTCTTCCATTTTTTTAAGGAGTTATTAAATAAGACCAAAACCAGGCATGGCCAAGGATGTCCATAACCCCACCTGCTGTCACCTCCAGACTCAACAATAGTACTGATTAGTTGAGCAAAGGAAAAGATTAAGATAATTTATATTATATAATAGTTTTATGTAATACAACATAAAATTAGATTAAATGATATATAGGATATTATTATCTATCACACACCAAATATTACATATTATGTGTTATACATTATGTATTACAGTAAAGAAATCCAGCCAAGGACTGTGATATGCAAGGCTCACAGAGGGCTGTCTCAGGCCGGTCTTCAGACAGAAGACAGACCTAATAGAGTTGGAAGTTCAGCTTTCATCTTTTCCACTATTACTGAGCAACAAAAGTATCACATAGGATAAGCCCATCTGAGTGAACTCATATTACATATGGCTTAAGTGCTTAAGTCAGAGATATAAACACAATAACATTTGTTAATCAATGCCCCTCATATGATTGACATTTGGGGAAAGACTAAAAAGACATGCATAAAAAGGCCAAACACGTACAACTGAAAACACTGTAGCCACAGTAGAGACACAACAACCTTCTAGCATCAGGGCCAGCAAGCACTTACCAAGCTTGGTAGAGAAATATCACTTCCCATTGCAGAACCGCTCTCCCTATCTCAACAGTCTTGCTTTCAATCAGCTTCCTCAAACTTCTCTTTATCGATATTTTAACAACTATTACTTCAACATATAATCACTAATTAGAAAAAGTTGTGAGAGGGGTGCCTGGATGGCTCAGTCACTTAAGCATCCGACATCGGCTCAGGTCATGATCTCACAGTTCCTGGGTTTGAGCCCCACAAACCCAGATCTGTGCTAACAGATCTGAACCTGGAGCCTGCTTCGGATTCTGTGTCTCCCTCTCTCTCTCTGCCTTTCCTCTTCTTGCTTCCTGTCTCTCTCTCTAAATAAATAAACATTAAAAAGTTTTTTTTAAAAACTTAAAAAAGAAAAAGTTGTGAAAGAGAACTAGGTAAATTTATTAACTTTTTCCTGCTTTGATACTTTAAGTCATAGGTTGTTTTTCAGTTGGAAATGCGATTTCTGACAAAAGCAGCACACGTGCATAAATGAAAACAACTTTGAATGGCATGTGGCCTGCATGGAAGAAGGGGTTTCTGTGGCATGAGGGAGGAGCAGAGAATGGTGAAATTGAGCTCCATCTGGAACCAAACACACTGATAGATAGAACTACATGTTCACCTTGAGTTACAATACCAAGAGTTGAACAAGGTAGTAATTCCTCAGTTTCTCCATCAACCAGAAGATATGAACAGACTAAGTAAGACAGAGATAACCTAATATAAAAATAGCATCCTGGGGGCGCCTGAGTGATTCAGTTGGTTAAGAGTCTGACTCTTGGTTCCAGCTCAGGTCATGATCTCATGGCTCATCATGGGTTCAGGCCCTGCGTTGGGCTCCAAGCTGACAATGCAGAGCCTCCTTGGGATTCTCTATCTTTCCCTCTCTCTCTTTGCCTCTCTCCCACTCATGCTCTGTCTCTCAAACTAAACAAACTTAAAAAAAAATAGCATCCCCTTCACACACTGGCCCAGCCTGCTCATCTAGTGTTAGCAACTACCACCATCCTGTTACAGGTACTATGAAAATTCCCAAATATATCATACTCTCTCACACCTCTATACCTTCACATAGGCTGTTTCCTCCCTGGATACCATTATCTGAATTTTTACCTAGAAAATTCTAACTCACTTTCAAGCCCAGGCTTAACTACTATTTCCTCTATTAGAAAACAGTCTTCTGCACTTTCATTGGTCTTTGTACCTGTAACTCTCATAGCATTCACCATATAATATTACATAGACTTGCAGGTGTCTGGATTCAGATGGCATACAGATGGCACACAGACACAACCAAGGATAATTTTGTCTGAACACTTGGCTTAAAACCACATAGATAATGGCATTGAAAAAGTAGCCAAATCCTTACACAAGACTTCTGGGAATTCAGCATCATTCACAGAAACTGTGCACTCCACAAAGAAAAGAGAAGAACTGACATTTGTTCATCTGTTAGAGAATGTTCAAGTACCCAGACAAGGTCTTCTTCATTTCACACACCCAACACTGGATCTGGTGCTTTGTATAAACAAAGTGTTCAATGAGTGTGGGCTGGATGAACTTTTGGAGATGACCTCAAGGGTCATGATGTTCCTATGAACTGTGCTCTCCTAGTCTTCTGAAACAAGCAGACATGAAGCCAATCGATTGTTGACATGCCTTGGGTCATTTTTTAACAATTGGAAATACTTTGCTAAAGTTTTATAAGATAGAACATGATTCAGAAATCACATGCCATTTCCCAGAAGCAAACTGATATTCACTGAGCAGTGAACTTTTTAGACCCACTTTTGTAGAGATAAGACTCCCAAGCTCTCAAAAGAAATAGAGTAACTGTTCCCACGACTTTTTTTTTAATCGAATTTGATCTATTAAAGCTGAACCAAGAGCTGTTGGTTTTGTAATGAGTAGATATATGTAATTCCCAGCAATGTCATTATATTGTCCCTTAAAGTAGATGACCAAGAGACAGAGCTTGAGTTATTATGCAGGCAGCAGGAAATAGTGAAAGTGATAGATTTCTTTATCTTCAGTGATAATAATAATGATCATCATCATGTCCTAGATTCCATCTCACAGAATGGCAAATGGATTTCTAGGGTCCTCTCTAAAGAATTTGAGGTTGAAGCAGAAAAATGAAATATGATACTATCTGAATGATAGTTGGAGAAATATTACTTAGGACAAAAGAATTAGTAAAAAGACCAATTTCCTAGACTCTTGTTTTTTTCCTGCTCTTTGGTCTCAGGAAATCTTTGAGTTTTATTAGTGAGAATTCATGCTTTAATATCCCTAGGTGTTAAGTTATTCCATGGTCACCCATTGCCTCACTTTCACTTGGAATAAAGAGAAGAAAATTATCTCTGTGTTTGGATTCGGTGAACATCCAAAAAAAAGGAACAGCTCAGTTTGGTCATTGTCTTTATCCTTCAGAGTATAGACTCATATGGTTTCTAAACAGTTAAATATGACTTGCATAATGCTATATACTGAAATTATTAGTTATCTTTCCAAAAAAGATGCTATGGTGCTGGCTTTCTTTGGTCTCCAAACATGGATAGTCTTCCCTACAATTTACCCTTAATTACAACTTTCTCCCCAGAGCTATGAAAAGAAGACCCATCAGGACTTGAATTAGCTGTCAGGAATCCCCAGTTCTAGTCCAGAGCAACTAACCAGCTAGTAAACCTTTTAATAGCACTTTCAGGTTTTATGAAACCATTGTCTAATTTGGTCCTCCTAATGGCCTAAAGAGCCAGGATGAATACAATTGCCATTTAAGAGAAGAAGAAATATCAGCTGTAAGAGGTTATGTATGTGGGAAGCTTACAACTCTGGGATTTGTAATGTCACTGGGGTGAGCAAGAGTCATTGTCCACCTTACAAAGCAGAGGTCTGTGGTCACCCTGTACTAGCCTTGTGGCCCTTTTTCTTTGCTCCCCACAATACTGTTATCACTCTAATATATTTCAATTCTTTCATACCAAGTTCCAACTTTTATGTATTTTTAAAATTTTATTTATTTATTTTGAGAGAGAGCAGAGGAGGGTTAGAGAGAGAGGGAGAGAGACAGAATCCCTAGCAGGCTCCACATTGTCAGCATGGAGCCCAACATGGGGCCTGAGACAAACCATGAGATCATGACCTGAGCCAAAATCAAGAGCCCAACACTCAACCAACTGAGCCACCCAGTTGCCCCTAAGCTCTAACTTTTATAATTTTAAAGTTAGATAGTCCAATATGATTTCTTTTTTGCCATTCCTATACTTGTTATGTAGACCTACCTATTGATGCTAGATGTGGAGTAAGTACTGATGATTTTAAAGCCAAAAATCCAGATGGAAGATTTCAAATGTTAGTTGACCCATAAATATCAACATCCAAGAATCACCAAATAAGACCATCATGAGAAACACTTTTGGAATAGGAATATTGAGTTTTCTGGGGTCTCATTAGAACCCTGGTTTAAGAGATGAGGGTTGTTATGGGGACCAGGTGGACTGAACTGCGAGGAACACAGCAACACACAAAGAAGGTCTAACCTCTATTATTTGTATTCAAAATGCCAACAAGTATCAGGAATTTTGCCTAAGATTCTGCGGGTCATGTTTAGCCTTTGAGTATTCCACATTGCCTCCAAAAGCCTAGGAAGGGCAGGTCACAGGGGAAAGGTGCTGGCATCAGAGCTAAGTCATGAGAGCACTGCCAGCACAGCTGGTACTTGAACTCAGCCCTTGTGACTCGTCTTGTTGCTGCTCCATCATTCAGCATCTTAACTTCTCTCAGTCTGTCTTTCCACAACTGCTAAAATTCAAGTTAGAACAGATGCTAAGATTGCTACCACCTTGAATTCTGTGATTTCTTTTCCTTCTATAACCTTCTCAGGCTGGCACAGACCCCTCCCTTATCACTGAAGACATGAACAGTCGGCTCTTCCACTGCACTCTCACTCCCTTCCAACCCAAGGAAAAAGGATTAAGGAAACCAAATTTTCCTGCTCAGGACTTAGCGACAGCTTAAAACTGAAAGTCTCAATGAGAAATCCCATGTACCGATTTTATTGTGGACAAAAGATCATTACCAGATCTTGGGCCAGATGAGCCTCTCTTTAAAGTTTTATTACCAAGGAATCAGACAACTTCTATATATTGAATGCCTGAGTTAACATGGTATTTGTTTTGCCGCCATTCAAACTCAAATTATTTTCTACCCTTCCCTTTCCCTCACCAGTGCCACTCTTGTGACTTATTGCACACTGTTTGAAACCCCGTGTTTTTCTCAAGCAAGGTCAGAAAGATGGTTGGAGACTCCTGGTCACCAGTGGGTCAAGCATGTGTTGCTTCAGTGAATCACTAATGGCAGCTGGAAAGAAAGAAAAGAATAATATCTTGACCATCTATATCAAGAAAAAGACAAAAAAAAAAAAGGTGCCAAACTTGGATAACTGGCCACTAAAAGCGCATGTCAAGTAAGCAGGAACTTTAAGGAACATCTGCAACAGGGAGAGTTATATGGACCTGTAGGAGATGCATGTCCACCCCAGGACGGGTGATAGATTCCAGGGAGAGGTAAGGGGCGTGCCTTTCAGTATTCCTGACTCACAACCACACCCTGCCACAGACTGAGACCAGCTCCAAGATTCCAACACTAACCCAGCCCTAGCCCTCTTCCCATTCACTTTATTTGCTCCTCAGAACTTAAACATCGTGTAAGTGCCACTGCAATCCTACAAGTGAGCCCAGGTGTCTTCATTTCCCTGTTCTCCACAGCACTTATGTTTGTGTCCCTTTGCCATCTCTGGCCCTCAGGTCCCATCACAGAAGTTTCCAACCCACTCACATCAGCCACCATCTGCATTTGCTGATTTGAGTTCAGAGTCAGAATCTCACTCTCCTGGATTCCAAAATACACACTAAAGAAAAATCCTAATTAATTAATAAAAGTTAAGGGCCAAGAATTATGTCTTGGTAATTAATGACATTCCTTGAGACAAGTATCAATAGGAATAAAATTGCTCTGTGGTTCTTTTCTATGATGCTCATTACATTAATTTGGAGCAGGAGCAGAGGCCCAGGGGGCGGAGTGCGAGGGTGGGTAGTATTTTCAATATAAAAATACCCACAGGGGCGCCTGGATGGCTCAGTTGGTTGGGTGTCCGACTTCAGCTCCGGTCATGATCTCACAGTTCATGAGTTCGAGCCCAGCATTGGGCTCTGTGCTGACAGCTTAGAGCCTGGAGCCTGCTTCAAATTCTGTGTCTCCCACTTTCTCTGCTCCTCTCCCACTCATGCTCCGTCTCTCTCTCCTTCAAAAATAAATAAAAACATCAAAAAATGTTTTTAATAAATAAATAAATAAAAATTTAAAAAATACCCACAGAAGCTGGATAGGGGAATGCTTGCCAAGGACAAGGTAAAGCAGCCATGGAGATGCACCTCTTGGTTCTCCCGTCAAGTGGGAGCCTGCCATGGGAAGTGCAGTTAGCGAATTCCCCTTTGGAATCTGCTACAGTATCTGGGCCAAGGCCACATTCCCCCTGAACATAATAGGGGTTCTAGAACCAGGCAGTTTCAGCCCAGTATGGGACTCCTCAAACAAATAATCATTGGCTAGATGAGACTTTCTCAGAGTTGCACTGAAGTTTGAGGATCTTCCAACCCAATCTTCCTTCTTGTCCCCTCTCCATGCACAGATGTCAGGCCCACATCATGGTCTAAGACTCTCCCTGCCTACTCCTACTCCTCTCCTCTTTTACCTTTCATGGACTTGGTCACCAAAAAACTCCTTTGCATTTTCAGTTTTATCTCAGTATCTGCCTCGTATAGCTTGCAAACAGACATACAAGGAGAAGGTGACTCTCTCCAGTGAGGTGAGAACCAGAAAGACTACAAGGGGCTGACTCATTTGCTGTTTTATCCTCAGTGCCCAGTCGAATGAATGGGTGTCCATCCGTGGGCCACAGTCTGCAGAGAAGAATAATGGATAGAGATGACACTGGCATCGAGACACGGATTCCCATCTGGTCCCAGTGAGCAAGCTACCCAGGTCACCAAGTCTTACATGCAGTGACCATAAGCCCTCTCCAGATCCATCAGTTACTTCCAGGCCCATTTTAAAAAGGAGTGGAAAATTGTTGGATATTTTCCCGACCATACCCAAGGGCCATAGAAAAGCTAATATAAAGTTTCAGACCCTCTCTGTCTAGACACACTGTGTCACTGCTCACTGTCCTCTACTGACCCCAGATTTCCAGGCATGGGGGCTTTCTATGAGATTTGTCTCCACTCCAGGCTTCATATATTTTTAAAAATCAATCAATAAAACAAAAATTTGCATGTTATTCCTATCTGCCATCAAACTCCCAAACTTATTTGATGTTCAGGTGGCTGACTCCTTGTTATCATTCTTGTTATACCTCAAATGGGACCTTCTCAGAGAGGTCCCCCATAAATATCTAACCTACCATTGTGCCCCCTCTATCCCATTACCCTCTTATTTCTTCCTAGAACTTACCACTATCTGAATTTGTATTTGTTTGCTTATTTACTATTTATTTCTTACTCTGGAAAAGTACACCTCAGAAGAGCCAAGATGTTGACTGCTGTGTTTTCTCCTGTGTCCTTAGATCTTAAAATATGCCAGGCATATATTTAAATGAATGACATAAATGGCCCCTGTTTCTACGGAGCCTGTAATCTATCAGGGAAGGCAAAAATTGAGTAAGTAATTGCGGAACCTTTTACAATCTCATTTGGGAAATCTGAGCCCCAACTCAGACAGCTATACATTTCCCCAAGTAGCCTCCTGTCCTTCATTCACTATTACATTTGGCTAAGAAAAAAGTCCATGTATAAACAACCATGCCACTTTCACCCCAGAGGAAATTGCTTTTGGTGCTAATCTAAAGCCAGTAATCTAAAAACTTTTTGGTCACTTTTATTTATCAGTAATCAATTTTTAAGCAACCCTCCAAATATGTTTATTTATTTATAAGTTATACGTGTTTACCACAGTGCTAATGTATTATGTGCATATTAAAGCATAAACAAACATTGAAATGTAAACAGATGAGATAGAAATAGAAATTCTGTTATTTTCTTTTTTC
Organism: Panthera onca; assembly: GCF_046562875.1. Taxonomy (NCBI): domain Eukaryota; kingdom Metazoa; phylum Chordata; class Mammalia; order Carnivora; family Felidae; genus Panthera; species Panthera onca. Next base: position 19,817,514 of record NC_138348.1, on the reverse strand, counting down.
CCCCTTTGGATCATCTTGTGCACCTCCTAGGATATGTATATCATATATTGAAGCCCAGTAAAAAAAACAATTTTTACCTGGAGATAAGAGGTTATCAGGGGTTAGAAGTGAGAGAGTGGCTAAGGACAAGGATGCAATACAAGATCGTTCTCTGGGATGCTGAACTGTTCTACCCTGTTTTGTAGTAGTGGTAACAAGATTCTACCCAAGTGTTAAAACCCATAGATATGTATTTTCCTAAACAATGGATATTACTGAATTTAAATCTTTCTAAAGTTTAAGTATAGAGTTAGACACTAAGCATTTAACCTTCTGACCAAGTGAAAAATCAGACCCACATTTCCATCCTTGCTCTCCTTTTCCCTCCAGAGATCAGAATCACAGGAAAGCACAGGAAATAATGTGCCTTTATACACCCCTCACTGATCTTTGAACCCTATAGCCGAATATGGCTGGTGGCTGCAACAACATCTCCCACTCCACATGCTCTTCTGCAATGTGACCTTGCCAGCCCCTCATCAAGAGGTGGGGTTCCTCTGCCTTGAATCTGGTCTAACCTTAATGACTCACTTATAACTCACTTATAACTTGAGCAGAAGCTGTATGATCTCATAGGGCATTTTCTTTCAAAATCTAGCCTTCATAGTAAGGAAAGCCCAAGGCACAGACTTCCTTTCTATCTAGCTGACAGTCCCAAATGAAACCAACCATAGTCAACCCATCCTGTAATGGCTGTTTTTACTTGTCAACTTGACTAGATCACAGGGTGCCCAGATATCTGGTTCAACATTATTTCTGGACATTTCCAGAATAAATTAGCATTTGAACTTGTGGACTGAGTAAAGCAGATGGCCCTCCCCAATCTGGGTGGGCATCATCCAACCCATCGAGGACCTGAATAGAACAAAAAGGTGGAGGAAGGTTGAATTCGCTCTCTGCCTGTTTGAGCTGGGACACTCGTCATCTCCTATCATTATCACTCCTGGTTTTCAAGCCTTCAGATCCTCAGACCAGAATTTACACCATTGGGTTCCCAGTTCTCAGACCTTCAAACTACACCACTGGCTTTCCTTAGTCTCCACTTGCACATGACAGATTATGGGACTTCTCAGCTTCCATAATCACATAAGCTAATTCCTTATAAAATATATCATTCAATAGATAGATAGATACAAAGATAAAATGGGGCGCCTGGGTGGCTCAGTCGGTTAAGCGTCTGACTTCGGCTCAGGTCACGATCTCGCAGTATGTGAGTTCGAGCCCCACATCGGGCTCTGTGCTGACTGCTCAGAGCCTGGAGCCTGTTTCAGATTCTGTGTCTCCCTCTCTCTCTGCCCCTCCCCCGTTCATGCTCTGTCTCTGTCTCAAAAATAAATAAAAACGTTAAAAAAAATTTTTTTTCAAAGATAAAATGTCTGTCTATATTCGTATCTACCTATTTACCTACCTATGTATATATCTACCTACCTACCAAGCCTATTGGTTCTGTGCCCTTGGAGTATCCTAACCAATACACATCCTAAGCAGGAACTCCTAAGAGTTCCAGCTTCCAGCTATTTGAGTAACTCCCAGATATGTGAGTATTCCCAGTTGAGGCCCCAGATAGGGTAGAGCCAAAGCAAGCCAGATCCACTGTGTCTGTCTGAATTCCTGACCCAAGATTCCATGAGCATTATGAAATGGTTATTGTAGTATGTTACTAAATTTTTGGATGGTTTGACAGACAATAGTACTTGTGTCCTACCCACTATTAACTCTGCCCTTTTTCCTTAGCAGTAAAACCCTAATTTTGTTTGGAGAGCTCTGTTAAAAATATTAAATCTCCAAGCTTTCCTTACAGCAAAGTATGGCCAAGTAATACAATCCTAGCCAATAAGAAGTAAGATGAAGTTGCTAGTTAGTGTTTCCAAAAATAAATATAAAATAAAATTCTTTTAGGAGTGCCTGGGTGGCTCAGTCAGTTGAACGTCTGTCTGACTTCGGCTGAGGTCATGATCTCATGGTCTGTGAGTTCAAGCCCCACATCGGGCTCTGCGCTGACAGCTCGGGGCCTGGAGCCTGCTTCAGATTCTGTGTCTCCCTCCCTCTCTGCCCCTCCCTGACTCATGCTCTGTCTCTCTCTGTCAAAAATAAAATAAAACATTAAAATACTTTTTTAATAATAAAAAAATAAAAAATAAAAATAAATAAAATTCTTTCAGGATACAGATGAGATAGCTGGTTTCTTTGGCCTTTTACCTGTCGTTTTTGTTTTGTTTTGTTTTGTTTTGTTTTGTTTTGTTTTAAGCATTCCTCATTATCCCTGCTTAGCATGCAATTTTGATACCTGGAAGGACAGGAACCATCTTGCCACCAGGCAAGATGAAAACCACAGTCTAGAAGAAATGGTGGTGCAAAATGATACACTGATTTCATCATGATTTTGTGGAGCCATTACACTAGACTGAATTTCCCACCTCAGGCTTCTTGTTATATACAAGAAATAAACTCCTCTATGATGAAGCAACTTTTCATTAGATTTTTCTTTTATACACAGCCAAACATAATTGGTAGCAAAAAAAAATGTTGCAGGAAGTAACAAAACCTAAATTTTTGCTTTGTTGAGTGTGGCTTTGAAGCACTGGCTTCAAGGGGGCTCAGAAGGATCCAGTATTTAGTTTAATATTCTACTATCTTTTACTTGAAATTTTTCATAAATTGATATTTGAACTTAGGTTTTGCAAGTGAAGTTTGATGAGACAATGGAGCATACAAGTAAGCAGAAGAGGCAGACACACTATGTGAATCTGTTGTTTCTTGCCATCCCTTCACGATGCCCCATGAGCAGAGGATTCCAGCAGAGCCACAATCCATGGAAGTTCAAGGAGATATACAAGATGTAAAAAGTAAATGTGTTACATCTAAGACTATAAAAGCAGGTTGTGAGGGAGACACTCATAGCCCCAAAAGGCCAGTCTTTATATTTAAACCAGAATTTACTTTAAATGCACAAAGGTAGCAATGCAATGGCATTCTAAGAAAAACAAATGACCAAGGAAACTTATCAAATCTTTCTCACATGTGTTACTTCCGTATAACAGCTGACCAGTAATGCTGAAAATGATGACATAGAATGTTATGGATTAAATTGTGCCACCCCCACTCCCCCAATTTATATCTTGAAGCCCTAACCTTCAGTGTGATTGCATATGGAATTAAGGTCTTTAGCAGGTAATCACAGTTAGATGAGGACATGAGGGTGGAGTCCTAATCTGATAGGACTGTGTCCTTATAAAAAAAAGAAAACGTCGGGGCGCCTGGGTGGCTCAGTTGGTTAAGCGTCCGACTTCAGCTCAGGTCATGATCTCGCGGCCCGTGAGTTCAAGCCCCGCGTCGGGCTCTGTGCTGACTGCTCAGAGCCTGGAGCCTGTTTCAGATTCTGTGTCTCCCTCTCTCTGACCCTCCCCCGTTCATGTTCTGTCTCTCTCTGTCTCAAAAATAAATAAACGTTAAAAAAAATTTAAAAAAAAAAGAAAGAAAATGTCTCTCTCTTTGCCACATGAGGATGCAGCAAGAAGGCAGCCATCTGCAAGCCAAAACAAGAGCTTTCACCAAAACCCAACCATTTCAGACTCCCCAGCCTCCAGAAATGGGAGAAAATAAATGTCTGCTAAGCCAACAGCCTACGGTCTTTTGTTATGGCATCCCAAGCTGACTAATACATAGAATCAAAAGGAAGTATAAGGCAACCCATAGTTCCTTTTCCTTTTAGTCCTTCCTTACTTATCAGTAAGACAAAGGGACAGAGCATTGGTAGAATTTGGATGCATCAAGAACTACAAGTAAAACAGTTGAGTTACTACTGTTCTGCATTTCCACTGCTGTGGCAAGAAGAAAATATATGTATACACATATAAGCAATGAAATACAAATGTGTACTTTCAACAATTCTGTATAACAAGTTAAATGCTCTTATATTTGCATTTAAAACTGGCATTGCATAAGACAAAAAATGTAGAAGAAAAGAAAAGGCTTTATATTTTAGTACTTTAACAGCACCTTTTCTCAGCTGAGGATAAAGTTAACATGTCTTTGGGAAATAGGGACCCAGATTTTGCTGAATGGAAAGGTAATGATCCTTCCATGCAATGGCAAACCAATCGTTTAGACTTCTGACTGCTACACTTCAGGATGCATACCAGTTGTCATCCAAATCTTTGGTTTTATGGGAAATGGTAAGAAAAAGTCAGAATGTGAGGTATTAGTTCAACTTTCCTAGAAAACAGAAAACTAGACAGGGATTCGATGCTGCTGCTTTATTTGAGATGTAGAATAGCAGCACAGAATGAAGGAAAGAAGAAGCAAGAAAAAGAAGCTCAGGGAGCAGTGCAAGGTCCTCAGTTAACCATGTTAATGACCGCAGTGTAAAAAGTTACAGACACACAGCCAGTATCCAGGAAGTTATACACACTCAGAATAGGGACTGCCCCTGTCCGGCTGTATGACAAAACTGTGTCCCAGAGGTATAGCCATTGGAAAGAGGAAGATGAATTTATGTACCTTTATCTCCACTGCTTTCTCTTTCTCACTGAACAAAATGCTCCCCATGAAAAGTTAACTCACCTATCTTTCCAGTATACATCATATGACCCCTTCAGCAGCCACCCAAGAAGTCACATCCCACACCCTCAGTGTCAATACAGAAGTGTCAGGAGGAGCCAGAGACTCTTGGCATGTGGCTGGTGGGCCATGGAAGTTGCTAGGGTTAAGCTCGCAACTGAGAGTCTGGGAGGGGGAACAGGCCATGAACACCCAAGATGTATCCAATAAAATGAATGGGTGGAGGGACCCTCTTGCCACATTCAGCAACATTCTGAAAGAGACAGATGAAATGAGTCTAGAGCTAGTAAGACCACAAAGAGAGAAGAAAGGAAATAACAATTTGTTAAGGAAAAGACTCTGCCAGATACTTGTAATTTAAATTAGGCTTCACAGAATCTTGTGGCTGAAAAACCCAGGCTTTTCAATAACCCAAAAATTGATTAAAAAGGCGGGGGGGGGGGGGGGGGGCAGCCACAAAGCTGCAAGCCTTCCCCAAACACTTTTCATTAAAAGTTCTCTGCAAGGGAGAGAAGGCTAACCTGCTGGCAATGAGATTAGGAGGTTACCCTGCTATGAAAGCCTACTGTTACGAATTGCTTCAGACAGAAGCCATTAAGTTAAGAGGAAAGATGATAGTTAGAACACAAAGAGCAATAGGCAAAATGGAAGAAGAATCTTCAGGCTTAAAAACATCTATACAAGGTGTGGGCTGCTGATAATCTCATAGGTAATGAATCAGCTGGATGCCAGTTAGGAATTTTGAGGGATATTTTGCCCCCAAAAGCTCCATTCTTGATAACTAATGGTCTGTGGCTACTTAACCTCCAAAATAATCCCCAGGTCCTTAGCTTCCATTAGCAAGAAATGGGCTTTGGAAGCAGTGAAGCCCCTACAAATGACATCCTTCCCAGTGCTCTCCACAAATTTGGCTTTAGAGGATAAATTACAAGTCTATAATCCCAGAGATTAATGCCAGGGGTTGTCAATTGGCTACCAAGGCACTTAGCCCACTAAGTGCACTAGGGCAAGAAGGTACCATTCCTACTACTCAGAAGATTTGATGACTGCTCTAGAATGATAGTTCTTCAATTCTGTTTTCTCAATTCTAGTTTTATTATTGTTATCCTCTTCCTTTCCCACAAAGGAAGGAGACAAACAAAAATTGTCATTACATTTATTCATTATGGGGATTCAAAAACCTGACAAATACTTTGGGACTTTGAATTGAATGTTATAATTGGTTGAGACTTCAGGGGTGTTGATCAATGTCTGAAAAGAAGGGTGTGTCTGGATGTTGTTTAACCAAAGTGAGATTGTGGCAAATGCCAACTCTTACCTATGCAACATCTGCTTCCTGTTCTTCCTTAATCACAGAACCCTATTTTATATGAAGTATCAATGTGCCAGACTCTATGACATATTGAGGTGACCCTGTGGCACTCTCCTGCCTATTGAGATACTAAGTTTTTAAAAGGAAGACAGTCACTTCAATTGTTTCTACTGCTTTTTGTTTTCCTTTTTCCCTATCCTCTCTTCCCTGTCTGGAATGTGAGTGTGATGCTTAGAAGTCAAAGTGCTATCTTGTGACCTTGATAATGAACACAGGATGTAGCTCAGTGGTAGAGCACATGCTTTGCATATATGAAGCCCCGGATTCAATCCCTGGCATCTCTGCTTTAAGAATCCCAGAATAGGAGAATGAAAACCACACCACAGATATGATGGAGTATAAAGAAAGAGTCTAAGTCTCTGACTTTATGAAGTTATTGAATTGCCTCAGCCATTTTTGATAAGCAGGGGAAATAAACTCCTGTGATTAAACTACTAGTATTGGGGGTTATAATGACATGTAGTTAAAAGTAAACTGTAATTAGTGTAGACTCCAAAATGGAAAAGCATAACCAAATCAAAGCTTTTACCAACAGCTAAAAGCAATCATTCCATGAACTGTAGTAAAGCTGGAAATATGGGCGTAAGAATTTCTTACCAATTCTTCAGAATAATTAGAAGCCTCCAAACTGCTAATTAGAGGGGTTCCTCCCCTTGCCAAGTTGACACTTTGTACCCGTCAGTGCCTGAAGTACTATCCTGTCCACATGTGTATGCAGGAAGCCCCTGACTGCCCAAAGCACCTTGTAACACATTAACACAGCACACTGCATACAAACCTAGTATTTCTGTTGCATGTGGGATTTGGTTAAAAACAAAAAAGTTAACTACATGGTTAACTACCGAACATGCCTATTTTCTTTAAAGGCATATAGTCAATCCACTCAAGCCTCCTCAGTCCCCAGATTCTGGAAATAAGAGACCATCAGAACTAAGCTGCTCTCCTGTGGACACTGACATCAGTATCATCATGACCTCTCTCCACAGTTGAGTCTTTGCTGGTGTTGCAGTGGCTGAACCTGGATGTCTGCAGGCCTCTAATAGAGGGGACCAAGGTCTTGACACCATGTGGTCACTAATGAGCTCATGGTCCTGGTAATCATCTAAAAGGATTACTTAGTGACCTGATTTCAGAGCAGTACTACCATCTGTCCTCCCAAAACATTATTCCTATCATTTCAATGATATAAATCACTCTTGGTTTTCCATTCTAAGCTAGTCCAAATGGAAGACAATGAAAGTCAAAACATTTACTAGATGAGAGATAGTGATGTGTCACTAACATTGATCATAACCTAAACAATCAAAAAAGCAGACTAGACCAATGAGAATCATTACAAGAAGAGAACACGAGAAACTTCTGGATAAGAATGTTACCATGTGTCAGTAAGTATCTGATTTCTTAGATAGTGATACCATTTTCTGATATGCAAAAAAATAGATGGGAGAGGTAAGAATCAATATTCCTCTTTTGGCCATACTTTTCTGGCCATATTTTTGATGTAATTATTAGACACCAAAGTGGAGGCCTCAAGATAGTTGCTAGAATATAAATCTAAAAGCACCCCCCTCCCAATGCAAAACAGTGTCTATACTTTAAGAGTCATTGGTATATGGATGGCAATTAGAGTCATAAGCTAGGGGAAAGGTAGGAAAGCTTCTCCCAGATTCAGAAGTTTGGTTAAAGAGGGTAAGTCAGTAAAACAGGATGAT